>NW_026294514.1:7825557-9025557 GCF_007827085.1 Peromyscus californicus insignis | reverse complement strand
AAATTACTATTTATTACAAATAAAGTTTAAAATTTCTAAATAGAAATATGACTCCCATCAAAAATAATTTATCCAGGGGTTGGAGAGATGGCTCAATGGTTAAGAGCAACGACTGCTCTTCCAGAGGTCCTAGGTTCTATTCCCAGCACCCATAAGGCAGTTTACAACTGTCCAGTCCTCGGGGACCCAGTGCCCTCTTCTGGCCTCTGTGAGCACCACATGCACATGGTGCAGGCAGCTGCCCAAACACTTTACAAAACTAATTAAAAACTGTAAATGTTTCTATGCAGAACTGAATGAAATGGAACAGCAGACATGTACAAATCCCTGGAGTCATTCAATGTTTTTTTGTTGTTGTTTGTTTCCAGTTTGTTTTTCAATACAGGGTGTGTGTGTGTGTGTGTGTGTGTGTGTGTGTGTGTGTGTGTGTGTGTGTGTCTCCTAGCTGTCCTGGAACTCAGAGACCTGCCTGCCTCAGGGTGTGTGTGTGTGTGTGTGTGTGTGTGTGTGTGTGTGTCTCCTAGCTGTCCTGGAACTCAGAGACCTGCCTGCCTCCTCCATCAAGTGCTGGGATTAAAGGTGTGATTAACCGGGGATATTTCTGTGGAGCACCTTGCATTGGTCTCGAACTCCCTTCTATCTGTAGCAGCAAGGTTTACTTACATATCTCACACGCCTTCCTTTTCCTTGTCAGTAATGGAATGAACCTAGGGTCTTACATATGCTACCATTGAGCTGTATTTCTGGCCTTTTTTATACTTATCATTATCATTAAATGTTACTGACTGACCTTGAACTTGCAATCTTCCTACCTCAGACTCCTCCATAGCTGGAATTACAGGCCTGTGCCCAGACATGGCTCCTATGTATCTTTAATAAGCAGCACAGTTCCTGGCATAGAACTGATCCTCAACCAATGTCTCTAGAATAAAATGTAGGGGAGGGGGGAGTGTAATTAAGCCAATGACCTATAAACCTTTACTAACTAACAAGTTAGCGGAGGTTGGGGAAAAAAAAAGAAAACTCTAAGAATGCAGTGTATAACACCATGTGATTAAAGTTTAAGAAAATGAAAAGTGGGCCGGGCGGTGGTGGCACACGCCTTTAATCCCAGCACTCGGGAGGCAGAGCCAGGCGGATCTCTGTGAGTTCGAGGCCAGCCTGGGCTACCAAGTGAGTCCCAGGAAAGGCGCAAAGCTACACAGAGAAACCCTGTCTCGAAAAACCAAAAAAAAAAAAAAAAAGAAAGAAAATGAAAAGTGGCTAGGTAGCTCATGTCTGTAATCCCAGAACTCAGGAGGCTAAGGCAGGAGAACCACTGTTCAAGTTCAAGGCCAGCCTGAGCTACAAAGTGAATTCCAGGCCAGCCAGGACTACAGTGTGAAACCCTGCTGTGGGATGTTCTGTATGGCAAATGTGTTGCTGATTAGTCAATAAATAAAACACTGATTGGACATTGGCTAGGCAGGAAGTGTAGGCGGGACAAGGAGGAGAATAGAGCTGGGAAGTGGAAGGCTGAGTCAGAGAGACACTGCCAGCCGCCATGATGAGAACAAGCATGTGAAGATGCCGGTAAGCCACGAGCCATGTGGCAAGGTATAGATTAATAGAAATGGATTAATTTAAGCTGTAAGAACAGTTAGCAAGAAGCCTGCCACGGCCATACAGTTTGTAACCAATATAAGTCTCTGTGTTTACTTGGTTGGGTCTGAGTGGCTGTGGGACTGGCGGGTGAGAGAGATTGCCCTGACCGTGGGCCAAGCAGGAAAACTCTACCTACAAAACCCTGTTTCGATTCCCTCCCTCCCTTCCCACCTACCCCTCAAAAAAGGAAGAAAGGAAGATGGAGAAATGACTTAGTAGTTAAGAGTACTGGCTGCTCTTTCAGAGGACCCAGGTCAGATTCCCAGCATCCACATAATGGCTCACAACTGACTGTGATTCCAATTCCAAGGGATCTGATGCCCTCTTCTGGCCTCCTCAAGCCAGTACAGAAATGTGGTGTACAGGCAGAACACTCATATACATAAAATAATCAACTTTTTTAAACTTAAGGAAGGGCCACTTGGTGGTGGCACATACCTTTAATCCCAGCACTCAGGGAGGCAGAGGCAGGCGGATCTCTGTAAATTCAAGGCCAGCCTGGTCTACAGAGCTAGTTCTAGGACAGCCAAGGCTACATGAAGAAACCCTGTGTGTTGGGGGGAGGGGGGAGATTAAGGAAGGAAGCACATTTATGTATATAATGCATATATTAAGCCATGTGTGGTAGTGAACATCTAAAATCCCTATACAGAAGAAGCTGAGACAAGAGACTGCCTCAAGTTGGAAAGCCAGCATAATTTAGATCAAATACCAGGCCAGCTGGGGATTCACAGCAAGACCGTCTCAAAAAACCAAACAATTCAGGCATGGTGGTACACGCCATAATCCCAGCACATATACATAAAATATATTGGAAGGGGGAGGGCAGACGACCAGGAGTTCAAAATAATCTTCAGCTACACAGATAGTTCAAAGCCAGTCTGAGCTATGTAAGACTCCATCTCAAAAATGAGTTGGGGATGAGGGAACACATATAGTAAAAAAAAAAAAAAAAAAAAAAAAAAAAAAAAGAAAGAAAGAAACAATTGCAACACGCAGTAGTAATGGTAGAGACCCGTAAGTGATAAGAATAAACTGAATGCTCAGCCATAAATGGACATCTATCTATACAGACCCTCCAGTGCCATACATGGATACCTCTATCCTCCGTCCAGTGCCATAAACAGGCATCTATCCCTATCACTCCCAATGCTGAGAAAACTTCATGGAAGAGAAAGCAAAAAGAATCTTAACATCTAGCCAGGGGGTGGTATCGAACACCTTTAATCACAATACTCAGAAGGAAGAGGCAGGTGGATCTCTGAGTTCCAGGATCTAAGAACTGGAGGAAGGAGTGGACTGTTAGGGGACACTGTCCTGGGCATGATATGGCCACTGCTCTCTTAAACTCAAAGCATGGTCTGTCATGGCGAAGGCTTCCAAGATTCTTCCTCAACCAAGCCCCAAGTCTACAGGCAGTTGTTGGGGGTGAAGAGACATCATTATCTTCAGTAGTATAACAACTGTTAAGGTGTCTACAATCAGTAAACAACCCTAATGAAACTCATCAATCACATACACACACACACAGAAGAATAAGAATGAAAACTTAAGATATGAAAGTAGAAGGGGGACTACTTGGGAATTAGAGTGGATGGAAGGTGAATACATTATATATGTACGAAAATGTCATCAAGAAACGCATTATTATATACAATTAGTATTTTACTAATTAAAAAATGTAAGAGCTTGGGAGATGGTTCACTTGATAAAGTCCTTGTCATGAAATCGTCACAGAGTGAGTTCAGATCCCCAGTACCTGTGTAATAAAACTGTGCACACTGCTTATAAGCGTGCATGTACTAGGGAGACAGTAACATGAAGATCTCTGTAGACTGCTGGCCAGCCATTCTAGCAAAATCTGTGAGCTCCAGGTTTAATGACAGACTCTGTCTCAAAAAGGAAGGGAGAAAGTGACTGAGGATCACAACAAAGTTAGCCCTCTGGCCTCAATACACACATGCACTCTTAAATCTTAAAATAACTTAAAGCAAATTAAGAATGTTCACATAATTTAAAGCAAATAAAAATCATTTTAAAAATTTTAAGATTCCAGGGACTGGAGAGGCTCAGTAGTTAAGAGCCCTTACTGCTCTTACAGAGGACCTGGGTTCAGTTCTGGCACCCCTATGAGGTAGCTCACAACTGCCTGTGACGACAGTTCCAAGGGATCAAACATCCTCTTCTGGCCTCCATGGGCACCTGCGTTCATGTGGTACACAAACACACACACACACACACACACACACACACAGAAATAAATAAATAAATAAAGAATAATTTTAAAAATTTAAAGATTATAGAGGACTTGAGTTGGAATCCCCAGCACCCAATTAAAAGGAGGGGGTGGGGCATGATGGTACTGGAGGAAGGCAGAGGCAGGAAGATAGATCTGTGAGTTCAAGGCCAGTCTGATCTGCATACCAAGTTCTGGGTAAGCCAAGACTACATAGAAAGACCCTATCTAAAACCACAAAACACTAGGCTTGGTGGCTCATATCTTTAATCCCAACCCTCAGGGGGCAAAGGAGGTAGAACTCTGTGAGTTCAAGGTCAGCCTGGTCTACACGGTGACCTGTAAAGAAGACAGAAAGAGACTGGGAAAGACAGAAAAAGAGAGCACCGAGCACATGGGCTAGCCAGTCAGCCAGCCACAATGCCTGTAATTCCAGCATGGGCGAGTGAGGCAGTTCTGGAAGCTTCCTAGCTAGTCAGTCAGCCTTTCTAATGAAACCATAAGCTCTGGGTTCAGAGACCCTGTCAAAAGCAATAGGCAGAGAGGAAGAGCTTTCTCTGGTCTCCATGAACACATAGAGAAGACATCTACACATGCACACACAAAAAACTTTTACAGATTAAAACTATAAGCGAAAATGAAAATATTAGCAAACCAGGAGTGATGATACATGCCTGTTACCCCTTCATTGTGGAAGCTGGGGTAGGATTATCAAGAGTTCAAGGCTTACAGGAACTACATGGTGGTTTCCAGGACAACCAGGCTTCTATCTAAGGCCCCGCCTCAAAACATAGTCAATAGTGTTGGCCCATAGAGGAAGGAGGACAAGGAATTCAAGGTCATCCTTGGATATACAGAGAGTTTCAGGCCAGCCAGGACCACATGAGACCCTAAATAAATAAATAAGCAAGCAAGCATGCATGGTGTTTTTTATAGATAGATAGATAAAAAAGGGTGGGGAAGCTATGGCAAAAGAATCAAGAATTCAAAGCCAATCTAGACTCCACAGAAAGTTTAGGCTGGCCCAAGATATAAAGCAAATTGTCTCAAAAATAAAAATAAATTAGCTCATAATTAAATGTTTTTACACATAACTGTACATTCATTAGACACTTAGGGGGAGAACAAAATCTAGCTTAATAAATGGACTCATTTAATTCAGTCAATGCATGCTAAAAACCAACCATGTATTGTCTATGTTCTAGTCTAACCAACTTTAAAACGTTGTACAGCACACGCCTATGACTAGCACTCAGGAAATGCAGGCAGGATGAAAAGTTCAAGGTCATTCTCAGTCACTTAACTCCGTTCAACATAATATATATCATTTCAGATCTATTTCAATGAAGAAGAGTTGTGTGATAAACAGGGAAGGTTGCTTAAAAGCAGGGGTTTTTTTCTTTTTTTTTTCCTACCTCACTTTTCCTACTACATTTTACTTAATCTTAACTTATAATAAAGTGGGGAAATGTAAAATTGTTCACATGTGACCTCATAAAAGCATAGCAAAAGGACATGTTGCTTTATTTATTCAAAATAATTTTTCAAATTTTTAAACTTTCATCTAAAGATAAAGCTGAGAGACAATGCGCATGCTTAATTTACCACAGGAAAAGTCTTGGATTTAATCCCAAGCACCAATTTTTTTTTTAAAGGAAGTGATCGCTTAAGAATTAGGAAAAAAAATGTTGCCTATGTACAATAATAGTTATTTGAAAAAAGAACCCTTAGAAAGAAAAGTTGTCAAACAGTAAAAAGTATACATAGTATACAAATTTCCAAAAAAACGAAGACAAACTGTCAGTAGAAGGAACTGACAATTCATGACTCCATAATGGCTTCCAAAGCAATTCTCTAGGGCTAGGGATGTAGCTCAGCTGGTAGAGAGCTTGTCTAGTAAGCACAAGGTCCTGGGTTCACCATTCCCCCATACTGCATAAACCCTGCATGGTGGTATGTTCTGTAAGTCCAGCCCTGGAGTGGTGCAAACAGGAGCACCTGCGAGTCCAAAGTTATCTTCAACTACACAGTAAATTCGAGGGGAGCCTGATTTTGAGACCCTTCTCAAAAACAACAAATAACAATTCTCTAAACCGGACGTGGTGGCCGGCCGCAGAGGCAGGCGGATCTCTGAGTTCAAGCCAGCCTAGTCTACAGAGCTCCTACCAGGGCAGCCAGAGTTACACAGGGAAACCCTGTCTTGGGGGGAAAAAAAGGGCATAATTATCTAAAACTCAGTAGCATTAAGTATCTTGATTTTCACTTCTCTTAAAAATTACGTTTTCAACAGAAAAGGTTTACTCAGTGCACGGTAAGAGGCAGCAGGCTAGGCAGCAACAAGGCTGCTAAAATTACATTTTAAACGCATCTCTTCTGATTTTAGAACATCTACACTCCGTGACAGACCGTTTCCGCTGGCCGATTAATCCTATCAAGTTTCAACGTCAATTCGCTGTTATACCGGGAAGCATCCCACATTTGCACATCCTAAGCGGCACCAATTCACTCCCCTAATAGCCCTACCAAAAGGGCTATTAGGGTTTTTGAGGGTTTTTTTTTTTTCCGGTATATTATCAGCTCGCTCCGACGATTGTCCACACGTATTAAGCAAGGAAATTCGCAAGGAATGACATGTAACAAGTCGCAACCTGGTCGGTTAAAAACTTGCTGGACCAGTGCAGGGGAGCAGGAGGGAGTGGTGGAAAAGACAAACCCCGGGAGGAGAAAGCAAATCCTCGCCACCTGCATCCGGCTAGACCAACTGGATGGAGCCGATCGGCAGGTACGTCACCGGCCAAGCCGGCGCGGAGTGGAGGTGGGCAGTGTTTACAGCCCTCGACGCCGGCGGTCCCGACGCGGGGGCACCCCCCACCCCACCCCGGCCCCGCCGGTCCCCAGCTGGCCCACTTGACGCCCCGGCGCCGTCAGCTGCCACTCACAGCAGGCAGCGCCGCCGCCGCCGCCGCCGGTGACAGGCTTCAGCCCTGGGCCTCGGCGGGCACGCCAGGGCCCGGCTCCTTGCAGGCCTCCCCCGGGGGAGGCCGCCGCCGCCGCCGGCGGCTCGGCAGCCTCAGGGGCCGCGCGGCTCCGGAAGCGCAGGCCGGCCACCAACCACGGCCCCGGGCCACCACCACCCGCTCGCCGCCCCGGGCCGGGCCTCTCCCCGGGCCCGGCCTCCCGCCAGCAGGAGCGCCTGGGCTCGGCCCCGCGAACCCCGGGGCAGGGAAGCCACGGAGACGATACCTGCGCCTTCGTGCCTGGCCTGTTCCGCCTCAGCACTGCCGTCCCCTCCGCCATGACCATAGTGCCAGAGTCTGGGCGGCTGGCGTCGGTACCCGGATGTGGGGGCCGGCGGCTTGCGCGGGGGGCGGGGCGCGGCGGCGGCGGCGGCGGCGGCGGCGCTCCGTGCGGCGGGGAGGGGCGGCGGCCTGCGGAACAGCCGCCGCTGAGCGCGCGCGCGGGGCACGACGGGAGGAGTTGCCCAGCAGGCCTCCCCGGCCGGCGGTGGGAGGGGCACACCCGGGAACAGCCGGAGAGGTTCCGCCCGGGCTGAAAAGGAAGGTGCGACCGGAAGCTGGGCTCCAGAGCCGCTTTCGAGGTCTGGGTCGCGGGTTAACCAGAGCCTGCGTCGCCCGTGGGTGTTTGTCCTTCGACCGTCTGTACGCTGCAAGGGCCGTTTGCACAATAGTGGCCATCTCGGGAAAAGCTGTGTGAGAGCCAGTGCCTCCCCGGAGAGCCCGATGCTGCGAAACCACCCCGGAAGTTAAGGGACAGCACATACCAGACAGTCTGGGATGTTTTCACAGAACCTTCATGGAATTAACCCCAAATCAGATTGGCTGGGGCGGTTAAGGGTGCGGGGAAGACAGGAGGCACTGATAAACGTTGCTTCTGTGGGCCTCTCGCTTAAAAGCCAAGGACTCTTCCAATGACAAGTTGGTTTCCGTAGATAAAAGACCCAGATTCTAAATTTAAAAAAATAAAAAGATGCCCATCACGAGATAGAAAGTGCACATTTGTTATTGTGCTTTAGAAAGGGTTCAAATTAGCTCGGAAGCAGGAAACAATGGCTAGTCCTTGATGGGTGTTATAAATTTGTATATATTAACAAAATTCCAATTCCGTTTTTAAGCATTGTGGGTTTTTTGTTTACTTGTTTTTGTTGTTGTTTGCTTTTTCTTTTTTGGGACACAAGGTCTCATTATGTAGCCCTTGCTGTTCTCGAACTCTGAGATCTGCCTGCCTCTTCCTTGAGTGTTGTCCCACCACACACAGGCTTAAAGGTTCACATCTGTAGTCCACCTCTGGAGTTCCAGGTGATCTGACACCTTTTTCTGAACTCCTTGACACATGCAGATAAAAAAACTTGTACACATAAAATTAAATAAATAAGCAAGAAAAAGTTAAAAGAATTCTTTAGAATTCAAAACCAGCACGGTCTACATAGAGTTCTAGACCAGGCTGAAGAACCTCTGTCTTCTCTCACTCCTCTCCAAAATAATAAAAATAAAAAACCCACAGCACTTTTGCCAGAATCTATCTTTTTTTTCCAGAGAGGAAAGGTTTGGGCTTACAGTAGCAGGGGATACATTTAATCGTGCTGGGGAAGTTGTGGGCACTGGGGAGACTCCCTTTATAACTGCAAGAGCATGAGGTAGACAGATCCTCACAACGTGACAGCCCGGAAGCAGAGGGCTGGAGCTGGAGCCCGAAGTTGGTATCACCACCAAGGCCCACCCAAAGTGACCCACTCATTACACAACCTCCGAATAGCATCTCAAGCTGAAGACCAAGGGCTCAAACACAGGAACTGGCCAGGCATTATGGTGCACACCTTTAATCCCGACAGACGCAGGCAGATCTCTGTGAGTTCGAGGTAAGCCTGTTCTACAAAGAAGACACTATCTTTTAAAAATAAGAAATCAATGGAGGAATTGCCTCTCACTGTCCTATGGGCATGTCTGTGGAGCAGTGTCTTAATTAATGACTGATGTGGTGAAAGGACCAGGCAGACGCCATAACAGACTGCTCAGTCCTCTCTCAGAGATCAGGCCTCAATTTCAGTTTCCTGAGACTTGAGCAAGCAGTTTCTGAGAGGGCTGTGAACAAAAGACATAGTCCTTGCAATAGCTCCCTTTCTGCACGTACTCTGACTGTTCAAGGTTCAACCAGTTGTTTACTGTCTGGGACCCCTCACCAACTTAGAGCTATGTGCATGAGTCAATGTGAACGTGCGAGGCCACCCAGCCTCCATGGCAGCTCAAGGACAGAGCCTGGGCCACTGAGTCAGCCCCCATAGTCAGTATGTGCTAGGTCAGCCAGCCCCCATGGCTGCTCAAGGACAGAGCCTGGGCCACTGAGTCAGCCCCCACAATCAGTATATGCTAGGCCAGCCAGCCCCCATGGCAGCTCAAGGACAAAGCCTGGGATTTGTCCAGACCTGCCCCCAAAATGATAACTGTAACCCCCAACCAGTAAATTCAGAGGTTACACATCCTCACCCAATCATATGACACCAAGGCTTGTACCACCCTGCTTGCGGTTTTTCCCTTTAAAAACCTCTCACCCTGAGAGTTCAGGGCTGTCCTCCTCCACCTGATGTGTCAAGTGTTGGACAAGGACCAAGCCCGGGCTTGCTTGTTATCAATAAACCCCTGTGTGTTTTACTTTGGATATCAGCTCTGTGGTGGTCTTGCTTGAGGGTCTCAAGATGTGACCACAGCAGTGAGAGGGCCCAGCCCACAGTGGATAGTGCTACCCCTGGGCAAGCGGCCCAACATTGTTTGAGAAATTTTATAAGCTGAGCAAGCCATGGGATGAGGCCAGTAAGCACTGTTTTTTCACAGGCTCTGCTTCAGTTCCTTCCTCCAGGTTCTCACCTTGAGTTCCTGCCCTGCCCTCCCTCAGTGATGGATTGTTACCTGGAAGTGTAATATGAAACAAATCCTTTCCTCTTCTAGGTTGGTGTTGGTCACAGCAACAGAAAAGCAAGCCAGGAAGTGTGTCTGTGTGTGTGCCATGTGTGTGCATACAGGTGTCCTTGGAGGCCAGAGAGGGTGTCAGATCCTCTGGAGCTACAGTTGCAGGTGGTTGTGAGCTGCCTGGTGTGGATGCTGAGAACCAAACCCAGGTGCTCCAGAAGAACCAGGAATCACCAGTTCTTACCACTGGTGCTTACACTAATGCACTGGGAACTTCGGACAAATAAAACTTAAATATCGTCTCTCTACCAGAGACAGAGGAGGGGTCTGTAAGACAGCAGAGGGCTGCAGATGTCTTCCATCTTTAGGCAATTCCATTTCACTCCTAGTATTAAGTTTAAAATTTTAGGATTTATCTATACGCTCCCTGAGTATAGATAGCAATTAACTTACAGTTGAAGATCATCTTAATGTTTTCTCTCTCCCTCCCCCCTCTATGTATGTTTGTTTTTGTTTGTTTGTTTTATTTTGAGAAAAGGTTTCTCTGTGTAGCCCTGGCTGTCTTTGAACTCACTCTGTAGACCAGGCTGGCCTCAAACTCACAGAGATCCATCTGCCTGCCTCTGCCTCCCGAGTACTGGGATTAAAGGCGTGCGCCACCACTGCCCAGCATCTAAATGTTCTCTTAATTCCAGGTTTGTTAAATGATTTCAGCCCATTTAAAGACAGAAAGAGAAAGAGAGAGAGAGAGACAGAGAGAGAGAGACAGAGAGAGAAAGAAGGAAGGAGAGAGAGAGAAAAGAAAGGAAGAAAGAAAGAAAAGAAAGAAAGAAAGAAAGAAAGAAAGAAAGAAAGAAAGAAAGAAAGAAAGAAAGAAAGAAAGAAAGGTATATAGTAAATGTTAAATTCTGGAGCACATGCTATTTGGGAGGAAGAGGCAGGAAGATCAGGAAAAGTGCAAGGTTACCCTGGGCTAAAAGAGACTGTCTCAAGACAATAAATTCAGTTCATTCCCTTTGAAAAGTCCACTAAGTTTGCATGGTGATGTCAACCGTGACCTTTCTCACAGAGCCTTGCTCTTTGGAGTTGGCTGAAATGTTTCTACTTCATAACCTTCACATTTCCATTCCTGTCAGTCTACAGATAAGATCTCCACACAGGAAAAGTTGACAGCAGAGTAACTTGAGGGAAGGAGAGGAGAGAACTATAAAAAGAATGAAGTCAAGGGTACAGGTACAGCTCAGTGGAAAACCAGGGAGGCTGCCTTGGGGTCGATCCTCAGCAATGAAGAGAGAGACAGGGAGACAGAGAAGAGAAGAGAGAGCGGGGGAGATAAAGTAAAAATTATCCTAATCATTCATCAAGCTAGAGAGCTAGCTTAGTAGTTAAAAGTGCTTACTGCTCTTACAGAAGACTCAGCTTCAGTTCCCAGCACCCACAAGATGGCCAACAAGTGCCCATAACTCCAGCTCCAGAGGATCCAATGCCTTCTTCTGGCCTTTATGAGCACCTGCAGAAGCATGCCCATACACATACACACAGACACGCCCCATACACCCTGTCTTAGTGTTATTATTGCTATGGTGAAATACAATGACCAAAAACATTACAGGCAGGAAAGGGTTTATTTGGCTTACATATCCTGAATCACAATCTACTGGGGGAAGCCAAGGCCAAAACTCAAACAGAGCAGAAACCTGGAGGCAGGAGCTGATGCAAAGGCCATGGAGGGGTGCTGCTTACTGACATGCTCCTTGTGGCTTGCTCCGCCTGTTTTCTTATAGAACCCAGGACCACCAACCCAGGGATGGCTCCACCCGCAATGGGCTGGGCCCTCCTACATCAGTCACTAAATAAGAAAATTCCCTATAGATGTGCCTACAGCCCATCTTATGGAGGCATTTTCTCAATTGAGAGTCCCTTCTCTCAGATGACACTAACTTGTGTGAAGTTGGCAATAAAAACTATCCGGAACATGCACACACACATGAATAAAAATAAAATAAGATCTTTTTAAAAAATCCTGATGTTCATGCCTGTTAATAATAGTTTGAAGAGACTATTAAATGTTTCTTCATTTGTAATGAAGATTGTGTTCAGCAGTTCTCTTCCTCGTCTTGTGGAGTATGAAAGCAATAATTAAACATTAACGGAAATTTAGAAATGTTTATAACAAACCACACCTGACAGAAAACCAGGGCGGCTGCCTGCAGACCTCTCTCTGTTCCCCCAGATCCAATCCCTCTATTTCATCCCCTACTCTGCTGCAGAACACCCTTGGTGTCATTCCCTGCTCCTCTGTTCCTATTTTCTGTTGGTTTTCATTGCTGTGAAGAGAAATCATGACCACAGCAACTCCTACAAAGAAAACATTTAATTGAGATGGCTCACTTACAGTTTCAGATGTTTAGTCCATTATCATCATGAAGGGAGCATGGCATTGTGCAGACAGATGGTAGCTGAGAGTCCTACATCTTGAAGGCAACAGGAAATTGACTGAAACACTGGGTGGTATCCTGAGCACAGGAAACCTCAAAACCTGTCCCCACAGTGACATACTTCCTCCATGAAGGCCATACCTATTTCTTTTGGGAGATGGGGGGCTTCCCATTTTTAATTTATTTAAAATCACCTCCTTACAATTTCCAAAGAGAAAATACAAAAGAAACAGACCTGGTTTCAAACACACAATCAGTGGCTGGAGTTGAAAGTGTTGCTGATGGTACTGTCATAGGACGTCAGCACACTCCAGGGCACTTCAGTATTCCTGAGGAGTAAACATGGTTTCTCTTTCCTGCCACTGGGATGTTCTCAGCATACGTCACTGCTCTTTTGACATATTTTCTATGTAGAAGATACGGGGCCTGCAAGTCATGCTGACAGTTGGAGTAGGCCACGCCAGAACCGAAGGCTAATGGCCACATTCTTCTTTTAAAGAAGGTGAGAGAGAAAGCAACTCCTAATCCAAAGCCTGTACCTAGCTTCACCTCCACCTCCTCCATGCACCGGTCCCACTTTCTGGCGAGGTCAGACCCTGACATGTTCCCCACCGGCAACTCCAGAGCTCCTCATGCCCGCACCCGCCCCCCAGCTGATCTCTCGGCCATACCTATTTCAACAAAGCCACACCTCCTAATAGTGCCACTCCAGACGAGATTATGGGGGCCAATTACATTCAAACTACCACACCTGTGGATCCCATAGCTCTCCCCCCTCTAACCTTCCTCTCCTCACTTGCTGCTTTGTCCCAGACCCGAACCAAAGCAGGCACTCCCTGCTAACCCAAGGGATGCTCCTCCCAGGACAACAAATAGGCTGAAGATGGACCTAACCTCTCCGACTGCTCCTGAGATCCAATCCCCCCAGCTCTGGCACAGAAACTTGCTGTGGTCTTCCTTCCCTCTCTGACCCCATCCCCGAGGGATCACAAAGACCTTCTTCCCCAACTCATCCCAGGATCTCAGCCTCCAACATCAGCAGTCAGTTCCTGTTAACACACCAGATAAGCAGGCCAGAAAACAGGCAACACACAGACATTACACTCTCCAAAAATCGGGAGAGGAAACAGAAACCAAGGAACAAAACACCCACCCAACAAAGACAATCCAGAAATCAGCATCTACACCAGTAATCACCCCAAATCGCCCAGAACTGGAGTTACAGACAGTTGTAAGCTGCCATGTGGGTGCTGGAAATTGAACCCAGATCCTCTAGAAGAACAGCCAGTGCTCTAAACTGCTAAGCCATCCCTCCAGACTCCTGAGACTTATTAATTGTAAATGCTCAGCCAATAGCTCAGGCTTGTCACTAACTAACTCTTGCTTTTTTTTTTTTTTTTTTTGGTTTTTCAAGACAGGGTTTCTCTGTGTATCTTTGCGCCTTTCCTGGAACTCGCTTGGTAGCCCAGGCTGGCCTCGAACTCACAGAGATCCGCCTGGCTCTGCCTCCTGAGTGCTGGGATTAAAGGCGTGCGCCACCACCGCCCGGCCAACTCTTGCATTTTAAATTAACCCATATCTATGCTCTGCCACGTGGTTCAATACCTTTTCTCAGTATGACAAGTTCATCTCCTTCTCTCCTCCTTCGAGCTTTCTTTTTTCTGGAAGTCCTGCCTAACCTCTACCTGTCCAGCTATTGGTCAGTCAGCTTCTTTATTAACCCAATCATGGTGACACATATTAACACAGTATAAAGGAATATTCCACATTCCCCATTTTTGTCTAATTAAAAAGGAAGGTTTTAAATTTAACATAGTAAAATTATATACAACAAAACAATCATCAAGCAGGAATTACAGCTACAATCTCCAGTCCATTTGTATTTGGAAAAATAGAGAAAATACTCTATCAGCTGTCCTCTCCTGAAGAGTCCAGAGTTTTGTATCTAATTTACTTTCTACCATTATTAGGGAGAACTGTAATTGTTATTATCTAGTCTTCTATCTCATCAGAGACCTGAGAAGGACATACTATTACCTGAGTAAACATGAAGTGCAGAGCAACAACTTCCAAAATTAAGAGATGACAGAAACAGTTGGCTGCCTGGACAGTCACCCAAAATTCTTCTGTAATGTTGAGGCATCCAACTTTGGTCTACAGGCCTAGAACATCTGACAAACTTTTCTGTGAAGCAGGAAGTTTTGAAGGACTGTCCTACCCTGTCTTGGCAAAGTTCAGCAGTTACTTTTCTTTGTGTCCTACTTGTTCAGTTTGGACAGTATACTGTCAGCAATTGAGGTAAGGGCAGTGTGCCCAAATGGCTTTTGCCATAAAAGAAGGAAACTCCACACAGAGGCTCTTTGATGCCCATCATCCTTTTTTGAAGTAGATTGGTGCTGTCAGGAGCAGATGTGTCTCACTGTTATAAAAGCCTTAGGGTATTAAATATATTAAATGCCATATTCTGTAGGTCTTTGAAGTGTTTGTATATTTCTATCTAAATATATTTATATATGACCTTGAAAACATACCTAACATGACTATAATTTGACTATTATAGATGACTATTAATCTGTATTTTTTAATTATACATTACATTTTTTTGTTGTTGTTTGAGACAGGGGTTTCTCTGTGAATTGGTCCTGGCTGTCATGGAACTCACTCTATAGACCAGGATGGCCTTGAACTCACAGAGATCCACCTGCCTCTCTGCCTCCTGATGGCTGGGATTAAAGGCGTATGCCACCACCACCTGACTACATTACATTTTTAAATGAGCTGCATAAACACAATACCCCAAACAAGAGTAGAAACATACATACAGTATAACAGAATTAACTTTAAATTTGTATCAATAAACCAAAATCTATACCAATGTAAAATATTTTGATATTAATAGTTGTTTTTTGGATTAAAGTAAATTTAATAATCTACCCTTTCCCCCCATCATTTCTATATCATAACCCCCTTTTTCCTATAGAAAGAGATCTTTGAATTTCACTCCTTTGTTTAGTTTTTTTTGGTTGTTTTTGTTTTTTGTTTTGTTTTGTTTTTTTACTATGACCAATAACAACTTCTAACCAATCTCCCTTAAATGATAACAAGCATCCATAATCCATCTTTTTGTGAATGTGGGCACTGTATTCTCTCGACTGCTTCCTCTTGTCTGGGGTTGCTGGACTCTTTGGGGAACCTTGAGAAAATCGGTAATTGTTAAGTCTTGACTGGGGTAGCCTGTGAGGCCGCATCATCTCAGCCAGCAGCCTTGAAGTTGTTCTGGATACTGAACCACCTGAGCCATCATTTTCATTGGTGTCTGGTCCCCTTGCTCTGAAACTACATAAACTTTTAAAGGCAACGTACATACCAGCATTAATACAAGTATATACTGTGCATTGTACAAAAGTCAGCCAAACATGATTTTTTTGTTCTATGTTTGAGCAGGTAAAATATACATCACCTGTTTCTTAGTTTTTCTAGGTTTATTTCTTTATGTTTGCACTCAGGATTTTCAGGGTGTCTTCCCAGATCAAACCTCATCCATATCAACCTGAAACAAATCTAAATGGAGGTACTAAGGGTTGGGGAGATGGCTCAGCAGTTAAGAGCACTTACTAATCTTCCAGAGGATATATGGGTTTGGTTTGCAGCACCCACATCAAGTGACCTAAAACTCAAAATTGCCTGAAACTCTGGTTCCAGGGGATCTGATGCTTTCTGGCTTCTTTGGACACCTTTGTGCGAGTGATGCACATAAACAAATAAAAATGAATAAATGAGGGGCTGGCAAGATGGTTCAGTGGGTAAAAGGGCTTGTGCCAAGCCTGACCTTGGTTTGATCCTGGAACTCAATAGTAGGAGAGAACCCACACAAGCAAATTGTCCTTTGACCTCCACACAAGCACCATGGAACATGGATGCACAGACGCACACCCAATGAAAAGATAATAAATGAATAGTTAAAGGAGATACCAAAAGAGAATGGCTCCATTTTTCTGTCACTAGACATTACTGTCTGTTACTGCAATAACCACCTTGGCTTGACAGTGGCCAGGTGTTAAATTAAGTTTTCCTGGGGAGAGGTGAGCAGATGTCTATTCCTACTGATACAGCATCAACAACAGACCACAGAAACAGTTCTACCCATGTCGGGTTTGGTGAAGCAAGGAGTCTGGTTGAGATTCCCTCCAGGTACCTGTATGAGAGGTTACCTGCAGGAGTATGGGCAGATGGCTATGCCACCATAAAGTAGAGCCACCTCGAGTGTTAACCAGGTATGTGCACTTGGAGTGGGGCAGGGCCTTGTGTGTCCTCATCCTCCACAGGAAACTGTTCATGGCCCAGTCCTGTGAAGGGTTTGTGCAGGTAATTTCAGCTGCTCCGATGGCAGCACAGCCATGACCATGTTACTCCTGGTTGCTAGAGTTCCACACTCCAGGCTTAAGAGCAGAGTAAACTTACTGTAAACAGTGCATGAAACTGTTGAAACAGAGGAAACATCACTGTAGACTGAGCAAAACTGAAGAGGGGAAACATGGGAATGCATGTTCACAGTGAAATCCATTAGGACCTAAATGTTTTTATACAAATTCAACAAATATTTCCTTTTTGTTGATGTTGTGGGAGACATAATTTTGCATTTACAGAGTATGTAAATTTGACTGAAAATGAGTTATTGAACCCTCCTGGAAACTTTTATAACACTTAGCAACTGTGTTAGTTTGAATGAAAATGGCCCCATAGGCCCATAGGGAGTGGTACTGTTAGGACGTGTGGCCTCTTTGAAGAAAGCATGCCATTGAGGATGGGTGCTGAGGTTTCAGAAGCCCAAGCCAGGCCCAGTGGCTCCCTCTCCTCCTACTGCCTGTGGATCTGGATGTAGAACTCTTAGGTACCATACCATGTCTGCCTGCATGCCACCATGCTTCTCATGAGGATAATGGACTAAACCTCTGACACTATACACAAGCCTCAATTAAATGCTTTCTTTTATAAGAGTTGCCATGGCCATGGTGTCTCTTCACAGCAACAGAACACTGACTGAGACAGCAACAGTCTACAAGATTTGATATTAGTGCTATGGGAGCCAGGCTCCAAGTTGGTCACAGTGATGATCATCTTCTAGTATATATGCCCTTTTGTGATTATTTTCCACCCTGACTAGAACCAATAGGATAGTGTGGAAGTAACTGTGTCTTGGTTTTGTTTGTACTGATACATGGGCTCATATGTAGCCCAGGCTGGCCCTGACCTCTCAGCAATCCTGTTTCAGCCTCCCAGCCTCTGAGCTTGCAGGCCTGGGGTTCCATGTGTGATCTGTAGTGTCAGATCCTAAGAGAGAGACAGTGTAGCTTCATCTCTTCCTGTGTGAAAAGCTGACAAGAAGGACATTCAAGTGGCCTTAAGGGGTATATGTGTAATAAGAACCGAGACTTGCCCAGAGGTGATGGTGCATTCCTTTAATCCCAGCACTGGGGAGGCAGAGGCAAGTGGATCAGAGGCCAGCCTGGGCTACAGAGCAAGTTCCAGGACAGCCAAGGCTACACTGAGTAAACCCTGTCTCCAAAAAACAAAAACAAGAAAAATTTAGGCTTTTACTCCTTTAATATCAGAACTCAAGGCAGAGGCAGGTGGATATCTATGAATTCGAGGTCAGCCTGGTCTACATAGCAAATTCCAGGATGACCAGGACTGCAAAGAGAGACCCTGTCTCAAAAACAAAACAAGCCGGGCGGTGGTGGCGCACGCCTTTAATCCCAGCACTCGGGAGGCAGAGCCAGGCGGATCTCTGTGAGTTCGAGGCCAGCCTGGGCTACCAAGTGAGTTCCAGGAAAGGCGCAAAGCTACACAGAGAAACCCTGTCTCGAAAAACCAAAACAAAAAAAAAACAAAAAAAAAACAAAAAAACAAAACAAAACAACAACAAACAAACGAAACAAAACTGAGGCTTTCTCCCAAATACAAGTATCAACATCCCATCATTAAGAATACACCTTCTTTTTTCTTTTTTTGGTTTTTCGAGACAGGGTTTCTCTGTGTAGCTTTGCGCCTTTCCTGGAACTCGCTTTGGAGACCAGGCTGGCCTCGAACTCACAAAGATCCGCCTGCCTCTGCCTCCCGAGTGCTGGGATTAAAGGCGTGCGCCACCACCGCCCGGCTAAGAATACACCTTATTTTTTCTGTGCCTGAAATGTATACTTTTAATCTAGGGAAGTAGAGGCAGGAAGTCATCTCATCTGTGAGTTCAAGTATAGCCTAATCTACATAGTGAGTTCCAGACTAGACCAGCTGCATAGTGAGACCCGGTCTCAAAAAAAGAATATTTAAGAATAATATCTTCCAATTCAAGTAATACTCTCTGATAATGGTGGCTTCGCATAAGAGCTCCAAATTATGACTATCTCGTGAAACTGCTACTAACTTCTGACTTAGGTTTTCCTAATTTTTGTGCTGGATAGTTTTATGTCAACTTGACACAAGCTAAAGTCATCTGGGAGGAAGGAACCTCAACTGAGAAAATGCCTCCACTGTATCAGGCTGCAGGCAAGCCTGTAGGGCATTTTCTTTCTTTCTTTTTTAAATTTATTCATGTATCAGTGCTCTATCTACACGTACGCCTGCAGGCCAGAAAGGGCATCAGACCCCATTACAGATGGTTGTGAGCTGCCATGTGGGTGCTGGGAATTGAACTCCGGTCCTCTGGAAGAACAGCCAGTGCTCTTAACCACTGGACCATCTCTCCAGCCCTGTAGGGCATTTTCTTAATTAGTGATTGATAGGGGGGAGCAGCCCATTGTAGGTGGTTCCATCCCTGGGCTGGTGGTCCTGGGTTCCACAAGAAAGCAGGCTGAGCAAGCCAGGAATTAGCACCCCTCCATGGCCTCTGCATCAGCTCCTGCCTCCAGGTTCCTGCCCTGTTTGAGTTTCTGTCCTGACTTCCTTTGACGAATGAACAGTGATATGGAAGTGTAAGTGAAATAAACCCTTTCCTCCCTGAGTGGCTTTTTGGTTATGGTGTTTTAGAAATCTAAGACAATTTTTAACTTTTTTATTTAATGTGTGTGTGTGTGTGCATGTGTAGGCACGTAGGTGTCATGGTGCATGTGTAGAGGTCAGAGGGTAATTTGAGGCAGTCAGTTCTCTCCTTCCACCATGTGGATCAGCAAGGATTAAACTCAGACCACGAGGCTTGTTGGCAAGCTCCTTTACCTGCTGAGACATCTCAGCAGCCTCCTGACCTATGTACGTATTCTGTGTGAAATGTTTACTGTCCTGTGTCTCAAGACAGGGTCATCTTGTACAGCCCACGCTGGCCTCACTCTGGTCCTTTTGCCTGAGCCTCCAGAGAATGGGGATTACAGGCATACCACTACAGCTGGGCTCACTTTCCTGTTAGAATGAATACACGGGAGGCTGGAGATGTAGCCCTGTGGTAAAAGCCAAGGTTCAATCCCTTGCACCAGGAAGAAAAATGAATAAGGGAATGGATCCAACTCCTCTATCCTTTTACAGATTAAGTTAAATTTAAATCTCATAAAGAACTAAGCTTTAACTGGGCATGGTAGAGGACTCCTGTGATCTCAGGACTTAGGAGATGGAGGTAGGAGGATTGGGTTTCAAGGCCAGGCATGACTGCTTAGTTTGAGGCCAGTCTGTGCTACATGAGAGCTTCTTAAACAAAACACCACCACCACCCTGCCCCTCCCCCACAATGAAAGAAAGAAAGGAAGGAAGGAAGAGAGAAAGAAAAAACAAACAAAGGAAAAGAAGCTTTGAGGCTTTGAGTGTTATGAAATACTTTTAGTTTTATTTAACTTTAAGGTATGATTTGGAAGCTGGGTACAGAGGCCCATGCCTGTAAAGCCAGCACTCTGGAGGTAGAGGCAGGAAGATCACTCACATTCAAGTCTAGCCAGAATGGCCAGGGCTACAGAAACCATATTTCTCAAACAAAAAGGAGGGGGAAGGGCTGGAGAGTTGGTTGAGTGGTTAAGAGCACTTGTTATTCTCATGGACGACCAAGGTTCAGTCCCCCGCCCGCATGGCTAACAACCATCTGTAACTCCATGTCTAGGTATCTGAAGCTCTGTTCTGACCTCCGAGGGCACCGGGCACACAGGCAAAACACTCATACACATAAGCTTTAAGAATCACTTTTTTTTTTTTTTTTTTTTTTCGAGACAGGGTTTCCCTGTGTAGCTTTGCGCCTTTCCTGGGACTCGCTTGGTAGCCCAGGCTGGCCTCGAACTCACAGAGATCCACCTGCCTCTGCCTCCCGAGTGCTGGGATTAAAGGCGTGCGCCACCACCGCCCAGCAAGAGTCACTTTTTTAAAAGCCCTGGAAAAATATCAATAGGTATTGCTTGGAGAGCTGGAGAGATGGCTCAGTAGTTAAGAGTACTGGCTGCTCTTCCTAACGACCCATATTCTAATCTGATGCTGTCTTCTGACTTTGTAAGGCACTAGGCACACATACGTACAGACACACAGCCTGGCAGAACACACATACACATAAAAAAAACAAAACAAGCCGGGCGGTGGTGCATGCCTTTAATCCCTATCAGATCCCCTGGAACTGTAGTTAATAATAAGCTAACATGCTGGTGCTAGGAACTGATTCTAGGTCATCTATAAAAACAGCAAGCACTCTTAACCATTAAGCTATCTCTGCAGTTCCTAAAACCATTTTTTTTTCCCCGAGACAGGGTTTCTCTGTGTAGCTTTGCGCCTTTCCTGGAACTCACTTGGTAGCCCAGGCTGGCCTCAAACTCACAGAGATCCGCCTGGCTCTGCCTCCTGAGTGCTGGGATTAAAGGCAGGCGCCACCACCGCCCGGCTAAAACCATTTTTAAAACACATGCCACTCACTGTTTTAAGCAGTGGTAACATAAAGTTGATAAAATGAGAAAACACAGAAACAACATTATGAACCTACCATAAAAAAGGCCTGGTGTGCTAGCGTAAGCCTTTGATTCCACAACTTGGGAGGCAGAGGCATGTGGATTTCATACTGTGAGTCTGAGGTCAGTCTGGTGTACATAGCAAGTACAGGACACCCAGGGCTACTTAATAGAGACTCTGTCTCAAAACAAACAAAAAAACAAACCAAATCAACCAACCAAACAACAACAAAAACTGTAACATCCGGGTGGCGGTGGCATATACCTTTAATCCCAGCACTTGGGAGGCAGAGGTAGACGGATCTCTGAGTTAAGGCCAGCCTGGTCTACAATGCAAGTTCCAGGACAGCCAGGGCTGTTACAGAGACACCCTGCCTCGAAAAACAAACCAAAAACCCCCAGAACATACCATAGTATTAGGTGCCCTATTGAAAAGAGAAATGGCGTCACTGTATTGTTATGACTTGTCTCTTCTGATCACATCCTTCCTCTCAGAAACTATTTAATCTACTAATGCATACAATTCTACCCAAACACGATGGTTTAAAGACTGGAGAGATGACTCAGCAGGTAAAATCTCTTGCTGCCAAGCCAGATGACCAGAGTTCAAGCTATAGGACCCAACTGGTAGGAGAATCAACTCTGAAGTTGTCCTCTGACCTCCACATGAGCACTACGGCACAAACGTACAAAAACATGGAAATAGTAAAAACCAGCAAGAGTCAAGCACCATAGCACGTGCCTGTAATCTATCCCAGCCACTCAGAGAATGAGGCAGAGGAGAGCTGAAGGCCAAACTGGGCAATGTTGCAAGAGAATTTGAAAAGAAGAAATTTCAAGGGTCTGGAGCCAGACGTGGTGGTGGTGCAAGCCTACATGTAATTCCAGCACTCGGGAGGCAGAGGCAGAGGGGCTGAGTTTGAGCAAGCCTGGGCCACTGTTTACAAAAAAGTCTCAAAACAAAACAGGAGTTGGGGAGTGCTTTGCCACACAAGCATGAGGAGCTGAATTTGAATCCCAGCAGGTGTGACAAGCACGTGTGTAGCCTAGCGCTGTGTGGGGCCAAGACAGGAGTGCTGGGGGCCAGCGTGTAGCTCCAGGTTCAGGAAGCCCCTGCTCAGAGCACAAGGCAGAGCTCACAGCCTAGACCCCATCGCCCTCCTCTGGCCGGAGCGTGCATATACACAAATGCCAGAGACAAACCGAAGGAAAAAGCTATCACAAAGCAAAAACTGACTTAGGTGTGATTTGCTCACGGTGGTGACTAGTAACTACAGAAGCATCGAAGCTTTCCTACTACTGCTATTAGTAAACGTTTTGAGATCCAAGGTTTCGTTCTAAAGCTTTGATTTCATTCCCGGAATGACTCGGTATACTTCAAGGCCCCAGCCACCCCTTCTAGAAGTGTTGGGCCCCTTGTGATACTTGCCTAGAATAACTGCTAAAAAGACCAATTTTATGAGGTTATATTGGTAACAGAAAAGAACTGTCATGAGTGAAGGGTGAGCCCAGTGTAACACTATAACCCAAGCACTCAAGGAGACCAACGCAGCGGGCCCTGTGTATCTGCACAGTGAACCACCGAAAAAACAGGGCATGGAGAACATGGGCCAGCGTTCCAGACGGAAGGTTGCTGTTTATCTTTGTCCAAGAGGAAAATAGAGAACTACAACAAAAGCAGCTAAACATAAGTACACACACAGCTTTAATTCTAGCACTCAAAACACACACAGCTGACTTAGGTCCCACCTGGTCTACACAGCAAATTCCAGGCCAGCTAGGATTGTGCTAACAAAATTAATTTGCAAGTACATTGTTAGCTACATCTCAAGTAGAACATAAACACTGATGACCCAACTGGATACTCTTAAGATCCAAAGTCTTTTTTCTCTCTTCTAAGAGTTTTATTTGTCTGCATTGGTGTTTTGCCTGTATGTATAAGAGTGCCAGATCCTCTGGAACTGGAATTAGTCAATTGTGAGCTGCCACATGGGTGCTGGGAATTGAACCCAGGGTTCCCTGGAAGGGCAGCCAGTGCTCTTAATTGCAGAGCCATCTCTCCAGCCCCCAAAACTTCCTATTTTTTTTTTCTATCTAAATTTGATAATTAGGCCATGGCATATCAAAAGCAATCAACACGTAAGCATCAATACACATACATATTGAAAGCACACACTACCTCATGGATGGGGGTTGTGACCATTTTTCACCCTTGTGTTCTGAAATCAACTGCACTCAAATTATGGAAAGTCTACTGTAGTGGTAGAAAGCTTCCCTCGCACACAAGAGGCCATGTTAGATCACCCGAGAACCTCAAAGAAATGAACCCCTGGAGTGGGCTACCACCCAGGTTCTGTGAACCAAATCTGGTAGAACAGCCAGTGCTTTTAACCACTGAGCCATCTATCTGACTTCCTGTGCTGTTTTGCCAAAACAAACCTAATTTTGGTGTGAGATTTAGAAATTAAGACATGCTCAGGAAATACAAAATGAAGAGGGTAAGAACCACACACCTCTGTAACAGAGGAACTGCACCAGTTATACTTGTTTTACAATGTTGCTAATGTTTGCCAGCTTCACACCAGCTAGGGTCACCTGCAAAGAGGAACTGCAACTGAGAAGTTGCCTTCATTAGGAAAGTCTATAGTGCATTATCTTTAGGACTGATGTGGGAGGGCCAGCCATAGTATGGTCCTCCCACCCCTGGGCAGGTGGCCCTGGGTTGTGTAAGAAGGTAGCCTGAGAAAGGGAGCAAGGCAGAATTAGAATTCCCTCTATGATGAACTATGAACTTGAAGCTGAAACAAACCCTTCCCTTCTCCAAGTTACTTTTGGTCAGTGCCTAAGTGTAAGTCCATGGCTTTAATATCACTCACCTATGTAATAATGCCAAATTCATCCGGAAAACTCATTTACCTAGAAACACCTTATTTCTCAGAACTCTAAATTACTAAAGACTGCCCATTCATTTACATTATTTTATTTGGAAATGTTTACAACAGTACAGTGAAACTAAACCCGAGACAATTGGCTGTCATTAGTTTGGGCATCATCAGTTTATTATAAAAGGGAGGCACGGAAATTATTTACATGATGAATAGTTCAGACCGTCAACGGAATGGGCAGCTTCATGTGACACCATTTCAACAGTGATTTCATTCCACATACTTTCCAAGAATGTCACCATCTCTAAATAAGAAGTAATCCTGTGAATAAAGAAGTCACTGGTTAAGACAGTAAAAGCAAATACACACAACTTATCTATCTATTTTTTGTTTTTCAAGACAGTTTCTCTGTGTAGCTTTGGTGCCTGTCCTGGACCTCGCCCTGTAGACCAGGTTGGCCTCGAACTCACAGAGATCCACCCCACCACCGCCCAGCTAACTTATTTAAAATCACAGCCTTACTCACCTTGTCGTCTAGAACTACTTTGGTGCCTCCGTATTCTGGGAGAAGAACTTTGTCTCCGACTTTCACACTGACTGGCTGAATCTCTCCACCCTTAAGAAAATAGTTGCGGATTAGCCAAGGCATCTTGTTCACTAGATACACAGTGAACTGTTTCAGTATGTACACCAGGAGCCTCCTGCCTCAGCTTTTCAAGTGTTGTTAATTATAGGCATGCATCAACCACACTCCGCTCTACAGACAACTTCTAAGTCACCAAATGAAACGTGCTCACTCAGATCCAGTATGTTGTTAGGTACCTCATTAGTGGTGAAGCAATATAATTTACATTAGATGTAGGTCATCACAATGTAAGCATTACTGTAGTTAACAAGGTGAAATAAACACCGTGGCTTACACTAAAACCACAGCTAAGGCTGGCTAACTTTTTAATTGTTAAATATTAACACACCCTGCAGACCATGTGAAGTAAAGCAGCTTTTCATACCAAATAGTAAATGGTTATGTATAACTTATTTCAATGAACGAAAACTTGGTATTCGTTTCAATATATTTATTGATTTACTGTCCTTGTCCTGAAGGCACAGACCTGGTCAGGTTACAACACAGCTACCGAAGAACTCATTTTGTGAGGTTCGGTTTTTCCTTTTTTATGATACAGTCTCACCCTGACCTTTCTGCTAGCCTAGAAGGCTCTACAATCCTCCTGCCTCGGCCTCCAAAGCACCAGGGCCACAGGGCATGAGCCACCATCATGGCAGGCACGTTTTACTATCTGGAGAGCATGGCACCGCAGAGAAAGCCCAGCGGGTAAACGGACTTGCTGTGGAAGCATGGGAATACCAACGCTAGTAAAATGGCTGTCACCCCGACATACTGAGGGCTGGAAACCAGGCTAGTTCAAATCAGAGACCTTGTCCCCAAAGAGTAAGGTGATGACTCTGCAAGCCAGCAGACATGTGTGTGCGCGCGTGCGCACACGCACACACACACACGAGAAATACCCGTGTGTATTTTTTGCCTTTTTTAGAGTCCCTCTCCATTCCTTATAAAAATAAAAAACAATTCTACAATCGTTTTCCTTAATGCAAGGTTCTCCGTAAACTGAAATTATTTCAAAGACACCCGCTATTTAAAAAAGCCACTTCTGATAAGCTAGGACTGACTTCCTTCCTTCCACATCACACATTAATACTCGGTACCCCTGTCGTAGCTCCAAGTTACCTTGCCTTTGGCGCCTGATCCCACAGCCACTACTGTGGCTTGCAATACTTTTCCTTGAGACTTTTCCGGAAGCATGATGCCGCCCTTGGTCACGGTTTCGGCGGCACTCCTTTCAACCAAGACTCTGTCAAAGAGCGGGAGAAACTTTCTGAAAGCCTGTCCAGCCTGTGGAGAGAAACGTGTGTTCAAACAGTGAGTATGTATCACTTAACACACTTAAACGCCTTAAAACACTTAACAGGTCAAAGCGTCCCAAACCGACAAGAAAACCCAGGCTAGGAAATATTCTTGCATTTTCCACTCTATATAAGCCAAGTTGAATTTCCACTCCCTAATTATTGTGTGTGTGTGTGTGGGGGGGGGGGTCTTCATTGCTCATCAGCAACCACACTACCTTTAACCACAACCCTGGTCCGCTCCAAGGTCAAATGTCTTCCTTCTTTAGGACTTCTTTTCTTTAATTCCAGTAACGCGGGGAGGAGGGAGGTCAATTTTTGAGCCTGGGTGCTATGTTCTCCACCATAGTACCCATCCACTATAGCCTTGCCAGGGCAGGTGGGCTCCTGGACCGTGCATCCGGGTCCCCGCCCCCTGCCCGGGACGCAGGCCTTGCACACACGTGCGCGTGCAAAGGAGCCATGGTGGAGAAACGCGGGCAGGCCTCGCTGCTGCGGGAGCCGGACGCCGCAGAGGCCCCCTCTCCCTTGTCCTGCCAGTCCTCAAGCGGCCCCTGGGGCACGCCGTGGGTCCCCGCGGGCCGACCCCGACCGGCGGGCAGGCTGGCAAGCCCCGGGACCACTCACCATGACTCGTGCCGCCGCCGCTCGGACTCTGCACCCGCCGCCGCCGCCGCTGCAAGGAGAGTCCTGCGGGCCGGGCTGGGGGGAGACACGTGAAGAAAAAAAAAAAAGGGACCGGGCAGCGCGCAGGCGCACTCAGCGCCGGAGCGTGCGAGGGGGCGGCCACGGCAGCGCGCGCGCCGATTGGTGGCCACGGCCCCGCGCAGGCCGCGGGAGGCGGAAGGGAAAGGGGCGCACTTTCTAGGCTTTTCCAGGCGGCCGGCCGAGGTGAGAGAACGAGGCCTTCCTCCTCCTCCTCCTCCTCCAGGAAGTGACGCCACCTGACCCTTGGCCCGCCCGCGGGGAGCGCGGCGCCTTTCCGGAAGGTTCTAGAAGGGAGCCCGGCCCGGGAACGAGCGTGCGGCGGCGCGGAGAGGGCCGAGCCCAGCTCGGGGCCGAGCCTGCTCGAGGGGCAGGGGGCGGGGCCGCGCGCGCGCGCCGCCCGCCGATTGCCGGGGCCCGGGCGGGAGGAGGAGGAGGAGGGGGCGGGGCTTCTCCTCCCCCCTCCCCTCCGCGCGCGCGCACGCGCACACACACACACGCACGCACGCGCGCGGGGCCGCGGGGCCGCGCGGCGGGGCGGGGCCGCGGAGGGAGGGGACTCGGGGCTCATTGCGGTGCGCGCCCTGCGCTCGGTCCCTCACTCGCCGCCGACGGCCTGCCTCGCCTCGTGCGCTCCCGCCGCCGTCGCCGCCGCCGCCGCCGCCGCCCCGCAGGTACGCGAGCCTCGGCCGTGCATGCTCGCCCCGGCCTGCTGCTTCCAGCACGGGCCGAGCACGGCGGGCCAAGGGTTGCGGCAAGCCTGGCAGCCACGCCGCAGGCTCGGCCCGGCTTCGGCTCGCCCGTCCAGGCCCCGGCGGGGCCACGCGGGCTCCCATCACGTGCGGCGGGGACCACGCGACCCAGGCCAAGCGCGGCGGGAGCGAGGACGGGCTAGGGTGGGGGGCCGCTGGGGCGGGCCGCCGGCGCCCGGCGCACCGCAGGACTCCGCTGGAGGGGGGTCGCGTTCCCTTCTGGCCCCCCCTCGGGCTGCGGGGATCCGGCGCCTCCACTTTGACCTTGTCGGGAAGACACGTGGGGCCGCGCGGCTGGGCTGAGCTGCGGTCCTGTATTATTATTATTATTATTTTTTTTTTTTTTTTTGCGGCCTTGCTAGCTGCTGTGCCCCTGTATGTAGATCGGAGTGGATACCTGGCGACACTTTTCCCCAGCGGGGTTTTGCACCGTCATGAATACTTGTACAGTTCCCTGTGCACTTGCATTTGGAACCTGCCTCGCTTACGCCAGCTTGATTTTTTTTTTTTTTTCTTCTCTCTTTCCCTCTCTCGGACACTTTTGGAGTGGGATCTGCTCCCAAGGCCGCTTTGGCAGTGAAAGATTAACTCGCGATGGCAGCAGGAGCGGGTGGCCATGGGGAAGAGCTTTGTGCCGGTGCTGTAGGTCAGGCCTGGGGGCGGCCTCTTCAATCCTCTGTTAGCAAGTGGTGTCCTGAATCTGCAGCGCCGTGGGTGGCCCAGGCGTGGCGGTTAGCAGAGGACAGCGGAGCACTGATCTACCTAGTCTCCATGTTCTGAAGCACAGGTGGACAAAGTTTGTCCTTAGCTAGTAGTGATCCTTTGCTTTTTCTTTTTTTTTTTCCCCTCCCCCAGAAATGCTTCGACTACCCACAGTCCTTCGCCAGATGAGACCAGTGTCCCGGGCACTGGCGCCTCATCTCACTCGGGCCTATGCCAAAGATGTAAAATTTGGTGCGGATGCTCGAGCCTTAATGCTTCAAGGTGTAGACCTTCTAGCCGATGCTGTAGCTGTTACAATGGGGCCAAAGGTATCAGTATACTTACAACCGTGTTAATTAAAGGATAGTGTTCTGTAGCTGCAAATTAGTATTTTGCTGTCAAGTTTTGTGAAAATCTGATTTGGATGTGGTACATGTTAGTGTTTGGGGGTGTTATTTAGGAGTTTTGTTAGTTGGTGGCCTTACCTGCAGCTGATTTGGAGGACTTTGGTGCAATGTGATGTGGAGAATAATAGCTCAAGGGGGGTTTCCAGACTTGAGGCGTAATTAATATTCTGTGCGTCCTGGCATTAAATTTTGGATCCTTTCCCAGTAACTAGAGGGTATAGAGGGAAGTACAGCTCAAAGTCCAGTAACACCTCAAGGTGCATTGTAGATGTGAGGTTTTACTTATTGTACTGAAATGTTCCTGTATGCATAAAGTAAACGCACTAGCATAGAGTTTAGATTTATTTATTTTTATATGCATTGGTGTTTTGCCTGCATGTATATCTGTGAAGGTGCCAGAACTGGAATTACAGTTGTGAGCTGCTGTGGTTTTGGGGTTTTGAGAGAGTCTCAATAGCTTAACTCCCATTGTGTGTACCAAGACTATCCTTGAACTCCTGATCCTCCTATTCCTACCTCCCAAGTGTAGGAGTTGAGCATACTGCTCACCTGGTATTTATTTGTTGAGACCGGGTCTTTAGCCATAGCTGACCTGGAACTCCTGTAGACCAAGCCAGCTTGAACAGTGCCGAGGTCAAAGGTCACACTAGCTGTGTGGTTGAAAAAGGAGCCATAGTACTTTGAGGACATCATTGGCTATGGGGCACGGTCATTTTAAGTTGATGCTAAAGCGACCTAAAGAGCTGCACACAGTGCTGTTTTATATAGCTCAAGACAGAATGGCTTGGTTCAAATCCAAGTGGCCAGTACTGTTGGGGCCATTTTTGAAGTTCTGTATTGAGTGAACAGGAAACTATTCTTAACTTACTGGCTGATGTTTAGTGAATGAATGTTGAAGTAAGTCATACTTTAAAAATAACAGTTCATACCAAAATTCAAGTACAATTGATGTGAAGAATGTTCCAGGATTTGGTGATTGTTACCTGTGCTTTCTTGTTTTATAGGTGGCATCGGTTAGTGCCAGGGTTTTTAATCTCCTGTTTTTGAGGTTTCATGTTGCAGGACTGTGACAACTTTGGGCTTATCACTGAGGGGTGCTATATTCTCTGTCATTGTAGGGAAGAACAGTGATTATTGAACAGAGTTGGGGGAGTCCCAAAGTAACAAAGGATGGGGTCACTGTTGCAAAGTCAATTGACTTGAAGGATAAATACAAAAATATCGGCGCTAAACTTGTTCAAGATGTTGCCAATAACACAAATGAAGAGGCTGGGGATGGCACCACCACTGCTACTGTTCTGGCGCGTTCTAT
Source organism: Peromyscus californicus insignis (assembly GCF_007827085.1). Lineage (NCBI taxonomy): Eukaryota > Metazoa > Chordata > Mammalia > Rodentia > Cricetidae > Peromyscus > Peromyscus californicus. The sequence goes on along the minus strand of NW_026294514.1, from coordinate 8,995,732 downwards.
TGCCAAGGAGGGCTTCGAGAAGATCAGCAAAGGGGCTAATCCAGTAGAAATCCGGAGAGGTGAGAGTACCGTGTCACTGACCCTACAGAAAGGAGAAATGACAAATTCTCATCTTTGTCCTTTTTTATTACATTTGCCATTGTGTGTGCACAGATTTGCTGGAGGGGTCCTCTCCTGCCTTTGCCTCATTGAATCAAAGTGAATATACTCGGGTGCCATATTGGAAACAAGAAACATGATTGGATTAGTATTAACTTACAGAGAATGAGTTGAATAGTGGGTTTTTTGTTTTATTTCTAAGAGTTCATTATTTTTATGGGCATTGATGTTTTGCCTGCATGTATGTCTGTGCAAGGATGCCAGACCCCCTGAGACTGGAGTTACAGACCTTTTTGAGCTACCATGTGGGTTCTGGGAATTGAACTCCGGTCCTTTTGAGGAGCATCCTGTACTCTTAACCACTGAGCCATCTCTCCAGCCCACAAGCAGTAAGATTTTTGAAACTATCTGCATTTTCTTACTTCATTCACTTCTGTTAAGAATGAGTGACTGTCCCTCGTAGCCCTCCCTGGTTTGGCCCCCTATATAACCCATGCTGGCCTTACAAGCAATCCCGCCTCAGCCTCCTGGGGGTTGGGATCACAGGCGTGAGCCACCGCTCCACATCTTGATCACGTTTTCACGAGCTTATGGTTTTCAGCTTGTGAAATTACAGGGGGGTTGAGGGCATGCCATGTCACTTGGATCCAGTTAGGAGGGTGTGACAGGAGAGCTTGCATATAGATGTTAGAGTGAGTCTTGAGTTTACACTCCACGTTATAGTAACATGCATTCTTGAACTAGGTGTCATGCTGGCTGTTGATGCTGTAATTGCTGAACTGAAAAAGCAGTCTAAACCTGTGACAACCCCTGAAGAAATTGCTCAGGTAAGGGTTTGATGTCCTGTTTGGAAAGAATTGAGCCACTAATTTTAATTTGGATCTTCTTTGGCTTTTCAAGACAGGGTTTCTTTTTTGTAGCCTTTTGGCTGTCCCAGAACTTGATCTGTAGACCAGGCTGGCCTCAAACTCACAGACATTGGCCTGCCTCTGCCTCCCAAGTGCTGGGGTTAAAGGTGTGTGCCACCACTGCCCAGCCAACTGATTTGGATCTTAATAGAGCCTTTAAAAAAAATGATTGTAAAATAAAAATTGTGTGGTTTGTGAAGATGTTCTTAGGTGTGGTCAATGTTCTTGTCCTATATGGGATCAGTCCTAGTCCTTGAAGCATAGTAGGCAAGTAAAATAAAGTGTTTTTTGTGTGTGTGTGCCTGGGTGTATGTGTGTGTTCCATGTATTAAGAACCCATAGAAGGCAATGTTAAAACAGTTGCCAGCCACTGTGATGCTGGGTACTGACCTGGACAGTAAGTCACCTTAACACTGAGCCATCTCTCTGGCCCCTTCCGTATATTCTTACTGTGCCAAAGAGCGGAAGGACAGGACGCCGCTCCATTTAACCAGTACTTCATTAAAACTGTTAACTGTGAAATGTCCCTCCCTCCCCTGGGTGGAAGGATCGGTTTAGAAGGTCGAAGGGGAAGAGGATTGAAAATACCAATCTTCCCATTTAATTTTGAAGTAATGTGGTTATTTCAGGTTGCTACAATTTCTGCAAATGGAGACAAAGACATTGGAAACATCATTTCTGATGCAATGAAAAAAGTTGGAAGAAAGGGCGTCATCACAGTGAAGGCAAGTGTGGGATTTGATGTGTTTTGATAATATCTTCAGTGAGGTGTTTGTCAACTTAGTTGTTTTCCAAACAAAAAGCTTGACCAGCAATTCATTCTGTGCCGAGTATGGCGCTTACTATTGTCTGAATTGGGAGCCTGGCCTCCCAGGATGAATCCGTCCAATTAAATAAATAATGAGCTCTCAGCTAGGTGTAAGTAGGAGGGAGGATGAAGCTACTCTCGCTTTGTAGCCCTGGCTGGCCTGGAACAGTGGGCCTCGACCTTAAAGAGATGGCATTCCTCTGCCTTCGCTTTGTTGTGGGGACTAAAGGCATGTGTGTATGTGTACCATGTGTGTGCCTGGTGCCTCGAGTCCAAAAGAAAATCTCTGGAACTGCAGTTGTGAACCACCGTGTGGGTGCCTAGACCCTCACCAGCAACAGCAGCAAATATTCTTAACCCCCGAGCCATCTCCAGACTTAGCTGTCAAGTGTTGTTTCTTCCCTGAATCCATTCATCGAATCCTTTAACTTTTCACAGGATGGGAAAACACTGAATGATGAATTAGAGATTATTGAAGGCATGAAGTTTGACAGAGGATATATTTCCCCGTATTTTATTAACACATCAAAAGGTAAGAGCAAATTAGTAAATGAATCTTAAAATACACTTTGAAGGTATCTGTCACCTGTAGGCAGTGGGTTAGTGAAATATGTACAAATTTTTTTTTTTAGGTGAATGGTTCAGTAAATGAGAAAAACATGAGTTACTGGTTTATTTGTGGAAGTAAATTGACGGTTTTCTCAGTACTGGTAGGATTTGGTTTTACTGCTCACTGTTTTACAGGTCAAAAATGTGAATTCCAAGATGCCTATGTTCTGTTGAGTGAGAAGAAGATTTCTAGTGTCCAGTCCATTGTACCTGCTCTGGAAATTGCTAATGCTCATCGGAAGCCCTTGGTCATAATTGCTGAAGATGTGGATGGAGAAGCCCTAAGCACACTGGTTTTGAACAGGTGGGTTGGGTGGTTCATGTTTTGAGGTGGGAGATGATTTGTGTTGCTGTGCTTGATCTACTTGTGTATCTTAGGGTAGTACATAGTAGTGCTCTGCGCATTAGGACTCAGATGCACATACCCCTTCAGCCTCTGCCTCCCACAGCTTCCCAGAGAGAACTATCCATGTGTCCTTTAACACTACAGCTGTCTGTCTAGAACTTAAGGAAGTAGGTGATTGGCTTGGAACAGATTTATTAGATGAGAGCCCCATCTCATCTTTCTTCAGACCAGAACTTGCTGGGGGAGGAGTAGGGCTCCTGAGTAGTTCGGGAGTGCCAGAACTTCCTGGGAGCCAAGCTAGACATTGTCTCCCAACTGCCCCTTCAGTTTAAATCTCACAGTTACATGTTCTTCACAGGCTCAAAGTTGGTCTCCAGGTTGTGGCAGTCAAAGCTCCAGGGTTTGGGGACAATAGGAAGAACCAGCTGAAGGATATGGCAATCGCCACTGGTGGTGCGGTAAGTCCGTCGCTGTGGTGCTGCTGTGCTCGGTGATGCCTGGGCTTCCGGGGTGCAGATACTAGGCTGTGCACTTTACAGGTAGATGAGGCAGCTTTTTTCTGTTGGATATCTGGAACACTAGAGATTAGATAGGTCGCATTGCTAATTTGCTGAGTCTGGACACAATTAAAGTTTTTCTCAAAATTCAAATAAACTAGCTCCAACTTGTATAACGGTGATTTTAATCAGACCTTGTTCTGGGATACCAGTGGTCTTAACATCAAGAAAAATAGCGTTGGTTTTTTCTGGATTTTTTTACTTTTTGTATATGAGTGTTTTGTATGCACACCAAAAGGCGGCATCTGGTCCCATAGGACGCAGTTAGAGACAGTTGTGAGCTGCCATGTGGGTGCTGGCGGGGGGGGGGGGGGGGGGGGGGGGGGGGGCGCACCTGGGAGAGCAGAGCAGCCAGCCAGTGTGCCATCTCCAGTCCTGAGAGGCAGCATTTCAAGCTGTTTCTCCTCACAAAGTCCCTGTGTTAGGTGCAGTAGTAAGCTTGCTGTGATGGACGGCGCTGATAGCACGCTGCTCTTACAGGTGTTTGGAGAAGAGGGGCTGAATCTAAACCTTGAAGATGTCCAAGCTCATGACTTAGGGAAAGTTGGAGAGGTCATTGTCACCAAAGATGACGCCATGCTTTTGAAAGGAAAAGGTGACAAGGCTCAAATTGAGAAACGCATTCAAGAAATCACGGAGCAGCTGGACATCACGACCAGTGAATATGAAAAGGAGAAGCTGAACGAGAGGCTCGCTAAGCTCTCCGATGGAGTAGCTGTGTTGAAGGTAAAGCTGTAACCTTGGCGGGTGGTGACCTTTCCAGGCTCTGAGCCTAGTGATTTTGATTCTGGGGTATTTACAATAGTAACAAGCAGGTACCTTCATTCCTGAAATCTGCAGCTGTGTCTGTGTGTGCATGTGTGATTGGACTGGCGCACTTTCCAAGGGGCACGTGTAGCCGTCAGGAGCAGCTATCAGGGGTTGGCTGTTCACCTTCCAACTATAATTTTCAAGGATTAAACTCAGGTTGTCAGGCTTGCAAGGCAAGCCCTTTGACCCACTGGGGCCAGGGCCTGAGTCTAAAATAGATACCTATCCCTGACCAGTATGAAGCTTGAGATGGATACTGCTCCTTGTCCTGTGTAGTTAGTGCAAGCATCTACCACCACCACATTTCCCAGCCTTGCTTTTTCTCTGTGTAGCCCTGGCTGGCCTGAAACTCACTCTGAGATCTACCTGCCTCTGCCTCCTAAGTGCTGGGATTAAAGGCGTGCACCATCCCCCGCTGGCCAGCATCCTTTTCTTTTCTTTTTTTTTTTTTTTTTTTGGTTTTTCGAGACAGGGTTTCTCTGTGTAGCTTTGCGCCTTTCCTGGATCTCGCGCTGTAGACCAGGCTGGCCTCGAACTCACAGAGATCCGCCTGGCTCTGCCTCCCGAGTGCTGGGATTAAAGGCGTGCGCCACCACCGCCCGGCCAGCATCCTTTTCTTAAACTACAGTTCAGCTTGTGCTGTGGGAAATTGTGGAAAGGATGTTTTGTTAGTGGGATATGTTCATCAGAAGAGGCAGCTTACTATGACACTTTATCACAGAGGACTAGTCACTGGTAACACATAACCTCAGAGTTCTTTCCATCTTTAGGTTGGAGGAACAAGTGATGTTGAAGTGAATGAGAAGAAAGACAGAGTTACAGATGCTCTCAATGCTACAAGAGCAGCTGTTGAAGAAGGCATTGTTCTAGGAGGGGGCTGCGCTCTGCTTCGGTGCATCCCAGCCTTGGATTCCTTAAAGCCTTCTAATAATGATCAGAAAATAGGTAAAAATTATCTTTCAGATGAGTTTGTGGCATGATTTCTTTCTGTTGAAAAGTAGTATTGTTGGTGCCAAAGAGATAATAATGTACCACATTTTTTAGGGGTAATTCTTTTATCTGTGGTAGGATTGGATGAGTCCTCACACAGACTGGGCTTTTTTGTGTTCTCGTTTAATTTGTGTGTGGGGTATTTTGCCTGCATGTCTTGTGTGCCATGTGTGTAGTAGTACTCTCAGAAGCCAGAAGAGGGCATCAGATCCCCTGGAACTGGAGTTAATTAAATAATTAAGACTGGTGAGCCACTACATTGGGTGCTAAGGATCAAATCAGGTCCTTAGAAAGGGCAACCAGTGCTCTTAACCATTGAGTGATCTGGGGTGCCCCAAAAAGGAAAAACCAAAATAAATTTGTGAAAATGTGTTTGCTTTGAAGGTATAGAAATTATTAAAAGAGCACTCAAAATTCCTGCAATGACTATTGCCAAGAATGCAGGTGTTGAAGGATCTTTGATAGTTGAGAAAATTATGCAGAGTTCCTCGGAAGTTGGTTATGATGCTATGCTCGGAGATTTTGTGAACATGGTGGAAAAGGGAATCATTGATCCAACAAAGGTAAATAATTCAGCATTTCTTTTTTTTTTTTTTTTTTTTTTTTTTCCGTTTTTCGAGACAGGGTTTCTCTGTGTAGCTTTGCGTCTTTCCTGGGACTCACTTGGTAGCCCAGGCTGGCCTCGAACTCACAGAGATCCACCTGGCTCTGCCTCCCGAGTGCTGGGATTAAAGGCGTGCGCCACCACCGCCCGGCTCAGCATTTCTTAAACGTAGATGGTTTGCCCTGTGGTGTGTAATTTTCATTAGTTAATCATTTTACAAAAATTTTTTCTAGGTTGTGAGAACTGCTTTACTGGATGCTGCTGGGGTGGCCTCCTTGCTAACTACAGCAGAAGCTGTAGTGACCGAAATTCCTAAGGAAGAGAAGGACCCTGGAATGGGCGCCATGGGTGGAATGGGAGGAGGTATGGGAGGGGGTATGTTCTAACTCCTAGAATAGTGCTTTGCCCTAATCAATGAACTGTGACAGGAAGCTCAAGGCAGGTTCCTCACCGCTAACTTCAGAGACGTCACCTGAAGAAAGTGACTGAAGAGAGAGAAGGCTGGCTGATCACTGACCATCGGTTACTGGTTTCCATTGATGATCTATAATGGTTTACTGCTGTCATTGTCCATGCCTACAGATAATTTATTTTGTATTTTTGAATAAAGATATTTGTACATTCCCGATACTGGGTGCAAGAGCCATATACCAGTGTCCTGCTTTCAACTGAAATCACTGAGGCATTTCTACTATTCTGTTACAGTCAGGATTGTAGCTCTGTGTCACCAGATGAGAAGTTCAGAAGCAGCCTTTCTGTGGAGAGTGAGAATAATTGTGTACAAAGTAGAGAAGTATCCAATTATGTGACAACTTTTGTGTAATAAAATTTTGTTTTAAAGTTCCTGGTTGTGTCATTGTCTTAAGGATGGAAGACGTGAAAGCCAGTCGAAGAGGAGTAAGTACAGTTGAGTGTAGAAACAGCACATATAGTCTGTATCTGCCCTTCCTTGGAGATGAAGTTATTTTGATGATGAGAGTTTCTACAGAAGGCAGAACCCTGATTGGTCTGACTAGTTTCCCGGGGAGTATTGAGACCTACCTGCCCTCAGAGGGGAACATGGTACTTGAATCTGGGAACTGTTTGTTATGCTGGCAAGGGTACCAGAATTTGATCCCCAGTGCTGAGGTAGAGAGAGATCCCCTGCAGCTGGGTAGCCAGCCAGTCTACACAATTGATGAGCTGGGTTCAAATTGTGCTCTGGCTATGGTGCTTGCATGCCCGTGTCATTTTAATTTTTCCTGAGACAGGGTTTCTCTGTGTAATGGTTGATTCTAGGCCACCACCTGGCTAAGTAAGCACCTATTAACCGGCCTTCAGTTCTTGAATGCTTAATTGAGTCCAGAATTAGCAGGGATCTACCCAAATGAATAGGTAATGTGAGGCCCTGGATTGAATCCCCAAACCCCACTTCACAAATATCCCAAACAGTGACAGCTACATTCTTTAGTGTGAAAAAAACAAGATGGCTAGAGTTAGAAGATGCCAGGATGCAGGTGAAGCAGGATAGTGCCTCAGATTCCAACCCATTGGCCATTCTGTGAGAACAAAAACTGGTAGTTTTCACAAAGGGTTTATTTGAACAAAGGATGGAAATTTCCAGAATCAGAATGAATCAGAAATGGAAAAGGGGAGCAAACACTGGTCCAGTATTTAGGTTAGCTGTGGAAATGTACTTAGTTGTACTTGGAAAATGAGTAACCCAGAGAAAGGAACCCTGCTGTATAGTCACCCTGCCATCAAAAGGGAAAATCAATGGTGTTTACACTGGCAGAGGGAGCTCCAGGTAGTTAGATGTGGGCAGGTCCAAGACCCCTGCAAAGCAAATACAGGCCCGACCCTCAAACAGCTGTGGCCCAGTCTGGCGAGTGTCGGTGTCAATGTTGAAATAACAGGAAATGCTTAAGAAAAGGCTTTGTGTGTGTGTGTGTGTTTAGAGAACGGGTTTCCCTGTGTAGCCCTGGCTGTCCTGGAACTCTGTAGACCAGGCTGTCTCACCCTCCGGTTGCTGGGATTAAAGGTGTGCCACCCCTCAGTTTCGGGTCAAATTCCTAAGTACTATTATACTTCATGTTTTACTGGCAGATAGCTTCACTCTTCAAAGCACAAGGAGCTACTACTGACTGAGCCCAGCATTTTAAAATTAACTCTTGGTTACAGTTCACCAGTAAATCTGGGGTTTTTTACTCTAAGAGTGTCAGGTGTCCCCGTCTTTCCTATGTGATCAGTAATAGTGATGGTGCACTCTGCATCTTGTTGGCCATAAATGAGGACCTCAGATACTTTGGACAGACAATTGGAGTCTTCTATATTGAAACCCCCTGTACCATCACTGCCGCATGTGTTTTATAATGAAGCCAACTCATTTGAATCCATAAACATGTCTTGTTGGGGTGTAATGATGGTGGTAGAAGTGTTAGTGGTGGTGGTTAAGATGTTTTTTTTCCTTTTTCAAATATTCAACGAAAACCACTAACACCTCACATGACCATCACCATGTTGAATATGCATGTTGGGTGGTGATGGCACACGCCTTTAATACCAGCACTTGGGAGGTGAAGGCAGGTGGATCTCTTGAGTTGGAGGCCAGCCTGCTCTACAGAGTGAGTTTCAGGACAGCCAGGCAGGGCTACACAGAGAAACTAAAAAAAAAAAAAAATCTCAGTCTGGGACCCCATGGGATAGCACCTTCCACATTCAGAGTGAGTCTCTGCTAAACTGTTTTATAGGCTGTGAGAGACCCACCCCCACCTTTTCCCCCAGGGTACGCTTGAGGAGTGAGGAATTGGAGATTTAGATAGAAATATAGAGGGGAGAGAGAGACAGAAAACACAGGATAGCCCCGGGAGGGGCTGAATCCTTATTCACCAGCCCCTTCTGTCTCTTCTAAAGGGCTTTTTAAAGGAATGCCAAGGGGTGGGGCAAAGACCTCCCCCTAGTTCAGCCAAGTGCAGCCCCTTCTAAACACCTGGTAACCAGGCACGTGGTCAACCCATCCCCTTAAGCAGCCCTGCTGGGTAAAGCAAGCTCAGATCTCACTAGGAAACCTCCGTGGGTTCCCACAATAGGCACACCCAGAGTTGTGTTTACAATTTGATTCTAAATTCCGTAAGGGCTGGGGATGTGGCTTAGCTGGTAGAGTGCATGACTGGCATGCACGAGACCTGGGATTTGATCTCCAGCAGCACATACAGGAGGCAAGGTGCACACCTGTGATCCCAGTACGGGGGAGGTAGAGGTTAGGAGGATCAGACATGCAAGGTCTACACAGTAAGTATGAGGCTGGAGAGCTGGAAACTGGGCTAGGAGACACCCATCTCAGAACCCCACAAGAACCAACAAGATGGCTCAGTGGGTAAAGGTGGGTGCCAGCAGGCCTTAGCATCTCAGTTTAATCCCTGGGACCTACAAAGTAGAAGGAGAGAACTGACCGTCGTAGGCACTTGGGATGCTCCCCACCCCCCCAATAAATAAATGGAAGACTTTTATTTTGGTGGTTGTTTTTGCTTTGTTTTGATTCCCAAGACAGGGTTTCTTTGTGTAGCTCTGGTCATCCTGGAACTGGCTCTGTAGACCAGACTGGCCTTGAACTCACAGATCTGCCTGGCTCTGCCTCCTGAGTGCTGGGATTAAAGGCGTGCGCCGCCACTGTCCGACTTAAATGTAAGATTTTTAAAGACAGCACAAGCTGTCAGTTTGACAAGGTAACACACACGGGCTTGTGCGCACGCGCGCACACACACAGAGTCTAGCGGCAGAAGCAGTTAACAGCAGTGTCACCGTGCTCATCACGTGCACCACAGAAACTGTCCTGATGCCACATGAAAAAGAAAAAGGACTCCTTACTTGTGTATTTGTCTGTGCCTTGGGACATGAAAAAGCGTTAGGAAATCAGGATGGATCCTGAACACCCAGCTGCTGCCTCACAGCAAGAAGGTTTTAACATCCGGATAAACCCAAGGCAGGGGATTCCCACAGAGGACAGCTGAGTATCAGTGGCAGAGCCAAGGGTCCTAGTGGCACTCTGAAGAATGAGTGTCAAGAGAAAGGCCCTGCTGATGGAGTGCTCATGTAACCCAGGACTCCGGAAGGGGAGGCAGCATTGCTCCGTAAGAGGTCAGCCTGGGCTGCCCATGCCTGTCCCCAGGAAACAACTGGTAAATCCTCTGTGTTAGTGTCTTTACTGATAGGAATAAGCAGGTTACGGCATGTCCGCTCTCAGTGCTCCTGTGGGTGTACATGGAAGAGTGAAGTAAGAGTGGAGTGAAATGGAGCACCAATTGGAGAACTCCTTCCACTCTTAAAACAGGGGAAAAAAGCAGAACTCTACAAACATGAGCTGAGCAGCTTCAGGAGGCTGAGGCAGGAGAATCAAAAGTTTGAGGCCAGCTATGGTTAAACAATAAAACCCTGTCTCAGAAAATATAAAAACAACCAATACTCCCTAACCAGGCAGAAGGGGAGTCCAGGAACTACCTGCCATTGCCATGAATAATCAACTGAAAACTGTCCAGAGCACTGAAGAGACATTCACCAGCTAAGGGCACTTTCTGCTTTTCTGGATGGCCCAAGTTGAGTTCCTGTGGCCATAGACACCCCACAACTGCCTCTAACTCCAGATTCTGGCTGTCTGTGGGTACCTGCACGCACACCCACAAAACCACGCACATATGCATAAGTTAAAATAAATCATCATCATCATCGTTATGACTTTCGTTTTTCAATACAAAGTTTCTTGGAGAGATGGCTCAGCAGTTAAGAGCACTGCTCTTCCAGAGGATGAGGGTTCAATTCCCAGCACCCACATGGTAGCTCAAAACTGTCTGTAATTCCAGTTCCAGGGGACCTGATACCCTCACAGACATGCAGGCAAAACACCAATGCACATCAAATAAAATTAATAAATTATTTTTTAAAAAAGACAAGATTTCTCTGTGTAGCCCTGTCTATCCTAGAACTCACTCTGTAAACCAGACTGGCCTCAAACTCAAGAGATCTGCCCACCTCTGCCTCCCAAGTGCTGGGATTAAAGGCGTGCACCACCACACCTGGCTAAAAATAAATTACTTTTAAAATGTAATAATAAAAACAAATAAGTTATTGTTTATTTTATGTGTGTGGATGTTCTGTCTGCATGTATGTCTGTGCACCACAAGTGTGCCTGGTGACTTCTGAGACCAGCATTAGAACTAGATCTACAAATAGTTGAGCTGCTGTGTGGATGCTGGGAAATTGAATCCAGGTCCTCTGGAAGAGCACCCACTGCTTTTATTTATTTATTTGTTTGTTTATTTATTTGTTTGTGGTTTTTCGAGACGGGGTTTCTCTGTGTAGTTTTGGTACCTGTCCTGGATCTCACTCTGTAGACCAGGCTGGTCTTGAACTCACAGAGATCCGCCTGGCTTTGTCTCCCGAGTGCTGGGATTAAAGGCGTGCGCCACCACCGCCTGGTGAGTGCTTTTAATAATTGAGCCACCTCTCTAGTCTTAAAGCAAATTATTTTAGAAGTCGAATAGTGGGTTCCAAGATGGTAGATTATCCAAATTCTGAAAGAAAGCTAACTTTCAATAAAGTTAAGCTTTTGAGTATGAAATTAAGTATATTAAATTAAGTTAACATAAAATAACAGAGTTAGGCACTGAGAACCACATACTTCAATGAACACTGCATTTCAGCCCTAAGAGATGACTGTCTGCAGGTAAAGGTGACTGCTAAAAGCCTGGTGGTGGTGGCACATGCCCTTAATTCCAGCACTTGAGAGGAAGAGGCAAGCAGATCTTTGAGTTCGAGACCAGTCTGGTCTACAAGTGAGTTCAGAGCAGCCAAGGCTACACAGAGAAATCCTGCCTCGAAACAAAACAAAAACAAACAAAAATGTGCCTCGATAGGATCCCCTGGACCCATATGGTAGAAGCTGTCCTGCAACTTGTCCTCAGACTAGAATATGAACTGTGGCACGTGGGCACAATGCCCTTATACACACACACACACACACAAACACACACAAAAAATGTGATTAAAAATGTAATTTATATATGTGTGTCTTAGTTTCTATTGTTATGAAGAGACAACATGACCATGGCAACTCTTACAAAGGAAAACATTTAATTGGGGTAGCTCACTTACGGTTCAGAGGTTCAGTCCATTATCATCATGGTGGGACATGGCAGTGTGCAGGCAGACATGGTGCTGGAGAAGGAGCTGAGAAATCCTACATCTTGCAGGCAACAGTCTCACTGTCTCACTAGTTGGTATCTTGAGTATATATATGAGACCTCAAAGCCCCAAGATGATATACTGCCTCCAACGAAGCCATACCTCTGCTCCAACAAAGCCACACCTCCTGATGGTGCCACTTCCTTTAGTGGCCATTCTGTTTCAAACCACCACAATGTGTAAAAGGAACAATGCATTTCCAGGAAGGAGACAAAGTTCCTAACCCAGCTCCTTCATCTTCTACAGGACTAAGGTTGAAGTCTTTGTGAGAACCAAAGTTACATTTTAAGCTGAATTTCTAGGTCTTATCGATCCATAGAACAAAAAATGCCTCTGACCCACAAGCCCCTTGCTCAAGGACAGATAGTTTCTGAAATGTTGGAGGCTACTGTTTTTGGGAGATAACAAGCTACATGTTTTCACTCCCCTAAACAAGTTTGACCCATCTGCCCCGGATGTGCAGAAGGTTCACAGGCAGGAAATACATCAGCTTGCCCCTGATTGGATGTAACCTGGAGGTAAACCAGATGTATGCTTGCCTCTGATTGGGCCTGATGGGAAATTTTGTGAATTATGGATTTTCCTTCTTAAGCCCTTGACATACTTGATTCTGGACCATTTCCCAGAAACCTGGGTACGGACCTGGCCAGAGCCCATCCACCTGGCCAGTATTAATTAAAGCTTGTTCAAATTTGCCTTTAAACTGTGGTAGTGGCCTTATTCTTGATCAGTGGGATTAACAGTCTTGAGTCAATTCCCTCCCACTGTGATGGTTAATATTAACAACTTAAAAAAAAAAGATGCTCAGTAGCAGTACATGCCTTTAATCCCAGCACACACATGGCAGGGGCAGGCAGATCTCTTGAGTCTGAGGCCAACCTGGTCTACAGAATGAGTTCCAGGACAGCCAAGGCTACTCAGAAAAACCCTGTCTCAAAAACAAAACAAAACATTAACAACTTGACAGGGTATACGATCAACTGAGAGACAAACCTCTCACATGACTGTGAGGGGTTATCTTGGTTAGGTTAACAGAGGACCACCCATCCTCTGGTATACAGTACCATCCCTAGGCTTGGGTCCTAGACTGCATAAAAAGGAGAAAGCTAGTTGAGCATAAGTATTTATCATCCTTTGCTGACTGTGGAGATAATGTGACCAGCTGCCTGAAACCCCTGCTCATGACTTCACCATAGCCTTTACCCACAAACTGTGAGCCATAATGATCCCTTCTCCCTTGAGCTGCTTTTATCTGAGTCAGTAGAGAAGTAACCAAGCATCTGTAATGCCCAGAAAGGTATAAAAACTGCCCTAGAAAGGCAACCTTTGTAGGCTAAGCACAAGGTGAAGTAGGAACTATGGTGGATTGAGTAAAAGAATGGCCCCATAGACTCATGTTGGAATACTTGGTCCCTGGTGGAACTGTTTTGGAAGGATTAGGAGGTGTGGTCTTGTTGAGGTATGCAACTAGGAGTATGCCTTGAGGTTTCCAAAGCCATATGCAATCTCCATTGTGATCTTTGCCTGCTGGTATGCGGTCACTCTGTCATTAGACACTAACTCTCTGGAATTGTGAGCTTTCTTTTGCAAATTGCCTTGGTCATGGCGTTTTATCACCACAGAAAAGTAACTAATACAGTAACTCATATTCTATCTACACATAAACATGTTGGCTATTTTCATAATCAGGGTTCTGTCCCAAAAATATTTAAAGCCCCAGTGGTGGTGGCACAAGCCTTTAATCACAGCACTTGGGAGGCAGAGAGAGGCAAATCTCTAGGTTCAAGACCAGCCTGGTCTACACAGTTCCAGGACAGCCAGGGCTACATAGGAAACCCTATCTCAAAAAACAAAACAAACAAACAAACAAACAAAAATTAAAGCATTCAAGAGAATTTGGTATATTAGACTTGAATTTTTACATTTTTATTGTTTTTGTTGCTGTTTTGTTTATTTGAGACAGACCTTGCTATGTAGCTTGGCTGGCCTGGAACTTGCTAGTAAACCAGGCAGGCCTCAAACTCAGAGTTCTGCCTGCCTGAGTGTTGTTTGTTTTGGCTCTTTTGGGGGGCTGCCACCCAGCTCCCAAGTAAACACACACGGAGGCTTACTATTACTTATGAATGCCCGGCCTTAGCTTGGCTTAGTTTCTAGCCAGCTTTCCTTAACTTAACTTATCCCATTTACTTTTTGCCTCTGGGCTTCTCCCACTCTCTTCCATAAATTTTACTTTTACTCTGTGGCTTGCTGGTTGTGTAGCTGGGTGGATGGCCCCTGGAGTCCTTCTCTGGCTCCTTCTCTTCAATTCTCCCTCTATATATACTCTCTGCCTGCCAGCCCTGCCTATCCTTTCTCCTGCCTTGCTATTGGCCATTCAGTTCTTTATTAAGCCATCGGGTGTTTTAGACAGAGATAGCAACACAGCTTCACAGAGTTAAACAAACACAACATAAACAAAAGTAACATACTTAATATTCTACTACATTTTCCCCTTTTTGTCTAAATATAAATTAAAGGGTTTTAACTTAAACATAGTAAGACTATATACAATAACAATTATCAAGTAAGCATTACATTCACAATATTCTGTCTATTTGTAGTTAGCATATTCAGAGAAAATAATGCATTATCTATCCTATCTTGGTGAATCTTAAGTTTCATACCTAATTTGCTATCATAACTAAGAAAAACTGCAACTATAACTATCTAGTCTTCAACTCCATCAAAGACCCAGAAGGATGTAACATTATCTAACAACAGACATTTGGCTGCCTGGATAGTCACCCAAAGTTCATCTGCAACGCTGGGACATCCATCTTCAGCCTACAGGCCTAGAGTATCTGACAGACTCTTTTATAGAGCAGGAATTTTGAAGGACTGTCCTGTGGATGATGGAATGTGGATGTCCTCCATCTTGTGTAGCTGTGGATTCCTGAGAGCAGAGGCCATGTCTTGTCCAGACATTCCTTCAGCACGCCTCCCCATCTCCCCCCATCAATCTTTCCACTCTTTCTTGTAAGATATTCCCTAAAGCCTTGGAGAAGGTAATATGTATGTCCCATTCAGGGTAGGGCACTAGTCACTTATTCTCAGCACTCTGAAGTTATGAGTCTCTGCATTAACTACCACCATGGCAAAAAGCTGCTCTGATAAAAAGTGGCACAAATCTATAGGTAAAAACAAATATGTAGAAGGCAATTTGATAACATGTCTATTTAGCAAAATAGCAGTAGGCTGAAGTATCAGTGGGATACTCCCCCAGGGCTGGGGTGATGGCTCGAAGGACAAAGTGTGGGCAATACATAATGAGGATCAGCATTCGGATCTCCAGCATCCACGTAAAAAGTCAGGCGGGAGGGCAGCACCTGTAATCCCATCACTTGAGAGGCAGAGGCAGGTTTCTCAAGGCATCCTGTCTAGCTCGACTAGCCAGAATCTGTGAGCTCCAGATTCAGCAAGACTTACAATAGCATGAAGAGCCCTTAGGAGAGACACTCAATGTCAACTGCAGACCACCATATGCACACATGCACCCAACACACACACACACACACACACACACACACACACACACACACACACACACACACGCATGCAAATCCATAAAAGTAGCAACAATAAAACGAACCCACACAGGTACAGAGGCTCACATCTATACCTTCAGCATTTGGCAAGATGGACAGGAGCCTCAGTCATAATAACATCTCCTGTGCCACATAGTGAGTTCCAGGCCAGCCTGGGCTAATGACATCCCATGAAAACTGAACCAAATACCAAAACCTAAATCAAATGCAAGGCACACGATTATATGCAGACCACTTTGCTCTGGACATGTGCCAGTGGGAAGACGCTGTTTTCCTTGTTAAAAGCACAACTACAGCCACATGAGTAGATGTGAGCTCCTCACAGCCGCACAGCCAGGGCCTGAGAGTACGGGACTCCGCAGACGACCTAGCAAACTGCCACAGCAACCATTAAAGTTGAAAGCACCACGACTAGAGGTTTAGGAGGAAGAGGTGACTGGGGCAGAGTGAAAGGGGGAGTTGAGAAAAGACAGAGTGAGTTTAATTCACATCTGTCAGGCTCTACGGAAGGATTGCTGTGGTTTGGGCAGTGCTGAGGATCAAATCGAGAATACTACATCCATGAAGTAATTTTTTAAAAAAGATCTATTATATATAGTGTTTTGGCTGCCTGTAGGCCTGCAGGCCAGAAGAGAGCACCAGATCTCATTACAGATGGTTGTGAGCCACCATGTGGTTGCTGGGAATTGAACTCAGGACCTCTGGAAGAGCAGCCAGTGCTCTTAACCTGAGCCATTTCTCCAGCTCCATGCAAGTATTTTTAAGACATGAAATTCTATAGTACTATATTTCTGTTGCTACAGCTGACACACACCCGAGAAGAGGGAGTATCAGCTGAAGAACCGCTGCCATCTGACTGGCCTCCTGAGTATCAGCTGAAGCACCGCTGCCATCTGACTGGCCTTCGGGTTCACCTGTGAGACACTTTCCTGACTCCTACTTAATGTAGGAGGTGTCACCCTGGGGCAGGCGGGTCTTCATCTCTAAGAAAGCTAGCTGAACAGGAGCTAGGGACGATCGAGGAGCAGCGGACCTTCTCAGGCCTGCTTCAGTTCCCGCCTCTCGCTCCTGCCCTCGATTCCCTCTGCGATACACACTGTGACCTGTACGCTAAGTGAACACAATTCCTCAAGTGCTTTTGCTCACAGGGCTTGCATCGCAATAGGAACGTAAACTTGGCCATCTGTCAGAACACATATGGAAACAATACAGAAAAGATTAACAATCAAAGTCACTATACAAAAATAAACCAATTAACTTTATTCAGTCACGACTTCAGCGCTTACATTGATTTGTTTAAAAAAATATCAGTTTAGAATATTACTGAAAGTGAATATGCACAATAAATAGAAAATGGGGTGTACAGTGCTGGAGGCATATTAACTAACTTATCTGTTGCCTACAGTGGCAGACAAGACTCTGACAGGCGACCAGCATTTTGAAAGCACAGCTGAAGCACCCAAGGGGAGGTTTCAAATGTCTAGAAAAGTAGCTCGGAGCTCTGGACCACTCACCAAAAACAAAAACCAAACAAAAACCTACTCAGTGTACCTGGGAAGTACCTGTAACTTCCCAACAACACTGAATTATCTACTATTACCCATAAGAACAACTTAAAATACCAAAAGTGCTAAGACTTCATTAGCAGTACTTTAAATCAAAGTTTGAACATTAAATATATGATTACTCAAATATCCTAAGCCATATGGCAGACCCAATAACAATAAGTTACAAATACTCTGCACCTAATAACTTAAACATGATACGGTTAATATAGCACACATTGTATCTCAGCTAACCTTTCATGTAAGGTGATAACTAAAAGACGTGTTACCTTCACTCTGCACTCAAACGAGGGATGCAGTATCCTAGCAACAGTGATGACACCATTATTACAAAGGCAGAACCTGCAAATGTACACATTACTTTGAGTTACACTTGATTGAAGAAGTAATTCTATGTACACGTGGGTCCACATTCAATCTGCAAATTTTCAATGGAGCGGGCTTAGAATCACGGCACGCTTAACGAATGCTCTGACTTCTGAATAGGCGGGAGAGGGCTTCCTAAAGTCAACACACTAGTCAAGAGGAGGTGGTGTGGGTTCTTATTTCCCTTTCAGGTATGGTGAACTTCGTGAAGCATTAACTCCCGAGGTATATTTGTTTCTGGACCGTAGAGTTTGCACGCTCTTCTTTCAAAGGCGGCCACCATCTGCTTCACTACTTCATCGAAGAACAAGGTAGCGAGCTGAGAGTGCAGAAGTGAGCGGAATTCAAAAGAAACCTGCAAGACAATGGTCACAATCATCTACACATATCCAGATGCTGAGCATAGTGACACACGTCTACAATCCGAGCATTCAGGAGGCTGAAGCACTGGAGGCTGAGGCAGGAGTACAGGAATTTAAAATTTGCCTACTACACACAGCAAGTTTCAGGACAGCCTGAGCTGTAAAAGTAAAGGGCTGAGCCAAGCTAGCCTTGGTGGTGCAGGGTTGTAATTCCAGTTACTCGGGAGATCCAAGTTCAAGGCTCGCCTGGGCTGGAGTGGTGCAAGGCCTCTTTTAAAGGTCTGGTGATGTAGCTCAGTGTTAAAGCACCTGTCCAACATGCACAAAACCCAGGTCCAACCTCAGCACCACAGGAAAAGGCTATATTTCCACTTCAGAGTTCAGCTATGAACTGGCTTTCTAAGGTGGCGCTGTGTGGGTTACCTCTGGGGAGACCTGACACCCACTGGAAGAAGGGGTCATTTTATAGTAGCCTCACAACAGCTGTCACAATGAGCCTAAGGAAATAAGGCCAAGGAAACTTCCTTTTTTTTTAAAGATTTATTTATTTAATTTATGTCTGTATGAGGGTGTCAGATCCTCTGGAAGTGGAATTACAGACAGCTGTGAGCTGCCATGTAGGTGCTGGGAATTGAACTCAGGACCTCTGGAAGAGCAGTCAGTGTTCTTAACCTCTGAGCCATCTCTCCAGCCCCCTTCATACAGTTTTTAAAAGGTCCAGTGTAAAGTGCTAAGGGCTTAAATCTAGCTCAGTGGCCTTCAGTTCAGTTCCAGCTGTTATTCTGTTATTTTCCCAGTGGCCTGTTTTACCGCAGCCACGTTTTCCAGTCTAACATTGTAACACTGACCCTGAAGACAACCACAGCGTGTCTCAGCGTTGGTGACACTGGCCCTGAAGACAACCACAGCGGTGTCTCAGCATTGGTGACACTGGCCCTGAAGACAACCACAGCGTGTCTCAGCGTTGGTGACACTGGCCCTGAAGGCCAACCACAGCGGTGTCTCCGCGTTGGTGACACTGGCCCTGAAGACAACCACAGCGGTGTCTCAGCGTGGTCCTCCCAGCATCCTCAGTGTATGCTGTCAGAAATAATTCTAGTCTAAAGTTATCCCAGAAACCATACTATGTTTGCCCGTCTCTCTCGCGGAGTGGTATGAGCCAAGGAACCTTCTTTAGGGCAGAGAGTTTCACTGGCTTCTTCAGGAATGAAAATTTTAACTTTTTCCTTTTTTTAGTTTTTTGAGACAGGGTTTCTGTTTTGGAGCCTGTCCTGGAACTCGATCTGTAGCCCAGGCTGGCCTCGAACACACAGAGATCCGCCTGGCTCTGCCTCCCGAGTGCTGGGATTAAAGGCGTGCACCACCACCGCCCAGCGAAAATTTTAACTTTCACATTTATTGTAGGGAAATTATGCATGGCACACAAATGGAGGTCAGAGGTCACCTTCAGAGTTGAGGTTCTCCTTCCTCGCGTCACTGCATGTACCTTTACCCTCGAGTCACCCTGCCAGCTGCACTATCAGTCTACTTTAGGAGGGCATACGGAGAGGTCAGAGGACAATCTCCTAGAGGAAGTTCTCTCTCCACCATGGAGGTCCTGGCTGGCGATTGAACTCAGGTCTCAGCATCTTGCCAAAACTCTTCTGATGTCTTATTAGCACACTTGGCTTTACACGCAGCCTTCTTCACAAGAGGAAGCAGGAAGTGACTGCTCTGAGAGCGATCATTCCTATGGGAAGTAACGGCAGGAAGTATCAACTTCCTGTGTATGCACATGCATGTCTCCCACAAACCAGGCAGCCAAAGAGTTAGAACTTTAGTAATGCCCTCTGTTGTTCGGGATAGAACTCAAGGTAGTTACTGTAAACAACAGTACTGTAAGGACCCGGTATCCTCTGAATTATGACAGACTTTAACTTGCCTCTATCAGCTGACTGATGCTGGGGTTGAAACCGAGAGCTTCCATGAGCCACGTCCTAAGTCCTAACCTTTTTTCCCTTATCCTAGGACTCGATACTCGGACCTCTCACATACCGGACAAGGTCTCAAATTTTCTATTTTGAGATAGGGTCTCACTAACTTATCTAGGCTAAATTCAAACACACTGAGTGCAGGCATCTAACTCATGATCTTCTTGTCTTAGCCTCCTCAGTAGCTGGGATTACAGGCCTATACCATGTCTGACTCCTAACTTTTTATCTTTAAATAACTTTTTTAAAACAAGGGCTCCCTATGTAGCCTTGCCTTTCCTGGAGCTAGCTATGTATACCAGACTGGCCTCGAACTCACAGAGATCCGCCTGCCTCAGCCTCTCCAGTGCTGGAATTAAAGGCGTGCACCACCACACCAGGCTAAATAACTTCTTTATAATTAAAAACATAAAATTATATGTGCTGAGATGGCTCAGTGGGTAAAAGTACCTGCTGCCAAGCCAGATGACCTCAGTTTCATCCTTAGGACCTGTGGAATATTCCTTTACACTATGTGAATAATGTCACTATGATTGGTTTAATAAAGAAGCTGACTGGCCAATAGCTGGACAGGTAGAGGTCAGGTGGGACTTGCAGACAAAAAGAGAGTATGAAGAAGTAGTGGAGGAGTCTTGAGAATCGAGAGGAGCCATGGAGAGGATGATGAACTTGTCGTACTGAGAAAAGGTACCAAGACACATGGTAGATCGTAGATAAGAAACATGGGTTAATTTAAACTGTAAGAGCTGATAACAAGCCTGAGCTATTGGCTGCACATTTATAATTACTAATAAGTCTCAGTGTAGTTATTTGGGAACTAGCTGGTGGGACAGAAAGGTCCACCTACAAGGACCTACATGGTGGAAGGAGACAACTAACTCCCTAAAGTTGTCACACACACAATAAATGAAAATGTAGTAATAAAATAACCTCCTATTTGTTAAAAAAAAAAGTAGCAGAAACAACATAAAGGAGTTTCACATGCTCATCACCCAAACTTTCCTATTTGTCTTATAACAATCTAGCCACAGTACAGTTGTCAAAATCAGAAAACTACCAGCTGCTAGGTAACAAATGCTAAGATCTAAACTGTAGGCTGTTTAAATTGCCAATTGTCCTATAAACATCAAATTTTAGATTGAATCCAGGGCTTTATATATGTGATAATTAGTAATTTTGTTTTTGAGACAGGGTTTAACTGTACAGCTTTAGTTGGCCTTCAATTTGTTATTCTTCTGCCTCAGCCTCAACAGTGTTAGAATTATAGGCATGCCCTGGTTCCCATTTTTTAATGAAAGTAATTCAAGAGCTGAAAAAAGAATATCATTTACCTAAATTACCACCATTTCTTATGATTTAATGCCTGAATCACAAGCACAGAGAGAACTCATTTCCTATTGGGAAAGCAGTTAGAAATGGCTTAAGTTTCCTACAGCAAAAGTGATATGAACAAGACAATTAGGAATCTCTAGGTTATTTATTTATGTATTTTTATGATATAGGGTCTCACTATGCAGTCTTGGCTGGTCCCGACCTCACAGAGATCATGTGCTTCTGCGTCCTCAGTGTTGGGATTAAAGGTATGTGCTACCATACCTGGCAGGAGTTTCTAGATTCTCTTTGGAATTTCATTTCTGTATCTATTATGTAATGTACGGATTTAACTTGGTACTAATTTTAAACCTCTAATGGGCTTAAATGTCTTTAGTACTGAACAGACAGTGAAATGATAAATGTTTGGTTCGGCTGGTTTGTTCTCTAGTGCTTGATGATTATCCACCCAGTCTTCATTTTATAGGTAAATCTGTGCGCTTTTGTTGTTGGCAGAAAGCTCAATGCATAAGAGGATCTGAAACACTCAAAGACATAGGAACATACTGTGCAGTGAATGGTTTTTTTCCACTGCTGAATCCACACTGCCCTAGCGTTAAAAATACACTAGTTCACTAATTGAGCTATCCTGAAGCCATGATTATCAATTCCTGCATTCAAACAACTATTGGAACTGGGGAGTGGTGGTGCATGCTGTTGATCCCAGCACTCAGGAGGGCAGAGGCAAGTGGATCTCTGTGAGTTTGAGGCCAGCCTGGGCTACAAAGCGAGATCCAGGACAGCTAGAGCACATAGTGAGACTCTGTCTCTAAAAACAAAGCAAAACAACCAAACAAGGATGTTACCAGCTATGTGTGGCAGTATCTGCTGTAATCCTAGCACTCAGGGGGTTGAGGGATGATAGTGAAGCTGAGGCCAGCCCAAGCTGTGCAGTAGACTGCAGTCCAGCCCAGGCTACAAAGTAAAACCCTGCCTCAAAAACTGCGTAACCTGGGGCTGGGAAGATGGCTCCATGGCACTTCCCACCAAGCCTGATTTGACTGACAGGAGGGCAGAAGAGACCTTTGAAAACCGTTCTCTGAACTCCACCTGCGTGCTGTGGTGTACACGGACAAACCAGAACTTGTAACAGACTTACTGAGAAATCCAAGGTACAAGTTCTCGGGTAGCCAGGAAGACCTGGGCTAAAACGCCAAATAGTCTCCAGATGGTTGAACAGTTTCCCATCAGTACAAGATGCCTAGAACAAAAAGGAAAGAGAAAGAGTAAATACCTTTCATATGGGCAAACTCAACCATGACTGGGGCTTACTTCCTTGAAAAGTAATTCTCTTTACCAGCTCGGAGTACAAGAGGTGAAGAGGTCTAGCAGCTTGGAACGAGGAAGTAACTTCTTACCACAGTCAGTCATTTTCTCTTCCTCTAGGATCCCAGACTGTCAGCTCTTCTCTCTTTCATGTGCTCACCTACTGTGTTACTTAGCTCTATTAGATCTCATTCCTTCAGGCTGTGGGAGATGCAACTGCTCATGTGTGTTGACTACAGGTGTCTTCCTCCATCCCTAGCCATCTTTCTGAGACAGGGTCTCTGTGATGTAGAATCACTGTGGAGACAATCTCTGGCATGTCTATAAAGTACTATGGGATTAGGTCCACATAAAGGCCCACCCTCAACGTGGGCAGCATGGTTCCCAGAACTGGTGTCCTGGCCTGCATAAAAAGGAGAAAGGAAGCACCACCATGCATTGCTCTCATTCTTGACTGTCGATGCAGTGTGGCCCGTGGACCTCAAGCTTCTGCTGCCATGACTTCACCAGCTGCCATGTCTTTTCTACCATGACCAAAGGCACACTTCAACTGTGAGCCAGAATAAATTCCTCCTCCCTTGAATGGCTTCCCGTCAGGTGTTTAGCCACAGCAACAAGTAAGTGAAACATCCATCACTCTGGCTAGGCTGGCTGACCAATGAGCTTCAGAGACACAGCTGCCTGCCCTCTAGCACTGGGGTCACAGCCCACACACCACTCCCGGGGCTGGGGATCCAAACTCGGGTCCTTATGCTTGCACAGTAAGTACTTTACCAATTGGGCAATCCCCCAACCCCAGGGAGTGACTTAAAAAACAACAGCCGGGCGGTGGTGGCGCACGCCTTTAATCCCAGCACTCGGGAGGCAGAGCCAGGTGGATCTCTGTGAGTTCGAGGCCAGCCTGGACTACCAAGTGAGTTCCAGGAAAGGCGCAAAGCTACACAGAGAAACCCTGTCTCGAAAAAGAAAAACAACAACAACAACAACAACAACAACAACAACAAACCTCATTTCCAATTCTGCCACTTACAGGTACTCCAGAACAAGTTAAATACCACACATTTCTTCAGGTGTAAAGTAACATAGACTTTATACCATCACTCTGAAATGTTCATGAGGTATCTGGTACATATTTCTGGGACAAACTGTTTTGTCTGCCTGCATGTCTGTTCACCACAGAAGTCAGAAGAGGGCATCAGATCCCTTAGAACTGTGGGTACAGCCAGCTGCAAGCCACCATGTGGGTGCTGGGAACTGAACCAGGTCCTCTGAAAGCAGCTTAATCACTGAGCCATCTCTCTGTTCCACATTTAGCCTTTTAACTTTCTTTAACCTTTCACTGTCTTACCATGTCTCCTGTAACTTAAAAAAAAAAAAAAAGTATGCCTGGGAGTGGTGGTGGCAGTGGCGCACGCCTTTAATCCCAGCACTTGGGAGGCAGAGGCAGGTGGATCTCTGTGAGTTCGAGGCTAGCCTGGTCTGAGTTCCAGGACAGCCAGGGCTGTTACAGAGAAACCCTGCCTTGGGAGGGAAAAAAAAAGTGTGTGTGAGCATTAAACAAACTGATCTTTTTCTCAGTGGTAAAGTAATATGCTAAAAATATTAAATATATTAATTCTTCTTTTCCTTTTTTTTTTTTAAAAGACAGGCTCACTTTATAGCCCAAGCTAGCCTCAAATGCACAGTCCACTTGCCTGAGGCACCTCTTTACTGTTAGGATTGCAGGCATGTACTATCATACCCTATTTTTTAAATCATACCCTATTTTTTAATCATAACAAAGATGAAAACATTTCTCACTTCTGTGGCCCAAATGATCTATCTTGCAATTTAGTAGTCTTTAGTAGAAGAAAAACAGAAAACAAACCTTCTCATTTCTAAATTTTACTCAAACTTCTATTTGCAAAGAATAATGCTAATGCTGTATCAATTAACACAATTAGGAAATACAGTAAGTGGCTTTTCCCCCTCTCCTCTTACTAGCTGTATCTTTTAGGCTGTTACATGTTATTTAACTCATTTAGTATAATAAACATCTAGGGAATGTTCAAAACAAAACAAAACAAAAAACCAAACTTACCTTTACCAAATGTGGTTTGACCAAGGTTACAACTGATGTATATCGCTCCAAAACAGGTGGAAACCCAACTTCTAATTGGGTTTTACAATAACCAGATCTCCTAGATAGTATGTCTGATTTTTTACACCAAGGAACGAAATGCTTATAATCTTCCATTCCTGATACCACATCATACATTTCTTGCATTGAATATCTTAAAAAGAGAGATAAAGAATATTAGCGCCGGGCGGTGGTGGCGCACGCCTTTAATCCCAGCACTCGGGAGGCAGAGCCAGGCGGATCTCTGTGAGTTCGAGGCCAGCCTGGTCTCCAAAGTGAGTTCCAGGAAAGGCGCAAAGCTACACTGAGAAACCCTGTCTCGAAAAACAAAAAAAAAAAAAAAAAAAAAAAAGAATATTAGCAACTGATTCTATGAGTTTTAAATAGAATATAATAAACCATTCGTAAGTCACATGGCACACACTGAACCACATGATGGAATGGAGGAGTTCAAACAATCCAGAAAGTGAAAGGACTCTAAATACATATGGCAGAGGTCACAATGACCATAGTGACTTGAATACGAATGGTCCCCAGAAACTCATATATATCTGAATGCTTAGTCATCAAGGAGTGGCATTATCTGAGAAGGATTAAAACAATTAGGAGGTAAGGTGCCTTGTTAGAGTAGGTGTGGCCTTACTGGAGGAAGTGTGTCACTGAGGGTAGGCTTTGAGGTTTCAAAAACCCATGCTAAGCCCAGGCTCTCTCTCTACCTGCAAATTAGGATGTAGCTCTCAATCACTACTCCAGCACCTGCTGCCATGATGATAATGGACTAATAAACCTCTGAAACTGTAAGCAAGCCCCAAAATAAATGCTTTCTCTTTTAAGATTGCCTTGGTCATGGTTCTCTTGACAGCAATAAAACACTAAGAAAATGACCAAACAACAAAAATAAAACTCTTTGAATATATGTAAAAGGCAACCTGACTTGAGAACCAGATATTTACTATTCTTACTCATAAAGGCAAGGGAAGCCGGGCGGTGGTAGCGCATGCCTTTATTCCCAGCACTCAGGAGGCAGAGCCAGGATGATCTCAGTGAGTTCAAGGCCAGCCTGGTCTACAGAGCGAGATCCAGGACAGACACCAAAACTACACAGAGAAACCCTGTCTCGAAAAACCAAAAAGAAAAAGAAAAAAAAAAAGAAAAGAGGCAAGGGAAGGATGGGGGCACATGCCTCCATCCTAACACCCCAGAGGCTCTGGTAGGAGGACTGACAAGATTTCAAGCCCAGCCTGAGCTATAGAGCAAGTACCAGGCTAGCCAACGAAACCCTGTCTCAAAACCCAAATAAATAAACAGATCCTGGACACAGCTAAAATATAACCCACCATAAAATTATCATTAATCATAAATCACAAAAAGATATTTTGGGCAGGGTTGGGGTGGCTCATACCTTTATTAATCTCAGCACTCAGAAGGTAGAGGCAGGCAGATCTCTCAGTTCAAGGCCAGCTAGGGCTACACAGAGAAACTCTTATCTTGAAATTCACCGCAAAAGCGGGAAGGCATTTTTGGTTACAACAAAATTTGAACCTCCATATATGTTTTAATTAATCTTTATAATCATGAAAGAATAACAAAGATGCAATAAATTATTTCCTTTAAATGTCAAGGTTATTTCTAACCAATCAGTTAATATAATATTACAGTCCTTCAACAATATGTATAAATCAGCAAGGGTTATAGATAGATTAACCTAGAAAAAAGTTTGATCTACAGGAGGATAATCCAGAGAGAAAGCAGCATGGCACTCCATAGAAAAGTATAAGTGTGCTTTTAATAAAATTACTATTATATACAAACCCTATAATTCTTCTCTCCGAATACTCTTTTCGTTTATTTACTAATGGCGCAGTGATTTTGAAGAATGTTCTTGCATAGATCTCTTTAGGCAAAACTGAGGAATGCGGTGGAAGGGTTCTGTTCATCAATATACCACAGGAAGCTAAGTATCTAAAAGACAAGTTATAACATTTAGGATAAAAGTTAAACACAAATTATACAGCATTATAAAAAGCAATCATATTTTAGAAGAGTTTGCAATTTTAGAGTAGTGCTGAAAACAGGCATGGATTTTGTAAATGGATGTTTCCTGTCCTGACTGCCCAGTCCCAAATAACCGACTTAGAGGCTGAATATCAGTTATAAATGCTTGGCTGATAACTCAGGCTTGTTCCTAGCTAACTCTTACACTTAAATTTACCCATATTTCTATCTGTGCTTTGTCACATGGTGGTACCTTTATTAGCATAGCATATTCATCCCCTGCTCCCTCTGCATCTGGCTGTTAACTCCTGATTCCACCCTTCTCCTTCCCATCATCCTTAGTTTGGTCGCCTTGCCTATACTTCCTGCCTGGCTATGTCCAACTAGCATTCTACTAAACCAATCTGAGTGAAAAACCTTTACTGTGTACAAGAGGATTGTTCCACAGCAGATTCAGAAAGATAAACCTTTTTTTTAAAAAAAGGTTTATTTATTTATTATGTATACAGTGTTCTCCCTACATGCCAGAAGAGGGCATCAGATCAAATTATAGATGGTTGTGAGCCACCATGTGGTTGCTGGGAATTGAACTCAGGAATTCTGGAAGAGCAGTCAGTGCTCGTAACCTTTGAGCCATCTCTCCAGCCCCAAGATAAATTTCTAAGTAGCATAAAGAAAACTAAAACAAGCCGGGCGGTGGTGGCGCACACCTTTAATCCCAGTACTCGGGAGGCAGAGCCAGGCGGATCTTTGTGAGTTCGAGGCCAGCCTGGGCTACCAAGTGAATCCCAGGAAAGGCGCAAAGCTACACAGAGAAACCGTCTCGGGAAAAAAAAAAAAAAAAACTAAAACAGGCTGTAGAGATAGTTCAATGGAAAAGCACTGGCTGTTCTTCCAGAGGATCCAGGTTCAATTCCCAGCACCCACATGGCAGCTCACAACTGTCTGTAACTCCAGTTCTAGGGGGTCCAACACACACAGACTTACATGCAAACAAAACACCAGTGTACATGAAATATGAATAAATAAACTAAAAATACCTAAAACAACAGCCAACAGAGTGGTCAGAAGCTTCTGGCACAAACACTATCTCCTCAGGAGCTGGCTTTCAACTGGCAGCTATGCATTACATCATGCCATAGGCTTGCCTGTATACTCTTCATCTATTACTCAGTTTACCTTATTCATCAAAGTGGTTTCCCAGTGGGTTTCCCAGAGTTGGCTGGACTCCTGCCCACACCAATGAGACCTAAAAGCAGGTCTGTGTCAGATCTGGACTCTGATGTGTCAGAACTGCTGCTCCTCTGACTTCCTAATCATTTATTTCAACGTGCATGTGTTATGGTATGTCCTGTTACAAAGTGAGCCCATGTACAGATGTCAGCTATGCTCCTGTTCGCCTTTTTAAAACATTTATTTATGCACGAGTGCTCTGTCTGCAGGCCAGAAGAGGGCATCAGATCCCATTATAGATTGTTGTGAGCCACTGGGCACCATGTTGTGAGCCACCATTCACTGTGTGGTTGCTGGGAACTGAACTCAGGACCCCTAGAAGAGTAGTCAATGCTCCTAACTGCTAAAAGCCATGGGGATATGAAGTAGGAACTCAGCTGTATATGGTAAAGCTATACCTGGAAGAATCAAGGAATTCTTCCAGAGGAAAGCCAAATTTCAAGGAGTATTTGGTGTTATTTGGCTTTTAATATATCAGCTGTTTTCTGCTATGAATTTCTAACTGTGGATTTGATCATTCCTTGGGCATACACACCTAAGGTACTTGGATAAAATATAAAGCATATTACAGGTATACCACACAATCCCACAGGCCAAGCAGTCATAGAAAGATCTAATTGAACTTTGAAGGATATGCTAAATAAACAGAAAGAGGTAACAATAACCCCTAGAAATAGATTGCATAGTGCTTTATTAACCCTGAATTTTCTCAATGCTGATGAGAAAGGGACAACAGCTGCGGAGAGACATTGGACAACTGAAAAAACTCCTGAGCTAAACCAACTGATTTACTTCAAAGATGTGTTGACTCCGGAATAGAAACCAGGATACATCCTATGTTGGGGAAGGGGTTTTGCTTTTGTTTCTGCAGGAGAAGAAAAGCTATGGATACCTACAAAATTAATAAAAATTCGATTCAAACAGGAGAAACCTCAGTGAGGAGAAGTGATAGCTCATCCACCAATGTGACAACTCTACAAGTTGTAAGAAAAACTCAACAAACAAGGGTCAGGGCAGGGTTCTGTTTTGTCTTTACCGGATAATAGAAATACCCATGTTCCAGAACTCATAAGGCCTTAGATACACAGACATCTGCAGCAGAAGGGATGAACCTATTGGTACCAATATACACAGGGTAATATCTCACTGCCTAGCATCTCTTTAACTCTAGAAAAGTTGTGGTCCCAGTTCGATTATAAATCAAGCTGGCTTTGGAGTTAGAATGTGGCTTTCTCCTTCTCTAAACCCAAGCATGCTGCTAAAAGAAAAAATTAAGAGATTCTGTCTCATATCAGAAGAGCCGCCTGGTGTGGGACAAAAAAAAAAACCAATAATCTAGGGACCCTTGTCAAGATTCTATTCTTTCCATGCTTGTCCTTGCTCTTGGAGAATCCTTTCTCTATCCAGAATAAATCCAAACTTTCCATTTTGATATTAATAATGTTCAAGTTTTCCACAATAAAAAAATAAGTCTTTCCAATAGCAATCTCTGCAGCTTCCAGAAGATGGGGCCCCACAACGACTCTACCCAGTCCAGAATGATGCCATGGTACCCATGAACATAAATAAATGATCAACTTTGGACTGAAAACTCTCCAGGACAGTTCCAAGATGAGACGGTCCATCTGACTTCTAGCCAGAATCTCAGACAACCTTACCCATTGCTGAGACTGGCTGCAGAATCTGCAGCTATTCCTACTGATACTTAACTATTTGAGCTTTCTTACAGGACCCCACAGAGATACCATCGCCCCCAAACAGCAGGAAGCAATTCTAAGAAAAAGACGCCCCGATGTCCCATCTCTCAAAGGTTTCATTATACTCTGGGTTATGGATAATGGTTATAGGGTTGGGGGTGAAACAATAAAAATTAAGACTCAGCATTCTCCTTAAGAAAAGAAAAATGGGGTCAGGCGGTGGTGACACACGCCTTTAATCCCAGCACTTGGGAGGCAGAGCCAGGTGGATCAATGTGAGTTCGAGGCCAGCCTGGTCTACAGAGTGAGATCCAGGAAAGGCACAAAGCTACACAGAGAAACCCTGTCTCAAAAAACCAAAAAAGAAAAAAGAAAAATGGGACTGGATAGGTATAGGATATTAAGGTAGATTATTGTATATATAAACTAATTTAGTAAAATATCAACCTTAGATAATTTGCACTGTTATGGATTCTTATATACTGACACAAATGTAAAATTATATTTGTCATACTGTATGTATGTTCTTCCTCTGTTTAGGATATTTTGTATATTGATACATATTTAGGATTGTTGACATACTGCATATTGCAGTATACATTTCTACCTCTGTTTAAGATATTTTGTGTATTGTCACAATTTTGAGATCATTGTCCTTATACAGAATATCTGCTTACAGTTTATCTTGTTAATATGAAGCCTTAGTCCTAAGATTACTTAGGTAGAAGACTTACAGATTTATAGTCACTCATGCTTGTCATTTCTATAGTTATGTTAGTTAGGTTGTCCAGATTTACAGATACATAGGTCAGATGGATAGGTAATCTTCAAACATTTCATAGACCTAGAGAATATGGCATTTACATGTTTTGATAACTTAGAATTCTGTTGACATGAGATACGATTGCTCCTGGCAGCACCAATCTGATCCTGAGAGAATGCTGGGCTTCTAAGACATTCTGTTTGGAAGTTTGTCTTCTTCTTGGTGCAAAATGGCCTGCTGGGCAAAGAACTGTTCTTGCCTCAACTGCTGACAGTACAAATGCTGTTCTTTCTAGATGCATGGGACACAAGGAAAAGCAACTACTGAACTCTGCCAAGACAGGGTAAGATGATCTTTCAAAATTCCTGCTTCTGAAAATGGTCTGTCAGATAATTCTAGGCCTGTAGCTAAACTGGATGTCCCAACGGTGCTGAGAAATGCCCAGTCTGCCAGCTGCCTCTCTCTATTCCCGTAAGTTTTCTGAAAGTTGCTTGCATGCTTCTGCGGTTTCCTCAGGTATTATTATACTCCTTCTCAGGTCTTTGATGGGGTTGAATACTAACAGTTACAGTTACAATCTTCTTGTATCTTAGCTAGAACATATTAAGTACTGGATTCAGATTCTTCAGGATAAAACAGCTTTTGGAATAATCTCTCTAACATGCCATTTATCTGTGTTCTGGACTTCTCTGGATTTTAGTATGTATCTCTTGTTTGATGTTGTTCTTGTTGGTTGTTGTTCCATTTTGTTTAGGTCATTACCCTTTCTTTCTCCTGGACAATACTTGATAATCATTCCTATTGTATATAGTTTTGTGTTAGGTTAGAACTTTCTTATTTAGACAAAAAGGGGTAGATGTAGTGGGTAGCTATTCTAGCTATGATCTTGAAGCATCACTCCTTAGTGAGGTAGCAGGTAACTGTTACACCTGCCTATGACCTTGAAGTACATGCCCCTGGGGCGTGGCCGCTGGGGACCCTTAAGACCTGGGATGCAAGGATGCACCTCTTTCTTCGCTCCCCTCATGGTTTTGGATGCCGGAGACAGACCAGGCGAAAGAACAGCGTGGGACTGGGCCTCAGCCTTTCAGGACCCTGCAATAATTCCTCTGTTCTGTATTGTGAGTTTTCTTTCTCTAATAGATTCCTTTGCTCTATCATCAGACTCTATGGATTGCTAGCAATACCAGGACCCATTAGGTTGGGGCTATAGCTCAATGGTAAAATGTATATACATATGAATACAGAAACATACTCACTCATATGTAGATAAATGGGGGGGGGTAGGCATTCCTGGTGGTAGGGAAAGAGCTTAGCAATACTCAGAAACTAAGAGATTAATAGCCTGGCTCAGCAGTACACGCCTGCAACCCCAGCACTTTGGGAAGCAGAGATGGAAGATCAGCAAGAGCTCAAGTACAGCCTACTTGATAGGTATTCTATCACACAGTGGATTCTACACAGTGAATTCCAGGACGTCAGAACCAGATAGGGAGACTCTGGCTAACAAACTAACCAGCACCCAGGCGCAGGGGCAGACACTTATAATTTCAGTCCTAGGGAGGATCAGGGACTTAAGGCCATCCAATGCCACATAGAGTTTGAGGTCAGTTGGGACTACATGAGAGTCTGTCTCAAACAAAACAGAACAAACTCAAAAAAAGACCAGAGATGTAGCAGTATAACAGGCCAGGAGGACAGTATTAAAAAATACTGCAGGCTGAAGAGATGGCCCAGTGGGTAAAGCTCCTGCCATGCAAACATGAGGACCTCAGTTCTCAAGAATCCACATAGAAGTCAGATGCACACTTAGAAGCCCTGGGAGCTCACACACAGAGAGCGAACACTGGCAACAAGTGAAAAAGAAGGAAACTAACTATATGGTTGCAAGACATAGAGAAATCAAGCTGGAACTGAGCTGGGAGCCTCCTCTTTGCTGATGGCAAACTTTCACAGTGCAGGAAGGTACTATGGCAGGCTGCTATGGATCAAGTCATTAGTAGTATTGCCCAGCTAAGAGCACTGTGAGCTACATTATCAACTTACCAGGCAAGATGTGCTCAGTGGTGCAACAATGGCATGACTACTACGTGAGTAATGGGCCGCTCTTCTGGTTGGACTTGAGGCCCACGCTATAGAAGAAATCCATGCCTAGTATTGTCAATCTGGGAGGTCACAGGCCTTAGCATGGAACCTATCACTCTTATTTTGCTAAATGGACATATGGTCAAACTGTTTTCTAAATACTTCCAGTTATACCTATAACTCACTGCTACATTCAGCCTGTCAGACAAGTTTCCTTTTCCAAGTGGGTGGAAGTGCATACAGAAACTCACAGCCAGTTAAAGTACTAAGAACAAGTGACTACTGAGCATTCAGCCCTAAATGGGCCCTCTACATCACTTGCTCCAAGGCTCAAGGAACATAGCAATAAAATGGGTAGTATACAATCTAAAAACTGAAGGACAAAGAGGGATGCTGCAAAACAATGTCTTCTGGACAGGAGACGGCTGTCACACTCACAAACGCCCCGTAGCTATGGTTGCCTGCCACTACCTCCCGAGTGCTGAGATTAAAGGCATGCAACACCATATCCAGCTTCTTTTATATGGGGTCACAGAAATGTCTCAGCAAGTAAAGGGACTTGTCACCAAGTCTGATGACCTGAGTTCAATCCCAAGGACCCACGGTGGGAAAACTGGCTCCCTAAAGTTGTCCTATGACTTCTCCATGTATACTCATCATACTCTGTGGCACATGTGCACCTACACTAAACACACACAGCAATTAACAAAAAGTTGATAAAGGCACGGCACACACCTTTAATCCCAGCACTCTGGAGGCAGAGGCAGTTGCATCTTTGTGAGTTCAAGTCCAGCCTGGTCTACACAGTGAGTTCTAGGATAGCCAGGGCTACATAGTGAGACCCTGTCTCAAAAAATAAATAAAATTTTAACAATGAGAATTTACAAAAATGACTTAAATACGTACCAAACTAATGTATGCCCCCCAAAAAAGAACAACAACAACAAAAACCTAGTATGCAAAATGCCTAGTTATTTATGTTCTCTATGCAGTCTTGGCTAGCCTGGGACTTGCTAGGTAGACCAGGCTGGCCCTGAACTAGCAGAGATCCACTGCCTCTGCCTCCTGTCTCTTTTTTTGTTTGCTTTTGTTTTAGAGACAGAGTCTCACTTTGTATAGACCAAGTTAGGATTGAGCTCAAAATCATATGTGTCAATCAGTCTCCTCCGGTGCTGGAATTGTAGGCATGCATCACAAATCTTGATAACAAGCCTTTTTGAATAACATGCATGTGAAGACTGGTGACTGAGAAGGCCAGAGGCCATGGATCTCCTGGAGCTGGAGTTGAAGGTGCATGTGAGATTCCCAGTGTAGATGCTGGGTGCTGTAAGAGCCAGCCCTAGACTTTTGTTTTGAAGATAATAGAGGGGCCAGGTATGATGGTATACCTGCCTTTACTCCCAAGACTCGAGGTGAAGCAGGAAGATCTTTGACAGCGTCAGGCCAGCCCAGCCAGAGCTACACCATGAGACCATGTCTCAAAAAAAAAACAAAAAACAAAAAAAAAAAACCAAAAGCAGCTCACAGGTAGAACATGCCCAGCATGCACAAGGCCCTGAGCTCCTGCCAGAGGACACATACAAAAAACTACAAGATGCCTGTTCCCAAAGAGAAGTACTGGTGTCAAGCTGAGCAAGAAATTCACACATTGGTTCTCTAAGCCCCTCAAGACACCCTTACACAATCTGATCATACTCCTAAGAAACTGTGTGTGAGTAAAACAATGAAGAGATTTCCTGATCAGTATGCCCGCTTTAGTTACAGTGTCCTGGACACACGTCTATGTTCACGCATGAATAAGGGCTAGGGTATAGAGATAAGTGACAGGGCTGCTTAACATGTTCACAGCCCCAGGGTGGCTCCAGCACCTGCCATGCACCTGCCCCAAGAGGCTAGGATTGCAACGCAGAGAACCATACAATTAGCTGCTTGCGCAGCAGTTACACCAACTAATAAACACTGAAACACATTGCAAACACACTTTTTATCACTAATATTCCAAAACTCCTCATCCAAATAACCTATTATAATAAGGGCCAGAACACTAGCTGATGTAACACTTTTATGTATTCACAAACCATTTTTGTTGTTGTTTTTCCTTTTTGGGATCCAGTAGCTAAATACATCCCAGGCTGGTCTGGACTTCTTGAGCACAAGCCTCGCTCCATAGGCAGCAAACTGGCATTTAATGAGGAATATAAGCAGTTCTGAAGTATGGGGAGATTATGTCTTGCTTGGAAAGCTATCTGTTGATGATTTCACCTTAGTTTCAACAATGTTCCTGTGGGGTTCGGAGGTGAAGCATTGCTGATACTTTCTGTTTGTTTTTGAGACAGGATCTTATCTTACAGCTCTGGCTGGTCTGGAACTAGCTAGGCAGAGCAGGGTGGCCTCAAGCACCAGGCCCCGCCCCTTTGTTGCTATTTTAAAGTCTTCAGTCAAATGAAATGTCCTGGAGCTCAGCAAGATTTGTGCTTTCTCCCCCGTATACATACACGATCCATTTCAAATGCTAATTTTGCTTTTGGATCTTGAGACAGGGTCTCACTTTGTAGCTGAGGCTGGCCTCGAACTCACAGCAATCCTCCTACCTTAGCCTCACTGACAAGGCTATAGGTGTGAGCCACTACGCCCAGCCGATTTTAATTTTTGAGAATCACTGATCACAGTATTATTCGTAACAGAAAACTGCGTAGTAAACTTAAGAGCACCCTTCAGGCCTCTCTACATCCATCTCCACCCTCAACCCCCTTAAATGGACCAACCAGGAAAACGGGAGGCAGGGCCATCTTCAAGGTTACAGGACCTCTAAGTGACAGCGGCGTGGAAACAACAGATCGGTCCTCTTTGTTGGCTGCGTTTCCTACTGCGAGGGCCGAGCGGCCGGGGTCAATGAACTCCGCGGCCAGCGAGACAGCGTCTGCCAGGCGGTTCACCGCCAGGACACGCACTCCCACGGCCCCGGGAGCCCGCAGCCGTCGGCGCAGTTTAAAACTTTCCCGGACCGCCGCGGGCCTCCCCGCCCCGCGAGGAGACCGGAAGGGCGGGGGGAGGCGGCGGCCCGGCTGCCACTCAGCTGCTCCCACGGCCGCCTCGTCGCTGACTCACCCCGAAAACACGAGGGGCACGCGGGCGGGCCGGCCTCTCTGCCGAGCGCCGCGCCCCAGTTCTCCGGGCCCGGCCGGAGCCCCGCGCCTCGTCAAGGGGTCAGCGTCCCCGGCCACGGACCCGCCCCCGCGCCGGCCGCCCGGAAAACCTCCGCTCGCTACCTGACGTTGCGCGCAGGCCTCCGCGCCGGGGCTTCCGCCACGGTGGTCGACTTCGAACGGCAGCCCGACACCACCCTGGCCAGCGCCCTCGGACCGGTCCGAGCTGCCATGATCGTCTTTCCGAAGCCGGTAGCCGACGCCGGCACCAGGCCCGAGGCACCGCCTTCAGGCCCGCCCGGTGGGAGGGCTCCTGCACCTCCCCAGCCAATCCGCAGGCCCCCTGGGCAACAGGACACGCCCCTTCGACTCGTTTGCCCCCCCCCGCCTCCCCGTGACGCCAGGCTGACGTCAGACTGACGCACACGCCCCGCGCCGCCTCCCGCCGGCCAATCAGAGGGCCGCGGGTCTCCAGGACACGCGCCGCTTCGGCCGCGCGCCTGCGCACTTATGTAATCGTCGGGACGAACCCCTCCGGAGTTCACCCGCCCAGCCCCGGTGTTTGTCTGCCGCTTCTCGGGCTCGTGGCGTCTCGAGGCTGGGCATGCGAGGCCCGCCCGCCCTGCAGGGGGAGGAGAGCTCAGGAGCTGGTTAATTATGTAACTGTCCCCGTCCGTGCGTCCGTCCGTTCCTCCCCCCACTCCGCCCCGTGCTGAGCCCGGCACGTTGTCGCGCCTGCTGCTAAGCCTGGCAGACCTTTCTGTGTTAGGACGGTGTGTAACAGTACCTGCTGTGCTGACCCTGAGGGGTTGTTCCGGGTCAATGAGGGCAACGCCGGGTCATGCTGTCCGGGAACAGGGACCAGGCAGGTCTAGCTCCCTTTTTCCTACGTGGCCAACATTTGGTTTGGTGTTGGTTTTATGGACTAGGTTTCCCTCCTTCCGTACAAAGCAACAAAATTGATCGCCATATTCGGGAAAGGATGAGGCCCTGACTCTTTCTTTGTTCCCAAGTCCTTGTTTAACTTCTGTAGCTCCTAGCTTCTCGTAAAGGTAGAGTAGTGCTTACTATTTTAACACACCTGGAAAAAAATGTATATTTATTTATGAGGGGGCACACTTGCCAAGCGCATGTGTGAAGGTCAGAGTCCATTCTCTTTACGTACTTAACAGGCTTGCGCTTGCACAGCGAGTAGTTTTAACCATTTAGCCTCTTGCTGGTTCTAATACAATTTTTAAAATGTTGTGTTTTATTACTCTGTGTGTGTGTGTGTGTGTGTGTATGACTGGTGTGTGATATGTGTCTGGCACATGGAGGTCAGAGGACAGATTGTGAAGTCCCTTCTTTCCTTCCATCTTTGTGTGGCTTCCGGAGATCTGTTAACTTGGTTAATAGAGTTTTGAGGAATAAACGAGACTGTCAGTTAAACATAGGCAACAAATATTTTTTGAAGAACTTACTAGCTGCTGGAGAAGTGAATGAGTCTGTCTCCTCAGAGAGCTTGTATTCCAAAGTAGAAGAGGGAATTAGTATATAATACAATATCAGATAATGTCATATCGTGTAGGATAAAAAGATAAAATAGGGCATAGGGCATAATGGCACCTGCCCGCAATCCTGCACGGGAGAGACTGGGGGAAGAGGTGCCCCAGGCTAGACTGAGTTACGCAGTATGCCACAGTGAGTGGACTTACACGGAGGGAAGGCCTTCCTGCCGCCCGGTTGGTGTGACTAGCCAACAAGGTGGACCTCTGAGAAAGCGATACTGAATACATACTGAAGTACTGTGTATACACAAATATGGACAAAATAGATAAATGTAAAAAAATATAATAGCATCCCTTAGTTTCAGTTCTCCCCTGGCTCTATCCCTTCAACCCTTCTAACCCCTCTTTGTCTTGGAAGACTGATCCAGTGTTACACTACTGTGTTCATCTGTTCGTGTTGTCATGACAATAGCTGGACTGAGGGCTTGACATCAGTGGTAGAGTCCTTGTCTAGGGTGCATCCTCTCCTTTTCCCAAAAATAACATCAGAGACTGGGTAATTTATGAAGGCAAGAGGTTTATTTGTGTCTTTGTGATGGCTGGCATCTAGGTGGAAAAGCTGGCACATACAGAGGGGGATGTCACGTGGTTGGGGGGAAGCAAGAAGTCAGGTGTGGTGGTTTGAATGAGAATGACCCCCATGGGCTCAGATGGTTGAATACTTGGTCCATAGTTGGTGGAACTATTGGGTAAGGGTTAAAGAGGTGTGGCCTTGTCATTGGATCTGGGCTTTGAGGTTTCAAAAGCCCACATCATTCTAGTTAGTTCTCTGTCTCCGTCTCTCTGTCTCTCTGCCTTTAACTTTTGGATCAGAATGCCAGGGTGTAAACTCTTAGCTACTGCTCCCATGCCATGCCTGCCTGCTGCCGTGTTCACTGCTGTGATGGATATGGACTGACCTTCTGAAACTGTAAGCAATGAAATGTTTGGCCATGATGTCTCCTCACAGCAATAGAACAGTAACTACCATACCAGGGTTAGGTCAGGCTTTTTATTTTTTTATTTTAATGGTTTTGTTTTATGAGTGTGCTCATGTATATATGAATGTTGCCTGTAGGCCAAAGGACAACCTCAGCTGTCATTCCTCTGAAGCCATATACCCTATTTTGGTTCTATGTAAGCAGAAGTTCCTGTCCTGCCAGCAACTCCCAAATACCCAGCAGCCACTTCCCAAATTACCACACAGGGGCTTACATTAATTATAAGTGCTCAGTCAGTAGCTCAGGCTTATTACTAACTAGCTTTTACACTTAAATTAACCCATAATTCTTATCTATGTTTAGCCACATGGCTTGGTGCCTTTTCTCAGTATGACATTTCTCAGTATGACATCTTGCTTCCTCTGCATCTGGCTGGTGACTCCTGACTCCACCCTTCCTCTTGCCAGAATTCTTAGTTTGGTCACCCTGCCTATACTTCCTGCCTGGCTACTGGCCAATCAGTGCTTTATTAAACCAATTCAAATGACAAATCTTTACAGTGTACAAGAGGATTATTCCACAGCAGTTCTATGCTTTTTTTTTTTTTTAGTTATTTTATTTTATGTGTGAATGCTTTGTCTGTGCACCGCCTATGTGCAATGCCTTTAGAGGCCAAAAGAAGGCTTTGGATCCCCTGGAACTGGAGTTACAAACAGTTGTGAGCTGCTATGTGGGTTCTGGGAATTGAACCCGGGTCCTTTGAAAGAGCAGCCAGTGCCCATAACCTCTGAGCCATCTCTCCAGCCTTTGTTTTTGTTTTTGTTTTTTTTTTTTGCTTGTTGTTGTTTTGTTTTGTTTTTAAATAAGTTCTCTCACTGACCTGGAGTTTTCCAAGGAGGATAGGCTGGCCAGTGAGCCCCAGGAATCCACCTGTGCCTACTTCCTCAGCACAGGGATTATAAAAGCTACCATGCCTGGCTTTAAAAAAAAAATGTGAATTCTGGGAATGTAACTCTGTTCCTCAAACACTTGTGCACCAAACACTTTTATTAATGGGCCTGCCTGCCCTTTGAACATGTGTGGCTAAGGATGACCTGGAACTCTTGATTCTCCCACCACTGTCTCTAAGTGCTGCGATTTCAGGCATGAACCACCACACGTCCAGTTTGTATTGTGCTGCATTGAGCTCAGGATTTCTTGCATACTCATTCATCAAGCACTCTAAACAGCTGAGCCAACATTCCTAGCCCAGTAGCCCACTCTTGAAAGAATAGGTTGGATTGTGTGAGGTATAACCTACTCTAAATCTCGAGTGTTTTGGGAGGTGGGGGCAGATGGATTAGGTGTTCAGAACTATGGTTGGTTGGTTGGTTATTTTTTAGGTGAGCCAGTGAGATGGCTTAGCTGATAAGGGTGCTTGCTGCCAACCCTGAAAACTTGAGTTCAACCCCCTTTACCTACATGGTGGGAGAAGAAAATCAACTCCTGAAAGTTGTCATGTGACTTCTAAAGGCTTGCCATGGCACATAGACATATGTACACACTCACAAACACAAAATAAAAAACATTAAAATGTCAGCGGTCACAGTTCCTATCTGGAGTGATTGTGACAATGGTTGCACGAAGTCTGAACATGGGCTGGGCAGGGTGGCACACCCCTGTAATCCCAGCACTCAGGAGGTAAGAGGCAGGCAGATCTCTGTAAGTTCAAGGCCAGCCTGTTCTACAGAGAGAGTTCCAGGACAGCCAGAGCTACATGGTGAGACCTTGTCTATAAGTAAAAATGGTTAGGATGAGGGTCCAGTCCTAACTGCAAAGAGAGGACACAAGCACACTTGGCTAGCGTGAGTGAGGCCCTGGTTTGGTCCTGGGGGGGGGGGAATGGAAATGGTTGGGAATGGTGGCAGACCTGCAGTCACAACCCTAAGGAGGCTGAGGGAGGAGGACTGCAGGGTTAAGGCCAACCTGAATGATGTGGGAAGATGCTATAACAAAACAACCCTCGAGAGTCTGTGGGATTCTCTGAAGAAGCCTGCATGCAAATTCGTGCTGATATGAGACTATAAAGGTCCTTTGCCTCAAGTGTAAACTCTAAAGGGATCTCTCTCTCTCTCTCTCTCTCTCTCTCTCTCTCTCTCTCTCTCTCTCTCTCTCTCTCTCTCTCGTTTTTTGAGACAGGATTTCTGTGTAGCCCCGGCTGTCCTGGAGCTCACTCGGTAGACCAGTCTGTCCTCAAACTCGGAGATCTGCCTGCCTCTGCCTCCTTCATGCTGGGGTTAAAGGTGAGTACCAGCACCTGGCTGGGATATCTCTTTTTCAAAGTATCCCTTAAAATGGGTTGAAGTGGGGATGCTGGAGAATTGGTTCAGCAGTCAAGAGTACTTGCTGGGTCTTGAAGAGGATCTGGTTTTGATTCCTAGCACCTGCATGGTGCACCAGGGGATCTGAAGAATGGGGGGATCTGAAGCCCTCTTCTGACTTCCATGGTGTCAGTCACGTACATGGTGCACATATATACACTTAAAATGATAAGTAAATCTAAAACAAACTCTTTCTTTTTAAATGAGAATAAAATTGGATTGAAGTGAGGCTGGAGAGATGATCCTTAAGGACTCCCTGCTCTTGCAGAGGACTGGAATTCAGTTTCTACACTCATATCAATTCCATATCAACTCACATGTACAGACACATGCACACATATACACATAATGCTGAGGTGATTGCAGGCTTCTAATCCCAGCACTCAGTAGGCAGAAGCAGGTGGATCTCTGTAGATGTAATTCTAAACGGTCTTATTAAATAAGAAACACAGAGCCAAATAAAGAGTTAAAAGCCCAGAGATCGAGCAGTAGCCAAGAGCTAAGACCACCCTAATTTACCACTCACTGCCGTCCTTCCCCTCAGAGAGAGACCTTCTTCTTGTGTCCTGTCTTTTTATTGCCTTTCTGTTCTGCCTTCTCATTGGCTGTAAACCCAATCACATGACTTCCTCGTCACTGCCTGTCTATACAGACCTCCAGGTCTCTATGGTTGGTACTGGGATTAAAGGTTCGGGTCACTGCTTGGCTGTGTCCTTCCTGCACTTTCTTTTCTACCAAGGCCAATTCTTTCTCAGTTTCAGGTGATAATTCTCTTGGACTACTTAAGTCCTTGTCATCTTCTAAAGTTTTGAACAAATTATTCAGTTCATCATTTTTTACCCCAACAATAGTTCGTAGATGAGAAATGTCTCCAAATAATCTTTGAAAGTCATTAAGAGTCTGTAATCAATCTCTCCTAATTTGCACCTTTAGGGGTCTAATTTTTCGTAGACCTATATTATATCCTAAATAATTAATAGACTCTCCTCTTTGTATCTTTTCAAGAGCAATTTGTAATCCCCAGCAAGGCAAAATTTTCTTTACTTCTTCAGATCTCTGTGAGTTTAAGGCTAGCCTGGTCTAGACAGAAAGTTCCAGACTATATAAGGCTACATAGTGAGACC
The DNA here is from genome assembly GCF_007827085.1 of Peromyscus californicus insignis. Taxonomy (NCBI): domain Eukaryota; kingdom Metazoa; phylum Chordata; class Mammalia; order Rodentia; family Cricetidae; genus Peromyscus; species Peromyscus californicus. The sequence goes on along the minus strand of NW_026294514.1, from coordinate 8,954,312 downwards.
TCATCTCAAAAAATAAAATGGTTGAAGGTCATTTGTTTCTATAGTTCCAGAGATCAGGCTTTGAGCTTTACTCAGGCTAGATAAGAGCTTACCTCTGAGCTACATCCCTAACCATGGTGGAAGTTTGGGTCACAGCTGGGTGACTGTCCAACTTCTCTGCCCAATCCTGCTTCCTTGTTCACCAATATGGATAGGAAGGGCATTCCTACAGACATCTTACATTCAGATCTTGACCTCAGAGACTAGTTCACAGGAAAGCCAACATGATGCTATTTAGTTTCAGGAATAACCCAAAGAAACAGACTCTAAAATTGTTTGTTTGTTTGGTTGGTTCTGTTTTGTCGAGGTGGGTCTCATGTAGCACAAGCTAGCCTCAAACATTATATCAAGTGGTTCTCAACCTGTGGGTCATGACCCCCTGGGATCCTATATCAGATATCCTGCATATCAGATATTCACATTATTCTTCATGACAGTGGCAAAATTACAGTTATAAAGTAGCAATGAAATAATTTTATGGTTGGGGATCACCACAACATGAGGAACTGTATCAAAGGGTCGCAGCAGTAGGAAGGTTGAGAACCACTGCATTAGGTAGTGAAGCTGTCCATTATCCTGGACTTCCTGCCCCATCTACCAAGTGCTGGGATTACAAGGCCTGAGCCACCACAGCCGCTTACAAAGAGAGGTTTAGATCTGGCCATTTGTCGTCTAGCTGGCAGCGGTGATGAAACACTAAAAGCCTCTGCTGAGCTCCTGGACAAAGACTCGAAAGGTTGGATGTGACTAATCACTAATTAAAGCGTTAAGTGGAAAAGCTGGAGGGCATCCTTGGCAGCATGTGAATAGAGTCTCTTTTCCTGCACTGGAGACCAGAAAATGCTGATGATCAAGTCCAGGACTTGGGTAGCATGGCTTGGAACGGGGAAATTTCACCTTCCGCCTATCTGTTACACAAAACTGCCCTGATTGGGAAGGATTATCATCCTGGAAAAGGACATGAACAACTAAGGCCCCAAATCCTCTGGACCAATGGAAGTGGGCTAATCTTCTTTGTGAAACATTTTGAGTTTTCCTCCTGTGGGTGAAGATGCAGAGACCTCTGCCTCATAGGACAAGTGTCAGAAACTCCCGTACTTTCCCTCCTGGCACTAGACCAACACCTGGGATTAAAGTATTCAGTGGTTAGCCAAGAAAGTCCTAGGTGTACTCGTGAAGAGGAAAAGGACAATTCAAAGAAGATAAGAGATCTGGCCAATGCGTACTATTATGCTGTAGTAAGCCGGACATGAAGGACTGAGGGGTGGGACAAGAAGGGGTTAAAACGCCACTTAAAACATTTTACATTTAGAGCTAGAAGCTCAGAGGGGAATAACATTTTATAGCGGTGGCTGTCAATAATAAGTGTGTTTTAACTGCTTGCACAGGAGCTGCCTAGTGCCTCTGTAGCAATAAATATAAGAGCCCTTGGCTATGTAGGGAGTTTATGGCCAGTCGGGATACAAGGAAGCCTGTCTCAAAAGCCAAAACAGAACTTGAGAAATGACTCAGTAGTCATGCTCGTCAGAAGAGGGCGCCAGATCTCACTACAGGTGGTTGTGAGCCCTCATGTGGTTGCTGGGAATTGAACTCAGGACCTCTGAAAGAGCAGCCAGTGCTTTTAACCCCTGAGCCATCTCTCCAGCCTAAGGGTACTTGCTTTGTTGTTGTTGTTTTTCCAGACAGGGTTTCTCTGTGTAGACCTGGCTATCCTGAAACTCACTCTGTAGGCTAGCCTGGTCTTGAACTCAGAGATCCATCTGCCCCTGCCTCTGCCTCTTGAGTTCTAGGATTAAAAGTATGAACTTGCCGGGTGGTGGTGGCACACGCCTTTAGTCCCAGCACTGGGGAGGCAGAGCCAGGTGAGTTTGAGGCCAGCCTGGTCTACAGAGCAAGATCCAGGACAAGCACCAAAACTACAACAGAGAAACTCTTAAAAAACAAAACAAAACAAAAAGAAACAAACAAAAAAAACCACCACCAACAACAATAACAAAAAATTCTTTTTTAAAAAAAAAGCCACCTCACCAGCCTGAACACCTATTATTCTTACAGAGGACATATGTTCTGTCCCCATAAACCAAATAGGACAGGGATCCAACACTGTTTTGAACTTTGCAGGCACTGCACTCACAAATCCATACTCAAAATACACACACACACACACACACACACACACACACACACACACACACACCTACATATAGTTAAAAATTAAATCTTAAGCCAGGCAATGGTGGCACGCCTTTAATCCCAGCATCAGGAGGCAGAGGCAGACAGCTCTCTAAATTCAAGGACAGCCTGGTCTACCGAGTGAGTTTCAGGACAGCCAGGGCTGCACAGAGAAACCCCATCTCTGAAAAAAAACCTTAAAAACCAGCCAGCCAGGGGTAGATGGCTCAGTAGTTAAGAGCACTGGTTGCTCTTCTAGGGGACCCTGTTCAATTTCTAGTATCCACACGGCTGCTGTGCCTTCAGCCCCAGGGGACCTGGCACCTTTTCTGGACTGGGCAGGCACTGCATGTGAGTGGGACACTGACAGACACTGGAAAAGCGCGCGCGCGCACACACACGCGCGCACACACACACACACGCACGCGCACACGCACACTTTTTTAAATGCAGGGGAGGGGTCAGGATGGAAGTGTTACAGCTCTGGGAGGAGAAGTTTCCCCATTGGAAGTGTTGCAGCATCACAAGTGTGAGATCCCATATCAGCTGTATTTCAGATACATTCATCTATGGGTGCTGATCTTGCCTTCAAAGGCCTAATCAACTCTTTACATTCCAAATTAGCATTTTCAAAAGCCAAAGATTCAATTAATGTTTGTCTAACTTATGTTGTAGAATATTATTTTGAGATGTGTGACATTTGTTTAGGCTGTGGAGCATTTGTACAATGATGCAAAGATGTGTTGCATTCTTTTATGTTGCATTTGTTTAACTCTGTGAAGTTGTGTTACTTTACTTGTCTAAAATGCCTGATGGTCTAATAAAGAGCTGAAAAGCCAACAGGGAGGCAGGAGAAAGGATAGGTGGGGCTGGCGGGCAGAGAGAATAAACAGAAGGAGAACTCTGGGAGGAGCATGAAGAAAGAAGAGAAAAGATCACGGAAGAAGAGAGGAAGGAAGAGGACTTCAGGGGTCAGGCACCCAGCCACTGAGCTACACAGCCAGCAACAGAGTAAGAAAGAAAGGTCTACAGAAATAGCGAAAAGGAAAAGCCCAGAGGCAAAAGGTAGATGGGATAACATAAGAAAAGCTGGCAGAGTGAGGTAAGCCAGACTCAGAAAAACAAACACGGTGTGTACTTACTCATAAGTGGAGACTAGATATAAAGCAAAGGACAATCAGACTGCAACCCACAGATCCAGGGAGCCTACCTAGCAGGGGGGACCCTAGGATGTCTGCGGCTTATAAGTTTTGGTTTTGCTCAATCACTGGGTATACTTTAGTGAAACATTTCACTATTAGGATAAGAATTTGTACTGTATCAAGCTGATGAAAGAAAATGCTGGCTGTACTGTAGATGTAACCAACCGTCTTATTAAATAAGAAACACAGAGCCGATTCAGAGAAGAAAGCCAAGAGGTCAGAGCTAAGAGCCTCACCCTTCCTGATTCAGCGATCCTCTTCAGCCAAGAGAGCTCTCCGAAAAGGGGCCTACTTCCTGTGTGTATGTCTTTATATAGTCTAGCTGTTCTGCCTTCTCATTGGTTGTAAACCCAAACACGTGACTGCCTCATCACTGCCTGAATGTACTGCCCTCCAGGTCCTTAAAGGCGTGCGCCACCGCCGCCATGCACTTGCTATGGCTCTAATAGCTCTGACCCCCAGACAACTTTATTTATTAACATACAATTAAAATCACATTTCAGTACAAGTAAAATACCACCACACTGTACTTTCAGGATGGGAGGCTAAAATCTTTTTAGATTATGGATTAGCCTATAGAAAAATGTCTGCCTTAAACAGTGAAGGGGAGATGAATAGGAATCCCACTTACATAACTTAAGTAAAACATAGTTCTCTGAATAGGTTTCTTCTGTATCCCAGAATCTAATCAATATTTATATGTATAATTCAGCTATTATTTGGCTTAAAAGGGCTTATTGGGAAATGTTATCATTTTTTACTATTTTCTACAGAGAAAATATTTTACTGTTTAAAATAACCCTGGACTTTGGAATTATAACCCGTTTTTATGTAAAAAAAAAAAAACATTTTAGTGGAAAATGCTGAAAGACCACTGAACTCGATGTTGTATTTACATATCTATGTCTGTATAAAATAATGATTATAAAATTTTGTTTAAAAAGGTGAAGTGCAAATGTGAATTTAACAAGAAGCTGTAGATTTTCAAAAACTGTACACAAACTTTTGTTACAAATAAATATTTATATATATATATAAATGCCTTTGTCACCCCAGGGGGGAGAAAAAAAAAAGCTGTCAGGAAACAAGCCAAGCTGAGGCCGGGCATTCGTAAGAAAGAATGAGCCTCTGTGTGTGATTTATTTGGGAGCTGAGTGGCAAGCCCTCCAAAAGAGCAAAAACGAACAACCAACTTCTGGATCTGGTATCATTCTATTTACAACTAAAGTCAATCTTTGTAAAAAAAATAAGTGAAGGCTTCTTTTGGGACTTGTGTAATTTTAGTAAATGACTCAGACCTCTTTGGTGATTCTTCAACCCTGCCCCAAGCATTCAAAGGTGCTGTATGTCATAGAACCAAGGTATGGTCATCGAATATAGACTGTCGTTGCAAATCATCATACTGGCCCTCACCAAGAAGCTGACCTTAGGAAACTTCCATACCTCTATCCCTGCCTCATCGTTCTATGACCCTAGCTTCCTCTCGTATTGTAACCGAGGACCAGCTTCCAATATTGCTGTGGCTAAATATGTCCAGTCTTGTGGAATAATCCTGTTCTGAGTTGCCCATGAATTTAACATCTGCTTCACAAAGGGTGAATGTATACCATATGAAACCACTGCTTCCTTAAATCTCATCAAATCTAACATTTCTACAGGATTCCAATTAACTTCCACATAGCCATGGGGGTGCCTATCATCTGGTGGTCATTCTTGTATGGTAACTGGATAAATTAAGGTTGGGTTTCTAATAACCTTAGGCCACTCTTCTTCAGTCTCATAATGCAGTGGCATAGTAGGTTATGCTCTAAATTTCTCTGTCTGTGTCTGAGTATTTTTGTAATTTTCATTAGTAGGTCTTTCTAAGGCCTTATCAATAATAAGTTCTTCAAAGACTTGTGCCTTAACAGTCAAATTTTTCTTATTTTTCATTAGTAAGTCTTTCTAAGGCGTTGGGGAATATTATTTTAAAGTGTGTTGCATTTTTTCCTTCTACTTTTGTTAGCAATTCAAAGATGTGTTTGATTAAATGAAATTAGCCTGCGCGAGCGGGAGGCTGAATCAGCAAGTAGCTGACAGGAAGTGGTAAGGAGAAACCACATGTAGCAAGGGTTTTTTAAGTGGGGGCTGAGAGAAGGGTGGTGGGTTTTTTTAGAAGACGCCAACAAAGAGAGAAGGTTAGCTACTTGCTATTCAGCCTCTCTGAGCAAGCAGAATTCCACTTAAAGCATTGAATTGTGAGTTCTTTAGATTTAGATAAAGTTTCCCTTAGTGTCTTTGAAAGAGTCAGTGCCTGAGGGAACAGAGTCCCCTCAGGCCTCGGCCCTTGCAGCCCTGGCGGCGGCCTGAATTTCCATGTAGGGCCTAAGAAAGCTGGGGGGAAAAGAGGAAAAAAAGAAAAATGAAAAATGACACAGCTCCCTTAAGAGGCACAGCTGTTCAGCCAGTAGTGCTAAAAAACAGCAAGCTGAAGAAGAGTTGCTTGTGGCCATGCGGGTACAGACTTTCATAGCTAGGAAGGTTTAATGCAGTTCTAGGTCACAAACCTCCAACCAGGCTTTAAACTTGGCTTTCCCAACCCGAGAAGAAGGCAGAGCCAGCCATCAGAGCTCCGCAGAGGTCTTAGCCTCACCGTTTAGCAGTTTTTTGCTCGTGCAGACAAAAGAGGGTAAAAGACACACAGTAGAAGAGATCCTGATGGAAAAACTTCTAAACAGGTTCTAGTGTGTTGAACAATGCCTGTAGGCTTAAGAAAGAAAATGGGTATAGTCATAAAAAGAAATAGATTAAAAATAATAAGTAGCCGGGCGGTGGTGGCGCACGCCTTTAATCCCAGCACTCGGGAGGCAGAGCCAGGCGGATCTCTGTGAGTTCGAGTCCAGCCTGGGCTACCAAGTGAGTTCCAGGACAGGCACAAAGTTACACAGAGAAACCCTGTCTCGAAAAACCAAAAAAAAAAAAAAAAAAAAAAAAAAAAAGTAAAGTCTTTAAAGAGACAGTAAAAGAAAAAGGTCAGGTAGAGATAGGAAATACACAGGGAGTCTGGATCCTATATAGTATTGTGTTGATTTTGAATTTTTTTTTTTTTGTTGGCTGATGGGCAAGAGACAGCTGCTGGGAGATGTGGGATTGTGAGCAGGACTGTAGGATTGAGCCAACCTAGATACATTAGGGCTACCTTAACTTTAAAATGGAAATCAAAATTGTACTTGTCAAATGAAAGTAAAAAATGCTTTGGAGTTTTATTCCCACAGGAAACAAGAGGTTGTAGATTCCTTCAGGAATGAGATGGATCAAGTTTGAACAGGGGAGACCTCCTGAACCTTGACAGGTGATATCTATCAACAAAGATTATAGCTGGTTTTCCCGACACTTGATCATTATCTCAAAATTTTCTCAGGGACCCCTCGGGATGCCTTGCCCACAGACAGCAGGAAGTGCTGCAGTTCTGAGGGGAAAGGTATCCTGGAAGTTGGGAGCCAAAGAATACCACAAAGTCACACCGCACAACAAACTTCATACAAGAGATTTATTAGGAAAGATGCAAGAGGGTGGCTGCCTCTGCTCAGGTGAGAAGCAGCAGGGAACTGAGAGAGAGGCAGGCTTTATATTGATTTCTTGGTGCAGAGTTTTCCAGGGTGGGGATTGGTAGGATTTCAAGTCCTGAGCTTTGGGCAAGCCCAGCAATTGGTTGGTGTTCCAGCTTATGGATTGGTGGATTTTCAAAACCTGGAAGTGAGCTCTGACTTTTTTCCTACATCCCCTTTTTGTTTATTATTAATCAATAATCAGGGGTCTGGAAAGAGGGCAGTGTCATCATTAAACTACTTCCTGTTATATGGGGACAGCAAGAACCATGGGGCAAGCTTGGTCTTCATAGTTAGAAAATAATCAGGAATTGCAGGCCTCTGGCTCTGTAGTTAGGGACTGGTAATCCTGTAATAGTAATTGATTAAAAACCTGGTTAAAAATCTTTGGGATCTATTAAAGAAATTTAGAAAAGAAGATTGTGGTACAATTAGTAGGATTAGGAAAAGAAGAAGAAAGGGGTTAAGAAAAGCAATATGGGGGCTGGAGAGATGGCTCAGAGGTTAAGAGCACTGACTGCTCTTCCAGAGGTCCTGAGTTCAATTCCCAGCAACCACATGGTGGCTCACAACCATCTGTAATGAGATCTGGTGCCCTCCTCTGGCCTGCTGTCATGTATGCTGTATACATAATAAATAAATAAACTTTAGAAAAGAAAAGAAAAGCAGTATTCAATTCCACATTGTACTGTCAATGCATTGAGCTGTTTCTTACATTTTTGGAGACTAGTCTGAAGTTGTTGGATCTTGTCTTTGACTATACCTGACTAGTAGACACAGAAGCAACTTTCCTCCCTGAGTGAGCAAGAGGCAAAGACCACCCCTCTCTCTCTCTGCTGTTAGTAAATCTAATCCTCTCCAGTTTTGTAGCACTATGGCAGCTGGTGAATCTATTGGCCCTGGAGGTTAAGGATGGACTGAACTACCCATTGTAAGTCCTGGATGAACTGAGAGGAAAACTGATAGTGGATAGAGGTTTCACCCAGGACTGCGAGACGGGGCAGGACCTGAACCATTCGTTCGTTATGTTGTGCTGCTTTAAAAACTCTGTGATGGGGCCGGGCAGTGGTGGCGCACGCCTTTAATCCCAGCACTCGGGAGGCAGAGCCAGGTGGATCTCTGTGAGTTCGAGGCCAGCCTGGGCTACCAAGTGAGTTCCAGGAAAGGCGCAAAGCTACACAGAGAAACCCTGTCTCGAAAAACCAAAAAAAAAAAAAAAACTCTGTGATGGGAACCAGCAAGGGTTCTTCACCAGGTACCACCACTAGTTTTGAGTCTCATGCCAGGGACAGATCCTGGTCCCATTGCTAGGGGCCCAAAAAACAGACCAAGTTACACAACTATCAGCCACATGTAGAGGGCATAGGTTGGTCCCATGTATGCTCCATAGCTGTCAGTCTAGAGTCCATGAGCTCCCATGAGCTCAGTTCAGTTGTCTCTGTGGGTTTCCCCATCATGATCTCGAGCCCCCCACCCCTCAGCTCCTACAATCCTTCCTCCATCTCTTCAACAGGACTCTTGGAGCTCAGCCCAGTGCTTGGCTATGGATGTTTGCATCTGTTTCCATCATTTACTGGATGAAGGTTCTATGATGACAATTAGGGTAGTCACCAATATGATTATAGGAGAAGGTCAGTTCAGGTATCCTCTCCACTACTACTAGGAGTCAAGGGTGGCTGGGGTCATCCTTGTGGATTCCTGGGATTTTCCCTGGCACCAGGTCTCTCCCTAACCCCATAATGGTTCCCTCTATCAAGGTATCTCTTTTGTTGCTCTCCCTCTCCATCTTTCCCCCAACTTGATCATCCCTATCCCTCGTGTTCCCATTCCCCATCCCCTCCCCTCTATCTCCTCCCTTTGCCCCCAGTTTACCCGGGAGATCTCATCTATTTCCCCTTCCTAGGGCCATGTATGAGTCCCTCTTAGGGTCTTCCTTGTTACCTAGTTCGGAGATCATCTTTAGCTGATTTGTGCACACTGCACATTCCACACTTGTGTTAATGCAGATATGCATGTCATCCTTAAAAGTTCATGTGTTTTCAGAAAAAAAGGATCAGACCCCACTGAATACAAGTAGCCAGCTGATCCGGCCTCATAGAATGCCTCTGTTACAGTTTCCTCAAAACTCTGCATCCAGAATAACTTCAAAGCTTCTAGCTGAGATGGCACAGCCTCATAGACTACTCCAGCCAGGACTTCTAATAAGCCCTGCATGTTCCCATCACACCAAGATGGACAACAGCTAGCTCTCCAAGGACTTGACCATTATCTCAATTTTCTCAGGGTCCCCTACAGATGCCATCGCCTCCAGACAACAGAAAGTAATTTTAAGAACATGATGCCCACATTCCCAAAGGTAGGGTGGGTGGTTTTTGGTCCATTAGTGGGTTGTGGATGTTTGTCACTGTTTAGGGGGCTTGGTTGCAAGTTGTTACTGATCATGTTCAGGGAGGAAACTAAGCAAAGAAGGTTAGATTCAGGGATCTTTTCCTGAAAAAAAAAAGAAAAGGGAGGAATATAGGAATGATAGGATAAAAGGGCAGATTATTGAATCTACTTTTAAATTAAAAAGCAACTATTAATCTCAAATATTTTACTTTGGTATGGATTTTTGTATATTGATATAAATTTAAGGTTATTTTTGTTAGAATATACTGTATATATGTTTCTACTCTTGTTTAAGGTATTGTACCTATACAGCTCATTTAAAAATGTGATGTAAAGGGGCTGGAGAGATGGCTCAGAGGTTAAGAGCACTGACTGCTCTTCCAGAGGTCCTGAGTTCAATTCCCAGCAACCACATGGTGGCTCACAACCATCTGTAATGAGATCTGGTGCCCTCTTCTGGCCTGCAGAGATACGTGCAGACAGAATACTGTATACATAATAAATAAATAAATCTAAAAAAAAAAAAAAAAATGTGATGTAAAGTTCTAGCCTTTGAGCTATTATTACAAATTGTTTAGAATAATTAAGAAATGCAGGTTAGTAGTTTGTCATCTATGACAATCAAACTTGTAGTCATGTTAGGTATGTTTTTAAGGTTAAACAGATATATTTTAGATAGATAGGTGGTCTTCAAACACTTCAGAGATCCACAGAATATGGCATTTATGATGTTTTATTAAGAAGAAGCTTTTCATGACAGTGAGATAGGTCTCCTCTTGGCAGCACCAATCGACTTAAAAAAATGATGATAGGCATTGAAGAACCGCCATATGGAGCTTGCTTGTATTGTGGCAAAGCTAGCCACTGGGCAAGAAAGTGCCCTTACCTTGACTTCTGACAGTATGCTGTCCAAATTGGATAAGCAAGACACAAAAGAAGGTGACTGAGCTGGGCGGTGGTGGCAGCACTTGGGAAGCAGAGGCAGGTGGATCTCTGTGGATTTGAGGCCAGCCTGGTCTATAAAGAGAGTTCCAGGACAGCTAAGACTGTTACAAAGGGAAATCCTGTCTCAAAAAAAAAAAAAAAAAAAAAAAAAAGGTAACTGCTGAACTCTGCCAAGACAAGATAGGACAATCCTTCAAAATTCCTGCTTCACAGAAAAGTCTGTCAGATATTCTAGGCTCGCAGGCCAAAGATGGATGCCTCTACATTGCAGAGGAACCTTGGGTGATTGTCCAGGCAACCAGCTGCTTCTGTCATTTCTATAGTTTGGGAAGTTGTAAACATTTCCTGTTTACTTATGTAATATTTTATCCTTCTTGGGTCTCTGGTGGTGTTGAAAACTAGATAGTTATAACATTTTTCTTTGTTACCAAATTCAGAAAAGAAACTTACAAAAGAGATTTAAAGTTTATAAAGTTGAGAGACATAAAAGCTTAAGTTGTTTATCTAAGAAAATATTTTAAGGTCTAAAAAGATTTTTTTAGGCTGGTAATTCAAATTATGATAGAAAGTGGTTTAGATATAAAACTTTGGACTCATCAAGATAGGGTAGATAATAATTTCTCTGAATTTGCCAAATGAAAATGGACTGGACATTGTGAATGTAATCCTTGATAATTGTTCTTATTATATATAGTTTTACTGGGTTAGAATTAAAACATTTCCTCTTTATTTAGACAGAAAGGGGAAAATATTTTGGGATATTTGTTTACACTGTGTGAAGATGTGTCACTGTGGTTGGTTTAATAAAAAGCTGAATGGCCAATAGCTAAGCAGGAGATGTTAGGCGGGACTTCCAGGCAGATGGAGGAACTCAGGGGGATGGATCTAGGCATGCAGATTTCACCGGTGAGACACAGAAGGAATTGGACATACAGAATGGAGGCAAGGTAAAAAGCCATGTGGCAGAATGCAGATGAATAGAAATGGGTTAATTTAAGTTATGAGAGCTAGTTGAAAACAAGCCTAAGCCAAGCTTTAATAATTAATAAGAGGTCTCCATGTCATTTGTTGGGGAATATTATTTTAAGGTGTGTTACTTTTGTTTATGTTGCATTTGTTTAACTCTGTGAAGCTGTGTTACTGTGCCTGTCTAAATACCTGATGGTCTAATAAAGAGCTGAATGGCCAAAGGTGAGGCAGGAGTTAGGATAGGTAGGGCTAGCAGGAAGAAAGACTATGTAGAAGAGAAATCTGGGAGGAAAAAAGAGAAGTAGCCAGAGGAGGAGGACTCCAGGGGCCAGCCACCCAGCCACCCAGCTACACAGCAAGCCACGGAGTAAGAGTAAGATTTACAGAAGTAAGAGAATGGGAAAAGCCCAGGGGCAAAAGGTAGACAGGATAATTTAAGTTAAGGAAAGCTGTCAAGAAACAAGCCAAACTAAGGCTGGACATTTATAAATAAGAACAAACTTCTATGTGTGATTTATTTGGGAGCTGGGTGACGGGTCCCCCAAAAGAACAAAAACAAATCGTCATTATTTAGGGGTTGATGGTCCAAAGAAAGTCTGACAAGAATGTCCTACTACAAATGGGTACCAATGACGCCTAGCACAAAATGTAATTTCTTTAGTTATCACAGAAGAGGATGGTGAACAATCCCAGACTCACTCTGTTAGTGCCCCTGTGACAGATGTGATATCTACAGCAGATTAACATGACCTCAAGTGTATGGTATTGAGCTGACCTGTGAAGACTCCTTTTGTTGTTTTTGTTTGCTTTGAGACAGGGTTTCATGAGATCCAGGCTGGTCTCAGACTTAATATATAAGCAAGGCTGCCTTCTGCCTCCACCTCCCAGGTGCTATCAGGCCTGGCGAAGAGTTCATTCCCATTCTCAATGCTGAGGATTTAAGTTTACTTGTGTACATTCTCTGGGGCTGAAGAACAGTATAATTTTATTATTGTAGTTTCTTATTTTTTTTTTAAGATTTATTTATTTATTATGTATGCAGAAGAGGGTGCCAGATCTCATTACAGATGGTTGTGAGCCACCATGTGGTTGCTGGGAATTGAACTCAGGACCTCTGGAAGAGCAATCAGTGCTCTTAACCTCTGAGCCATCTTTCCAGCACCTCCCCCCCCCATTTTTTGTTTTTTTTTTTTTTTTTGTTTTTTTTTTGAGATAGATTCTCATGTAGCTTAGGTTGGCTTTTAAGACTTTTAGTTTTTTCTTTTAATTTTGTTTGTATGAGTGTTTTGTCTGCAGGTATATCTATGTACCACATGCATGTCTGGTGCCTAAGGAAGCCAGAAGAGGGTATTGGGTTCCCTGTACTTGGGTAGCAGACAGTTTTGCGCCACCATGTGGGTGCTGGGAATCAAACTTAGGACCTTTGGAAAAGTAGCCAAGTGCTCTTAACTACTGAGCCATCTTTCCGGCCTCCTTTTTTAAAATTTTATGTGAGTAGGTGTTATTCCTGCATGTATGTCTCTGCACCACATGTATGTGCCTGGTTTCTTCATAGGCTAGAAGAGTGCATCAGGTTTCCTGGAACTGACTTACAGTGGTTGTGAGCTGCCATGTGGTTACCAGGAATTGAACCCAGGTCCTCTAGAAGAGCAGCCAGTGCTCTTAGTCACTGAGCCATTTCTCCAGTCCCTATATTTTAATTTCTAAAAACTGTTACTTGCCTGCCCCCCCCCAAAAAAAGCTAGGCGGTATTGCATGAATCCTAATTGGATTTAATAAAAACCCAGAGCCAGATATCGGGGGAAATGCTGAAAGATCAGAGAAGCAGAGCAGCCAGCCACTAGAGTTCTTACCTCTACCAAATCCTCAGCCTGAAAGAGACTGAGCTCGGGTCTCCCTGCCTTATATTCCTCTCTCCGCCCAGCCATATCACTTCCTGTCTCCACCTCCTTGGTACTGGGATTAAAGGCGTGTGCCACCATTGCCTAGATCTGTTTCTCTTTTAGACTGGATCAATCTTGTATAGCCTAGGGTGGCCTTGAGCTCACAGAAATCCCTCTGCCTCTGGAATGTTAGGATTAAAGGTGCGTGCCACCACTGCCTGGCCTCTTTGGCTAATTAGTGGCTTAGCTCTGCACTCTGATCTTCAGGCAAGCTTTGTTTGTTAGATGACAAATAAAATATCACCACAGGGTCCAGCACTTGGGAGGCAGAGGCAGGCAGATCTCTGTGAGTTCAAGGCCAGCCTGGTCTACAGACTGAGTTCCAGGACAGCCAGAGCTACACAGAGAAACCCTGTCTTGAAAAACAAAAACAAAAAAAGCTGTTAACTCTCCCATTAACATACCCTATCATAACATTATTACAGCCACCCTCCGTCTCTTTCTCTTTTTTTTTTTTTTTTGGTTTTTGGAGACAGGGTTTCTCTGTGTAGTTTTGGTGCCTGTGCTGGATCTTGCTCTGTAGTCCAGGCTGGCCTCGAACTCACAGAGATCCGCCTGGCTCTGCCTCCCCAGTGCTGGGATTAAGGGTGTGCACCACCAACGCCCAGCTCTTCTCTCTTTTTTTGTGAGACAGGATCTCTCTACATAGTTTTGGCTGTCCAGGAACTATGTAGACCAGGTTAGCTTGAACTTGAATAGCTCTGTCTCTGCCTTTTTATTTCTCTCTTAAGAAACAAATCACATCATCTGACAAATGTCATTGTGTTACTAGTCAATGTTTAATCATGTTAATCAACCCAAGAATAATTAGATACATTTACGACCTTGGAAAAGTCACATGCCCCAGGGAGTGGCAAATACACCTAGTGAAAATTAAGGTGCTATTACGTTCACGATACTTTTAGAACAGGGTTTCCTTTCCAGTGGCACTTTTGGCTCTGTAGGCCAGATAATTCTTTGTGACAGGCAGCTTATGTAGGATGTTGAGCAGTATCCCTGGTGTCTTAGTCAGTGTTCTATTGCTAAGAAGAGACACTATGATCACAGCAACTCTTATAAAAGGGTTTACAGTTTCAGAGGTTCAGTCCATTCTCGTCATGGTGGGACATGGCAGCATGCAGGCAGATGTTTTGCTGAAGTAGCTGGGAGTTCTATGTCTGGATCCACAGGCAGCAGGCAGACAGACACCCTGGGGCTGTCTTGCCTGTTTTTGAAACCCCAAAGCCCACCCGCAGTGGCACACTTCCTCCAAGATCACACCTCCTAATCTTTTCAAATTGGGCCGCCCCCTGGTGACCAAGCATTCAAGTCTATGAGCTATGGAGGTCATTCTCATTCAAACCAGCTCAGCTGACTTCTAAATTCTAGGAGTCCAGCATTAGTTCATTTTCTGTGATTCACATATAAGCAATTCATGAAACAGTTTATTTTGGCTTACATTTCTAGAGACCTAAAAGTTCATCTCAGCCATCTAAATATAAATTGTTACCTGGGAGTGGTGACCTAGTCCTTAATCCCAGCACTCAGGAGGCTAGGACAGATTGGAGGCCAGACTTGTCTACATAGAGAATTCCAGTCTAGGCAATGCTACATAAATGAGATTTCATTTCAAGAAACACACAGAGCCCTTAAGGTCTGTTTTCTGTGAACTCACAGTTCAACAGAGTTCCAGATAAGCAGGAGGCTCTTACACTCTATCTCTAGCTAGAGGGGTGGCACCTGCTTTTCTCAGAGAATTACTGGTAGTCTGCCACGGGACTGAGCCCAGGATTAGAACAGCAGTGAGTCTCCAGCCTCCATACTCCTTAGATAAGGCTCTGCTTCCTGAACCAATAGGCTAGGGGGAAGGGGGCTATGCTAGTGTGACTCTCTAAAGTCGCAGTCTATGGGAAAGCCAGAGCAGGGATTTCTCTCTCCACCAGGGACTTTAAACCACTGTTTTGCTGGGTGTGGGGGCACACACCTTTAACCCCAGCAATTGGGAGGCAGAGGCAGGCAGATCTCTGATATATGCCCTCCCCTCATTGTGGACCTCTGATTACAAGGCTGGTTGCACTCTGAGGGCTTTTTCTCCATGGGGACTTTCAAAGGGTCCCCCAGCCTGTGTTTCATTCAATCAAGTCCTTGCTATCATTAAAACTGACCCAATCAGCCGGGGGTGGGGGGGTGGGGGGGGTGGGGGGGGGGGTGGCGCACACCTTTTACCCCAGCACTTGGGAGGCAGAGGCAGGTGGACCTCTGTGAGTTTGAGGCCAGCCTGGTCTTCAGAGTGAGTTCCAGGACAGCCAGAACGGTTACACAGAGAAACCCTGTCCCAAAACACAAAACAAAACAAAACAATGACCCAAACAGCTAAATTCATCTTACCAGTCTAATTCAAGAAGGAGAAACAGCCAGACTGGGGTAGCTCATACTTTTAATCCCAGCACTTGGGAGACAGAGGCAAGCTGATCTCTGAGTTTGAGGCCAGCCTGGTCTACAGAGTGAGTTCCAGGACATCCAGGGCTACACAGTGAGACCCTGTCTTCGAAACAAACAGACAGACAGAGCCAAATTTAGCTCCATACCCTATTAAAATAAATTTAGACTCCGCAGGAGGCAGATGATGCTCCCTCTGTCCACCTTCCTGTGTTATGCAGGGTTGTAGACAAATTTTTAAACAGTCTTATTAAATAAGAAACACATACAGAGGCAATAGCCGAAGAGATCAGAGCAAGAGCCACGACTAGCTTTAGTTTACCACCAGCAGTGGCTTCCCCAGAGAGAGCTTCTTCCTGTGTAACCTGTGTTGTCATTGCCTTCCTGTTCTGCCTTCTCATGGGCTCTAAGCCCGGCTACATGACTTCCTCGTCACTGCCTGTCTATACAGACCTCCAGTGGTTGGTACTGGGATTAAACGCTCCTGTCACCAGGCTTGGCTGTGTCCTTGATGACACAGAGACTCTGTCTGCCATGTGATCAGATTAAGGGTGTGGGCTACCACCGCCTGACTTCTGTTTATGGCTATTTGACCTCTGATCTCCAGGCAAATTTTATTAACATACAAATAAAATATCACATTTCAGTACAAATAAAGTGTTACCACATTTCCCCTTTTTATTCTAATGAAAAGAAAAAAAGTTATAACTAATATAAGAAAAACTTTATATAATAAGTACAATAACTATATACAATATATACAAGCAATAAATGCCTCAACAATGTCTAGTCCATTTGCATTTGACAAACTCAGAGAAAATATTCCATTATCCATCCTATTTTGGTAAGTAATGTACATGAATCACTTTCTATCCTAACTTGTATTACTAACAGAGAACTACCTTATGTCTTTCAAATTTATACACTTACACCTCTTTAGTGAGTTTCTTTTCTGAAATTCTTAAAAAGGAAAACTATAACTATGTAATCTTCAACTAACTATAACTAATCTTCAACTCCCTCAGTGACCCAAGAAGGAAATAATACTACCTAAAAAAAACAGGAAGTGCAAGCAAGCAGCTTCCAAAAAAAATGAGTTGACAGAAACAGCTGCCTGGACAGTCACCTGAGGTTTCTCCGCAGTGCTGGGGCATCATCTTCGGCCTATAGGCTTAGCATATCTGACAGACTCATTTGTGAAGTAGGATGTACACAATGCCTACAGTTTGACCTCACATTTGGTGAGAGTGGTCCACGTACTAGATAAACCTGAATTCCACCAGTGTCCTGTCATGATTCAGGATTTTAAATTTTGGAAATTGTTGGTGTTTTTGGAATTTGGTTGTCCATTCTTCTCAGCTTGTGGGTGGCTTCATCTCTTTTATTAAATGCCAGTCTACCATTGAGAGGTTAGACTCTGTCAGCCTAGTTACTCTTTTAAGAATAACTATTTCAGCTACTGTTCCACGAACACCAGAAGTCATTGGTCCATTGCCTGTTCAGCTGCCTTTGAAGAAAGGAGCACTATACCTTTTCTGGATTGCAAAGGCCACTTCAGCGATGGTACCATATTGTCCTGGCCTCAGAAGACGCCTGTTGCTAAAGCCACAACCACACTTGTCTTGGCAAGGATCAGTAGTCCTTTGTTTTGTGTCCTGTCTGTCAGCAGTCGATGTTAGGACACTTCCCTGCCCAGTGGCTAACTTTTACCATAATGAAAGTTAACTCCATATGCAGTTTCTTCAATGCCCATATCTTCTCTAAAGTAGGTTGGTACTGCCAGGAGCAGTACCAATGACTATGTCTCACAGTCATAAAAAAAGAAAAAAATTTCTAAGTTATTAAAATGTTTTAAATGCCATATTCTGTAGATCTCGGAAGGGTTTGAAGATGACCTGTCTATCTAAAATATATCTCCGCTTAGCCTTGAAAACACACCTAATATGACAAGTTCGATTGTAATGTCTAACTACTAACTTTCATTTTTTTTATATCCTAATAGTTGGTAATAATAGCATTTAAGGATCAGCAAATTGCATTACATTGTTAAACGAACAGTATAAGTATAATATCTTGAACAGGATTAGAAATATACGTACAGCATTTTCTAACAAGCTCAATTTCAATATATATAATTTGTATACAATATATAAAAATCCAATCCAATGTAAAGTATTTATAACTAGTAATTGTCTTTTAAAAGTAGATTCAATAATCTACCTTTTTTTAAAATCTATATTGTATCTATATCCTCTCTTTACTTTTCAGAGTAGACTCAATAAACTACCCTCTATTCTATCATTTCCATATATCTTTTTTTTTTCAAAAAGGAACCTTAAAGCTAATCTCCTTTGCTTAGCCCTTTTCCTAACCATTAACAACAACAACTTGTAACCAACCCTCCTAAACAATAAAAATTATTCCAAACCCAAAACCCATTGAAAGACCAAAAACCACACCACCTCTTTGGGAATGTGGGTTTGTGTGCTTAAAATTGCTTCCTGCTGGTTGTGGGCAAAGGCATCTTTAGGGGATTCTGAAAAGAAAAAAATTGGGTTAATTGTCAAGTTCCAGGAAAGGTAGCTATATCATTTGTTTCCAGTCTCTGCATGATGTCAAAGTTCAAGGCTTATCTCAAGTCCTTGTTCAAGTAGTCTGTGAAACTGAATCATCTCAGCTAGCCATCTCAAAATTGTTCTGAGCAGTTTGTAGTCCAAAGCTGATCTGTGAGTGATGCTTGTCAGCTTAGTAGTATTATTATTGTCCACGTGGAATTATTGTTGTGGGGCCCCGTAATCTTTCTGGAGACTTCAAATTTGATGTTAGGCCTGGTTGTGATTTCCTGCAGAAAACTGATAAGATACTCGAACACAAAAACATGTATAGGCAGCTAATTGAAGCCTTTTTTCTACAATTAGTTATTACTCTATATGACCATTAATATATCAAAACTTTAAAATATATATATATTAATCTTATAAATTTTGATATAAAATTATATATCTCTTTTTTTCAGGCGAACTTTATTAACATACAAGTAAAATATCACATTTCAGTACAAATAAAGTATCACCACACAGGGTACTCTGGCTCTGTGTGCTATTCTGCTTATAGACTACCTTTGCTGCAATAAATCTTATATGAGGTGGACCGCAGATGTCTCCATCCTGTAATTCCGCATGTATATATGTGCACCATGTGTGTGCCCAGTGCCCATGGAAACCAGAGGGCATCAGCTCCCTTTGGACTGGGAATTGAACCTGGGTCTTCTTGAAAAAGCAGTTGGTGTTCTTAACTGCTGAGTCATCTCTAAAGCCTCCAACCTTTTACACACACACACACACACACATTTTTTTGAGACAGTGTTTCTCTGTGTAGACCAGGCTGGCCTCAAACTCAGAGATCCACCTGGCTCTGCCTCCAGACTGCTAGGTTTAAAGGTATGTGTTAACAGTCGTCTGGCTGCAATTTTTTTTTTCATTTTTCTTTATTAAGAAATTTTCGCCGGGCGGTGGTGGCGCACGCCTTTAATCCCAGCACTCGGGAGGCAGAGCCAGGCGGATCTCTGTGAGTTCGAGGCCAGCCTGGTCTCCAAAGCGAGTTCCAGGAAAGGCGCAAAGCTACACAGAGAAACCCTGTCTCGAAAAACCAAAAAAAAAAAAAAAAAAAAAAAAAAAAAAAAAAAAAAAAAAAAAGAAATTTTCTATTCACTCCACATACCATCCACAGATCCCCACTCCTCCCTCCTCCCACCCTCCAGCCCTCTTTCCCAAACCACCCACATCCCCACATGCCCCAAATGGAGGTCTCCCATGGGGAGTCAGCAGAGCCCAGCACACTGAGCCTAGGCAGGTCCAAGCTCCTTCCCACTGCACCAAGGCTGTGCAAGGTGTCACACCACAGGCACCGGATTCCCAGAAGCCTACCCATAGTCCAGGGACAGATCCCGACCCCCCTGCCTGGGTGCCCCCCAAACAGTTCAAGCCAAACAACCGTCTTCCGTATCCAGAGGGCCTCGTGGGACTGGCTGCAATGTTTTACTTGATAGAGAAGCAGACTCACAGAAGGAACTAGTGGGACTCAGGACAGACACGAATACACACTGAGACTGCCTCAAAACAACAACAACAAACTGCTTTCAAAAACAAACCTGTTCCGTTCTCACTAGTCGCTATTACCGAGGGAGTAAGGTATTTGCCGCGGTGGGGAGGCATGTCAGCAGGAACAAGAAGCTGAGAGGTCACAGCTTCAACCACAAGCACAACGCAGGGAGAGCGATCTGGAGGTAGAGTGAGGCTATGAACTCTCAGAGCCTGTCCCCCGCAATGGCCTTCCTCCTCCTGCTGCAAGGCTGCACCACCTCCCCAAACAATGTCCCGGACCAGGAACCAAGTGTTCAAACAGCGGGGCCTGTGGGGCCAGCTCTCTTTCATTTCTGTAAATGTTTTCCCTTACTTCATTAGATTATTTTAGTATTCTTTCAGGGACAAACATACAGACAAGTAGGCTCCAGTGAGGAAATCTTCTTTTTACACAAGAGGACTCACAAGATAATTCTGGGTGATCTCTTTAGTGATGCTTATCATTACTCTGGGACTTCAGGAAATATTTAGCTCCTACAGTTACCACCAAATGCAACAAATGTCTGCTTGAATCTGTTATAGAATAATAAGCCTTCCCAGTGAAAAGACAGTCGGCATACCTGGAGGATCATAGAGGAACAGGCTCTTTAATGCCGCACATCTGACTCTGACTAATGCCCAAAGAAGAGCCAGCCTTGAATAGACCTTGATAACTCAGACCCACTTCAGGCTATGTACTCTGCATATGAGATCAGCCTTAAATCTCTTTTAGCTCTCAGGCCCAGGTTGCACTTAGAACAATCGAAACAGAGTCAGGAGCCTGCAAATCTGGCTACTTAGGCAGATAGGGGATTTAAATAGCAAAGTTATTGCCAGAATTATTTTACTTTTTTTTTTTGGTTTTTCGAGACAGGGTTTCTCTGTGTAGCTTTGCGCCTTTCCTGGGACTCACTTGGTAGCCCAGGCTGGCCTCGAACTCACAGAGATCCGCCTGGCTCTGCCTCCCGAGTGCTGGGATTAAAGGTGTGCGCCAACACCGCCCGGCCAGAATTATTTTACGTTTTAAAAGTACACCAGTGTTGTACTTTTCCAAATAGTGTTACCTGGGGTCATCTTGCCCACCTGGCAGAATTATGCTTTTCTCATGAAAAGAATTGGGGGCTTTATTGCAGACCAGGACTTAAGGTTGCTTGTGACCCTGTGTTGCGCTGGCCCCTCGAGCTGCCTGTTTGAGACATGTTCTTTGATATGGGGGTGGGCCTAATGGCTGGTCAATCCTGGTGAACAAACACTGACATCACAGCATCATAAACTTTATCTCTAACAGGCCTGGTTAGCATTCTACTTACCTTTGGGGTATTTTGGAGGCAGCATTTCCTTAGCTAAATCCTACTTTCTGTGGTTTAATGTCTCCTAAGCAAATCCATTGGTAAATAAATAACATCAATTCTATTATTTTGGGTTTCTTCTATATCAAATCCCTTTAATAGTAGGTTCATGAAGGAAACATTGCTTAAAAACCTACCCATATATCTATAAGCCTCATTTTAAGGCCATGCAGCAAGTTTTCATAGGCAGTTTCTTTTTCTTTTTTTCTTTCTTTTTTTTTTTTTTTTTTGAGACAAGGTTTCTCTGTGTAGCTTTGCGCCTTTCCTGGAACTCACTTGGTAGCCCAGACTGGCCACGAACTCAGAGATCCGCCTGGCTCTGTCTCCCGAGTGCTGGGATTAAAGGCGTGCGCCACCACCGCCCGGCTCTCTCTCTCTCTCTCTCTGTATATATATATGTATATGTATATATATATATACATATATATAATTTCTATGCTATGTGTATAAATGTTTTTGCTTGCATTTTTGTATGCTCACCACATTCTTGCAGTGCACACAGGGGCCAGATAAGGCCATCAGATACCCTGGAACTAGAGTTACAGTTGTGAGGGGCCATGACGATGTTGGGAATTGAATCTGGGTTCTCTGGAAGAGCAACCAGCTCTTAACCATTGGGTCATCTCTCTAATCCTTCCTAGACAGTTTCTAATGGTGTCTCTTCTAGTTTCTACTGTTTGCAATCTGGAAGCTCGCCACCCCCCCCCCCCCCCCCCCACTCTCGAGACAGGGTCTTTTTGGGTAGTCCTATCTGTCCTGGAACTCGCTTTGGCCTCAAACTCTGGAGATCTGCCTGTCTCTGTCTACCAAGTGCTGGGATTTAAGGGTGTGTGCCAGCCACCACACCCGACTACAGTGTTTGTGTCCATGCCCCAGCCCAAGTTTTAAAACAATCTGACCTCTCAGGACACTCAACTCAATATTCAACCTTCCAGAGTCAAGTGGAAACCGGCTTTCTTTTCGTTGTTTTTTTTTTTTTTTTTCTTTTTTTAGCGAGGCTTTTGGGAGCCCAGGCTGTCTTCGAACTGGTTGCATAGCAGAGGCTGACCTTGAACTCTGGATCTTCCTGTCCCACTCCAGTCCCAGCCTTTGTTAATTGCCTCAGTAGAATCCATTTTTTTTTTTTTTTTTTTTTGGTTTTTCGAGACAGGGTTTCTCTGTGTAGCTTTGCGCCTTTCCTGGAACTCACTTGGTAGCCCAGGCTGGCCTCGAACTCACAGAGATCCGCCTGGCTCTGCCTCCCCAGTGCTGGGATTAAAGGCGTGTGCCACCACCGCCGGACTAGACAGGGTCTTCCTTGGGGGTGGAGCTGTTCCCCGGAGAATGTAGTCCTTCCGGGGATTCGCCTGCTTTTTAAAGGAAGCCGCCGGGAGCGGGCCCCGGCCCCGCCCACTCCCATCATGCACCTCGCGGTTCCATCTAGGTGGCAGTTCGTTGAGTTCCGTGCCATAGTGCGGCTTGCGTCCCCGTGTGCGCACGCTCAGAGCGCAGCTCCTCTGTTGGTGGGTGGCGGCGGCGGCGGCGGCGGCGAGCGGAAGTCCTTGGGAGCGCCAGTTCCGTCTGTGTGTTCGAGTGGACAAAATGGCGAAGATCGCCAAGACTCACGAAGGTAAGCGGCTTTCGCCCTCCCACGCGCGTCCCCGTCCGCCAGCCAGCCGCGGTCGGCTCTGCCGGCTCTCGGCGTCTTCGCGGGGCCTCTCCGGTCTGGGCCGAGTCCGCGCGGCGGGGCCTGCTCGGCGGCCCGGCGCAGGCCCCGCTGCCCGCGTAATGGCGTCCTCTGGCACTCGGGGACCGGCGCTTTGTTCCGCGCTGGCTGCTGGGGTTGCCGAGGTCCCGGGTGGTGACCCGAGGGCCTCCCTCGAGCGGCTTGCTCGGGAGGACTCCGGGGGCGGGAGTGGGGAGGCGGACGTGGGAGGGGAGTCCCTCTCGCCCCCCTGGGCGCTGTCGTTGGCAGTTTTGCACCGGGGAGAGCCCTGTCTTGTCGGCAGCCGCTTTCGGGCTGCTCTTAACGGAGTCGGCTTCGACGCCGGCCTGTTACTCCAAGCCGCGGCGATGCAGGCGTCTCCAAGCCGCTAGGTGATGGGGTGGTGGTTCTTGCACGAAATGATTCTGGCATAAAATCGGGTCACCCGCTCACTCCTTGAATCACGGTCGTGTAGTGTTTTTCTTTGAGGACTGATGGTTGGAGAAGCGGACGGGAGAAAGAAAGAAAAAAAAGGCAGATTTTCTCAGTTGCACAAGCTTTCAGGGTACTTGATCATTTTATGGTAGACAGAGGAAACACAGCTAGGATCATCCTGGAATTCCATAAGAAAATAACCAGAGAAGACGGGAAGGAATCGAAGTGTGAGAAGTTGAAACCCTGTGTCTTGGTTCCTGGCTTAGAAACCAAAATTTACGCTGAGAACATGGCTTCTAAGAGCCACTAAACACATCCCTTTTAAGTGTCTATGGTCCAGTATTAGAGGTAACAAAGTAAGGATATTGGAAATTTGACAGTTTGATAGGGAAACGTGTGAATCTTAATTTTCTTAGGAAATCAAAGGAACGTGTACAGAGAAGTAAAGCCAGTACTTTCTGAGAAGCTTGTTAACGGAACCGTTAATCTATGCTTTAGTTATTTTTGAGAGGTGGTGACGCGGCGCTGATCTAAAAGGATCAATCAGTTTTAAATTAGGGGAGGACGTCTGAGCCCTTGGGAACATCTTGTAACAAGGCAGTGATTCGTGAAAGATGCGAATGAACCATTGCTGTGGTAGGAAGAGAGGGTGTAAGGAAGGAATTTGGATCTGAATCTAGAGAGTGATTAGGACCAAAAGGTGATAGTTGGGATATTTGAGGAACTGAAAGTACCGACACATTTAAAGCCAGAAATGCTTTGGTGTTACTCATTTTGCCTTTAGACTATCTCAGACATTGTTGGCAAAATAATTAGAAAATTTAAAAATGTTTCTGTTTTTGTTCTGTCCGAGGTAGGTTGTTTAATTTATTTTATTTTTTTCATTCTGGGGAACCAGTGACTTTATTGGGCTTGCAGAGCATGGAGTGAGGGGGAGGGGTTTACTGACAGGATCATGGTTGACGCCAAAGCAGCCAGCCCCACTGCAAAGTTTCGCAGCCCGTGATGGCCTTTCCATAGCTGCATAGATGGAGTCCCATCCTCTAATATGTTATTTGTCTATGGGTGTTTTGTAGCTTTGATTGTTGGCTTATTGATATCTTCTATGTAGCATACCCCTGTTAAGATGAATGTAAAGTTTGGTTTTGCCTTTTCATTGTAGAAGCTCCAGCTAAACTTGTTGGTTGATTGTAGTTAATTAGCAAAAATTGGTATTTTTATAAAAATGTACAAATGCTGTTTGAAAGCGGGGTACTGTATGTCACAGCTAGGTACAAGTCAGAAGGTGATAGTCCCTCCTTCCTACCAGACAGGGTTCCTCTGTAGACCTTGCTGTTTTGGAACTCCCTCTGTAGACCAGGCTGGCTTTGAACTCACAGAGATCCACCCACTTCTGCCTCCAAAGTGCTGGGATTAAAGGTGTGCACCACCACTGCCTGGCAGGGTGATAACTTTTTAGTAGAACTGTATACAGCATTTGCATGGCCTCTTGTTCCCTTATGACATTTTCCTGGAGAATATAGTTTTTGTTTGTTTTGTTTAGTTTAGTTTTGTTTGAGATTGTTTCCCTGTGAAGCAGGCCTTGAACTCAGACATTCACCTGCTGCTGCCTCCCAAGTGCTGGGATTAAAGGCATGTGCCATCACCACCTTCAAGAATATAGGTTTTTACAGTTGTCTTTAAGCCATTTCTAGAACATGGAGCAAAATTAGTTGCTTTTCCTGAGGGCTATGGCCCTCAGTAAAACTTTTTTTTTTTTTTTTTTTGTTTGTTTTTTTTGTTTTTCGAGACAGGGTTTCTCTGTGTAGCTTTGTGCCTTTCCTGGAACTCACTCTGTGGCCCAGGCTGGCCTTGAACTCACAGAGATTCTCCTGGCTCTGCCTCCTGAGTGCTGGGATTAAAGGTGTGTACCACCAATGTCTGGCTGTAAAAATATATAATAGTTGTCTTTGGTGGGGGCATTGAGATGGGGTTTATCTGTGTAGCCTTGGCTGTCCTGGACCTTGCTCTGTAGACCAGGCAGGCTGGCCTCAACTCATAAAAGATCCTCATGCCTCTGCCTCCCCAGTGCTGGGGCTAAAGGTGTGCACCGCCACTGGCCCCTCCCCCCCCTTTTTTTAAGACAAGGTTTCTCTCTAGCCATGGCTATCCTGGAACTCACTCTGTAGATCAGGCTAGTCTTTTTTTTTGTTGTTGTTTGATTTTGGTTTTTCGAGACAGGGTTTCAGATCAGGCTAATCTTAAGCTTTGTTTTGTTTTTGAGACAGAATCGCTTCTCTCCACTATGTAGTTCCGTCTATCCAGGAATTCTCTTGGTAGACTAGGCTGGTCTCTTAAGACATTGACTTGGCTCTACTTCCCAAGTGCTGGGATCAAAGGTGTACATCATCATGCACCTGGCTAAAATAGTCTTTTTGAAAGTTTTTTATACTTACATTTGCTTTGCAGAGTTCAGAGGATAACTTGCAAGAGTCTGTTCCTCTTTCCATGATGTGGGTTCTGGGAATCGGAACTTAGATTGTCAGGCTTGGCAGGAAGCACCTTCACCCTTAATCAGA
Organism: Peromyscus californicus insignis; assembly: GCF_007827085.1. Lineage (NCBI taxonomy): Eukaryota > Metazoa > Chordata > Mammalia > Rodentia > Cricetidae > Peromyscus > Peromyscus californicus. The sequence continues at coordinate 8,928,502 of NW_026294514.1, read as the reverse complement.
ATGACCTCTGTAAAGTTTTTCTTCTGATATTGTTGTACACAAGAGTTAGATATGCCTTGATAGCGCTAGTATCTTGTCAGTAATAGGTATTCGGTGTTAAATCAACATTTATTTGATAGATTAACATATGTTGGATTTATTTTATTACTTTTGGGGAAAGGTTTGTTGTAGTCCAAACTGGCCTTGACTCCTGATTTTCTGCCTTTTAAGTACGGGGATTGTAGGTATATGTGAATCCACACCCAGGGTGTTGTGTTTTTTTTCTTTTTTAACCACTTAGGCATACCCATGGTTTTATGGGGAAAGCTTCACATAAACAGGATCATATTTATTTTTTATTTTAATTTTCTCTTTATATTTATTTATTGTGTGTTTATGTATTTTTGCGTCTATCCATATGGAAGTCAGAGACATCTTGGGATTGAAGAGGTCTTCAGGCTTGCTGGGAGTGCCTTTAGCTGCTGAGCCATCTTGCAGGACTTCTCTTTTGTTTTGAAATGAAATGATTGTGTACCCCTGGCTGGCTAGTTACTTTGTATGTTTGGTTTTTTGTTTTGTTTTTGTTTTTTCCAGATAGGGTTTCTCCATGTAACCCTTGGTTGACCTGGATCTCTGGCCTCCAAGTCAGAGGTCTGCTTATCTCTGCCTCTGGAGTGCTGGCATTAATAAAGGCACCACCGGCCTCACTTTGTGTCTTAAACTGGCCTCAAACTTGGAGGAATTCTTTGGCTTCTGAACACTGGGATATTTGGCATGTATCACTATACCTTTAAGATCTCTCCCTCTCTCCCTCTCTTCATCTCTTCCCCTCTCCCCTCCCCCCCCCTTCAGCTGTGGATTAATCCTCAGGATTCTGTAGTTTTTGTTGCAGAAACATTTACCATTGAATTATACCCTTTCTTTGAAAAGTGGCATTTTAAAACTCAGTTTTAGTACATCTATTCGGTCAGACAGGTAGGAAATAGTTTATAGTTTTGAGAACCTTCTGCATTGAGAGGAAAATTTGGTTTAGCATCAGATTTGGAAGGCTTTAGAAACTGCAAGATTTCATTTTGGTTTCTCAGTGAGTATAGAATAAAGTGCCATCTTCCTTCCCCCAAGTAACAAGTTACTATTTATTTTGTGTGTGTGTGTGTTTATGTGTATGCATCCATGCAAGTATGCATGTGTGTTACGTATGTATGTGTGTAGGTACCCCCACTTGTGCACACAATCACAGATCTCATGGAGGTCAAAGGGAGACAGTTGGGTGGGCTATTCCCTTGAGACAGGGTATCTTACTGAACCTGGAGCTATGCTGGTCGCCAGCGCCCTAACATCCCCCTCCTTCTCTGGCCTGGAGTTGCAGATATGCATGACTATGCCAGTCTTCTTAACATGGCTTTTGGGGATTTGAATGAACTTAGGTCCTATGCAAGCATTCTTACTGGCTGAGCCATCTCTCCATCCCACAGATGTCTTTTGTGTTTTAAGAAAGTCATTGAATAATTTCATTGGAGGCAGTCATTCTTAAGTTATTGGAGTAATTGAGAATAGGACTTGGATTTAAATTTACTGGAGTAACATTTCTCAATAGTGGTTTCCATATTCTTTATTGTGTCTTGTTTATTTTTAAAGTAATGGCTACCACTTGAATCTTAGAAGGTAAATAACTATTTTTGTATAGAAATAGGTTATGGTTGTGTCTTCCTTCTGTGGAAGTGTTCCCTTACTTTTTTTTTGGCCTTTTTTCTGTTTTATTTGAAGGGTCTCTGTCATTGCCCTGATTGACTTCAGACCTGCTATGTAGCTGAGGTTGTCCTTAGATTCCTGATCTCCTGCCCCTACTTCCCAAGTGCTGCCTTTTCAGATGGGTACCTTTGTGCCTCACTGCATGGTTCTCGTCTCAGGCTAGTGATTGATGCCCATTAATGAACCAAACTGAAGATTTTTCTTGTTGTCATATTTTTTTCAAATGTATTTCTCTCTCTTTGAGATAAGGTATATTGCCCAAGGTGACCTTGAATTTTCTTGTGTTTTTCTTTTTGTCACATGGTTTTTTTGATTTGTGGCCTGGAATTCATTATGAAGACCAGGCTGGTCTTGAACTGATACAGATCCATCTGCCTGTCTCTTGAGGGTTGGGATTGAAGGCATGTACCACCATAACAAATGGCTGACCTTGAACTTTTGGTCTTCCCTAATGGTGGGATTATAGGATGAACCACAATGCCTGATTTATGTAGTGTTGGAGAGGAAATCTAGAATTTCATGCATGCTAGGCAACTGAACAATATCCCCATACTGCTTTTCAAACATTTCTGCTAGAATCATCTCTCACACCCTCTTTAACTACCTGTTTATTAATATTTTTAAAAGATTTATTCTTTATGTGCTTGTGTTATGTTTCTGTGTGTGTGTACACACACACACATGTGTCTGGGTGACCATAAAGTAAAGAAGGGTGTCTAATCCCCTAAAGTTGACATGAGTGCTAGGAACTGGACTCTGGTCCTCTGGAAGGGCAGCAAGATCTCTTAATTGCTGAGCCGTCCCTAGTCCCCAAACTGATTATTTTCTTACTTGACCAGTGTGCCTTATGCTTTCCATGATTTGAAAAATAAGAACTAGACTTAGTCATATCAAGTATTATCTTTTAGGCATTTTTTTTTTTTTTTTTTTTTTTTTTTTGGTTTTTCGAGACAGGGTTTCTCTGTGTAGCTTTGTGCCTTTCCTGGGACTCACTTGGTAGCCCAGGCTGGCCTCGAACTCACAGAGATCCGCCTGGCTCTGCCTCCCAAGTGCTGGGATTAAAGGCGTGCGCCACCACCGCCCGGCTCTTTTAGGCATTTTTTGCATTAAATTATGTATAGTTAGAAGTGAGCACAGTCTTACTGTCTAGCAATTTGGAGGTACTGCTGCCTTTGGCAAAACAAGGAAGAGATGTTGACTTAAACAAAAATTTCATATAGAAATGTGTTTTGCCTCTAATTTTTTTACTTTATGCATTTATCTTTATGGATATATGCATGAGTTTATGTATGTGAATGCAGTGCCTTTGGAGGCCAGAAGAGGCATCATAGACCTTGGAACTAGAAGACAGCCATTGTGATTCACCTGACATGAATGCTGGGAGTATCTGTGTACTGCAGAGTAGTACATACTCTTAACTGCTGAGCCATCCGTCAGGCTCCTGTGGATAAGTTCTTAAATTGGAAAATTAGAGCTGAAACAAAGCTGAGAAAGATTTCCCGGTTTGTTTTGTTTGAGTGAGTGGCTGAAAAAAGAGAAACTTTGATGTAATGTTTTCCTTTGGTTGCCAGAAAAAAAGGAATGATTTTGAATTTCTCTTTCTTTCTTTCTTTTTTTTTTTGAATTTCTTTTTCTGTAGAATTATTTGAGAATTGATTAAGTTGTCTTCTGGTATTCAGAAAAAATACACTATGTTTTAAAAGTTTTTATTGGCTACTTGTAGTTGGTGTACACCTTTAATCCCACTACTAGGGAGGCAGGAAGGTGAACTTCTGTGAATTGAGGCCAGCCTGGTCTACATAGTGGGTTCCAGGACAGCCAGGGCTACAGTCATAGTAAACCCTGTCTAAATCACTCCTACCCCACCCATGTTTTTCTCCTGTAAATGAATGCTTGCCTGCATGTATGTCTGTGCACCACTTGCATGCCTAGTGCCTGAGGAGGCCAGGAGGTTTCAGATTCCCTGGTACTGGAGTTACAGATGGTTGTGAGCTAAGGCGCCTTGTGGGTGTTAGAAATCAAACTTCATAGGATGGAAGAGCAGCCAGTGCTCTTAACCACTGAGCCATCTCTTCTTTCTTTTTTCTTTCCTTCTTTCTTTCTTTTTTTTTCCTTCTTTCTTTCTTTTTTTAGACGCTATGTATGTCTGGTTGACCTGGAACTCACAGAGATCCTCTTGCCCTGCCTCTGCCTCCCGATTGCTGGGATTAATAAAGGCATGCAACACCGTGTCAGCCAAAATGTACACTTGATCTATTGGGACCTTGGCTTAAAAAAAAAAAAAAAAAAAGGCTAAGAGTTTGTTTGCAGAGGAAAGGAACTTTTTCTGGGGTTCCTTTTAAAATTTGAGGAATTCTTGCCTTACTAATTGCTTCCGGCTGGAAGAAAATAGCTGCCACAGATCTGACCAGAAGAGGTCAGTGAACCGGTTATAGTAGTGGACACCTTTAATCTCAGCACTTGGTCAGCCAGAACTACATGGAGAGATCCTATCTCAAAAAAAAAAGTCAGGAAATTACCATCTGAGGGCCCTATCCAAGCTAAAAATGAAGAGGAAGCATCAAGGAAGGAACGCTGCAAGCTGGAGTCTGCAGTATCCCAGGCACAGAAAAACAGTGTAGAAGGGTAGTCTAGTGAAGGAACTTGACAAAGCTGCCTCGCTAGCTCAGGTGTGACAGTCTAGGTTTAACCTAAGAGTTTGCTCTTCCTGTGTCCTTGAAAGTATGAACAGTATGTTAAATGTTTCCCATGATTGATTTTGTGAGTACGAACAGTTGTCTACTTGTATGCACAACATGTGTATACAGTGCCCACGGAGTTCGGAAGAGAGCATCAGTTCCCTGGAACTGGTGCTGGGAACTGAACCCGGGTCCTCTGCTACACAGCAAATGCTCTTAACTGATGAGCAATCTCTCCAGCACTGATGTTTCCCATCTTTTATTTGTTTTTCTGGTGCTGAGGATTAAACCTAGTGCTTCATGGGTGCTAGACAAACCTGAGGCATGTCCACCAAGTTTATTTTGAATAAATCGTCAAATATGCCGGGTGGTGGTGACATACATCTTTAATCCCAGCACTCAGGAGGTGGAGGCAGGTGGATCTCTGAGTTCCAGGGCAGCCAGGGCAACACAGAAAACCCCTATCTAAAAACAGTGTCAAATATGTCAGCCACCCAAATAATTCACATATTCATTACATTGTTAATATCAGTCTTCTGTACTTTCTGGGGAAGGATGTTTTTTCCAATAGGTATGTCAGGTATCAGAATTCATCTCCAGAATAACAACAACAACAACAACAAAAAATCATGTTGGGGTTTCAGTTGTACTTAATTGGAGCAGATGTAGTCTTTAGATATTTAGAAAAATGTCATTCCCACCAAGTAGAAACCAGTCAGCTGGGTAAAGTGGTGGTAGTGGGGCAGAAGAACTGGGAGCTAAGTATGGCGGACCATATCTAATTCCAGTTCTTAGGAGGCTGAGGCAGGAGGATTGCCAGGAGTTTGAGGTCAACCTGGGCAACATGATAAGGCTTTGTCTAGTGAAATAAAAAAAGCCACACATGTTAGCACAAGGGACTTGAACTGTAAAAGTAAAGGGGCCAGGTGAAAGTTTGCTGGTCCTTTAGTTAACCGGGTCCTGAGCTCTTCAGGAGGTTCTCTTTTTTTGAGTTCCTGGATGTGTGAGGGTCAGGATGCCGCTCTTGTACAGGTGTATGAGGTCATTTGATGGAGGTGGTCGTCATACTATACTGATGTAGCTGGTCTCATTTGCTCATATCTATTTCCTTTCAGAGTCTAATAGAAGTGGTAGTCTGATAGAAGTGGTAGTTGTGATTCCTTCAAAAGCTTAAATCAGAGCCACACTCATCTTTGATTCTAGCACTCAGAAGGCAGAGGCAGGCCAAATTCTTGAGTTCAAGGACAGCCAAGGCTACCTAGTGAGACCCTGTCTCAAAATAACCCTTTCCTCCAGAAAAACCAACCAACAGCAACAACAAACCCCAAACTTAACTGTGGTGGTTCTGCTTGAAACCCTAGTATTCGTGAGGCCAGGTAAGGAAGATTTCACACAAGTTGAGGCCAGCCTGTGTACATTGTAAATTCCAGGTCAGCCAAGGGTTACATGTGAGACCTGTCTCAAAACAAGCACACAAAAGCACAAACTACCACCCAAGTAAAGTGTTAGGTGCATAGTGTGAGGGAGAAAAGTCTTGAATATTTCAGGAAAGAGCACTGACATGTTAGCCAGTTCTCCTAACTACCAAGAGGTCTGCTAGTATTCCTCTTGGACATACTAGAGGCACTAAAACAGTGCCAGAAATAATCAGAGTGGGTAGAAATTTAAATTTTTTTCCTAAACACATTCTTTATCATTCTTTATGTACTTCAGCTATCCTCCCTCTTCTTTTCCTTCCTCCCCTCCCTCCTCTTTCCTTTCCTTTCCTTCCCTATTTCCTATTTCCCATTTTCTCCTCCCCCCATCTCTGTCTCTCTGTCTTTCTGTCTTTCTTAAGACATACATAGCCCTAACTGTCCTGGAACTCACTATGTAGACCTGGCTGCTGGCCCCACACTCACAGAGCCCCATCTGCCTCTGCTCTCCCTCCTCCCAAGTGCTGTAATTAAACGCATGTACCACCACATGGTCAACTTTTAAAAATTTTAAAATATAAATATTAATCAAAAGAGATAATAGCGGTCAGGCAGTGGTGGCTCATGCCTTTAATCCTAGCACTCGGGAGGCAGAGGCAGGCGGATCTCTGTGAGTTTGAGGCCAGCGTGGTCTACAGAGCGAGTTCCAGGACAGGCTCCAAAACTACAGAGAAACCCTGTCTCAAAAAACCAGGAAAAGTAGTGGCGCACGCCTTTAATCCCAGCACTCGGGAGGCAGAGCCAGGCGGATCTCTGTGAGTTCGAGGCCAGCCTGGGCTACCAAGTGAGTCCCAGGAAAGGCGCAAAGCTACACAGAGAAACCCTGTCTCGAAAAACCAAAAAAAAAAAAAAAAAAAAAAAAACCAGGGGGAAAAAAGAAAAGATAATAGCAAAAAACAAACCAGGAAAATGTAGCTCAAATTAGGTTATTCTGACAGTGCTTCTCTTCTTCTGGGTTTTTGGAGTTACAAATTGAGAGTTATTATACTTGTTTATGCAGTGCTAGGAAATTTCATTCTAGTACACCCAATTAGAGTGTATTGAGAAAACCAAAGAGTGCGGGCCATGCTAAGTCATACCTGTAATCTTAGCAGTTAGGAGTTTGATCCCAGGAACTCATGTAAAAAGCTAGATGTGGGGGACTGGAGAGATGGCTCAGAGGTTAAGAGCACTGGCTGATCTTCTAGAGGTCCTGAGTTCAATTGCCAGCATCCACATGGTGGCTCACAACCATCTGTAATGAGATCTGGTGCCCTCTTCTGGCCTGCAGGCAGAACACTGTATACATAATAAATAAATAAACCTTAAAAAAAAAGCTAGATGTGTAAAAAGATGCATAAAAGTGGATGTATAATCTCAGTACTCTTACTGCAAGACGGAAAACAAAGACAGAAGAATTGGTTAGAAGATTTGGGGCTAGCTAACCTGGAACCTACTGTACAGTTGTGGAACAGAGGCCTTGACCTAGCAAGTAGAAGGAGATGGCTTACCAACAGTTTATTACCTGCTGGGCCATTTTGCTGGCTCTACTGTGCTCGGTTTAATGCTTTATACTTGATCTTAGCCAAAAGGCAGGGAAGTGATTCATACTGTTGGTTTTATATCTCTAATAATGGGTTTTATTTTGTGCTATGATACATGAGGCTGGGTATCAGATTATACAGTGCTCAGCAAGTTATGCACCACTGAATTATGTTTCTAGTTCAGTTCTGGTAGTGGTAAGTTTAAATAATTGTGAGTATAGCTCTGGTTTCTGGTGAACATCAACAGTTTTAATTTTTTTGGCTGCCAGAGATGGCTCACCAAGTCACTTGCACACAAGCTTAGTGACTTCAGTTTGATTCCTGGAACCATGTAAAGGTAGGAGAGAACCCAGCTTTCAAGTTATCTGGTCTCTACACATTTGTACATGTGCCACACATGCTAATAATAAATACATATTTTTGCGTAATTTTTTAATTGCTGTAATTTTTCAGTTAGGGGAAGGTTTAGAATTTCTCGATTAATTTTGATAGCCCATTCTAATGGTTAGGGTAATTGTAGTTGATGACATAGTAAATCAGATCTTTGGGTTTCTGCCATCTGTTGAGGTAAGGGATGAAATAGATGTGTAGATGGACTACTCTTTTAACCTCTTTCATGGTCAAGTTACTTAAACTTTTCTATGTTTAAGGTTACTTTGATAAGATCTTATTAAGAGCTCTTTGGAATGTGAAATGTTTTCTTTCTTACAGATATTGAAGCACAGATTCGAGAAATCCAGGGCAAGAAGGCAGCTCTTGATGAAGCCCAAGGAGTGGGCCTTGATTCCACAGGTTATTATGACCAAGAGATTTATGGCGGAAGTGATAGCAGATTTGCTGGATACGTGACATCAATTGCTGCAACTGAACTTGAAGATGTAAGTTGTAAGAGGCAAGGTTTTTGATTTTGCTTTTGTTTTTGAAAAAGTTTTGAAAAGAAATAGAGGGGATTTTTTTCTGTTTGAGTTGCATGGTTAAAAGGAGAGAGGACCCCATCCCCCCTGCTGTGTAATCCTAGCCGACCTGGAACTGGTTATGTAGACGGACCATGCTTGGCCTCAAACTGTCTTGTCTTCTAAGTGCTGGGACTGAAGGTGGTTACTCCCTGTTTTTTGATACAGTTTTTCAGGATCTGCCTATTTTTTGCCTCCTGAATGTTGGAGCCCTCCCCATGCCCTCAGATACTTCCTGAAGTGCTCAGTTTTTACCCCCAAGACAGGGTTTCTTTGTGTAGCCCTGGCTGTCCTGAAACTCATTTTATAGACTGGGTTGGCCTTGAACTCACAGATGTTCCATTTTGGCTGAACAAAATAGAACATCAGCCGGGCGGTGGTGGCACACACCTTTAATCCCAGCACTCGGGAGGCAGAGCCAGGCGGATCTCTGTGAGTTTGAGGCCAGCCTGGGCTACCAAGTGAGTTCCAGGAAAAGGCGCAAAGCTACACTGAGAAACCCTGTCTCGAAAAACCAAAAAAAAAAAAAAAAAAAAAAAAATAGAACATCAAAGGTTTTTTTATGTAAATTCTACATAGCTTTTCTTTTGACCATCTCAAACATTCAAATTTGGTGAAATAGCTATTTAATCTGTTTGTGCATGATTGCAATTAGACAAAACTTATATAGATTATCAAACTTGCTGTTGATGATGTTTTGTTTTGAGACAGGATCTCATTATATAACCTTAGTTGGCTTTCAACTCACCATGTAGACCATGCCTCTCAAGTGCTGGGATTAAATGTGTGCCCCCAGTGCTCCCCCCCCCCCCCCTAGTGCTTGGCTCAAACTGGTTATTTTTGTAAAATTCAAGTCACATCTTTGTCACTGGCACTTTTTCCCCTTGGTACAAAGGTGTTTATGTGATTGTCCCAAAGATTAAATTCTAGAGGCTGATCAGAGACTAGTGTTTGCAGAGGATGTCCCCTACCCTCTGTGTATATGTGCATGCGTGTGTGTTGAGACAGTGTTAGTTCATACTGGCCTTAACCAAGTGCTAGGATTAGGAATCCAGTGTTGGCACTACTACCCTTGTCCTAGCACGCCATTCTCCTGCATGTTCTAGAAGCTAAGAAACAAGGGTCTTCATTTTAAAGTGAATTTATGGATAACCTTTCTTGAGAGTTAACAAGTTGTACACTTTTTATACTAGAAAAGAAGGAGTATATGTTGCTGTGTAAACATACTATTAAGGAAGTCAGTACATTTGATAACAATTACTGTTTACTTATTTCTGTGATTAAATAAAGTGAAGAGTTCGAAATAAACCTATGATAGTTGCCAAATTATACATTTTTATGTTCTGACATTTGTTTGACTTTTTGGGTGTGTTTGATTGCAGGATGACGATGACTACTCATCATCTACAAGTTTGCTGGGTCAGAAGAAGCCTGGATATCATGCCCCTGTGGCATTGCTTAATGATATACCACAGTCAACAGAACAGGTGACTTCAAAATTTATTCAGTTTACAAAGAGGGACTGAGTTCTAGTGGAAGCACAGAAGTTTTAGCAGTCAATTCTGAGACTATTTTGAGAGAAGAGCTGACTTGGGAGAATCAGAAAGAACTGTTTGGTAAAGGCATCATTACATGAAGTGTTGACTTCTGTAAACTGATCAGCCATACACACTTTTTCTTTCTTTTTTTAAAATTTTTTTATATTTTTTATTTTTTTGCAGTTGTAACCATTTTTAAGTTCATAATTCAGTGGCATGAATTACATTCAGGATATTAATTACACTCACGATATTCATTAATTACATTCATGATATTAATTACATTTGTGGTATTCATTGATTACATTCGCAGTATTCATTCAATAACTATATTTATGATATTAATTACATTAATTATATTGATTTATTACATTCATGATATTATGTCCTGATACTACTGTCCATTTGTGGGGCTTTTCCATCACATAAAACAGAGATTCTGTACTTAGGAAATCATTACTCTATATTCCTTTCTTGTCTATCTTGAGATAAACGTCTAGTCTTTCTGCCTATATATGAATTTGTATATTCTATGTATTTCATGTACCACAATTCTATAGTATTTGTCCTTTTTTTAAATGTAAAAACATTTTATGTACAACTGCGAGAGAAATAACACACAGATAGCTTGAACATAAAAACAGGTTGTAATTCAAAAGTCCAGGGTTATTTGAAACTGGAAAATATTTTCTCTGTAGAAAATAGTAAAAATTATAACATTTTTACATAAATGGTTTGTTTATTTGAAGTGTGTCTGGTGGGGAAGTGTTGGTCATGTGATAGAGTGGTTATTAAATGAAACAATCCTTTTTCCAGTATGACCCGTTTGCTGAACATCGTCCTCCAAAGATTGCAGACCGGGAAGATGAGTACAAAAAGCATAGGCGGACCATGATAATTTCCCCAGAGCGTCTTGATCCTTTTGCAGATGGTAATTCTTTCCCACTTTTCTATAAGTATTCAGAAATTTATTTTAATTAAGTTGTCTTTAGCCCTTTGATTTTTTTTGGCATGCTTATGAATTTGCTTTTGTTTTTTTAAAGACCCCCATATAGATTTGTATAGATTTGGTTGAAGTCACAGATGCCATAGTCTTCATCTTTATAATGCAAGTTTTCTTTCCAGGTAGAAGGACAAGAAAATAATGAGCCAATGCCATAGAAACGCAAAGGGTTAAAGGTTTTTCTTTTACTTTTGTTTTGGGTACTCTTGGTATACTTTGAACAAATGTGGTTTTCTGCTCAAAATACTTCAAATTATTGCAAGTTTTCATTCCAAATTCTAGAGTTTTGGATTGTTACTTTTGAGAAATTGTTTCTCACACTAGAGTCCCCTCATATCCTTAAAGCTTAGTAAATGCACCTACTTTGCTCTATGCAAATTTGTAGTTAAAACGAAAGTTACGTACAAAGACTTTGGTGTCTGTAATAGTTGGAGTCTGTCTTGCTAATTGTAGTGTGCAAGGGGCATAGTGAGCCTGGTGGAAGCTCTCCTCAGGTGTGTGAGTGAGTCCCACCCTCAAAACTAAGTGCCTGGTTTAAAATAGATCTGCTGCAGGTTCACAAGGTAGACTTTCAGCCTGCATGAACTAATAGGGATATTCTTTTCTTTACTTGCATAATTGTAATTGATTTAAACATGTATGTCAGAATTCACAGGCCCATACTAACTGTCCTTAATTTCTTTCCTACAGCAGTACTGCTATATGCCAGTCCTGTCTGCATTCTTAAGGGTGCAGTTCAACACATCCTCTCTAGATTATGGTGAAAAAGTATTCCAAAGGAAGTCTTATCAGAGCTAGTGTCAGAAAGAATGACACTACCAATTGGGCATGATCGTCAGCATAGGAGATGTCTTAGAATTTTATTATTTTGTCCTAAATTTTAATGCTATACTACTTGTATAGCTAATTATCACATTTCTAAAGCATAGTGTGCCTTTGTTGATCTTGTTATATGATGTTTGGGCTTCTTTAAGATATTTTGCAGTTTGAAAAGCAAATACTGAAACTTTAATCAAGAGACTAACACATCTCTTTGTACACCACTTTTCTTTTGTGTGCATTGTAATAACTCGTAGAAATAATATATCTTAAGTAATATATTTCCAGTTGTAATTGTACTTTCTAAGAAATAGAATTATATTTTGGGTCAAGAAAGAAAATTTAAAAAGCATGAAGCCCTTTTTAGTAATGTGACATGAGAGTAAGATTGTAGGTATATTAGATTTTCTAAGTTACAACTGTTTAGATCACTGTATGAAGAACTTATGTAGTCAGTTACTGTAGTCAGGATTTTAACAGCTTGCAACAGGTAATGTTTTGAATATAAATATCTTTCCAAAGTGTTACTAATGGTAAAGAGATAATTTTCTAGGCTTCTATTCTGCTGCTTGAAGTCAGAACTGCTGATGGAGACAAAGGCACGAAAGTGTACGTATTCCGGATTAGCAACCCAGGAACCCATCACTTCTGAAGACTCTAAACTGTGCTGTCATTTTGCTTTATCTATGCATTAAAATAATTGTTTTAAACTGCTGTAGATATGTTTGTGTTCAAACAGGTTAAATTGATCAGCAAACTCAATAAAAAGTAAGATGTATAATTATCAAAGTTTTCCACCAAAAAATAAATTAAATGATTATGGAATAACATAATATTAGAGCAGGGCAGAGAAATCAGTTGAACCTAATATCCTTTATTTATTGTACTCTTGTCCTGTTGCTGTTCTTTTCTGCAGGAGGGAAGACCCCTGACCCTAAAATGAATGCCAGAACTTACATGGATGTTATGCGGGAACAACATCTGACTAAGGAAGAGGTAGGAACTCACTTCTCAGCATAATGGCTGTGAAGTAATTGAAGAGAGTTTGAGAGAAGTTTACAGTTTAGTTTTTGTTGTTCACAGCAATTTTTCTTTCCCTTGAGACAGGGTTTTTCTGTGTAGCCCTGACTGTTCTGGAACTCACTCTGTAGACTAGGGTGGTCTTGAACTCACAAAGATCCACCTGCCTTTGCCTCCTGAGAGCTGGAGTGCTGGGATTAAAGGTGTATGTCACTGCTGCCCAGCAATTATTTTTTAAAGATGGTCTTATGTAGCCCTGGCTGGCCTAAAACTCAGTTCTGCCTCTCAAGTGCTGGAATTAAAGGTGGGACCAAGCATGATTGGACTGTAGTATTTCATTTGTAAAAATTACAAATTAAGTTAAAAAAATTATCCCAGAATTAGATCACCTTTGAAACTTGATATTTTGATTTTCTGGAGCTCTTTGGTCTCCTCTGTGTGCATATATGCTTGGGGAGGTGTGTAGGGAGTTTAGTATACCTCAGGGAGCTAGGGGTCACATTAGTTCTTAAAGAATCCCTACTGCTCATTTGGTTTGGATGTAGATCAAGAATTCTGAGTGATCCTTCTGGCTTACTAATTCTGTGTTAGCACAGAAGCAGTGCTGGGAAGCTAAACCTCAACTGTTTTTTGTAATTTTTGTTTCATCACACATTTGTGTGTATATGCTTATGTCATGGTGTGCATGGAGGTAAGAGGACAGTTGGCAGGAGGCAGTTCTGTTCTACCCAGTGCGTCCCAGGGACTAAATGTAGGTGTCAGGCTTGGTGACAATTGCTTTTACCAGCTGAGCCATCTTGCTGTCCCCAGTCTTGTTCTTTTTGATTATTCTTTGAAGTAGGGTCTTTCTCTAGCCCAGGTTAACCTAGAACTCACTCTGTAGCTCCATAGTTACAGGCTGGTCTCCAACTCAACGGAATCTCCCTACCTCTACCTCTTGAGGATTAAAGTGCACACCACCATAACTGGCTGGGGTTGTTTTAATAGCTACTGTGTCTTTATTAATAACATAATTAAATGAAGTTTGTTAGGTGAATTAAAAGAGAAGTGGAGCCTCATTTTAGAATGAAAGAATAAACTAAATGCATTTGTTATGACATTAAGTTGCTTTTTGTTTTAAAGTTTTTTTTTTTTTTTAAGATTTATTTATTATATATACAGTATTCTGTCTGCATGCATGCCTACATGCCAGAAGAGGGCACCAGATGTTGTTATAAATGGTTGAACCATCATATCTGCTGGGAATTGAACTCAGGACCTCTGAAAGAGTAGAGTGCTCTTAACCTCTGAGCCATCTCTCTAGCCCAACACTGTTTTATTTTTGCTTTTTTTGTTCTTTTTTGTTTTTGAGACCAGAGTCTTGCTATGTATCCTGGTTGGTGTGGAACTCTCCATTGGTCTTAAATTCAAAGAAACATTTCTGCCTTAGACTATGAATCACAGGCGTGTGCCACTACCCCTGGCTTATACTCTTAGTTTTATATTTTTCATTTCTCTGCTGTTAGAGTGGAGATCTTATTTACTGACTAGAGATTTTACTTTACAGCTTTAGAGTGTAGGCTGTTAAAATTCTGGAGTCGCTTATGTACTGTTCAGGACGAAAGGCAGTGCTGTAGAACTGCAAACACATGATAGCAAAGGTACGGGTCAGTGCCAGAACTCGGGACAGAAAATAGAATGAGTGGGATACCAAATAACTTACTAAATACAAGTGAGGATACTAGTGGCATAAAGACTTAGCTGACAGAACTCTTCCCCTCCCATTTGCTGATGCGGGAATTGAACAGAATCTCAGGCATGCCGGGTACCTGTGAGTTTTTTCCTCTAATGAAACAATGTGAAAGATAAGTATTCTGCTCTTTCTAATGTTTTTCAGAGAGAAATTAGGCAACAACTAGCAGAAAAAGCTAAAGCTGGAGAACTAAAAGTCGTCAATGGGGCAGCAGCATCCCAGCCCCCCTCAAAACGAAAGCGGCGCTGGGATCAGACCGCTGACCAGACTCCTGGCGCCACTCCCAAGAAGCTGTCAAGTTGGGATCAGGCAGAGGTAATTTTTTCTTTTGATTGCTTCTTAAATTTTTCTCTATGGAGTGGTTTAAGTTTATTTGACAGAAGTTTATTTTCTCATTTATGGAAGGTCAAAGTCTGGATCTTACTGCTAGCAGGGTGCTGTCTGGTGAGAGCACTTGGTCACTGTTTTCTCGTAACTCTTTTCTGTCAGTCTTGCGAGGATTCGATTTTCTTGTCTCTTTTTATCTCATTTAACTTTGAATCTCACCAGTCTCTGACTGCAGTCACATCAGAGGTTACAACCTCAGTACCTGAATGGGGACAGGGCGTTGTTCATTCCATGTGCTGAGGAATGGACTGTTCTCTTTGAACTAACTTCCTTCCTTCCTTCTTTCCTTCCTTCCTTCCTTCGTTCCTTCCTTCCTTCCTTCCTTCCTTCCTTCCTTCCTTCCTTCCTTCCTTCCTTCCTTTTTTCCTTCCTTCCTTCCTTCCTTCCTTCCTTCCTTCCTTCCTTTTTTCCTTCCTTCCTTCCTTCCTTCCTTTTTTCCTTCCTTCCTTCCTTCCTTCCTTTTTTCCTTCCTTCCTTCCTTCCTTCCTTCCTTCCTTCCTTCCTTCCTTCCTTCCTTCCTTCCTTTTTTCCTTCCTTCCTTCCTTCCTTCCTTCCTTCCTTCCTTCCTTCCTTCCTTCCACTCACTCATTCATTCACGAGGTTTTGCCTTATAGCCCTGGCTACCCTGGAACTTGCTGTATAGGCCAGGGTAGCATCACACTCTGAGATTGACCCACCAAGTGCTGGGATTAAAGGCATGCATCACTACCGCCTGGCAGAATCAATGTTTTTAGCTGCTGAGATATTTCTCCCACCCTCCTTCTTGCCCTCCTTTTTCTTTTCTCTGTTTTTTTAAGATAGGGTTAGATGGGGTCTTGTATAGCCTTAGCTTGCCTTAAACTTGCTGTTTAGACCAGGTTGGCTTTGAACATACAGAGATCTGTCTCCTGTGTCCCTAGTGCTGGGATAAAGGTGTGTGCAATCTGTCCACTTCCATTCCTTAGACTTGTATATTTGTCTTAGTTGGACAGGTTTGGATATTTAATAGTTTTTTTTTTTGTTTGTTTGTTTCTTTGTCTTTGAGACAGGGTCTCATGTAGCCTGGCTCACCCTTTTTATTGATTGATTGATTGGTTGATTTTTTAATTACATTCATGGTATTCATTAATTACACTCATGATATTAATTACATTTGTGGTATTCATTGATTACATTTGCAGTATTCATTCAATAATTATATTTATGATATTCATTAATTACATTAATTGTATTGATTTATTACGTAATGATATTATGTCCTGATACTACTACTCATTTGTGGGGTGTTTCCATCACACAAAACAGAGATTCTGTACTTAGGAAATCATTGCTCTATATTCCTTTGTTCTCCATCTTGCTGGCTCACCCTTAAGTCATGTTGTAACTGAGAAAGGATGACTTGAGCTCTTGATTCGCCCACCTCTACCTCCCAGGTGTTGGGATTATAGGTACAATCCACCATACCTTGCTGACATTTCAACGTTCTTTTTGAAGAGGAAATGATGAGTTCCTTGTATCATCTTTCTGCCCCTTTGGCTTCCTTGGTGTTCTTATATCTGCTGGATTCACAACTGTCAGCCTGTTCTCTTTACTCTGCTTCGTCCTTTCCAGAAACACACTTTGAATAGTGCTACTTGGAAGTACAGATAGGATCTAGTTTGTTTTAATGACTCTATTTCTGTCACTGTGCTCTAAATTGTTGTTAGTGCTAGCTTAGCCCACTGTGTATTATTTACATATCATGAAAAACTCATCTTTAACTAATAGTATTTTCCCATTTTCGGGATTGGTCTACATTAAACCCAATACATAGTTGTCAGTTTAGTTTAATGTGGGAGCCCATTTTCAGGTTTCCTAGTGGCTTTACCCAGCTGGTCTGCATAGAGAGGATGATTGGACCACAGGCCTGGGTGCAGGTGTCTGAGATGGTCTGCAGTTGGCTGTGCTTGGGGGAGGTCTTTTGCTCCACCCCTTAGCATTTCTATTAATACCCTATGGCAGAGACAGTCAGGGCTCGTTGGAATAGGTTCCAGGCCGTCTCGAGGCTATCCTGTATTTTCCGTTTATCTCCACACTCTAAATCTTTCTAGCTAATATTTCCTGCTGCTCCAACTCAAGAGCACTCTGGGGAAATGTGGGGGTGGTGGATAGCCCCCCCCCACTCACAGTTTAAGATAGATCCTGAAGACTCTCCATTTTCTCATTGAGAGAATGTGATCCTGCTATGCATAATTCATGACTACTTACATTTATTTTTCTATTTTTTCCCTTTTTTTTGTGTGTGTATGTGAATGCGCATGTGTACATGTAGAGGTCAGAGATAAGCCATAGAAGTTGGTTTTCTCCAAGTGAGTCTTAGTGATGGAATTCAAGTTGTAAGGTTTGGTGTCAGGTACCTTTACCCACTGAGCCATCTTCTGACCCATCCCTAACTTTAATTCTGTTGGTGTTCAAAGCTAATTTAAAACAAGATTTATTGGCTCAGAGGTTAAGAGCACTGGCTGCTCTTCCAGAGGTCCTGAGCTCAATTCCTAGCAACCGCATGGTGGCTCACAACCATCTGTAGTTAGATCTGGTGCCCTCTTCTGGCCTGCAGGCATACGTGCAGGCAGAACACAGTATGCATAATAAATAAATAAATCTTAAAAAAAGGTTTATTATTTACACATGTATGTGTGTCTATGTGTGGGTTTGTGCAAGTGTGAGTACAGTGCCAGTGAAGGCCAGAAGAGGGCGTTGGATCCTCTGAAGCTGGAGTTTCAGGTGTTGTGAGTTGTCTGATTTAAGTTCTGGGAACTAAACTTGGATACCCCCCCACCCTTGTTTGTTTGCTTTGTTTTGGTTTTTCAAAATAGGGTTTCTCTGTGTATCCCTGGCTGTCCTGAAACTTGCTCTGTAGACCAGGCTGGTCTCAGACTCAGAGATTCTTTTCTCTCTGCTTCCTGAGTGCTGAGATTAAAGTCTCGTGCCACCATGCCTAGCCCAGAGCTATGTATTGGGTTTAATGTAGACCAACCCTGAAAATGGGAAAATACTATTAGTTAAAGATGAATTTTTCATGGTATGTAAATAATACACAGTGGGCTAACCTAGAGCTAACAGCAATCCACAGTGACAGAAATAGTCATTAAAACAAACTAGATCCTAGCTGTACTTCCAAGTTTTTAAAGACAAGATAAACTGTTTTACTCAGAATAGCTTAGCTGTGTACTTGTAACTAGACAGAAGAGTTTTTTATTTTTATTTTTATTTTATTTTTTGGTTTTTTTGAGACAGGGTTTCTCTGTGTAGCTTTGCGCCTTTCCTGGAACTCACTTAGTAGCCCAGGCTGGCCTCGAACTCACAGAGATCCGCCTGGCTCTGCCTCCCTAGTGCTGGGTTTAAAGGCGTGCGCCAACACCGCCCGGTTCAGAAGAGTTAATTTTTTAAAAAAGATTTATTACTTTTAGTTACAGGTATGTCTGTGAATGCACACCACACGTGTACAGATATCCATGGAGGTCAGGAGAAGGTGTCAGAGTTGGAGTTACAGGCTGCGAGGAGCCACCAGTGTAGTGGTAGGAACTGGACTCAGGGTCTTTGCTAGAGCAGCTAAACGCTCTTACCTGCTGAGCTGTCTTCAGTTGAGTCTGATGGGTTTGTATAACAACCGTCCTGACTCAGACCCATCAGCTCATTTATGGAAAGTAGGAGGCATGACAGGAGGATTCATAGTCCCACGTCTTCTTTGGATAGGAAGAGCAAATTAAGATTGTGAATAATTCATTTTTGTTACTTACCTTATCCAGAATTTTTCCATCCTGAATAACAGTCTTCTTTAGCCGAATGTGGTGCTGTATCCTTATAATCCCTCCCTAGGGGGGGTGAGGCAGGATTATGAGTTCCAAGCCGGTTTCTGGGCTACTTCATCCCACAAATATAAAACGTACCCCTCTCTCCCTGTGCCACCACCATGACACTGCATATTTGAGCTGTTCTGCACTCTTGGGTCTCACTTTAATCCACCTCTAGTCTTTTCTTCCCACTGATCTTGGCAGCATCACAGTAGGTAAAGGTATTTGCTGCCGAGCCTGCCAGCCTGCATTCCACACATTTGTAACTTTAGTCTTCAACTACATTAAAGACCCCAGAAGGATATACTATTACCTGAGAAATGAGAAAGGACACAAGCAACTCTCGGGAGTCTTACGAGAGTAGACAGAGACAGCTGGCAGCCTGGACAGTCATCCAAAGTTCTCTTGTAAAGTTGGGGCATCTGTCTTTAACTCACAGGCCTAGAGTCTCTCAGTCACTTTTCTCTGTGTCCTGTAGAACATCTGGCAGTTTCCTCTGTGAAGCAGGAACCTGAAGGACCATTTTGCCAAGCAAAGTTCAGTGGTCACCTTCCCATGGGTCCTGCATGTCCAGTCGATCAAGCAGTCCAGGCAAGAACAGTTTATTGCCCAAATGGCTATTTTTGCCAAGAAGATGATAAACTCCATATGGAGTTTCTTTGATGCCCATCCTCCTCTCTGAAGTAAATGGGTGCTGCCAGGAGCAGACATGTCTCACTCTCTAGAAAGTCTAAATTTTTAAAACATCTTAAATGCCATATTCTGTAGGTCTTTGAAGTGTTTGAAGATTGCCTATCTATCTGAAATATATCTATGTATCCCTAGAAAACTTACTAACATGGCTACAAGTATGATTATCATAGATGACTAAATATTAATCTATTTCTTAATTATCCATTACAATTTTAAATGAGCTGTACAAACATAATACCTTAAACAAGAGTAGAAATTACATACAGTGTAACAAAATTAACTTTAAATTTGTATCAATAAACTAAAATCTATAGCAATGTAAAACTTTTCAAACAAGTTGTTGCTCTTTAAAAGTAGATTCAGTAATCTACCCTTTCATCCTGTCATATCTGTAGCATATCCTCTTTTCTTCTTTAGAGAGAGATTACATTTATAATCAACCTGATTTAAATAAAAATATTGGTTTTTCTCTGTCCCACACCAGAGGGCTCTCCTGATTTGGGACAAAAGAATCTCTCAACCTTTTTTTTTTTAAGGAATATGTTTGGGTTTAGAGAAGGAGTGAGCCAGTTCCATCTCCAAAGCCAGCTTGGTATATTCGGGAATTTGGGCGTAGCTTCTCTCTCTCTCTCTCTCTCTCTCTCTCTCTCTCTCTCTCTCTCTCTCTCTTTTTTAAAACTGCAGCTCTGGCTTTTTTATTTTTTATTTTTATTTTTTTTTTTAAGATTTATGTATTTATTATGTATACAGTGTTCTGTCTGCATATACACCTGCAGGTCAGAAGAGGGCACCAGATCTCATTATGGATGGTTGTGAGCCACCATGTGGTTGCTGGGAATTGAACTCGGGACCTCTGGAATAGCAGCCAGTGCTCTTAACCTCTGAGCCATCTCTCCAGCCCTGGGCATAGCTTCTCTTACTGCTTCCTGCTGGAGGGGGGTGCTGTATCTTAAGGGGACACAAAGACAATTTTAGGATTATGGAGTAGTCCGTGAGGGTGTATCGTCTGAGCCAGTTGCCTTGAAACCGTTCTGGATGTTGGATCATCTGGGCCATGGTGTCATCGGAGATCTTTCTGGGAGTCTTGGCTGGTCAAACCTTAATCTGGAACAAATCCATAGCCTCTGGCTTTCTGCGGACACAAAAGCAGAGCCTCCTTTCCAAAGCAACATATCTTTACATTCAAATTTTGAAGTCAAGGTACCTTTAAATATAGATACTGACCTAACTCAACAGCTTTTATGATCAAATGTTTTTCTGCAGTTAAAAATCCCAAAGATAGGGGGCTGGAGAGATGGCTCAGTGATTAAGAGCACTGACTGCTATTCCAGAGGTCCTGAGTTCAATTCCCAGCAACCACATGGTGGCTCACAACCATCTGTAATAAAATCTGACATGCAGGCAGAACACTGTATATATAATAAATAAATAAATCTTTAAAAAAAAATCCCAAAGACAACACAATCCAGATTTTCTGTGTAATATCCATCTTTACATGGCTTATTTTTATACTACCTTTACTGTCTCTTTAAAGACTTTATTTTTAAAAACTATTTCTTTATATAACTGTATATATTACTTTTTCTCTCTCTTCGAAGCTTACGTACATTTTTACACACATGGTAAAACATTTAAAGTCTTGTTCCATCTGAATCTGTCTTATTGTGAATCTGTTGTTTTAAACTGCAGCATTACTAGGGCTAAAATAGCAGCTGTCGCTGGTGGCTCTGCCCACTTCAGCTTCCCATCATGGTGGTGGTACGTTTACCACCAGCTCTGGGAGCCTTCAACTCTTAGAAACAGTGGTTCTATGCTTCTATCAAAGCAGCGTGTAGCCCAGAGCTCTGGGTTGCCTGAAACCATGTAAACCAGATTGGCTCTGCACTCTCACAGAGATTTACTTTCTTCTGGCTTATAACATGTTTTAAAAAGTATGTTCCTGCCGGGCGGTGGTGGCGCACGCCTTTAATCCCAGCACTCGGGAGGCAGAGCCAGGTGGATCTCTGTGAGTTCGAGGCCAGCCTGGTCTCCAAAGCGAGTTCCAGGAAAGGCGCAAAGCTACACAGAGAAACCCTGTCTCGAAAAACCAAAAAAAAAAAAGTATGTTCCTTCTTCTCCAGAGGTTCTGTGTCTCAGAGATCCAGCTTGGAAAGCATGAGTTTAAATCAGAACTGAAAGTCTTCTGTTGGAGATGTAGATAGACAAACGTCCATGGATTTTCTAAAGCCACAGAGTTCTTAGTTGTCTATTTTAAGATATTTTATGATTTGGAGATGATTTTAATTGCCTTGCTTTCGGTTTTGAATGAGTTTATTAAGTGTACAGCACATAAGAGTTAAAGAAAGCTGTACAGCTTCCATTCTAAATGGCTGTTCCAGCTGGATACTTTAGGTCTGGTTTTTGGTGTGTGTGTGTGTGTGTGTGTGTGTGTATTTACAAATTTGTTTATAATAAAAAAATTTTAAAGGACTAAGAGAACAATAACAACTAGTAGATAAGATAGGTACAGCAGATAAATAAAACTTCATTGCATGAGGGTTTTATGAGGGTTTTATAATATCCAGAAGAGACAGCTGGAGTAGCCTGAATAAGAGAAAAAACAAAAGTAACATCATCAACAAAGGCATTCCAACATCCAGCAGACATCAGTTGGGGAAACTGAGGCAGTTAGCTTAGTTCCTTAGGTGGCTTTCCCTCCATGAATGCCTTTCCTTCCCTGCTGTAGCGCAGACGTGTTTATCATGTGGTAACAGTAGGTGACATTTGCTAGAAATAGTTTACCGTTTAGCTGTTCTCAAGGATGGTGTTTTTACTCTTGGGCTCTTTTGCTCTTTTTCCTCTTCCTGTTGTAGTAAGAGGGTGTCAGCTCCACCTAGGAAGTGTGTCTTGGAAAACAGTTTGAGACAAACATGCTTGGGTCTGAAATGGGGGTTGGGCAACTCCTCTTTCAGCATCAGCTTTTAACAGACGTAGGCAGCACTTGACAAATTACCAGTACAATATATATTTACAAAAGTTTACAACCCAGAACGTGTGTGTGCTTTTTTAACGATTTATTTATTTATTTATTTTTATGTGCATTGGTGTTTTATCTGCATGTATGTCTGTGTCAGGGTGTCAGAAGCCCTAGAACTGGAGCTACAGACAGTTGTGAGCTACCATGTGGGTGCTGGGAATTGAACCCAGGTCCTTTGGAAGAGCAGCCAGTGCTGAGCCATCTTGCAGTCCTGTGTTTCATGGTTTGATCTAGGGCTTTTTTCATTGTTCCAAATGAAAGCTGTACATTGGTTTTATTATAAGCATTTGTAAGACAGTAAGCAGAATGATAGTCTATTTTAACTTTGAGTATAGGAGACAACTCAGATACATTTATTTGGTTTTTGTTGAACACATTGTAAAATACAATTCTTCTGCTTTGTTAAGACCCCTGGGCACACCCCTTCTTTAAGATGGGACGAGACACCAGGTCGTGCAAAAGGAAGTGAAACACCTGGAGCAACCCCAGGTTCAAAAATATGGGATCCTACACCTAGTCATACACCTGCGGGAGCCGCTACTCCTGGACGAGGCGATACGCCAGGCCATGCAACCCCAGGCCATGGCGGTGCAACTTCCAGCGCTCGTAAAAACAGATGGGACGAGACCCCCAAGACAGAAAGAGGTAGGTACTTTTAGAGGAGTGGAGACAGACGAGTGTTTGGATGAAGTGTTGACTTGAGTGTTGTGTTTCAGGCTGAGGTCTATACTTTCTATGTAACTGACCAGCTCCTGTGGAGGTGGAGCAGGTTGACTCTTTGAGAAGTCTGAACCTACTGAGTGTGTAAAACTGTCCTTTCCCTGACTGTGTGTCTCAGCACTCAAGCTTAAATCCGCATTAAAATCTTTCTTAATAAAATTTACACCTTGGGAGTGACATGCTCAGTGGTAAAGGCACTTACCACCGGCCATGCCTGGGGACAGGGCTTTGGTCCCTGGGACCCACGTGGTAGAGAAGCCCCAGCTCCATGGGTGCATCATGGTGGGTACTCTCCAGCATACACAGTGAATAAGTCAACGGAACATACTTCAACTTGGATTAAATTAAAATAAAAAAAAAGAACATAGCAAATTGAGTGCCCAGTAATTCTTTCCCCATTTTGAAGAGGCTGAAGATTAATGGGAAGAACCATAGAAGATAAATTTTGTATTTTAAAAAAATAAAAGGATGATAATTTTGTGGTTTTTTTTTTTTTTTAACTTTAAAAAATGTTTTGGATATCATCTCACTAGTCTTCACCTGGTGATTCTCTTGCCTCAGCCTCCTATGTGCATGTTTAAATATACCAATTTTAAGTACACAATTTAGTGGCTTTGAACATACAGTGTTGCACAATTATGCTATAAGTCATTTCTATATCTTTTTTTCAGTGACCCAAACAGAAACTGCATCCTTTAAACAATGCTTTCTTTTCTTTACCACGTTCTGACTCCTGCTAGCCTATATTTTATATTCTGTCTCAGAAATTTGCCTAAATCTAGTGTTGGATGTCTAGAAAAGTAGCTGGAACATGACTCAAGATAAACAGTGGATGGTTCCACAGAGTGATCATATGGATGAAAACACAAGTTTTTGTTTCTCATTAGTTGCTGTGTGTACCTTTGTAGTCAGTGGAAAGGAAATCCAAAAATACTGAACAAAACTTTTAAGTATATCTTGTTTTTGGAATATCTTCCTTTTGAACTTAATCGTATTGCATGTGGGGGAAGCAGTGTTTGAAAAGTGGTTAATAGTGTGATCTTCCTGACTCTTTGTTTTTGTAGATACTCCTGGGCATGGAAGTGGATGGGCTGAGACTCCTCGAACAGATCGAGGTGGAGACTCTATCGGGGAAACACCAACTCCTGGAGCAAGTAAAAGAAAGTCTCGTTGGGATGAAACACCAGCTAGTCAGATGGGGGGAAGCACTCCTGTTCTGACTCCAGGAAAAACCCCAATCGGCACACCAGCCATGAACATGGCTACCCCCACTCCAGGTAGAAACGCTCATTGGAAATCATTCATTCTTTCTCTTGTAACGGTTGTAATTTTTTTGCTGGTTTTTCTGGGTGCTATTAATGCTAGCTTTTCTGTTAAGAATAAGAATATAAAAGTGTCTTGATTTGCATTCTAATATAAAAACAAACAGGTAAGGACCTATTTAGTGATAAAGTCTTGCACTGTGGATCATTAAAACTTGGCTTTTTTGGTAGGTCACATAATGAGCATGACTCCTGAACAGCTTCAGGCTTGGCGATGGGAGAGAGAAATTGATGAGCGAAACCGCCCACTTTCTGATGAAGAATTAGATGCTATGTTCCCAGAAGGATATAAGGTGCTATTGATGAATATATGATGAATGTGTTGGTATTTAGGATATGAGTTTTAAGCATTTGGTTAAAAAAAAAAAAATCACCTGGCAAATTTGCATAGGCCTCACCCAGATTTACTAATCAGTTCCTTCTTTTTTTTTTTTTTTTATATAGGTACTACTAAGTGCATTTCAGTTGGAAAAGTAATAGAGATGAAATGAGTAACAGGGAGCTTTATTATTTCGCCAGTTGTGATGGTGCCTGTCTTTAATCCTAGTGATTGATGGAAGCCAGAGGCAGATTTCTGAGTTTGAGGCCAGTCTGGTTCAGATAACAAGTTCCAGGCCAGAGAGACCCTGTCTCAAACCGTCCCCCTGAAAAAAATATTTTCTTTTGGGGACTGGAGAAATGGCTCAGCTGTTAAGAGCATGTACTGCTCTTAGAGGAGAGTGGAGTTCAGTTCCCAGCACCCACATCAAAGAGCTCCCAGGCACCTGTGGGTCTCAAGAATCCCGTGCCGTGTGCTGGTCTTCTCAGGCTCTGTACTCAAGTGTACAAGCTTAAATCCAGGCACACAAAAATATTTTAAAAAATACTATTTTATGGGCTGGAGAGATGGCTCAGTGGTTAAGAACACTGGCTGCTCTTCCAAAGGACCCCTGTTCAATTCCCAGCAACCACATGGCAGCTCACAATTGTATCTCCAGCTCCAGGAGTTCTGACACCTTCACACAGATACACACAACATGCAAAACATCACTGCACATAAAATGAAAGTTAATTTAAAAATGTTATTTTATTTTTAATTATGTGTATGAGTATGTGCATGTGAGTTCAGGTGTCTGAGAAGCCATTTTCATTCCTCCACTGGAATTACAGGCGGTTGTGAGTTGCCCAGCGTGGGTTCTGGGTTCTGAACTCTGGTCCTCATGATTTGAGGTGCAAGTGTTGTAGGTTGCTGAACCACTTCTCTAGTACCCGCTATTAAAGAACAGTTCTTACGTTTTGAGATAGTGTCTCACTGTGTAATCATGGCTAGCCTGGAACTTCAGATAGAGACCACGCTGACCTTAACCTCACAGATCTGTCTAAAGGGTACGCCACCACTCCTGGCTCTTCTTAGTTTGTAAGTAAGGAATCTTGAGGACAGACTTCTGGAGGTTCCCAGCCAGTGCTGTGAGGACCTCTGAATTAGTGCAGTGTAGCTTGTTTCCATTTATCAGTTTTGTAGCACTGAGCTCAGCTAACTGGCTGGTTTACTTGCTACCTCAATAAAACTTTGTGTCTCTAAATGACACAAAGAATGCTCTTTCTACTGTAATAAATGGAAATGTCGTTTTTGTTGTATTTTACAACAGGGCCTCACCCTGTAGCTCAGATTATTGAAGTTTGTTTTGAACTATAAAATTTTCCAAGTACCTGTCACTATAGAAGTACTTGTTGGCAAAGAGCTGTTTGTGATTGTAGCTAGAGTCAGAACCAAGACAGTCTTCATCTTTTTTGGTTTTGGTTTTTTGAGACAGGGTTTCTCTGTGTAGCCCTGGCTGTCCTGGAACTCACTTTGTAGACCAGGCTGGCCTCGAACTCACAGAGATCCACCTGGCTCTGCCTCCCAAGTGCTGGGTAAAAGGCGTGTGCCACCACTGCCCGGCTAACCTTAATCTTATAGTGGCCGTTAGAGCCTTTTTGCTGTTGACTGTTGTCAGCAGTGTGCAGGTGTGTGCGCTACCCCATCCCGTTAGGTTTGGGTTAGTTATTGCTGCCGATGAACATGCCACATTCCTCAGTCTAGAGCATTTGCCGAGGAGGACAAGAATTAATCGATAAAACATTAAAAACCAAAGTCGCCTTGTAGCCTCCATGTAATGCTTTGCATGTGGACAATCTAATGTTGATTGTTTAAGTATCTTTCTCAGTTATAGTCCTTAGCTTCCTTAATACCAATAGGAAGGACACTTGTTCTTTTGTGAGTCTAATAAGTAAAATCTTAAAGTACACCTTCAGTGTACAGTGACACCAATGGATTTGACAAATGCTTAGTCAGAGGTCCATGCTGCACATGCCTTAACAAGCAGCAAAAAAATTTAATGAAGTACGTACAGGTGGCATCAGATATGTTTATCAAATCTTCAGTCTCCTTGACATTTTTCAGACACAATATTTGACTATTTGGAGAGGACCTGTGTTAGGCTTATTGTCCTACCGAGGAAAGTGTTATTAGCAACAAAAGTCTCACTGCTTTAAAACCGAATCCTATTGTTTTTAACTCATATTTTTAGATATTCTATGGGTTTTATAATGGGTTTAATTTGGCATTTCTTTCAGAGGGTCTTGGCAAATACTTTAGTTTTACTTTTCTGTATTTGAGTCAGTTTTGTAGAGTTCAGTCTTAAAATACATTTTTATAGTATTTAGGAGTTTATGTGAATTTTCAGTTTATTTCTAAAACATACATGATTTTTGTAATCTATTATATAAAACATATAAGTTTGTTTCCACTTAAATGAATGATTATAAATATTTGCTCTAACAGTGGTACCTTTTGGGAAATCACTGATTTGCAGTTTTTATAATTTTCAAGTTTCATTAATTTACATACTGGCTTTACAACATGTTGATATTTCAAACATGTTAATGTTTGAATGTGGCCAGAATTTTTAGAGTGCTTCATCTGTTTCTTTCTCATTTAATTTCTAATTTGTTAATTAAAATTTAACAAATTAGAAATTATTTTTCATAAATATCTTAACTTTTAACTTTGAACAGTGGGTTATGTTTTCTCCAGGTAAATAAGCTTGCTAGCTAATGAATTGTAAATTCTCTGTAAGTGTAAATGCTACTATGCTGTCCTTCAGTGTGGAAGGCCAAGGCCGTCCTCCTAACGTGTACTGTGACTCTCTCTCAGGTCCTTCCCCCTCCAGCCGGCTATGTGCCTATTCGAACTCCAGCTCGGAAGCTGACAGCAACTCCCACACCTTTGGGCGGTATGACTGGTTTCCACATGCAAACCGAAGATAGAACGATGAAAAGTGTTAATGACCAGCCGTCTGGGAACCTGCCATTTTTAAAGCCTGATGACATTCAGTACTTTGATAAACTATTGGTAAGTGATGCTAGCAGAAATGCAGTGTTGCTCTTGTTTGGGAGTTACAAATCACTGTCTTGATCTACTTTTCAATTTTACTGTAGGTTGATGTTGATGAATCAACACTTAGTCCAGAAGAGCAGAAAGAGAGAAAAATAATGAAGTTGCTTTTAAAAATTAAGAATGGTACACCTCCAATGAGAAAGGTAAGTTCTGTTTTTATTTTATTTTATTTTGGCTTTTAGTCCTGATTGCTGTGGAACTCACTATGTAGACTAGGCTGGCTTGGAACCTCCAGAAATCCACCTGCCTCTGGCTCTCAAATGTTGCAGTTAGTTAAAGGTGTATTCCACCTTTAATGAACAATAAATAATAAAAATATGTGCCACATCTGGCTCCTCGGTCTAGTTTGTTAAATTATTATATCATTATTTTTGTTTGTTTTGAGACAGGTTCTCAAACTGTACCCCAAGCTGTGCTGAAACTCATAGCCCAGGTTGGATTTAGTCTGATAGCAATCCTTTTTGCCTCGCCACCTGAGTGATGGAATTAACAGAATAAGACATGGCACTCTGTTCTGGTTTCTTTTTTGGCTTTTTATATGGTCTCTGATAAGTTGCTTAGCTTCGTCTTAAGCTTGTTCAGGCAAGCCTTGAGCTTTGGATCCTCTTCGGGAGTAGCTGCTTGGCATTAAAGCCTTATGCTCCAGGCGCAGTGAATTTAATTCTTATAATCAAAGGATTTTGTTCTGATAAGGATATGAGAAAATTAAATTCCTTTTGTCCTTGACAGCTTTAAAGTGAATGTTTGGAACTAGAAGTGATTAGTGGAAATTATGTGAGTTTTTCTGTTAACACCGAATGTGGCTTGATTCTGGAAGGCTCTTATGGCTCAACATCTTAAGGCAGATGGTATATACTTGTATGGTTCTATGGCACAACTAAATTATCCTTTAAACATTTATTTATGGGCACACATACATGACGATAACTTGCAGGAATCGGTTGTTTCCTTCTATTATGTGGGTTCTTAGAATTGAACTCAGATGATCATCAGGCTTGGTAGCCAGTACCCTTTACCCTCTGAGGAGTGTTATAAGCCCTATAAATTAATTACCCTTTTTTCTTTTATGCCCATTTATTCATTTATTTAGTATATACATAGTGCGTGGGTGTGTGTACAGGTATGTGGGTAGGTGATACTCCAGAGTAAACAGAGAGGTCAGAGGACAGCTTTGGAAGTTGGGTCTCCTTCCATTGTCTAGATCCCAGGGGTTGTAGTAGGGGTCATTGGGCTTGGTGATAAGCCCCTTTACCTCTTAGCCACCTCACCTGCCACTAAATTACCCTGTTTGAATGAGCTGATGCCATTAAACTTGGGTCATGTGAGTTTAAACATTAAAATAATTTTGACAAAAATGAATTCTTAGATGTAAATTGTCTTACCTAAGTATACATCAAAATGTGATTCAAAAAAATATGATTCCTGATGAAATTTACCCCTTCTGAATGCTTGCTCATAAACGAAAATAAATCTTTTCTTTCTGCTTTTCCCCAGGCTGCTTTACGTCAGATTACTGATAAAGCTCGAGAATTTGGGGCTGGACCTTTGTTTAACCAGATTCTTCCTCTGCTGATGTCTCCTACACTTGAGGATCAAGAGCGTCATTTACTTGTGAAAGTTATTGATAGGATATTGTATAAACTTGATGACTTAGTACGGCCATATGTGCACAAGGTTGGTTGGTTCTCTAAGTAGTGTTTAATGGTCTAATTTTTATTGCTTGAGTTCTATTTTCCACTGTCTGGAATCTGGAAGCTCTTTTTGGGGGAGTGGGGAGGTGGGCATTGTTCATGACAGGGTCTTTCTGTGTAGCCTTGCGTACTAGGCTGGCCTCAGAGATCCACCTGCCTCTGCCTCCTGAGTGCTGGGATTAAAAGCACCACTGCCTGGCCATTTAATATTTTTTCATTTTCAACATAAAAGTCAAGGGTTTATTTTTCCAGTTTGTCCTCATATTTATACAAACTTAGTTCATGTATATGGTGTTTTGCCTGCATCACTTGCATGATTGTTGCCCTTGGAAGCCAGAAGAGGGCATTGGATCCCCTGCAGTTGGAGTTAATAGATGTTCTAAGTTGCCATGTGAGTGCTGGGGATTGACCCTGGGTCCTCAAGAAGAGTGGCTAGTGCCCTCTAACTGACAGGCCATTTCTCCAGCCCCTTTCCTTGTGTTCTTAAATTTTTAAAGTTCAAAATTTTAGTTGATTGTATACAATAGTCTAGAAAAGTTTAACAACGTATAGCATCCTCAGAGTTAATCAGTGTTGAATTAGTCTGTCCTGATCTTTTTGGGGTTTTTGAGAAATGGTCTCACCATGTTATCGAGGCTGGCCTGTGTCTATGTGTGGATGTATGCTAACCCTAGTCCAGGATCTCCTGCCCAGCCAATGGTTTTGCCCACAATTTAGGTGGGGCTTTGCAAGATAATCTCTTATGGGCATTCCCAGAGGCCTATTGCTCAGGTGGTTTTAGATCCTGCCAAATTGACAATTAACATTAATTAGCACAACTACCAGATCTTTTTTCTTCCAGAAGCAAGCATCACATATATAAAAATTAAGATATATGTAAATTTTTTTTGCCATTTTTACTCTTGAGTTATTAACTCATTTTTTCCAGTTGCTTTTATTGACAGATTAGAATGAGAATAGATATTTTATTTTGTATTAGAATAAAGAATCATCTTTATATGACAGTGCTCATATATTTTTTAATGTTAGTTTACATTTAATTTTTACCTATATCTAGGGCTTGATGGTATGGAATTAAAATTCTTTAACCCCACCCCTCGATTAACAAAATTTTTTGATAACTGTAGGTTCATGTGGAAATGTAATTCCTCTTATGGTTTTTTTTTCAGATTCTTGTGGTCATCGAGCCACTGCTGATTGATGAAGATTACTATGCCAGAGTGGAAGGCCGAGAGATTATTTCTAACTTGGCAAAGGTATTCACATTCAGTTCCTAGAAAAGGAAGTCTGCCTTTTGAAGGGTTTGAGGATTGATGGTATTAACCAAAGCTGCTGTTGTGTCTTTTGTCTTTAGGCTGCTGGTCTGGCTACTATGATTTCCACCATGAGACCTGATATAGATAACATGGATGAGTATGTCCGAAACACAACAGCTAGAGCTTTTGCTGTTGTAGCCTCTGCCCTGGGCATTCCTTCTCTATTGCCCTTCTTAAAAGCTGTGTGCAAAAGCAAGAAGTCTTGGCAAGCCAGGCACACTGGTATTAAGATTGTACAACAGATAGCTATTCTTATGGGCTGTGCTATCTTGCCACATCTCAGAAGTTTAGTTGAAATCATTGAACACGGTAAGTGGTGATGTAGCTTATAGATCAGCTGTCCTGAATTTTTGATTACTGATTGGGGGGTGGGGAATAACCGAAAGGGCTTTCCCACACAAATGTGTTCTATTTTGAAGTGGGGTTTGTGATAGTTTCTGTTAACAAACTGCTTTTGCAGAAATTGTATGACTGGAACATGTCTTCCAGTTTGGGGACATGGTTAGAGACATTGATGGTGATCGGGCTAGATTGTGAAAGTGAGGTCTTGGGGCCAACTCACGCCTGTGTTGACTTGTGTAGGTCTTGTGGATGAACAGCAGAAAGTTCGGACCATCAGTGCTTTGGCTATTGCTGCTTTGGCTGAAGCAGCGACTCCTTATGGTATCGAATCGTTTGACTCCGTGCTCAAGCCTCTATGGAAGGGTATCCGCCAACACAGAGGAAAGGTAAGTCCACTCTTAGATTCTAGGTAGTTGCTATTCAGTAAGGCAACCTCAACTTAATTTCCTGACGTGTGTCTGTTCATATATTTTATTTTTAAATAGGGTTTGGCCGCTTTCTTAAAGGCTATTGGGTATCTTATTCCTCTTATGGATGCAGAATATGCCAACTACTATACCAGAGAAGTGATGTTAATCCTTATTCGAGAATTCCAGTCTCCAGATGAAGAAATGAAGAAAATTGTATTGAAGGTAATTAGTTGTTCCAGTTTGTAGGAATATATTTGTGAATGTAGTGTGCATGTTTTGAAGGGTCAAAGAGGTCTTTATAACATTAAAAACAAAAAAAACTATGTTGTTGTTGTGTCAGTGTCATGTGTCTGATTTATTGGTTTTTTTTAACCTTTTAGGTGGTGAAACAGTGTTGTGGAACAGATGGTGTAGAAGCAAACTACATTAAAACAGAAATTCTTCCGCCTTTCTTTAAACACTTCTGGCAACACAGAATGGCTCTGGATAGAAGAAATTACCGACAGGTGACCTTTTATTTATTGTTAAAATTTGAGTCTCTAAAAGCTTTTTGGCGAATTGTCTACTTAGAATGCACATTACATACAATAATTTGCTTTGGCTATCTTAAAATTTATATGTACTTTACTGTGACCGAAGATGAACTTTCTTTTTTGAGATAGGGTTTCACTGTGTAGCCAGGAAATTGCAATGTAAACCTCAAACTCACAGGTCCACCTGCCTTTGCCTTCCAAGTGCTGGGATTAAAGGTGTGCTCTACCACACCTGGCCTCTTTCTTGTCATGTTTTTGGAAAGCATGCATTTAATGTAAAATCCCCATGAAACTAGTGCATTTAAAATTTTTAAATGTTTATTTTTCAAGTGTTTTACCTGTGTGTATATCTGCACCATTTGGTGTGTCTCATGGCTACAGAGACCAGATCATTGATCTCCTGGTATTGGAGTTACAAACAATTGTGAGCCAGATATCTCCTGGTATTGAAGTTACAGATATTTGTGAACCACGTTGTGGGTGTTGGGAAATTGAACTTGGGTTCCCTGGAAGAATAAACCAGTACTCTTTTTTAACTGCTGAGACATTTCTCCAGCCCAGTCCTGTCTCCACCCCCTACCCCCTTGTGTGTACACAAGTGCTTGTGTTTAAATTACACTTAGATTTGGTGTGTGCATGTGCCCCCAGTGCATGCATGTTATGGAGGTAGGAGAGCAGCTGGCTGGAGTTCCCTCTTGGAGGTGGATTGGATCATGAGACTCAAACTCAGGTTGTCAAGTGTGTTGACAAGTGCCTTTTACCTGTTGAACCCTCCCTCCAGCCCTGGTTTTTTTTTTTTTTTTTTTTTCCTTTTTGTGACAAAATCACTTTGTAGTCTAGGCTGGTCTCAAATTCTTGGTCCTTCTGCCTTGGCCTCCCAGCTTACCAGTGCTTAAATGTGAGGCGATGTTTTTGTAAATTGAGGCTTTCTCTAGTTTGCTGGAACTTAAGTATAATTTTACTTAGAATTGTTTTTGTTTTGAAGATAGGATCTCATGTTTCTTAGGCCGGCCTGGACCTTGTGTATATAGCCAGATTGGCATCGAACTTGGAAGATCTGCCTCAGCTTTTTGAGTGCTAGCATTATAGGCAGGAGCTGCTCTCACTTTGAAAGTTTAGTAGCAAGTTTTATTTCCTTAGAAAAGTAATTCATTTCAAAGGGTTTTGTTTTTGTCTTTTTAGTTAGTTGATACCACTGTGGAGTTGGCAAACAAAGTGGGAGCAGCAGAAATTATATCTAGGATTGTGGATGATCTGAAAGATGAAGCTGAGCAGTACAGGAAAATGGTGATGGAGACAATTGAGAAAATTATGGGCAACCTAGGTGCAGCAGACATTGATCATAAACTGGAAGAACAACTGATTGATGGCATTCTTTATGCTTTCCAAGAACAGACTACAGAGGTAATGGCTACTAATCATTTATTTCTGTTTAAATTTTATTTTGTGTGCATGTGTGGGAGAAAACTAGAGGCAGCTTTCAGGGATCAGTTCTCTCTTTCCACCATGTGTTTCCTGGGGGCAGGCTTGGGGGCAACTGTCAGCCAGGCCCATCACAGCTAATTATTGTGCCATGTTGCTGGTGACTTTCATATATGTAGAAAACCGTCCTTATAAAGCAGGTATCCCTTAAAAGTAATTTAGGTTTGACATTTTAAGTACTAATTCTCCTCAGTTTCAACAAATGTTCTTTTACCTTAGGTTTTTGGATTTGATTTAAAAACTAACGGGATGTTGGGTGGTTGGAATAGATGGAATGTTATTTAACAATCAACTTTTCAGTTAAAACTAAATTCTGTATTTTTAGTGATTTTGTGTGTTTGTTTTTAAAAAAGTGTAACTTAGTTTTTTTCTCTTTTAGGATTCAGTAATGTTGAATGGCTTTGGCACAGTAGTTAATGCTCTTGGCAAACGAGTCAAACCGTACTTGCCTCAGATCTGTGGTACTGTTTTGTGGCGTTTAAATAACAAATCAGCAAAAGTTAGGCAACAAGCAGCTGACTTGATTTCCAGAACTGCTGTTGTTATGAAGACTTGTCAAGAGGTAACCTATCTAGTCTACCAGGTTTATATGTATATATTTTTTTACAATCTTGTAGCTTAATGGAGAAAGTAACATTTTAAATGTTTCTTTTGTTACAGGAAAAACTGATGGGGCACTTGGGTGTGGTGCTGTATGAATATTTGGGTGAAGAATACCCTGAAGTATTGGGCAGCATTCTTGGAGCACTGAAGGCCATTGTAAATGTAATAGGTATGTGATGGCCTGATTATGTGAGAATTTGGCTTGTAATTTTTTTTGTATTTTGAAAGCAAAATATAGAGTGGTATTTAGGAGTTTGTTGATTTTTTTTTTTTTTGAGCACTTCAGGGTTGTCAGAGAATGTCACAAAGGTCTTCTTTTCCTATTTTATATTTATATTTTACTTAAAAATGTTAAAGGGGAAATTTAGGACTTACGAAGTATGGAAATGGTTACAGCACAAAATGTATGAGTTGCTGGGAGAGAGGACCTGATAGAACTAGTACATCTGCTAGAAAATGATCTAGTGTCTTCTGTACGGGGGTGGAGCGACCCTGAAGTTGTAATTGAGCTTTAGAAATGGTCTTTGTTTAGTCAGTCTTGTATATGAAAGTGTTTTGACGGGTTGTTAGGATTTTTTGTTTGCAGTGAGTTCAAAGACGACAAGGTAAAGCAGCAACCTAGCCTGTCTTTTAGCCCTAAGTGAAGAAGATAGACCTATCAATCTTGGGTATGGAGGGGGAACTTTTTAGTCTTTTTCAGGAAGTAATGATAAAGCAAACAAAGGCATTCCTGTCTTTAAAATTTCAGTGTAGCTGGGCAGTAATGGCACACAACTTTAATCCCAGCACTTGGGAGGTAGGCAGATCTCTGGAGTTCGAGGTCAGCCTGCTTTATGGCACCAGGATAGCTGGGGAAACCCTGTTTCGGGGGGTGGGGGGACATGTCTCGTATTTAAGCATAGTGTTGGAAGTAACTTCTGTGGGACTGAAGGGGTGGGAAAAGGCCAAGAGTTCCTAATACCTGGCGATGATAACCATTGTTTTCCCTGTTTTAGTAAGGAGTGTTTATGCAGTATAGATCTCTGAATGGTTGCCTTTACATATAATTCACAGTTCAGCCCAGTCTTGTACACTTTAAAGATACTGACCTGCCAACAGTCATTTAACCATGTGGAGGTCTCTGGTTTGTCAGGGTTGTAAACCGTGTTATCTGGGAAACATGAGAAAAGTGACAGAATCAGAGCAAGCAGTTCCAGTTAGAGCAAGAGCTCCTGCTGGCTGCCTTTCCCTCCCCCACTTCATAGGTTTAAATATCATCCAGGCATGCACTGCACTTCAGGAAGACTGGAGATCTGTTTGGTTTTGCAGTTAAGGGGTTTCTGATTTGATTTACATGTCTGCTTTTGCTTATACTGTTGTCTTTGGTCAGAACATAGGCTGTTTCCATATTTAAATGTCAGTGTGCAAATAGCATTTTAAAACTAAATAAAAACTTCCTGTTATTGAGTAACCCTCATTTTTTTTTTTTTGCTTTTTTTTTTTTTTTTTTCTTTTTTTAAGATTTATTTATTTATTATGTATACAGGAGAGGGCACCAGATCTCATTACAGATGGTAGTGAGCCACCATGTGGGTGCTGGGAATTGAACTCAGGACCTCTGGAAGAGCAGCTAGTGCTCTTAACCTCTGAGCCATCTCTCCAGCCCTTTTTTTTGCTTTTTTTGAGACAGGGTTTCTCTTTGTAGCTTTGGAGTCTGTCCTGGATCTCACTTTGTAGACCAGGCTGGCCTCGAACTCACAGAGATCCGCCTGCCTCTGCCTCCCGAGTGCTGGGATTAAAGGCGTGCGCCACCACCGCCCAGTGTAACCCTCATTCTTTAAATCACTGATTTCTTTCATTTCTACATGTAATTAGAAGCTAATGTTTTAAAAAATTCTAAATCTAATTAGAATCTGGGGCTTTTATCCATAGGTAGCTTGTAAGTTTATATTTATGCATTGCATTGCACAGTAAAAGGAAAAATGAACAGAGGTTGCAGTTCATGTTGTAATAGTTCATTTTTTTTCTGTCAAATAGGTATGC
Organism: Peromyscus californicus insignis; assembly: GCF_007827085.1. Classification (NCBI taxonomy): domain Eukaryota; kingdom Metazoa; phylum Chordata; class Mammalia; order Rodentia; family Cricetidae; genus Peromyscus; species Peromyscus californicus. The sequence goes on along the minus strand of NW_026294514.1, from coordinate 8,892,263 downwards.
ATAAGATGACACCACCAATTAAAGATCTCTTGCCTAGACTCACACCCATCTTAAAGAACAGGCATGAAAAAGTACAAGAGAATTGTATCGACCTTGTTGGACGCATTGCTGACAGGTAAGTAGATTACACCAACATTTTTAAGAAGTAGTAACAGTCTCATACTTTGTTCAAGTAGACCGCTTAAACATTCTTATAGGCAGTATTTCTTTTTAGATTAAGCAGATTTGTATTCAGTGAGCAAGTTTTACTTAAAATTGCTTACCTAAGTGCAATATGGTCAGGTTTTCAGTCAAATTTCACTTTGCCTATTAATAAGAATCAGCAGTGTAGTTTTGTTGTTGTTTTTTCGAGACAGGATTTCTCTGTGTGGCTCTGGCTGTCCTGGTACTCGTCCTATAGACCAGGCTGGCCTCGAATTCAGAGATCCACCTGGCTCTGCCTCCTGAGTGCTGGGATTAAAGGCGTGTGCCACCACTGCCCGGCTTAGCAGTGTAGTTTTAAAACTGAGCCAGTTTTTCTTTCTTTTTGTTTAATTTTCTTTTGAGGCAAGGTCTGATTGTGTCTCTGGCTGGCCTGGAACTAACTGTATAGACCAGGTTGGCCTTGAACTTAGATCTGCCTCCTGAGTGCTGGGATTAGAGGCATGCACCACCACTTTTTTAGTTTTCATTTAATATTTAAGGAGAGTTAGTGGTGGTTTCAGAACTGAATATGCACATTTACTTTTTTTTAAACTTTCATTTGAGTAAGGGGTAGAACCCTTGTTTGCCATGTGTGAGGCCCTGGGCTTCCTCCCAGCACAACAAAAACAAAAAATCAAAGCACCTTGATATCACAACAATGGTAACTCATTTAATTTTAATTTTTTTTTTTTTTTAACTAGGGGAGCTGAATATGTGTCTGCAAGAGAGTGGATGAGGATTTGCTTTGAGCTTTTAGAACTCTTAAAAGCTCACAAGAAAGCTATTCGAAGAGCTACTGTCAACACTTTTGGTTACATTGCAAAGGCCATTGGGTGAGTATTTTCACTTTTCTGATAGGTTATAACAAACCATTGTGTTGGAAAATGCTCTCATGTAGACATCTTTTGAGGCATCGAATAGTCTCAATCATTTGAAGAAAAAGTATTTCATTAACCACTGACCTGCCCTTCTCTATTTTAAACTATTTCTTTGAACTCTCAATTGAACTAAAGTAGATAGAATGCTCTAAAGTTTCCCTATTGCAGTGTAGATATTCTTAGAGAGGGATAGGTCCATTTTCAGGGTACGTTCACGTTTTTTGTTGGTCTTTTTTAGGATATTGTTTAATTTTTTTTCTTCTTTTTTGAGACAGGGTCTTTATGTAGTCCTGGTTGTCCTGGAACTCTTTGTAGACCAGGCCGGCCTCAAAGTCAGAGGTCTGCCTCCCCAGTTCTGAGATTAAAGGCACATTAAGAGCCTGTGCCCCATGTCCAGCTAGGATATTGCTTAAACTATTGAGGGATGAGTACTCCACATTCTTAATCTCCATGGTGTCCGATTATGAGCCTCTGTTTTAGTGTCTCTTAACAGTAAAAAGAAGCTTCTTTGGGCTGGAAAGATGGCTCAGCAGTTAAAGCACTGGCTACTGTTAGCGAGGAGCCAGCTTTGATTCCAGCACCCACATGCCTTACAGTCCACGAATGTGACTCCAGTGTCGGGGTCTGCTCATGCATACAAAAATAAACAAATACTTTGAAAAGTTAAAAGCTTTTCTGATAAGGGTTGAGAAATGCACTGATTTATGGGTATAAAGATAAAAACTTAGGGGGCAGTTTATCATTTAACATAATGACAGTTATATCACACCCCTAATCCTCAAGATGTTGTGATGTTTTGAAAGAGTGGGATATAAAGATTGTAAATGCCAGAGGTAGTAGATATCTGCAGCAAAAGAACACTTGTTGGACATGACAGCGTAGTTGCAGACAAGAACTTAGATGAGTTGTAACTGCACATGACCTGCATAAGATCAAGCCAGTCAAAACACTGGCATGGATCGGAGAGGGGTTCATGAAGTCTCTCCCCTGTCTGAAGAGCTATTGGCAATTGATGACTGCTGGGGAGAGTCAGTGATAAGAGATGGGGCCCTGTGAGGCTACACATGCTTCAGCACAGTGTCTCTACCCATAGACAGAACATTAGCATGATGGGGACTTAGTGGATTTAAACTGTTTCTTTAGATTTATTTATTTTATGCCTATATGTATATGCATGTATTTACACATATACGTGCCTGATGCCTGTGGAGGTCTTAAGAGGGTGTTGGATCCCCAAGAACTTAAGGGATGGATGGTTGTGAGCCACCTTGTGAGGGCTGGGAATCAAACCTGGGTCCTCTGGAAGAGCAGCCAGTGTTCTTAACCATTGAGCCATCTCTCCAGCCCTGACTCAGTGGATTTATAAAAGGAGCACATAAGGTTGGGAGGGCCAGTGGGGGAAGGGAGAGACGAGAGAGACCTTAGAAAGACAAGGGGGGTTTGACCAAACTCAAGTTAGGCACGTGTGAAATTCTCGACATCAAGGTTTTTTTCTTTGTATATTAAACTCACTTTAATTTTTTTTTTTTTTTTGTTGTTGTCATTTAAACATTTTATGTATATAAGTGCTTTGCCTGCACATAGGTCTGTATGCCACTTGTATACCTGGTACCCTCAGGTACCACAAGATAGTATTAGATTCATTGGAACTTGGAGTTAGAGAAGGTTGTGAGCTACCATGTGGGTGCTAAGAATCATACCAGGTCCAGCAGCCAGTGCTCTTAACCTGATCTGATCTACCCATCCGGCTCCTCTTTTTATTTGATTTTACCTTTTTATTTTGGAGAATCTCACTGTGTAGTTCTGGCTGGCCTTTTTAACTTAAAGATTAGTCTGTTCCTGTCTTCCAAGTGGTAAGACTAAAGGTGTGGGCCAACATGCAGTATTTATATATAATTCATATCTTAATGCTCACTTTATGATAAACATGGGAAAGGGGTTAATGGGGAAGATGAGGAACAGATTTTATGCTTTTGAGCATGGGAATCCAGGGTTTTGGATATTTTTGTTTTGGATATTCTGTTTGGCTTTGGAGTCCACCATTTAAATTTCTTTATATTTCAAAAGCCCACCCCCACCCCCACCCCTCAGTCTCCTCGGTAGCTTTGCGCCTTTCCTGGAACTCACTTGGTAGCCCAGGCTGGCCTCGAACTCACAGAGATCCTCATGGCTTTGCCTCCCGAGTGCTGGGTTTAAAGGCGTGCGCCACCACCGCCTAGCTTATATTTCAAAAGTTTAAAGAGTAAAAATTATATTTGAAAATGAGTCTACCTGAATTAACATTAAGAAAAATCTAGACAGGCAGGTGGATCTCTGTGAGTTCTAGGCCAGCCTGGTCTACAGAGCTACTTCCAGGACAGCCAGGACTACACAGAGAAACCTTGTCTTGAAAAACCAAAGAAAGAAAAAGAAAAATCTGACAATTTGGAGCCTTTTTAAACTTTCTTTTTAATATTTTTATTTTATTTTTTGAGGTTATAATTATATCATTTTCTCCTTCCCTGTATGAAGCTCATAGGTCAAAAGCCACACTTCTAGTGGTGAGAAAAGTACTACATTTTATCAGAACATTACTAATGTCCAGTGATACTCCATTCCATTCCATTGCAGTTTTTCTTTTCTCTGAGAACAAGTTTAATAATAGTATGATACCTTGCTGATGTATAATTTCTTGTTTCTTTTCAGCCCTCACGATGTACTGGCTACGCTTTTAAACAACCTCAAAGTTCAGGAAAGGCAGAACAGAGTGTGTACTACTGTAGCCATTGCCATTGTTGCGGAGACGTGCTCACCCTTCACAGTACTCCCTGCTTTAATGAATGAATACAGAGTTCCTGAACTCAATGTTCAAAATGGAGTGTTAAAATCGCTCTCCTTCTTGTTTGAGTATATTGGTGAAATGGGAAAAGACTACATCTATGCTGTGACGCCTTTACTTGAGGATGCGTTAATGGATAGGTAAGTGACTAAAACTAAATGTAGAAAGATAATTAACAATATGCTTCATGTTAGACTTTACTAAGATAACTTTTAAATGACCTATTTGTTGTATTGTTAGGGAAGAAACATTACTGTGATGGATTATTTCCCATAATAAGTATAATTTCTTACTTTAATATTTGTTGTAGTGAGTTAGTCTCATTTCATATGTGTTAAGCTAAATACATTTTGAGGCACTTTTTAAAAACAATTGGGGGGGGGGCTGGAGAGATGGCTCAGAGGTTAAGAGTACCGACTGTTCTTCCAGAGGTCCTGAGTTCAATTCCCAGCACCCACATGGTGGCTCACTACCATCTGTAATGAGATCTGGCTCCCTCTTCTCGCCTGCAGGGATACATGCAAACAGAACATTGTATATATAATAAATAAATAAATCTTAAAAAAAAAAATTAGGGGGAATAAAAGATGAACACGAGTTAATCTGTATGGCAGCGAAACCTGTAGTTTTGTTTTTGAGACAGTGTCTCAGGTCACCCAGGGTAGCTGAACATGACCTTAAACTTATTTCCTCACTTCCTCTACCTCCAGAGTGTTGGAACTGTAGACATGTACCACCAGGCTTGCTTGTATGGGGCTTCAGCCATGCTTTGTAAGCCAGTGCTCCACCACCTGAGCCAGAGCATAGTCTTTCCCTGCCAGGCCCCCAGTGCTCAGATGGCAGCTGTTAGTCCAGTGCTGCTTGTGAGTTACTTGGTAAGAGTCCTGCCATTTTACTGTCTAGGTTGAGGTACAGAATTAATTGTACCGGACAAGATTTCTAAGGAAAGCATAGGGAGGTTCAAGTAGTTTCAGTGGCCGTCTGAGTTTTCAGCTGGTTACTTTTATGTACAGCTTAAATTACTCACTAAACTGGCCACGTTGCGCCTCCAACCTCTACTACAGAGGCTGATGCAGGAGGATTGAAAATTCCATGCCAACCTGCACAATATATTAAGACTGCCCTGTCTCAAAACAAAATTGTGAAAATTGGGTAGGGGTGTAGTGTTCCTTTCATGCATGAGGTCCTGGATTCAGTCCTCAGTGTAGCAAAAGTCACTCAGTAACCTTCATAAAAGTCAACTTAAACTAATTAGTGTGGTACCAGAAAGTATAGATGTAATTATGAAGACACATTAGTAATTTCAATTTGTAGAAGCCCACTTTTCCAGGACCAAACAAAATAGCAGTAAATGACCTTGCTTCTCTCTCACATTGCTTCTTCACAAGGCATGCCTGAACATTACAACCATTGAAATGTGTGATTTGAGGTTAAAAGTTGTGTTCTGATTTGGAGGAATTTTGTGAAAAGTAAACATGACTTGTCTCTTCATATATTGATTACAAATAAAACTGATAGTAGAATTGAAAAGTTTGGCAGAACTTTCTGGTTTGGGGGTTGTTTATAAGAAAAACCCTTGAATATTGCACTGCAAATAAATTTGAATTTTATATTCTCAGTTAATATATCAAATTCATTTTAGAACATTCCAGACTTCTGTCAGATGTACATTTTGTAATTTTCATGTATCAATAATTTCTTATGCTTTTACATTCTTTTTTTGTGATCTCAACTCTTAGAAAGTTTTTCTTTTTTTTTTTTTCTTGTTTGTTTTTCAAGACAGTTGCCCTGGTTGTCTTGGAACTCACTTTGTAGATAAGGCTGGCTGTGAATTCAGAGATCTACCTGCCTCTACCTCCTGAGTGTTAGGACTAAAGGTGTGCAGCACCACTGCCCGGCTAAGGTTTTCATGTTTTAGTTGTAGAGTTCACAATATTTGTTGCTTCTATATTTACTTCAAAAATGTGCTTTGGGGATGGATATGCTCAAGATACATTGTATATAATTCTCAAGGAATTAATAAAAATTAAAAAGATGTATTCTTTGTAAGTTGAGGTAGGAGTAACTCAATTGAAAATGACTAAAAGAATACTCAGTTGGAAAACTTATTGAGAACTTCTGCTTTATTGTGGTAAATAAGTCAGATCATAAATAAAAGCAACAGTGTTATAGTTAATATTTAATATATAGTTAATATTCAAAGGGTGACGGTTGTTAATAGATTGGCAAAATGCATGAGCACTATTTTATTTCATGTACTCAGAATAGGTACAGAATGAATAGCACATTGATTGTCATGAACACAAATTCAGGTACTATAAGAGGTGAAAGTTCTTATTTGTGTGGATTTGAAAACCTGATTGGTTTTTCTCCTACGTTTAATTTTTGAATGAAAGATTTGAGAGTAACTTTAATTTTGATTTATATGCTGGTATTGACTTACTATCATGTTTAAGGTTACAGAGTTTAAATGAGATATTGACTGTTAGTCAAATGTAATTTAGTTCCTAATATGCGAATGACTATTTCTCATACAATGAAGACTAACGTAAAGACTTTCCCCGTTACAGGGACCTCGTGCACAGACAGACAGCTAGTGCAGTGGTACAACACATGTCTCTTGGTGTGTATGGGTTTGGCTGTGAAGACTCTCTGAATCACTTACTGAACTATGTATGGCCTAATGTGTTTGAGACATCTCCCCATGTAATCCAGGCAGTTATGGGAGCTCTGGAGGGCCTGAGAGTGGCTATTGGACCATGCAGAATGCTGCAGTATTGCTTACAGGTAGGCTAAATGTGGGGTTTTGTTTGGTTGGTTGGTTTTATACAAGCTCACTTAAAAATCATTTAGTTTATTATGAAGTCAGTCACAACCTAATTGAAGGAGACCCTGCCGAGTGGGGGTTCCCTCCCAGCCCTGATTAGGCACAGACTGCACTCAAACACCTGTTTCCACAGAGAGCCTCTAGTAAGCAGTTCAAGTGGCTGTTTTCTGACTCAGACGAAAAAAGAGGAGCAAATGACCTTGCAGGTGTATCCACTCCCCGCTTTGGTTTTTCAAGACAAGATTTCTCTGTGTAGCCCTGGCTGTCCTGGAACTCACTCTGAAGGCCAGGCTGGCCTAGAACTCAGGGATCCACTTTGCCTCTGCCTCCCGAGTGCTGGGATTAAAGGTGTGCATCACCACCCGGCAGCAGGTGTAATTTTTTGTTACTTTTAAATTTTATTTTATGTGCATTGGTGTTTTGCCTGCACGTATGTCTTGTGTGAGATTGTCAGAAGCCCTGGAACTGGAGTTACAGACAGTTGTGAACTGACATGTGGGCGTTGGGGATTAAACTCGGATCCTCTGGGAGAGCAGCCAGTGCTCTTAACCACTGAGCCATCTCTCCAGCCCAGCGGGTGTAATTTTTAAGAAGAGAAAAGGGAGGTTTGTGTTAGAATGGGCTAGGTTGAGGTGGTCTATTTTGATTGGGCATGTTAATTAGGTGAACCAAAGGGGGGGCTTTTGATTGCTGGACTTGAACACTTTTATAGCTGGACCTTGGAGGTCTGCCTCAGGAGGAGGAAGTGGCCAGATAAGTGAAGAAACTTTGGGGACTAGTTTTAGGAATGGAATGGGGAAGGGCAAGGCCTGTTAGAGCCATGCTCAAGTGGGCTAATATCCTTTACTAATTACCATGGGGGAGACAGTTCTATATTGAAGTAGGAATTAATTTTGTGTTTACTCATTACAATTTTGTGCAGTTTCCAGATTTTTTTTCTTCCCTCTTCAAAGGAAGTACTTGTTTATTTTTTTTGAGACAGGGCCTCACTCTGTAGCTCTGGTTGGTCTGGGACTCACTGTGGACCAGGCTAGCCTTGGACTCCTAGATAGATCAACTACCTGCTTCTACCTCCTGAGTGCTAGGATTAAAGGTGTGTCCCATCACGCCAGCTATAACGAAATATTCCTAATCATGTTCTCACAGTTTGTAGTTGTATTAAAGTTATATTCCTGAAAGTAGAAGTAACTCTACCTTTTAATTATTCTAGGGTCTCTTTCACCCAGCTCGGAAAGTCAGAGATGTGTATTGGAAAATTTACAACTCCATCTACATTGGCTCCCAGGACGCTCTCATAGCACATTACCCAAGAATCTACAATGACGATAAGAACACCTATATTCGATACGAACTTGACTATATCTTGTAATTTTATTGTGTGTCTAATACACAGCTGTTTCACACCTTAAACTTGCTTCGATCTGATGATATAAACTTGTAAACATTGCAGATCAGTGTAGAGCTGGTCATAGGAGGGGGTAGAAATCCAGTAGCATGATTTTTAAATAACTTTTGTTTTTGACGTTAAACAGTAAACGCCAGTAGTGACCAAGGACACAGTGATTACACACACTATACTGGAGGGGTGTCATTTTTTATTCATCTTTATGAAGATTTAGAATTCATTCCTTGTGTTTAAAGGGAATGTTTAATTGAGAAATAAACATTCGTGTACAAAATGCTAATTTGTGTGTGTTTTTGAATATAACTTGTAAAATGCAGAACTTTGGTAAAGTATTGGTTTGTGTAGAATAAGTGGCCTAATTTCAGTTTCTGTCACCTGGTTTATTATGGAACATAGCAGAACACATTATAAAGTGATGGTCTCCTTGTCAAGTCCATTGTTGATGACGAGAAGAGTACCTTTGGGCTGCTCCCCTCAGTGTAGCATAACCATTCCATCACCATAGAAAAGTAGTACTTTGAACTGTCGTGAATATTATTTTGTACTTACATAGCACCTTTCACCTCTTGATTTCTCAAAATGCTTTATGAATGGGCAGAAAGGGTTTATTTTAAGTCATGTCCAACTCTTAATGGGCCTGTGTTTAGGAAGTGGAAAAGCTGTCTATACTTCAAAAGTGTGTTCTTCCCGTTGGGAGTGATGCTAAGAAATGCTAGTATATTAACAGTCTTTGAACTTTTGTGGTAGGCCACTAATCAGTTTATTCAGTAAGCAGCTATTAAATACCTGCCGCATGCTAGCCACTGTCCTTAGGTGCAGGGGCTGCAAAGGTGCATATGACCTAGCTTTTGCCTTTTGAAACCAGTATAATGGAAAAGGGGGCATGCGCCGAGTCCTTATGTACCAGGGTGCTGTGCAATGGTAGAAGCAAAAATGCCTGAATTTGCTTAGTTTGTAGCAATCAGATAATACATGGGTCTAAATGTGCAGCATAAGCCAAAATGCCCCTCCAGTTCTAGAACCAAGCATTAAGGTTCTACTTTAATGTTTTGGGGCAATGAATGAGTCGGTTTTCTTTCATTATTTTATGCTCCAAATTTCTTGTTTTTAAGCCTTTTCTCCCCATCAGTGTTTTGTCTCCCTGTTTGTACTTGTGTGGATTCTAAAGGGAAATAAATTCTGCCGTCGTCAGTGTGACTAGCCTGTGACTCCGCTACTCTCAAACTTCGCGGCGCACTAGGTAGTTTGTGCTCCTCTTAACAAAGGAGTCTCTGGCGGGAGCTTAGAGGAGAAACACCTTCTGCTTTGCTTTTATAAAATTGATACTGAGCATTAAATGTTCCCAGGGAGGACACGGTTCCTTGTTCCTTGTATGTGGTCTGACTTGTTGACAATGTATATCATTGTCTAGTAAAATCAACCGTCAATTTCCAAACCACTTTTTTGTTCTTAGAATTTTTCTAGCCATCCCCTATGCACTTTTAAATATTGCTCTTTTGTATAGTTGATTTCAAATAACCCTTGGTGATTTTTAATCTTGAGAATTAAATACAGTTCTCAAAGTTAAAATTTGATTTTAAACCATTCTTGGGAAAATTTAATGTATTATCAGTTAAAATATTTAACATAGCTTAAGTTTGTTTATCTCCTTGCTATTTATGGAAAATAAGCTTTGCATTAGAAATGCAGATGAGAGGAGACTGCTTACCCCTTGAGTGACATTTTCCTGATGGAGGTCATTTAAGGATGGATAAGGGGGGAAAATGCTAAAGGCTCTGACCTCAAGATTTTGACCAAATAGACCTCCGAGTTTTGGATTGTTTAATGCTCTTGTTAATAAGAAAAGCATTTTGTGATAAACCCTTGTGAAAGATGTTATGTGAAGTTTTAACTCTTCTCAGAGACCTTTAGCACTTGATTTTGATGTTTCTTAAGGCAAAATTTAGGCAGGAAGAATTAATGTTCTTACGGGGAAAGAGGGTGGGTTTTTTTCTGGGCTTTCCCCCATGGGCCATTGCCCTCTGATGGAATTGATTTCTTTGGCTGTTTGATTTTTTTTTTTTTTATATTGTATTTTTAAAATTTGTTGTATGGTGCCCTATGAGCATCACATACCACCAGATAAATAAAATTTATTATATTTAAAGTCTTAGTATACCAGTTCTTAATCTCAGTTGCACTGTGTATGCTCTGTTGTGGTTTACTATTTTAATTAGATAGAGCTCCTTGGGTTGCTGGCCAAACAACTGAAGTTAAATGCTAGGACATGGTTTTCTTCATGAAATTAGGAACTGAGGTGGGCACGGTGACACAGGCCTCTTATCCCAGCACTTGAGGCAGAGGCAGGAGGCTTGCAAGTTTCCCTATCTGGGGGTATATAAGACTGCCAGGAAGCCAACAAAACAAAAATGAAAGTAAGTTGAAAAACAATTGCAGCTCTTATCAGATAAGTAGTCTGGCTCAGGTTTCCAGTGGAATTTACATTTTGTAAGGTTAATTGAAGGGATATGAAGATATAATACAGCAATCCCAGAATTACTCTTTCTGCACTAACATTTTAGGTCACATAAATCCTATGTGTGGGGATGGCCTATAAATGTACCCCCAACTTCCGGCTTAGGTGCCAGGGACATCCCATCTTGTATGTGACCACCAAAAATGCTTCTGGGCATCAACTTTCATCCTTTGTGGAAGTAAAATCTTCCAAGGTTGAGAAACACAGCTAGCTTCAGACTTGGGGGATTTTGAAAGGCTGACTTTAAATTCCTGGTGGTCCTTCCTCTACCTTCCTGGGGCTGGGACCACAGGATCATGCCACTGTGCCTATCTGGCCTCAGACTTTAAGTAGGACTCACGCCTGCTAAAGTATAGGATATGTAGAAAGCATTTTGTTTTAAGCAAAAATGTCTGGAAAGTAACTAGAGGTGATACTTAGCAAATACCTAAGACACCTATTTGGGTAAATGGCCATGTAAGTTCTGTGGAAAGTCAGCTGTGAGAATTTGTTCAGTTTTCTGTCCTCAGAGAATCTGTATGGTACACTTGGGGTCTGGTGCAAGAGTTGAGTGCCATCAGCACCTAAGGAGGCTTGTTGCTCCATTTGGACTGCTGCTGGTCTCTTAAGACCTGAGGTGATAACATGGATACGTTTGGCAGACGTCATAGCAAAGTTAGAACTCTTGAGATCTTAGACTGCATTTACTGTGTACTCGAGCTGCTTAAGTTGCCTTTAAGAGAACAATGTAATTGATCTTCCAATGCCTTGGATATCTCATGTAATCAGCTTTTACAACCCAAGTTAATACATAGCTTTTTAATCTTAAGTTTATGCACTCTTAATGCTTCTGACCCAGAATAATGTATGTGTATGTTGCTGAATGCAGCCAACAAGTTGGAAGCAACCTTATACAACAATGCCTGCCATAAATATTGCAAGCATCCTGTGGATACAGCTTGATAATGTATGTTTGCAGTACAGAGTGTTTCTGGGTCAGATGGATGGGGTCAGTAAAGTTACTTCTTCCCTTGTAAAACTCTTATTAAAGATTTCTGTAAAGTGTCCCTCATTCCTTACCCGTGCGGTGCCTTCTGTGCTATTCAAGAAATGCTGAGGAAAGACCTTTGTTAGCGACAGCAACAAGGACAGAGCACACAGGGAAAGGCACAGAGTTAGACCGAACAGACCGAGCAAAGTAACCACAAACAGAAGACGAAAGGAAAGAAGCAGAGAGTTCAAATTTGGGCACGCTTTTAGTCAAATCCACTCAAGAGGAAGACTTTTTATTCTTTCCCGCAACATTGACACATTTACTCTCAGGTCATCTGTAGTGCATTAACAATACAGACATTGGCATAGGAAGCTGTGGTGGCCTCTGGGACCTCCTTGACCAACAGAGTAACAACTTTACAGTCCACTCTTCCAAAATGATCACTGGGCCTTCAGGGAAGGGGATGTGTGGTGGTTTGAATTACAAATGTCTGTCCCCAGGTGGTGGTAATCTGGGGAAGCTTAGGAGTGGCCTGGTGGGGACGTGTGTCACTGAAGGTGGCTCTGAGGGTTAAGGGCCTGGGCCGTTTCTAGTACGCTCTTGTGGCTTCTTGCTTGGGAGTTTCCTGCCCCTGGCACCATTTTTGCCACGGCTCCCTGCTGTGACTGACTCCTTGGTCACAGCAACAGAAAAGGAACTAATCCAGGGCTGTGATGACAGATGTCCCACTTGGAACCGAGTACTCCATTGTCTCTTGTTTGACCTGACCAGCTGTGGGTCTCTATAATTATCTATTGCAAAAAGAGCTTCCCTGGTGAAGGTTGAGAGATACATTAATTTATCAGTATAAAGATAAGAGCTTAGAGCAGTGTGTTTCAACCTTCTTAATGCTACTGCCCTTTAATATAGTTTCTCATGTTGTGGTGAAACTCAACCATTAAGTTATTTTTGTTGCTACTTAATAACTGCAATTGTGCTACTGTTGTGAATTATAGTGTAAATATCTGATATACGACTCCTGTGAAAGTAAGTTGTTTGACCCCAGAGGGGTTGTGACTCACAGGTTGAGAAACACTGACTTAGCTGGCCACTTTATTACTGTTTATTTAGCAGAATAATAGAGTAGGTTCTCCTAGTGCCTAAGGTTAGCTAGATAATGGACTTTTTTTTTTTTTGTCTTCAAGACAGGGTTTCTCTGTGTAGTTTTGGTGCCTGTCCTGGATCTCACTCTGTAGACCAGGCTGGCCTTGAACTCACAGAGATCCACCTGGCTCTGCCTCCCAAATGCTGGGATTAAAGGCGTGCGCCGCCGCCTGGCTGATAGTGGACTTTTGATGGAAATTAATGGTACCAGGCCCTAGTTCTGTCTTGTGAATCCGGCTTTAAATCTGATCAGACAGTGATTGGTTACTCCCTTAACATTCATGCCACTTTTTTGCCGACATACATGTTTTTCCAAGGCAGTCTTCATTGTGCTCACAGTGTGCACAGTTGGGTAGGACTGCTAGTGAGCATAGGACCTTCGGATGGAAAGGCCAGTTCTGGGTAGGAAGAGGAAAACCCAGTCCCGATTCCACTGGGAAGGAAATATGGTAGGATGTGAGCACATAGTTTGTCCATGCCGTATTAATGTCTAAATACAAAAATACTTCAGTACCTCAGAAACAAGTGGGATAGGTCATCTGGGCAGAACAGACAACAAAGAACAAACCCTGGGTTAGCACTGGCTGCTGTGGCCTTGAAGTGTGCTGCTCTTCATCCTAGGTGCCCCATAGTTCATTTGCAGAATGTGTGTATTTGGAAAGAGATTCCTAAGCACTAACAGGATCTTACAGGGAGCACTGCTCTGGGCTAGTGCCATCATTGTGTGGTCTGCAGATCGGCCTCCGTATCGTGGGGTCCTGAGGAATCGTGGGTTTTGCCTATCCCTACTGAGAATGAGATTCCCGTGTGACTCAAGCGTGTCCCAAGTTGTTGATCCCGCTCCATTCCCAGGCTGGCAGTGACCGGCGATGAAAGGAATTGTCCTAGGGTTTTTATTGCCGCGTAGAGAAACCACAACAACCTTTACAAAGAAAACACTTAATTGAGGGTGGCTGGTGCTCTTACAGTCTCACAGGTTTGGTCCAGTATGATCATGACGGGGAGCATGGTAGTCCGCAGGCAGACATGGTGCTGGAGCTGGAAGTCAACCGACTGTCATGTTGAGGGAAGCTTGAAAAAAAGAGACTTCAAGACTGCCTCACAGTGACACACTTCCAACAGAAGGTGTATGTCATCCAGCCTCCTTCAACAAGACCACACTTCCTCCGACAAGACCACCCTTCCTCCAACAAGGCCACACCTCCTAATAGTGCCACTTGCTATGAGTTTATGGGAACCACGTACATTCAAACCACCACAGGAATGGAAATACCTGTTTGTGCAAACAGCAAGAGGTAATCAGAGTACCTCCAAGAAGGTTCATTGCCAGAGGCAGGCAGATCTCTGTGACTTCAAGGTCAGCCTGTTGTACACAGATAAATTCCAGGACAGCTAGGGCAATGGAAAGATACCTTGTCAAAAAAAAAAATTTTTTTTTTATATATAATAAATAAATAAAACTGTTTTTTCCAATAGAGTTGGCCAGGCCACTGGAGTGAAAGTCCTTGTGGGTGTCCATGGTAGTTTGAATGTAATTGGTCTTCATAAGCTCATAGGGAGTGGTACTGTTAGGAGGCGTGGCTTTGTTGGAGGAAGTGTGGCCTTGTTGGAGTATGTGTGTCATTATGGGGGTGGGCTTTGAGGTCTCCTTTGATCAGGCCCAGCGTGACACTCAGACCACTTTCTGTTGCCTGCAAGATGCAGGACTCTCCGCTGCTTCTCCAGCACCATGTCTGCCTGCACACCGCCACGCCCCACCACGATGATAATGGACTGAACCTCTGAACTGTAAGCAAGCCCCAATGAAATATTTTCCTTTGTATAGAGTTGCCATGGTCATGGTGTCTCTTCACAGCGACAGAAACCCTAAGATACTTTATCCATGATACTTTTCCTGCTACTTCCTACTTGACATTGGTTGTTGGGGAACACCAAACTGCAAATGTTCACGCTTGTGGTGTTAGCCAGCCTGGAGGAGCCAGGCAGCCTGGTAGAGCCCTCTCTGTCTTTGCTGTGAGGGAAGAGAACAGGGTGTCACTACAGCACAGGTGACTGGTTGGTTCTGGCATTAGTCCTCTAGGTGTGCCAATTACTGGCTCTGTGACCTTGGGCAAGTTTTCCAATTCATAAACAGGCATAATAGTAGTTTTTTTTCTTCAGTCGGTGGTGGTCTCAGGTCAAGAGGAACTGAGATTATGTTTATATGTATCTCAGCATCCTGTTGTAATGCTGATAGCATTATTTCATTGTCACGAAGGAGACTTCATGGCTTGAGGAGAGATCACTTTGGAAATGACTCAGATAAGCTCATCAGGGGACATTTAGGATTTCTCTGTCATTTCCAGGGACTGCAGGATATTTTCCAGCCCAGGCTAAGCACCTGAAAAAAAAAAAAGAAAACCCTGAAGTAGCAGTACCAGGGGAGAGTGTCAGAATGCAGCTGTAAGCCCAGTTCTCGGTGAGGTCAAAGGACAGTTTTTCTTCACGTGGTTAAGGGAAGAGTCCGAGAAGGACAGCAGATTTGAGCTTAGCCTTTTAGGAACAGCAAGGTCTGCATTATGTATTTGAAAGGAGTGCATAGCCTTGGTGACGGAAGGGAAGTGAGAAAGCTTGGGCTGGCACTCAAAACAACAAAACAAAACCACTTATATTGCCTCTTGCTAACGAAGGAATCATTCCTGATTCAGGCAGGAATGGGGTCATAAAGAGTGTCATTTAAGCCTCATATGTGGTAGTGCCCATTTGTAATCCTAGCACTCACGAAGCAGAGCAGGAGCATGGAGTCCATGGTCAGCCTTGGCTGTGTAGAGGTTCCCTCCTCATCAACAAAAGTCAAATTAGGAGATTGGCAAAGTGCCTCGGCAGCTAGGAAGGCTGGTGCTCTTAGGCAGGATCTGAGTTCAGTTCTGAGCACTTAGGCAGCTGGAAGTGATCCAGTGTCTTCCCCTCTGGACTCTGAGGACACAGACACCTAGGCGCACACATCCACACATAGGCGTAAAGGAAAATAATTATTTTATGTGTATGTTTTCTGTGTGTGTGTGTGTGTGTGTGTGTGTGTGTGTGTGTGTGTGTGTGTGTGTGTGTGTGCTTGGTATCTGTGGTCAGAAGGATCCGATCCTCTGGAACTGACATTACTGATGGTTGTGATCCACAGTGTGGGTGCTGGGACTCAAACCCAGGTCCTCTGCAAGAGCAGCCAGTGAGTGCCCTTAACCACCAACCCATCTCTCCAGCCCCAACATAAGTAGTTTAAAGCCAACCTCTGATACATGAGGTTGAGAAGTGGCACCTAATCAGCTGGCCCTGGTTTGACCCCAAACCAGTACTTCCATCAATAGATACAGTTAGTATTATTCTATAATCCCTTAACTGCTAACACTGACTTTTGGGCCCTTGGTATTGTAGAATAAAAAACAAACAAAAAAACTTTTTGTGGTACCAGGAGCTGAAACAGCGGCGTCGCACATGCCAGGCATGCTCTCTACCAACAGAAATACATCCTCTGTGTTTTATTTTGAGACAAGTTTCACCCAGCAGCCCCAACTGCCAGAGCCCCCTAGTTCTGGGATTCCAGGTGTGCGTCACTATGCCCAGCTCAGTTCCTCTCTGGCTGTGGCATGAACTGGCTGCCCTGCCTTGGCACATTCAGTTGGTGCTTTTCAGAAAGGACCTTGGCTTCCTCTTGACCTGACTGGCCAGTTCTGCCGGTTCTTACAGGACAGGCTCCTTTGACGGTATGTGGTCTGGTGCTCTGAGAGGCTGGCGCGCCGGGATCCACACTGCTCATCACTCCATGTTCAGGCTTCTCTTCACTCAAGTGTCTCCTCTGCTGGTCTGTGTATGCCATGGGAGCGTGGACTGGACCCCCTACTTATCCTCCATCCCCGGCACCAGCTTACTTGAAGGAGACATATGCCCAGGGACTTGGTGTGAAAGCTGTCCCCTGAATTATTTCAGACAGGTTCCTGCTGCCAAAAGTTGTGTAGGAAATTCGAAGCACGGAAGTAAGTAGACAT
Source organism: Peromyscus californicus insignis (assembly GCF_007827085.1). Taxonomy (NCBI): domain Eukaryota; kingdom Metazoa; phylum Chordata; class Mammalia; order Rodentia; family Cricetidae; genus Peromyscus; species Peromyscus californicus. The sequence continues at coordinate 8,875,502 of NW_026294514.1, read as the reverse complement.
CTTTTCAAACAAATAATTATTTACAGGGCTCACCCTCAGATTGAGGCGGCTGTATTGTTGAAAAGCTTTGTTCAAAGCGTTCTGATTTCTGTAGTATGCTTAATTTCCGACAGGGGGCAGCAACACCCAGGAAAAGAAAGGCTTGGCCCTTCTGAATGGCAAGCCTTAGAGCATGATAGTGAGTCATTGGAGAAGAAAACAGCCCCAGAAAAGGTTGCCAAGAACGGTATATTTTTCCTAATTGAACAATTAATATGTAACATTTTTAATCTATGTTTTAAAAGAACAAAAGACATTTAAATATAATATAAACAATCATCTCTATTTTATTACAAAGTTATTTAAAAATTTAGTGCTTATTTTTTTTTGCCAGCATCTGACCATACATAGTTTATAAACCTTCAGACTCTGTCGAACGGTAGCTGGTAATATCCTGTGCCTAGTACTGATGTGGATGAAGCCCCCAAGGACCACACAGCATCATACTGCTTCTAGGTGAGGAAGCCCAGATTCACACGTGAGCTGTTTGGCTCCAAGAGTTTATGTTTTTAGCACTACTTCATCTGCTCCTTCCAAGATACAGCCCCTTTTCTGCTGTACATTGATTAAAAAAAAGGCATTTATTTATTTTTATTTTACATGTATGAGTATTTTGACAGCATGTGTGTATACGCATGTGTGCAGTGCCCATAGAGGACAAGAGGGCATTAGATCCCCCAGAAATGGAGTTAACAGACAACTGTGAGCCACTACATGGGAGCCTGAACCTGGGTCCTCTGCAAGAGCAACAAGTACTTTGTTTTTGTTTGTTTTTTGAGACAACGTTTCTCTGTGTAGCCCTGGCTGTTCTGGATCTCACTCTGTAGCCCAGGCTGGCCTCAAACTTACAGTGATCTGCCTGCCTCTGCCTCCCAAGTGCTGGGATTAAAGGTGTGCACCACCACTGCCCGGCACAAGTACTTTTAACAGCTGAGCCACCTCTTCAGTCCCTACATTGATTCCCCCCCACCCCCAATTTTGAAGTTAATTTTTAGTTAAATAAAATAATGGGTTTCCTTATAACATTCTCATACATGCATCATTGTACTTTGCTTATATACCACCCCCACACACTGCCCTTTCTCTTTCTCTCCTGTCTTATGCCTCACTGATCCCCTTCTGCCCTCAAATTGTCTGCTTTCTGCTTGCGTGCGCGCGCACGCGCGCACACACACACACACACACACACACACACACACACACACACTATATGTACTTTTTTTTTTTTTTTTGGTTTTTCGAGACAGGGTTTCTCTGTGTAGCTTTGCACCTTTCCTGGGACTCACTTGGTAGCCCAGGCTGGCCTCGAACTCACAGAGATCCACCTGGCTCTGCCTCCCGAGTGCTGGGATTAAAGGCGTGCGCCACCACTGCCCGGCTATATGTACATATTTTAAAAATACAGATTGTTTATGTGAGAGAAAACATCCATTATCTGTCCTTTTGGTTTTGACTTATTTTGCTTAACTTACCTCCAGTTCCATCCCTTTCCCTAAAAAGATAATAATTTCATTTTTTATGGCTGAATAAAATTATACAGTGTACATGTCATAATTTTCTTTATCCCTTCATCTATTGATGGGCATCTAGGCCAATTTCATATCTTGGATTTTGGAAATAGTACACCAAGAAACGTGAATGTGAAAGGTTATCTGTGGCATGTTGACTTAGATTCCTTTGGGCATATTCCCAGGAGTGGTAAAGCTGGGTCATTTTGTAGGTCTATTTTTAGAGTTTCTGAGGACCTTCAGCATTGATTTCCATAGAGGCTAAAGTAGTTTACCTTTCCACCAGCAGTGTGTAAGGATTTATTTTCCCCTGAATCCTCCTCAGCATCTGTTGTTTAGTTTTTCTTTCTTTCCTTCTTTTTAAACATTTGCTTCTTTTTCTTTTATGTATATGGGTGTTTTGCCTGCATTATGTATGTGCAACATGTGCGTGCAGTGACATCTGCGGCCAGAAGAGGGCGTCAGATGCTCTGGACCTGGAGTTACAGTCTTTAGCTACTATGTGGTGCTAGGAATCGAACTCAGATACTCTACAAGCAAGAGCTCTCTCTCTCTCTCTCTCTCTAACTTTCTTTTTTATTTATTCTTTATGTCTTCCACATCATGCCTCCTAATCCCACCCATCTCCCCATCCCCCAGAATAAAACAAAATAAAATTTAAGAGAAAAAAGAAAAAAAAAAGGGGGAGAAAGGGAAATTCTCATCGTGGAAGCTGCAGTGTGACACAGCGACTTACGCAGTGAACCCCTTCATCTGTGCATTTTTACATGCAGGCGTTTATCACAAAGAATCAATGCTCCACTCCAAGGCCCCTGGTCTCTGCTGCACCATTGACACTGGGCCCTCCCTGGGATTCTCCTTGGACATCCTGTTGCTGCCCTGTGTCGTGGAGATCCTGCAGCTTTGGGTCTGCAGGACCAATCCCAGTGCTCCAGCAGATCAGAGATGGGGTGGATGTTGGGGTGGGCCAACACATAACCCTGGTTCTGGGCGGGAGTAGTTGCAGGGTTGGTCAGCTCTCCAGTTCTCCCCTGTCTTCACCACCAGGGGGAGCTCTCCTGCATTGTCCTGGCTAGTACACCCCTTATAGCAATGAGCAAGGGGCGGGGCCAGTTCTCTGGCTTTCACATCCTCGGGTCGGTTCTCCCACACCTACACCATCAGGGACAGCTCTACTGTGTTGTCCAGGCAAGGCATAGGGCCACTCTCCCGAGTGCTGCAGCTGATGAGGGGCTGGGACAGCTCTCCCACTATTACGACCTCAGGGCCAGCTCCTCCATCTGCCTCAGGCGTTGGTGGGCTGTGGGGGGGGGGGGGGGCGGATATCTCTCCCCTGCCCATGCCACCACATGACAGATGAGTAATGGGGAAAGCTCTCCCATGCTCACAACTTCGGGGCTGGCTCACCCACAACTCAGCCAACAGGTTTGTCTCTATTGTGCTGCCCAGGTGAGGTGCAAGGCCTGCTCTCCCAAGTACTGTAAGTGATCTTAATCACTGAGCCATCTTGTAATTTTGACTGGGGTGAGATAGAATCTCAAAGTAATTTTAATTTGCATTTTCCTGATGGCTAAGGATGTTGAACAGTTTTTATATGTATTTTTTGGTCCATTTTTTATTTCTTCTTTTGAGAAAATTTTCTTCAATATATTTGTTCATCTATATTTTTGTGCTTAATTTATAAAATTTCTTATAGGTTCTAGATATTAATCTCCTTTTTTGGAGGGAGGTGGTTCAAGACAGAGTTTCTTCTGTGTATCCCTGACTATCCTGGAACTCACTCTGTAGACCAGGGTGGCCTTGAATTCACTGAGATCTCCCTGCCTCTGCCTCCCAAGTGTTGGGATTAAAGGTGTATGCCACCACTGCCCTGCCAGACTAATCTCCTGTCAGATACATAGTTGGCAGATTTCCTTTTCATTCTGTAGCCTGTCTCTTTATCAATTGCTGTACAGAATTTTTTAAGAGCAACAATTAACAAATGGACGGCATGAAATTTCTGTATAGCAAAGGGTACCATCATCTAAGCAAATTGGCATCCTACAGAGTGGGGAAAAGTCTTTACCAATTATACATTTGTTTGGTTTTGTTTTTGTTTTTCAAGACAGGGTTTCTCTCTGTAGTTTTAGTACCTGTCCTGGATCTCACTCTGTAGACCAGGCTAGCCTTGAACTCACCTGGCTCTGCCTCCCCGAGTGCTGGGATTAAAGGTGTGTGCCACCACTGCCTGGCCCAATTATATATTTAATAGAGGGTTGTTATCTAGACTATACAAAGAACTAAAAAGTCTGAACATCAAGGAAACAAATAACCCAATTTAAAAGTGGGGGTCTAGAACTAAACAGAGTTCTGAACAGTTGAAACACAAAAGTCTGGGAAACACTTAAAAAAAATTTCAATGCCCTTAGCCACTAGGGAAATGCAAATTAAAACTACATTGAAATTTTATCTTACTTCTGTCAGAATGGCCAAAATCAATAAAACAAATGATAACAGTGAGGATGCTGGGAAAGAGGACACTTACTCATTGTTTCTGGGAGTGCAAACTGATACAGTTACCATGGAAAGCAGTGTAGATGTGTAGTGGGAAGTTTTTCTGTGTCCTGCCCAGTCCCACAGCCACTTGGTCCCAAGTAAACACACAGAGGCTTATATTAGTTATAAACTGTATGGCCTATGGCTTGGGCTTCTTGCTAGCTAGATCTTTCATCTTAAATTAACACATTTCTATTAATCTATGTATTGCCATGTGGCTGTGGTGTTACTGATCTGTTGGCATGTTGTTCCTTGGGCGGCAGGCTGGTGTCTCCTCTTCCTACCTTTCTCTTTCCTGTATCTTTGCTTAGATTTCACACCTGCCTCTAAGCTGCCTTGCCATAGGCCAAAGCAGCTTATTTATTAACCAATGGGAACAACATGTATTCACAGCATACAGAAAGACATCCCACAGCATGGATGTTCCTCAAAAAGCTGAAAAAAAATCAATCTACGGTAAGATCCAGCTGTACCATTCTTGGGCATATCCCCAAAGGACTCTACATCCTACTACAGAAAGACTTGCTCATCCATGTTCATTGCTGCTCTATTCAGAAGAGCCAGAAATTGGAAATGGCCTAGGTCTCTTTTGACTGATGAGTGGATAATGAAAATGTGGTATACTTATGCAGTGAAATATTATTTATTTGTTAAGAAAAATGAATCTATGAAGTTTACAAGTGAATGAATGCAGCTATAAACAATCATCCTGAGTGATGTTGTGTGATCCAGACTCAAAAAGACAAATATTGTATTGTGGATGTTAGCTTCTAAGCTTTAGAAATGTGTATTTTGATCAGAATAACCACAGATGTTAGGCAGCTAGTAAGGGACCAGGGGGAGGAGATGATCTTCTAAAGAAGGGGAAATAGAACATTGTATTATAAAGGGGAAGTAAAATATGAGGATAAAAGGGGGGAGGGGTGGCAGGGCAGGGTAAAGAAGGTTGAGACAAATAACACTAAGGTCTTTTGAAAAGCCATATGGAAACCTACCACTGTAGAGGCTCCCTAAAATATATACATATATGAAAGGAATATAAACAGAGGTCACCAAGTAATGGGGGACATAATGTTCCAACTAGTTATCATAAATTATCAACTAAAACTTCCAGTACCAGGAATGAGTTATATCTTGTTGAGTTGTTGGCTAAAAGGGTTCCCTAGAAATCCCCAAACATTATTGGCTACTGTCAAGGCCATTGATTACCTCTACAACCTGATGGTAAGGTCCTCTTGCTGAAGACACCACTTAAACATCACTGGACATGAAGAAATTGAGCTAGTACCCAACTAGAAGTTTTACCTCTACTGACTGGTGTTCATGGTTCTGGAAGTACTTTGCATAGTATTGGAGGAGAAAGGCAGTCACCAGCTACAAACCCTTGTCTTAGTCAGGGTTTCTATTGCTGTGAAGAGACGCCATGACCAGGGAAACTCTTACAAAGGAAAACATTTAATTGGGGCTGGCTTACAGTTTCAGAGATTTAGTCCATTATCATCATGGTGAGAAGCATGGTGGCATACAGGCAGACATGGTGCTGGAGAGGAGCTGAGAGTTCTACACCCGGATCCATAGACAGCAGGGGGGGGGGGGGGAGAGAGAGAGAGAGAGAGAGAGAGAGAGAGAGAGAGAGAGAGACTCATGCCTGGCTTGAGCATTTGAAATCCCAAAGCCCACACCTAGTGATAAATGTCCTCCAACAAGATCACACCTACTTCAATAAGGTCACATCTCCTAATAGTGCTACTCCCTGGTGACCACGCATTCAAATCTATGAACCTATGGGGGCCATTCCTATTCAAACCACCCCAGTCACCCACCTACAAACCCTGCCACCTACAGCAGTGACCTTCCTGCAGGATACACAGGCATAGTAGTGGCACAATGTTACCGAAGTAACCAACTACTTTTTGATTGGAGTTCAGTCACTCCATGAGATGGAACCTATACCTGATACTGCTAAAGTGGTTTAGAATCTGAGACTAGATGGACCCTAGGGAAAAACCCATTACTGTTTTTTAATTAAAAATTTATGGGGTTGGGGATTTAGCTCAGTGGTAGAGTGCTTGCCTAGCAAGTGCAAGGCCCTGGGTTCGGTCCTCAGCTATGAAAAAAAAAATTTTATAATATAATTACATCACTCCCACCCTTCCCTGTCAGAAACTTAAATTTCATGCAATTCTTGGGATTATTTCCTGCCCTATTGGAAAGTCCTTGTTTATGTCTTGAAATGTGTTCATCTAGTAGGTTCAGAGTTTCTGATCTCATAATAAAGTTCTTGATTCACTCTGAATTGACTTTTGTGTGGGGTGAGATAGAGCAATCCAGTTTCATTCTTCTACACGCGAGCATCCATTTTTTCCCAGCACCGTTATTAAAGAGGCTGTCTGTCTGTCTTTCCTCCAACGTGTGTTCTTGGCACCTTTGTCAAGAGTCAGGTAGCTGCGGCTGTACTGGCTTCTTTCTGGCTTTTCTGTTTTATTCCATCCTGGTTTTGTACCAGCACTATGCTGGTCTTGTTCCTGTGGTTCTGGAGTATCATTTAAGATCAGGTATTATGGCACCTCAAGCTGCGCTCTTTCTGTTGAGGGTTGTTTTAGCTGTTTGGAATAATTTGTGCTTCCGTGTGAAATTTAGCCTTTTTTTTTTCTATCTTTTTGTGAAGAATGTTATTAGGATTTTGATGAGGACTGCCTTGAATCTGTAGCTCTCTTTTGGTGACACGGCCATTTTCACAATTTGAATTCTGCCGATGCATAAGCCTGAGATCCATGCCCGGCTCTGTCCTCTTCAATTTCTTTCCTTGGTGTTTTGAAGTTTCCAGCACAGAACTTCTTTCTCCTCATTGTTAGGGTTAGCCCTCAGCCTTTTATTTTGAAGCTATCGTGAATGGGAGCTTTTAAACTTAAGTTTTTTGCTTTTTTGATAATTTCACCCACAAGTTCTCTCTTTACATCATTTCCACACTTCTTCCCCCTCCAACTCTTCCCACGATTCTCCCGACTCCCTCTCAAATTCTGACTGCTTCTACAATTATTTTTACAGGCATCTATATCCATACCTATATTTATGTCCCATTTAGTGTCACTTTTATGTACACATGCTTAGGGCTGACCCCTGGGCTGGATAACGTATCAGGGACTCATCTGTGAGAAGACCGACTCTCCTCTCCCAGCAGCTGCTGCTTCATCTATAACATGAAGATAAGGAAACCTGCCAGTTTAGAAGGAGAGCCTAGGTGAGAGGGTGTCAAAGTGTCCCTAACTGTGAATCATCAGTGCAAATCTGGGGGCAGATGCTGTTTATTCTTTGGGCCGCTATGCATGCAGAATATTGACTTTCTTTGCCTCATTTGCTCCCAAGAAAAATGTGTAAACGCTGGTGTCCTGAGTGCCCTCCTGTGTGCACAGGGGGAGGCCAGGAAATGAAAACCATGTGACTCCGACTCAGGCCTTGACGCTTCACGTTTCCCCACAAGGAGGAAGAAAAGACGCCAGTGATGTTTTAGGAGATGATTAGGAGGGATATGACCTAGGCTTGCGCTCCTCGGCTGCTTGGGTTTCTCTTGAGCAATCGTTTCTGTTCTCTTCACGGCAAAATCTCACTTCATTTGTTGAAATCTGACAAAATCGGACAAAAAGAGGCTCAGGATGCTGTAGTAAAAATGATCTATAAAATTTAAATGAGCCTTGCATGACTTGGCCTCGGGCACTGTATTAGCCAGGGTTCTCTGTAGTAACAGGATTTACGGAATGCATCTCTCTCTCCATATAGAAAGGAGATTTATTAGGATGATTTATAGGCTGTGGTTCAGCTAGTCCAACAATGGCTGGCTGTGAACAGAAAGTCCAAGAATCCAGAAGTTGCTCAGTCCACTAGGCTGGATGTCTCAGCCGGTCTTCAGTAGATGCCGGAATCCCAAAGAAGTAGCCTCTAATGCCAGTGAAGGGATGGACTTGCTAACAAGGTGGGGGCAAGCAAGTGTGTCTTTCCACCTCAAGTTCCAGATTAAAGAGGATCTACCCACTTCAAATTAAGCAAAAAAATCCCTCACAGGTGTGCCCTCCAAAAGGAGAGTGGGAGGGAGGGAGGGAGGGAGGGAGGGGGGAGAGAGAGGGAGAGAGGGAGAGAGAGAGAGAGAGAGAGAGAGAGAGAGAGAGAGAGAGAGAGAGAGAGAGAGAGAGGAGAGAGACATATGCCTTGACTGAGAGAGAGCATGCACATGCATGTGTCTGTGTCTGTCCGTCTGTCTGTGGCAACAGGCAACTATGTCTGTACCCTGGGACAGGAGACCAAGAGGGTTCCTCCAGAGGCCTGGGACTTAACCAGGGGAGAATAGGACAGTTGTTCTGAAGTAAAAAGTTAATGCTTCTACTATTTCTTCATTTTAAAAGTTTGGATTTGACATCTGCTTTGGAGAGAGGAAAATAAATTCCAACTGGCCTCCTTCTTTGTCTTATTGCTCATTTAAGAGTGGGGGTGGAAAGAGGCTGGAAGTTGAAACACAGTAACATGAGCCTTGAAAACACAGTGATTCACAATTAGAAAGTGAATGGCTTACATATGGCACAAGACAGAGGGGGAGGGGAGGGAGAGGGGAGGGAAGGGGGAGGACAGTGGGAGGGAGAGGGGAGAGGAGGGAGAGGGGAGTGGAGGGGAGTGGGCAGGAAGACCACAGGCAGGTCACTGTCCACCATACAGACCAGGCAGAAGTCCGGCTCACAACAAAACTACCTCCTCTGCAATTCTTCTCGAGATTTTGTTTCCTTGGCACAAAGAACAGTAGAGAAGAGACGTGTTTTATGTTCAGACTTCTGTGTATTCTCCATCTGAGCTGCTCAAAATGGACATTCTTGGTTCTAGGGTCCTCCTCAGATGAACCCAGAACCCCAAGCATGCTCAGTATGTACTCCCCTACTGAGTTACACTGCTATGCACCCCCCACCCCCACCCCTGCGGCCACGGTCTCTTTCCTTGCACACCCACATCACACTAGGAATTGCAAGAGGACTAAAATGTGACCACTTGTTCTCAATGTATTAAAACTCAAACTCACCAAGCCGGTGATGGGAACGGAAGTTCCTTCCTGGATGGACCCATCTCTACACCAAGGACCGCTCACTCCCAGCTCAGCAAGCACTCTCTGGAAGGCCAGGGTGAAAAGTGACTCCTGGATACCACAGGACAGTCGTGCTCCTGAACTCTCACCAGGGGTGGCTGCTCACACAAGCCTGCACAGTGACAAGCTTGTCAGTGTCACAGCATGGGTGGGGTAAGGATTCCAGGGAGCCAAGGAGCTTTTGACCTGTGATGGCTGCTGGGGAGGTGGAGTCAGGTTCCTTCAGGGGCGTGGACCTTGGTGGGTCAACCATGCAACAGTGGATGTGCACACACCTGTGAGTACAGTGATGTCCACACACCCGTGAGTACACGACTCCAGGGATGTCCACACACCTGTGAGTACAGTGATGTGCACACACCTGTGAGTACAGTGATGTGCACACACCTGTGAGTACAGTGATGTCCGCATACCTGTGAGTACAGTGATGTCCACACACCCGTGAGTACAGTGATGTCCACTCACCTGTGAGTACGTGGGCAGCACACACTGGGCTTTGTGGGTTATTAAAAAGAAAACACAACATTCCGAGGGGCCGAGGGTAGAGCTGAAGGAGTTAGGAGATGGGGGTTTGAATATAATTACAATGCACTGTATGAATGTGTGAAATGCTCCAATAGTTAATAAAATATATTAAAAATTCCCCCAGATGTAGTTTCCTTTCAGATAGACACGTTTTCCCCTTCCACTTCAGAATTTTGCTGTCTAGCCCAGGCTGTTGTTGAATTCAACGTCCTGTGCGCTGGGATTGTAAGATCACAACATGTAACTCAACAGACGGGCTCGCAATAGACATTTGAAGACTTTTTTTTTTTTTTTTTTTGGGTTTTTTGAGACAGGGTTTCTCTGTGTAGCTTTGCGCCTTTCCTGGAACTCACTTGGCAGTCCAGGCTGGCCTCGAACTCACAGAGATCCGCCTGGCTCTGCCTCCCGAGTGCTGGGATTAAAGGCGTGAGCCACCACCGCCCGGCGACATTTGAAGACTTTTTAAAAGGATCCTTCAGCTACAGCCAAGTGCGGTTCAAGCCTGTGATCCTAGCTCTTGGGGATAGGATATATGGAGAGTTAGGGAGAAGATTTCAAGTTCAAAGTCAGCCTGGGCTATTAGCAAAACCCTAACTCAAATTTAAAGAAACCGTAACCTATTAGGTAATAACCAGTTGAATGGAAGTCTGGGAGATCAGGAAAGATGCTCCTTGGTGGTCCTTTAGCTAGTATGAATGAGATTTCCCCATTGCTTTTAGGCACTGATAGCTGTATTTTATTCAGTTTAGACTATAAGCAATAATGATTTGTTTCCCCAGAATTTTGACACTTGGATGAGTTGAAAGGTCTAATTCAAGAGTGTCTATGGTCAGTTGTGGTGGCACAGGCTTGTAACCACAGCGCCTGGGAAGTTGTGATGGGAGGATTGTCATGAGTTTGAGGCCAGCTTAGGTTATATAGTGAGTTCAAAGCTAGCCTGGAAAGCAGAGCAAGATTCTGTCTTTTTATTTTACAGCTCCTTTTATTTAACGTGTACGGGTGTTTTGCCTGCATGTATGCCTGAGCACCACATGTGTGTGCCTGAGGCTGGGGGGGGGGGGGGCAGAAGAGGGTGCTGGATCCTCTGGGACCGAGTTGCAGTTTGATAGTGAGCCACCATGTGGATGCTGGGAATTGAACCTAGATCCTCTGGAAGAGCAGCCAGTGCTCCCAACTGCAGAACCATCACACTAGCCTGTTTTTTTTTTTTTTTAAAAAAGAAAAGGAATCTGGGGTTGGTGGTGCACGCCTGTAATCCCAGCACTTGGGAGGCAGAGGCAGGTGGGTCTCTGACTTTGAAGCCAGCCTGGTCTCTATAGTAAGTTCCAGGCCAGGCAGGATCTACGTAGAAAGACTGTGTGACCAGAAGTTTCCCCAGTCCCACCCGGTCCCACAGTCACGCAGCTGTTTATAAAACAATCACTCAGAGGCTTAATATTAATCACAAACTGTATGGCCCATGACTTCTTGCTTCTTGCTAGCTAGCCCGTATAACAACTGAACCCGTTACTATTAATCTATGTATCGCCTCGTGTTCCGTGGCTTTACCTGCATCCCATTACATGCTGCTCCTTAAACGGCCGTTTGGTGTCTCCCTTTACTCTCCTTTCTCTGTTCTTTTTAGATTTTCCCACCTGGCTCCATCCTGCCCTGCCATAGGCCAAGGCAGCTCCTTCCATGCATCACCGTGCCTGTCGTAAGTGGTGCTGGGAACTGAACCGAGGACTCAGTGCATGCTAGGCAAGCACTCTTGCAACAGCAGAGGCAAGAGCTCTATCCCCAGCAGTTTAGAACAGTTTTGACGCACCTGGATTAAACTCTGATCGCATATGCAGGAGGAACGAGGTGAAGAGTGATGGATCGTGAGTCACTGGAATCCACACTGAATACCCTCACCCCGTGCTCTCTTCTGCTAACGGCGTACAGCTCACATTTAAAGTGCAGGGCTTGCACTATTTCCTCACATCCGTCCCACAGCCCTTAGAGTTTCCGTCCAGTCTTTGGAACGGCGTCGGCCTCAGCGTTCTTAAAAGAAGCATTGCTGAGACTCACCGCAGCTGTTTGCCTCGAGGGTTCTGAGTTGCACGAACCACCCTTAGCTTTCCCCGTCCGTGCATCTTCGCGAACAGCTGGAAGTAATTTTCAACCTCAGCATTCCGCATTTCACGGATGGGTGAACTTTACAATAACTTTGGAAGCAACGGTTCGAAAGCGCGTGCATCTCTGATGGGACGCTTGACTCGCCTCATCCTGGCCACTGGTGCTGAAATATTTAAAATCTCTGAAAAGGTTCTTACCAGAGTTGTAAAGGAGATGCCGGAAAGGCACAAAGAAGAAGAAATCACATCAATATGCTGACTCTGTTCCCTGTATGACAGCCGAAGTGATCTCCCAGAAGAACAGCAGGTTACCTCATGTCCCTCCCCGACCTCAGCTCTCCAATGGCTTCCAGCCATTCTGGGCAAAATCTAAGATTTTTAAAATGCTTTTCCTGGCCCCTGGTGACCTGGGTTCTGCCTTCCCTCATGGTGTATTCTTCCTCCTCCTGCTCGCTCTGAGGTGGCCTTCTTTGCTCTCAAGCCAACCATGATTCCCTCTCAGGCCTTTACTCCGGGCATCTTCCTGGCTGGCGATATTTCATGCCCAGGTGTCTGTGTGGAACGCACTTACCTTTATTCCCATTTCTGCTCACATGCCGCCCTCTGAGGCTGTCTTCCTGTCTAAGGACCGCCCTGCCCTCCCCCCCACACACTGTCTACCCCCAGCCTACGCTGTTTTCCTACCAGGCCTTTCTTGTGAACTAACACCATATGGTGCTTATTATGCTTCTCTACAACAGTGTGGGAACCCGCTGATTACCTCTGTGTTCTGAGCGCCCAAACCCGTGTGTATCCAGCCACTATTAAAAACATTAGTTGGATGAGAGCATAAGAGGTTTTGTAGTTTGAGAAAGAGCCTTCCTCTGTAGCCCAGGCTAGCTTATGTATACCCGCAGCTTGTGTATAACCCAGACCAACTTCCGTACTCCCAGCCAGACAGCTCCTGGCTCTGCCTCCCAAATGCTTGGATTACAGGTATGCAGCCCTGTTATCCAATTACAATTGGATTGTTTGTTTTGGGAGGCTTTTTGAAGCGGGGTTTCACTATGTAGCTCAGACTGGCCTCAGACTCACAAAGATCCACCTGCCTCTGCCTGCTGAGTGCTGGGATTAGTGTGCACCACCACACTCTGCCCCGCTGAGGAGAAGAGTTTTAAGAAATGGGTCCTATAACCACATATGCAGAACACTAATGAACTCACCAGGGCATATTGGGTAATTTCTCTATTTCTTTTTCTCAAGAGTACACTGGCATTTAATTTGCAAAGCTAAAATAATAAAATGTTCAATTAAATCAGACAGTGTTACATCTTTGAAAAGCGGGTGTGATTCTCTCTTGGATTGTACATGTAGAGACTATTTCTTGTTTTCACCCTATCGATATGCCATGCCTTTTCATAACTAATGCATCACTTCCCATCCCCGCAGAGTTGTCCCAAACTCACTTTTACAAAAGGAAGCAGGACAATGCCTTCTAAACAGTCCTCAGATCTCAGCTCTTGGCCGGTGTCATGAACATGATTTGTTGTTGTTTTAAAAGTTTTTTTTTATTAAATTATTATTATTGAGACAGAATCTCACTATGAAGCTCTGGCTGGCCTGGAACTTTCTATGTAGAGCCGGCTGGCCTCGAATTCATGGAGATCCACTTGCCTGGCTCCCAAGGGCTGTTGTCAAAGACATGTGCCATCAAGCTTGGCCATGGTTTCTTTATGCATAGATTAATGTCTGGGGACAGGATGGGAATTGGTGTGGTAGAAGCCCAATCAATGACTCCAGAGTGGGTGGGGATAAATGCCTGGGTTAGCTTAATACTTTAAAGCAGCGGTTCTCAACCTTCTGATCGCTGTGGCTCTTTAATACAGTTCCTCATGTTGTGGTGACACCCCAACCACAAAATTATTTTTATTACTTCTTCATAACTATAATTTTGCTACTGCTATGAATTGTAATGTAAATATCTGATCTGCAACCTCAAAGGGGTCACGACCCACAGGTTGAGAACTGCTGCCTTCAGGGCCAAACACAGAGAAAGCAATGGTGTAGAAACACTTAGCATTAGCATCACCCACGATGGTTCCATGGGCTCGGCGACCTCTCGAATCTTCATAGCAACAACGTGAATCTTGGGTGCTGCAGTTGGAAGTTTTGAGGTTTTCTGACGATGGTGTGTTCTGGAGTGGGGGCTGTAAGGTATGTGGAGACAGTCTCAGTGGATTTCCTGTGTGGAAAAAAGCCAATCCAGTTCACAAAGAGACACTGAAAGGACAGACAGCAGCAAGGTGTTAAGACCACGGGTGATACTACTAGCATCTCCCGCAGGGGACTGACGGCTGTGTGGTGAAATGCCCAAGGGATGACGGTCTACGCCCATCTCTGTCACTTCATGTCATCGATGGAATTCATGGCTAGGTTGAAAGAGAAAACCCGCGTGACCTTGAGAGTGGTTGAAGCTAACGTTTGATAAATGTGGTTTGTAAATATTAAGTCTGGGGACAGCAAAGAGAGCAAGGACCTTCGTGTGACGAACACTGTGTTCTCACAGGTCAATAAAACAAGAAGCCCAAGGAGCAACATTTTGAAGAAACACACAAGCAGCAGAGTCCAAACCGTTTCTTTTTAGACAGGATCTCACTGTGAATCCCTGGTTGTCCCAGGACTTGCTATGTAGAGCAGGCTGGCCTCAAACTCACAGAGATGTGTCCGTCCACTCTGCCTCCCAAGTACTGTGATTAAAGGTGTCCAGCCTTCTGTGATACAAGTATACTGTGAACTATGTTCAAAATCATAGCTAATTAAGTATCTGTATATTTTTTAACCATGTGGGTATCTTAGTGTTTTAGTCAGTGTTCTATTGCTGTGAAGAGACACCAGGACCATGGCAACTCTTATATAAAGAAAGTATTTAATTGGGGCTGGCTTATGGTTTCAGAGGTTTAGTCCATTATCCTCATGGTGGGGAGCATGGTGGGATGCAGGCAGATGTGGTAGCTGAGACCTCTACATTTGGATCCTCAGGCAGTAGGAAGAAGGAGACACTGGGCCTGGCTTGAGCATCTGAAACAGGGTTTCTCTGTGTAGCCTTGACTATCCTGGAACTCTCTCTGTAGACCAGGCTGGCCTCGAACTCAGAGATCCACTGCCCCTACCTCCCCAGTGCTGGGATTAAAGGCGTGCGCCACCATCGCCTAGCTTGGAGGTATTTTTTTAAAGACACAGTGCTCAGCCCGCCACTAGCTGTAAACTGTGGGGATATTTTCCGTCAAGGTTTTGCTTCGAGTTAAGTAATCAGGGCCAGAAAGGTCGCATATCTCAAGTACTTCACTGAGATGACTGCCTGGAATGTGCTTTTGATGGAAGGAAGGCCTCAGGTAGATAGCTGTTTCAAACCATGCTGTGGCCAACAGTGTTTTGTTTTGTTTTAAATAAAGGACATTTTCAACCCATTTAGAAACTATAAACTTAGTACAGAGCTTTGGATTGTTTTGGAGGGGGAACATCCTGAGCTGATTCAAAGGACACAAGGAGAAGACCCTCAACTGAAACCAGATGTTCTCATTGTGGTTATCTTTTAGTGGCCACCGGCAGGCACACCCTAAAGCCCGAATCTTAACCCGGTGAGTCATGCCCTGATGGCTGTGCAAAGTGCCGGCGGCTTTGTTCGTGAGAGCCCCTGAGAATGTGTGCCGGGCCCCATACGTGAGTAGGAACCCATCTTATCTCACAGAGCAAGAAGAAACTTGCAGAGTCAGTTTTGCTCCCATGATAGAAATGAAAGCACTGAGGATCGGAGACCTTCAATGAGTCACCTAAGGTCATCCTGGAGAGATACAGGCCCACTCACGCCAGACTGCGAAGCTGTTCCCACACTGTCACCCTGCCCTTGTCACATGGAACACAGAGCTGACAGTCGCTTGACTAATCCCCATGGGACCACGATGACTTTCCCAAAATTGGGGTGTTTCCTCACTCATTGGGACCTAATGCTGCCCTTGGCCTCTCCCCACCCCAGTGCTCCTCTGTTAGCTTCTTCTGAGTGCCTGGAATGCCCCTGCATCAACTAGAGAGGCTATACCTGGCCCCCAGAGGAGGCCTTGTGCTTGGACAGCCCATGACAGACGTAGGCAGTCTTTGTAAGTCACCTCTGAGTATCTCTGCACAGAGGCAGAGCAGCTCAACAAGTCCCGTCTCTCAGTTAAAGATTTCCTCAAAGCCGTCAATTCTAAGATGGTCGTATTTCTGCTAGGGCTGCAGGCATCAGGTGCAGCTCCTCAGTGTTGCCTGGCCTTCCCTGGAGACTCCCATCCTTCCCTGTGGCTCATGTCCTGCTAAGCACGCCAGGACAGACAGACCTGGCCATGCCACTTGGAATCCAGGCTAAGGCATTATTGACTGCCAGATACATTATTTTCGTCAAGACAGAAAAAAAAACGTCTAATAAACTGACACATGATAGTGCCGCGTGTTACTTGAATCAGCCACAGTGCCTCTTTGTTGCTCTGAAATATTTTTCGTATGTTCTGACGAGTTCGTCAAATTCTCCTGCTTTCAACTGCCATGACAGGCCATACTTCACAGCCTTTCTTCCTAGCAGCTTAGACCTGTGTTGTTGGACCCCTGAAGCAGTATACTTGTGGAGCTGGAGGCTCATGCCCCTTGGGTAGACTTTAAGACAGTTGGTTTTGAGCTTGCATTTTTTACACTTCAGAATGCTGTGTGGAGATATGCATTTTCCAGTCTTTATTGGCCTGAGGCACATGAGGTTTTTTTGGAGCTTTTATTCTGTACCCTTTGCTCCCTGATAATGCCCCCAATTGCCCCATTATTTTTTTTCTGGGGGAAATAGAGCTTGTGAAAAGACTTGTACCCCATGAACAACATGCTGGGGGCTCACAGTCATGGCTTCTGAGCAATCCACAGTTTTGTTTTTGTTTTTTGAAACAGGGTTCTCAGTGTATCCCTGGCTGTCCTACCTAGAACTTGCTCTGTAGACCAGGCTGGCCTCAAACTCACAGAGATCCTCCTGCCTCTGCCTCCCAAAAGCTGGGTTTAAAGGCATCACCACTGCCTAGCATTTTTTTTGAGGGAGCAGTCAGGGCAATCTACATTTTGGGCCTAGATGGAAGCTGTGAAGTCCAAGAACTTCCTGAATGTCATCACACATGTTATTTCCAAGCCAGCACTGCAGAATGACGAGGACAACATCACCTGCATAAATTGTCTCTATCAGTGATGTCCGTGAAAACTAATTGAAGTACCAGGTATAGTTCTTCATAATACATATTATAATAGATGTGTAACTAATACAAAAGATCTGCCCACAATCACCTTGTTGAAACCCAGTGTGACGTGTACCATGCCTTGGAAGGGAACTCTGTTGTGGGCTGGCTTCCCTAAGAGTGCCTGGCAGTTTTCAGTCACATCACAAGGCAGAAGGTGAACCGTCCGTCACAGGGGACTGAGGGGGTGTTGTCTCTTGGGACTCACACAGCGGCCTTTGTCCTGTGGTGCAGCCTGGGTACGTTTCTGTGACATCTGCAGCTGGAATAGGCTTGAAGTTGGTCAGGTGTGGTCTGCAGAGGTACAACACTGGCTGTGGGTGAGGCATAAGAGAAAGGTTAGGAGTCAAGTCTTCTGTTGGTTGGATTACGGGCAGTGATAGTCTGCTGAAATCATAACTCAGAGCTGGGGCACGACATCACACCTGCACTGTTCCCGCCGTCCGTCCGAGCAGTCTGACGATACAGTTACCACTTACTTGTTTAGTATTATTTGAAGACTTTTCTTTATACGGGTATACTAGTATCAAAACTGTCAGACCTAGCCGAGTCAGGCTATGGTGGCGCACGCCTTCAATCCCAGCACTCAGGAGGCAGAGGCAGGTGGATCTCTGTGAGTTCGAAGCCAGTCTGGGCTTTGGAGTGAATTCCAGGAATTCCAGGAAAGGTCAAAGCTACACAGAGAAACCCTGTCTCGAAAAACCAAAAAAAAAAAAAAAAAAAAAAAACCCCAAAACTGTCAGACCAAAATGCTTGGTACCACGAATACAACAGTTTAGACCATTACAGTGTGTACAATTCTTTTTTTAAAACTTTCTTTTTATTTAGTCTTCGTATCTTTCACAGAATGCATCTTGATCCTATTCTTTGCCCCTTCGTATCCACATTCTACCCTTGCACCCTTCCCACCAAAGTAAAACAAAATTTAAGAGAAAAAAAAAAAAGGAAAAAATCTCGTTATGGAAGTTGTAATGTGACACAGTGAGTCACGCAGTGAACGCTTGTCCATGTATCTTTGCTTGCAAGTGTTTATTGCTGAGAGTCATTGGTCTGGTTCGAGGCCTCTGGTTTCTGCTACATTGTTGATGAACCCTCACTAGGACTCCTCTTGGACATCCTGTTGTTGCCTTGTGTTGTGGAGATCCTGCAGCTTTGGGTCTGCAGGACCGGTCCCTTCACGTGCTCCCACAGATCATAGGTGGGGTGTATGTTGAGGTGGGCCAACTCAAACCCTCGTTCTGGGCCTGGGTAGTTGCTGGGTTAGCCAGTCAGCTCTCCCCTGTCCTCACCACCAGGGGCATTGCCCTGGCTAGTTTGCCTCTTGAAGCAACGAGCTTTCTGGCCCTCGGGGTAGGCTCTCCCACGCTTGGACCATCAGGGGCAGCTCTGCTGTGCTGCCCAGGCAAGGTGCAGGGCCCAGTGTCCCGAGTGCCGCAGCTGGTAACGGGGAGGGCCAACTCCCTCATCGTGCACCACTGTTTTCATTTGGCATGTTTAAGACAGGGCCTTACTCCGGAGCGTTTGCAACCTCCAGCTTGTGGTGGTTCTCCTGCCTCAGCTCCCAAGTGCTGGAATTATAGGGGTGAGTCAATATGCTTGAATAACAATTCCCAAAATTCTTTTTTTTTTAAATATGTGGAGCGCCCCCCCCCCCCTTTAAACTTTTATTTTTCTGGGCATTGGTGTTTTGTCTGCATGCGTGTCTGTGTGAGGGTGTAAGGTCTGGAACTAGAGTTATAGACAATTGTTAGCTGCCATGTGGGCGCTGGGAATTGAACCCAGGTCGTCTGGAAGAGCAGCCTGAGCCATCTCTCCATCTCCTCAAAATTCCTAAAAATTAAAAAGAATTTAAAAAATACGTGTATTTGTGTCCAAGCTTGTATATGTGATCGCAGCGCCCCCAAAGGCTAGAAGCCGGTATAAGGCCCCCCAGAACTGGAACTATGTGTTGTTCTGAGCTACCTGACAGGGGTGTGGGAATGGAACTTTGGTCTTTTACTCTGGATGATGTTGAGCCATCTCTACAGCTCCATGTTCCAAATTCTTAAGTAGAGATCCATAAGGGTGCTTGCATAAGCAGAAATTTAAAAACCTGTGGGCTAGGAAAATATCAACGTAATGAAGAAACTCTGCCTCAGTCAGTAATCACAGGGAAGCTTTCGCTTTCGTGGTGGAAGCATGGAGCCCAGCTTCACACCTCGGTCATTGCTGTAGAAATTTCCAAGTGCTTTTCTGATGTTTGCCCTAGAGTGAAACTGAATTGCTTGTGTGCCATTTGGTTTTCTCTGTCCGTCAAATAAAAGTTCTGGGAGGCCACTGTTTTGGACGTAGCTCTTGACGGACCCCTAACAGATTGGGCTACAGGTAGCAATGGACCTAGCCACGCTAGAGCGCCATGTCACCAAACTGAAGCCCAACTTTGTCAGACCTTCCAGAAACCAGGATCAGAGAGATGGCAGCCAACACTCTCTAAGTTCAGTTTTAGTGGGTATTGTGGTGATGTTTTATTTGTGCTGAAATGTGATATTTCATTTGTATGTTAATAAATAAAGTTTGCCTGGAGATCAGAGGTCATAGTCAGCCATAAACAGAAGACAGGCAGTGGTGGCACACGTCCTTAATCTGATCACATGACAGGCAGAGTCTCTGTGTGTCCAAGGACACAGCCAAGCCTGGTGACACACACCTTTAATCCCACTACTAACCATAGAGACCTGGAGGTCTGTACAGACAGACAGTGATGAGGAAGTCATGTGGCTGGGCTTAGAGCCAATGAGAAGGCAGAACAGGAAGGCAATAAAGGCACAGGTTAGGCAGGAAGAAGCTCTTTTGGGAAGCTATGGCGAGATGTTAAGCTATGATTAGTTGGTGGCTATTGCTTTGATCTCTATGACTTGCACCTCTGTATTTGGCTCTGTGTTTCTTATTTAATAAGACTGTTTAGAAATTCATCTACAGGGTACGAGAAAGATGTTTCCTTTACTTTAAACTTTACACAGGAAAGGTTGCCTGAGGTTAACTCAACATTGTCCTGCTGTTCTGTCTCGCTGCCCTAATGGGCAACAAAAGCATGTTTGAAAGGTGAAGGAATCATTAGCCTGCATTTCACTTTGGCTTTCTTGAGCTTTTACTGTCTGTAAACAACATCTACCTCCACTCAGCACAGAGGATCCCTTTTTCTAGCTTATGCAATGACGTCTTGCCTGATTCTAGAACTGAAGGTAAATTAAGCTCTTAATCAATTATCCACTTAACTTCCATCTTAGTCATTTTGGGTGCTGTTAGAGGAGGCCACGGACGTCTAAGGAACAGGATTGGCTTTTTGCTGTTCTGGTGGGCATAGATCTAAGATAACAGTGATGGCAGCCTCTGTGTGCAGTGTTGGTTGGCTTCCGAGTTCATCGTAGGCTCCTCTCAGGGAAAGTGGGAGAGGGTACCAATCTCATTTGTGAAGTCTCCATCCTCATGACCATTTAATTACTTCCCCAAATCCCCCTGCTGCTGAAATCCCTTCCCACAAGGAGACTAAGCAACATCTACCCTTCCTCCTTGGGTCCCACCAACAAACTGAAGCATTCTATTTCCAAAGTTAACTGTGGAAAGCCAGTGGTGAATTGGGTTTCCTCTCAGAGCCTAGGTGAGAGGTTACTTACTGGGGTGTGGACACTCCTGCCCTGACTGGCCACACACATGGAGCCTCCACCCTCTTCCTCCTGAGCCTGTGCACTAGCCCCTCCCAGAGGCCACTGCAATTGAGGCAGAGCTGTAATCAACAGATGGCAGGGAGAGACTGGATATTGAGGTGAGGGTCTCAAGACCCTCTGCACCCCGCCCACCATGTCGGGGTGTAAACAGTCAGCAAGTCCAGCTGGGATAATCCTTTTGCAAAGGGGTACAGTTGAACACCCCAAGACAGTGGTTGCTTAACTCGGAGGACAGTCACTCAACATACCCATAATCCTAAAGTACAGGTGGATCACATGGACTGTGGAAATTCTCATGTTAGCATCAGTTTTAAAAGGCCTCTCACATGCCTCATTTTTAACTCTTTTCCATAGTTAGTACCTAGCAATTACCTTGTACTCCTTTGGTTTCTCCTGGAGCTCAGGGACAGAGGCCGACACACTTGAAATAATGAGCATTGTGTGTGCAGGTGTCTGCACAAGTGTGCAGATACATGAACAAGTGTGCAGATACATGAACAAGTGGGAGAGGCCAGAAGCCCGAGAGAGGCTGGGAGGGAGGGAAGTGAGGAGAGAGTTGGTGTCGTGTTTCGGCAGCATCCACCCGAGCGAGGCCCGCTCGAAGTGACTTTCCACTCCCTGTGAACACGGAATTTCTCCTTTTTGGCTTGAGCCCCTTGAGTTGAATTTCTCAGAACGAAGAGTCCTGAAATAAAGAAGCATCTTGGTGCTTCCTGCTTTTTCTAAAATTAAGTGATCTCAGGATGTAGTCTTTTAAGAGAAAATGATAGGTCTAAAATGATCCCCCACTTACATCATCTCCAGAAATGTGTAGGGTCGCTTACTTCATGTGACTCTTAGAAATATTGAGTGTCACAGTTTGTTCAAGCCACTGCTTATGTCTTAAGCTGGAAAAAGATGTTTGAAACTATTTTTTAATTTTACTCTCATCATGTGTGTGGCAAATTTAAAAAAATGCAAATCTAAATTTGAGAGTTAGAGAGACCTGCATAAATACAGAAACATGGTTTTGATTAAAAATGAGTGTGATAAGACTATCAATTTGTCACTGTTACAGTTTAAATATCCATGCTCTCTCCAAAAGTCATGTTCAATGTAATCGTGGTGTAAGAGTATTATAGGCTAGGCCTTTGGGTAGTTAGGTCATGAGGGCCAGCCAGCGTGACTGCAGCTCTTATAAAAGGCAGAACTCACCTTTCTTCCCTCTGACCTCTGCTGTTCCTCCTCCGGAGAGAAGCTACATGTGGCAATATATTGTGTACCCTAATAAACTTGCCTGAGGATCAGAGGACAGAGCCAGCCACTAGATTAGACACAGAGGTCAGGCAGTGGTGGCACACACCCTCAATCCCAGCACTTGAGATCTCATGCCTTTGCTTGGGAAGCACACACACTTTTAATCCCAGGAAGTAATATGGCAGGGCAAAGAAAGGTATATAAGGCGTGAGGAAACAGGAACTCACTCTCTTTAGGCTGAGGATTTTGTAGAGGTAAGAACTAGTGGCTGGCTGTTCTGCTTCTCTGATCTTTCAGCTTTCACCATGATATCTGGCTCTGGGTTTTTTATTAAAAGACCATCTAAGATTCGAACAACAAGAAACAACCTAGATGCCCCTCAACTGAAGAATGGATAAAGAAAATGTGGTACATATACACAATGGAGTATTATTCAGCTGTGAAAAACAATGACATCAAGATATTTGCAGGCAAATGGATGGAACTAGAAAACATCATCCTGAGTGAGGTAACCTTCACCAGACACAGGACCATGCTCACCTTGCTGTTGGACTGCTCAGCCTCCAAAACAATGAAAAATAGAACTCTGTGTCTTACTAACGACCCAGTCAGTGGTATTTTGGTACAGCGGTACAAATGGGCCAGGCAGCCAAAAATACACTCACAGCTCTAACATACCTTCATTTAAAAAAAAAATTAAGGGATAGTGACTGAATTCAAAAATTTAGGAAAATTGGTTTAAAAATGTCTAAAACATTCATTGAGTAATTTATTTCACTTTGCTATTTATGGTGCTAGGGACTGAACCCAGGGCCTGCCACCCTAAGTGAGCCTCACGGAGCCACACCCACAGCCCTCTACTGGAAAGCACTGCCTTGGGACGTCTTCCCGGGAATTCCATCCACTGTGTGAATCTCCTCCTGATCAATTCAAGCGAAATGAACCTCATTTTGTTGTAGTTGCTTAGAGGGAAAAGTACCACCTGTCACTCAATTTCCAGGAAAGCGTTCTGTCCCGCCCACCCTGGACTTAGCATGTCAGTGCCCTTGGAGATTTGGGTCAGGATGTGTGTGAGTCCCTACCCTGTTTCTCTTCAGCCGCAGACATATCAGGTGTGCACCGAGGGTGTGCCCACGTGTGCTCACGTGCGGGGTGGCTTGGTTTGTGTCCCTCCGCTGCATTTCTCTGAACTGCCTCCTGGCTTACTAAGAACCACCAGGTGTGCTTGCTTTCCGGGAAGCGGAAGTCAAAATGAAAACGGGGTGGGGGGGTGGGGCACACTAGGGAGATGTTGGTCAGAGTGTGAGTTTGTGAAGAGGAGATTCAGGGGATCCGTATGTACTTGAAAAGTTGTGCATTCTAACTATGGACAGAGGGTGGAGCGCTCCTGCCAGGAGACATAACAAACTTTCCACTGGAGCGGAAGCTCAGACATCTCCCCGCCCCCAGTTACTTTGGGCTTCTGATGCCCTTAAGCCAACAGGCTGAGAAGGGAATAACAGTGTTAGGAGGGGTGGTTGATCTAGATTACCAAGGAGAAATTGGATTGCATGGGACACAATCTGGCCAATGAGTTTTATATTTAATTTTCTGTATGTGTTCATTGTATTTAAAAATCATTTATTAAAACTAAAAACAGTGAATTGTATATGTCTGTGCACACATATGCCACAGTGCATGCGTGGAGGTCACGGGATGACTTTGTGGGAGTTGGTTATTTACACGAGGTGGGTTCTGGAGATCAAACGCAGGTTGTCGTCTTTGGCCGTGGGCACCCTCACCCACGGAGCCAGCTCTCCGGTCCCTATTTCTGCTTTTAATTGTCATGCTGATGGTATGTATCTGTGGGACAGAATGTCGCGTTTCAACACGTGAATATACTGCATGATGATCGTATTAAGACCGCCGGGTACCTGCCACTTCAGGTGTTTACCATTTCTTTGTTCCAGGGACATTTGAAATCTTGTCTCCCAGCTATTTTGAAATATGTAATTGGCTATTGTCCGTCACACTTATCCTGCCCTGTATAGAACATGAGAAGTTACTCTTCCTCATATCCAACTGCATCCTAATGCATCAGCAACCTTCTCTCATCCCTATCCTCTCATCCTTCCCAGAATCTAGTACATTTTATTTATTTTTTAAAAACTAATGATCCAGTAGTTGTTTTTTTTTTTTTTGTTTTGTTTTTTAATTTTAAACTTGGGCTGTTTTGAGGGTAATGCTTGTCACATGGACTCACAGACAGAAGTTCTGATCAATGAAACACTGGCTTCAACCACCTTTGGATTTTGATAGTTCATTACCCCATCTCATAAATGTAGGACCCTGGCAGCCTCCTGCCTCAAGTCCCCCCAGCTGTTTCTCCAGACTCCTCCCACATAACCTGATAGACATCTTATATTCCTCAGGTTATCCTTGATGGTGTCCTACCCATAAGCCCCCGAGGCTGCCTGGGCTCCGCCTGAGGTCTTCAGGTGCTCCTCAGTTTAGATCGTAACCACACATGCTGAGCAGCTCTGTGGATGGCCACATGGAGTGGATTTAGTGGTAGTGACAGTGAATCTCCTCATATCTGCAAGAACAACAAGCTCATACCCTTTATGGGAACTAATTTTAAAATAATAGTGCTGTTTTTGTTAGGCTTCTGCCGCCACTCCAGCTGCATGACCGCACATACACAGTTCAGGAGCTAAGCAAAGGGTCTTACATCTTATGTCATCAGTGTGTGCTGGTGATTATGTGCGCGCTCGCCGGCAGGGTGGCGTTTTCACCCAATCAGCACATGCGTGGCATAGCTCGTAAGCCCACCTGCGCATGTTCACAGGAGTCCTTGAAAAACTGGACACAGACTCCGCCTTCTCCTCTGCTCTCTCTTCCCCCCACTGTCTCTCTCTGCTCTCTGCATGGGCTTCTTCCCCAGGCCTGGTTCTTTTGTCCCCCCCCCCCACTTCCTCCTAATAAAGCTCTGATACTGGCTTTTGTCGTGGCTCCTGCCTCATGACCTTTCCGCATGGTAACCAGTGTCGCTTATCATTTTTAAAAACAATAGTTTCACCTTCAATACAGTGGCTGTTCCTGAAGCACCTGCTGTCCCAACCAGCAATCTAACTCCGTAGCTACCGGCAGCAGTTGGGCCACACAGGCCACAGCCAGGTGGGAATTCTGTTCCCTCAGGCACCAGCTCTATCACAGCCACTGAAAGAAACTTAATCTGGATCTCTATCCTTCTATGGAACTCAGGATTCAAAGGTTGCTGTGAAATCCTTCTAGCTCAGAGAGGATAAATGGCAAGTAGCTAACCTCCTCTCCTTGTTGTGTCTCCTGAAAAAGGGCTGTCCTTCTGCTCAGCCCCCCTAAAGGACCCTAGCTACATATGGTTCCTCCTTACCACTTCCTGTCAGCGAGTTGCTGACTCAGCCTCCTGACCCCAGGTTCATTTTGTTTAATCAAACAAATGCAACACGTCTTTGCATTGTTAACAAAAGCAGCAGGAAAAAAATGTGACACACGTTTACACAGTTAAATAAAATAATATTCCACAACATAATAGTTTAAATATATTGACTTTGTGAAAGAATAACCAGGGTTCAGAGCCAGTGAGGGAGTCATGATAGCTGTGTGGCAAACATTCACAATGATTCATGGAAAGTTGCTAAAATGAACATATGTTTAAACATCTTTAAAAAACCACAACATAACACAATGCTAAAAGCAAAATTTATTGCTTTACATACCAGGAATATCAAGTGTGTGTTAAGACTTTATTCCATGTCTAGATTTCTGTCTACATTTAGTAAATGATTAAAAATTCCTCTGGGTCTTTGTTTGTTTGAGACAGGGTTTCTCTGTGTAGCCTGGTCTGTCCTGCAACTCGCTCTGTAGACCAGGCTTGAACTCAGAGTTCTGCCTGCCTCTGCCTCCTAAGTGCTGGGATCAAGGGCATGCGCACCTGGCTTCTCTGAGTCTATTGTTGGGTTAAGGATTTTTGCTATGAAAAATTATGTACATCAGAGTCAACTGTCAGTGCAAATCAGAGGCTATTCTGTCTTTAAAGACATTCTTTTTAAAAAATTATTTATGTTATTTTATGTGTGGGGGTGTTTTCCCTGCAGGTATGTATGTATGTATGTATGTATGTATGTATGTATGTATGCTCACCATGTATGTGCACTATGTAAGTGCCTGATGCCCACAGAGGTCAGAAGGGCATTGGTTCCCCTTGGAACTGGAATTACAGATGATGGTTAGCTGCGTTGTAGGTGCTGAGAATCAAACCTGGTTCTTCAGTTCTGGTAATCACTGAGCCATCTCTCTGGCCCCCTTAAGACATTCTTGATGATTAAATCTTCTTTTTGTGGGGAAGGATACTCTGTAGTTGTGGAAATTATCTCACAAGACATTTTCAAGATAGTTTAATAAAGTTAAAGTTTTTGATTGAATGCTAGACAGTGCTTTGAGAAACCACAGTTTGAATGAAGCTGACTCAGACCTCAGTTAAAAAGCGCACTTGGCTCACCAACCAACCATCTTGCACTTAAACGACTCTCCAAGGGATACTTCGATGACCTGACCCTTTGTCCTGATCATTTCCATTAGACATTAAAATTGTAGTTCAAGGAAGGAGAGAGGAAGGGAGGGAGAGAGAGGGAGGAAGAGAGATTTGAAAGACATACCACTATTGAGTAAACACATTGTAAAATAAATTTACAAATGATTGGAAGGTTTAGCAACGCCTGTTTGATGATGTTAAAAAATCAATGGGTTTTTGGTTGTTGTTTTAAAGGTATGATAATGACAATGTGTTTATTTTTAGAAAAGAGTCATTTTCTTTTCAAGATGCACATTGAATATTTGCTGATGAAATAAGGTGTGTCTCATTGCTTCAGTAAAGAGGCAGGAGACATGATGGATAAATCAGGAAAAAACTATAACTCCCCATGAGCTGATAACTGTTGAAACTAGGCCATGGGTACTTAAGTGGGAGTTGCTGCTGCTGTTTTCCCTATTTTAGAATTTGCTCTGGATTGCTGTCCTTCTCTCCTCCACGCTGGGGCTTGAACTCTGGGCTTCAAGCATGCCAGACCAGCAGCACTCTGCCACGTAGCTGCACCTCTGGCCAGATTAAGTTTCTTCTTGACGCTTTCTCTTCGTTAGTTCGTTCCTTTGTTCGTTCCTTCCTTCCTTCCTTCCTTCCTTTCCCCCTTCCCTCCCTCCCTCCCTCCTTCCCTCCCTTCTCTCTCTCTCTGCCCTTTCCACTCTTATTTAATTTTTGAGTCAGGGTTTCATGTAGCTGAGTGCTGGGATTAAAGACATGTGCCACCATATCCAGTTCCTTTGGACAGTGTTGAGTAGTAGTGATAACTGGGTTAGGAAAACATCTCAGTCAGTAAAGGGCTTTCTGGGCAGGCATGAGAACCCAAATTTGATCGCTAAAACCCTCTTTTAAAATCTGAGTGTGGTGACATGTATTTGTTGTTTTTTTTTTTAAATTAAATTTTTTTATTTATTTTACATACCAACCACAGTTTCCCCTCCCTCCTCTCTTCCTGTTCCTTCCCTCCTCCTCCCGTCTATCCCCCTCATCCACTCCTCCATTAAGAAAGGTGCAGGCCTCCCATGGGAGTCAACAAAGCATGTCATATCACGTTGAGGCAGGACCAAGTTCCTCCCCCTGCATCAAGGCTGGGTGAGGCATCCCAGCATGGGGAATAGGTTTCAAAAAGCCAGCTCATGTGCCAGGGACAGGTCCTGATCTCACTGCTGTGACCTGTACACACACTCACACATACACATGCAGAAGAATTACTGAGAGCTGCTCCCTTCGGTTTGTTTCTAACTTTAAATAAAATGCTTCTAACCTTTCATTTTATATTTTTAGTTGGGAGCCTAGCCTTTAACAGCTGAGCCATCTCTCCAGCCCCGAACCCAGTGGTTCTCAACTTTCTAAACGCTGCAACCCCTTAATACAGTTCCCTATGTTGCGGTGACCCCCAACCATGAAATTATTTTCATTGCTACCTCATAACTGTAATTTTGCTGCTGTTATGAATTGTAATGTAGCTATCTGATATGCAGGATATCTGATAGGCGGCCCCTGTTAAAGGGTCGTTCTACCCTCAAAGGGGTCAAGACCCACATGTTGAGAGTCACTGCCCCAACTTTCATCTATAACTAACTAATTTGGCTGGTCCTAACCAGGCTGGTTTGTAATCCCTGCTATTTGAAGTCTGAGACAGGAGCATTTCAAGTTCAGAGCCAGGCAATTCAGAGTCAGAGTTCAGAGTTCAGTGCAATTCAATGAGACTTTGTCTCACAGAAAGGAGGGGTGGGGTGGGCTAGAGATAGCACTCAGCAGTAAAGAATGTGTGCTGTGCATGAGGCCCAGGGAAAAAAGGATCTTTCTTTCTCCACCTTTGGTTAACACTATACATCTCATTAAAAAAGATTTTTCAACTCTATGATTTTTTTTCTTTTTTTTAATCATCAGTGGGCACTAAGTTTATCAAATGGTCTTATGGAATCTACTGCACACGTATTGATTGTGTTCTTTTGATTATTTGAACCATGTGTATTACAATATAAAAGTGCTAGGTAAGTAGAAATCTATTTGTCTTTCAATTTCTTTCTCTCTCTTTTTAATAATGACACCTTAAATTCAATTTATTGTAAAACATTTTTCTTTATTTAGTGTGTGTGTGTGTGTGTGTGTGTGTGTGTGTGTGTGTGTGTACGCACATGCTTGTAAGCGTGAGTGCTTGCCAGGATGTGTGTGTTGAGGTCAGAGGATAACTTGTGGGAGTGGATTTTTCCTTTACCAAGTGGGGCTGAAGACTGAACTCATACGTCAGGCTTGGTGGCAGGTGTCTTTATCTACTGAGCCAAGTGGCTGGTTGAGTCCTTAATTTTATTCAGCCACACAAAGCCGTTAGATTAAATGAACCTGCTGGCACTCTATGGAGGACGGAGGTCGCCTTGGTGGTGTCTGCGCTGACATTACTTGGTGTCACATCATCGACCACAGGAGAGCCTGCAGGCCTCCCCTCTACCCCACGGGAGAGAGAGAGGAGTGGAAAGACAGCACAGTTTGTTTTTTTTTTAATTAAAAATATTTTGTTTTAGGGCTGGAGAAATGGCTCAGCAGTTAAGAGCACTGGCTACTCTTCCAGAGGACCTGGGTTCAATTCCCAGCACCCACATGGCAGCTCACAACTAACTGTCTGTGACTTGAGTTCCAGGGGATCTGACGCCCTCATACAGACATACAGGCAGGCAAAACCCCAATGTACATAAAATAAAAGTAATGAAAAAAATATTGTTTTGATTACAAATTACCAAATAGAGGCTATTTAATTACTTGAATCTCTTCCTTATCACAAAGTTATTTTTTTCACAAAACTCTTTTTACTAGTAAACATCTTTTTGTATATAAAAAATACTTTGTTTTATTTTATGAGTGTTTTGCCTGTGTGTGTTTTATTTTATGAATGTTTTACCTCTGTGCACCATGAGAATGCCTGGTGCCTGTGGAGATCAGAAGAGGGCATCAGATCCCCAGAACTGGAGTTACAGTTACACATGGTTGTGAGCTGCCTGCCATGTGGGTGCTGGCAACTGAACCCAGGTTCTCTGGAAGAGCAGCCAGTGCTCAGAAGCATGGAGCCACCTCTCCATCCCCACGGTTTATTCTTGACTCCCGTGCACAGCAGATTTCCGCATCATGGTGTGGAAACAGCCTGGGAATGGCACACTGTGGCCCTAAGAGCTGAGAGTGTCATTTGGAACTTTGAAGGTCACTGATTTGAGACTGTGTCCAAGGCGGGGTATTTTTTTTCCCAAGAGCTTCAGTAGGACATTGGCAAAACATGAGCTGGCAGACCAAGTGGAGGGTGAGGGCAGTGGCGAAGTGTGTGATTTCATCCGGGCCATTTGTGAGATGCTCCTGTGACATCCCAGAGTTCAGAGGGGATTGGAGTAGAGGTCTTGGGAACTTAGCTCGGAATGGATTTGGGCTTAGTCAGTGTAACCTTGGTTACCAGGGTTTGAGGAGGCAGAATCCCATGACCTACCTGGGCGCTCACTTACTGCAGAAGTGATCTGCACATCTGTGAGAGCAGCAACAGCACCTCGGCACTGACCCTACAGACTTGTCGATGGCTTGTGGGATCTGAGACGTCCTGGGAGCCTTTTCCACTCTGGGCCACGCACTGACAATCACATAGCAGAGGAATAGTAAATTTCAAACATAAAAGCACATTTTGGATTGTGTTGCTCTGGTCTTGATTTCCTTTTTAATGTTGCAGCCAGCCTTTAAAGTACTAGCCAGTAAATCATCTTGTTTCTATAAAAATTGAGGGGATGTTCCGATGGGGTGGACCATCATGGTGGATATCCCCTCGATGGAAGATCATGACTGTACCTTTGTGTCTCTGGATGTCCTCAGTTACTTTTCAAGCGCTCACCGAAACCACAAGCTGGAATTGGCAGAGTATTTCCCACTGATTTTTGAGAGCATGTATGTCTTAAGACATGTGTCACATATGTTCTTATGCAGATAGTACTAGGTGATCTAAATCTTGCATTACAGGAGTTAGACGATTTCCAAACAGCTTTACTGAACTGTTTTGAAAAGGTTCTACCGCCGGGCAGTGGTGGCGCACACCTTTAATCTAAGCACTCGGGAGGCAGAGCCAGGCGGATCTCTGTGAGTTCGAGGCCAGCCTGGTCTACAGAGTGAGATCCATTACAGCCAAGGCTACACAGAGAAACCCTGTCTCGAAAAGAAAAGAGAAGGTTCTACCCAAAACAGGAAGACACGATGTGTCCAAAATCAAGTGAACTTGAACTTGACAGGAATTGGATGAATTTCAAAGCTATTGCATCCAGCAGTTGAATTTGGCTGCTTCTAAATCAGGATGCCGCTACTTTCTAATTCTTTTTCTGTGCTTGTGCATGCAAGAATGAATTTTTGTATACATACAAACATGCACATTCTTTATGCACTACAGGACAGTGACCGGAAAGGAGCTCCCTTTCCATGGATTTCGGGAAGGAAGACAAACAATGCTGTGGCTACAGACTTGGGAATCCAGAGTGCATGGCATTTAATATTCTGAAAGCGCAGTATGAGTATGCCCTGCTCTTTGTCACTTGTAAAAGTCACTAAAATAGAAGACATGTAGACTGAACAATTCACTTTAAAGATAATTTAGCCTATTACCTTTTAAAATGATTATTTTCCTTTTAGGTGTGTGTGTGTGTGTGTGTGTGTGTGTGTGTGTGTGTGTGTGTCCACATGTGAACATGTGGAGGCCAGAGGTCAATATCGTGGCTTTTCCTTGATTGCCCTCCACCTTAGGTATTGAAGCAGGGCCTCTCACTTGAACCCAGAGCTAGAGATTAGGTAGTTGACCTCGCCAGCTGGCTCTGGAATCTCCTGGACCCTCCACTTTTGCATTGTGTTGACAGGTGGGTTTCCATGTACAGGATGTGACAGCCTCATCTTTTAAAACTAATTTTTAGGGCCTAGGGAGATGACTCAGTGGGAAAAGCACCTGCTATACAAGCGTGAATATTGAAGTTCAAATCCTCAGCGCTCACTTAAAATCTAGGCATGGTATTACCTGTCTGTCACCTCAGTACTTCTGGGTGGGGCAGGCAGGTGGATCCTGGGAGATTGCTGGACAGCTAGCCTGCTCCAAAGTACAAACTCCAGGTTCAGGAGAGACACTATCTTATAAAAACAAGGTAGAGAAGTGATTGGGGAAGACATCTGGTATCAGCCTCTGATCGCTGTAATTGCCTGCGTGGGTGAGCACTGCCCTGCCTCCCAAGTGCATAAACACACAATTGAGTTACCGTACAAAGCGATTGTCTTAGATAGGGTTTCTGTTGTGCTGATACCATCATCAAAAGTGACCCGGGGAGGAAAGTGCTTACATTTTGGCTTACATTTATAGTCCATCATGAAGGGAAATTAGCACAGGAACTCAAGGACCATGGAGGAAGGAGTCAATGCAGAGGCCTGTGAGGATTGTTGCTTGCTGGCATGCTTCTCATGGTTTGCTCAGCTTACTTTCTTGTACAACTAAGGACTACTGGCCTGGGAGTGGCACTCTCCCTGACCCCCGTGAGGACAATCTCATAGAGGCATTGTCTCAACTAAGACCTCTTCTTCTCAGATGTGTCTAGGTTTGTGTCAAGTTGACAAAACCCAGCCAGTATACTAATGGGCTTCCTGATGACATTGAATATATTCGCACATTATTTGAAGGACGGCTTTACGAAGAATGAAAAATGTATACGTGTTTGTTATAGGTAGACCTATACGACATAGATTCATCTTGTAGGTTTGGGGGAGGGTTAGTAATAAAAACGGAGAGTTGAAAATGTCCCCCTTTAAAGACAGCAAAAACCTTACAGCTACTATGTGCTGTACTTATTCATTGGATGTTGAAACTATATACAACAGTGCTGTTCATACTCAGGGTCTTCAGTTTCCACAGTCATAACATCTTCCTCAGAGACACACCCAGGGGTTGTTTCATGGTGATCCTCAATGTCATTAAATTGACAGTCAAGAGTAACTGTCACAGTGGTCGACATATTAGGAGGACTGAAGCCATCTTATGTGACCGTATGTTCTTGGGATTAAAATGACAACTTTGAAACAGGCCACAACCTGAAGGGGCTTGGAGTGTGTGTGTGGGGGGGGGAGAAAAATAAATTACCACTACTCAAAGAAGGGTGTCTAACTGCAAAAGCCCAGATGCTGAACCCTGGAGAGCAGAATGAACTGTGTGGGGAGGAACCTTCAGGCCAGGTACTGTGCCCAGAACACAATGGGGACAGCAGATGTTGGTTCTCCTCCACCTTCCCTTAGGTGTATGTGAACTGTTGTTTTTTATTTAAAAAAATTATTTATTTATTTTTAGGTGTAGGGTGTTTCGCCTGCAGGTTTAGTAGTCTGTGCCACATTCATGCAGGGCCTGTAGACACCAGGAGGGGGCGCTATGTTCCCTGGAGCTGGAGCCACAGATGGTTTTTAGCCACCACGTGTGTGCTAGGTACTCTGGAAGAGCAGCCAGTGCTCTTAGCCGCTGAGCCATCCATAAAGTCTGACGTGTGCAACTGCATATACAAAAATCATAATGCCACTGTTACACACGAAAGCAAGGTGAATTTAGAGATCTTTCCTGGGGAGTGTTAAGTTAGGATGGATCATTTTGCATTAAAACGTGTTTGACCTTTTCGGGAACCAATGACCGACATTTACACCAACACTTACACAATTGCTTATCGGCCGAATGGGCAAGCTAGGTATCCAGAGCAGATCCACAAATCAACGCTGAACTGTAAACCTAACCCTCTGATTCTCTCTCATCGTAGTGCAACAGCCACGTTTACTGAAGGTTCTTGGGCCCTGTTTCTGTCTTTGTTTCATTTGGCAAGATAAAGTCCTATCACATGTTTTTGTTTTTGATTTGTTTGTTTGTTTGTTTGTTTTTGAGACAGGGTTTCTCTGTGAAACAGTCCTGGCTGTCCTGGAACTCGCGCTGTAGACCAGGCTGGGCTCGAACTCAATTCATAGAGATCCGCCTGCCCCTGCCTCCCAAGTGCTGGGATTAAAGGCGTGTGCCACCACTGCCAGGCTCCTATCAAGCTTAAATGCAGTACTTAATCAAACTTATCCTAGGCCTCTGAAGAGCACAAGGCAGGAGATGTGTTTCCAGAACTCGAGATAGTGAAAGCTGCTGGATAGTGGAGTGGAGGGGCTAGGGAAACAAACTGTTTTAGGTCAATGCTTTGTTTAAAAGAAGTATGCAAACCCGAGTCCATGTCATGCTATTTCATGAGGTTATGTAAACATGGAAACACTGCTGCACGTTATTTACCACCTTAAATGACCTTAACTTCCTGAATAGAAAGACAGATGCCCTTCAGTGGAGCTGGCTTAACCCTCCGACTCCCCAAGCCACAACCACTTACGTGGTCCTTTTTCTTTCTTTTCTTTTTAAGGTTGATAAATGGCAGGTGCAGACATGAGGGGCTTTGGCCTGGATTCAGGCCACTTTCTGGGGTCGGGGAGTTCAGTCACTGCTGCAGGCTGAGAAGCAGGCCACAGAGACGGTGTCTCAGGCCCATAAATGGAAGAACCAGAGGTTGAAGCAGGCCAAGGCTGAGATGGTAAGTACCACCTACAGAGGAAGAAAGAGTTCATGGCTAAGGAAGCCACGGCACTGGGGTCCCAGGCGGAGGACACCCAGGAAGACATCACCATCCTCCAGACCCGGAACAGGAGGAAGTCCTGGATAATCTAGTCTTTCCTGTGTGTCATCTGTCCAGAAATCCACAAAAACGACCTCATAAATGGATAGAGGGTGGAAGCGACTGTTCTGGGTGTTGGCATTGGAGACACCCTCATGCCACAGGAGGTGCCCTCCAGGCGCTGAGCTACTTCTCATGCCATAGTTCTGTTTGTCCTCTGCTTCTACGAAGTGCCAGGTATTGTAAAATGAGCTAGAGACACAAATGTAAATTAAGCCATCTCTGTTCTAAAGGAGGAGACAGAAAAAAAAACAGGCAAGGACAGGACCCACGGATAAAGGCAGGAATAAGGGTTAAGTGGTGGGAACTAAGTGTAAGCCTTAGGGAAACTCCTAAGCCAGACTTGGGAGGTGGAGTGAATAAAGGGAAGCTTCATGGATTACTAAGCTGCATCCTGAAGGACAAGTAGGACCCGCCAGATGAAGCTGACGCTGGGGTGTGTGAGGTTCAATATGCAAAGGTTTAGTGTGAGAAGAAATGTGATCCTCCAGAGGAACCGATAACACAGGGCTGGAGAAGGGGCAAGGCCACTTGTAGGGAGTGGATGAAGTCCTGAGTGACGTGTATCATTGACATGGGCACGGCCATGCACAGGACCCGATGCCTCAGTCTCATGGGAGTGCCAAGGCCCTCCCTTATCCATGCCAGAATGTTGACTGGCTTGCTCTTGTTCAGGCCACCACAGCTGTGAGCGAGGCCATGAGTGCAGCTGTCCTGTCGCGGCCAGAAGACGCTGTTTTGTCCCTGTCCTCCCCAGTGTTTCTGCCTCCTCTTCTGAAATGTTCCTTGGGCCTTGGGGGAAGGGGGTGTGCTGCAGATGTCCTGTTTATGGCTGAGATCTCCACAGACACGTGGTCTCTGCACGTTGACTCAGCCATGAGTCTCTGTATGTAACTGCTGCCCACTACACAAAGCTGAAGACTAAAAGCATCACTTGTCTCAGGATACAGAAATGCAAGTTTAGAAGGCAGCTTGGTACCAGGATTATTTATGAAAATAAATAGACTCCCCCCCTTAGGGACTATGAGATTCTCCAATTGTAGGTTCTTGGCCACAGTTACAGCACCGGGCCTGAGTTTCCTCCTACGAACTGGGCCTGAAATCCAATCAGAAAGTGGCTGGTTCCTCCATACTATTCACTGCATTATTGCACCTATGCACATCTGTTTCCAGATCCCAGCTCATAGGGTTCTCAGGTTGTTGGTTGTTGATGGCTTCGCTCCTCCAGGGGCCTGCAGAGGACCTGCAGGAAAGCTAGCCATCAAGAGAAGGCATCCATAGCAGTACCTGCTTGATTTTTCCAAGTACCGTGACCAAAGTGTGTGCAAGTGTGTGCAAGTGTGTGACGTCTCCAGCAATAGGGCCCTCCATCCAGTCCTAGTGAGCAACTTAGAGCAGGGGCAATGCCTGCATTGTTCTGCAGGCTCTGGGGCCTCCCCTCCCCAGCCCGGCACTAGGTTTTGTATTTGGCAACACATGGCTTCTGAGAGGCACATTATCCCTGATGTAGGGTGTAATAGAATATTATTTTAAGGTGTGTTACTTTTGTTTATGTTGCATTTGTTTAACTCTGTGAAGCTGTGTTACTGTGCCTGTGCAAAACACCTGATTGGTCTAATAAAGAACTGGCCAATAGCGAGGCAGGAGAAAGAATAGGCGGGGCTGACAGGCAGAGAGAATATATAGGAGGAGAAAACTGGGAAGACAGAGCTAAGATCTAGGAGCCAGAGAAGGAGGTCAGTCACCCAGCTACACAACCAGCAAGCCACGGAGTAAGAGTAAGATTTATGGAAGTGAAAGAACGGGAGAAGCCCAGAGGCTAAAGGTAGATGGGATAAGTTAAGTTAAGGAAAGCTGGCTAGAAACTAAGCCAAGCTAAGGCCGGGCATTTATAATTAAGAATAAGCCTCCATGTGTGATTTATTTGGGAGCTGGGTGGTGGGCCCCTAAAAAAAGAGTAATAAAACCTCCAACAATAGTAGGGTAACTTCAATTTGAACTCTTTTATACATGTATGAGTATTATTAGAAAGCTTGTAATCGATTTCTATATAGTCTTTTCAAACCTCCTTTGTGTGAGTTATCCCTTCTCATCTCCTCATCTTCCATATCCTCCCAAACATTCACTGTTTAAAAAAATCACTTGTTTTTATTTTGTGTGTATGGATGTTTTTTTCTGCATGTGTGTCAATGTGCCCATAGTGGCCAGAAGAGGGCGTCAGATCCCTCGGAACTGGAGTTACAGATGGTTATGAGCGGCCATGTGGGTGCTGGGCATGGAACCCAGATCCTTTCTTAAATGCACCAGGTACTCTAACCACTGAGTCATCTCTCCAGCCCCAGTTTCACTATTTTAAATATATGCTTATGCCCTGAAGGTGGGGACTGGGAGCATACCCCAGCCTCCACGATAATGATACATATTCATATTCTTGTTCATTTCATATCCATATACATACATATCAAACATATGAATATGGACACATTTTAATATTCATAAAATTTAAAAATGTGGAACTAAGCAGCCAACACAATATATTGAAATGAGATACAGTATACTGAGTAGACATTAAAGTCATAGGCTATGGTTACTCTAGTACTAGAGTAGTGGGTCTCAGGATTGCCTCTTAGTGGATACTTTTGAGATTGGAGGAGACACATTCCATTTTCTTGATGAAGGAGAGGGCCCAGGCACTTGCTGGATAGAAATTAGAGGGCTAAAGCATTTTGAAACATGGACTTTCAAATGTCCCATTGGCTATTTATGTAGGTAAAAAAAATCTGTTTAATGATCTGACCCTGAAAGTTAGTTCATTTTATATATAAACCTAATGTTTTTGTTTTAAAGTTTTAATACATAGTGATTTTTCTTCTAGAATTGTAACTATGTTGTATTAGCCAGGAAAAGGGAAAAGAGACCTGTGCCAGGCCTTTTCTTTTGGGCCACCAACCAACTCCCAAATCATGACACAGAGACTTATTATTAGTTTTGAATGCTCGGTTGGCCTAGCTTAGGCATGTTTCTGGCTAGCTCTTTTTTTTTTTTTTTTTTTTTTTTTTTTGGTTTTTCGAGACAGGGTTTCTCTGTGTAGCTTTGCGCCTTTCCTGGAACTCGCTTTGGAGACCAGGCTGGCCTCGAACTCACAGAGATCCGCCTGGCTCTGCCTCCCGAGTGCTGGGATTAAAGGCGTGCGCCACCACCGCCCGGCCTGGCTAGCTCTTTTAACCCAAGTTAAGTTTCTCTTTGTCTGCCTTTTGCCTCAGGCCTTATCACCTTTCTTACATCTGTGTGTCTTACTTTCACTGCTTCTCTGTGTTGGTCTGTCTGGCAGCTGCCTGGCTTCTTGCCCGGGGCATGTGCCTCTTTGTCTCCACCTTCTCTCATTCTTCCTTCTCCTGAGCCTAGATGTCTCCTCCTATTTATCCTCTCTGCCTGCCAGCCCCTCCTATCCTTTCTCCTGCCTAGCTATGGGCCGTTCAGCTCTTTATTAGATCTGTCAGGTGCCTTAGGCAGGCAAGGTAAAACAGCAACACATCTTCACATAGTTAACAAATGCAGCATAAACAATGTAACACACCTTTACACAGTTAAAGTAATGTTCCGCAGCATAAACAAATGTAACACATCTTTACATAGTTAAAATAATATTCTGCAACACAGACCACATTCTTTTTTTTAACATAATAACTTAATGTGGAGAAATACTTATTAGTGTTAGAGAGCTGAAGAAAGCTGTAGGTAGAGGCATAGCAACTTCCAGAAGTGACTGTCAACCACAGGACTTGGAGGAGAAGCCCCTTTCCTGGACACCTATACTTTTCTACCTGAGAACTCTGAATCCAATTTTGAGTTCTCTCTCTCTCTCTCTCTCTCTCTCTCTCTCTCTCTCTCTCTCTCTCTCTCTCTCTCTCTCTCCCCCTCTCCCCCTCTCCCCCCTCGTCCTTTTAAAAATGTTTTTAATAGAAATTGAATCGCATCACTTCCCCCTTTTCCTCCCTCTAGCCTCTAGCCACCCTCCCTCCAATCTCTCCCATGTCTCGAGTTGATAGGCTCTTCTTCTTTGACTATCATTGTTACATACATAGGCACACAAACATATGTGAACAACCTGTTGAGTCCATTTTTGTTAATGTGTATATGGTTTCAGGGCTGACCACGATACACTGAACATTTACAATTATAGTATCCATAAGATAGACATGGAGGCTCATACCAGTAACCCTGGCAATCAGGAGTCCAGTGCAGGAGGATTGCCATGAGTCAGGGGCTAGCCTGGGCTACAGAGCAAGACCCTTTCTCAAAACCCCAAACAGAGAAAGTAATTTTCCACAAGTTTCTACTACAAAGCTAAGAGAAACTCTAGAACAGGCGGTCCTCTCTGTACCCACAATGCTCTGTGTGGAAGCCGACTGATTTCCTGCTGGCAGCTGGAATCGGTTACCCAGGCAGAGCAGGAACCTCTTCTTGGTCTGCTGTTCCCACAGACTGAGGAGACTGATGTGGCTGAGTATTGGTCTTGACCTACGATTCAAACCACAACTTTGACCCCTGCCAGAAACATTGATTTGTTGGGAATTTAGACCTCTGACCCCACAGAGCTCAAGTTTACAGGGACCAGAAACAACAATGGCATGAGCGGACTCTCTGTAATTATGAGATGAAACCCTTCAACCACTG
The DNA here is from genome assembly GCF_007827085.1 of Peromyscus californicus insignis. Taxonomy (NCBI): domain Eukaryota; kingdom Metazoa; phylum Chordata; class Mammalia; order Rodentia; family Cricetidae; genus Peromyscus; species Peromyscus californicus. The sequence goes on along the minus strand of NW_026294514.1, from coordinate 8,836,451 downwards.
TTCTATAACCCGATGATTCTTGATTCTTGGATCTGGGTATTTTGGAATAAATACTGCTATAAATGGTGTGTTGACTATATATATATATATATATATATATATATATATATATATATATATATAGTATTCTTTACCTTTTTTTTGTTTTGTTTTTTGTTTTTTTTGAGACAGAGTTTCTCTATGTAGTTTTGGTGCCTGTCCTGGATCTCACTTTGTAGACCAGGCTGGACTTGAACACACAGAGATCCTCCTGCCTCTGCCTCCCAAGTGCTGGGATTAAAGGCATGCCCTACCACTGCCCGACTCCTCTATGATATTAAGGTGGCAAGTCCAGTATAACCAACTGGCACCAGGCAACTCGTTTCTTTTGGAAATAAGAAGTCATTGGTTGATTTCTGATGTTGTCAGATGCTGGCCTCACTGCAGAGAAGCCCATGACACTGAGCATGTGCATGGACTCCATGACTCTGTTTATTTTATTTTATTTATTTCATTTTAGTAGAGTCTAGAGTTTTAGAGTCTAAGTTGCTCAGACTACCCTTAAGTTCCTGGTCCTCTTGTCTCAGCATCCCGAGTATCCAGGACCACAGGCACCTGCCACCACTTCTGACTACTATGGTTACTCTAAGCAGGCACATTTGAGTGGGTGGAGAAGAGGCCAATGCCATCCCTTCTGAACAGCGAGCATTCGCACGGGACACAGACACCCTCCTAATCTCCTTTTCACCAATCTTTCCATCTTTGCTGGTTTTGTAGGCTGCTGACTATTTTAGTAAAAGGACCCACAGTCATCTGCGAGGGAGTCCAAATCTATGTCTCTGCCCACCCCTCAAGCCAGACAGAGACACTCAGCTTGATGCCAGAAATTGCTTGCACTGAGAAGTTTCATTCAGCCCTATTATCAGGAGCACTCCTCACCGGTATGGTAAGGGTGGAATTGCCAGCTTGTGCTCACACACTGAGAACTGACTATAATTTAGAACCTTTTCATGGCTTTTAAATTCTTCAAGGAGACAAAAATGCCAGGAGTAATTATCAAGTGAAGCTAAGTTACCTGCTCAGGCCATTGGTGCGTTCTGAGCCTGTTCAGTCTGTTCCTTGCCAGTTCCGTGCCGGGGGGCAGGGCAGTGCCCTGGTTTGCACTTAGTCTCATGGCCGGGTGGGTCCGACACACCCAGTTCACAAAGAGCAGCTGAGGCTGCAAACTTGATACCTCGTGGCTCATCGGTCAAATTCAGTTAGCAAGCCAGGCCTCTTTTCTCCAGTGGATTAGTTATCCGTGGAAGAGGGCGGCGGTGGGGGTGGGGGGGGGTGGGGTGGGGGCGGGGGGGATGGCTTGCTTTGGAGCGAATGTCTTGAGAGCTCTTTTAATCAAGTCCACAAGAGTCTTCTTACAGCATCACTATTTGCTACAGTCCTTTCCAATATTTGCTTCCTCTGAGTTATAAGGTCCTTCTGTAGAGCTATTTTCTTCCTTTCATTCCTAACTAAAAAAAAAAAAGCTTGTTTTATGGGTTACTTGGTAAGTAGGTCAAAGCACACATTCTGATGTGGTATGTATTACTTCCAAAATCCAGAGGGATCCAGCAAGTATAATGTCTCTTGTTAGTGGGGTGCTTTCATCCATTTTTTTTTGTTGTTGTTGTTGCTCATAACACACCAGCACAGACTTGCTGTGTTACAGAGAAAAGAGGTTTATTTTGGCTCCGGGTTCTGGAGGAGCTACACCTAGTGCCGGCCTTTTTGCTGGCCGCTCCTGAAGAGGGCGAAGGGCGTTACACAGCAAGAAGCAGGGAGTGTGCTGCGTCTAGGTGTCTGTCTGGTCCCTCCCACTTCTCATACAGCCACCAAGAATTCAACATGAGGCCCCAACCCGATCAATGGCCTTCTCTCCCTCCGGTCACCCGCACAGCCCTTACCTTGAGATACCACAGGTCAATTACGTTCCACCCTCTCAGTGAGGATTAGCACGTGAAGCCACAAGGAACAATCAAGCTGACACAGAGTCGTGGTCTAAGGGACAGCAATTTGGCTTTCACTTCTCAGGGGACATCCTGACAGTGGCCAGATCCCTGGACCGCCAGAAACTGCAATAAAGTGGCGAATTCCCGGCAGTGTATAGCCCACACTCGGGCACACGTGTCTTATTAAGGCATCTCAAACACTTACTTTCTGTTCTCAGGTCCAATCATCTGAGGTGTCTTTAACACAGTGACCAAGGCGAGCTTCCATTACATCAGCAAGACTGTAAAGGTGAACTCATGGACTCCGTCCATACACATTAGAATGGCTTAAAAAATAATTGCTCTTCCAATAGATGTACGCCAGGTTCATTTGTTAAAGTGCTGCAGCTGGTGTTGCTCTTGCTCGATTTAATCACCATTTCTAGCCGGAAGTCCTGCTGCTGGCTGCACAGGACAAACAGGTGAGTTAAATGGGGATATTTCATGGTACCCCACCCCCTGCATCTTCCACACATTTTATGGTGGTGCTGATGTCTACATTCGGTAGGACTCAGTATTACCCCCATTCTTCTAGACTCTGCTAACTATGGTGTATGCGTCTTCCTACTGTATAGTCAAGAAGAGGCCACATGTGTAACTACACGATAGGCCTGCTGTGATTTATACCTGAGTAAAAACTCCATGTGTCATCATTGCCATATGCCTGGATTTGATTGGCGGACCCAGGGTGGGGGGAGGGAGTCCTTGGAATCTCAGGGACTAGCAAGAGTTTAGAAAGTGTCAAGTACTCCCTGAAATGTGTGGGCTTCTTTTTCCTATGCTGGGTCACCCTGGAAAATGAAACCAGGTTCCTCAGAGGTGAATTTGTAGTGTAGGCTGGCTTTAAACTTGATGTAGCTGAGGACGACCTTGAACTCCTGAACTAGTCTACAGTTCTGAGATGGTGGACATTCTGATTTTGACGTTTGAGTTGCTGAAACTGCACATTCAGATTGTTCTGCATTGGTAGTGCCCTCAGCCACAATGTATCCACAGTGTTACTGTTTTGTCTGCCCGTAGGGTTGAGCGGTATGTATCATTTACCTGTTGAAATATGCCGCAACTGCATCTTTCCATTTGTTTTTTTCATTCATTACCTAATTAGGGCAGGATACTGAATTTTAAAACAAATCTGTGCAAGTAGATAGTATTATGTTTGAATTTCAAATCAGGACAGTGAAGGCAATGTTAAAAGCACCACTTACTATTTCTATGAGAGAAAGTGTCTCCTAGGGTTATGATCCTCTCCCTTCCAACCACAGCCTGCTGTGGCAGCACACGCTTGGGATGTAAAATAGATGTAGATTGAGAGTTCAAGGCCAGACTGCCAGGAATATAGCAAGACACTGTCTCAGAAAGAGAGGGGGCAAGTGGGTGGCTGGGGACTGAGTCCAACTCAAGAACTCATGTGTATGCATACCTATGAAGACCCAAAGCAGAGCTTGAGTGACAAATTACATAATTTGTTATCTCCTTTTTAGAAATAGGGTCATATTTAGTTGGGGATTTCCCTGTCCTATTTACTTACAGCATGGAGGTGCCTCATATACACCCAGTCTGTGGGCCAGCAGCATGGGAGGGCCTCATACACACCGCAGGCAACCTGAGCTGTGTTTGAGAAGGGTCTTGGGAACAATGGCTTTGCGGGCAGGAGTGTGTCCGCTTATCACTGGTGGCCAAGGAGGGGGACCCAGGAGGGTGCTTCCTCGGGTCCCCCTTTCCGCATGAGTTGAACCACAATCTCCGGGGGGATAACAGTAGCTCTGGGATTTAGCGGCTCACCAGCTAGAGCGGGTGGATGATAGGCAAGGATGCTAAAGCACGCCTCTCACTCCCTTCCCCCACCAAGTCTTTGGTTTGGCACTGCCAATGGGGAGGAAGAATCTACAGCTGGTGTGTGAGGGACTGTAGAGCAGGCATTTGATCATCACCCAGGCATGCTAGCTAGCTGATTTGTTGTTCAACAGTCCTGAAGGCTTGCTTCTTGGCCTGCTAGGGGCACCTATGGTTTCCTGGGAGTGCTCCACCTCTCACCTCCCTGCTTAAGTTCTTCCTCCAGATCTCAGCTTTCCCGCTCTCTCAGGGACGCCTGCCCTTATCCACCAGTCTGGTCCGGTCTTTTCCTTCATAAGTATCTCTCCTCATGACTCTTTATTTCAGTTTGAAATGATATCAATCAGCAATAACTCTGGTCTATGTGAGTGTTTTACTTGGGGTTTCTATTGTTGTGATTTTAAAAAAATGACCAAAAACAACTTGGGGAAGGAAGGGTTTATTTCTGCTTACACTTCCACATCACTGAAGGAAGCCAGGGCAGGAACCTCAGGCAGGAACCTGGAGGCAGGAACTGAAGGCCATGAAGGGAGGAAGTGCCACTTACAGACTTGCTTCTCATGGCTTGCACAGTTTGCTTTCTTATACCCCCAGGACCACCCACCCAGGGGTGGCATCACTCACAATGAGCCGAGCCTTCTCACATTAATCAAGAAAATGCCCCAGCACCTTGCCCACGGGTCAGTCTGGTGAGAGCATTTTCTTAACTGAGGTTCCCTCTTCTCAAATGACTATAGTCTGTGTCAAGCTGAGGTAAAAACTAGGCAGCCCAGCATCTTAATTGCGTATGCCCCATTTTTTTTTTCCATGCCTAGCCACTGCCTGAATTAATAAGTATTTCCCCAGATCTCAGAAGTACTTACTACGATTGCTACCACTGTGTTAGAAACCCAGGCGACGGGACAGCTGTCTTCTGTCTCGGGGTGGGTGGGGGTGGAGCATGGCAATTTACGAACTTGTAGGACTTGAATTCAGCCAGGACTGTGCAGCAACTTAGAACTGTTTTTTTTTTCTTCGCGTCACTCACCTCCAGCCCCAAGCCCAGGTTACCAATTTAGTGTAGTGTGTGGTTTAGCTAGGAGCTGGCCTCTGTTCCTCCCGGCCCTGCGTGTTAGAGAAATAACTGGAATCATGAGCCCAGGGCCTCCTTTATGTGAAACAAAGAGACCATCCGCCCGTGTGGCCAGGTGGCCGAAATCTGGAGCCGCTGGGGGGCAATCAGAGGAGGGAAGAGGTTGAGGGTAAGGGGGTGTGACGCAGTCTCCAGGGTGAAAGTTGGTGGCGCAGTGAGCGGCAAGCTTTCTGGGTCCCTGGGGTGTGTCTGCGAGGGCTTGCCCATCAGTCGCGTGCGCGTGGGTGGGATCGCTGGGGAGGGTCGCCGTCAGCCGCCCCCACTCCTCCCACCCACCCACCCACCCACCCACGGACGCACCGACCGCGGGCTTCTGGCCGGGCCGGGTGCAGGCAGGTGCGGGAGGGCGCCGGGGCCCGCGGGGCTGCGAGGAGCCGCTGCGGGCGGCAGGAGGCAGCGTCGGCCCGGGCGGCGCGAGGCAGCGCGCGGTGATGTCAGTGGCGGCCCAGCTGGCAGCGGCCGGCACTTCCTGTATAAAGGCGGGCGGGCCGGGCTGCGACTCCCGCGAGCCGGGGTTGGGCTCTGGGCGGCTGGCGGCGGCGGCCGAGCCGTGGGAGGGCTGTCACCTTGGGGAGCCGGGCTCCTGGCGGCTTCCCCCGGGCCGTGCCTTCCGTTCCCCCTCCCCGGCTCCCGGCGTGACATCGGCGGAGCGGAGACCTGGATGTGCGCGCGCGCGCGCGTGCGGGAGCGGAAGAATGGCAGTGCTCAAACTCTGCGACCAGGTAGGGGCGCGGGGCGCGGCGCGCGGAGAAGGGGGCGCGGCGGGCGCGGAGCAGAGCCGGAGCGCGCCCGGAGCTGTTTACGCGCAGCCCGGAGCGTGCACGGCCGGCCGCGGGGGCTCAGCTCCCGCGCAGTCTCCGCCCTGGGCCGTCGCAAGTGCGCGTTCGCTGGCTGGAGAGGGTCGGCGGGGTGCGGGAGTGGCCGCCGCCGTGCACGGGGGGGACGCGGGCCGCCGCCGCACCGGGGGAGGGGGAGCCGAGCTCCGGGCCGCGCTGCGCACTCCGGAGCAGTCAGCCTGGGGCTGCCCCGGGGAAGGCTGTCTGCGGGGGTCAGGAGGAGGAAGGTGGACGTCGGGAGAGAGGCTCGCGGCTCTGGACCTCTCCCGCGCCGGGCAAGAGACTGGCTCGATCCCCGCTCCGGTGCGGTCGGTTGTCTTCATCCGTTGCATAGGACATCCCGACTTCCTCTTTAGTTGCCCAGCGGCAGGGTGTGGGGTGCGGGATGGGGTTGCTGAGAGCTGAGAGACGCTGCGCGCCGGGCTTCGATCTCCTGGTAGGAGGTGAAGTCAGGTCTCCGGGTGAGCTTGCAGACCTTGCTGGTGGTGCCCATCAGCTTTGTTGCTTTACTGGCTGAGACATCACACCGGGCAGCCCTGAAGTTCTGCTCGAAGCAATGGAATTATTTGTTGAATCCTATTGACAGCCCTTGCTACACGTCTGGATACTGACACTCATGGAAGCCCAAGCAAGTTGTGAGACGAAACACACACACACACACACACAAAAAAACAAAACACTAACAAAAAACCCAAACCTCTTTCCATGAAAGAAGAGGAAAGACCATACTCCTCCAGGCCCCGGTATATTCATCCACAGTGAAATGAACATTGTTTTGGGGGCCTGATAACGGAGGCTGTCTTGACTTGGACACATGGCGCCTGCCGTGAAACACCTCAAACTTTTAAAGAGGTGCCTCGCTAGTTAGCATCCCGCCTGAATGCCCTGCATCTTAAATACAGCCCATCGCAGCAGCGGTCTACAGTGATTTGTTTTGCCCGGTAGACCGAATTTACTTCAGCATTTACAGCCCCCTTTCCCTCCCCTCCCCCACCCCATTCAGAAGTCACCGAGTTAAAAACTCTAGTTAAATTTAGCAGGGAGAGCAGCTGTGAATTGTGATGAACCTGCCCCCTCCTCAATGGCTCCTGAGCATTTAAAGTGCTTGTAAATTGATATTAGGATTTCCTCTAGCCTTTGTTCACAATTTTAGCCAAGTGTTGAAGACAGTGGCTTGTTTTAAGTCTTAAGTTGTGTTGAGTCCAGGTCCTGTCGATGACGTTGATGGTACCCATTCCTATGCTTTGTTCATTCGTAAATAATGTGGTTCGTTGATGGTACCCATTTCTATGCTTTGCTAATCCCTAAACAATATGGTTCTAGTAGGCATTGTTATGTTATCTAGTAAAGAATTTCATGCAGAGTTTTGCTTGCAAAGATACAAACCACCCATCCCGAATCCCTTATCTTCTAAGTAGAAATGCTGACCTGGAGAAGCAAGCAAGCCTTCCTCAAGGCCCTCAGCCGTGGGCTGGTGGTGTCACCTCCCAGGCTCCTCCAGCCCCAGCAGGCTTGAGGCCTAGAGATACCTCCTCCCTTTTGGCAGATGTGTTGAAGTGGGACAGGAGAAGGCTCTCTCTCCTAAAGCACATCAGCCCTGGTGAGGAGTGCGATGCTGGGCTCATCGGCACAGGGATGTCAGGATGTCAGAGTAGGGCTTTCAAAGATGTTGGTCTTTGAAAGTGTTTCTAAATACATCCCCTTTGTTCCCCCGGTGAACTACAATTGCCACCAGGGAGAAAGAGGTGTAACTTCCATTGGACTCGTCTCTTGACATAGAGGAAGATCCAAGGCGTTCTGTGACTCAAGAACACCTAAACCCACCAGTCTGTTTGGGGACAAAGCCAGAGGAAGACTGGGTGGGGTGGTGGTAGGGCGGGGTGGGTGCCTTGGTGAGAAAAGATGGTTTCTGGGTTTCTTTAGGTCCAGGAAGTATGTTTCTCTGACCTTATATAGTCTTGCTTTTGGTCTGAAGCTTACTTCTTAGAAGTTGGTTCTTGTCCTCATCTACTCGTGCTACCAACCCTTTGTTTAAGCTCCTTCTGTGAGGAGCTCTGCTCCGTCGCTGTGGATGGAGAGCCAGCACCGGTGTGGAATCCCTGCTTCAGTTTGTAGTGGGGTAGCCCGTTCTCTCCAGAGGGACGCTGTAACCATCACAGCCACACTCTTCCTGGTCCCTTCCATGCCTATTTGTGAGGCGAATCTCGACTTTTGGCGGCAGCTCTTTGCTTTTTGGTTTGAGGACACATTGTTGCCGCTGATAGCTTGAATCGTCTTGGTTTGCTTTTGGATGTAGTTGAAGTGAGACATGATCACCGATGACATTTTCTGTCCTACAAACACTGAAGGCTGGAACTGGCTGGGTGGCCAATCCTGCAGTGACCTCTGAATCAAGCAAGAGAAGGGATGTGTCTTTTTCTAACTGTTTTGGGAAAACTAAAAAGTAAGGGGGGAAGGGAGAAGCTGCTGTGGTTTTCAGTCTTCTGCTGTGAAAAGGAACTTGGAGCTCTTGCTACAAACAAGCTTGACACTTAGTACTTCTGCATTTGAAAGGCTGCCCTTTGTCATTTTTTTTTTCCTGACAGTATTTTGGGAGCATTTTAGTTTGCCCAGGACTGAGGGGGCTTTCCCAGCATGTGGTGTTAAAACTGGGACAATTCCTCGAGATTGGAGGAGTTGGTTGGTCACCCTCTGCAACATGGTTATTTAGCTACATAATTAATATAGTAATATAACCATTTCCTCATAGGTGGACATTAAGACATGTGTTTACATCTTGGGAGAACTGGGTTAATCATAAGGTTGAAGAAGGTTTCATCACATGCAAATGCAATGTGTTTAGCTTAAAATAGTCATGCAGCCTTTTGTAGTTGGATTTTATACTCGAACTTTTTTTTTTTTTTTGATTTTTCGAGACAGGGTTTCTCTGTGTAGCTTTGCGCCTTTCCTGGAACTCACTTGGTAGTCCAGGCTGGCCTCGAACTCACAGAGATCCGCCTGGCTCTGCCTCCCGAGTGCTGGGATTAAAGGCGTGCGCCACCACCGCCCGGCATATACTCCAACTTTTATATGGAACTTTGTAGAGTGATTTTTTTTTATGTATACAGGTAAAGGACTGTAGAGATTTTAGTGTAGGGCAACATCAGCCTGGCTCTTCAGACTTCCAAAGGCGGGCGGGCAGTGTCCTTGTCCATGAAAGGTCTGCTTTTCTAACGTGAGTTTGCTAATGACAGTGTTGCTGCTCCTTTCATGAAGAGCCCGGTAGACAAACTGCTTCAGTACTTGGCTCTCGTGGGGCTTCCCGCCTGGAGGCCTTCTGGTTTAGTGTCTCCTCGCCAAGTCCAACCTCACACTCCAGTCACCCACCTTCTTGCCAAAGGCACTGTCTGGCAGCTGTGGCCGGAGACTAGAAATTCTGAAGCTTTGGAAGCAGGATTTCTGGCCACAGTGTGGGGCCTTTGGACATGTTTTTATCAGGCCTTCCTGTGTTTTCGGGCACCTGTATGCACTGGTTTGCAAGCCAACACTGTGTATGCTACAGGAATGAAGGAGGAAAAGGACAAATTTAACTTTTGGACTGTGTTCTGGTTGTTTGTGACCCAGTGATATGGTTTTGGGAGTGTACCTGACGGCTGGCATTTCATGGCTTGTCCCCAATAGTAGCTTACATTGATTGTGCTCTTCTTGTATGCTGGGCCTTTGTGGTGAATCATCTTTCTTAATCCTCATAGTCACACTCAGTAGATGATGGTGTCACTCCCACTTTATAGATGAGGAAACAGGACCAGGGATGTTGATTGACTTGTTCAGGTCACACACCCAGAGAGTGGTTGAGCACAGTGTCCTCCCCGGGCAGTGCGATGGCAGAGGTTGGTCCCTGATCACAAGGCTGTACTTTTCATAGTTGAAAAGGCAGCAGCAGCAGGCACAGAGCTTGTGTCTCGTCTCTCAGTTCTGGGGAAGCTCTGGGGAGGCAGCATTGTCCATACTCCTGTGCATGGGGTCAGACCCACCTCTGTCGGTGAGAACCTGCTCTGAGGCCTCTGCACGTGCTGTCTCTACCTGGCATGCCCATTAGCCCTGCCTCCTCCGCACCCAGCCAGTGATGTGTTGGTAACATGCTGACTCTTTTCTTGATTATTTTTGTATAACACGGGAACCTTAGGAAATTAGAAAGCTGGACCAGCAAATGAAGAGTTTAACTCCTCTGTACTCAGTGGAATAACGCCTCTCAACATCTTGATACGCTTCCTTTAAGGTTCTGTTTAGCCAGGTATAGACTTTAACTTCTTGTGAGATGATATCGGTATCTTCCATTACGGACATCGCTGATATCTGTTTTCTAGACCAAGGACTTTTTAAAATAAATACCATACTGTCTGCGTCAGGATAAATGAAAGTCCCACCCAGAGTAGATGGAGCTTCTTTTCTTAAGAACACGTTAGGTTTCACTTCTGTTATTCTAAGTAGAAAATAAACATAAACTCCAAAAGGCACAGTTCTTATCCAAGACATAGAGCTGAAACATTCTGAAAAAGGTTTATGTTTCAGCAACATAAATATGATGTATTAACATATATTTACAATGTAATGTTAAATTACTTTAAAAAGTTATAAATAGCATCAATTCTTTAATTTTTTTTACATTTAAAACCTTTTAGGTTTTCTTTCGTTGCGTGTGTGTGTGTGTGTGTGTGTGTGTGTGTGTGTGTGTGTGTATTGTGTTCCTGTGTAGGTGGAGGTCAGAGAACAACCTGTGGGTGTCTGTCCTTTCCTTCCATCATGTGGCTTTTGAGCATTAAACTTAAGTCATCAGGCTTGGTGCTTTTTGGGTACTGGCCATCCAGCCAACCCCGAGTACATTCCTATGAGCCTGGCATCTGATAATGCTGCACTTTTCAAACTTGTTTAAGATCTGGCACTTAGAGGGCCAGTGAGATGGCCCTGTGGGTACAGCCTCTTGTTGCAGAAGGCTGACAATTTGAGTTAGATCCCTGGACCCCATGCCATGCAAAGACAGAGGGAGAAAACCAAGTTCACAGAGGTGTCCCTGATTGTCACATGTTCACTGTGGTGCAACCCCCCCCCCCCCCCAGGAAAACGATAAAAACCTGATATAACAATTCTTGCCACACTCCAAAGAAAAATCCATTTTGAAGCTGATATCTAAAAAAATGGGGCTGGAAGGATGGCTCACTCTAGGTAAGGAAGGATGGTTCACTGGGTAAGGCACTTGTCACCAAGCCTGAAGCCCTGAGATCAATCCCTAGGACTCATGTCATGTGGAAGGAGAGACCTGACTCCTGCAAGTTGCCCTCTGACCTCCACGAATAGACCATGGCCCGTGTGCACCTCCCCTCCCTCAAGAACTGAATAAAATGTAAGTTAGAATCTTTTACAATAGTGATTGCTGTAGCTGTTTTAAGAGTGATTGGTATTTAACATTATTTGAAAGTCACTTTACACATGAAAACGCCTGGTGAATGGCTCACTCTTTTGCCCTTTCCTCCCGGATCTGCCATGCATTCAAACATTTAAAAATGCTCATAGATGACTGGGAGTACATAGACTTCAGTAACCATGCCATTTCCCTCTAACCCATGGCCCTTTGAGAAAGATAAGCATGCTATTAAATATTGACTGGAAAGAGACCTTCCAGGTGAGTCTGTATACACAATCACACGGAGACTCGTATCTATCTTGCCTCTGTTTGCTCACCTGAGGTTTGGCAGTGACAGGTTTGGCTCCTATGAGTTAGATTCACACTGGAGCCTGCTAGCTGGCCGTGTGTAAGCCCAAGGTTGGAACATGGCTTTTACCTCACACGTTGGCTCTGGCAGGTAGTGGTGGGTTGCAAGGGCCATCTGGTCGAAGCGTTGACTCTTATTGTCAAAGATGGGGAGAGGTGTGATGACTGAATCTGTGTTACTGTGGGTGTAAGGCAAGGGGAGTAGTGTACACTGTGTGTTAGACAACACTCTGTAGTAGAATAGTATTTTAAGGTGTATTGCTTTTGTTTATGTTGCATTTGTTTAACTCTGTGAAGCTGTGTTACTGTGCCTGTCTAAAACACCTGATGGTCTAATAAAGAACTGGCCAATAGCAAGGCAGGAGAAAGGATAGGCAGGGCTGGCAGGCAGAAAGAATAAATAGAAGGAGAAATCTGGAAAGAGAGATCTACGATCTAACAGCCACAGGAGAAGGGGAATCCAGGGGCCAGCCACACAGCCACATAGCCACACAGCCACACAGCCACCCAGCCACCCAGCTACACAGCAAGCCACGGAGTAAGAGTAAGATTTACAGAAGTAAGGGAACCAGAAAAGCCTAGAGGCAAAAGGTAGACAGGATAAGTTAAGGAAAGCTGGCAAGAAACTAAGCCAAGCTAAGACCAGGTATTCATAATTAATGAATAAGAATAAGCCTCCATGAGTGGTTTATTAGGGAGCTGGGTGGCGGTCCCCCTCCCTCCGCTGTGCCAAAAGGAGTAAAATACTAACAACAACAACACTGGGAGGTGAGACTGTGGGCTGTAGGTTCCTCTTTGTCAAATGAAGACATTGGACTGGATGTCTTGGTAGTGGCGGAGCTCTGCCCTGTTCCTCTTGTGACTCAGTCCTTATAATGGAGTTTGCTTCACAGTGTCTCCTGTGCGTGTGGCTATGATGTGTGTATTTGCACACGAGCTCTAATTTGCCCATCCAGGCAACAAGGTGAAATGCCTTCACGTTCATGAAGAGCTTTTTTATTCCATGTTAGTGGTTCAGAAACCGATTCTTGTTCTTTCCCTACTTCAATTTATAGGGAATCTAAGGGTGTCTATTTTATAGGTTATTTCTTTTATTAGTATAATATCTTGTTTGCCTCTGGTGTTTCAGAGGTTGAGAGCAGACAGTTTTTCTGGCCAGGGTTCATGTTTGTGGAGAGTTGGTATCCCGAAAGATTGAAATTAACGATTCACAAATCTACCTTCAAATTGTGATAGTCATGATGTTAAAGGATGTTTTCTGCTGGTCGTGGTGTGCATGTCTGTAATCCCAGTATTCAAAAGACGGAGGTAGGAGGATTAGGAGTTCAAGTCCATCATCGGCTGTCCTTGGCTACATAGTGAGTTCAAGGTCAACCTGGGTTACATCAAGACCTGTCTCAAAAAAATAAATAAATAAAACAAACAAACAAACAACAACAACAACAAAACCCCAAAGCCTTTCACTTGCCTTTCCTTTTGAAAACTGAAAAGTTGAGTGGATCTGTCTCTGTTACCCAGGAAACCTTGACCATTCTGGTGTAACTTCCCAGGTATCTTTAATACTGGAAGACCATTTTGCTCCAAAGAAGCTTCCAGAGCTTTTAATAAAAACAATTAGATTTGTAGAGACCCTGGTGTTGCCCCGACATGGAAATCTAGTCGAAGTTCTAATTTCTCTCTGAAAGTTCCAATGTTAAATTACTTTAGTGTTCTTTTGCTTTAGTTCAAAGATAGCATCAGATTGGGAATGAAGGTTCTTGGATTCCACTCCTGGATCTCCTAGTAGTTACATGGCTTTGAGCAGTCCCTGGCGTTGAGTTTTCTTGCCTATATAAAGAGGCTGACGGGTACGGATTCTTCTAAATTCTTCCAGGCTCTCCCATTGCAGGAAAGCTTCCCCACACTTTGTAGTGACAAAAGCTTTAATCTTTCCCAGGCCTGGTAAACATACTTCGAGTTTTGCTGAAGGACCATGGATCCTTTCCCCAAGAAGGTCTTCTGGGATCTCCAGGAACCTGGTGTGGAGACACAGATCCCCTGAGGCTGCTCTTAGTGTGGTCCTTCGAGAAGTCTCTTGACTTGCTTTCACACGGGGAAGCATTTCTCCTAGACCCTTACAAGCTCTGTGTGTGTGTGTGTGTGGGGGGGGGGGGGCAGCATTGTGGTTCTCACAGGCGCTGTTTTGATAACTCTCTTGGTTCTCCCAGGTAGTATCCCTTTCCTTAGACTCCACAGTAGCATCAGGGTCTGACTCTGCCTTTCTACTTTCTTCCAAGTTTAATAATGGATAAGAGCAGGTATGAGGAATTAGTTAGAAACTCGATAGAGAACTGGAAATGAGATGGAACACTATGGGGTTTAATCCTGACAGCATGGCCATGTGAGAGTTGATTGTCATTTCCTGTTGCCAGTGAAGAAAATGAGAACTCAGAGATTAAGGAATTTACTTAGGAGCTGTGAGTCTGGGAGTCACAGTGGGGTGGGCTTGACCCCAGACTATATGTTCTTAGTCCTCATGGTCTCTGAAACAGGGACATTGTCACAAGAGACCCTTTCTTCATTGGTGCTGAGAGTCTAGTTGTAGGACTAAGGTGGATGCCTTGTGCATGGAAGACCCTCATCAGATGTTGACAGTATATGTGTAACATATCAAACAGCTGTGAAGCCAGCTGCAGGTTTAGGTACATATAGCTACTATATGGGATACTAACTGGGGACTACAGGAATTCAGACATCACTGGGAAAGGCTTTATGGAGCCAGAGAGGGTCCAGCTGAATCTTACAGAGAGGGAATGCTTTGGGTGCAGTTGGAGGTGAATGACGTGGTATACTTGTCAGGTGAGGGGTTGGAGGAAGAGGAGTTTATTGAGCATAAAGTTCCTGTTCAGTAGGAAGAAAAGAGGTAAGGAGATAAGCACCTGTGCCTAAACTGAATGGGAGGGGCGCTGGTGTATTAATGAAGGTGTCTCATCAGTTCTTCGGATCAACACTATGTATGTGTCCTCGCCTGGAGACCTGGACAAGTTGGTCTGAGTCTTTGCAAAGCTCACTGCATCTGCTGATTTCACAGGCATGATATTTGACAAATTCATACCTGCCTCATCCCAGGAAGAAAATTGATATGTAAGTTGAATCGAGACCTTCTGGGTTCTTCTGTATCCATGACACCCCCTGCTTTGGTGGGGAACAGTGCACTTGTCCTGGCAGTATTTTTGGGACAAATGTGCATCTGGGAATAGCAAGGACTTCGTAGAGAGAAGCTGGATGGTTTTAGTGGCGCAGGACACCAGTGAAATAATGTTGTAGGTCTGAGATGCTCTTTTTTTAAAGTAAAGAGTTAAAATATACAGGCTATAAGAAAACTATAGGAAGAAAATGACCTTGTTTTTCAGAGAATACCAGTTGCGAGGGGGGGCAGGGGAGTGAAGAGTAGTGTGAGCATGTGGATTAAAGAGAGAGCTCTTACCTGATTTAAAGAAACAAAAATATATCTCTGTAACATGATGAAAGCTGAATAGTGACTGGATGTTTGGTGGTTAGTGTGAATGTGAAATTGCAACTATTTCTAAGAAGACAGTCTTCTGGGAAATTAAGAGACCAAGCCACGAAACTTTATCATTTGCCAAGGTGTACCTAACAATAGCCACAGTACTTCTGGAAGCAACCCCCCGCCCCCCCTGCTCCCCACTTCTTCCTGTTCTGTGTGTGTGCTTCCAAAGGGGTCGCCTCTCACCTGACAGCTTGTCTTCAAGGTTCTCATTCTCTTTGATTGATTGACAGAAAATCACAGTCTGAGCACAGTGTGGCGGTGCTCGCCTTGAGCCCCAGCACATCTGAGTTCAAGGCCATCCTGCTCTCCATAGTGAGCACCAGGTCAACCAGACTGGACAGTGAGACCCTGTCTCAAAAAAAAAAAAAAAAAAAAAAAAGATAGAAAAAGCACAGGCCGCTGCTCGGTTTGCTGTCCAGGGAACTGTCGCTCTGAGCTGGTCGTGAGGACAGCAGCTACTGACGGCTTGGGTCCTGTCATAACATTTGGACTCCCTCCCTCCCTCCCTCCCTCCCTCCCTCCCTCCCTTCCCACCTCGCCCTCTTTCTCTCTCTCTCTTTTTTTTTTTTTTTTGGGACAGGGTCTCTCTCTGTAATCCTGGCTGTCCTGGAGCTTGCTGTGTAGTCCAGGCTGGCCTTGAACTCATAGAGATCCTCCTGCCTCTGCTGAGTGCTGGAATAAAAGGCATGCGCCACCATGCCTGGTTCCCTTTCTCTCTCTCTCTCTCTCTCTCTCTCTCTCTCTCTCTCTCTCTCTCTCTCTCTCTCTCTCTCGCTCTCTGATAAGGCCTCATATAGTCCAGGCTAGCCTTGACCTTGCTATATAGTCGAGGATGACCTTTAACTTCTGAGTGTCTTTACCTCCTGCGTGCTGGGTTTACAGGCCCGCACCCCCATGCCTGGGTTCTGTGGTGTTCAGGATCCAATCCAAGGCGTTGTGCGTGCTCGGCCAGCAGCCTACCAAGTGGTCTGCCCAGAATCCCATCTTGGCTGTTTTGAAGAGGACTTGGATTCAGCTTATCCCTGCTTGATATTTGAGTTCAGATATTTGGAAGGGAACTTAGGTGTTAGAGCTGCCCCAAATGACCATGTTTGAAGTGGCCTTTAAAGCGGGCTTCTGTTTACAGAAGCAAAGCTTCACAGGGCATTGAGAGGCTACAAGGTCAGTGTGACTAAAGGACATGTCTGTCTTCACAGCGAGCAGAGCGGCTTGTCGTGTTCAGTGGTTTTAGACACGTCAGAATCCTGTCATTTTTATTTCTCCGTATGTGAAATTTTTTTCATCATCCCCTTTCTTTTTCTTTCTTTCTTTCTTTCTTTCTTTCTTTCTTTCTTTCTTTCTTTCTTTCTTTCTTTCTTTCTCTTTCTCTCTCTCTCTCTCTCTCTCTCTCTCTCTCTCTCTCTCTCTTTCTTTCTTTCTTTCTTTCTTTCTTTAAAACAGAGTCCAGATTTAAGGACACTAAAGGCCATAAAGCTGAGAAGTGGCCACTGTAATTTGAGTAAATAGTACCATCACCAGTGGTGTAGAGACTCGAAGATTCTAGGTACTTTGGAACCTCTGGGCATTTATTTCTTGGGGCCACCAGGAAGGGCACAGCACTTAGTTCTAATGTTAGGAACAGTTTTCTTCTGAGCCCTGCTTTTTAGCAAAAGGTCTTGTATCAAGTTCCCTGGTACTGAACTTCTGCATACATTAAATATGGCATCTCATCCGAACATTGTTAAGCACTCGATGGGAGAACACTGAAGCTGATGTGTGGAAATCTGGGCCGTACATACAGCTGTGCTCTTAACTGCTGTCTTAGTCTTTTTGAGTCACAACTGTCCTTGACTGTAAAATGGGTACAGTAATAGTTGCTTAATGGGGAGCCTGTGACAGTTCAGTGGGAAATGTTTAAGTTCAGCCAGTGGAGGTTTGGTGCTGCTTTGTAAATAATCCTTGCATCTTGGCTCCTCATTTGTCAAATTAAGGAGGGTCAGCTTCAGCTCTCTCAGAATAGGTTTTAGTGATATTTTTTGTTTGTTTGTTTTAATTTATAACCTTTAATCTTGTTTTATTTCTTTCTCACTTAATTGGGACACACAGACACTTGATTTTTGTTTGAAATATCTTTATTGGGTACCTTACATGTTGGGTTCTACAATGAAAAAAATCTTTTGTTTCGATTTTATCACAAAGTTCACATTTAGACAGATTCACTAGGATCGGTGTGTGTGGACAAGATTGGATTTTGCCAACATCCTTGAGGTTAAGCTGTCAAAAAGGACTTTGAAAACGACAAGAAAGCTACTTCCTCTTCAATAGTGTCAAACTGCCTTTTTGAGGAAGTGTGAAAGCAAAGCAGGTGATAGGACAATCGTCATAAAGAGTCATCATGAAAAGTGTTATGGTCAAATGCTCAGAAACCTTGGGTGTGGAATTTCAGGCCTTGGATGACTATTTACCGGGATAAAGGAAACCATAAACGTAGACGGGGCTGTAGCTCAGTGCTAGAATGCGGGACTAGGTTCCTGAGGTCCTGGGTTCAGTCCATAGTCCTGTTAGCAGGGACAAAGGAAACCATTATAAAAACAAGAAGGAAAAAAACCCAATCCATACAGGTCTCTGAAGAAAATTGTTTAAAAATATATCAGATGGATAGGAAGGATACATTGTAAACTGTCATTTTAATTTTGACTCTTCTTTTTTCTGTTAGAGTGACAGGATATTGTTTAAGGAGGCGGGAGGCCAGACCTCATTGGACACATATGTGTGTTTAAATTTAAAACATATTTGTTCCACCAGTAGATACTTAGGGCAAAGTATAGCAAGGGAAAAAAATGAGAAAACAAAACAACAACAGCAAAAACAGAACAAAGAAAAGAAACGGGGGAGGGGAAGAAAGCCAAGAAAGGTGTTTTTTTTTGTTTTTTTTTTGTTTTTTTTTTTAATAGAGGAAGGAGTAAGTACGGCTCTGTACACTGGTAACCGCAGCCCTTGGCGTTCTAAGGCAAGAGGATCAGGAGTCCGTGGCCAGTCTCAGCCACACAAGTGAGTTTAAGGCTAGCTGGGGCTATGTGCGATGAGGTCTCAAAAGTTGAAGAAGAAGATAAGGAGAAAAAGAAACAGAGCAAAGAATCAGATAGGGGCCGATGAAGGGAGGTGGACCGTGTGGGTTTTTGCAGGGCGTGGTACATGAGTGATGTTCTCAGACTCCGTGCTGCACTGATCAACGTGAGCCAGCGTGTCCCAGCTGCACCAACACCTCTTAGGGTTCTAGATTCACAGTGGAGGTTGTTAGTTGAGCCACAAGGAAAACATAACCAGAGGCTGCAGCTCAGAGGGGCGTGGGGTTCTGTGGCCCCTTGGAAGGTCTTGAGAACGGGCGTGGTGACTGCCGGAAGAGAAATGATTTTGCATAGCGGAAGGAAGTCTTGGGGCTCCTGCACCTAGAAACGGGTCCCTGTGGCATCTCTGCTTTTTAAACGGCCCTGTCTGTCCTGGTGAGCTAAGTGCAAGGTCATTTAAAAAAAAAATCACAGCTTTACCCCTCCAATCCAGCCTTTTGAGAGGCTGAGTAGTGTTTTCTTGACTCCATTCCCACCATGAATTGGCTGTGAGACCCTGGCTAGTCATTTTGTCTCCCCTGGGTCTGTTTCCCCTTGGGTGACATCAACAGGAAAGTGTCCACCCCCATTTTAATAGTCGACATCATGATCTAAGGAATTGCCAATCTGGGACCCGCATGTCCTGCCCCACCATTCCCAAGTCCTGCAGATGTCAGGACTTTGGGATTTATGAGACCAAGCTGACTCTTGCTGGGCTTAGTGGCTCTGTAATAAAAGGTAGAGAGGCCACTTTGGGCCACCGCTGTCAGCACCAGTCAGCAGCCATTATCTCCCCAGCATCTGGAAGGAGTAGCCCCACAAATGAGCCAAAGC
The DNA here is from genome assembly GCF_007827085.1 of Peromyscus californicus insignis. NCBI lineage: Eukaryota > Metazoa > Chordata > Mammalia > Rodentia > Cricetidae > Peromyscus > Peromyscus californicus. The sequence continues at coordinate 8,817,428 of NW_026294514.1, read as the reverse complement.
AGCTCCCTGTCTAGAAAAGAGAGGCCACCGCTATCTGGAGGTCGACCTTACGGGAATCCGGGGGTTGCTGCTGCTCCAGCTGTGATCACAAAGCACCATGTGGGGCTAGTGATGCCCTGAGTCTTTAGCAAATGACTTGGCCAAGTCCTGCCGTCCTTTCTCCTACTGGCACTAAAATACTGTGTAATAAGTACTGTTCTGTAGCTGACCTCCATGGAACCTGCCCGGGCCTTCCCATGCAGGGGTACCAGGTCATGTCAGCTGATGCTGCCTAATGATGAGGGGTTTGTTGCCACAGCCTGCTGCTGCAGAGGCTAAGGATAGCACGGAGCATATATTAGCTGTGGCTTGGGGCAGATTTCTTTCCAGGCTGCTGTTATCTTTTTTTCCCTTTTTCTTTTTTTTTTCTCGAGACAGGGTTTCTCTGTGTAGTTTTGGTGCCTGTCCTGGATCTCGCCCTGTAGACCAGGCTGGCCTTGAACTCACAGAGATCCGCCTGGCTCTGCCTCCCGAGTGCTGGGATTAAAGGCGTGCGCCACCACCGCCCGGCAAGCTGCTGTATCTTTAAGACTCTTTAAGAGCAGCATCCTGCCTCTCTCAGGGTAGAGACCAGGCCAAGTACATCAGTCCCAGGGGAACGGAGGAGGAGGAGGAGGAGGAGGAGGAGGAGGAGGAGGAGGAGGAGGAGGAGGAGGAAGAGGAGGAAGAGGAGGAAGAGGAGGAAGAGGAGGAAGAGGAGGAAGAGGAGGAGGAGGAGGGGACAGCTCTTGGTCTCTGAAGCTCTAGCTACTGCGGAGACATAGGCCGGGCAGGCGGGACGGAGCAGTGTTTTCCGGCTCCCATCTTTGCAGCAGCGACCAGGGTCCAGATGTGACCAAGGTCATTGGGCCCCTGCGGACCTTGGCTTCAAAGACCTTCCCTGAACCCAAGCTGATAATACCAGCCGCTCTCACACAGAGCAGTCAATGGATTTGGATTTTTTTTTTCTTGTAAGAACAAAAGGTTATTTAAAATCCTTCAGCTACCAGTGAAGTGATCAGGCAGAATAAAAACTTCTTCAGGAGGGGGTTGGGGAGAAACACAGTTGTCGGTTTACAGGATCGTACAGGGGCTTGAGCCATCTATAACTCTAAGGGTTGGCAGACTTCTGTTGACTGCCCGAATCCAGCTGACCACCTGCATTTCAGTGCCTATGAGCTAAGAATAACTTTTATGTTATTAGATAGTTGAAAAGGATCAAAAGAATTGTATTTTGCGACACATGAAATTTTAATAAGACTCCTACTTTGGTGCCCACAGTGAGAGTTGTGTTGGAGTGTATCTCCTCTGGTTTGTATGCATTTCTGGTGCTACTTTGAGGTGATGGAGGAGAGCCGAGGAGTTGCAATAGAGACTGAGGGCCAGCAAGGGTGAAAGTATTCACCATCCAGCCCTTTGCAGACCAAGCTTTTGGGGCCTGGGTGTCACCCAGAGTAGATTCAGGCCCACACGCTTCAGAAGTCGGGTGCTACACTCGTTACCTGGGCTGCACTTTGATGGAGGTTTAATTAGATTGTGGCGGGGATTCTTGCTCCAGGAGAAGCAGAAGCTTAGACACCTTTTCTGGGTACACTTCCCATGTTAAAAAAAAAAAAAAACCTTTGAAACGGTTTGTTTGCACTCCAACTTTTTCTCCCTCTAGAGCTTGGTAGAGAAGACCATGTGTTTATACTTTTAACCACTTGCCTTTTAGACTGGATGTTTAGACTCTTGATGTGGACCCAGAAAAGGTTAATATGTACTTTAAATGCATTCACAGAGCCCAGACGGGGAGGTGCTCCTATGTCCGAGAGCAAAACAGAAATCTTATTTTCTGCTGAAAATACTGTTTTTAGTTTGAGTAGAGACTAGATCTGGAAATGACTTTAATTTTACAGAAAGCTAACTTTAAGCAGATCTTTGGACTGTACAGTTCACTAGTTAAAAAAGGATTTGTGTTCTCAGTTTGCCTATATTTCTCACTGTTCTAGAGGGGTTTTGAAGATGCTGAGTTTGGAAGTTTCTGTGTGAGTTATGCATCTGGGTAAGTGTGTGTGTGCCTCTGTGGGTTCACCTGTCCAGTGTGCATTTATTTCATCACAATTCTAAGGAGGCTCTACCTCCCATTCTTGCCCTGTTCTTTGAGTCACTGAGCCTCTGGTGACGCTTCCAGGCCTGGAGTTGCGGTTGGTCTTGGATGAAGGTTGGCACTCTGCGTTGATTGGTTAGTGAGGTCGGAAGTCATTTGACATTGGCTCATCTCTTTATTCACAAGATAAAGTATTAAGGCCAATGATATTTTCTTTTGAGAAGGATTTCTTCTCAAAAAAAAAAAATCTTCTTCTTTTGAGAAGATTTGCAAATGAATTGATGTGGTGTTTAACTTGGAAAAAGTCCTCTGGGGGCCCCAACCTTCCTGAACAACATCCTGAGTGCTGAGGTGCTGTGGCGATGACCACTGCCATCCCCACTTTTCATACAGAAGACTGAGGCCAGTGCTTGTTCCTTAGCTTGCAGATTCTTGGCAGAGGGGAGACTCTTGTTTCTGGCTGGATCTGAGATGCATTTCATTTGCCTGTCCCGTTCTTAAACACTACTTAAGAAATCACGTGTCGTTTTTACAGTTATATTTAGGATGTAGCCTGAAACACTAAACACCGAGGAAGAATACTCAAGGCAGACGCCTGGGTAATTACTGTTTGGCTCTGGTCTCATATCATCTGCATTATCCAGATTAGAACATGTCACTCGCTTCTGGCTGGCCTGGAAGCGGGGAGCCCTGTGTGCAGGGCCCAGAGCTCTTGCCTTAAGTTCTGCTTGGAGCGTAGAGCATCGTGGTAGTGAGGGGACTGCGGGACTTCCTTCATGCTTTGAAAACACTTGTAGCTAGTACCAATCCTAGACCACTAGGCCTTCCTGTGCCCTTACCTCCCTAATGCTTGGACAATGTGCTGGTTTTCTTGTTTAGAGTTGTGGGGGGGGTCTGGGGTGGGCTCTCCGAGGGAAGGCGTGCTAGAGAAAAACCACTCGTTCTTCCTGTTTAACGAGCACTTGCATTTCCTGCCCTGGTGGAAGGTGGTGCTTCTTGGTTGAATGTCCCGCGCTTCGTCTACTTTTAGCCCCCTGATTAGTCTAATTCGACTTGGACAGTGCTTTGCTAAACCATCCATCTGCTCTTCACTTCTGGGGGGAAAGGTTGGCACCCCACTTTTGCTCCGCCAGATGTTAGTAAACCCCACTGGTTAACGAACTGTAACTGCCAAATGAATGGATGACCGGCTGCTGGTTTCTGCTTCTGGTGTTCACTCCTTACAGTATTGTGAATTGGCTTGATTTTTCTCCTGCTGCGATCTTGATGAGGCGGGCAGGAAGGTCGGAGGGTGGATAAATTTTTGTTAGGTCAGTAACCTTCCAAGAGTATGGAATTAAAAAAGAAAAAAAAAAACATTTCATTTTATTCACGGTGTGGGAGTTGGGAAGAGGGGAGGACAGGTGTGTGCCATTGTGTGTGTGTGTGTGTGTGTGGTCACAGGACAACTAGTAGGGGGTGGTTTTCTGCTTCTACCATGTGGGTCCCAGGGATTGAATTCAGGTTGCAAGCTTAGTGACAAGTTTTCTTTTAGCTGTTCATCCATCTCATTGGCCCAGGGAGGGAATTTTTTATTGGTAATTTCTTAAATGTGTAGAGTCAAGAACCTGTAGTGTGTCATGATATCAACCATTCTGGAAAAGCTCCCCCTCACTCAGCGCTCACTAGCAAGGCAGTGGTGTATATGGATATAGGAATCTTACCTGTGCACTCGTGGGTGCAAGTTTAGGCCTGGGAGGGCACATGGAGGCCAGAGGTTGACGTCAGGTGTCTTTCTCTGGCATTTTCTGCCTTCATTTTTGCGACAGAGTTTCTGTGAACCTGAATCATGCAGCCTGGCTAGATGAACTAGCCAGTGAGCCTGGGCGTCCCCCTGTCCCCCCCCCCCCAATTCTGGGGTCACAGGCTTCCATGCCTGGCTTTTCACCTGGACTCTAAGGAGCCACACTCAGGTCCTTCCGTTGCTTGGCCGGCAAGCCCTTACCCACTGTGTTTTATTATTTTGTATGTATGGGTGTTTTGCCTGCTTGCATGTCTGTGCACTACATGTATGCACGATGCCTGTGAAGGCCATAAACGGCTGTCATATCGCCTGGAACTGGTTGTGGGCTGCCATGTGGATACTGGAAATCAAAACTGGAACCTCTGGAAGAGTAGACACAGCGCTCTGAACCCCTCAACCATTTCTCCAGCTCCTGGGAATTTTATTTTCTTTGTCACTTTCTGTGTTCTGAAGGTTTTGTCTGTGTGTGTGTGTGTGTGTGTGTGTGTGTGTGTTTGTATGTATTCATATGTGTGTAGATGTTTTTTGTATGTATTCATATGTGTGTAGGTGTGTGTATGCATAGACAACCATAGGTTGATATTGGGTCTTTCTCAATTTTCTTCCTACTTTTATTTATTTATTTATTATTATGTGCAGTCTGTGTGCAAGATGCCTGTGTGTTGGCATACATGTCCGAGTGCACCCGTGGAGGGCAGAGGATAACTTTGTGGAATCTGTTCTCTCCTTCCACCTTGAGCTCCGGGGATCCAACTCAGTTGCCAGATATGTGCAGCAAAGGTCTTTATTATTATTATTATTATTGTTATTATTATTATTTATGAAGCCCCGGCTGGCCTGGAACTTACTATGTAGACCATGCTGGTGTTGAACTGAAATCCTTCTGCCTTTACCTCCCATGCGCTGGGATAAAAAGCCTGTGCCATCATGCCTGGCTTGAACTTAGTTTTGAAGACAGGGAATCCCACTGAACCTAGAAGATCATGGATTGGCTAGACGAGTGATCAGCCATTGATCCCTAGAGATCTTCCCATCTCCCTGCCTCACTCAGCACCAGGATTACAGGTGTGCTCTGCTGGGCTGGACTTTTTAGGTAAGTGTTAGGGATCTTGACTTTCGGCCTGGGCTTGCTGAGCAAGCCCGTTTTGGACTGATCTCTCCTCCCCGCACCCTGCTCTTCTGAGGGTTTCAGACAGGCGTTCACCAAGGCAGTTTTGAAAAGACCTGCACAGGAAGTCATGGTCCCTGCAAGCTCTCAATTTCAAGCTTTTAGCTTGGTTGGTCTCTAAGGAACCTGTGCTGGGTAGACTGAGGAGCCCAAGCCAAGAATATCTCAGTGGAACATTTTCACCTCCATCTCCAACCTCTACAAGATTTTTTATAAACTGTGTATTCCCTGCATGTTTTTTTTTAGTTGGACTGCTAAAGATTTTCTTCATGAAGTTAGAAAGATACAAAGGATGTAATTTCTGGCACAATGTAAATATTGATTTTTAAAGTGAAAACATTGTATCACTGTTTAAATTGTATTGAGTGGAATTTAAACACAATTGCGATTTGATGTGCCTGTCAGTAGTCCAAATTTTATAGTGTTTCTTTTTCCCCTTGAATTTTATTCAAATGTAGTGCCATTTTTGGGTGGGTGGGGGGCAAGTTTCCAGCCCAGGCTGGCCTGGAACCTGTCATCTTCCTGTCTTAGTGTTGGGATTGAAAGCATGCACCACAGTGCTGGCTGTGATGCAGTTTTGTCAGATAATTTTTAATTTTTTTAGATTATAATTGCATCATGTCCCCCTTCCCTTTCTTTCCTCCAAACCCTTCCAGGTACCTGCCCTTGGCTCTTGCTGTGATGCATTTTTTTTTTTTGGTTTTTCGAGACAGGGTTTCTCTGTGTAGCTTTGCGCCTTTCCTGGAACTCACTTGGTAGCCCAGGCTGGCCTCGAACTCACAGAGATCCTCCTGGCTCTGCCTCCCGAGTGCTGGGATTAAAGGCGTGCGCCACCACCGCCCGGCTGCTGTGATGCATTTAAAATGATTAATCTATGATAAATTTTAGGATTGAGTTTGTAATGATTATTAGCAATGTGTCCACACATAGCTTAAAAATTGAATTAAATATTAATAAAGCTTGCAAAGTAAGATTCTTATTAAAATACATTTCTTGATCTCGGAGTAGGAAGTTATTTATTTTAAACACTGTTCACTAGTGTTTAAAATAAAATAGGCAATATGTAGTTGGATAACATTCTCATACTATGAATTTATTTTTGTGACTTCTATTGAACTAGTAACCCAAATACTAAAAAAAAAAAAAATGTGTTTACCAGTAAGGAATGAGTTTAAGTAAAGGAAAAACATGGAGGTCAATAATTTATATTACCACATTTTGTTCATGAGCTTATATCTGAAGGTCCTAAAAGGCCGACATCTCTAGCCATTTGATATATTTCCATGAATGATCTTGCTAATCCTAGGATCATGACTTTTTGTGCACAAATCCCAGCTTTCTGTATTGAATGGCTCATGAGAGGAACCTTTCATGAACATTTAAGTCTTGCTTAGCTAATTAAGGCTGACTGGGATTTGTCTAGCTTCCTGGTCTTGACCTGATACATCATTAAAGACGAGCTCATGTGTTTGTGGAGAACTTAACTTGTTGAAAGACTGGCATGGGGCTGCTTCTCAAAGGATATTGATATATTTGTGTCCCCCCAACATATTATGTATCCTAATAAACTTATCTGGGGTCAGAGACAGAACAGCCACTAGATAGATATAGAGGCCAGAAAATGGTGGCACACACACCTTTAATCCTAGCATTCCAGAGGCAGAGAGATCCATCTGGATCTCTGTGAGTTCAAAGCCACACTGGAAACAGCCAGGCATGATGACACACACCTTTAATCCAGGAAGTGATGGCAGGAGGCAGAAAGGTATAAAAGATGTGAAAACCAGGAACTCGAGTCTGGTTAAGCTTTTAGGCTTTTAGCGGCAGTTCAGCTGAGATCCATTCAGATGAGGACACAGAGGCTTCCAGTTTGAGGAAATGAGATCAGCTGAGGAATGGCGAGGTGAGGTGACTGTGACTTGTTCTGTTTCTCTGATCTTTCAGTGTTCACCCCAATGCCTGGCCCTGGGTTTGTTTTTATTAATAAGACCTTTTAAGATTCTTGCTACAGGATATTCTCCCTGACATTGAGTGAGTTTGAATGGACCATTCTTAGGCACTGTGGTCTTTTTGTGCCTGAGGGCAGTTAGAGTCACAGTCTACCTTGGATCCAGGTGGCTAAGGAAGATGCTGAAGAGGGAAGTGAAAGGACAGTGGCATCTGGAAGGTGTCCCCACAGAAGCTGAAGAGATGAAGCATTTTTCCCACAAAGTGATCCATTCCTCCAAACTTTCTGCAAAGCTTTCCTGTACTCCAAGGAGACAAAGCCTCAGCACGAGAATGTGGAGGAGCTCATGTGAACTTGGGGAGGGGGGTGGTCTTTATGGTCATCCCCTGGATTCCCATCAGGTTGCCATGTGCGGTTACCGTGCATGAATGACAGACACATAATTCTCATAGGAAATGTAGTTTTGTGTGCCATACATTATGTGCTGAAACTTTAACATTTGAAGGTAGGCAGGGAGCTCTTGACACAGTCAAATCAATGTACTCCTCATGATCTTTCTGTAGTACAGCTCCAGAGAGTGATGATGAATAGTTGGCGACTTTGTATGTGAGGGTTTGGGGAAGGATTCTCCTCAACATTTGAACCTTCATTTGAGTTTGGTAGAGACTCACTCCCAGACTTATTGAATGTGGTCATCATGGCTCCTCCTCATGTTCCACTCTGTGTAAGTGATTGACTTAATAGCAGGACACAAGTAATAGTGTCTTAGGGTTTTATTGCTACAAAGAGACACCGTGACCACAGTAACTCTTATAAAGGAAGACATTTAATTGGGGTTGGCTTACAGGTTCAGAGATTTTGTCCATTATCTTCATGGTTGGAAGCATGGTGTTGGGCAGGCAGACATGGAGAGGTAGCTGAGAGTTCTACAGCTGGACCTGCAGGCAGCAGGAAGAGAGAGAGAGACATTAGGCCTGGCTTGAGCATCTGAAACCTCAAAGCCCACCCCTAGTGACACTCTTCCTCCAATAAGACCACACCTACTGCAAGAAGGCCACATCTCCAAAATGCTACTCCATATGAATCTATGGGTGCCATTTTCATTTAAGCAAGCACAAATGGATTATAAACATGATTAAAGACCAATTATTTGAAAGCTAAATTCACATATGGATACATCCAGGTATTGCTTTTGTAATGGAACCCTGGTAAGCCACTTGCTTGAGGGGGTACATCTGATGGCTACGTCCGTTGGTTTGTTGGTTTCTGAATTAACCAAAATCTCCTGATGTACTAGATCGAAGATAGATTATGTGGCTGGTTACCTTATAATAAATGGAGTACAGTACCTATTTATGAGATTCAAAATGATGTATATTTGCTTGTGGATGCTGAATGGATATGCCTGGCATTTTATGAAGTGTTTACCTGCATCAAGAATGGATTTTCAGCCTGGACAGTGGTGGTGCATGCTTTTAATCCCAACACTTGGGAGGCAGAGGCAGACAGATCTCCGAGTTCAAGGCCAACCTGGTCTACAGAGTAAGTTTCAGGACAGCCAAGGCTACATAGAGAAACTCTGTCTCAAAACAACAACAACAACAACAACAACAACAACAACAAAAAACACAAAACAAAACAAACAAAAACAAAAAAACGCCAAAAACCCAAGAATGGATTTTCAAAAATAACACTGATAACTGATGACTAATGTTGGCTGGTTTCTCTTGCTCATCTCTAGACCAAACAGAAACACACATCCTCTCTGCCAAGTACTCTGTGATGCCACAGGCAGGCCCTACAACATGGTGGCTTTTTACACTTCTCCTTTTCTGCTTGCAGGAGAATTAACCTCTTCAATGACTTAACTCATTTTTAAAGTGGGAGGGATATATACTATTATTTTATCTGTAACATCTGGAGGGTAAAATTCTTTTAAAAAATAGACTTGAGAGCTTAGCAGTGGAGGGATGGGTACAACTGTTGCAGAGGATCCGAGTTCAGTTCCTAGTACCCACAGCAGGTGGCTTACCGCCAGCTCCAGGGGATTTATAGGCACAGGCACTGTACTGTGTGTGCATGTGCACAAGCGCACAGTAACAAAAAATCTTTTAAAACAGACTTTATTGTTAAAATCAATTATAGGTTTATAGCAAAATTAGCAGAAGCTACAGGGTGCTTCCATGTGGTCTCTGCCCTGCTCCAGCCTCCCCAGCCCTTAGAATCCTCCAGCTGCGTGTCTGTTACATCAGTGACAGGATGCCAATGGACCATTACCACCCAAATCCCATAGCTTACATCAGGACTCGCTGGTGTTATATGTGCTGTGGATTTTAACAACTGTCAGGAACACATATTCACTTCTGTCGATTTCAGTATTTCATTGAGTAGTTTCACTGTCCTGAAAATGTCTGTGCTCTTCCCCCAGCCCCTGGTGACCTGCGACTTCCTATTGTTTCCACGGATTAACCTTTTCCAGGGTATCGTGGAGTTGGCTGATTTTTGTTTATTAGGGTTAAGATAAACTTCTAGGACTTCAAAACTTAGAGATTTATCAGTTCATGGCTTTTTGAGGCTTACCGAAGTTACATATTTTCCAAGTTTGTATAGAAACAAATGCATTAAGCTTCATAAGCTAAAAAAGTATCTAATATTGTTTAAAATAAAATGAAATATTCCAGGGAGTAAAGAGTCACATTTTAAAAAGATCAAGGTGGAGGAAGAAATTCAGCATTAGGTACTTCTTAAAGAGTCTTCAAGTCTAGTCGGGGGGTGTGGCAATGCACATTTTTAATTGTAGCACTCCAGAGGCAGAATCAGGCAGATCTCTGAACCAGCCTAGTCTACATAGTTCCAGGACAGCCAGGAATACACAGTGAGATTCTGGCTCAAAAAAATTTTTTTTCAAGCCCATTTTGATAGCATTTAGAAAATAAAAGAAGATTGCCTTTAAATTAAGTCTAATACTATTAAATAGACATATGCCCTGTTTTGTTTGGTTGACGGGTGGGGCTGGAATCTATCTAGCACAAGATGTTGGGAAAGAATCACACGATCACAGCTGGGGTCATGGAGAATCCTGGCAGAACAGCAATGACTCTGTCGGCTACCACTGCCGGGGTCAGTGGGACACACTGTCTTCCTTATGTCTCACTGGCCAACTTGTCCCTCTACTTTACAAATTGAGGTGGTAGCACTATTGGACAGCTCCAGAGTTAGCTGTGGGGTCAGATGTCCTGTGTAGGTGATGGAATGGTTGGTTTTTTTCTGCAAGGTAGAGCTGGAAAACTTGATTTTTCTCTGAAGATTTCCAGAAGTGATCATGTTGAACATGCTGATGTTGGTTGCCTTTTAAAAAAGAGAACCTGGTACTATATTATTATGTCATCTTATTGATCTCTTTAAGCCCTATTCAAGTTCTATGTCAGCCAGAATAGAATCTCAAATTTTGTTTCCTTTTGATTCCTCTGCAATCTGCTCAACCAAGGTACGTTTTACAGGAAGGTATGACCAGGGCGTGCCTGAGAGATACAGAAAGGGCAGGTAGTTTTAGGGCCGTGGCTGGTAATAGCTTAAGAAACTCCTGGGGGTGAAGTAAGTCACTAAGTCACAGAAGGGGTTAGCTTCGGTGAAAATCTGCTTGGTCTGCTCATGGGAAAACAGTGAGACTCATTAACCCTCTAGAGCTAATTCCTGGGCTCCAAGGATCCATTCATTGCCTCAGTTTCCCAAGTGGCCGGGACTATAGGTGTCCATGTCTCACAGTTGGCCTGTGGTTTACTAGAGGCCAAAAGCATTACAAAATTTAAATTCCTTATTTGATCCATGGGGTAGTTGGTACTGAGATTTGGGGAAATTAAGTGGAAAAATTTAAAAAGGGTATATGTTATATAAATGTTTATTTACTTTCCTCCTTAAAATTGGGGAAAGATCTCCGTTTGATTTTCATGATGAATCAACTTAGAACTGATTACGGAACATGAGTGTCTTGAGGGATGAGAGTTGGAAACCTCTAGAGTTGAGGAAAAACCCAGGGAATTCTGTTGGCATGCTAGAGGCCAGAATGGCCCTCAGTCACTCACTCTGTTCAGTTCTTCAGTGTTCTTTGCAAATGGGTTTCACAGGAGTGAGTGCCACCGGATTATGTGACTAGGTGTGATGTCAGCCTTCTTGAGAGGAAGGTACTTTAGGAAGAGGGCTTATGCCAAGTGCACATGTTCTATGCCTGTTCACGTTAAGCCTGATACGTTATCAAGGTAAAAGTGTAGCTACCTTAACAGAGTAAGTTCTAGTAAACAAGTTTTGTCCCTGTATGGGGCTTTGTTTTCCATGCTCCTTAATTCGGCAGAGACAATGCCAGAGTCTTTTGGTGGCTGGTTGCCCAACTTTCTATTTATTTTTTCTAAGTAATATGGGATTCATTTTGTGTAACCAGAACTGGAAACCACTGCCAGCCCTTCTAGAAGGCATCAATCCTTGGAATATTTCTGTTTGAGGCTAAGGATCCTTCTAACCCATGGTAGAGGTAACATTCCCTCACCAGGACATAGAAATTGGCAAACAATGATGACAGCTTAGAGCTTAGTCATCTTGCCTGGTGCAGGACAAATGGTGCCACACTGTACTGGTTAAACTTTGCTGTGGAGGCTGTTTAATTAAATTAAAAAAACTCATCAGGATGAAGTCCCCTAGGCACAGACAAAATGAGTTATGCATGTCATTTTTTTGACCAATAAATATTTATTGAGTTTTTATAAAACAAACAAAAAACTATTAGTCACTGGGCAGATCCCAAATACATCTTTTAATACCTGTTTTACTTAATGTTTAATATTCATTTCTGTGTTTCTATTACAGCAACTGAAGTAAAAATAATGAAACGATTACTAGCATATGACTCTTTAATTATGGTAAATATTTCATGTTTGCTAACAAAATAAATAATTGCATTAATACAGACGCAAGTGTTGAAAGTGAAACAAAGAAGTGCCTGGATGACAGTACTTTTCATAAACACATATTTTAATCATTCAAGAAGTTTTTTTTTTAAACAAAAGTTTAATGTAATGAAGTCACTGTCATTACCAAGGAAGATTATTTATTTTGACGTAAGATCTTTGGGGTTCAGGATTCTCTTGAATTCACGACCCTTCTGCCTCCCCTGCGATGGCGGGTGTGCCCCCCCATACCTGGCACCAAAGTCAGTGTGGAAGAACACTTTTCCTTGTGTAACCATGTTTATAACAGGAAAAGGGACAGAGTAAAGTGTGGGAGCTTTGTCAGGTTGACGGCTTTCGGGTCTCTCTGGTGACAGTGGGGTTTGGATTCCGGCACAGAAGGATTTCTGGTATTTTAGTGTAGGCCTTGTTGCTATGACAGACTGTCTGAGAAACCAGCTAAAGGGAGGGAAGGTTTGAGTACGGTCTGAGGGAATGTGGTCCATTACGGCAGGGAAAGCATGGCGGCCGCAGTATGTAGTGGCTTGAGTTTGTACACGCCATGTGCTGACTAGAGGCTGACCCATGTGTGTAGCTGGTTTATCTGTCAGGTGATCATGACACCCCTTGGTAGCTTTTACTTTTTTTTTTTTTTTTTTTTCGAGACAGGGTTTCTCTGTGTAGCTTTGCGCCTTTCCTGGAACTCACTCTGTAGCCCAGGCTGGCCTCGAACTCACAGAGATCCGCCTGGTTCTGCCTCCTGAGTGCTGGGATTCAAGGCGTGCGCCACCACCGCACCGCTTTTACTTTTGTAGTGACCAAGTTCAGCAGTGCAATCCTACTCTGCCAAAACTGCCAAAAACGTCATCCGTGACGCTTCACATGATGGCCAGGAATATGGCTGAAGGCTTCCACACTCTGTTGCTCCATCTCCACATAAGCTGTTCTGACAGATCTTAAACCAAGCAGTCAGCTCCAGCTCTGAGCTGTGAGCTGTGGTTGGGGTGCAGGTAACTGAAACCAGATGTGCCGGGTGAGGCTGCGGCTTCTCGTGCGGAGCGGCTGGAGGCTGGGGGTAGGGAGGGAACCCGCTCTTTTACGAACTCTTTGTGCTTTCGTGACTTGCATGGTTTCCACGCCTCAGCAGTCTCTGCCCGTGTTCTAACTGGACATTTTCTGGTGGGGATTGTCGGTAGGCAGAGGATGGAGTATCCATTTCCCCCCACGCTCATCTTTCTCCTTTGCCTGTTTCCCGTCTGTACACCGCACTTGACCCAGTGGGGCCCAAGCTGATTTTTCTGACCTGGAAATTACCTGCTTGGTGGCCAGTTAATGGAGGCCCTGAAACTCACTAAGGGATTTGGGGTTCGTGTTGTGACTGTGGGAAGCAATGAAGACTTCTGTCCAGGTGTGTGTGTGTGTGTGTGTGTGTGTGTGTGTGTGTGTGTACGTAGAGCTGTGTTCTAGGACTCAGCCTCACTGAATGTAGAGAGTGAACGGCTTCTTAGGCTTTTTCCCAATTAGAGCTGACCATTTTTGTGCACAGGTGGGCTCCCTGGCATTTGGTCGGCTCTGGCATCCAGTCTTGCTCCTTACAGGGGAATGTGTTGTCACTATTTTTCTCCTTACTGTCCCCAGAGGCGATATTTTATCAGTCTCTGAAATGTGGGCAGCATGAGGGATATGCAATCTGCTCATCAGTACAGCCTGGCTGAGCTCAGCCCTGCAATCCTGTGGTTCTGAAACACTACCCAGCCTGAAACCGTAAGAAAGCCTCCCCTTCATCTGACGTACTCACAGTGCTTGCCATGAGAAGCTAACGTCTGAAGGATGCGGGAGACCCAGAGAATGGCAGACTGTACAGAATGAATGTGAGAACCGCATGAGGAGGGGCTCTTCCCTTAGAACCGGTGGTATTGTCTTCTAGAATGTTTGCCCCAACTCACACCACCTGTTTCTGCTCCAAATATTCCCAAGGTCAAAGGGCTCTATCCTCAGAGGTGTGAGGCACTTGCTTGCTGGTGACCTACATGTCGGCTGAGGGAAGAGAAGGTAGGGCGAGGGGTCTTCAGGGCATTTAAAGCCGAGACCACATGGCTAGTGGCATGAGTGTGAAGAGCCCCCCTCTTTCCCTTTGTAGAGATTTTTTTTTTCTGGGTGTACGTTCAGAATGCAGAATACGGTGTAGAGTTGGTGTGTTTCCTTTTCATTACCATTCACTGTTGATTATTTTTGTGTTCCTGTATTAGATCACAGAATCTTAGCACTTCGCGATTTGACGGCTGGACCAACACCACTTAACCCCTTAGCACCAGCCAACTGCTTTTCTTCCAGCCTGTTCCTGTCCCCACCTTTCCCACCGATCCATTCTCGTCGCTGTGGTCACTTGCTGTTAGGCCGCCCTGGGAGCCCCTGTCCGGACACTCTGACCAAACACAGGCTGCTTTGTCAGTGGGAGCACGGAGCGCTGGGTGCTGTGAGCCCCTTGCTGCTCTCCCAAATAAGTCACTTTGCTGTGGTTCATGGCTCAGTACCCCGCTAGTGAGACCCGACAATCCTTACTTGAGTCTTCCCAGCCGTATGTAAAAAATCCCTCATAATCCTGGTGATTCCTGGTTATAATCCCAGAGGACGCTGTCGACAAGGCTAACGGCATCTGTGTGAAGTCTGACATGGTGGTGCTTGCCTGTAATCCCAGTGCCGGGCTTCTCAAAAAATGAAGTGGGGAATGATGGAGGGAGACACCTAGTGTCCACTTCTGGCCTCCGTGCACATGTGTGCACGTGCACACACACATACACACTTACGCACACACAGAGAGATCTATAGAGAAACCTAATGCTAATATGAGAAATATGAAAATGATTTATAGTAAAATGGCACATCAGTATGTATAGATACATTGAAGACATGAGAGGATCATATTTTTAGTCTTATAATAAGCTAGTTGAATCTGAGAAATACTGAACTGAATACCATCAATAAATTTTATATGTAACTTTAGAAATAAGAGTTTGGGCCAAAGTATGGCTCAGTCGGAAGGGCTCATCTTTCACACATGTGAAGCCCTGGGTTTGTCTTAAGCACCACAATGGGAGGGCACTAAATAAGCCTTCACTGAGGCTACGTGGACTTTCAGTGTAGACCAATGCAGGTATGACGCAGAGGTGCCTCATTAACTGTGAGCAACATTCCTATAAAAGCCAGGATTTTCAGAGCCGGTCGAAAACCTTGGAACTTTGAATAAAACAGAATGCACTTTTCCATGTAGGATCATCAAATTCATATAAAATTCAGAATATTTAGAGTTGAAGCCCCATTATTGAGAGGAACCTTCAGCGATGGCTCAGTGGTTAAGAGTTCATAGTGCCTTGCAGAGGACCTGGGTTTGATTCCCAGCAATCATGTTAGGGGGTTCATGACTGCACATAATTCCAGCTTTACAGGGATCTGATGTCTCTGGATTCTGGGAGCTCCCATGTATATATACCACCTCACAGACCCACACACATACATGCAATTAAAAATAACCAAAAAAAAACAAACTAAATCTTTAAAAAAAATCTAGGTTCCCCCCAAAAAAGGAGGGCCCTTCAGGAGTTCAATAGGATCTTAGCTCTGGAGTTCTCTTGCTCCATCCCCCCAAAGAGTAGAGCCTCCAGTCATCATAACAACCCAGAGCTCCCTCTTTAACCGCAAAGCCCGGAGGGCAGGGCTGCCCTACTGAGAACCACCATCCTTGACAGAGAAGGCCCTGAGCGATCAGCATCCCTAGATGTCACCCCAGTGGATACCCCTAGCTGATAGTATTTGGACATATTTGGTGAATGAATGAATGAACTACTAGACTTGACTAGAAACAAATGTGTCTTTCTCCACAATCTGAGAACTTAAAACTGAGGGAAGGCAGTGTTGGCAGCCGAGCTTTGGAGGGCTCTCTTGGGCTGCAGGGTGCTCAAGGGGTGGCCACCTCCCATGGGAAGGAGCGCCTTTAGGCAGAGCCAAGAGAGGGAAAGGCCTCAGCCACCTTGGTTGGAAGCCTGAGGGTGAACAGCCATGGTGTCCTGCTTTGAGCCAATATTGCTTGGCCGTTTTTTTTTCTGCCTGTCAGGAACTGAGCAGAATGTTATTGTAGGCATGGCGGGAAGGCTTGGTTGATCTCAGGTGAAGTGGCTGTCTGAAGTCGAGGCCTGCCTTGAGGGGGTTGGTGGCTGGATTCCTGGGCAGTTCACCTGGTGTGCGTGCTCTCCTCACGCATGCTTCATAGCGGGCTTAGGACATGCTCACAACATTCGTTCCCATTTCACAGATGAGGAAACCGGGTTGGGAGCTTTTCCTGAATCCCCTGTTGTGAGGACCCAGCCATTATCTCAGCAGGACGGAACAGACCTTTCAAATTCCGAGTCCTCTTAGTGATGTCTGTGATGATGGCCACTGTCCCTCTTCTTTTCCCCCTCCTCCTCCTCCCCTTCCTCTGCAGCCATTCAGTTGGTGTGGGGTATGCTGCGCTCCATCTGCAGTGGGACGAGGGACGCTGTCCCCTCATCCTGATGCTTTTGTGGTTGGTGGAGCAGCGTCTAGGATGATTAGCCCAGTGAAGTAGAGGTTTCAGGCTTTTATCTTTTGATCAGTTAAAGGAATTAATTAAAAAAACCAAAGCACCCCGACAGGTCAGAAAGCTGCTTGCTTTGTGCCCAGGTTCCCCTCATAGGTTGTTTCCGACATGGACAAGGACTCGTGGTTTTTGGCCCCTGTAAATGAGTGCTTCGAGGCCTTCAGAATATCACCTCCCAGGGCCCAGCCCGCTGGTACTTGAGACTGAGCAGGCTGCTGGCCGCCTCAGGAACCTGACCTACCTGCCAGAACGCGTGGGCCAGGCAGCGCTTGGCTCTGGACCCTCCAGCTTCCTTTACAGGCCGCTTCAGTTTGGGCTCTGAGTGGCCCATTGGAAGGAATTCCTAGCCACGTTTAGTCCCTCAGAGGGGACTACTGCTTTTAAATCCAAGCCAAGGCGTTTCTGTTTCTATTTGTTCCAATAATTTTGGCTTTTGAACAGTTCTAGTGGGAAATGACTGTTGGGCTGGGCCACGGGCCACAGGCACTTGGAGGGCAAGTGTCAGTACCAGGATCTTACCAACTCTGACCGATGAGACCAGTGCCAGGTAGCATAGCTTTCGGTGTGATCGCTGGATATTTCAGGGCTGGAATTCTCTTACAACAACATTCCATGTGAAGCAGTTAGATTTGCGGCGGGGGATGTGCAAACAGGCTTCTTCAGCTCCACAGAGGCCATTTCTCCAGCCCAAGGAATTATTGCTCTAAACATTCTGACATGCTAATATGAGAAAAATGGACACATCCCCCAGAGCCCTGATGAGGTTAGACACTTTTTAAAAATATATCCTTCAGCCTTTTTGCACACTCTTTTCCTTGAATTACTTATT
This sequence comes from Peromyscus californicus insignis, assembly GCF_007827085.1. NCBI lineage: Eukaryota > Metazoa > Chordata > Mammalia > Rodentia > Cricetidae > Peromyscus > Peromyscus californicus. The sequence continues at coordinate 8,800,041 of NW_026294514.1, read as the reverse complement.
CATTTACTTTGCTTTTTAAGAGCTCTTAGGCTTTTTGCCCCTTGTGACCACTCTGTGGTCACACTTTGCTGGGTCCCCTCTCTCCTCTGTGTTGGTTTCTTTTATTTCCATCACAGGTTTCCTTAGATCCGGAGAAAAATGCAGGTCTGCTTAATTCTCAGAAATTCTGCACCTTTGGCCTACCAGGTTTCCAGAGCCCTATCTAAAGTCATAGTAGAAATATGGGTTGTTGTTGTTGTTTTTTAAATTAAAATATAATTACATCACTTCTTCTCGCCCTTACCATGTTTTCCCCACTCCCTGTTCAAGGTGGAGGGGATTTTAATTGGCTCCTTGAATACTCAAGAACGGAATAAAGTTACTATGTCGAGTCTTTTAGAACTCAGGTGTCATTATTCGTAACTCAGGAGTGGGTCATTTCTATCGGGTGTGGTAGTCACCTGCTCCTTTGGGCTGACAAAGAGCAGAACTCTCTAGTTTTGGGGCTACCTGGCAGCCCACCTACATTTTGCCAGGGCTGTCCTCCCCCTCCCTCCCTGCTGGCGGCAGATGGTTGCACCTGCTCTGTCTCTCTCTCCAGCTTATTTAGCAGGTTGGGGAATATTCCCCCTCCCCCAACCCCAGGGAATGGTGTGGGCATGCCTAGGACATGAAGGTCTGTTCCTCCACTCTGGTTATCTCTCCCCAGCAGCTGGCCAGCTGTTGATTGCTTCTCAGATGCCCACATGAATGCCCTCCAAGTGCTACAGCCTCCTGTTATGGCTCAGCTCACCGTCCCCTTCCAAACACACTCTTAGGTCACATTCAGGGCTATGCTCGGTGCCAGTCATGTTGACTCACTTGTCCAAACTATTTTCTACCTCCCGGGACCCCGTGAGTTGCCCAGTCACCGCTTCTCTCTTCTCCAGGGTTAGAATGGAGTTTGGGCCTCCCTGGGGCCCTGGGGGGGGGGGGGGGCTTCACTCTGGTCTCTGCTGCACTCTCATCCTCAGTGCGCATCCTTGCCCCTCCCCCAGCCCCTGCCTCAGCCACAGGTCTGTTCTAAGTCCTTGCCACTTCTCCATTAGAGTGGCAGCACCATCTTCACGCTCCGGGGCGGGGGGGGGGGGGGGGGCTGTGGTGATGGGAGGCATTCCACTCATCGCAGTGATTAGCAGTTGCTGCCAGAGGTCAATGGGCAGAGCCAGAGATGGCGAATGTCCTGCGTGGGAAAGTCCTCTGCATATGGAAATGTTCCACCCAGAATTGCAGGTCCTATTGATCAACAGGACCATGCCCTTTGCCTGAGATGCCCCACCTTGACCTCTGCCTGAGGAACTCTGCCTAGGACTGTCACGTTGTCTTTGAGACTCTTGTCCTACCTCCCACTTTTCACTGCAGGAGTTCTCCTGCTTTGTCCTGGCGTATGTGTACTTCCAGTGAACATGCTTTGAGCACGCATGTACTTCCTGCAGAAGAGCTGGCCCTATTCGGCTTTTTGCTCCCTACACCTCCCATGGGGCTGTAGGCAATCGTAAGCTAAATAGAGTGGCATTGGCTAACTCACTGAAAGGGCTGGTCTTTCAGCTGTGTGGTTCTGGGATTGCTTGACTCTTGAATTCTGTCTTCCCCTCCCTCCCGACTGCTTCCTCTTTCTCCACCTCTTCTTTCTCAATTGCAGCCTTTCTAATGCTGGCCCGCGCCTCTTCATTACTACAGATTGGCTATCTTCCATAGCTACAATCATCTGCAGTTCCTTGAGGCGTCTCAGAACTGAAATAGATCTTGGCCATCTTTGCTGCGAGGTGTGATTGCAGTAGTGACAGTTCCTGTTTCCAAGGCAACAGCTTTCTGGTTAAGAGTAGCATGCTTATTGTAGCGAAGCTCCATTAAGAGAGAGGAGTCTTATGGCTTCCATCTCTATATTCAAACTTTGTGTGCTTTATTGCTTATTAAAGGCCAGTTTACACTGGAACAGGGCAGGCATAAAACATCTCTCTACTTGTAGTTTAAAAGCTTTACTGAGCATGTTCAGCATACAGAAGGTGAGGACATAAGGTAAGTACATGTGTTCATGTGTTCATGAATTCACCCATGTAAGTAGAACTCCAGATACAGAAACGGTGTGTCACCAGCATCCTAAAGCTTAATGGTTATCAATGGAAATACTGGATGTTTCCCAACATGTTATTTCTTTTCTTTCTTTCTTTCTTTCTTTCTTTCTTTCTTTCTTTCTTTCTTTCTTTCTTTCTTTCTTCCTTCCTTCCTTCCTTCCTTCCTTCCTTCCTTCCTTCCTTCCTTCCTTCCTTTCTTTCTTTCTTTCTCTTCTTCTTCTTTTTTTTTTTTTGTTTTTTTTGTTTTTCGAGATAGGGTTTCTCTGTGTTGTTTTGGTGCTTGTCCTGGATCTCGCTCTGTAGACCAGGCTGGCCTCAAACTCAGAGATCCACCTGGCTCTGCCTCCCAAGTGCTGGGATTAAAGGCGTGCACCACTGCCACCCAGTGTTATTTCTTATTTTATCTAAGAATCATGTTTCTTAAAAAAAAAAAAAAATTGTTTATTTATGTGTGTGTGTCTGAGTATATGTATGTGTGCCATGTGTGTGTAGGAGCCTGTAGAAGTCAGAGGAGGGCATAGGATCCCCTGGAATTTGAGTTACAGACAGTTGGGAGCCACTGTGTGGGTGCTGGGAACTAAATGAACCCAGGTCCCCTGCAAGAGCAGTAAGTGCTCTAACCTTTGAGCCATCTCCCCCGGCCCCCACACCTCTTCCTTAAAGCGGCGGCGTAACTAAGGTTTTCTAAGATCATTTCTCATTAACTGCCACTGAGCAAGTGCTACACAGATCCGAAGGGTTGCTTTGGACTGTTTGGAAGACCACTTAAATCCCCATTTCCCTAGGGTCGAGGACCTAGACCTCCTGTGGACAGACCGGCCTGCTGGGGTGTCCATTGTTTGAAAGCAGAGCATGTTGGGAAGGCCTCACTCCAGATGGATTCTCAAGCCCCGGCAGAGCAAATGCACGCCAACAATCAGACCCCCGTCCTCACCCAATTCTGTTTTAAACAGTCCCCATTCCTTCAGTTGGTGCCTGTGCGGGCTCTGGAATCAGCTCATTTTGAATGAATGCGATCTCCATCATACGTGCTATGTAACCATATTCAGCTACTTTCACTTCTCTGGGTCTCAGTTTCCTCATTAGAAATAACCAGTTACGGACAAAAGATTTATAGCAGCGAAGAATTGATAAACATATCAGAAGAGGTGAGAAAAATGAGACATGCATCATAAAGGAGCTGAGAAATTACCTAAAAGACTCTGAAGTATTTTAAAAGACACTGAAAACATCTTTGAAATATGGGGTATTCCAATAGTGACTGTTAGGTATCTGCAAAACGGGATACCCCTGCTGCTTTGTGCATTAATCTAGATGTGTAGGCTTTTGGAGCAGAGGTTCCCCATGACCTAGGGGCGTGCGTGAGTGCGTGCATGCGTGTGTGTGGTGTATGTGTGTGAGTGAGTGGTGTGTATGTATGTGAGTGGTGTGTGTGTAAGTGTGCGTGCGTGTGCATGCGTGTGTGTGTGTGTGCGTGTGCGTGTGTGTGTGTGTGTGAGGGCTTTTTCCTTTATTGTTCCCCGTTTTACTTTTCTGTAACTAGGACGACGGGGAGGTGTGACTTGGATTTGCAGGTGGGGAGAGAGTAGAATGGAGAGGTATGGTGGCTCCCTTTCTTTGTCCAGAGGGGTAGTGATATTTGCTTAGTTGTGTGTTTATTTGTAGTGCTGGGGACTCAGCCTTTGAACCCAGGGTCTTGCCTATGCCACTGAGCTACATGTCCAGCCTCAAGTGATACTCCTAAATGTTTCTGCTGGAAGCTTCCTCTACTCCAAGTTCAAAACTTTGGGGCTGTCATTCAGTTTGTGTAGAGGAAAAAAAAGCCCAAGGCTTAAAAGTAAAATGGTAAAAACCTGCAGCATTTTAAAGTTTGTTTAATCAAACAAACTTAATCCGTGGCTTCCGTAGTCAGGTAGCAGACTTGAGCTCTGCTCACGTATCATCGGCTTAACCGGCTCTTCTAAGGATGGCAATTCCAACCGTAATTTTCCATTTCCCGCCTTTCTTCTGGCATCCCTGTAGAAAGTTGTTAGCCGTTATTTGAGACCTTCTAAAAATTATCAAATTGAAATGGCTTCTGCAGCGTCTCTACTGGTGGTTAAACAGAAGGGCCTGAGAACGATGGCATTCTGTAGGGGAATTCTTTTCCTTTTTTTTTTTTTTAAATGTGTACCATTGTTTCTCTCCTCTTATGTCTGTGTGCATGCATGGTGCCCATGGAGGCCAGAAGAGGACATTGAGTCCACTGGGACTGGAATTGCAGATGGTTGTGAGCTGCCAGATAGGTGCTGAGAACTAAATCCAAGTTCTCTGCAGGAACAGCCACAAGCGCTCTTAGCCACTTTGCCCTCTCTGTGGCCCCCATGGCGGAGGATTCTTTAGATAGTTCCCTCTAGTTGGTCTCCTGAAAGACTGGATTGAACCTTCAAAGATGGCTACCACCTGGCAGGTGGGGCTACGTGCCTGATTTTTATTTAGGGATATGTCATGTACTCTACATTTTAGTAGACCATAAAATACTTTTACTACTGGATCCAGTTTGTGAAAACAGAGGTGATTCCAATTAACCTGATGTTATCTGCTCCTCTCCACAGGGTTGACATGACAGCTTTTTTTGGCCTGTGTTGTTAATCCGCTGGAAGGCACGCTCTTCCAAGTGTTGAAGGGAAGCGGTGGCCATCGCTTTACAGTATTTTGTGGCAACATTTACTATGCCACATTCATAAAGGGTCTGTATCATATTCTTTACGTATGAGAAATCCTGCACTTAGGATTTAAGAATCACAAAAGCAAACAGTCTTTATTAGACAAGGCAGAGGCAGCTGAAAAAATTAATGGAAGAGGCAGCCGGAGCTTTCTGTTTTAAAAGGCTTTTACTAAGGAAGTGTGCTCGCATTTCTGTGGGTGAAATAGCAGTAAAGTGCCTGGCTTGTGGAGTGGGTTAACGAGGTGTTTGCTCTTCATTGGCCAGGGGACGCTGAATTCCGTGGGTGGTTCACTGGGCCTTCTCGGCGTACCTAAGATATTTTGGCTGCTGAATCTCACCATTCTTGCCAAGGAGCCAACGGTCCTTTCATTCTGTAAGTGGTGATGACTGCTACTGCAAAACCGAGCAGCTTTTCAGCTTTGGTGTCTTTTAAAGCAAATTGTGATTTTTTTTTTTTTTTTTTTTTTGAGGCAGGAACTGGCCTAGAACTTACTATGTGGATAAGGCTGACCTTGGATTTCTGATCTTCCTGCCTCCATCATGGGCCTGTGCCCCTAAGCCCTGTTTATTCGATGCTAGGGACCCAGGACCTCCTGTGATCCAAGCTACATCCCATCCCTTGTGAACCCACTGAAGAACCTATAAAATCCGGCTGGATTACTTTGACCTAAGTGTACGGTCCAGGTGTAGGGAGTCCTGGCTCTGGAGTCTTCTTGAGCTAGAAGACAGACATCTCATCACGCTCAGGAGTCGGGGAGAGGTTAAGATGATTCTCCTCTTTGATTCTATTTTATTTAGGTTTGTTTGAGTCTTGCTATGCAGCCCAGGCTGACCTAGAGCTTGTGATTTTCCGGCCTACGTCCCCTGAGTACTGGGGTTATAGTATGCACCCCCACACCAAATTAAGGGTCTTATTTTCCATATGGTGGGAAAATTCCGGTGCCTGGATAAGTATCACCATGATGATCACACACAGGTGAGGTGAGCACATGATGGGATGGTTTTAATATGGCTCCCATTTTTTAGTGAAGATGGTTGTTCCTGTTTCTGTCATCTCGGGTAAAAGTGGTCGGAAGAGAGCACCCACTTTTCCTTCTAAGAGCATGTTATAGGGATTTCGTGGTCCACACCCCGTTGGTCAGAACCAGTCATATGCTGACTTACCGGCAAGGGTTCCTGGGAAATACAATCTTCACCTAGACAGTGATGTGCCTGGCTCCGAGTCTGTTACTGTGGAGGAAGTGGAGAGCGTGTGTTCAGGAGACAACCAGGGGCCTCTTCTGGGGAAGGATGCTGACATTGGCTTGTTAGCGTCGCTCTGCTGCTGGGGTTTGCACACACATTTGAAACTGACGCATAGCTCTTAAAAGGCATAATGATCATTCAGTGATAGCCCCAGAATATGTCATACAGTGTTCTTCTTTTTTTGCTTAATGTGTTGCTCAGACATCTATGTTAGGAAAGTAACTTTGGAATGTACTGTCATTCTTAAGTTAAAAACATTTTGCTTTCTTTGAACATTCTTTTGTGGGAAGGCTGCGCTTATTTTAGCAAGTAGAAATTTGCATAGAGAATATCCATGTGCACCACAATGAGAAAAAGCTTGGCAAAGGCTGACCTCCAGGGACGAGGTCAAAATACTTCCTTCTGGATGGGAATTTGCTTCTGGCATTGTGAGTGGTCAGTGATTAGAGCTGACTTTAGGACGCTGGTTCTAGGCACGGGGCCAACACATGGAAACCTCACTTGGAACCCCTTACTCCCATCGCTCGCCGAATTAATATACAGTATAATTTGGCTCTGGGCTCTAAAATAATTCTGTTAAAGTAGAGCACTATTTCTTGTTTTTCCACAAGGAGATGGTGCCAGGACACTGCCTTTATTCTTGCTGGCTACTTCCTGTCTGGATTTCGTTTGTTGCTCTCTGCCCAGAGTGTTCTTTCTGTCGGAGGGAACTGTAGCATGCCTGGGAAGGTTTGCTGGTATAAAAGTGCATGAATATTTTGTTGTAGTTGGGAGGGGGTGATGTGTCCCAAATATTCGGATGCTTGTTGTAAAGCTCAGCACACACCATATTTGATAGATCCTTAGTTGAGAGTTCTAGTTATGTGTGCATTTTACACTTCTATGTTTTCCCTCCAGTGGTTTGTTTTTTTTTTTTCTATATCCCATCACACGTGGAAAAGGTGATTTTGATGTTTGAGTCTTTTTGGGTCCTAGTCTCCTCCTAGGGGAGACTTAGATGTCTAGTCTTTTCTGGTGGTCTGGGATAATCCGGCAGGCTGCCCAGTCTCTTCTTGGCTTCATATTATTTATTGTGGCTCTAATCATCTTCTTCTTATTTTTTGCCTGTTTGACAACAAAACAGTTAGATTCTCCAGGGTGCCTGTTGTCATTCTACAGTAAACAGTAGACTCAGCAGTAACCATAGCTACCACAGAAGACACAGGGCGTTGTCGGCAGTCCTTGGCAAAGAGACCTCAGGTGCCAGTTCTTTTTAGAAGCGGTTGTTCATCTTCTGGTATTTTGAGTTGGCAAGAAAGCATTTGGTAAATTTCCCTTCAAATGACTGTTTGGTTCAGGTCTTTGTGAATGATATTATAATTTTGTGTGTGTGTGTGGCCTTGAAATGCATGATTTTGCTCAGATCACACAGTGGCCTGTTTTCTTTATTAGAACATCCTCGTTTTAATAAGCTACTTTCTGCTTATAGACAAAGGGTGGTTATCTGCACAGGAGACACTTCAGGAGTTTTAGAGAGAGCCGAGGAAGGCAACCTCTCCTGGTGGTGATGGTGGTGGGGGTTGGGGCGGAGAGACTTGGTCCCCCAGGGCCCACAGTGGTCTGCAGAGTATTGTGCCTGTTGAATCAATGACCACAAATCCGAAGACAGTTTTACCATAAAGGAAAAGATTTGGAGGTAAAGTGTAAATTTTCTCAAATCACCTCAGGAAGGTTGGATCATCTTAAACAGGGATGGGGATCAGACACCGTGCAGGCACTTGGAAAACCGTGACAAGGCAGAGCTGAGGCCTGAGCAATTGAAGAAGGAGCACTCCTTCCCAATTGCATCTTAAACCCCCAACCCCTTCACTGCCTGTGTGTTTACTTTAATGAGGAGGCTGACTCTGTCAGCCTATTGTGTTCTCTGCTAGCCCTGGAAGGGGGATGGGAGAGCATGGGTGTGGGGGAGGGATGAGGAAGAGGAGGATGTGGGGGAGCAGTGAGGGAGAGATGGAGAAGCTCTACCCATGCTTACAGTAGAGCCTGTGATACCCCGTTCCTAGAGTCCCAAGACTTCAACAACAGTGGACATTATCGGCATCATAGGAGGGTTGCGTTCAAGGCTGCTTTGCCTAATCTTTAAGAGCCTGGAAGGAAACTTTTGGGACTATCTTTTGTCCAGGTTTCAAACAGGAGATTGTGACCTCAATCATGGAGACTTTGGTTTCTTTGTTTTTAGTGTGTTGGAAGTTGGTTCTCAGAGAACAACTGGAGTGTCTCAGGGGTATCTGCTTAGAGCAACGATTACATTCTCATCCTCCAGAGAGGGCTGAGGAAACAAAATGGGAGATTTTAGAAACACCATTTAAAAGAAGATGGAGCAATCACCAGTCATTAAGGACGTCAATCAAAGCCACAGAATGAAGTGCCACTTCATACTCATTAAGATGGCTATCAAACCAACCAACCCAACAATCAGTCCAACCAAACAGGAAATGATGCTGATGAGAGCATGGAGAAGCTGGAACCCTGTGACTTGCTGGGAGGAATTTAAAATGGTATGGACTGTAAAATGGGACCATAGTGTGGTTCTTCCTCAAACAAACTGTTTGAACCAGCAACCCATTTCAGGCATGTATGCACAAGATGTAAGGGCAGATGCACCGGCAGAAGATCCTAAGAGATTATTCACAATGTCCCCCAACTGGAAACAATTCCTACTCCAGTGGTTGATAGATGGGTAAACATATGTGCTCTGTACACACAGTGGGTTGTTACTTAGCCTTAAGAAGAATGAGGGTTGAAGATGTAGCTTAGTGGTGAAGCCTTGTGCCAGCATTCAGGAGGTCCTAGGGTCAATCTCCTGAGCTGAAAACAACCAACCAACCAACCAACTAACCAACCAACCAACCAATCAATGCCAACCAAACCAGAATAACAAAAACAAAGTTCTGAACATGACAGGGCCGATGTACTCATGGAATCCCAGCAGATGTGGGTACCTGCATAAGACTTGCACAAGATGGGCCCTGTCAACATTTCACCATGGATGGGATAGGGACTTTGAAGGTCCCGCCCCTCCCTGAGGAACTGTTGGCAATAATGATTACCAAGGGAGGAGTCATTTTCTTCAGCACTGGTAAATGGCCTATGTTCCTGTAAATAACCCCCCACCCATGGTCGTCTAAGCAACCTTAATTAAACTTGGTGGGTCACAGCAAAACAAACAAAAGACTGAAAGTGGCTTGCTGGGGAGAGGGGTTTACTGAGTGAGGGAAGAGGATGGGAGAGGGAATGGAGGAGGGCTGAGAAAAGACCAAAATACGTTATTTACACGGATGAAACTGTCAAAGAACATTAATAATAATAATAAAGGAATGAGAAACCTGGATGAAGCCTGAAGGTATTGTACTGGGAGCATTATGTTCAATAAAATAAACTGGACATTTAACTATGACTTCATCCTGGTACATGAGGTATCCAGGGCGGCCGATCCCTGGAGATGGAAGGCAGGATAGTGGCAGCCAGGTTCTAAGGGAGAGCCCTGGGGTCTGTTGTTTGGAAAGAGTTTCAGATGAACTCTTGCACAGGTTCTAGAGATGGAGAACGGTGGTCACTGCACACCGATGTGAAGGGGCTTCTATGCCACAGGCTGGCACTTACAGGTAATTAACTCATGGATTTTGGTATGTATGTCTTCCTATAATGTAGGAGAAATGTGCTAAAGTAATAAGTTGTTTTAAGGTGTGAAGAAGAAAGAAAATGCTACCAAAAGAAATCATGATTCCTCCCTCTCCAATTCTTTTAGTTTTGCTAAAAAAGCTTATTTTGTACACTTTTAATTTTTTTTAAAGACAACCTCTTGACAACTAGTGGTGCTGGACATGGTGGTGTATATGCTGGTCATCCAACCACTTGAAGTGGAGGTAGGAAGATTGTGAGACCCGTTCTCAAAGTAACACCCCAAAACAAAAACCCCAAAGACTGTTGTCAAATGATGTTGAACTCACAAATATCCAGCTCTGCCAGGTAGGTCTTCATGACTTTACCAGGTGATTTCCAGGGTAAAATGGCCTAAAATAGATGTTGGCCCCTGACCTGGGCAAGTTCTGTGCAGGTCCCAGGATGGGTGCAAATTGAGGGCCCGAGTTTTTAAACCTGAGCCTGTGTTAGCGGAGCGCTCTTGGAATTGGATTGGCATTTCCACGGAGTACTTGGTTATCATGGACAACAGCTTCTCTCACTGCTTTGCGATGTCTACCAGCCCTCTCTCTCCTGAACTTCGGGAGTTCTGAAGCCTGCAGATAGTGTCTCTCTCTGTAGACCCTGTCTTTAGGCTTTAACCCTGTGAGGTAGCTGAAGCCCTTTATAGGACAGTTTGCTGTTAATTGGTGACACCTAGACGTTTTGGGCCAGGGTCATGTGATTAGCTCAAAGTTCACAGGAAGTGGTTGACCTATGCCCTGAGTGGCTTGGCTTGTTTGTATGCTGCAGCCTTGGGACCCTTCTTTTCCTGTGTTACTTTCTGAAACAGAGAGGCCTTTGCTTTAAATCTGTTTCTGCTGGGGGTTGTGTTAGCGTGTTTGGCTGTACATGCCTTCTTCAGAAAGGTCTTAGAAGTCTGTGTCCTAAAAATGGTGGCTCCTGAAGATGTTTGATGGTGCATTCTGTTTCCTGTTTATCCTGCTTTGTTTGGTTTCTTTCTGGATGCAGTGTCGCAGTGTGCCTCGGGTGCGGTGTTGCGGTGTGCCCCGGGTGCGGTGTTGCGGTGCGCCCCGGGTGCGGTGCCGCGGTGCGCCCCGGGGTGCCGCAGTGTGCCTTAGTCTCGTTTTCAGGTAGGGAGGGTGTGTCGGGATGTCTGATGTTTGGCTGGCCTGTGCTCACATGTGTCTCCTGTGAACCTGTTAGTGAGTACAGATGACGTTTTGGAACCTTTAGATTAAAAGGTCCTTCAAAGACACAAACTGGACCAGAGGAGTCTTTCCTAGGGAGACGCCTGAGTGCTGAGGTTTTGTTCTTCCCCGCCCTGGAGTTCAGAATCCCAGACTAGACTAGCCTGATCCATTGTTACGGTTGCTAAGCTCCTCCTTCATCTGACTGCTGCTTTTTCTTTCTTTCCCTGCGGATTTTAGATTGCCTGCTTCTCTAGAGAATTCCGTGAAAGTGCTGTGTATTCCGTAGAGTTCTACTGTAGCTTTGAATATGGCTTCATAGTTCATCCATACATTTTTTTTCTGAAATCATTCATATTAAAAATAGTCCCCACAAAGAAAGTATAAATTTAGAGTATTTCAAGATTCCTTTCCCAATTATTTTTGTAGTTTTATACCAGATACGTCGAGTCCCTCTTCCTGAGCAATGCACATAGGCGGAGTTCCACCTTGCTTTTATCTAGTGAAAAGTCCTTAAGCAAGGACAGTGTCCTGCTGTTTGCGTTATGTCATGACAGGGGTGCTGTGAGCTCAGCCAGCGTTCCAGGCCTGCCCTCCTGGCTCACTTGTTTGGGACAATGCGTGGTTGTTAGTGGGACACCCTGGCTGGGGACCTTGACCACTCCTTTCTACACCGTCAGGAGTATCAGTACTGAAGTGAAACGGTGAAGGAGCAACCTGGCAAAAAGGAACTTCCGAGCGCTGCCCAAGACAGGCCTGTAGTCTTCTCACACACTCCTAACTTGTAATTTTCAGATTCTCCGTTCTGAATTATGTCAGTTAAAGGCATGCTGGGTCTGTTTTCGTTCTGCTAGGTAAGCAGGATTCCTAGTTCATATTCAAGCAAGAGCCTGCATGGTTGTTAAGTTGTGTTCCCCTCTGCCCCCTCAGTATTGTTGAGGCAAAACATAATTGAGCGCATGATTCTTCTCGTGTGACTGAGGCCTCAGATGGCCATATTTTGTCCATGATTTTTGTCATTTAGCTCATGTGTCTCAAATGAGCGGATTGTGGCATGCTGAGGCGAGCCCCTTAGGTAGCTAAGCCTCTGCATGGTGGATATTGGTCCCAGATGGATGGTCCATGGTTTGGACATCCACAGGGAGACAGACTAAAGTCCCTCTTACTCCATGCCCCATGCTTTTGTTTGAATTATCTTAATTACTTCCTTTTCTGAAGACTACCTTTTTAGACTTCTTAGAGAGTCCTGTGTTTCTGGACCTCAGTAGTGGAATACCTGCCTATGGGTTCAGCCAAGGAGAGATGGACTGTTACCCTGTTCATCTCTTCCTCACATTCACACCTTAGGGCCCTCCTTGGCTTCCCTAAAGTGGATGTTACCCTGGTGCAGACAGCTGTGGTCCAGGACCTTTGGGCAGCACACTGGACAACTGTCTCAGGAATTGCTTTTGGGTGTGTTTCACGGATGGGACCAGGAGCATTTTGAATAGAGTAGATGACAGGTATGCACCTCATTGGATTTCTCTAGGAGTATCAATTTTATTTAATTACTCAAAATGCTTTTTATTAGCATATACTAATTATCCATAATAATTGGTTTCATTATGACATTTTCATACATATACATAATGCGTTTCAATCATTTTCACCCTCTCTTGCTTCTGTAACTCTTGTTAATCCCCTTCCTCTTCCATGAAAGTTCGTGTTTTTTTTTTTAAACAACTCAGTGAGTTTCCTTAGGGTGGTTTGCAGGAGCCTGGGTGGGAGTTTATTTTTAGGAGCACGGGTAGTACCAGTGGCTACACTTCTGATGAAGATGTCTGTCTGCGCCCATCAGCTCTTATCTGTATAAGAACTCAGGGAGAGGTGAGGCCTTGTGAGCCCCTCCCCCTCCCATGGCAGGGTGGTAGGCCCAGTCTTGTAGAGATCTTGTGCAGGTAATTACATCTGCTGTGAGTTCAAAAGTACAGCAAATACACTATGCCAGGAAATGAGATCTCTTTACCACTCCCCCACCCTCCTGCCCTCACCTTCTTCTGGCTTTTATAGTCTTTCTGTGTTCTTCAATAATAATAATGGACTATCAGCTTTAGACTTAGTGGGGTCCCCCCCCCCCCCCCCCCCCCCCCCCCCGCCAGACAGTTTCTCTGTGTAGCCCTGGGTGTTGTGGAACTCACTCTGTAGACCAGGCTGGCCTTGAACTCATAGAAATACTGATTGCTTCTGCCTCCCAAGTGCTGGGATTAAAGGCATGAGCCACCACTGCCCGGCTAGACCTAGTTTTTAAAGAAACATAATTTTGATATTAAAATAAATATACATAACATTTATTTTCTAACCGTATTTAGGGAATGCCTGCAACGTTCTAATGATCACCATGAGGGGATGCAGGGAATGTTACACTTGGACCATCATGCTCCTCTGCTGTTAGGAGCCTTTAGCAGGACCGGTTGGGAAGTACTGAGGTTCTGGCCAGTCATAGGATCCAGCCACAAGTCTGACCTGAGATACCGCAGTAAGATACCGAATACCTGCGTTTGTTTCAGTTCATGGGGCCCAAAGATTTGCTTCCTGTGTAGTGCAGAATTGGATGAAGAATATTCCACACTGGGTAGTTGAGCTAAGAAACGTTAATGTAATCTCTCAAGGGTCCTGGGCAGATTCTAAATGTTATTTCTAGAATGAAGAAGACTAATAAGAACTCTCTGGTGCTGGAGGCGACAGTGTGCTCCTGCAAGTTACCTTTTCTTTTGTTGACTACAGGGTCACAGAGTGCTGTGCACCTGCTCCTAGCCCACCTCATACAGCATTTTCTTTATCTGGGCTGCTGAGGGAATATAAAGCTAACCCCAGGGCCTTATCTCCATCCTCTCCTTTCTCTTCCCCGCCCCTCCCCTCCCTTTCCCCTTCCCTCCCCTTTCCTGCCCTCTCGTCCCCTGTGGAAGGCCCCTGCTAGAATCCTTTTTAGGATTAAACACCTATATGGACAAACCTGGAGAGTTAGTATAGAGCTGACATAATAAAGTATCTACACTATTCCAGCTCTCATTTTCTTTCCTTTGTATAAGATAATTCATGTTAACAGAATAGAAAAGTTGACGTTATTGGAGAGATTATTAAACTACCATTTTATTCACATATGTGGAATGTGAGCAGATAATCCCTGATAATTGCCTGATGCTTATATCAGCATTATTGAATACTTTGACTATTGTGTTTATTGATAACTTAGAATAAGTTTGTAATAATGTGTAACTGACAGGAAGGATAGTTTCAAGCAACTGACAGATAAAAATATATTGGGAATGCCACCAGATTTTATGAATTCTCATTTATTTTCCCCTAAAGCATAAAGATAGCTTCCACAAAACATTTAAGAAAAATTTGAAAAGTAAAAGTTATGACTGGATGTACCACCTCTATCCCAGGAGATTTTGCTCATTTTTGAGTGTTTTTTAAAAAACAGCCAACCTTTGGGCATGGCAGCACTCTGAGGCAGAGGCAGGAGGATCTCTGTGTCCTTGGTCTACATAGTAAGTTCCAGGACAGCTAGGGCTAGAGAGAGATACCTGTTAGAATTCTGCCCTCACTCCAGCTGCGTGACCACACACGTGCAGTTCAGGAGTTAAGGGTGTCATCCGTGTGCTGGCGACTACGTGTGCTCCGTGTGGTCACGCAATCAGCGCATGCGTGGTGTAGCTCCGTAAGTCCGCCTGTGTGTGTTCACCGGGAACCCTTAAAAAGCTGGACGCAGACCCCACCCTCTCTCTGCTCTGATCTCCCCCACCATCTTTCTCACTGCACATGCTCTTTTCCCAGGCCTGGTTCTTCTCCCCCACCCCTCTTCCTCCTAATAAAGCTCTAAAACTAATATTGGGTTCTGTTGTGACCGTGACCTTTCCACGCGGTAGCCAGCACTGCCACCAGCACCGCTTATCATTCATTTCAAGACCTTGTCTCAAAAAGCAGTGGTGGCTCACGCCTTTAATCCCAGCACTCGGGAGGCAGAGGCAGGCGGATCTCTGTGAGTTCGAGGCCAGCCTGGGCTACAGAGCGAGTTCCAGGACAGGCTCCAAAGCTACACAGAGAAACCCTGTCTCCAAAAACCAAAACCAAAACAAAAAACAAAAAGCAAAGCAAAGCAAAACAAACAATATGCTCCCAAACTACAACAACAAAAACACCAACCAACGATCAAACAAAGCACAACAACAATTTTATAATAGCACTGAGAATTCCTGAATACTTCCCTTCAGAGAGCACCTGGAGGTGAGTTACAATTAGGCTGGAGATCCTGATACCACGTGGTAAGCCTCAAGTCAAGGACAACTTGGAACTTTCAGGTGGTCAGGATCTGTAGAAGCCAACTGTTTTCTTGTCTCTGCTGTTCTGTAGGCGCAGGGCTAGTTCAGAGTAAGCTGTCTTTTAGCAGCCCATTCTCAAACAATGCAGACGTCCTTAGCAGTGTGTAAGAACATAAACATTAGCTTATGGTTCTTCCCAAGGCTTAAAGTGAGAATTAGTGAGAAAAAGTATTTGAAGACTTGGGGAATATTTTTAGAAGTGTGAATTTATAGGCTGTAACTGTAAAGATTTTGGTTGGGGCAGCGGGATAGGAATGTATATTTTTAAAACACTCTGGTTTGAGAATAAATATTTAGGTAATAGCAATATAATAAAAATAAGGCAGAACGGCGAAGTCTAAAAAGTGTGGCCTATGGCGTGTGCTTCATTTTTCTTTTATTTATTTGGTAAAAGATTGAATAATTTCATTGTGTTTTGAGTTTGTTTTTTAATTTGAGCAAAACAAAGTCTGAAGGTATTGTTCCCCTCTGATTTTATCCCTACTAGCAATTTCAGGATAAAGACCATGAGGTGTAAGTCTCACAATGGTGGCTATTCCAGACAAGAGTAGTCCTCTCTCTGTAGAGTGCACTTGACTGTGAAAGCGAGGACTGGTGCGTAGACAGAAATATGTGCCAGTGGAAAATCCTTGTTCGTAATTTTACACTGAGGTTGAAATTCCTGCCTTAGTTGTGGAAATTCAGGACGTTGGAGGAAGCAGCTCAGATTTGGGTCTCTCCCAGTGTATGTTGGCACCAACCATTCATTCAGTCACACACACAGTTTGCAGAAATGAAATTAAACCAGCCTTGTTTTGAAATCCGTGAATCACAAAAGGACGAAGAACCAGAAAAGTTAATGGGCAAAGAATCTTCAGACTTTCACAGGAGGGAACACTTGCCAACGTATGCAGAGAAACATCCCACTGCAAAGAAGCAAAAGATAGAAAGTTATGGTCATTAAACACATATAAATGGGAATAAGGTGAAGCTGGGGTGACTTCAGAAAGTGGGGTGTTCTTACATTTCTGACAGTTGAGTTCATTGGCTTTGTTTGTTTGTTTTTTGGTTCTTTGAGACAGGGTCTTTTGTGTGTAGCTCTGGCTGTCCTGGAACACCCTCTGTAGACCAGGTTGGTCTTGAACTCGGAGATCTGCCTGTTTCTGCCTCCCGAGTGCTGGGATTAAAGGAGTGTCCCACTACCACCCAAGCAAACTGGCTTTCGATACAAGAAGTCATCCAAATGCTCAAACCCTTTGGCCTAGTAATCCCTCTCTTTGGAACTTTTTCTAAAGAAAAGCTTCTAATGAAGAAAACTATAAGAACAAAGATAATCATTATATTTTTATTTCTGGTGCTAAACATTTGAAAGCATTTAGCTAGCTCAGTGTGTGTGAGACCCTGGCTTTGAGCTCTATGTCTACAAAATAAAGTTGGATTCTTAATATTATGTGGATTTAAAAAATTTTGAAAATTGATACTGGAGACATGGCTCAGTGGTTAAGAGCACTAGATACTCTTACAGAGGACCTGAGTTCAATTCCGAGCATCCACATGGCAGTTTACAACCATTCGTAACTCCAATTTCCAGGGGATATTGGATGCCCACATGTGGCCTATGTGGGCATCAGGCACACGTATTGTGTACAGACATACTTGTAGGCAAAATACCCATACTCAAAATAAAAGTGAAAAACAAAAACAAACTTTAAAAAAATACTTTGATACTAAGAACTAGGAAATTTTTTTTTTTTTCTTTTTCGAGACAGGGTTTCTCTGTGTAGCTTTGGTGCCTGTCCTGGAACTCGCTTTGGAGACCAGGCTGGCCTCGAACTCACAGAGATCCGCCTGCCTTTGCCTCCCGAGTACTGGGATTAAAGGCGTGCGCCATCACCGCCCGGCTTAGGAAATGTTTTTAAAGGCCCGCCATGAAGTGTGCTCTCTGCACTAACAGTCCTCAAGTGTAGCTTTTTGCTGGATCCTTCTCTGTCTTTTCTTTCCCCCCCAGACAGAGTTTCTCTATGTAGCCCTGGCTATCCTAGAACTTGATCTGTAGACCAGGCTGGCCTCGAACTCACAGAGATCCGCCTGCCTCTGCTGGGAGTAAAGGCGTTCGCCACCACTGCCTGATTGGTTCCTTGTCTTTTAAATCCTTTTATACAGCTTACTAGGTACAGACCTTGGGGGAAGCTCTGTGAATTCCCCACTCCTGCTCTCTCATCTGAGAAATGGAGATGATAATGGTCCTGAGCTATCGAGAATTAAATGCGTTAATGCACACTTGATATGTACTACACCACCTTATACTGCAAGTGTTCAACAGTACAAGTTGCTCATCATCCCTGTTTGGGAGGCCCTCTGGATTGCCACACCTCCTTCCTTGTGAACAGAACTCCAGATTCCTTCAGACAGCTAGTTGTAATGTGTCTAGCCTTAGGGGGTGAACAAAGGTTTCCCAGCTAATTGTGACCATCTTATTCTCATTTGCTACAAATTGCTTTGAAATGAGCATGTGATTCTGTTCCGGTCTGTGGAACTTAATGGGAAGTCATCTGAGGTCTTCTGGGAAAAGATATTTCTCCCTTATAACCAAGAGAGGGGCAGAGGAAGATAGGCCACCGTTTTGCACCTCTGTCCCCAGCTTGCCCATGTGGGACCTTGTTCCTCCCAGAGCCATCTTTGAGTCATGAGAGGGTGGTTGTCATCAACCACAGCTGCAGAGCAAGAAGGCGGGCAGGGCCTGGGCCTCTGATGACATCATCGAGCCTGGGTACGCTTGTCTCTTAAGAGGGAAATGAATGTCCAAGTTGCTTAGGAAAATTTTGGTTGACTGTTCTGTTTTCCAATGACAGTAGCCTATCCTAAGGAACTTTAGTGGCATGGTCTAATGTAGAACTTTAAGAGTTTATGTGTATGAATGTTTTGCCTGCATGCATGTTTGGGCACCATGTGTGTGCCTGGTGCCTGAAGATTCCAGAAGAGAGGACTGGATTCCCTGGAACTGGAGTTATGGATGGTTGAAAGCCACCATGTAGATTCTGGGAATCAAACCCAGGTCCTCTGGAAGAGCAGCCAAGTCCCTTAACTGCTGAGCCATCTCTCCAGCCCTAACAGGATACTTATAACTTTTAAAGTACTGCATTAAAATGAACTAATTAAGCCACCAGAAAAAGTTAATTCATGAATAGATTCATATTTCTGGAATATTGTTTCATTTAAATGTAAAATTCTCATCACATAATACTTTAATATTTAACCTTAATGAATAATTATCGTATATTTTTTATACCTAGAAGTTCTTTGAAGCTGCATTGTAATAAAAGTGAAATGTGGATGAGCTTGTGTGCTTTAATTATCAGCAGGAAAAATATTCTCAAAATAAATATTGTAACGTTGTGAGACGTTTGGTGAGAATGAATATAAACCTGTAACTCCATAATTGATGGTCCAGCTGCAGCTGTGTGCCTTAAATATTTTGACTATGTGTTTAAAAATAAACTTTAGTATAGCTGATGGAGAGAGTGTGTGTCTTGATGGCTGTGTTTGCTGAAATTACACATCTAAAATAAATAGGAAGTTGTATTTTTTTCTTTGCTCTGTTGTAAAAAAAAAAATTGGACTCCCAGTGACGTATTTGAATGCCACCCTGCTCTTGGCCATCACCTTCTGAGCCATGCCGAGTGGATAGAACTAAAAAGGTCCAGTTCTTCCACAGCCAGAATCTTGCCTTATTTCAGGGAAGGTCAAGTTTCTTGATTAAACACTCTGTCAGCTGCATATTTTAGTAGGATTTTCATAACCAGAGTGATCTATATGCCACACTTTTTGTATATAATTAGAACCAAATTACCATATTAACTTAATGAAGTTATTGTTAAGTCTTTATATGTTTAGTAGAGTTACCTCTCCATGCAGAGATAAAAATGCCAGTCCTCTCTAAGCAACCTCAGTGCTGCCACTAACTCTCACACACCTCAGTATCTCCTTCTGCATGGACACCACATGCCACCCTGCTGTGAGTCCCTCCCTCTCATCTGTCCAGAGGGTCTTCTTCCCCCACAATAAGTATGTTGGGTTAGTCTTTGTCAGCTTGATACAAACGAGGGTCACCTAGGAAGAAGGAATGTCAATTGAGGAATTACCTCCACCAGATTGGCCTATGGGCATGACTGGGGGGGGCATTTTCTTGATTAATGATCGATATGCGAGGTCCAGTGCACTGTGGGCAGTGCCATCCCTGGGCGGCGGGTGAGCCAGCCAGCAGTGTCCCTTAAAGTCACTGCTGGAGTTCCTGCCTGACTCCCTCAGTGATGGATGGTAACACGGAGGTGTAGATCAAATAAACCCTTTTCTCTCCAAGTGTTCTATCAAAGCAACATCAAGCTAGTAGGACAGTAAGGATAGACTCCCATGGTAGTCCTCCATCACAAGACAACCTGCATAGGGCAGACTTTTTCAAAGAAGCAGAGCCAAAAGGATCTATGTCTCGCTCATGAGTATGTCTATTTGTAGACATAAAAAGAGATTTATTATAAGAAGTTAGATTATATCATTTTGGAGGCTAGGAATCCCCAATCCAAACCAGCAGGTTGAAGAGGACCCGTGGTGCCATCCCAGTCCCAAGGCAGTCTGCCGGGGAGTGTCGTCTTGCTCGGAAGGCCAGTCCTTGTCTGTTGTTCAGTTCTTTAGCCGATTGATGAGGCCCCACTCATATTATGGAGGGCGATCTCTTTTCCTAGAGCTCACCTTTGTGGTGGTTTGAAAGAAAAGCCCCCAGCATCTTAGGCTTCTGTATACTTGGTCCCCAAGTTGGTGATGCTGTTTGGGGAGGCTTGGGTGTGCTTTTGTATGTCTCTGGAGGTGGACTTTGAGAGTTTAAAGATAGGCGGCATTCTCAGCTTGCTCTCTCTGCTTGCCATTCAAGATGTGAGTTCTCAGCCTGCTGCTTCAGCTGTCACATCTGCCTGTTGCTGTGCCTCCCCACCGTGATGGTGATGGACCCTTATCCCTCTGGCACTTAAGCCCAAGTCAATCCCTCTTCCGTGAGTTACCTTTGTATGATGTTTCATCACAGCAACAGAAAAGTAGCTAATATCACCTATGCAATTTCAAATTCATTTAAAATTTATTTAATTCGTGTGTGTGTGTGTGTGTGTGTGTGTGTGTGTGTGTGTGTGTGTGTGTGTTTGAGACAGGGTCTCTTGTGTATTCAAGGCTGGCTTTGAGCTTGCTCAGTAGAGGAGGCTGTCTTTGAACTCCTGATCCTCCTGCCTCTACCTCCTAAGTAGTAAGATTGTAGGGATGTGCCATCACAGCTGGTCGAATTTACTCACGTAATCTTACCTAAAATCTCCTTTCAAATTGAGACGCAAAACAAGTCGTTGCCGGATCCCCTTGGTTACAGGTAATTGTGTTCTGCTTTCTGTGTTAATGGTGTGATGGGTCAGGGAGGCAGGAGAGCCACGTGTGGGTGTGTCTATGCTGTTCTCTGCTTTTGGCTTGCTTAGGTGTTTTTTTCAGGGGGAGCAGGGAGCAGGAAGGAGAAGGATGAGGGAGAAGGCCTGTGCAGACTCTTACTTGTGGACAGTTGATGGAGTGTCTTAGGCCCCAAGAAGCCTCAACACAGGACACTCTTTTCAGCTATTTCCCGCTTTTTCTTCACCCCTGTTTCCTTGTCAGCAGGCCTGGATGCTTGGTTTGAGTTGGGCAGAACTTTATATAGCCAGGAGAGGCTGTGTGTAGGGAAAAGAGTATTAAAAGCAAAACCCTTGCTCTTGCACCAGCCTTGACAGATGGTTTGGGGTATTAGCACCGTCTTTGTATTCAGTTTTCACAGCAGCCAAATGGGGAGAGGAAGGCCCTAGTACATTGCCGTGGGGATTATGCAAGAGATTTGTAGAAATGATCTGTGTCTGTAAAGCATGGTATGAATAAAGTTTGTGTTTTCACTTTATCTGAGTTATTGTCACTAGACAAAGCCCATTTTATACAAATCAGTCAGCTGAGCCCTGGATTCCCAGGACTTCAGCGAGTGGGACCTCTGTGGCAGACCAGTTGAATTTTGTTTCAAGGAAGATGCTGTGAAGAACGAGCGCTCTGAACTGGGAAGCCTTATTTCACAAGATGTGCCTGGCAGTTCTCCTCCAGTGGGGTATGTCACCCGCCTGGATGCAGAGCTGTTGGTGTCGAATTGTTTGTTGTGGTAGTATTGTGTTCCCCCAAAATATTGTGCACGCTAATAAACTTATCTGGGGTCAAAGAACAGGACAGCCACAATATTAAACATAGAGGATAGGCAGTGGTAGCACACGCCTTTAATCCTAGCATTCCAGAGGCAGAAATCCCTCTGGATCTCTGTGAATTCAAGGCCACATTGGAAACAGCCAGGCATGGTGACACCAGCCTTTAATCCCAAGAAGTGAGCCTTTAAGCCCAGGGAGTGATGGCAGAAAGCAGAAAGGTATATAAGGCGTGAAGACCAGGAACTAGAAACTTTTAGCTGGTTAAGCTTTTAGGCTTTGGAGCAGCACAGTTCAACTGAGAGGCATCCAGTCTGAGGAAACAGGATCAGCTGAGGAATTGGTAAGGTGAGGTTAGCTGTGGTTTGTTCTGCTTCTCTGATGTCCCAGCGTTCACCTCAATAACTGGCCTCAGGTTTGATTTTATTATCAAGACCTTCTAAGATTCCTGCTACAGTTTGTAAGCACCCCACCCTCCCCACCCCCCTACCCTGACAGTGAAGAATGAATAATTTACCTAACAAGTTCCTTTGCCTTTCTGTTGTTGCCTGGTGTCATGTCCAGACATTAGACTTCCAGGCAGAAGCGGAAACAAACCCTCTTCGAATGGCATGGAAAATAAGGAACAGGCTAGAAGGAAATAAAAATTGTTCGTTCGCTAGCAGGGACACTCTTAATCGAGCCATAGTCACTGTAGCATGAGTGGCCCTGGACCAGGTGCCGAGGAAGGAGAAGAGGAACGGTACACAAGGGCTGCATGGTGGGAAAGCCTGGCTTCTGTTCTGTTAGAACGTGGGGTTGTGGGTAGTGAACTTGGACCTGGGTCTCCTGGTTCCACTTCTGGTTGTCGATTTCCTAGCTGTGTGGCCATGAGCAAGTTACCAAACTACTGTGCACTTGAGTTTCTGTATCTGATAATTGGGATCCTGAGCGGCACTGGACACCGGCCTCTGAATTTAAGCCCCTGTTGGACGGATGCCTGACAGGCTGAGATGGGAGCCACAGGCTCATGCATGGCAGGTTGCAGGTATTTATGGGATTGCAGGTGGATCTCAGTCTTTCATGCCTTCCCTTCCTTCCGTGTCCCTCTTCAAAGGCTGGCCCATGTGACTGTGTTGTGCTCATGGCGTCCTCGGCTGGGTAGTGTTGTTAGGTGTGGGCTCTGAGGAGAACCCCAGATGCCTTTCCTTTCCTTCCTCCCCTCTCTGCCTCCTAGCCACACTTCAGTCGGGTGAAATCTCCTATGTACACCCTTAGTTTTCATCTGCTTTGTAAACCAAACTTTGCGTTTTACATTTTTCTGAAGATCGGCTCCCACAGTCTGCCATGCGTACTGGTGCTTTTGCTGTGCATAGAGTATAGACGATCGATCACCTTGGGTCAGCGGAAGGGATGGTTAGCATCACTGTTGAGAGGAAGTGTGTCAAACTGAAGCTGGACACTGGGTGAGTTCGGTATGGTAGGATGTTGTAATGCACCCCTCTTCTGTTTTCCCATCTTTTAGCAATGGCTTTGACTGACAGATGAATTCCAGTGTGTGAGGCATGCATGGGCTTGTGTAGTAATTCCATCCCACCTTGGTGACAGTGGGTAGAAACGGTTATTAGCAAATCATATTGGGAACACGATCAACAGGCAGCTCCTCAGGAAAAGGAGGTTGATGACATCCACCACTGCTGCATGTGTCCCCTCTAGTCTCGACGCTGGTGACGACACATCCTACTTGCCGAGTTAATAAGAAATAGGAAATATTTTCCATTAAGTGCCAGTTGTATGTTCCACGATGTAAAAATTCATCTCCATTTTCCCATTGTATCAGTGGGAGTTGTTTAAGAGAGTCTTGCTCATACATTTAAAAAGTTACTATATTTTCCCTCTTGTAGACATGAGCTGCCATGAGACTTGAAAAGTTTAGTAGCAGCTGCTGCTTGTGACATTTATAGCCACCAAGATTCGTTTGCATTTTCTTCCTGCTGCTGAGGTGTGGCTTGCAATTGTGAGAAGTGTTCAGTTACCTTCTCGTGTTTTAGCCTAAGATGGTGTGCTTGCTGATTTTTCTGTGTGCGTGTTTGTGTTCCTGGTTGACACACAATAAACCCCATGTTCGTTACTGAAACTCTTTGATCATCAGCCCCTTTATTTGGGGGCCACATGTCTTTTCTATCTCCTTGCTGTGATCTGCATGTGCACAGACGCCCCAAATTCCTGTGTTGAAACAATTCACAGTGTGGTAGTATGGAGAAGTGGGGCCTTCCGGGAAGGGGATTAGAGAATGAATGGGATTCGTGTCCTGAAGGAAGATGATTGGGGTAGCCCGTCTCCTCAGCAATATAAGGTTCAGCGAGAAGCGTTATCTCTGGAGAATGGGTAAGCCTTAGCTTTTTGTGTTTATAAATTACCCAGTCTGCAACAATCCTTTCTGTAGGCATTCTTGGCCTTCACATGTGTTTTACTACATTAGTTTTAGGAAAGCCCCAAGAACTTGTTAGTACTAAGAAAATGTGGAGTTCAGGTCTGGCCTTGTTTTCTGTCAACTTGACACAAGCTGGAGTGATCTGGGGAGGGGAACCTCAGTTGAGAAGAAGTCTCTATCAGGTTGCCTGTATGTAAGGGTTCAGGGTGTTTTCTTGGTTAATGATTGATGTGGAAAGGCCCAGTGGACTGGGGGTAGTGCCCCCCCCAGGCAGGTGAGCAAGCCACGGGGAACAGGCTAGTAAGCAGCATTCCTCCATGGCCTCTGCTTCAGTTCTTGCCTGGGTTCCTGACCCAGCTTCCCTTCATGATGGACTGTAAGCTTCAGCTGAAATAAACCCTTTCCTTCTCAAATTGTCTTTGGTTATGGTGTTTTATGAAGTTCAAGTTTGTTTTTGTTTAGGTTTTTTTTAAAGTAAGATTCAAGTATCTTTTATTTTTTAAAAAAAACATTGAATTGTTCTGGTTTTTTTTTGGTTTTGTTTGTTTGTTTTTTGTTTTTTAAAATAAAGCTGTATTTAAATCTGAGATACTGGATTCCCTGCGTCTTCAATTCTCTAAAAGCCCTGCCTCCCTCCACCCCCCAGGGTCTCATTATGTGCCCTTGGCTGACCTGGAACTTAAGTAGATAAGCAGAAGTTAAGCAGACAAGGCTGGCCTCAAACTTACAGAGATCCGCCTGCCTCTGCCTGCTGAAGTGCTGCCATTAAAGGTGTGCACCACCATGCCTGGTTCAGGAGGTCTTTTGAAAAGTCTTCCTCCCTGGTGTTGCCTGGGATGGTGGCTTAAAATGTATTGATTATTATTGTGTGTGCATGTGGGGATCAGAAGGGAACTTACCGAGTCATTTCTCTCTTTCTACCTTTATGTGGCCTGGTGGTCCCTCCTCCTTGTCAATTTGACGTACCTGAGAAGAGGGAACCTGTGCTGTGGAATGGCCTGCACCACACTGGCCCTGTGGGCATATCGGTGGGACATTTTCTTGCTTGTTCATTAATGTAGTAGGGCTCAGCCCATTGTGGGTGGGACGTCCCTGGGCAGGCGGTCGGTCTGGGCTGTGTAAGAAAAGTAGCTGAACACGAGCCTGGGAGCAACCAGTGAGCAGCATTTCCTCAGTGCTTCCTGCTTCAAGTTCCTTCCTTGGCTTCCTTCAAAGATGGACTGCAGTCTATAGCATGAAATAAGCCCATTTTGTCCACAAGTTGCTTCTGGTTATGGTGTTTGTCACGGCAGCAGAAACTAGCCTCAGACAGAGATTCTGGAGCCTGAGCTCATGCTGCTGGGCTTTTGTGGCAAGTGCCTTTACCCACCTTCACTCATCTCGCTCGCCCTGGAATGGTGACATTTTTCCCGACAGATTCAGCAATGTGAAGTAGAAGCATGTTAAGTATTTGGTGAACATATGTGTCCACGAAACACTACAGTATCGCAGTTTTGTTTGTCTTTGGTTGTTTGTGGGAGCTTATCTCATACTTGAAGAACTTTCCTAGTGTGGGCTTGGGCTGTGGGGGTGTTCATGAGGATACTTGTTCAAGCTACCCTTTGGAAATTGTTCCAATGTGTTTGTAAGTGGAGCAGGGCAATACACTTTTCCCAAACTGATGTGTTTCCTGCTTATTGAGTCACAAAATGTGAGCCTTCTCTAGTTGGATCTGGAAGGGGTATGGTTTGAATCTGGACTGTCTCTACACATCAATGTTTGAACTCTCGTCCACCTCCTGGCAGTGGTACTTCACAGGGGTGTGGAACATTTAGCATCAGAGTCCTAGCTGGTGGCAGTAGATCACAAGCAGTGGGTCTTTGAATGCAAGCTCTGGCCCCTCTCGTGTTCCTGGTCCATTGTACTGTGAGGAGCTTCTGCTCCATGTCCCTGTAGCCTTGAATTCTGCCACGTCTTCCCCACCACGATGGACCGGGACCAAACAGTGTTTCCCCCTTTAAATGGTTTGTCCTGGATGTGAAAACAACGAATACGGAAGTAAAGAACCTGTGCCTGTTGGTGGCTCTTACAGACATTTACAGACATGAGCTACAGTGTGGTGGTACAGCGGATGGACAAGGCTGATACGTGACCTGCAGCTGATGTCACCGCACACAGCCCTTCCCTTAGAGAGCTGTGCAGAGACTGTCCTGGGACTTGTCACACTCAGCCTAGGTGTCAAGGCTCTCATGAACACAAAGTATGTCCTCTGTCGCTCTTCACAGGTGAAGTATGACCTCTGCTTAGACCGGTGTGTTCTGTTGACCACTGATGTCGTCCCTCTCAGCTGTACAGAGGGGGCCACTCTCAACACCTCTTGAAAATGTTTTTTTTTTTTTTTTTTTGGGGGGGGACACTTTGGTAGGCTGGCAGAAGAGGCCTTTAAATGCAAGCCCGAGGAAGCAGTACTGCATTTAGCCGGATGGTTGCCTACTGGAAGAGCTTGTCATGGAGAAGGGTCTGTGGTCTCACAACTCTCCAATACCAAGGAGCTCATTTCCTGGCAGTGGGCGTATGACATGTTAATGAGAGAGATGAGTAACATAATTTAAGTAAAGATGTATTAAGTTTTGTTTACAATGTAACCCATCAAGTTTTTATATACAGGGCACTAACAAGATAAAGCTGAACCAAGAAGTACATCTAAAAGGACTTGTGGAGGATTTGCTTAGTGTACACAGGACCCTGGGCTCAATTCCCAGCACAAGAGGAAACAAAAGACCTTTTCAATTATTAGGGAAGAGACACACAATGGGGGAAACATATTTTTAGGGTTATTATAAAAGTTTATTATTATTATGTTGCAAAATTTAATTTATCACAGTGGGAAAGCAGTCTTTCAAGTGTTTTCTTGTTCAGGCCACTGGTGCTGTTCAGTAAGGCACAGAGATTTACTTAGTGTAACAGCAGTGTATGACAACCTCAAAGAGCAGTAAGCGCCTTTGGGGCTGGGGGCTGGCTCAGGGATGGAGGACTGTCAGCTGTGCACAGGACCCTGGGGCTGGGGGCCGGCTCAGGGATGGAGGACTGTCTACTGTGCACAGGACCCTGGGGCTGGGGGCCAGCTCAGGGATGGGGGACTGTCTACTGTGCACAGGACCCTGGGGCTGGGGGCTGGCTCAGGGATGGAGGACTGTCTACTGTGCACAGGACCCTGGGGCTGGGGGCCAGCTCAGGGATGGGGGACTGTCTACTGTGCACAGGACCCTGGGGCTGGGGGCCAGCTCAGGGATGGAGGACTGTCTGCTGTGCACAGGACCCTGGGGCTGGGGGCCGGCTCAGGGATGGGGGACTGTCTGCTGTGCACAGGACCCTGGGGCTGGGGGCCGGCTCAGGGATGGAGGACTGTCTGCTGTGCACAGGACCCTGGGGCTGGGGGCCGGCTCAGGGATGGAGGACTGTCTGCTGTGCACAGGACCCTGGGGCTGGGGGCCAGCTCAGGGATGGGGGACTGTCTACTGTGCACAGGACCCTGGGGCTGGGGGCCGGCTCAGGGATGGAGGACTGTCTGCTGTGCACAGGACCCTGGGGCTGGGGGCCGGCTCAGGGATGGGGGACTGTCTACTGTGCACAGGACCCTGGGGCTGGGGGCCAGCTCAGGGATGGGGGACTGTCTACTGTGCACAGGACCCTGAGTTGGGTCCTCAGCACCACGTCAATCACCACCACATCATCTCTTTATAAGAAAAAAAAAAATCTCACTTTCAGATGCTTCTGGTTTTTAAAAAGATTACTACAGGCTCAGATACTCTCTTATCTTCAGCTTATGGAAACACACGAGCTCTTTAGGGAGGATTTGGAGACAGGGATAGTTGCTTAGACAAATTGCTGTTCAATTTGACCTATATTTTTTTTCCTAGTCCAGAATTCTTTTTTCATGTGCATTGTGAAAGGCACTTGACATGCACAATGCTGTGGTGACCAGCACGTGGAAAGGGTATTCTGTGCGTGTGTGCGTGTGTGCGTGTGTGTGTGTGTGTGTGTGTGTGTGTGTGTGCATGTGGAGGCTAGCCTGGAAGGAGATGATTCTTGTTACTCTGCAGGTGCATGTACCATGTGCTGAAGTCCGAGACAACTTGTGGGAGTTAGTTTTCTCCTTTTGGGCCTTGGGGATTGAACTCAGGTTGCCTGATTTCCTCTAGGTTCCTTTATCCACCAAGTCATCTCAATGACCCTGAAATCGGGGTAGGGTAGGACTTGGACTTCGATCTGAAAGTGAATGGGCTTTGACTGGTTGGAAGAGTGGGCAGGATGTTCTAGACTGAGGGAGTGATCTGTGAAGACACTCTGAGCATGAAGGGAGCCGGGGCACTTTCAAGAGGGGAAAGGGAGCTGGTGGCTGCCTCATGGCACGCAAAGCAACAGGGACAAACCAATCTTGTTTGCTCTGCGGTCACTCTTGGGAGGAAGTAAGCCTTGTCTTTGGTTATGAATTGATTTTGGAGCAGCCAACCATCTACGGCCAAAGTAACGACAAACAGATTAAAAAGAACCTGACCTTTTGTATTGTCGGAGTGAAGTTTTGGCACGTGTAGTTAGTGCCAGGGTTTTGAGTGTGATTCTCTTCTGTGGTGATTGACTCATTGTTTAGACATGTGCCTGGGAGAGTGGGGCACACATGAAGCTGGCCTTGGGAGATCACAAAACCAACACTTTGTGTGGTGAGAATGTGAAGTATTTTTAATCAGCGTCTATTCCCCTGGGTCGTCGTCGTCTTCTCCTTCTCCTTCTTCTCCTCTTCCTCCTCCTCCTCCTCCTCCTCCTCGATCTCCTCCTCCTCCTCCTCCTCCTCCTCCTCCTCCTCCTCCTTCTCCTTCTCCTCCTCCTCCTCCTCTTCTTCTCCTCCTCTTCCTCCTCCCTCTCCTTCCCCTCCTTCCCCTCCATCTCCCCCTCCTCCTTCTCCTTTTTCAACTTCTATTAATTCCTTGTGGATTTCACATCATGCATTCCGATATCACTTATCTCACTTGCACCCTTGCTTCTGCCCTCTGCCGTGGCAACCTCCCACCCAAATCAAAACCAAATTTAGAAGGAAAACAACAAACCAAACCAACAAACAAAGTAACTAACAAAGAAAGAGAAGAATCTTGTTGTGGAAGCTGTAGTGTGGCTGGTTAATCACACAGTTCACCCTTTAGTCCATTCACCCTTTACTTACAAGCGCTCATTGCCACGAGTCACTGGTCTTTCTCGAGGCCTCTGACTTCTACTGTGCCTGCCGCCCATAGTGGGCTCTCGCTGGGGCTCCTCTTGGATATCTTGTTGACCTGTGTCATGAAGATCTTGCTGTTTTGGATCTCTATGTTCGTCCCCTTCACATGCTCCAACAGTTCATAGATGAGGTGGATGTTGGGGCGGGCCACCTCATAGCACTGGTTCTGGGCCCGGGTGGTAGCTGGGTTGGTCAGCCTGCCAGCTTTCCCTCATCCTCACCACCCAGGCGAGCTCTCCAGCACTGCCAGGCTAGCTCATCAATGCAGCCCGCAGCAAGGAGGAGGGCCAGTTCTTCTGCTCTCACTCAGGTCCTCAGATCCAGCTCACCCACACTCACACCACCAGGGCCAGCTCTACTGTTTTGCCCAAGAGAGGTGCAGGGCCCTCACTCCCGATTGCTGTAGGGGGCCGTATGGGACAGAGAGCAGGGTCAGCTCTCCTGTCCTCATGCCTTCAGGGCTGACTGACCTGCACACTCAACTAGAACCCTTTCTTATAGAAAGGAATTTCACAGAGTTTCATGAATACAAATGATTTCATTTTTGGGCCCAAGCAATGCTGATGCCCCACCCCCCTTTCCCTTTCTGAGACAGGGTTTCTCAGTGTAGCTCTAGCTGTCCTGGAACTCACTCTGTAAACTGCGCTGGCCTCAAACTCACAGAAATCCATCTGCTTCTGCCTCCTGAGTGCTGGGATTAAAGACGTGAGCCCCCACGGAAATGTTACCTTTTTTTTTTTTTTTTTTTTTTTTTTTTGGTTTTTGCGAGACAGGGTTTCTCTGTGTAGCTTTGCGCCTTTCCTGGAACTCACTTGGTAGTCCAGGCTGGCCTCGAACTCACAGAGATCCGCCTGGCTCTGCCTCCCGAGTGCTGGGATTAAAGGCGTGCGCCACCACCGCCCGGCGAAATGTTACCTTTTAAGTTAATGAATACCAAGGAAAATAAAAAGAACAGAGGCAGGAAAGTAGCTGTTTTCCAAATGTGTTTTACTTACCAATCAGCACAAGTTCATAGAAAAGATGATTTAATAATTGGTTCCTTTTTGTTTTGAACAAATATAGTATTTTATGCCCATTTTTCTAAGCATAGTAACTAGCACCGAGCTCTTCGAGGATGGAGCCCCGTGTAAGAACAAAGGTCTATTCTCAGGGATAAAATAAGACAGTCGGCTATTGTGGGAGACCCACAATCGATGGCAAGTGACTTAAAGGAGTTGCATTTGCTGTGGAACCGGGTCTGCACTGCCTCTGCTCAGCTCTGATCCACAGCCCCGCTGCCGCCGCGGCTGGCCGGCCTGCTGACCCTCAAAGCGGGCTTTGTTCCCGTCCTTGACTCCAGAGAGACACTGCTGACTTTCTGTGTCCCGTTTTTGCCTCTAATATTTCTGAATGCAGATGTGTCTCTGCTGCTGTGAGTGAAGAACGGCGGTGGTCCCTCCTTCCTCCTCTCTCCGCCTCCCATCCCTGTAAACTCAGGACTGTTTGTCTTCCTTTCCCAGGGGGACTGCGTTTCTGTAAGTTCCTGGAACACTTCTCTTTCACTCTTCCCTGTTTTCCTTCTCAGACTCTCCCCTCCCCCCAAGCAGTTTGTTGCAGGAAGAGATTAGTAGTTTGGGATTTAGGTCAAGACTGTTTTTGTGATAAATAGAGAAAGAATGTGAAACTCATTTAGAAGCTCCATAAAGATACAGGCCACACTTCTAGTAGCAGGCTGGTAGACACTTCAGTACTGCAGATACCAGAGCAAGTTTCAGTATTATAGGACTGAATCAAAACAAGAAATCAGTGTCTGTCTGTCTGTCCATTCACCCATCCATCCATCCATCCATTCATCCATTATGCATTATCTTTCTTTTTAATGGCTTTAGAAATATACTACTCTTGACTCTTTTAGAGCTGCTGGAAGGCAGAAGTTGGGTCTTCACACTTAGGATTGAGCCCATGCTCTTGCACACATTAGGCAAACCGCTACCATTGAATTACGTCCTCAGCTCCCAGAGGTTGAATCTTAAACTAGTTTTTGGGTCCCTTTCAAGATGTAATAGTTGATAAGGACTTGAATTTGGAAGGCTCAAGTAAAGTTAATTTTGCTCATGTAGAAGATTCTAGCGATATCAGTCAATTTTGTCCTTTTATATAACCCCAAACATTTTAATGGGTAGATAGTTCCTTAGAACATGCTAAAGAATTCACATGTATCATTCTTTCTTTAGTCTTGAGGGAAGAAAGGAGGGGTAGTGAGGAGAGGGAGGGAGGGAGGGAGAGAGAGAGAGAGAGAGAGAGAGAGAGAGAGAACATGAACTGAAGCTAAGGTCTGTAGTTACCCATAGGTGAGCCCATGTGTAAAGGGCCATACTAGGTATTTTCTAGCGATAGTACGTTGGTTTGAGATATTCAGTATCTGGGAAGGGCAATGGTGAGGTAAGGCGGGTATCACCGCAGCTCAACACAGGAAGGGGACTGGCGACGTAACTTGAATCACAAAGCTTGTAAGTTTCAGGGTCACACTGGTTGGAACCGCATTCTCCTGTGCACACCTGTGCACCCTAGCAGGGCTACCTGGGTACTGTGGCTGTGACTGTGAGCTGTTCTCAGTCTGATGCCAAAAAAGACCATTGAAAGGTACCTGAGAGAACTTGAGGCTTTACAATGGTGGAAGACGATCAGACAGAGTAACAAATACGAAAGAATCTCCCTGAAGAACATTCTCCAAGCGTGAGGGAGTGTTTTGCTTGTCATGGGTGTAACACTGAATTCCACCTTTGCTTAGCATCCTTGTGTAGCTAGAGTTTTCCTGCCTGGCCCACAGTCAGGACAAATCTCTCTCACCCGCCAGTCCCACAGCCGCTCAAACCCGACCAAGTAAACACAGAGACTTATATTGGTTACAAACTGTATGGCCGTGGCAGGCGTCTTGCTAACTGTTCTTACAGCTTAAATTAATCCATTTCTATTAATCTATACCTTGCTACATGGCTCATGGCTTACCGGCATCTTCACATGCTGTTTGTCATCGTGGCGGCTGGCAGTGTCTCTCTGACTCAGCCTTCCACTTCCCAGCTTTATTCTCCTCCTTGTCCCGCCTATACTTCTATACTTCCTGCCTGGCCACTGGCCAATCAGTGATTTATTAATTGACCAATCAGCAACACATTTGACATACAGACCATCCCACAGCATCCTTGTGTTCTCTTTCACAGGGGAAAACTGGCAGGGGAAGAGAGCCAGGCGGAAACACAGGAAGCAGAGGGGCCTCGTAGTCTGACCCCTGCTTGGACCAGATGGGTCCTGCCTTCGGGGAGGCTTCTTTCTAGGAGGGAGTGGGCTGAGAGGCATCTGGGAGAGCTGACCAGCATCTCAGACAGACCCAGCACACACAGAGGTGATGTGTTAGCAGATTTTAGAGTTGTTGTTTATTACGGTCATGTTCCCGACACATAGTCATCTTTTTCAGAGACCGTCTGATTTCCCTAAACAGCCTGGGGACTCTTATTTACCTTGTTTCTCTCTTGGCTTTGCTGAGTAGAAGCTGAAATTATAAAATTTCCAAGAAGGCGGGTGATTCCTCTCCGGGTTCTTAGAGATTTCTCTTCCGTATGGGCAGATCTTGAATGACAAGTGGCTTTGGAATTGCGTCCACCTCCAGGTGCCATGTTTTTGGAGCTAGAAGAGCAGACACTTATATAGAGTTCAGGTCAGTTGAAGTCCCCATGCGGCTGCCACAGGTACAGCTTCCCAGATCTTGGATGTGTGTCAAGTTTTGATGTCAGCTAATTCAAGCTTCGTCATGCTGGCTCCCAGCTGAGAACTACTGGCCCCGAGGAATGTGAAACTGCCACCCCATGTTGATAGGGCCCAGGAAGGGTATGTGGGGTAGGACAGTATTAATTGGTTGGTAACTCAGCCTTAGCAGAATTTCTCCTTAAGCATGGCCTCTGACAGTGACTCAGCTGTCTGTCTAGTTTTGAGAGATCTGGATTGGTTTTCTCCCTCTTCTTGTGTGGTAGCAGTGATACTATTTCATCAGACCCTCTTCCTCCTGGGCCCATTTTGCAGTCTTCCCTTCAGTGGGGGTGGGTCCAGGTGACCGAATTCTGGACAGTATATCTCTCCCCCATCTATAATAATAATATATAATAATAATAATAATAATAATAATAATAATAATAATAATGAGGGTAGGGATGATATGACCACTTTCTGGTCTTGTCCCTGTAGAACCTTCCAGGTGTTCTTTTGTTTATTTGTTTATGTTTTTTCAAAACAAGGCTTCTCTGTGTAACAGTTCTGGTTGTCCTGGAACTCGCTCTGTAGACCAGACTGGCCTCAAACTCATAGAAGTCCTCCTGCCTCTGCCTCCGGAGTGCTGGGATTAAAGGCGTGTGCCACCACGGCTCTCCCAGGTGTCCTGTACCATGTCTCTCTTAGTTTGGAGAATGTGGCCCAGGATCTAGCAGGGGACCCTGAGGTTCTGGGATATAGTGTAACCACTAGAAGAACAGACCTGAGACCATGAGTGACCCAGAGAGGCACAAAAAGAAATGAACTCTTCGGTGATCTACCCCTGAGATGCAGAATATGTCTGGTATAACCCAAATGATTAAATAACTCTGCTAGATACTGGTCATGTTACAAGGATTTGTAGTGCTTCTCTCTTCTGTCACCCTGGTGGCTGCCTCATGGCATGATCCCATCACAGCGGTATGTAGGACAGAGCTGTGTCTTCTAGCTCCGCACACTTTTCCTTTTCAAATCTTCTTTGAAGGAGTAATGTTTGGATCTGTCCCCAGCCGGCCTTTGGACTAGTGGGCTATGGTCATGGGGTTAGGGGGTTTGGTTGCAATCCAGGCTGAAAATGATTCCTGAATGTTGAGTTCATAGCCGCTTGGCTCCCCACACAGTTCAAATGGTGACATCTTAAGACAGGAGTGGGGAGAACAGGCAGTCCTTTATTTAATTCTGGCAAGACTGTAGTTTGTGGTGCTCTGGGGGAAAGGCAGCTGCGGATGTATCAACCGTTTTCAGAATCCTTGGCAGTGGAATCTTTAAAGCCTAGACACAGACAGCACATCCCCCAGGAAGGCTCACGCTGGCTACATAGGATAATGACTTTCCGCCTTCCAAGCATGATTCTGCCTTTGCCTATGGGATATACATCCTTTTTGTTTAATTTTTAACAGCGTTTGTTTCTTAGATCATCAGCGGTCTTGTGTTTTTTTGCCCACTAGATACCACTGGTGAACTGTTTCAGCATTCAGTGTTCTGTTTACCTCTCGCTGCTGTGGGACGAATGGGTACAAGGGACTTCCTTTCCAGAGTCTGTGACAGCCAGAGTTGGGCCTCTGCTGAGAGGCCACTGTTGCCAAGGTGGTTAAGGACTTGAACTGCAGGGTTGAGGATGTAGAGGGCTTACCTAGCATGCTTGATGCCCTGGAAGCATCCACAGTAATGCGTGAAGCTGGCTGTGCTGATACACTCCTGGGAGGCAGAGACAGGAGACTCAGCAGTGCACGCATCATCTTTGGTTACATTGTGAAGTTCCAGGACAGCCTGGGCTGCATGAGACCGTGCCACAAACTACAACCAAAAAACTCAGTAAGAACTTGGATTCTAGCGGCCTCCTACCTTGGCGCTAGCCTCATCTGGTATCTTACCTGCAGTGTGACTTTTGGGCAAGATATTTTACCTTATTATACCTGTGACCTGGAAAAATAACTGTACCCACTTCCTGGAGGAGTTGTATGAACCAGAGGGGTTTTAATTTATATCTGGACTTTAGGGAGTGCCTAGTGCAATGTAAGTGCTTTATCAATGTTGTCCATGTCAGTATTAGTGGGATAACTAGCACTACGTTTTCATAGGTTCTAATGTGTGGTACTTCACATAAAAATGAGACATCTTTTTTCTTTTAA
The DNA here is from genome assembly GCF_007827085.1 of Peromyscus californicus insignis. Lineage (NCBI taxonomy): Eukaryota > Metazoa > Chordata > Mammalia > Rodentia > Cricetidae > Peromyscus > Peromyscus californicus. Next base: position 8,764,967 of record NW_026294514.1, on the reverse strand, counting down.
AGAATTTTATTTTATGTTTAAGAGTGTTTTGCGTGCTCATGCATGCCATGTGCATGCAACACTTTTGGAAGCCAGAAGAGGGCACCATGTTCCTTGGAACTGGAGTTACAGATGGTTGTGAGCCACCATGTGGGTGCTGGGAATAGAATCCAGGTCCTCTGCAGGAGCAGCCAGTATTCTTTTTTTTAATTAATTAATTTTTTTTCATTTATTTTATATCCTGACTTCAGTTTCCCCTCCCTACTCTCCTCCTGTTCTCTTCCCCTTGCCTGTCCTCTGCCTCCCCACCCCCCTTCCTGGTCCCAAGAGCATCAACAAACCATGACACATCAAGTTGAGGCAGGACCAAGCTCCTCCCCCTGCACCAAGGCTGGGTGAGGCATCCTAGCATGGGGAATAGGTTCTAAAAAGCCAGCTCATGCACCAGAGACAGGTCCTGATCCTGCTAGGAGGCCCACAAACAGACCAAGCTATACAACTGTCATCCACATGCAGAGAGCCTAGGTTGGTCCCATACAGGCTCCTTGGTTGTCGGGCCAGAGTCCTTAAGCTCCCATGAGCCCAGGTTAGCTGTCTGTGGGTTCCCTGGCATGAACTTGAACCCTGGCTCTTCCAATCCCTCCTCCCTTTCTTCAGGAGGACTCCCAGAGCTTGGCCCAGTGTTTGGCTGTGGATCTCTGCATCTGCTCCCGTCAGTTACTGGATGAAGGCTCTATGATGACAGTTAGGATAGTCACCAACCTGATTACGGGAGAAGGCCAGTTCAGGCACCCTCTCCACTAATGCTAGGAGTCGTAGCTGAGGTCATCCTTGGGGATTCCTGGGAGTTTCCCTGGTACCGGGTTTCCCCCTAACTCTGAAATGCTCCCCCTCATCAAGACACCTCTTTCATTATTCTCCCCCTCAGTCCCACCCCCAACCTGCCCAACCCGATCCCTCATGCCCCCCACACCCAGTTTACCTAGGAGATCTCTTCTATTTCTTCTTCCCAAGGAAATCCATGCATTCCTCTTTGCAGCCGGTACTCTGAACTATTGAGCCGTCTCTTCAGCCCACTTTTGTGCTCTTTAAGGATGTAATCAGTGAGAAATATAATTTATTTGGATACACAGACAGGAAAATGAACTATGTATGTACCTGAAGACCAGTGGCCTCGTCTCTGAAACATGGGTTATAGGTGATCTCGATTCATTTTAATTTTTCTCTTTGCATATTCTAAGTCCCTATAAACAAGGCAGTATTATTTGTAGAGTTTTGATAAGAAACTCAACTAATATTTTTGTATTTCTGAGAATAATTATTTGTATTTTATGTCCTTGTGATTTGCACGAAAAGGCATGTTAAGTAAATGTTTTGTGCTTTTTAATTTTAACCTTTGTTTTATTTATTTTTGTGTGGTGTAGACTGTGGGCACATGTGTGCTGTGGAGCCATGTGGAGGTCGGAGGCTCTCTCCTACTTCATGAGTTCTGAGGCTTGGACTTGGGTTGTCAGGAGTGTGCGGCAAATGCCTTCATTTGCTGAGCCACTTTGCCATCACTGGCTTTAATTTTGTCCGTGTTTTTTCCCCGCCTTATGTTTTATTTATTGAAGCGAATGTGGCAGGAGGTCAGTGCCACACGTTGCCACACACAGAGCCTTCCAGAACACAGCTGCCTAGTTCACACCACTTCAAGTATCATTTTGTTACTTTGTTTCCCACAGCTGAAAATTTTGGTAATTATAATTAACCAGATCCTACCAGCTACCCTGCTTTGGCTATCAGATCCAATAGCCAGCAGGGCACACACCTTTATACTGAAGATTCCTGCTTTTACCTTGAGAAGTGTGTTTAATATTTAACAAGAGATGAAAGGCAAGCCTGTGACTGAGATGGGGGGTAGTTAGCCTGAGCTATTGCAGTCTCTCTGATATTTACTCCACTCTTGTAGTGGAGTAGATCAGTCTTCAAAAAGACCTTTGGGTGAAAAAGGAGAAGAATTGAGAAACAGAGTCTTTCAATATTTCTGTTTCTGTCAGACGGGAGGAATGATGTCTGCACACCGAGGGCTTTCTAGGTGTCAACAGACATACCTGATTCTTGGTGGTCACCACTGCCCTGTGACGTAAGGGATGGGATGGTCATCGAAGTGACTGCTAATCAATAATGACCCACAGCTAGCATTTGTTAAGCACTTAGCATATGCCGGCACTGAGCTAAACAATGAGTATTATAGTATATTGTATTGTATTGTATTGTATTATATTCCATGAGTGTTATATTCCAGCCTTGTCAAACCTACAAGAGATAACAGAGCACCACAGTCTTCATGGCAGAGTGAGAATGCCTAGGCTGAGAGAGGTCTGTGGTTGAAACAGGACTCCAGATCTGGCTGGTTCTATGGTTTCCCTTGTTCCTTACAGTCTTAATACTGTTGGTTTCGGTACTGTGTGTTTTGACATCTGGTCATGTTTCTTTCAATTTTTTTATTTTTCTTTTTTAAACTTTCTTTTTTTTGGGGGGTAATTTTCATATCCTGCATCTCCATCCCATTCATCTCCCTGTCCCTTTGTATCTGCCCTCTGCCCTTGCAACCTCCCCCCTCAAATAAAATAAAATAAAAGGAAAAGAAAAAAATCTCGTTATGGAAGCTGTAGTGTGACACAGTGAGTCACACAGTGTGCCCTTTAGTCCATACATCTTTACCTGTAAATCTTCATTGCAAAGAGCCATTGCTCTGGTTTGAGGCCTCTGGCTTCTGCTACACTATCAATGTTGGGCCCTCACTGGGGCTCCTCTTGGATATCCTGTTGTTGCCCTGTATCCTGGAAATCCTGCAGCTTTGGATCTGCAGGACCAGCCCCTTCACATGCTCCAGTAGATCACAGATGGGGTGGATGTTGGGGTGGGCCAACTCATAGCCCTGGTTCTGGGCCTGGGTGGTTGCAGGGTTGGTCAGTCCACCAGCTCTCTGCCATCCTCACCACCAGGGTGAGCTCTCCAGCACTGCCCTGGCTAGTTCACCTTATGCATCAAGGAGCAAAGGGCAGGCCAGTTCTCCTGCCCTTATGCCCACTCAGACCACCAGGGCCAGCTCTATTGTGTTGCTTAGGTAAGGTTCAGGGGCCACTCTCCTGAGTGCTGTAGCTGGTGGGGGGCAGGGAGGGCTCTCCTATTTGCCGCAGATAGCAAGGGGCAATTTGGGGGGTAGAAGGAAGGGAGGAGGGCATCTCTCCCTCACCCACATTATAGTATGGCAGATGAAGGGAGGGGTCAGATCTCTCTCCACTGACATTCTTGGGGCTGACTTGCCCATGTCAAGAGAGTCAGCTTTACTGTGTTGCCCAGGTGAGGTGCAGGGCCTGCTCTCCTGAGTGCTGCAGCTGGTGAGGTGCAGGGCCTGCTCTCCTGAGTGCTGCAGCTGGTGAGGGGCGGGACTAACTCTGCAGTCCTATCCTCTCAGCCTTGGGTGGTAACAGGAGCCATGGACATCAAAACAGGCCTTGGCTGCTGCAGGACCATAGACCCAGACATGGCCCAGATATCACCATGGCCCCGGGTGGGCAAGCAGGCCACCCACCGCAGTCTACTCCTAACTGCCTTCACCTCTTCAGATCTGCCTCTCTCCACAGGACATGAACCCCCCCTCTTCCTCTCCCTCCCTCCCTCCTTCCCTCCCTTCCTTCCTCCCTTCCATACCCCACCTTATATTTGCCCACTATAATAGTACTTGACCCAAAGGCACCACGCGGGCCTGTGTTTTCTCCTCACAGCCCAGGGTAGACTGACCTGGGCAGGCATGTGGGTCTCCTTCACCCTCTCTCAGTCTTTTGTTCTTTATGTGCAGATTTAGAAGTATGTTTTTATATAAATTACCTTTAATTTGGTCTTTATAACCCACACATGGGGTCTGGGGGAGAGATACTATTCCAGCTTTGTCCACGAGGAAATGGAAGCTTCTAGAAATGCACTGTAAATGCAGGAGCAGGGCTGGATTTGATGTCTTCAGATTCCTGGTCTGGGTTTCGGTCAATCCTGTCGTGTTCTGACGCCTCTTTCTCACAGTCCTGCCTCCTGTTTTCTTTCTGCTGTCCGTGTGTAGCTGGAAGTTTTCCTGTGTCCCACCCGGTCCTGCAGCCACTTATACCAATTACGAATTGCATGGCCATGGTCTAAAGCTCAATTTTCTTGCTATCTAGCTCCTACATCTTAAATTAACCCATTTCTATTCATCTATATGTCACCACGTGTTCCGTGGCTTTACCTGTGTGCCATTTACATGCTGCTCCCTGGACGGCGGGATGGCGTCTCCCCTGCCTCTCCTTTCTCCTTTCACTATCTCCCTTGGATTTTTTTCCCACCCAGCTATAACCTGCTCTGCCATAGGCCAATGAAGCTTTATTTATCAACCAATCAGAGCAACCCATTATTCACAGCCTACAGAAAGACATCCCACAGCATCCATGTGTTGGATTTTAGTAAAGCAAACACTTTCTGATCGTGTGTGATAAACCGGCAGGATTTGAACACACGGAATCAGAGAGGACACCCAGGGTAAATGACCTCTAGAGGTGTCACTCCTGAGGCTGTTCATCAAGCAGTGTTCACTACATCTGTGAGGCTAACTGTGCTGAAGATCCCGGAAAAGGGCTAGCCGTGCAGCAGGACCCCGATGCTCAGGAACTTGGCCCATCACCAGGCCCCCATGCTGTTTCTAGGGCCCTCCGCTCAGCTCTTTCTGAACACAAACCTTTAGACCACTCGCTGTCAGCAAATTATCCGCTTCTCAAGAAGTTGCCCTGAGGCGATTTCTTTCTATGAAGGCTTTTAGTTCATTCTTGCACCAGAAATTCAATTTACCATCAAATGAAGTTTTTTTTTTTCCTTAGAAGAGGTTGTTATTATTTCTTTGAAAGAGAACTATCAGAGGAATACCAGTTGGTGGAAGCAATAAAGAAAGCCATTAATATAGATTGAAAATCATGCTGCTGTTTTGGGGTGAGCATGGCAGGGGTGGTGTGGCCCATCTCCCAGCAAACTGCTGGGCAAAAAGGCAGTAGTGGACTGATGGGTAAAACGATGATCTCTGGTACCTCTCAGGGTATCAGGTCCAAAGTGGGGTCCATTGTTTGATCCCGAACTCTGAGATTTGTCCGGAGAAATAGTTAGGAAAGAGGGCGATGTATTAGATAATAAAGAACCTGACGATTTGGGTTATAATCCCAGTTGTGTGACTTTAGGTGTGTGGCACAGAACGAGGTAGTTGGACCAGGTCAGTAGTATCTGGGAAAATCACCTGGGAAATTTTGACAGGGCCCCATCTGACTTAATTGATGATTAATTGGTGCTGATTTAATTGTTGTGGGATTTTCCCAGGCATCAGTGTTGCTAAAGCTATCCTGGGATTCAAATGTGTAGTCCATGTTAGATCAACTCTAAAATCCCCTCTAGTTTTAATGTAGTTTAAAAATACATATTGCTGGTCTCTTACCAAGGGCTTTATGAATGATGTACCACCTTGTACATGGCCTTGCTGTAATAAAGGACACTAATCATTTTTTGTTTTAAAACTGGTATTAGAGATACTGACATTTTGTCATTGATTTGTAAGGATAATTCTCCAGAGAAAGCTTGAAGCATTTCTTTTCCATGGTATCAAGGATGGAAGAGAGCTGTGTAGAGACTTTAATTTATCCAGACAAGGCTTATGTGGAGATCTTTGTGTTTTCACTCAAATGTGTTCATAGACTAGAAGAGTAAGCATGATAGTTTCTAACCCACGTTACCCTCTGAGTTCTTTTTAAAGAGAGAACACTAGATTCTGTGGACTACAAGACCATTAGCTCTGTTTCTGGGTTAAAAATCCCATTCCTTGCAACGTAAAGTTATTCTTCCTTGGGAATCAGATCCCTCCAAACTAGATTTATTTTGAAATAAAATGTAGGAGAAAAGCCTAAACTTAATTTAATGTTCTTTTTACTTAGTTAAAATTATTAATTGTACATGAATTAAGCTAAATTATTTTAGAGTTTATACTTGAATACCAAAAGAAAATTAATACGCGTGGCACAAAACCCTGATACTCAAGGTTTCCACACAAATGCTCTCTGCTTCAGTCTTCAGTCTCTCAAATCCACGAAGGCATTATCACGTGACACAGAAGTGGGTCAGCCCATCCCAAGCCAAGGTCACCTCAGCTCTCCCGCTCCCCACCGTGCACTGAAAGCTTGGGCCACATAATCCTCTCGGGTGCCAGAAGAAGTTAAATGAGGTTCTGAACTGTTGTAATCTACTCCTGTGCACAGGATCAACTTGGAATTTGCTTTGCATTTTCCAGCCTCTCATCAATAGTGGTTTTGATTCAGAAAGGTTAAGTTAAGGGACTCGTGTGCTTTAGGCAAGAGGTCCTTACGAACTGTGTCAAATAATCAGGTTTACATTCACTCTTAGCTCTAATATTTTTTCCCTGGGGGCTGGGGGTGGGGCGGGAAGAAAATGGAAGTTGTATTTAAAACTACTATGGGACTTTAAGAAAAATTGTTGTTTTTTTTTATATATACAGAAAAAAGACAATGAAAACAAATGAAAAGGTCATCTACGCAACCATGTGCCTGTTAGAAATTCAGATGTCCAAAGAGGGTGCTCCCAGGTGTCTGCTTCTAATAGAAAACTTATTTTTTTAATGAAGCTAGAATAGATGCAGTATTTATTACTTCTTATAGGCTAGCTCTTTTAATCCTCTAGCAATAGTATAAGGTACATACTATTTAAAAAATTTGAAAATGTAGATATTATTGTCATTACTACTCAGCAGATGAGAAGAGATGCCATGGCATTTGCCCAAGGTCCTGGGTTTGACTCACACAGCCTGGCTTCTAAGCCTTGTTCTGAAGCTACATTTTGTTGTAGTTTATCATAAACACATGGAGCTTCAACTTCGGGAAGTTTCTACTATCCTTGTTAAGTAACTAGGCGGCTATGCCAATGTAAGGCTTTGATCTAAGGTTTGGTAGAACTGGTCTTAGGACTGTCTCCTTCTACCTGACCCATTGGTAACAGCTCAGAAATGCAATATTTAGTCCTAATAATTCTTAATAGGCTGCATTGGATTAAGATTATGTATTCAAGGAGGAAATATCAGTTATGGCTAACTAAATTCCCACCCCCCCCACCCCCCATGTATCTTCAGGTAGGTAAGGATTTGGGCCACAAAGAGCTGTTCTCATGAGGTGGTGGTGGCATTGGCATTGGTGGTGTTGATGGCAATGGTGGAGTCAGTGTTGGTAGTGGTGGTGATGGTGGTGTTGTCATTGGCAGTGTTGCTGGTGGTGGTGGTGTTGGCATTGGCAGTGTTGGTGGCAATGGTGGTGTCAGTGTTGGTGGTGATGGTGGTGGTGATGGTGGTGGGTGACCATGTTTCTGTTATCTGTCTTATGAAGCTTTGGACTTGGTTTGCTTTCCAGAACATGTTCATCCCCAGGGAACATTTTAAGGGGTCAAGAGGCTTTCTGTAATTGTAACCAACATTCAGAAGCCACTGATTCATAAACACAGATAGAAATGCCTTTGTCTCAATGCATTCTGTTACATACATGGAGATGCACCCACCACTTTTGGGGGATTGCTTATGTATCTGTGGAAACATATGTGTATTTATTTTATTTGTACATGTTTATTTTTATTTAAGATTTTTTGGCATTAAAGTCTATTTGTTGTATTTTAGTCATCTCTCTGTCACTCTAACAGAATAGTCAAGCTAATTACCTTATAAAGAGGGAGGCTTGACCCACACAGATCTGTAAGTTCTAATCCACATTGGTTGGCCCTGCTGCTCTGGGGCTACAGAGGAGACACACCGTAGTGGGAGGACATGAGAAGGAGGAGGGGACTGGAGTCCCACAGTTCCGTTTGAGGGGACCCCACAAAGACCTAGGGCCCCTTAAAGAAATGGGGCTTATTTATTTGAATATAAACACACGGCAGGGAAACGACAAAAGCCTGGCGGGAATTGGGGTCTGCCACCAGAGTGGATGGCACTTGACTATTGGCTTTGCTCCTGCACGTCCAAAGAGTGTGTTCCTTCCTTTTTACCTAAGTTTATAAATTGACTCGAGTAGTTTCTGTTGCCCAGACTTCTCTGCTGACGTGAAGAAATGATCTGAGAACATTCCTCAGTTGAAGTCTGAGGGTTTGTGGTTCCCTGGAAGGTTCTCGCAGAGAGCTGCTTTCCAAAGCTTGTTAAAGGAACCTCTTGGGTTCAGTGCTGTCCATCAGCGTTGGCTTCCTTCCTTCCGTGTGCCCTGGGGGCTGTTCCTGCCTCACGAGATGGGTCTGCTACAGCACTTCTTTCTTTCTTTTCTTTCTTTCTTTCTTTCTTTCTTTCTTTCTTTCTTTCTTTCTTTCTTTCTTTCTTTCTTTCTTTCTTTCTTCCTTTCTTTCTTCCTTCCTTTCTTTCTTTCTTTCCTTTATTTCTCTCTCTCTCTCTCCCCCCTCCCTCTCTCCCTCTCTCCCTCCCTTCCTTCCTTCCTTCCTTCCTTCCTCCCTCCCTCCCTCCCTCCCTCCCTCCCTCCTTCCCTCCCTCCCTCCCTTCCTTCCTCCCTCCCTCCCTCCCTCCCTCCCTCCCTCCCTTCCTTCCTTCCTTCCTTCCTTCCTTCCTTCCTTCCTTTCTTTCTATCGATCTATCAATCTGTCTATCTATCTCCCATCCTCACTCCCTCCCTATCTATTTTTGTTTTTCAAGACAGGGTTTCTCTGCGTAGCCCTGACCGCCCTACTCACTCTGTAGACCAGGCTGGTCTGGAACTCACAGAGATCCTCCTGCCTCTGCCTCCCGAGTGCCCCTATCACCTGTAAGTTCTGTGGGGTTGTGAGAGCCAAATGTATCCATATTTTGTTTATTTATTTGATTTTTGCTGCGGCATTTCTAATTTCCTCCGAAGAATGTCTTCCTGTGGGAGATGAGATGGACCTTCCTTTGTGTCCGGGTTCTTTCTCCTACAGACATAAAAGTAAAGAGTTCTTATTGATTCACACGTGGAGTCCATTTCCCTAATGACCCTTTCCTGCTCTTCCCGGATGAGGGCATCCTTCAGGGCCTCAAGCAGGTCACACCTGCTTTCAGTGTCTTGAGTATTTTCCCTGTTTGTTGTTTTTGAAACAGAACTTGTATCCTTGTTGAGTACTTCCTATGTAGTGCCTTATATTACACATTTATTTTTTGAGTCAGAATTCATTTTTTGGATGCAAATGACAGAAATCTCACACCCCTGGAGATGGACAGAAGCGCTATTGCACAACACTGTTAGTGTACTTAGGCTGATTATTTTTATGTGTGTGTGCTGGCACACGTGCCTGTGTGCAGGTTCACGTGCTCGTGTGTAGGTGCACGTGCGTGTCAAGCTCAGGTGTTGTCCCCAGATGCTGTCTGCTTTATGAGACAGGATCTCTCAGCCTAGAATCTTCTGATTCAGCTAGGCTGGCTAGCCAGAGGACCCCCTTCCCTCACGGGGAGCCCCAGTGCCCCTCTAGCGCTGGGGGTGTAAGTGTTCCACCACACCTGGCTTTTTTATGGGAGTGCTGGGGATCAAACTCAGGTCCTCATGCTTGCATAGGGAACACATTATCGACCGAGTTATCCCCTCAGACCTTGCCAGGTTTTGAAAACGTGGTTTTAACTCCCATTTCCTCACCCCCAAACTAAGGAGGCTTCAGTCTTGCCCTGTTCTACCCTATTCCTGTTTGTCTCAGTCTTTAAGTTCTCAGGGTTCCATTCTTGACCTCCAGAACTGCAATCTTCCCTCAGCCCATGACAGAGGCATGTGGGAGGAGGGGAGTGGACTGTGAGATGCCCGTGGGCCTGGAAAATTGGCCCTTCAACAGTGGCGTTGGTGTGGGAGCAATCACGGAACCGTTCGCAAAGTCAAGCCAAAGCTAGCCCAGGTGTGGTGGTGGCGGAACCCAGACACTAACACAAGTCTCTTATACCAATGGTACCACATGCAGATTTGCCCTACCCACACCCTATACGCTTCCAAGAATCTTTGGATTATGTGTAATACTCAACACAGTGTAATGCCACATACATAGTTTTTATACCAAGTCACTTAGGGAATAAAAGCAGGAAAAATCTATTATGTTCACTACAGATATAATAGTGTTTTGCTCATCAGTTGCTTGACTCCAAAGATGTGGAACTGTTCATACACAGAGGGCCACTGCATGGAAGAGCTGGAAAAGGGGCCTGGGGATGGCAGCAAGGTCCCCTGGTATCAGACATTGTCAGAGGGACATGTGGATCCCAGTAGTTGCTTCTTATGCTCTGAAAACCGTGGAATGTTGAAGGATTGTCTCGTAAACAGTTTCCAGTCTCCCTGTCGGAATGTCATTGTTGTCCTTTGGGTTAGCAGGGTCGTCTTCTGCTCTCTGCCCTTTTTTAACCAGATTCCTTCTGTTGATGTGACAGTTCATTCCGTGTGGATGTCTGCCCTGTCGTTCTAACGTTTTGACTGGACAGCCTCTTGTTTATAAGGCAAGTCCTCAGATCCCTGCTCATCTTATTCCACCAGCAGTAGGAAGCAGAGGGAATGGATATGCTCAACCAGGAGCAGGGGGTTGTGTTGCTAAAACTCACTTCCCTGGGGACCAATTACTCAAATATTTTTTTGGAAACTTTGTGGGAGTTGTGTATTCTGAGCTGAACTGTGGACTTCTTGGATCTGGAAAGAACAACCACAGACTGTGCTGACCAGCCCACTCATTTAACAGATGAGAAAACTGGGTCTCAGGGTTGCTAAAAGCCGGCATATTTTTATGACCTCACAGGACAAAAGTGTCAAGGATGCACCTTGAAGAGGAGAGACAAGTGATTCAGAACCAGGTAGCTCTCCACAGATGTGGAGAACAGCCTCTTGTGGACTGGGTACCCAGGCATTTTCCTGTTGCCCAATTCCTTAACCGTTTTACCCAGGGATTTCAAGTGACTCTCAGAACTGGGATCCAGGGGGCAGGAGAGTCTGTTGGTCACAGTACTAGTCTACCTCTTGTTCAAACACTGCAGCTTTGGTACCCATGATGGCACCAGCACTTTAAAAACAGTGAGGTTCTTTCTACCTTAGTGAAATCCGAGTGGCTTTCGAGCTTTGGGGGCAGCTCTAGTCTACATGACACCCTGCAGGTATCTGTGTTATGTTGGATACCCTGGATCTTTCCTTGTTTGTTCTAGGGATTTAACTGACCAAAACTCAAGAGCCAGTCAGCACATGGGAGGCATTTGTGATTTTTCTGGATGGTCAAATCATGTTAGATCATGAGAAGAAGTGGAAAGTAAATGAAATGATAGTGTTTTTCAGCAAAAACCAGGCCACTTAGGCAGACAGCGATGAGAAAATGGCCCAAGCTCCTCTTACTTCTATAGGAATTTTTTATATTTTTATGATATGAAATACCAGTGATTCTGCTGGGACTGTTTGCACATGAGAAGCTCACTCCTTACTTTTGGCAGTCACTAGGTCTCCGCCCACTTCCTCTGTGGCTGGAGGAGTGACGTTGGCTGGGTGCTTGCTTACAAAGCCAGCTGTGGGCTGCTTTGCATTGCATGCCATTTCAAGACAGTGGAGTTGTGCTTTCTAGAAACCGATGCTTGGGAGAAGGAAAATGGTTTTCTACAGGGAAAAAGCCCAGAGAAAGCGGTTATGTGTGTGAGGATGTTAGTGCACAGTAGAAAGTCTACTGCCTTCCAGACCTGGGAAGAGGGGGACAGCGACATAGGTACCTTTGTCTACACAGTAACCCGTACTCCCCTAATATCCAGTCAGTGCCTATAAAAGGACTCAGTCTGGTCACTCTGGGTTCTGTGCCAACCTCTCAGTGGCAGAGACAGTCAAGGACCAGGTCCTCTTGAATAGGTTTGTCGGAATCATAGGTAATTAAGAGGGAGCATGCCTGAAGTGGAGGAGGACAGATGACAGACTCGCAGACTCTCCCTGCGGCGACAGCGGGTTGGTGCATGATTGGCCCGTGGCGAGACCCAGGGACAGGTGCTGGATTTCTGGGTAGAGTGAAATGCGGAGGGAGCAGTGCTTCTGTCCCCAGTAGAGATCTTTAAGCCGAGACGGCAACTCATCTCCTCTGTTGACGGCAACTGCAGGTCTCTTGAGTATTTCGGATCAGGGCAACCGTTTTGGGAGCTGTAGCAGACGCGCGGTGCCTCAACATGGATGTTAGAGCCTGTGTTCTTACCCAGGTTGCTCTCTTATTGCCATGGCTCACCAGAGGGGTTGGCTGGTGTTTCCTTCTCTCAGTCTAACCAAGACAGGCGCCAACGAGGAGCAGAGTCCCTCCTGGAACCTGATTCTTCAGTTTTAACCTTTGGGTTCGTCCTCTCTTACTGCTGTTGCTTGGTGAGAGCTGCAGATGCGGCTGTTAACCAGAGTTGTGACGTTGAATACAAATTGGCAGGCGTCGAGGAGGAAACAGCATCATAAATTCTGCCACCAGAGTCGAAGGCTTTAACGAGCATCCGTGTGCCTCTTCCCGGAGCCTCTGCTGCCACATAATGAGCCCCAAAGTCTTAATTGCAGGTTGATTTCTAAAACTATCTCCCTTGGGCCTCTGGAATTTATGCTGAGACATTAGTTTTAATTAAATGGCTACTTAGTGACAGTACTTAGATGTATATCTTTTGAAGTACCAGATATTTCTTTCAGATACTGGGCCAGCCTGGAACACATTGCTTGCTCATTGGCAACATATGGCATTCAGCCAGAAATCTTTCTCTCAGCTAATTGAAGCCATTCACGACTCTCCACAGTTCCTCGGGGAGGTTTTCTCTCATCTGTGGTTTCAGGAGTGGAGAGATGGGACACACTGAACTTGATCCTTTGCACGCTTTCGTTTCCACTGTTCAGCTGAGGGACTGTGTGCATCTGACCCCTGCACCTAGAGGGCTTCATGCTTCCGAAACCCTCAGCTGCAGAAGTTCAGCCAGGGGTACACAAAATAATCTTTTCTTGGTCCCACATAAAAGGCGAATATTAAACCAAACCAAACCAAAAATCTGGTGAAAAATTGGGGCTGACTGTTTATTCAATCTTTTCCTCTGAGTGAAATTAAAGCAGTGATTCTTTTCTCCTTAGGGTTAATGTGTCATCAGAACTTAGGGAGTCTCACTGAGGCCGGATCCGTGAAGCACATATGTGCTTTTCCAGGGTGGCTGTGAGTGCTCCCAGCCCCGGAATTCCAGTTTGACCCTACACGAGGGAGCGCCTGTGACCTTCTGCGGGAGGCCTTGCTTCTTCTGTCGCTGGTGGGGCCTTCAGGCGCTCAGGCCTCTGGGTTCTCACTCTTTGGAAATCCTAGTTAAGATGTAATTTAACTCCGATGGCTGCTTTTGCATTTTGTTTTTATGTTTCTTTTACCTCCCAGCTGCATCAGAGGTAGATATATAAACTGTAAAGTGTGGAATATACAGATTAAGAAAAAAAAAATCCAGAAAATAATGCACTATAATCCAGTTCACTAAGAGATGAATATTACTGATCTGATATTTTTCCTCTTAAATGTCTTTTTTTTCATTAATCATTTATATATAAGCATTTACTTAATATATAGATTTCTCCTATCATTTAAATATTAGTAAATATATATTTTAGTTAATCTAAAAAAATCCATATTTATTAGACACTGCTAGACTTTGGATATGGTTTTTCATTTTTTTTGTCATTTAATATTATATAACAAATATTTCTCCAAGTCTTTAAAAATTTGTTGAAATGACATTTAAAAAAAAAACACAACAACAACCTTGTTTTCTGATAAAAATCTTAAAGCCAAGATTGGCCTTGAACTCACGTTGATTTTCCTGCCTCAGCCTCCTGAGTGCTGGGGCTACAGGCATGTGCCTCCACGGATCCAGTGAAAAGTGACATTTTATTTAATTTTTCTTTTTTTTAAATTTATTTATTTTACATACCAACAACAGTTTCCCCTACCTCTCCTCCTCCGTTTCCTTCTCCACCTCCTTTCCACCCCCTCATCCACTCCTCAGAAAGGGGCGGGCCTCCCATGGGAGTCAACAAAGCATGGCATATCAAGTTGAGGCAGGACCAAGCTCCTCCCCCCTGCATCAAGGCTGGGTGAGGCATCCCACTGCAGGGAATAGGTCCCAAGAAGCCATCTCATGTGCCGGGGACAGGTCCTGCTCCCACTGCTAGGGGCCCCACAAACAGACCAAGCTACATAACTGTAAAGTGACATTTTAAATTAATGCATACAATTCTATTATTTGAATGTGCTGTATTTTATTTCATGATCTCCATGAGACTGGATAGCTAAGAAGCTTCTAGTGTTTTTTTTTTTTTTCTAAAATAATTGTCATCCCAGTAACCTCTTAGTCAGAAAGCTTTGAGCTCTCAGCAAATTGTTCTCTTGCGGTAACTGCCCTTAAGAGGTATGAGAAGAATGTGGAGATGAGCACAGCTCATTGGAGGGCACGGCCAGCACCCCTCTGCCTTATTCTTTGACGCTTGTCTCTGAAGTGACTTTATTGCTTAATATGATCCTAAAATTCGCAGAGCATCAAAGAAGCCTAGCATAAAATATTCCATATTCTTAATGCTATTAATACACATACCTCTTGGAGTTGATGTAGTTGAGATATATGGCATTCTAAAAAAAGGAAAGAACAGGAGAAGGCTCTAATGTTGTTCACCCAAAACGTCTAATAAGCCAGGTCATTAGAGACATTAGAGTCGCCTTGTTGATAAAAACATGCAGTTGGCTTAAATTGGCCAGACCATGAGAGGCGGTCTCTCAGAGCTCAGCAGAGGACAGACTCAGTTGTGTTACTTGCTCAGAAACATTTTTAGGCTCATGTTTAGCACATAAGGCTGACGATGTGGTATGATAAGACTGCACGGAGCTCAAGTGTACTGTAAGCAGTGCTTAGAAGGAGTAGAGAAAATATTTACCCACACTCTGCTAATGAGCTGTTCTTTCTGTCATCTGATTAGGTGGATTTATTTTCGCTAAGGTTAAATGTGCTTAATATATTTAATAGAGATCTTGAAATAAAGTGTTGTAACTAATTAGGAAAAAAAAAGCCCCCCAAAATTCCTAGTGGACTTTCTGGAACAATCACCTCATGGATATTGTTTTGATTCCTCTTAGAAAAACTAGGAAAGTGATTGGAAGACGATGCCCCGAAACCTGACCCTGTGCCAAAAGCAGTACTATCTACATCAAGTTGCTTTCACAGACTGTCGGTGTGAGCAGATGAGTAATGCCTGCCTTTGGAAAGTTCTCCTTATCCACTGGGACCTCGTTTTGTGCAATGCACCGGGCTGTGCTTGCTAGAGGGCTTGCAGCTTACTGAATGACAGTGTTTCTAAGTCCCTTACAGGGTGTAGAAAGCTGATAGATTCAGTTGCCTTAAACACCCCACGGGAAGGGCTCACCTTGGCAGCCAACCCACTCTGTCTTCTTGAGGCCAGCACAGCCGGTTTGGCCTCCAGAGTTAAAGCACATTGCGATTTATTTGAGCACCAGTAAATAACTAGTTTGCATTTAGGGGTCTACTTGTATGAAGAATAGATGCATCTGGTCATTAGGAATCCACTTAGCTCTACATGCCATGTTCCTACTGTACTGAGATTGAGACCGACAGACCTGTGGAGTTGAGTATCCTTTTGTCTTTTACCTCGAGACACGTGGTCATTGAGTGATGGTTGGAGGTGTGTGTGTTCATCTTAATTTCTTATAGATGCTCCTGAATTCTTTGGAGCAAATCATGTATGATACAAAACACTGCCATCACTGGAATTTAGAATATTTACCTGTGTGGATGTTTTTCTGTGAGACCCTACAATGATCTTAGTGATTGATCATGTGTTTCAAAACTAGTGTGGAAGAGGTAGAGTGATGGAACGTGTTATTTTGAATGAACACAAGTGAGTTGGAATGAATCATGAGTAGAGAGTTACTGAGGACCTACTCTGTGTTGGAGTTAGGGGTGCAGTGGTAAATACTGTTGGGGGGACTTACAGTTTTGGTAGGTTCTTGAGACTATGCCTTTGTCTAAGCAGCAGTGGACTGAACAGGCAATCATTAAATCTATAGGAAGTGAGTTGTGGTGCAATTCCCCCTTATTCGGGCTTCTTAGATTGGGACTGTGTGATAAAAAACGGTTTCTTTGAGGCTTGCCCTCTGAAAATCGGTGTGGGGACAGCAGAGGCAGGTCTGACGGCAGCATGCTCTCAGTGGATCACTGCATGGTTTTGAACTCTTGGCTGTGGTCCTGCTAATCTCTAATCACTGCTGTCTTCTGGATCTAATGGACACCCCATTTTCTAACCCCCCTTTTCCAGGAGCTGCATTTCTGACAGACCCCTTTCCTACTCCTAAAGGGGTGGTAATAGAGGTATGCAAAGGGAGAGGGGAGAGAGAGGGGGAGAGAGGAGGAGAGCCCAGGAGGGAGGGAGAGAGAGAGAGGGAGGGGGAGAGAGGGAGAGAGGCCCAGGAAAACAAATCTCCATGTTGGAGAGTTTACTTGGATTACCAATTTTTCATCACTGGGGTACTGGTCACAGACCTGGAGAGAAGAGTAAAGTCACTGGGTCCCTTGTGTGTTCTCTGGCTCTTGTGGTTTGGGGCCTGTCGTCATTATAAACCATAGCTCAGGTGAAGGGAGTATGAGAAGAGGGCAAGGGAGAGACGGCCCAGTGTCTAGAAGAACCACAAAATGCCTGACCCTCGAGTCAGGAGCACCAAGAGAACAGCTGACCCTTGCTGCAGCTGGACCAGCTCCCCAATAAAGACATGGAGACTTATTATTAATTATGAATGCCTGGCATTAGCCGAGGCTTGTCCCTTTTAACTTAGCTCTTTTGACTTAATTTAACCTGTTTCTATTCATCTATGTTTTGCCTCGGGCCTTTTTACCTGTCTTTCATTGTGTATGTCTTACTTTCCTGCTTCCTCCGTGTCTGTCTGTCTGGCCCCTGGTGTCTCCCTGGTGTCTTCTGGCATCTCTTTTTCTTTTTCCCTCTTGAATCTAAATTCCTACTTACTCTCCCCGCCCGGAAGTTCCACCTATACCTCCTCCCTTGCTATGGGCCGTTCAGCTTTTTATCAGACCAATCAGGTGCCTTAAGCAGGCAAGGTAAAACAGCAACACATCTTGACATAATTGCACAAATGCAACACATCTTTGCATTAGTTACACAAATATTCTGCCACACCTAGCCTCACGGGAGGGATGAGATGCAAGGAATATGCTCAGAGAGAGGGCCTGGGGTTCACACAGCCCTTTGTCTCTTAGCACACAGGGCACCTTAGAGGTCCCAAGTGGTGGAAGGAGGTCTGTGTATCCCCCAGATGGGCAGGGTGGGATCAGCTCACAGGCGCATGCTCTCAGCAACACTGCCCTCAGCGGACGCCTCCCTGGATATTTACTGCTCCCTCGGTGGCGGCAGGAGCATGTTTGCACTGCTGTCTCTCACTCCATGCTCAGCTTCAGTTTCTGACCTGTCTGAGGCAGACCAACTACATATTTGTCGTGCTTCTCTCCAGCTCGCTAGGCACTGTCATGGCTCTGTTCATCTGCTCTCCCCCTTGAGAGCAGCCGGGGAATCCAGGAGGTATTTTCAAGCCAGCTCCGGTGAATGATTTAGCTGAAGTATGATGCCTACTAAAACGTGTTTGCTTTGGTTGCCTGTGAGTTTCAGATTTATCCTGTTCTTTGGGTATATTTGTATAAGTAATTAGGAGTTTTTGTCGAGCTGGGTGTGGTGGTGCAGGCCTTTAATCCTAGCACCCGGGAGGCAGAGGCAGGTGGATCTCTGTGAATTCGAGGCCAGTCTGGTCTACAGAGCAAGTTCCAGGACAGCCAGGGCTACACAGAGAAACTCTGTCTTAAAAAAAAAAAAAAAGAGTTTTTGTATAGTCAGAGTTAGGGTCTTAAGGTCCATAAAAATTTGATCCATTTGAAAAACTGCCCAGAACATCTTGCTTTTTCATGTCTGAAAAGCCATGAACATGTGAATCCCAGGCAAGAAAATGAATTGCATTCACGACTCCCTTGAGCAGCCCAGAGGGTTGCCTCTAAGAATATTGTCTGTTAAGTCTACTTTGCCTTTATTCTAAATGTCTATTTTTCACATAGCCAAATGGATGACTCATACTGTGCTCTGAGAGAGTCAGGCAAGCAGCTCAGACAAAACAGGTCACTTACATGGGGTTCAGGGTTATTATTCTCCACGGTTACCATTATCACCGTTGAAAGCACTGGATGAGAACTATTATCGGAAGGTCAGGTGCCTGGTGTGAGGCCTGGCTTAGCTTTGCCCGCTCATCTCCCCCCTGGGAACTGATCCCCATATTTGGACATTATAACTTAACTTATCCCCACTCATGGGTGGGAGAAGGAGGAGGTGGTGGTGGTGGAGGATGGATAGCTTAGTCTTCCCAGAACCAGGGAGAAGCCAGTCAGCCATTGCTTAGGTCTCCACTCGTGCTGGGAGGATGTGGCTGGCTGTCCCCTGATACCAAGCATTCACCTGGAGGGCACCTGTGCACAGGCTGAGGTCCCACTGTGGCTTTGAGGGTTTTGTTTTCTTCCGTGAAGTTAGTTAGAAGATACCTAAAATATTGAACAAATCTTGTATGTATGTCTTTGAGCATTTGGAGCAGAGATACCTTGAGTTAAGCAATGACTGTATCCAGGAAAGGTGACTCACCAATGTGGGTGTGTTCTCTGGGATTTTGGACCAATGGCAGTGATTTGAGCCGGTGTGGTAAGAGCAGTGCTCCAGGAGAGAAATGGACATGACGAAGGCAGTTTCACCTACTGCATTTTTCCTCTGGCTGGCCGCTTTGATTCTGGAATGATGAAAGGTCAGAGGAGTCATCCGAGAGGTCACAAAAATAGCAGTCGCTTCTAAGGGAGCGGCAGCTCCACCTGCCGCGGCAGCCTGGCAGCCTCAGCTGCTTCACAGCGGGCCGGCGGCTCGGACGCTGGGGTGGAGTGAAGGAATGAGAATGCTTGGCTGCCCTTGGACAACAGGGACTGTGAGGGCATCCCGGACCCACCCGTCAATCGTGATGGACACTGGGTGGAATCCTCAGAGATGGGGGCAGCTTTCGGACACCTCTGCCTGCCTCAGAACCCCGGCTTTCTGGTTGCTTGTTCTAGATCAGTTTCTGGGTAAACTTGTCCTCTTAACTCCTAGTTATTGTCCCTGGTACAACCAGAAAAATTTCCATTTGATTCAGTGCAAGGCCACATTTCAGAAGCTTTCGGTAATTTTTGAATTTATTGGTTTAATTTCCACGCCACTTAAAAGCAGTTATTTCTGCCTGAGGAATGATGAGTTTAGGATGCAGGCAGGTTCTTCTTACTTTCTGTGAGTGAAACAGGACAAGAGCATATAACCCTCTTAGATGATGGATGTTAGGAACCCAATTCTGAAGAGTACCGACTACCTGATTATGTGGTCCTGATGCTTGAGGATCCTCGGAGAACTGTTGGTGGAGAAGCCAGATCCTCACTTCATTATTCATCGCACAATCAACCAGTGAACTTCTTGTGTATCATTTAATACTTTTGAAATGACTTTTCCGGACATCTGTTATTTAGAAGCAGACCAATAGAACGGGCTCCATGGTGCTTGCTTTTGGCTGTCCTGTATGTCTAGCCTGAGCAGAGGACCTGCTGATAAAAAGGACTGTAAGACGACAGCATTCCTCAGCGGATGAACAAATGAATGAATGTACGTCATCGCTGCCGTCGAGCATCTGCCCTGTTACTGCCTATGAGTGGAGTGTCACCACCGAGCTGACTTACCGCCACAGCAGTCCCCGTGTGGGTTTTCCTGCCTCTAGTACGGCTTGGCTAGCTGGTATGTTCTACCATAATCTGGATATGTCGTTCTCTTGGGATGAGCCTTACATGCACGCTTCCCGTTTGTTTGAGAAAAGTGACGAAGACTCGGCATAGCACGCGAGGTGCCCCAGCTCTGCCCTGTCTTCCTGGCTGTCTCTCCCCTTATCACTTCTCTCGTGAAACCCTGCGCCCTGGCACTCGGGTCTGCTTGTGGTTCCCTAATGTGTTAAGATCCCTCTGACCACTGTTTCCTCCCCAGCCTGGAGCCCTTCATCTCTTGTCCGCTGGGGCCTCAGTTCAACACAGGCATACCCAGAAGCCCTTCCGCTGTGACACAGCTGGGTGGGAGCCCCTCTTCTTGGAGCTCCCCCTCCCCCCAAGTGAGATGCCATTGCTTCTACGCTTCCTCCTCAGATACAGAGGCTGGGGACCGTCCTGGTAATCCACCCGGCACACTGGCACATTAAGGCGCTGGTGACATGTTGTTTGAATGGGTAGGAAGAAGAACATAGTTCTGGTGAACCTGTATGAGCTACGAGGTCCAAAAGACCTTTGTAAAAGATCATGGTGGCAGAGATCCTGGGCCATCCTTAAACTCCCCATCTTAGATATCCCTCCAGGAACCAGGGTCAGACTTTACCTCTGGTCTGGCTGATCTCGTTATCAGGTGTGTTTAATCTGTGCGGTGCACATGGCTGCGTGCAGCCAAGTATAGCTGTTACTGTGGTCTAACAAAGTCAAAGCTTAGTTAAAACATATGCTTTTGAGATTGTTTAAAAAAAACATGATCATGTGGTTCTCAAGCATAAACTTTGTAGATGACGTCACTGTGTCCCAGCATACCAAGGCTGGAGACGTCCGTGAGCTGTGAAGACCACAGTGAGATAATGTAAGAAACCCTTAGCTCAGCACCCGTCGCGAACTCCAGGAATTCATTCTTCCCTTCCTCGGTTCTTTCTGCCTCCTTTACCTGCCACAGCAGGGCAGTGAAACCGTCGGGCAGGATCTTGGAGATTTCCTCTGTCAGAGCCTGAGTGCTAGCAGGCCGCTGAGGTACTGTCGAGCCGTGTTGGTTCTGGGAGGGAGACCAGACATCTAGTTTTTAAATTTTCCAAATTTCTGATTCGTAAACACAGTCGAGAGCACTTGGTGTCATCCAACTTTTGGCTCAGATCGGGAATCCTGGTTGTTAGACTTCGCTGGACCGCCTCAAGGGCGGCAGCCATTACATCCTCTGTCCTCTGTTGGATACCTGCTCTCTAGTTAGAAAACACACCCCATAGACTGTGTCTGGGTGTGCCCTCCTCCTGGAGGGAAGCAGCCCCCTTCCCCAACCTCCTACTTACCCATTTTTTTCCTTTCTGATATTCGAAGTGACTACCATAGCCTTTCAAAGTCGCTCCCCCCCACCACCCTCCCCCCCATCCCAGGGTAAATACTCTTGTTCTGTAAACCAGAACTTAACAACTGGCGCCTGTGGGCTACATCTGCTCTAAAGATGTATTTTGTTTGGCCCGTGGCATTTGAAACATATTGAATAAATTGCCAACTTTGTAAAAATCGGGGCCTTTTACTGAAGATTCTGAAGCACCAGGGCCCCAGCCCCAGCTTTGGTCAGGGTGGGCTTCCCCCGGCTACTGTGGCCTCAGCCTCTAGTGCTGGCAGGGTGTGCTGCTGGAGTCCTCTTGCCTTGTGGTTTTAGGTTCCTTGTTATTTATTCTCTTTATCTTTCCAGGCTAAGCTCCAGAGTGTCAAGAGGTACCTCTTCTAAAAATGTTTCAGTTTATATTCTGAAGTATTTGATAATGATTTTACAATAAAAGTCGTATTATTATGGGCTCGGGAGATGGCTCACTGGGTTGGTCAAAAGCAATACAACAGGAGGTTGATCCACATCTGCACGAAGCCAGCTGGGTAGAGTCCAGCTCTAACCTCAGCCCAGGGATACTTAAGGGATCAACTTAAACATTCTGCACAATGCATGGAAACTTCTGTGTTTTTTATAGTATGGCAAAGCACACCTTGCATGCCGCTTGAGCAATTTCAAAGGTACTGCACAGTGTCGGTCAGCACATTCGGCTGTTATCATTATCTGCTTCCCAAGCATTTCGTCACTACAGAAGGGAACCCTGTGTTCATTCAACAGCCACTTCCCCGTCCCTCTTATTTCCAGCCCCGAGTAACCATGAGTCTGCTTTTTCTTGCTGTGGATTTGCCTAGTTTCAGTACTTCACATAGATGGAATCAGGCAACAGTGTAGCCCTTTGTGTCTGGTTTCTTTTACTTAGAATAAAATAGTCCAAGTTCATTCATGTTGCCACCTCCAACATCATGCACTGTATTCTCTTATGGATGAGTCCATCGTGTGACTGTGCTGTATTTTGTTTATTTATTCGTTGGTTGATATTAATTAATGGACTCCTGTTGTTTCTACTGCTTAGCTACAGTGCCTAGTGTTGCTGTGAACATATATGTACGCGTTTCTGTTCAAACACTCGTTTTCAATTCTTTGGGTTATGTAGGAGGGAAATTTCCAGGTCCCATGATAATTCTGTGTTTTACGTGCTGAGGGACTACCCGCCTATCTTCCACAGCAGCTACATTGTTCTTAGCCCCAGTCAACATTGCCCATCTCCTCACATTCTCCCCTCCCCCCGCCCGGTGCTTGCTGTTTGTCCATCTGCTGTTTCCTTGTTTTATTTTAGCCATTAATATTTAGTGGTATCTCACCAGGGCTTGGATTTGCCTTCTCTAACACCCAGTGACTGATGGGCCTTTTCATGTGCTGTTTGGGGTTTGTGTGTTCTGGTTATTTAGTAACTTTCTCAGCTCTCACATTTGTGCTATCACCGATAGTGTTATCATGAACAATCTGAAACAAAAATAGTCTGACCATCTCTTTGAAGTGGAACTTGGGGTTGTAGGTGCAACTTTTCCCAGGTGTTTACGAGAGGATCAGCCTGCACATCACGTGGATACAGATTCGTCACTGGGAGTTCTTAAAGTGCCGATGCAGGAGTTCACTTCATGGGACTCACTGGGGTGGACCCTGTTTCCTAGGGGATTTTGGTAGGCAATCTCACCTAGTTGTTGGCTAGGAATTTTCTGTATTTATGTCTCGAAAAAAGAGACATTTTAGGACCTTGCACAACTGGCCCACTACTTTGTTGTGACCAGTTCTGAGCATAAGGGTTCTGCTGCTTTCCGGGTTGTGGGTGACAGGCCAGTGACCCTGATGCCCTGCCGATGTGAGCTTCTCTCACCAAGCTTCTTTCTCCTCATGGGTTCTTTCCTCATAAAATCAGACCTTCCCTCATTCTCACTGTTAGGGAGTTAGCCATTTTGAACCCACATTTTCTAGTGAGGAATCAAGCCATGTGACTTGTCCTCAGCAACCTAATGCCCTAGTGAATGAAGTCAGACAAAAGCCAGGTCTCTAGGTTCTCAGATAATTTTTTTTCATTTCCCTCCTGGCCTTGCATCCACAATCTTGATTTGTCATGATTCAAGAAGCAGACCGTTGTCACGCAGTGCCAAATGTACTCGGAGCTAGCTCCAAGTGGGAACAGGCCCCCACATGTCTGGGCAGGCCATTTCCATCACATACTTGCTTTTATTGCCTTTGGCCAAGCCTAGTTCTGTCCCTGGTACTAGGAAGGCAGCCAAATCCCCCTGAGTCAGAACAAGGGGACCGTGATCTCAAAATAACCATAATTATATTGCACATTTTAAGGTGCTAGAATATTGTACACTGACTGGATAATAATTTATGAATTTTGATGTTAAGTAAGTTTAGTATAGCTTCCCAAATCTAGTCTCAATGTGTAAGGACACTAGCAGAGTCTTCTTCCCACCTCTGTTAGGGGTAATAGGACGTTGGTGAAGAGAGAGTGTGGAGTCACCAGGAAAGGAGTGACCTCAGTTACGGCCCATGGGACCATGGGAGGCCTAAGGACCATATCACCCTGATACGAGGTCTTGGATCTCCATCTTTGTGATTGACCCTGCTGCAGAGGTCAAGGGCAGTCGTGGTTTTTGTTTTTGTTTTTTTTTTTTAAATTCTATCACTAAATAGAAGCAACATCAATTGGACTCAACTTAAACTCAACTCATTGTCCTTGTTTTCTGCAGTTGGACTTTCAAACTTGGTGTTCAGCTTAGCATCCTGGAAGTGAATTTGTTTTAAATGTTTAAAATATGCTCAAAACCAACTTTGGAATGGTCAGGTTAAAAAAAAAAAAGAGAGACTCCTAGAAGTCTCTGTGGATCTCTGTCTTTGAGAGATCACGCACAGTACTTCACACACGTTTGTTCTGTTTGTGGAACTCCTCACAGAGACATCCCTGTTAGTGTCGGCATAATGTGCTCTCAGCATATACACTGAGCTCTCAAAGTATACTTGCCAAAAATATGATCGAGTTTAAAGCACATTATTGAATACGAAGCTAAATGAATTCGGACATGTTATAAACATAATTGCAGCATCGAGGGGAGGCTCAACACTGGGGTGACCGCCCACACCAACATTTTCATAGAGTTTTTGCTATCAGAAGGACTTAGCTGTGTGTGCTGACACATGCCTGTAATCCCAGCACTGGGGAGGTGGAGGCAGAAGGATCAGAAGTTCAAGGCCAGCTTCAGCTACCTAACAAGTTTGAGGCCAACCTGGGCTGTCTACATGAGACTCTGTCTCAAAAACAAACCAGAAAGAAAAAGGAAAGCAAAGGATCTAGTGTTTTGGTTAAATTGTATCCATCCAAGCTTCAGCATTGCTTTCCCCATGATATTCCTGTTATTTTTTCAATGGACAGGGACAGCGTGAATGATTGCTCACAGTAGTATGTGTGAGTGTGCACATGTGTTCACACTGCATGCTGTTCAGCAGTGACTAGAGTGAGCCACAGGAAAGATGGGGATGAAAGACCTGGAGGGTATTCCCAAGCGTGTGCTGCCGAAATCACGTGTTACATCATTGTCAGTGTGATGCTGTGGGCAGCTAAACCTGGCTTCCTTTCTGTCTTTAAGGTGTTGTGTGGAACTGAGGGTCATGTGAGAGGATAGTGCTTGGAAACCCAGGGACTTGGAGAGCGTACACACATGTTGACACCAGCCCTGTACCATCGCTCCTTCATCATCCCCAAACACATTCCCCTCGTTAGTGTGCTCGAGCCCATTCTAGGTCTTGTTCCTGTTGCCTCCTCCACAGACTGACTTCTGTGCTGTCCTGGTCCCTCCCCCCAAACTAGAGAGCGCTCCTGGGATGCTTGCCCAGAGGGGACCTCTCTGAGCTCTCTGCAGTCTGTCTTTGTGCAGAAAGAAGGCTGGCAGCGCTTGCCTCAGGTCTGGAGAACTCTGGAGCACTGTCTTGCACATTTGCGTTGTCTGCGTGGGGCAGGCTTATTTCCCCGGCTATGTTTGGCACTCTCTGAAGAGTGGACCATGCTATACATTTCTGTACTGTATTTTATAAAAAGAGCATACTGTAGGTATTGAGAAAATGCCTTCAGCTCTGTAACGGTTCTTTGTGCAATGCATGATCAGGCTATGTTATGCTATATCTACATGCATGCTATGTTATGATATATCTACATGCAATGCATGGCCAGGCTATGTTATGATCTATCTACATGCAATACATGGCCAGGCTATGTTATGATCTATCTGCACTGCAGAACACTAGGTAGATATAAAGAAATTATCCTGTTTCTAAACTGGGAGATAACCTCAGTACGTTGTTATTCTTACAGATTTCAAGAGAGGGACGCAGTAAAATCCCATTTTAGTGATAATTCCATATCATATGTATTGGTATTTTTGTGTACAACAGAAGCATCCCAGAAAATTGTCAAGAGTACATATTAGCCTATTATCATCTGTGGTGGGAAAGGTTAAGTTTTTTTCTTTATCTGTCTTTGTATTATTGCAACAAGGAAATTACTTAAGATGTAACCTAGCAAACACAAGAGAAAGAGATGATGCTTGACAGTTTTGTTGCCCCCTTTCTCGGCATCTTTTTCCTTCTGGTTTTGAAGCTGCATGATGCGGGGGAGGGGGGAGACCGAATTTTATCCTCTGATTAAGTTTTGAGTTGGGGACTAAATATAGAGAAGGATAATACTTTAATTTTTGGTCCGTTAGCTTACAGCATGAAGATACCCTTCTTTGTTATTCAAACCTGGACTGAGCAGGAATACTCAAACCGACAGCCACCAGGCTGTGTCTTTGTGGTGGTGCTGGAGATGACTAACAGGTTGTGCAGATGTGGGCTGTGCTACCTTCAGACCCGCAGCAGCTTCCGGTCTCAGAGCTGAGTGTAGTACATGCAGCTAGCCACTGGCTTCCTCCAGCAGAGCAGCTCGAAGCAGCTGTGCAGCACTCCCACCACTGAGGGGCTGGCTACTGCGGAGAGCCCTGCACCTTGCAGACAGCGAGTCCTTAGGGCCCCAGCCTGGCTGCTCATGCCGCTCTGAAGGTGTGAGGAGCACATCTACCTGTTAGACCTGCAGACTGGCCGCAGGAAGACCCTGTTTCCTCGCTTAGTTGAGGAGGACTCCATCCCCATGAACCCTGTTTCCTCACATAGTTGAGGAGGACCCCATCCCCGTGAACCCTGTTTCCTCGCTTAGTTGAGGAGGACCCCATCCCCATGAACCCTGTTTCCTCACATAGTTGAGGAGGACCCCATCCCCGTGAACCCTGTTTCCTCACATAGTTGAGGAGGACCCCATCCCCGTGAACCCTGTTTCCTCGCTTAGTTGAGGAGGACCCCATCCCCGTGAACCCTGTTTCCTCGCTTAGTTGAGGAGGACCCCATCCCCGTGAACTCACACCCAAACTGGTACTGTTGTCTCCTGGCTTGTGACACTTTTCTTCTAATTTATCCCACGAACTACCAGGGTGATTTTTTGGAAACACAACTCTTTTTGTTTTAAGACAAAGTCTCATATAGCCCAGGCTGGCCTCAAACTTATCTATGTAGCCAAGGATAACTCAGAACCCCCAATCCTTTGCCTTCACTTTCCAAGTGCTGAGGTTGTAGGTGTATACTACCATGTCTGGCTCTGACATACAATTCCTTTTTATTTTTATTAAAATACTTTATTTTTATGTGTGTATACGTACTTGTGCCTGCTTGTGTGTATATACGTGATGTTTAGACAGTGTCTGTGGAGGTCAGAAGAGGGTGTCAGACCCCCTGGAACAGGAGGGATAGGCAGCTGTGAGCTGTCTGATGTGGGAGCTGGCAATCAAATGTGGGTCCTCTACGAGAGCAGCAATTGCTCTTACTGCTGAGTTGTCTCTCCCGCCCCTAAAGCACAGTTCTTAAGTCACCCCACTGCAAAAACAGATGAGCTCCCCAATTCTTCAGAAGAGAGTCCGGATTTATCAGCCAGGACCAGAGGCCCACTGTGATCTGATCCCCATTGACTTCTTACCCTCCTTCCTCTCCCTCCCAGTCCATGGAGCAAAACTGTTCCTTCTCTTCCTTCAGCCTGCTCACACTCTTCAGAACTCGAAAGGCCGTTCCTTACCCTTTGCCCACCCCCATCTTAGGCCCTCGCCAACCTTCAGTCTTTACTTCAAAGGCTGCATCTTTGAGCAGGCCAGACAGTTCCTCTCTCAGCTTCATGTACCATTCATTCGAGCTGTGTATACTGCGGGCTTCCTGCTCCATGTTGGGGGTTCTCTCAAGGAAGGGCTGACGATGGTATCTCAGTGTCTGCATTTCCTATGCGTGGTACATTTCTCATGCTCAATAAATCATTGTGGGCTAGAACTGAAATGGTTGTCTGAAATGTGCTTGGCTAACGTTTAGAAAACATTCCTTATCTGTAGTTGGGTGGATAGTATTTAGGGAAATAAAGTAAATATGAACTGGGCCAGTGTCTTTGAAAGGAAATAAGATATGCCTGTGTGCTTCTGTAAGATTTCCCATTTCCCATAGCCACTGTTTTTCAGCCCTGTAGGCTCCTCTCTCTTCCTGTTGTCTTATCACTTCCTTTGGACATCCATCAATGAATGCTCTTGCCATGATTTTGGCTGGAGAAGTCAAAAATGGTTCCCAGAAGACCACATGGAGGGATCTTAGATCTGAGTTCTTAGAGACGTTCCTGGCCTTGTGGGTAGCAGTGATTGCAGGCACTGACTGACCCAGGCTGTTGATCTGAAAGTGGTCAGGACACCAAGGTAAGTGACACTGGTTTGCACATGTCGCTAGCCCTCCATCTGTGGAGACACAGTGAGAGCTGAATGGCTATCTCCCTTCCCTAAAACGCTCATGGAATCCAAAGAGAAAAATCTACAGATGAGGAGGAAGACAGGGCTTAAGAGAAACTAGTTGCAGCTTTGGATGCAAGCTTTGGGAAGGGTTGATGGTGGGAAGATTGGCTGGTTGGTGCTTTCAAAGAGTTTAGTTTATAACAGATTTCAGACAGCTCTGTTTGGAGTTTCTCAGAATCATGATTGACTTAATTTCACCAAGTCCACATTCTTCAGAGGTGGTGCTTGTAGCCACCCCCTCCCCAGTCAGCAACAGATTAATTCCATCCTGACGAATGACTTTTTTTCCCCCTACATGGTGATCTTATTGTTTTTAATACCACTCAAATTGCCGCCAAAATTATAACTGCTAATGTGACCATCATGAGGAAAGTATACCACGATAATAGGCCATTTTATGGCATACAATTTTACAAAGGAACACTTTAAAACTTATTGCCCTTCTGTGATAAGGGAGATGTGTTAGATATTAACAAGTCATATTTTAGACCCTCCAATTGAAAACTGCTTTATGTCTCTGAGCAAAGAGATTTTGCTGAGTGTGCTATAACCCAAACTGTCATCTTTGGACCATATGGTTGCACCCCCTCCTCCACTACCACAAAGATCTCTGAAATGGCTTGCCTTGTTACCATGCGAACCGAGGATGCTCTAAGGTACAGTTGTAGAAAGAATGTAAGGAAAACAGTTAGGAAATGAAACCTCTAAACAAATTTGTGAAACAGGAAACCCAATCACACGTCATTGTTCTGTTTGCCTCTAAGAATATGCCGATTTAAATGTTCTGTACGTACTATTCTCTCGGGTCCATTGTGTCCTTGCTTAAAAGGCTTTAAAGGTTGCATGTGTGTGTGTGTGTGTGTGTGTGTGTGTGTGTGTGTGTGTACAAGTGTGCCGTGGGGCATGTGTGAAGGTCAGAGACAACTCACAGGGGTCAGTTCTCCCCTTCCATCAAGTGGGCTCCAGGGAGGAACAAAGAGCATCCGGCTTCTTGGCAAGCGCCTTTATCTGCGGAGCCATCTCCCCGGCCCCAGCTCTCTTTAAAAGTTCTCTCCCCAACAACTATTTAATTAACTTAAGCTAAGGTTTAGATTTGATCTCCAGCCATTTGAAACTAGACAGAGTGAAGAAGAAAAAAAAGATTCGAGTAGTTGGCAGCGGATCCCGATGAAAATATGGTCCTTGGCAAAGCGTGTCTGCCTTGTTTTGTTTTTCTTTGCTCTTTATGGATGTGGCCTATTTTTGAAATGTTATGATTTCAGTTCGGTGCTCAAGTGACAAGGCTGATGGAATAGCTCACACAGGCAGAGGTTCTGTGTCTGTGCGTCCGTCCGGTGGGGCGGGAGTGCTCTGGAGCTAAAGGAAGTAAACTTGATTTCACCTGGAAACGTTCGTGTCTTGGGGCAGGGGCTCTGGGCTATATATAAAGAGAGAAGGAAAGTAGCCAAGATGCTGAGCCCAGCTTGTAGCCAGGAATAGAGCAAGCTTCAGAGTTGAAGACCATGGCAGTGGTTTCCACTGAATCCCTGTAGGTCACACTCGGGAGCCTGTCCCAAAGGAGACCAGAAAGCCCCTCCCTGTGGTGGCTTGAATTGACAGCTGCCGTCCCACTGGGTCTCGGACTTCGGAGTGTCCTCCAGTGAGAAGCACATGCTGTGGCCAGAGCACATGCTTGCGGAAGCTCCATGCCTTTCTCTTGCTCAAGACCTGGGTTCCTGTGTGTCCACAGATAGGTTAAAACTCCTTTTTGCTGGCACAGTGTTTCCCCCGGCCAGTCACTCTTCTGAGAGCTTTCTTCCTAGTCATCCTTCACAGACTACCTAAAGCCCCCTCCTTCATCTTTCTGATGACACGTATCTACACACGTCTCTATCTTGCTTTCTGACTTTGAGTAAATGTGTTGTATTGTTTGCTTTTTAAAAAGTAGTTATATCGGAAATAAAACCTTTGAATCTGTATAGAGCTACTGTGTAGTGTGACTAGCCACACATCGTAGAGACTGTGTTCATCATCTGTTGCTTCTTATCCTTAGCAGGCCGTTAGGTATTTAATATTTGACTGGGCACAGTGGCTCACACCTATAATCCTAGCATGCAGGAGGACAACTGAGAATTATAGGCCAGTTTGAGTTACAGAGTAAGTTCCAGACCATCCTGAGCTATATAGCAAGACCCTGCCTCAAACAAACAAACAAATGAATACCCCCAAGCAGAAACAAAAGTGAAAACAAGATTGGGGGGTATGTGGAAATTGAGGCTGAATGCCTGATCTTAGGCTGTCTGATATGACGTGAAAGATATGTCCTATATCACCACCATATGGCATATGAGATGAGGCTCTGAACAGGCAGAATTAGGAAAATATGTTTTCCCTTGGTTTCCCGATAGCATGCAAATTGTTCCCTCAAAGATCGAAACAGGGCGGTCATTTCCTTTGTGACCATGTGATCAACTAAGAATATTCTAACTACACATGTGTTTGCTAACTTTCAGTGTTAAGATTAGTTTCCTGGCCGGGTGGTGGTGGCGCACGCCTTTAATCCCAGCACTCGGGAGGCAGAGGCAGGCGGATCTCTGTGAGTTCGAGGCCAGCCTAGTCTCCAAAGCGAGTTCCAGGAAAGGCGCAAAGCTACACAGAGAAACCCTGTCTCGAAAAACCAAAAAAAAAAAAAAAAAAAAAAAAGAGATTAGTTTCCAGTCCTATCAAACGGGGATGAGTACATGGCACAGTTTAAAATTAGCACGTGTCAAATCTACAAAAGAAGGGACTCATTAGGTCATTTTCACACGTGTCCATAATGCTCTTTGCTCATTGTCATCTGTGCGCGTGACACAGTTTTATCAAGGAGAGGATGTATTGTTTTAATAAGTTGCTATTATTTAGTTTTTGTAAGTTAAATTTCATACAGAAGAGCTCTGTGACATTCTTGAGGCTGCCCGGTGCAACTAAGGTCAATTCAGGCAATTGGATTTCTGCCATCTCCCAGGAGGAAGAGCCCTTCTGCTTCAGAGATGCTATTGCATGGGTTAGGACCCCAATCTGACGGTTCGCTCTGCAGCTGTTACTATTATTACTATTATTATTTATTATTATCTGTACCTGTGCATGGAAATCAGAGGACAGATTTTGGGAGTCTTTAAGTCATGGATTTCAGAGATCAGACTCAAATTCAGGTCTTCTGGCTTGCTCCGTCATCTCTCTGGACACAATAGGAATCCCTGATTTCATGGCAGGAACACTAGACATCTGCTTCCTATGGAGGTGTTGAGTATATATGCAATTCCTTGAATGTATCTTGTAAAATGGTTACTGTAAAGTAAGTTCATCCTACAGATGAGGACACTCTGCTTAGTCCCAGGTCAACCAGCTTTACAGCGGCTGTCTTCCTACTGTGGTAAAAGAGCGATTAGAGGTCAGGAACATCAGGATTGCCTCAGGCTTCGGTTGAACTGATCTGTGATTTCATCATTTCTTTTTGCCTAACCTCTCCTTTCATGTTTTTCTGAGACTAGTAGCAAAGTTGACATATCTGGACTTCATTTTATCTCGGGTTATCTGTCCCCTGGGGAACATGAGTGGCCTCAGAGGGCAGAGCAGAGGCCGTGGTGGAGCTCAGAAGGCAGAGGCCAGCAGAGGATGGGAACATTCCCTAGCTTGGCAATTCGTCCTTAAAACCCACTGCCAGGCCACTGCCTCTGTGTTGTTGTCATTCTGGAAAGGTTAGGTAATAAATTAACTCTATCCAATTTCTGATTAAGTGTATTTCGTTTTTCATTCTGTTTAAGTAGAGGGGGATTCCTACTGTCACTTGGAATTTTTATGCCTTTTCTGCTTCTTTTTGGTAAATAATTAGGAATATTATAAACATTGACTTTGTTACATGTCCTGTAGAAACTTTCTCTCCCCTTCCCTTTCTTCCTTCCTGTGGGTGCGTGTGTGTGTGTGTGTGTGTGTGTGTGTGTGTGTGTTCACATTTATGTGCGTGTGTGTATGTGGGCATATACTGGAGGATGGCGTTGTTATCACTCCTCAAACACAGTCCACCCCTTTATTTCTCTGGAGACAAGATCTTAGAACTGGCCAAGTAGGTTAGGCTGGCTGACCCCTGACCCCAGCACTGCTTTTTTTTTTGGAAGTGGAGTCTGATGATTGAAATAGTCACTTCACTGTGTCCCCAGCCTTCATTAATTAATGAATCAATTTAGAGACAGGTACTTGCTGTATCCCATGCTGCCCCAGAACTCATACTCTTCTCCCACTACCTCCCAAGATGACCCAAGTGCCTGGATTGCAGGTGTGAGCCACCACACCCAGCCAAGAGGCATTTTCCAACACTCTGCCTCACTCCCTAATTAAAAATAATGTTTATGAGGACTAAGTGTATTCTGTCTGGTTCTTACGGTGCTTAAGGGAAACAGCTTTGATTTTTATGATCATCATTACCTTTCTGTGATGGGGTGAACTTCTGACTAAAGATGATCCACAGTCAGGAAACATTCAGCAGCATCCTTGCTGGACATCACACAGCAGGACCGGCATGAAGAAAAAAAACAGCAAGCTTTGTTCATTAAATCAGGTGACTCGAACGCATTTTTGTTATCCTTTTGCAAAAATGCAATCTCTGCCTCATAAGAAAACCAGTTGCTGCTTAATTAAGTGTTCCGGCTTACTCATAGGGGCTGGTTGCTTCGTATGGCCAGACTGTTGCAGTGTTAGCTGTTAGGTACATGTTCCCATCCTGCATGAATGACGCACGGTGCCCAGAATGCTCAAGTATAGACAGATGTTTAGGAACATCACTGCTTCCTCTTGGTTATCTATTGATTCCAGGATCCATTCCTTATTGGAATGCAAGATGCTTGCATGCAAGATGCAGGATGCTAACATTTGGGGTTTAGTTACCCGATCTAGTCAGAGAAAGACAAGCGATGAGTCCGGGATGTGGAGCACAAAGCTAGGGCATCTTCTCCATGTGTTTGGATCTGGTAGCCCTGGCTCCAGTCCCTGGCCTCAGCGACATTCTGTCCCTCTGCTTCTCATTCAGGGTCTGCTTAGTAACGAGCCTGCAGCCGACCAAGGGGAGGCAAAGTGGGGTTAGCAGAAGTCTCGTTAGTGGTTTCCGTAGCGCACATGATTTGTTGTTGTTCTGAGGACTGGACCCTCATGGGTGTCACGTAAGTAGTCTACCAGTGGGCTACGGCCCAGCCCCAAGCTTATCAGTTTTGTTTTTAATCTTTTTTTCTGTTAGTTGCTCTGATTGAACCCAAGATGAAATACATTTTCCCAGCCGTCTGGGACTTTATTCTTAAATGGATAGCGTGACTGATGTCATGACTAACATAATTTTAATGGAACTGAGAGAATTGAATCGTGTTTTTCATTTCTGTCCATGTTGATGTATGTATGTGTTCATGTCTGTACACGTGTACTCTAGTGCCCCTGGAGGCCAGAGTTTGGCATCCAGTGGCTTCTTTATCACTTTTCACTTTACATTTTTGTTTTATTTTATTTTGAGACAGGATTTCTCTGTTATGAAGCCCTGGCTGTCTTGGAACTCACTATATAGACCAGGCTGGCCTTGAACTCACAGAGATCCACCTCCTCTGTTTCCTGAGTGCTGGGATTAAAGGCTTTGCCAACACCCCATCCTCCACCTTGTTTTTTGAGACAGGGTCTCTCCCTGAACCTGGAGCTCATTGATTAAGCGAGGCTGGCTGGCTAGTGACTGTGGATCCGCCTGTCTCTACTTCACTGCCTCCAGCACTGGGGTTACAGATAGGCCACTGTGCCTAGTTTTACCTGAGTCCTCTGGATCTGAAATCAAGTCCTCATGCTCGTGTGGCAACTACTTTATCAGCTGAGCCATGTCCTCAGTCCTGTGAATTGTGTTTTCAAATAATGAAAATGACATTTTTGATCATAGAATTTGTTCCGTTAGCTCTGTCTTTGTTTCCTAAAACAGTAGGCTCATGGCTCAGTAGGAAAGCTGGGTTAAAAAAAAAAATATTGTTTGATCCTTTTCTTTCTTCTTTACCTTTTTTTTTTTTTTTGGATGTGTACATGGTGTGTGTGTGTGTGTGTGTGTGTGTGTGTGTGTGTGTGTGTGTGTGTGTGTGTGTGTGTGTGTGTGTGTGTGTACATGTTTGCTTCCTACTAAGACCTTTCTTAGAAGCTGAAGTGGACCTGTAACTACTCCTCCTTAATTATAGGACCTGAACATTGATAGGAAAACAAATTACTATCTTGCGCCCCCTAGTGGACTTGCAATCCTACTTCAGAGTTTGAGACTACTGTCTTGAAGGTTTTACCTTTAGAAATGAAGGGTTTTTCTGGTTTGTTTTCCAAGGCTTCGAATAAAAAAAGAAAAAAAAAAAAAGGAAAGAAAAACACTGTACTTGGGTGAAAGAGTTGTGAATAGGGAAAGTGGCTTTCTGCTGAGTCTTTGCTTTTTTTATGTTTGCTATGGAACTCACAACGGCCGTCAAATACGAGGAGCCCGTGGATGGGCTCTGCTGCCCTTATAGGCCAAGTATGGTCAGCCTGGCAGTCAGTCACCTCTAAATGAGGCAGGCCTCCCTTCCCGGAAAGATGGAATGGATGGAAGTTGAGGACGAGTCCCATCCACTTGGGAAGTGTCCGGCTGCTTTCCGAGTCCACTCCGGGGGCTGTGCCAGCATTCACAGCCCACGGCAAGCATTGGTGGTCCAAAGCTGCCAAGGTGCAAGGAAAATTCTAGTAATAGAAGTGGAAATGACTGCGCTGTCTCTTAAAATTCCCCCCTTTTCCCTGTTACCGTTTTTAACAATTTGACCCTTGTTATGAGTGGGTTTGCTGAATTCTGCACAGCCCAGCCTTATATTGCCATACTTGTACTGAGATGTGCTGGGTTTAAAAAGAATACAGTAGTTTCTCCTTGTCTGCAGGGTATGTATTCCACGAATCCCAGTGAGTGCCTAAAACAGCAGACGGCACCACACTCAGTGTGTATTATGCTTTTAAATCGTGTGCATACACACCTCCTTATGATACCCTTTGATTTATAGGTTAACAGTAATAATCAGTAATCAAATAAAGCAGTTATACTGTAATGAAATTGCTGTCACCACTATTGTTGTGCTTTGGGGCCATTGATAAGGGATACTTGAGCACAGCGACAATTGAACTGATAGCTGAGGTGGTACCTGAGTGACTGATGGGCACTTTTGCGGGGAGTGGGAGGTGTCTGTAAGTGAATTAACACGTGTCTCTATGCATGTGTGTCCAAGCACAGATATGTACGTGCATGGTGCATGTATGCGCGGTTGTGCGTGTGTGGATGTGTGGATTCCACAGCAGCATAGGAGGACAAAAGGCTCAGCTCTTCCTGTGGAATCCAGGAGACCTGTGTCTGACCTGTGCAGCTCTGAGCACAGCCGGGCCCAGGGCCGCTGGGAAGCTCGACACACCTCCGTGTGCTTGGAGACTGCTCTGGCATCCTTCCCTGGCATCTGCGGCAGGCAGGGAGCCTCTCTTTGGGAACATTCCACTCATGACTTGGGAGGCTTGCCTCCCTTGAGGAGCCTGAGCACTTAATGAATCCTACAGTGTCTCTGCCTGCATTCCTTGCGCTCATGAGTGAGAGGCCCCGTGCAATCGCTCCCCGCGTTCCCGTGCCACCGCATCACGCATCACCGCATGACCACTGGTGCCGTCAAGCCTGGGTTGGGCCTGCACCTTAGAATCTGAGCTTGTCAGCTTGTCAGCAGTGTGAAAAGATGAGTGTGATCCTGCCGCCGCCGGAGACTTGGTTATCAGAAAGGCAGCAGGAAGGGGAAAGGACTCTGTTTCTGTAGAGCCACCAGCTAAGACTGGACTGGTAGAACGCTTCTCTTTTTTTCTAAACCATCTTTTTTTGATGTTTAGTGGTTGACAACGTGAAAAGCTATCTCTGTACCTTGGCATATAGCAGGATTGAGAGATGAGTGCGTAGGAAAGAGGCATGTTTGTCCATTTGCTGACATGACTGGGGGAGGGGTTATTTATGGACAGATTCATGGCAGGTGTAAACATTTACCTGCAATTTGATATGCTTTATATGTTATGCTATCTCAAGGACTCTTGGTATATCTTACTGGTAATGTTTATATTGGTCGCCCAAACTAACACTAACCAACATCGAAACCAAAAGGAGAGTTGAGGCGATCCTACAGTGTGAGGACCTGAGTTAGAATTCCCTTGTAAAACCTGGGCATGGTAGCATGCGTCTGTAACCCCAGAAGACTGTGGGGTGGGAGGCAGGGGCGAGGGCATCCCCAGGAGTGTGTGGGCTGGCTGGTCTGCTGGGAGCAGCATTGACAACTAAGAGACTGTCTCAGTCACGGTGGGATGAGAGGGTCAACACTCAAGGTTGTCTTCTGACCTCCATGTGTGTGCCTCCACTCATGTGCATGCACAGATTTAAAAAATATCCCAAATTTGTAAGAAAGCCTGGGCTACAGAACACTCTGTCTCGAAAAAGCAAATCAAACAAACAAAAAAATCCTATGGCAAAGATAATGTCGGGGGGAGAGAAGCAAGAGGAAGGTTTTTAGGGGAGAAATGAGGACTAAGACTTCCAAATGAAAGGAGAGATGGAGGTGGATGAAGCCAGTGAGGTTAGCGTTCGCTGCCAACTTCAAAGAGTTAGGTGGTGACTTATTGAAAATCCAGATTCATGGCCCCCTTCTCTAGATAAACTCAACCAGAACCCCGAGGAAAGGGGCTCAGGGATCTTATTTAATAAGCATCTCAGTTGATTCTCATGCTGAGTCAAACTTGGGATGCCGCTGTCATCCAGTTAGGACTAAAACATTTCCAAAAGCTGTAAGTAAATGCCTATCTGTAGTTTGCCAAGATTTGAAGATTAGGGAGAAAAGAGGTTGATTATTCCATATTGACACCATTAAACATTTTCTTATTTGAAAACATTATTTATGTAGAGGTGAATGACCTCAGAGAGCTTTCTCCTCTGAGGGGAGTGGCCAGTGATGACTCTGCTCACGCCCAGATTCCCTATGGAAAAAACGGTCTCCGCGTGCAGCTGGGAAATGGTGGATCTGGCTGTGAAGATCCTTTACCTTGTGGGGCAAGCCCAGCCTCAGCGCTAGCCGCCATTTGCTCTCCTTTATCCCACACTCCACTGGTTTACCAGTTAGCGATGGTTTCTGGCTGGCAGGTTCTATGCCTATCCACCCCTTCGCACACCTTCTCTTTAGGATGGAGTGCCCTTCCTCCTCCACCTGTAAATGCACACTCAGTTGTTACGGTGCCTTCCTCCAAGCTCTTTGGCTACCCCGTCCTTACCCTCCTCACACCCTGTGGAGCTCACTGCCCCTGCAGCTGGGTCT
Organism: Peromyscus californicus insignis; assembly: GCF_007827085.1. Taxonomy (NCBI): domain Eukaryota; kingdom Metazoa; phylum Chordata; class Mammalia; order Rodentia; family Cricetidae; genus Peromyscus; species Peromyscus californicus. The sequence continues at coordinate 8,727,467 of NW_026294514.1, read as the reverse complement.
TTATCACACTTTACAGCTCCTTCTGCTGTGTAAGAGGGTCTCCTTGATGCCCACCCCTTGTTCTCTAACTAGGCTTTGTTATATCTTGTTTGTGGATGTAATCATCGTAAAACAGTCAGTGCCTGCCGGCTAAAGCTATGAAAGCATCTGGGAACGACTGCACGGTGTTTTCAAAGGTTGGCCAACAAGTGTTTAGGTCATAATCTTCCTCCATAAAGGCCCTGTCTTGGAGGTGAGGGCAATCTGGCTGCAGGATCTGTCTGTCATGCCGTTGATGGCCAGGGTTGATTCGGCTGATCTGGCTTGTGAGGTGTGTGTTTCCTTCCTTCCTGTTCCATATGCATCCCTTGCAAAGCTGTGCATTTGGTTGGATGAGGACGTAGGACCAGTCTTCTGTTGAGGGTCCAGGAGTAGCCGTGATCCCCTGCTAGAACCTCCCAACAAGGTCTCAAGGGCCCTGTCTCCAGTGACTTTCAGAGTTACACTTCAACATTCGCATCGGGAGTGATAAGGTCTAGTCCATAACAGGGGCTGACTATAGAAATCCTGTGTTTGGTCGTATCCTCATCAGGGACTTTAAGGGTCTATCAGGGACACTTTGAATTGTGGGAGATTTTCTTATTCTACTTTATTTTAGTTCATAGCCCCAAACAGTGACTGTGTTTTATGGCTTTCAGGTTGTATTGAAGTTATTTCTTTATTATGTAAATATCTCCCCAACTAGACTCCTCTGTGAATGTAGCCCAGGTCTTATTTATTTTTGCCTGCTCCTTGATAATTCTTGAATAAACTTAGAGGGAACAGATCTCCTTTTTGCTGTCTGCATGTGAATGCAAACCTATATATTAGTAACGGTCCTAAATCTCGGTCTCTTGTTTTTGCAGCCACCGCTGGTCCAGGCCATCTTCAGTGGTGATCCAGAAGAGATTCGCATGCTCATCCACAAGACCGAAGATGTGAACGCACTGGTAAGAGATGCCATGGCTGAGCAGGTCCTCTTCTGGGGCAAGCAAGGGCTCGCTGACATTTTCTGTGCTGTGGACCTCTGTAGTACAGAGAAGCCTGGGCTGCTTTTTAGACTACTGTTTTAAAAACCCAATGCAGTGAAACTCTAGGGTTAGACTAAATCAAGAACATTGAAATAGAGTTGTAAAAATTTAAAGGACCAAGGACTGAAGAAGTCATCACTCTTTGGGGCACTACTTGCCTCGGACACACAAGGCCTGTGTTGGACCCTCAGCACTATGCAAAAAAGAAAAAAAAAACCAATGTAGGATACAGTAATATGTATGCTTAAAATGACTTTATTCTAACCAACTCATAAATTAAAGCATCACACAGTAGTTTAAGGAACCACGTAAGCACTTCCCCAGCTGTAAACCCTATACCTCTCTGCGAACTTTTCTACAGTTAGAAAGACCATTCTGAAGCTTAGGGTATTATACTTTCCCTGTCAATCACACTCATTCACTTTTCCACCACAGAAAAAGCAAAAACTGTGACTGAGTTGAGGCTGGAAGGAAAAACCCTACTTTATATCCCATCCATATACTCTCAAGACACAGCAACAGATCTGACAGTGGACTGGATATAAAGAGTGGCCAGCATCGCATTCTGAGTGACCTGCACCCCTCTCGTGTGTTAGGAGCATGTCTGTGATTTCCCCTGGTGACAGTGTCGGCCTGACCACGGCCACTCCTGGGCTATGCTGCGTATATCCACAAGGAAGGGGTTCGGCCCCCATTAAGAAGGCAGTGAGAGTGAAGAAGAGCATGACGTCAGTGTTCTTTTCTGACGCGATGCACCTTGGCTCTCTAGTGAAGTGTGGCAACTTGTGCCTGTGGGCCCGCAGATATGAAAGCTTTTGATTTTTTCAACGATTGAAAAGAGATGAGGAGAGTAACATTTTTTGACATGAGGGATGGGTAAGAAGTTGAAACTTGCGTGTCCACAGACAGTTTCGTTGGAGCGTGGCCATCCATCTTCCACACACTGTCCTGCTTTCACACTGCACTGGCTGAGCCGAGGCACTGGGGAGAGCCAGACCCACTCATGCTCTGGCCTTTATAGGAAGAGTCTGCTGGTTCTTGTTCTAGGGAGCCCGTGACCCTGGGGTGAACCACTGAACTCTGCAGCTCTTCACCCCCCTCTGAAGTTGTCTACACCACGGGTGTGCTTGAACATCTTGCATATTTTTCTGAGGAAAGGGTCAAGGTATTTCACTGAATTCCTAAAAAGGCCTGTGGCACATCCATCAAAAGATTAACACTCATACTTTATCTGCAAAGTTTCCGTAAAATCCGTCACCTGCCCTAGACAAAGGGAAAAAGCATTCATCAAGAATCGGAGCTTTTGGTAGTTTCTTAGAGTTAGGCAGGCCCAACAAGCAATTAGGTGTAGGACACGCGCTAATTCGCTTAACATAATCTGATTATCAAAGTACTCCGATCCCTTAGGGAAAGAGTCCTCTTTCAAGTTTAGTGTTCAGCAGAAAAGACTGAACAGAAGAGAGAGTCAAGTATGTCTTCAGTGTAAGCAGAGCTTTGCCCCGGGGCGATAATCGTCTCTGAGGTGGTATCTCTATCAGGTCTGCTGGCGGCTCCCTTCCCAGGCAGGCCTTTGTTCTGAGGCAGCCCAGATTGGTGTGGTGTGGCTCTCTGGAAAGCCTTTTGGCAGCTTCTCCCCAGCTGGCAGGAAAACAACAGGACAATGTTTTTGAGATGCACTTTTGCAAGGTAAACCAGGATGAAGTCAGAGACCCAGGAGGACTTGCAGAGGCAGCTGGGCGTTGGTTCAGGGCCCGTGGGGTGTGGCCAGGAGGCTAGGAAGCAAGTTCACTGTCAGGAGCTTTGACATCACAGGAATTTGCCCAGACTATTTGGTGGCTGTGGGCCAAGCCCCAGCAAGCCTAAGGGGAGGTTACTACCTTTCCTAATGGTCACAAAGAAACAGAACTTTTATTTAGCTACACCTCAGGAAACTGTACTGACCTCTGAATGGCCTTTGTTTCTTTTGGAAAAGTAACAAGCGCTGCCGATCGGTACAAATTGCTTGAATTGTGCCCAGCTACATCACTGAGTTAGCTAGGCTTAGCTCTGGTAACACGTAGGTATCTGATGTGTATTTGAAATAGGGAGCTTAGTTCTCTCAGCAACAGGTGAGAAGAGTGTCCTCGTTTTACACGGCATCCCAGGTATGAAAGTGTGGCTTCTAAGGTCACCGGGAGGGTCGTCTATAGTCTGGCTGAAGAAAGGAGTCTAGAGAGAAAGCATGGAAGAGTTTTCATGGGTCAGTGTGGAGGTGGGTGTATCACTTCATCTTGCAGACCTCCGTCATACCGCCACACCAACTCCAGGGGAGGATGGGATATCAGTGTGGTGGTGTGCCCCTGAAAAGTCCGCACAATCGACTTTGGCCTTACAGACTTCCAGGGAGTTAGTGATTCCACTAACTTACCTTTGGGGCATCTTGTTAATGCTTCAGTTACTTACTGAGTCACAACTCTCTGTTAACAGAAGTGTTAGGGACACAGAAGTGACAAGACAGTCGGCCCTGTCATGGAGCTCACAAAGTGAAGTCAAGACATGAGAAATCACTCTGTGATGCTCTTTGAAAGGGAAAACCCAGGCCATGCTGGAGGCTGCTCTCCAGGATCTGATCTAGTGCTCTGCGCTGAGAGGCTAAGGCTAGGAAGGATTCGCTTTATATATGTGCTGGATGTGCATGAGGAGCAGGGGAGGAGGAGGAGGAGGGGACCAGGGGAGGAGGAAGAGGAGGAGCAGGAGGAGGAGATGAATATAGGAGGGACCAGCAGCTGAGTGCATCAAACACAAAGAGGACCCGAGTTCCGCAGGGAAGCTTTTGTATTTCGGAGGTTCAGAACTCCTTTTGTTCCACTGACAGCTCCAGAGACTCCCTTCCCTCCCCACCTCCCTCTGCCATGTGTGTAAAGGAGACCTCGACTATCACCTGCTTGTAGGCGGTGATGACCCTGATGATCTCTTCTCTCACCAATAGTGTTCTTGGGGATCAGGCGATTGACTGGGCGTTGGTTAGGTCATGTGTGGCCAGGCTTCTTAATCATTTCCCACTTGCAATCACTTTTCACCCAAGAATCTTAATGCAACCCGGAGTATATAGGTGTATATAAAATAGGTGTAATAATGAGACATTTCTGGCAACACATTTCTTTTAAAACAATCCTTTGGTATACATGTAATTTTGTTGTTCGTTAAAGACAAAACCAAGTTTGCATATTAATGAGATGGACGCACTTTTAAAGCTCTTGTATTTCAATATTTTTAAAGATTTATTTTATTTTGGATTTTGTGTACGTGTCTCTGTATGGGTGGCTGCATGTGAATGCAGGTACCCACAGAGGCCAGAGGCATCATTGGATTCTCCTGCAGCTGCATCTACAGATGCTTGTGAGCCAACCAAGGCAGGTGCTAGGGATGAAACATGGCCCCCCTGCAAGAACACTAACCACTAAGCAACCCTTCCAGCTTCTTGAAGGACTTTCAGATTTTTACATTAGGAATTGAATCTTCACTGACTGTTTGACCCTGCAGGGTGTAGAGTGTCTCCCACGCCTTTTAGTTTAGTCTTCTAGTCAATACTGTGAACGCCTCTTTGTATAAACACATAGAATAAAATGTCATGTATATGTTTAGGACATTTTCAAATAATCATTGGAAATACCATCATAACCCAAATTTATTGAACGATTTCTTTTATGAAATGCAAGCCACTAATTGAAGTAACAATTTCGTGCATGTAATTGTGTGTGCGCACAGATTAATGTCATGTGAAAGATGTCTGTATTAGTCAGGGTTCTCTAGAGGAACAGAAATGGTAGAGTGAATATATACGGGATTTGTTAGAATGGCTTATAGGTTGTGGTCCAGCTAGTCCAACAATGGCTGGCTACCAATGGAAAATCCAAGAATCCAGCAGTTGTTCAGTCCATGAGGCTGGATGTCGGAATCCCAAAGAAGAAGACGTTAATGCCAGTGAAGGAATGACCTTGTCAACGAGAGTGAGGGCTAGCAGATAAAGAGTAAACTTCCTTTTTCCATGTCCTTTATGTAGGCTGCGGCCAGAGGGTGTGGCCCAGAATAGAGGTGGATCTTCCACCTTGAAAGATCTGCATCTATGGTGGATCTTTCCACTTCAGATGATCTAATCAAGAAAAATCCCTCACAGGTGTACCCAACCAAATGGGTTTTAGTTAATTTCAGTTGTAGTCAAGTTGACAACCAAGAATAGCCATCACAATGTCAAACATTATTCAGAGAGTAACTATGAACCCATCCCAAACATTAAACATTAACGTTTTGTCCAATTTACTTTAAAAATAGTACAATTTTTATAGGTTTCAAAGGTTTCCCCCATATCAACATGCACTCATGCTCTGTATTGTTCATGTCTTCCTGAAAAGAATACTTACTAGAGGATGGATTTCACTTAGGAAGCACTTTGGATGTTTGTAGATATAAATATAGGTATAATAGATGCTGAGGGAGATTTTGTCACCATTGTTTGGAATAATGACTCAGAAGGCCTTGGTTAAATGTGATACTGTCTAGAAAGACCACATCAGTGACTCTGTTTTGCATTTGGGGGCTGTGGTATGAACCTCTTGTTTCTAAAGGTTGTCAGACTTCAGTCTTACACCAACTTAAAAATTGGTCTTTTTCATGTAAATTATTATGTTTGATGAGTGTTATCTCCTTATTAAACTTAGGTATTTAAAACCAGATGAATTATCTACTCAGCCATGGCTAGTTCACTCCATTTAATCTGTAGATGAGCATGTCAGGGACCACTTCAGGCCATGGCCCCTGCCCTCCTGGATTACAGTGTGCAGAGCATCAGTATAGCATGGTATGGCTGTGTTCTGTGGGGGAACCTTCCCTTTGTGGCCAGCACCCTTAGAGCAGTGGTCACTGCTGTTGGGATCACGTCTGATGAGGGTGTCGGGGTGACTGGAGAGCTTGTAGGGCTTCCCACCACCTTCACCAACCACCACCTTCACCAACCACCACCTTCACCAACCACCACCTTCACCAACCACCACCTTCACCAACCACCACCTTCACCAACCACCACCTTCACCAACCACCACCTTCACCAACCACCACCTTCACCAACCACCACCTTCACCAACCACCACCTTCACCAACCACCATCTGTAAGCCTTCAGGAGTGGTAATATTAGGAGCAGAATGCTAGTAAGATTAATTTATGATCTGGCCAATTGTCTTATACTAAACATGGCTAAAGTATCATTAAAATTTCATCTTATTGAATATTTTAGAAACAGACTTGATATTTTAGTGCAGTTCTAGGTTCACAGGAAAACTAGGCAGAAAGTAGTGACAACATCCGTACAGCCTTGGCCACCCACATGCACAACCCCTGACTGTCAATGCTTCCCCCAGTGATGCATCTGTTACAGTCAGTGAGCCGCTGCCTGTCACGTGACCGTCACCCGAAGACCATAATCAACCTTGGAGTTCTCTTAGTGTGCAGTCTATGGCTTTCCATGCAAATGTATAGTGACACATATTTGTAATGACAACATTATATAGAATAGTTCAGTGGTGGCAAAATGGCTCAGTGGGTAGAGGCGCTTGTCACCAAGCTTGATGTCTTGTTTCCAGTCCCTGGGACCTGTATAGTGGAAGGAGAGAACTGACTCCCCGAGTTGTCCTGTTACCTCACAGGTGTGCCATACTACTTGTGCGCCCCGTACATGCACACTCATTAAAAATAAAAGTAGGTAAAAGTAAAACACAGTTTAGGATGGTTTATTAAAAATGCTGTGCTCAGGGTCCGGTGACGTGGCTCAGTGGGTGGAGACAATTATTGGGCAGCAGGTCTGGTACTTTGAGTTCAATCCTCAGAATCCGCAGCAGAAGGAGAGACTCGACTCCTGAAAGTTGATTTCTGACTTACACACAGACACAGACAGACAGACAGACAGATACATAAACATATGCACACACACACACAGAGTAAAAAAAAAAAATTAAAAACTATTCTGTTCCACCTATTCATCTTTCTTCTCTTGCCTTAAGGATTTTTTTTTGTTTTATTTTGTTGAATTTTGTTAAACATATAACCGGAGGAAGAACAGACTGCCTTGAAATGCAAAGTGGTTGCAGTTAGCTCCACCCCAAAGCCTTCCTAAATAGATAGATATTCTGGACTCACCATAGACTTAGTGTTAGCTCCACCCCAAAGCCTTCCTAAATAGATAGATATTCTGGACTCACTGTAGACTTAGTGTTAGCTCCACCCCAAAGCCTTCCTAAATAGATACATACTCTGGACTCACCGTAGACTTAGTGTTAGCTCCACCCCAAAGCCTTCCTAAATAGATAGATATTCTGGACTCACCGTAGACTTAGTGTTGGCTCCACCCCAAAGCCTTCCTAAATAGATAGATATTCTGGACTCACCATAGACTTAGTGTTAGCTCCACGCCAAAGCTTTCCTAAATAGATAGATACTCTGGACTCACTGTAAACTTAGTGTTGGCTCTATCCCAAAGCCTTCCTAAATAGATACTCTGGACTCACCATAGACTTAGTGTTAGCTTCCTTGGTCATCTTTGCCTCTATGAAATACCATGCTTGGCACAATTGCCCAAAATTTATCAGTGTCTGTGGCATTAAGTCCTGCACCTTCCAAGCTTGTTGGTCCCAGATCGCCCCCTCCTCTGGCTCTGCATCATCAGAAGCCGTGCACAGATCTGCCTCTGCACTCCTGCAGGCTGGGGGACCTCTGGGCTCCAGATGTCTGGTTACAGTGCAAACAATCCTATTTGCTTTTAGGGAAGCAAATGTTTTCTGTGTTCAACTGAGCCTGTAAAATTTCATTAAGAAGCCAATCATTAGCCCTGATTAAGTAAACACGGGATGTTTGGTCTGAATATTTTAACTTCCTCCTCCCAAGCTGGCTCAGCTTTCTCAAGGTTACTGATTGTCAGCTGGGACCAGTAGTTTATCAGTCACCTGCACAGTTTGCAACTCCATCATCGGGAATCTCCGCCCACTCCATTACACCGTGGGGCCTGGATGGGAACCGGTTCTCTGCAGCTCCATCAGGATGGCCTGAGTTGGGGATTTCCCTGCTGCTCACTCCATACAGGAGACTTGAAACTGCTAGAAACTGTCATTCAGCTCGTAATTGCCCCAGTCTCTGTTCTTCCCTGTCTGTCTTTATAACATTTCAGGCTCCATAAAGGCCAGAGTTCTTTTTTTTTTTTTTTTTTTTTTCTGGTGTGTGTATGTGTGGATATGCTTAACAGTAAGCATTTATTTTCAAATCTAAGATCACAAGAGATGAAGATGCATAGAGCTGGAAGCGGCGGCTTCGATGGTTCATACATTATTGGCTCGACCATGTTGGCATGCATTGGGCACACTGGCCTGAAATGGTGCTGAGGTTCCCCCTAAGGAAGAGTGCGTGTGGCATGGCAGCATTTTCCAAGTGTGTTCCCTAGAGTCCAGAACAAGACTCCCTCCTAAGGAGGGAGAAGAGGTAATTCAGTGGCCAAATAAGTTGGAAAGCTCTTGTACCGCATATTTCCTCATGCATTAGTGATTTATAACATGTTACTATATGAAAGACTGAAGATTCCCGTCCACCAGGCATCAGTTTAGCATGATGCATCTCAAGGCATCTGACTTCTCAATCTTCTCTATAAATTTTCTTAGTCACTTTTAATGTAAGACCATCTTCCACAAAACCTCCAGAATAGTCTCTGGCATTGTTTCTTGAACTTCGGTGTGCAATAGAATCTTAGAGTGCACATTAATACAGGCTGATGGCCATCACCCCAGGATTTCTGATCTGGCATGTCCCAGGAGGGGCCCAAGGGTCTGCACTTCTAGTAAGTTCCCAGGAGTTGGTAGCACTGCTCTTTGGGGACCACACTTTGAGGACTGGCTCTCAGTCAGACTGGAACAGATGTTCTGATAAGTGAATAGAGAATGCCATCAGCCCACTGATATATGATGTACAAATCGGAATACTCATTCAGTATTGACAGGCACGATTTCCAAGCACTGTGCTGGGTACAAGGGATGCATTGGTGTTGAATATAGGCTCAGTCACTGTCTTCATAAGCCTGAAGTGTAGTGGAGAGATAGACAGTGATCTGGTAGAGAAGTTGAGTCAATTGGTCCTTATAAACCAAGAAGCCTGCTTAGAAGGAAGCCAGCAATGAGCTATTACCCCCCATTGAAGAGACAGGCAAGGCCTCTGTAGTGATAGTGACTAAGACTGGCCATGGGAAGCTGGACATCATGTGGAGACTGGAAACTTCTTCAGGTTGCATAAAGATATGAGCAAGAACTCTGAGGTGGGGTGGTAGCAGTGAGCGTGCTGCTGTGTATGTATGGATTTCTTGTGTATGTGGTGGGAGGGCAGAGGATGCAGACTGCTTCTCTGGAGATAGGGAGACAGGCCACTTGATGAGACAAGTTGGATGATAGGTTAGATGTGAAGGGCAAGGAAGAGCTAGCTGCCAGGTAGGGCACCTGGCCTGAGAAGCAGAGAGGAGTAAGGTGACTGAGTGACATCCGGAGTCATTTTGTTTCTGAGAGAAGACAGAACCGAAGACTTGCTTTCCAGGGGGCAGTGAAGCGACCATTATTCTGCAAATATAGTAGCTGGCTGTTTGTTGGGAAAGGGGTAGGGTTTAATAAATGTTCTTGTTGACAGTGTTCCTTATATAGTAGATCTCAGTGACCGCCTAGTTGCCTTGAGTTAGAAAATAGATATGGCCGTTGAACAGTAAACAGAATGTGTCTTTCTGTAATAACAGAGAACTTCAGAGCTCAGAGACTGACAGCTGTTGGCACACAAGCAGGAAACAGCGACTCTATTATGCTCACAGCTGGTCTGGGTTAGGAATCCTGGCAGGGCACAGTGGGGTAGCCTTGGCCATTTCAGGACATCTGGGATTAGTTGGGAAGTCCTATTAGCTGAGTGACGTGACAGGGAAGGCTAAAATTATTTTGGGATTCTCCACTCACTAATCTGTTAGTCTGAGCATGGCTTCTTTATGTGGTGGGGTTTCTCTGGCAAGAGATGACTTTTTGGAAAGTTAGACCCAAATGAAGGGGAAGAGTTGGACAGTTTGCCTTAAATCAGGTGTTAAAGGCTATCTTTGGCCTGGAGCCTGTCATGTGATTAATAACATTTCCAGTCTTCTCTACCTGCCTAGACCTCAGAAGTGAAGCAACCAATCCTAATTCATGCTATTAGATAATGAGAGGGTGTTCCTAAGGCAGGGAATGAAAGAACAGGCTTGACCTGGTCACAGGTTGCCCACAAGGCTTGCTCTGATGCATTCCAGTGGTGGGCTTCCTCCTCGAAGTACCAGTGCACAGTGTGAGACATTATTCTTGATGTGGGTCGTCTTAAATGGCTGGAAGACACTGGTCCTCATTAGTCGATCCAGCCCTAAGATAAAATCCTTGATCTAAGGTAGTAGATTCCCAAAAGGGGAACATAGCATCCTAGGAAATGTGTAAAATCCCACTGGAGAAATGCAAGGTGTACCTCAGTATCTTAAAATGTTTAAAAATGTGCACTTTATGTTCGTGTTATTGAACAATAATGTGATATATTAGTATGTATTTTTAAAATTTACAAGTGCCTAGTTAAACAAATTTGCATATGCTCAAATTTTTTTGGTAATGGACTAGATACTGCTTTTTAATTATTTTTTGACAATTTAATACGTGCATACAATATATTGTGATGATCACATAACCCCATCGATTACTCTTTCTTATTTCCTTCTACTTCTAATGATCCTCTTCTTTCTAAATAGCTCTCCCTCCCCTCCCTCCTTCCCTCCTTCCCTCCTTCCCTCTCTCCCTTCCTCCCGCCTTTCCTCCCTCCCTCCTTTCCTTCTCTCCCCCTCTCTTCCTCCCCCTCTTCTCCTTCTTTATGCTGGTCTTGTGTAGATGGTCATAGCTAATTTGTGTTCGTGATAGACATGGCTGTGCCATACCCAGATGACAGCATCTCATAGCGTGATTCCCTATCCTTTGGCTCTTAAAATAGGTCTACTTCTTCTTCCATGGCGTTTCCAGGCTTTGGGCTTTGGAAGATGTGATAGTAATTTCCCTGTTTAGGACTAAGCACTCAATGGCCACATCTTTTCAGCACCGTGACCATTCATAAGCCTCCATATGAACCATTGCACACTGCAAAAAAAAAAAGATGCTTCTATGCTCGAGCTGTGAAGCGGTACTAGTCTAAGGTATAAATATAAGCACTTTTTTATTGTTGTTATTAAACCCACCCCTGGTTTTATATTTTCAGGTTTAAAAACCATCGTTCCCCTGCATTTATAGACTTATCTGAAATGACATGTTAAAAGTATACAATGATTAGCCGGGCGGTGGTGGCGCACGCCTTTAATCCCAGCACTCGGGAGGCAGAGCCAGGCGGATCTCTGTGAGTTCGAGGCCAGCCTGGTCTACACCGCGAGCTCCAGGAAAGGCGCAAAGCTACACAGAGAAACCCTGTCTCGAAAAACCAAAAAAAAAAAAAAAAAAAAAAAAAAAAGTATACAATGATTATTAAGGTGTCCTATTTTTATTTTAAAATGTAATTTATTGAAATGTAAACATTTAGAAGTCCATTTGGCTTCATGTTCTGTTAGCATAATGTTGTAGTACATTAACCTCCAGGACCCATGACTCCACATACACAGTCTGTTGACCAGGTTTTCAGTACTAGGTAAGTATTCCTTCTTGTGCAGCCGGCCTCAAGAACAACTAGAAAGGAGTTGGTTATCTCCAAAACAATCATGCCACTTTTGCACTAATGGGTATGTCTTGCCTGGCAGATAATATAGTACTCAGGGTCCACAGCTGGGTAATACTGCTGACCCCCGCCCCCACCCCCCTACCCCCCCGTCCTATACCCTCGTAACACCTTACATAGTACCTTCTGGCACTAAAATACTAGCCAGTGGGGAGGAAGCTTCCAGCTCGTTCTGACTTCATTTGTGTGTAGCCTGTATCTATATAGTGTGTGATATCTCCAGCAAGAGGGTCTTACCATCTTGTTTTGACTAAGAGCGATGACATTAACTGTTGTTGCTTTGGGATCATTGTGTGTGTGTGGGGGGATACAACTAATCCCATACTGGGATTTTCATTTAAACATTTATGACTTCTGGGAACTGCATTCTCCATCCATGCCGGATGCCTCTGCTCAAATTCTTTCTTAAAAAAAATTTTTTTTTTAGTTAGCATATAAAGTAATAGGTTCTCTATATGGCAGGGGAGGGTTGTTATAAAGTCATGACATCTACATGCTTGGCCTCTTCTACAGAGCCCAGCCCCCTTTGTGTTTCCCCATGTTGGGACACAGCCAGATGGCAACATCATGCTCTTTGGACTTTCCAAATAAACCCCCTTTTTATTCCTTACCCAGCCTTGGGTATTCTTGTTTTAGCAATATGCAAACACAATGTCTTAAGCCCTTTTGGACAAGATCTTTCACTTTTCCTCATGGAATTAAAATGCCCGGTGTCAGAAGTTGCCCGTATCAGTTGGTGACATTACACATGCCTCAGAGCCTGTCTTCAGATGGCAGCTTATTGGTTCCCAGTTGCATTGCTTTTGGGAAGGCCCGGCCCTGCTTTGGAAAGTACAGATTCACTTGACAACTCAAACGCCTGTGGAGTTGGGACACAGTAGTGACACACAAAGAGGCCCCTGAGAATGGGGGCAGCTGTGTGGAACGCAGCCACTGTGGCCCCCATAAAGATGTTTCAGGGAGTGATGGCCCACGCCTGTAACCCCAGCATTCAGGAGGCGGGAGGAGCCAAAGTTCAAAGTTAGCCTTGACAGAGCGAGTTCGAGGTCAGCCTGGGCTTGGGGCTACATGAGGGATTGCCTTCATCAAAGCCCCCCTCCCACCAACCCAAAATCAAAGCAAAGCAAAACAAAACAAAAACAAAACGAAGTAAAAAGCCAACCAAACCCAAGATATTCTAATTGATATTTTTAAAAAAAAATGTGGGATCACCAAACAGATCTGTGCGTAAATTTGGGGTTTGGTGTTTGGAACCCGATGAACTCATAGATACATGCTTGTTGCCTTTGCTAAAACAGGGATTTAAGAGTTGAGCAAGGCGTCCTTTCGTCCCTCCTCTCCAGGTGTACCACAAACTGTAGAAAGTCCTTCTTTCATTTTGTAACTGTCGTTTGTCCCTTTGTCGGTTTTAAGTCACTATGTAAAGGTCCAGATTGAAAAGCCGCCTCCGATAACTGAGTTTCCCGTACAGGTGTGGGTGTGGGACTGCACTGTTGTCTTAGACGCCAGCAGCGGATCCCACTAGATGCTGGCGGCACAGGCTTTACTTCTGGGTGTTTGTTCGGCAGCTGGTCATTTCGTTCATGATCTTCTCTGTTTTCCAAGTGTCCCTCGTGTTTAGAACCCTTGTGGACTTTCTCCCTCACTACCAGTCCCCGCTCCAAGCTCCCAGACCCTCCCTAGCAGGAGGCCAGAGACACCTCTCATGACCAGTTTACTGGGGCTGGCCTCAACTACGTTTTGTTACCCAGTAGCTAACTTTAAATGGTTGTGGCCATGGCACGCTCCATGTTCCACCAGTTCCCAGTCACTCTTCCTTCAGCGGTCGGCCTGTTTTCGTTTGGATCTCCGGTCCTGTGAGTCTCTAGACCCAGAACCGACTGCGGGAGGCGTTTGTCTGGCCCCTGGACAAATTTGCTTTCACAGGTTTGGCGGATGCTGCTTTAATTACTCTGGAATTTAGGCCTGACTTGTCAAGTGCCCCCTTCATCTCCTCCCAGACCCACCTCCACCCCACCCTGTCTTTACTTCTTTTTCCTTTCGCCAGCCAGAAGGGCATGTTGGGGAAAGAGTAACAAGATGGGTTAGTCGTAATGGGCAGCGGTTGGTGAGAGCTAACCACACAGCAGGAGCCATGCCAGGTGCTTTCTAAGCAGCCTTTCCCCTCACCGTTCAGGAGGAGAGCACTATTATGCTAATTTGACAGAAGCGATGGTTCAGAGAGGGGGCCAGTAACTTGCCCAAGGTCATTTGGCTCTCAGTGTCACTGTTTGAGTCGGAACCTTTGACCTCTGGAATGTCCACTAGGATGTACTGCCATCCACAGAGGCGGCTAAAACCCGATGAGGATGAAGGGTACAACAAGCCAAGTCCCGAGGACGGCCAGAGGAAGCTGGCCTGAAACTAAGAAAACTCAGGGTGGGGAAAGGAGGAGGAAGGCAGGCTTGATTAAAGGGGAGCACAGCGGGGAGGGAAGTGGAGGTCCTGGGAGGGGGTGGGGCTGTGGCAGAGGCAGGGAGCAGCAGTAGGCGGGGCGGGCAGTAGAAAAACTACTGCCTGTGGTTTCTCAGACTGAGTGGCGCTTTGTAACCTTCCCTACTCCTTCCTCGGAGTGTGGCAAGGCCCTTCCTGCTGCTATGGAAAGGGCGCTCTGAGCACCTGGAGTGTGTGAACTGCAGACCCCACCCGTGTGTGCCTCCAGGGAACAGCCGTGGACCTCAGAGGGAAAGGGAAAAGGCTTCAAGCATTGAGCGGTCAGTGCTGCCTGGGAATTCTAGTACCACATAGTACTCTGCCTCTTCCACCTGCCTGCCCTTTGACCTTGTGCTGCCCTTCTAGGTGCCCAGCGACCCACATGCAGTTGGCGGTGGTGCCTGAGGCCAGGCTTCTAGTGACCTGAGAAATGTAGAAAGTCCCCACCCAGCCCCGTTGGAAATGCAGTGGCTTCTTCTCTCCCTCTGAACTGACTTTCCCTGGAACTCAGGTTCTGGTCCCGTGACATGGCCGGGGAGTGACTCTCACAGCCTACCTCAGTCTCTTCGAGAATTCGTACTAGGAAAGTCTTGACACTGTGATCTAGCTTCCTCTTCCCGTTCCTTATGAAGCACTTGAATGGAGCTGTTCCCCCCACTCCACTTTCAACCCTCTCATTTTTAGAAGCAGGGTTAGCATACCCCCCACCCCGGCTTCCGGCTTGCTCTGGCCTGTTCACGAGCATCATCAGCTGTGTTTTCTAATTCCAGGGGTAGTTCCAGCACTCCCATTTCCCATGCCTGGAGTGTTTTGTACCAGGAGTTTTATTTTAATGGAGTCTCTAATCATTCCATGCATATGTTGAGGCTAGCCAGAGACAAATATAGACTTTAAAAACCCCTCAGAGTTGATGTCCTTGTTAACAAATCACTGAGCTCCCAAGAGTGCTCATTTGGGGGATATTTTCTGGGTCACATTAATACCACCTTTTGGGTCTTATTATAGGTGAGGTGTCACAGAAAACAAAATTCCACAGCAGGCAGCCTTGGTAGAGGGGGTGCAGGTGGACCTTGGAACACCAGCTGAATTTCACTTCCTGTTTCCACCTTCTCATAGACCTACTTTTCTCACTCACTGGATTTAACTGCAATTATGGTCCTAATTGAGAACAACAGAATGGACAGGAAGGCTTTGAAGCAAGGCCATGCCTCTCCCATGAAGGGATGAAGGCTGATCTGTCCGTCAAGTTAGAGGTGTACAAGAGAGATAAGAAAACATGGCACCCGCCTGTCTAAACCTTAGAAGACGTTCTCTTCTGTCTTGCCACAGAAACCTGCAGGCCACCCTCAGAGAGGCAGATCTTTTCTCATCGGGGTCATAGGCTTCAGTAGAAAGTCTAAAATAAACCCAGTCATTATGGCCCTGGGATCTTCTGAGGCACGTGTTGAATAGGCACCATATGCTGGATGTGGTGTCATGTCCAACGGGAGATGCCTCAGTAGACTCCGCCTGCCCTCTGTCCACCGTCCAGGTCAGGGGCAGGGCAGAAGGCAGATGGGACACCATCCCAGAAGCTTATGGTGTGGCCGAGTGCAGGGTGGTGGAGCAACCAAAGAGGTTCGGAGGACAGGGCACTAAGCTGAGTGTGGAAAGGCGTCTTCCAAACGACTGCAAACCTCAACTCAGGGACTCCATAGTGTGTGGCTTGTGCTGGGTGTTCCTGCTGCTTCTCCAGTGATCTCTTTTGTGTCTCAGAGCATCACGTGTCTTCATTTCCATCTGACGGAAGTTTGCTGTTTAAACAATCTTGAATTTGGCAGGGAAGACGGTAGAGGGATATGTAGTTATAAAATGGTGCATAAGAAGTAGGCCAAAGGTTACGACACATGTTTTGTCCGTTGGCATTCAGGGAATAAAAGTCAAACATCGTGTCACCCATAAGGTAGTAAGAGGAGCCATGTTGGAACAGTTGTGCTTAAAGTGGAAGCGTATAATTTGGGGAGGAAGCTGAGGCATGGTCCAGGATTAGCATTAAGGAATACAGAAGCTGGGGCTGGCGGTGTAGGCCAGCCATCCCAGCTACGTGGGAGGCTGAGGCAGGAAGATTAAAAGTTCAAGGCCCACCTGGACTACAGAGTGTATTCAAGGCCAGTCTGGGCAACTTAGTGAGCATGTGTTTCAAAATAAAAAGTAAAAAGAGGGCTGGGGGGTAGTCATGATAGTGTATGCTCCTATCCTAGGACTCTCGAGGCAGAGGGAGGAAGATCAGGAGTTGAAGGCCAGCCTTGGTTACATAGTGAGTTCGAAGCCAGCCTGGCTTTCGTGAGATCCTATTTCACCCCCACCCACAAAAGGGAGTGGAGCTGGAGCTGGAGTTCAGTGGTAGAAATCTTCACTGAGCAAGTATGAAGCCCTATGTCCATTCCCCAGTACTGAGCAACAATAAGAACAGATTATGGGGTTAGAAAAAATGTCATGAGCTAAGACACTTTGAGGTGATGGAGTCTTTGGGTGATTTCAAGACTGAGTGTGAAGCATGTTGGTGACCAGGACTAGTGAGTAGGAAGCAGGTCAGGGCGATGTGTCTTTGGCAAGCTGTGAGACTTTGGAAGGGTGTGAGCCAGCACGTTTCCCTATGAAAGGAGGTGGAGCACTGATGTGCTAGTGAAATGGTCAGTCAGATGGCCAGACGGCATAGAGACCTCAAATCTGGAGCAACTAAGAGGTGATACACAGGGCGCTCATCTGTTCAAGCTATGTGTTACTCTGTTTTCTAATCATTAGTTTATAATTCACTGGAAAAATCAGTTTTATATAACAATATGTAGACAGCCTTCAGAAGTACACATGTATGCAAAGCAAGCTGCATTTATGTGAGAAATCATGAATGTGTAAGTTCAATAGAGAAGGCATGATACCAACAGCAGACCAGCCACTCAAGTAAACGAGCTGTGCTTATGCCGTGGATGGAACGCCACATCTCTGTGTCTTCTCTGGTGTCAAGAACAAAGGTATCTTGGGGTATTTGTCGTGAAGGACCCTGTTCTTGCCTTTCTTTGCTCTCAGAAGCCAGAAGATCATGTGAGGATCCGGAGGGCTCTTAGTCTATCTGAGAAAATAATAGCTTTAACTGCCAACCTGCGTAAAGTTGGGTTAGGGAAACATTTTTTTTTTTCCTCAAGTCTAGTTCTATAAAGGACACATGCATGTCCATGACCCAGCCTCTGGTGCTTATTCTCAAGGAGTCCATGTCTATCGGAGAACACCCTGTAGGTGGGAGGGTGCAACTCTCATACCTGGTATCTTGGAGGGGTCCTATTCTGTAACCGTCTACCAGTTCTGGGACCACTCAGAGCAACCTGTAAGTCAGGTCTTGGGAGGCTCCTGTTTCTCCGTCAGCCTCCCTAAGCCTAAGGTGATGAATAGGATTCGTTATAGTGCATTTGCTTTCTGTCCCATTGGCTCAGGTTAGAAAGGCCATATGTAGCCGGGCGGTGGTGGCGCACGCCTTTAATCCCAGCACCCGGGAGGCAGAGCCAGGCGGATCTCTGTGAGTTCGAGGCCAGCCTGGGCTACCAAGTGAGTCCCAGGAAAGCCGCAAAGCTACACAGAGAAACCCTGTCTCGAAAAACCAAAAAAAAAAAGAAAAAGAAAGGCCATATGTGACTGCTTCCTTGTTTGGTGATGTGGAAAGTGGCCCCCAGGTTACCTGGTGTGAGGACTTTTGTGTCCAACATGGCTTTACTTAGAAGGACTAAGGAGGAACTGCTATTGTCTTTGATAACATAAGTGTCCCAATCTGAGGCATCTGTCAAGTGTCAGAAAGCTTTGACGGGGTGTTTATGCTTGAGGATGCCCAGTTCTCACGACTCAGGAAACCATATTAAAACCCCCAGGACAGGGCCAGACCTGAGTTTGGATCCCCAGGACTCCCAAAACCACGTGCAGTAGCACAAGGATCTGTAATCCCAGTGTGCCCATGGCTGTGTGGGAGGCAGCACAGGAGACTCCCCAGAAGTTCAAAGGCCAGCTTGGCCGCCTCACTTAGCAGCAGAGAGACCCTTGTGTCAAACAAGGAGGAAGATGAGGGCTGGCATCTGAAGGTCATCCTCTGACCCCCACATTTGTACATTTACACACACATGAACGCGCGCACACACACGTGCATGCACACACACTCAAATAAAAATAAAATTAAAGACCCCCGTAGGGCATCTCCGTGTGTCTAGGCTTTATCAAGACCTGACTCTGCTGATGTTGAATGAGAGAGAAGCCCTGTTGCAGGAGGACCGTTTTCTGAACAGTCATGCACCCTGATGTATAGGTATTGAGGTAGTTCTGAGAGGAAGAACCTGATCTGCATCCCAAGAATGAAGAATTTAGGGCCTTAGGTCTAGAGAAGTGATTCTCAACCCCTTTTGGGGGGTCACATATCCGATGTTTACATTATGATTCATAACAGTAGCAAAATTACAGTTATGAAGTAACAGTGAAATAATTCATTCTTGGGGGTCACCATAACATGAGGAACTGTATTAAAGGGTCACAGCACTAGGAAGGTTGAGAACCACTGGCCTAGAGTCTGAGAGAGGCTTCAGTTATCTGGTGGTTAAGGAAGGGCAATTTATAATAACCAGGATATAGGATACACTGGTTGACTACTTCATGGGGAGGGTAATCAGGGCAGGTGTTGCTATTGGCCATTTTTGATGACTTCATGGGGAGTGGGTGAGCTGGGCAGGTGCTGCTATTATCAGCTGACTTGGATGACATATAACCTATATATATATATATATATATATATATATATATATGTTTGGTTATATGTCATTTTATATATAAAATATATATATATTTTTTAACTAGCAAAATTATTTCTGCAGAAGGTATTCTTCATCTCTTTGTTCTCTTCTAGAGTCACTGAGGGACCTGGAAAAAAAAAATCAAAGACATAGTAATACTAGCACAGCTAATTTTTATCAGGCATCCAAATTGTGTCTGCAAGAGAAACAATCCTATTTTTGTTTTGTAGAGAAGGAAAATGAACCCTAGAGGGGTTGGCTCTGGTAGAGGAGTGACTCAGAGTCCGAGTCAAGGGCAGGCTGACTTCTGGACTCCTCTTAATCCTAAGTGTGTGTGCATGTGTGCCTGAGAACCCCCGGGCCCTTGTTGGGAAGACTCTGAGTAACCCAAAGCCCTCCAAAGTGCTGCGGAGGGAGCGGAAGCACACTGTCCTTGGAGAAGGTTCTTAGTGTGGTTGATACCATGGTGTTCTCAGAGAATCCAGAGAGTGCAGGGCCAGAAAATCCAGGACCACCAAATACTGTTTGTGACTGTGGGTAGATGAGTAACCCCAAGTCAATCTTCCTTCATGTCCTGGTAACTGAGGATGATAGTCCATCCTGGGTTGCTTCTCCTGGTAACTGAGGATGACAGTCCATCCTGGGTTGCTTCCCTTGGTAACTGAGGATGACAGTCCATCCTGGGTTGCTTCCCCAGGGTTCATTAAGAGTCAACTTGTAGCACTGCATAGAACAGTGCTCTGGTAACTTTCTAGAACATTGGGTAAATTATAGTTTTATCATTGCTGATCACAGATGTGTAATGCTTTGTTTATTTGCAAAGAAATAATGTTCACAAGTCAAATATTTAAAACCTACTGTGAGATAATGAAGGCTTTGGACAGGAAATAATGTGTGATTGCTTAAAACGAGCTTACTCGAGCAGTCCTGTCTTTGTTTATTGATGGCAAAGTCTTTTATTACTTACAAAAGGGATCTTATCTGCCTGTTTCCAAACTGCAATTGCTGAAATACAGTCAGAAGAAAGCAGGCAGAGAACATCCATAAAAATCGTTCACCCAGAAGTAATCAAGCTAACATCCTGGTGTGCCACACGGATTTGATGCCTTTAGTCCAGACAACTGCATCATGAATTTTATTATTAGTATTACATATAAATTCTGTCTTTAAAGTATTCACCTGGAGGGTGAAAAAAAAAGTCTTGTAAAGTACTAATCCGTGTAGTTCAAATAGTTTTCTGTGAGCCACAACAACCACAAAGGATTTAGTTTTTCATTTATTCAGAGAGGGGGAAAGAAGAGAAGGAGAGGGAGAAAGGCCCCCAGTAGCTAAGACTGCCTGTTGTGTCTAGAGTAGATGGATCTGAGCATTGTTCCTTCCTTTTATGACATGTGTCTCTCAGCATTTTCTAACACTGAGCTGGTGGCTCTCTTTGCTGACGTCAGAGTTTAATTGGGTCTTAAAATAGGAAGTCCACTGCCTGGAACGAGAGAGCAAGTTTTCTTCAGTCTCCTCGATGCCAGGCATTCTGTCTTACTATATCCTCAGGATTAGGCACCATGCTTGGCATGTGGCAGGCCTTCCGTGAATGTACGGATTGAATGAGAGGCTGCTCCATAATATGGCAACACCACAGTGTGTCCGTCTGTTGTTGGTGGTTATTTGGATTACTTCCAGTTCTGATGGTCATAGATAGGCTGTTGAACATGCCTTGCAGGTCTTTCTATGGACACAGATTTTTATTTCTTTTGGGGAAATCCCACGAAGTGAGTACCTAGATTGTACGGTGCATGTGTATTTAACTCTTTCAGGAACTGTCAAGCTGTTTTCCAAGTGGTTACAGCAGTGTCTGTTCTTCTACATCATGTGATAGCAACACATGATTATCATCAGTCCTTTTAATATAAGCAATCTTAATAAATTTTTTAATGTGATTTTAATCTTTCTAATAATGAATGATGTTGAGCATTGTTTCACATGCTTATTTGCTCTCTATATCTTTTTTTGATGACATCTCATCCGGTCTTCTGGCTAATTTTAATCAGCATTAAGTTCTTCTTTAAAGGTCTAGTAGAATTCTGTATGAATTTATCTGGTCCCAGGCTTTGCTTTGGATTTAAGGCCCACTTCATGAGCTGAAACACATACCTAAAACTGCTAAAGTGGCCAAGGGCCTGAGACTTAGATAGGACATGGGCCCTAAGGACCCGTTACTATTATGCTGCTAAGGAACATAGCAATAAAATGACTCCTAATGGCACACAGCTGTACCCAGAGATCAGCGCACTGCTCAGCCCTCATCCCTGCAGTAGATGGGAGTTAACATGGAAACCCACAACCAGACGATGTGCAGCGAGTGAGAGACTTCACAGCTCCCAGACCTCGGTGGAATGTCTTCGTTGGAGACTCTATGACTGCGTCAGTCTGCCTGGCTTTTATAGATCTGCTCAAGTTTATGCTCTCTTGATTTAATTTGGGCAGGTCATATGTGTCTAGGAATTTATCCACTTCTTCTAGATTTTCCAGATTTTTCGAATACAGGTTTCTGTGCTATTCCCCCGTGATCCTCTGGATTGGCATCTGTTGTCACGTTCCTTCTTTCTAGATGCAGTATTTTTAGTCCACGTATCTTCATTATATACCATATCAGGATTCGTAAGGCTGACGCCCCACCCTTTCATCTCTAAGTTTAATAGCTTGGATCTCCTCATTATCTTTTGGTGATTTTTGCTAAGGGTTTGTTGACTCTGTATCTTTTCAAAGAACTGATTCTTTATTTAACTGATTCTTTGTATTGTTCTTTATTTAACAGATTCTTTGTATTGTTCTTTGAGTCTCTAGTTCATTAATTTCTGCCCTGATTGAGGATTTGGCTGAGTTTTCTTTCCTCTCTAAGGCCTCCAAGTGAATCACCGAGACATTTATTTACATCTCGGTGACGTAAGCACTTACAGCCGTAAACTTTACCCTAAGTTGCTGTAGCTGTGCGAACATTTCCATTTGGTTGTACAAAGTTTCAGTCTCCTCCCTCTTCAATGCACTGGCTATTCTACAGCGACCCCTCAGCATCCTCGTGTTGATTTCTGTTTTTATCCCACTGTGATCTGATAAGCTACAAAAATGGTTTGATTTATTTTGTATTTGTTAAGACTTGCTTTGTCTCTTGGAATGTAATCTGTTCTGGAGATGGCTCCGTGGGATGTGTATCCTGAAGCTGTCTAGTGGGGTCTTGTGTTTGTAAGATCGGTTTGATCTGTGGGGCTGGCATAATTACATTCGGAATATATTTGGGAATACCTAATAAAATGGAATGTGCATACACCTCTGTATCCAGCACTTCCTTTCCTTGGGATCTGCCCTAGTGCAGGCCTCACAAGCACGCACAGAGACATGTGTGAATGTGCACACCACAGCACCGTTTATGAGGTGAAGAACTGAGTCCCCTCCATCCCCCCATCCCCCACCCCCGGTGTTTTCTGGGAATCTTGATTTCCTGATCTGTGCCACTTTACCTCTAGAGGCATTTTTTTCCCAAGAAGACTTCTGAAGCACACATAGATAAATGTTACCAAGTTTGATTTTGCTGGTGGGCATATTGTGTGTCTGTTACATAAATATCCCTCGGTATTTATGAGGCGTTCAAGTGAAAAGTGGACACAGACATTTTGAAAAGAAACTTGGTATTTGTCTCCTTTCTCTTTCTCTCTTCTTTTTTCCCCCATCCTTCCCATTCCTTACCTCAAGACCCAGCTTCCTTCCCATTTGTGCCCTTTTTTTTTCTTAAATATAAATCCAAGTCTTTTTTCTTCACACAATTTGAAATACCTCCAAGGTATCTATTGTGTATTCGGGGTTTCTTCAGATATCTGCTTGTCTCAGGCAATCTCTCTTCAGCAGCGAGTTAAGCTGCTTGGACCCAGGGTGTCAGTTACTCTCCAGCATCCTTGCTTTCAGGGGGAGTTAGGATGGAAAAGGCAGCTCCACTCCTGTATTTCACGGACTTTTTCCTGCTATTGCTCCATTGTCTACACTGGTGTGCATTCTCATCACATCTAGGGAGGAGTGTTTGTTGTATGACAGATAGTTAGAATGCAGAGAAGCTGGTGCACATTTAGCCAAGGATTCCCAAGGCCCACGCTATGCAGTTCTTCATCTTCAAGACAGGGGCTTGGGGTAGCCCCTCCTCCTGCCTGGCTACACGGTGTTTTCGCCTGCCAGAATGGCCTTGCCGTATCAAGCTCACTTTGCGTGCTCATACTTCAGCTTCCCCCTTTTCTTTCATCCGCTGCTTCTGTGGTAAACAGACATCTCAGGAACTTCCTCTGCTGGCTGTCTCCGCCGTACTGCACACTTAGCTCAGACCCAGCCGGCCCGGTGTGGCTCCGGCTATTCATAGACTGGAGGGTTCATCTGCTTCCCTTCTGGAGGAACAGGGTCTTCTCTCGTCCCATGTGTCTGAATCCACGTGCAAAGGGCAGCCTGGCATTGGTGCTAATGGGTAATGGAGAAGGATCTTCCTCCTTGCGATACCACATTTAGGAGCTGATTCCAGATTCTTTCCTTGTATCCCTGGGTGTTGTAAGGATCTGAGGGATGAACATTCACTTTGTCACGCTGAGGCCACTTTGACAAAAGATGAAATGGAAATGGTGAGAGTGTTCATCTCAGCCACCATGTCCAGCTGTTACTCTGTACCTGGCCTGGTGCATGTTCTACCTTTCCAGAACCACCCCCCAACCCCAGCCATTCTATGACGTATGCACTGGCCTTTATGGTTGATCAAGGTTCCCAGATAGGCGACTATAAAGGCCCTGGACAAGATGCGTTTATTTTTTTCAGTTTTCAAGAGATTCTTTTTCATGTCTTTTGAGAGCGACTGTCCTGATTTGTTCCTAATAGTTGGGGAGGAATTCCCTGTGATATCTGATGGTCTCCCCCAGCACTTGGCATCATGGTTGCCATGGTTACTCTGGCTGTTATCACTTATGCTCTAATGCCCTACATCAGGAAAGTGGTAACTGGACGGCAAGGTTCTTTAATGTGAAAAGACTGGATTGGTTTAATTTTGTAGTCCTAACACCGTCTACAGCAGCGGTCCCCAGCCCTCCTAATGCTGTGACCCCTTAATACGGTTCCTCATGTTGTGGTGACCCCCAACCGTAAAACTATTCGTAACTGTAACTTTGCTCCTGTTAGGAATTGTAATGTAAACATCTGATATGCAGGATATCTGATACGCCACCCCTGTGAAAGGGTTCGTTTGACCCCCCCCCCCAAGGGGTTGTGACCCACAGGTTGAGAACCACTGGTCTGCAGCATCTGGCATCTGATAGCTTCTAAGTAGATGTTTATTTTCAGGAAATGTGGCTGACTGTTGTAAAACACACCACAGAGTCACTGTACGTATTTCCCTTACTTCTAATATTCTTTTTTCTCCCTACTAGTTTCAGTATTCTTAGACAAAAATGTTAGATAATTTGCAGCATAATGGCACTGCCTCCTATGTTTCATTCATTATAGATATTTATCCTTTTTCCTTAATCATACAGCTTTGCTCTGTTGCCAAGGCTGGTCTTGAAGTCCTCTGTTGAAATGGTCTTCCGCCTCCCGCATGTTGGTACCACAGCTGTGCACTGCCACATCTGGCTTCCACATTTTGCTTTGTAAAATGCAATGGCTTTCCCTTAGCATAGACTCTTGTCTTTTGTGTCTTAAGTTCAGACATTATCCTAATTCCTGTGTGGTTTGCGTGTTATCTTACGTTCTTGCTGCCTTTGTCTGCCATCTACTGCTTGTGGTGAACTGTTTCCACAAGGGTTTTCTGTCTTAGGCTTAGCAGTTCATCTTCAGTGGAGATTTCATCTGTGGTCCCAGAGTCCCTGGACAGAGAAAATTTCTCTCGAGCGAAAGTTTAGGTTTTTCTTTTTAGCAACATAGGGATACCATTGATCGAGAACTAAGTTTTATATCTATTTTTAATTTGAAAGTTCCTGTATTACATAGATAGTATAAATTCAAAATCCTAAACCACAGAGGGGAAATCCTGGGGATACAGATCCATAATGGAGAGTCTCACCCCCTCACCAGGAGCTCTGAGCAAGGTGCCCCCTGCCACCTGCCTGTGTGAAAGCTCCACGTTCCTTCAAGCCAAACTTTGACTTCAAAGGCTGCTGCTTCTGTGAAGGTCTCGGTTCCCAGTCTGCATTGCATCTCCCACAGCCAGGCCTGGGTTTGAAGGACCTGCTGCATCAACATCTCCTGCTGTGTCAGCACCTTCTGCTTCCTGCATTGCTTCCCAAGTCGCTCACCATGTCTGGCCTCTTTTCATTCAGTTTATTGTAAACTCCATTCTGAGGATGTTTGCTGCACCTTTTATAGGTTCATCAAAACTCCCCCTTGGGATTTGTGGGAGGACTCTAGAGGAAATCTATCCTGGTTAGTTTTTATTATCAACTCAACACAGCCTACTTCATCAGATTGACCTGTGGCCATGCCTGTGAGAGAGTGTTTTGATTGATGGGGGGCGGGGGCAAGCCCACTATGGGCAGTGTCCTTCTTAGGCAGGTAGATCTGGGTTGTCTAGGAAAGTTAGTTGAGCATGAGACAGTAAGCAGCATTTCTTCGTGGTTTCTGTTTGAGTTCCTGCTCTGACTTCCCTCGATGATGGATTGTGACCTGGAAGTATAAGCCCAATAAACCCCTTTCTCCTCCAAGTTGCTGTTGGTGGTGGTGTTTATCATAGCAACAGAAAGCGAACTAGAGCAAACGGATTTTAGACTGCCAAGGGACATTCTGAGATGATGTCCTTGCTTTCATTTTTTATTAAGAAAAGTATTTCAGATTGGGATCATGACACATAATTCTTCGACATCAGTTTGCTGTGTTGGGCGAATCCTATAACCTGTGCAGTCCTCAGATTCCTTTTCTTTTAAATGAAGTTAATAAAATTTGAGAACATGGTTGTGCGTCTCCCCTGGTAGGGATGTTTTACAATCAAGCAGTTTGGAAAAATTAAAATGAAAGCATGGTATGATTACTAAATGGGCTTGCCTCTTCTGACACTTTAGGGTAGCATTATCCCAGAACGCCTTTCTAGTGGTGTCATGACTGGTGCCCCCTTTCCGCCCTCTGTCCTCGCCTCCTATCATTGTGTCTCTGACACCATTGGTTTAACTTATGACAAAGTGAGGTGCTGCCACCCTTGAGTTTCGGCTTCCTGAGCACAGTGATATTGTGACTCTGTCACTCAGCCTTGGCTCATGGTCCTTGAACATTGCTTGTTCCCTTCTGGAGAGCATGTGTTGGCAGCTTTGGTCAGCAATGAAGTCACACTGTTTTTGGCTAAGGTCTTTCTAGCATTTACTGTCTCCTTTTGCTTTGGTGAACAGATCTCTACTGCAGCTACATGTCTTACTCAAGCTACAGGAAACCTTTGAATGTATATTAACAGCAGCACTTGGATTCCTATTAAGAATTTTTACAGTATGACCTCAGACTACCCACCTTCTTACTATTATTGGAACTTTAGCTTGAACAAGCTGTGTCATATAAGGGACCACAGACTCAGCAAATCCAGCCATGTAATGATAGACCAACCAACTCTGCAAGGTGGGGAGAGAGTCTGGAATTTATTCTCTTTTTATTTGCATCCAAGTTCTCCAACAGAGCATTAACTTTGCTTCAGGTCAGATGAAGTCATCATTTGAGCTAGGGTTATCATTGGTTCAGTCACTTGGGCAAGGTTGGTTGTTCAACCAAGCCCTGGATCTAATTCAGTTCACAAAAGAGCATGCAAGTGTATAATTTTTGTCCTAATACCCAAGAGAAAAATTTAAGCAGGCAGAGTGAGGATTCAGAGAAAGTAGGAAGTTAAGATAACAAATATTTGTAGGGGGAATCAGTGGAAGAAAGAAAGAAACTATTTGTGTCTTCGATGGTTTTGTAGTTTACTGCCTATAAGAATATACTTGATTCTTATATTAGTATGTAGATTTTCAGACAACTCACCTTTATTTTCAAAGCTAGGGTCATGCAGGGCTCACCATGGTCTCTGACGGAATTCTCCAACCTATACCATGGTTTTGAGTTGCAGACTTCTCTGTTTTCAGTTCTCGGTAGTATTGCCTGCACACACATGTGTAAGTTTCCATCTAATTCAAGCTCCTCCCTTTGTTCACTTAATGTCAGTCCATAAAACCACTTACTAGGTCTTCCGACAGCTAAAGTGGTTTGAAGATCAGACCCTGTCATGTCCCCTGCCTGCCGTCTGTCTCAGACGTGAAATGCACAAAGCAATAGTCTAAAAGAGAAAGGGAGGCCTGGACTGTGAGAAAATATCTGTGAGAATAATATCCTTGGGCTAGTAAAGGGTTGTTAGGTTGATTATATATAGTCAAGTGGTAACAGGACTGAGAGAATCAACGCTGAGTCCCAAGAATCCCGAGTGATCATGGGAGGTTGTGGAAGAGGCCATGCTTATGGACTGGTTCAGTTCAAGCTGACCCAGTTCTGAGTCTCAGAAATGCTGCCAGGGTAAGGATAAGGAAGAGTAAGAGCTTTTACTTCCAGGAAATTTCAACCTTGGAGGGTTCATTGCCCAAATTAATATACCTGATTCTTATGTTACCATATACATTTTTAATCAGTGCAACTTTATTTTCAAAGCTGGGGTGCTGCAGCTCCAAGAGTCACCATAGTCATGTACCTGGCCGAGCTTTCTGCCCTGTGCCATTATTTGTAGTCACAGACTGCCAGCTTCACATACCTGTGTCTGCACACTGGTATTAGTGTCCTCGTGTGGAGTTCTTGCTGTGCATGGCCTCCTGCTTGTTTGGGGCTTTATTTGCATTGTCTGGACTCCTCTTAAACCTGTAAGTAGATATTATCTCCAATTTATAGACTTATAAATGGGGAGGCTGTATTTCCCGTGTTACCATGCTGCTTCTTTACATGTACCAAATCCCTTGTCAAGGACATCAACTAGAGCTTGCCAGCTGAAGGTCCAGCCTTGGCTCTGTTATGTATCCATAGGATCTTGGGCACATTCCCCATCTGTTTGAGCCAGTTTTCTCCTATGATGTTCCCGAGCCACAGATGCAGTATCTGTGTTGCAGTTGAATCCATTGGGACTGGACCCCTCACAGTCCATTGATGGTCTTTGCATCGTGTACAGCTGGGGTTTCCTGTAATGGTCTCAATTTGCTGTCGAGAGAAGCCTCTTCGATTAGAGGTGATAGCTACACTTACCTGTGGGTGTACGGGTAAGATTTAGAACGGAGCTACAAAAGTGTGCTGGTCTAGCAAAGGGGTGGAAGTAGATTGTCTTCTGAGATCCAAGAACTCAATAGCCCTGGGGAGGCTGGCTAGGTTTCCAGGACCAGGCATAGTTCTTCTCTTGTTGATTGGCCTGAAGTCCGTTTAAACAGCTGTTGGTTCACACCAATAGGTGCGTGCCACCGTTGCACCTTGAGGGATAGCTTGTCATTCTGGCCATTGTTGTGGTTTCTAGGTGTCACAGCTGAGTAGGCCTATTTTGCCTTTCTTCCTTGGAAACATACATAGAACCTTTTGGTACCATGGAAGCTGGTCTGTGGGAAGGAGACTTTCGGGTTAGCTCTGGCTCAAATAGTCTGTGTCTTGTGACCTAAGTATGCCCTAAGAATGCAATGTCTTCAGCAATAGGGTCATTCCTTAATCCTTTGAGAGGACGCAAGGGCAGCAGCCATAGCCTATATGCTTTAGAGAGTCATTTGTTCAACCTACCAACAACTTGAAAAGAGGTTTCTCATGACTGGTACTGGGGTTTTTGTCAAACTCACACGCGTAGGTTGGCCCTCAAGCCTTACTTTATAAGCGCGAACCTCGGTGTGAGTGAAGCATCCTGACATCCAGCTGCCACTGACTGATGTATACTTTGCTATTGTTTATTTTAGGATTCCGAGAAACGAACCCCGCTCCATGTGGCTGCATTCCTGGGAGATGCAGAGATCATCGAACTCCTGATTTTGTCAGGTAAATAACTCCTGTATTCAAAAGCCAACTGCTTGTGGAGGCTTAAAAGACAGATTTACTAGACAGCAACTACAATGAACGAATCAGAATCACTTTGCTTTGCTCATCAAAGTTTATTTGATCAGCAATCTATCTGTACATGAAATACAATAAAAGAAATTATTGTTGGCAACAATTCTTGAATAAGTGAATATTACCTTGAATGTCTGATTACTATCTGTCCTGTCAGACTTGGCATTGTAGACAAATTTAGTACATTTGGATAGCTTGATATTTTTTAATTGTAAGAAAAGAAAACTGGTTAAAGTCTACATGAACACATATATATTTTGTATGGGTTTATACACAATGTATAGCACAAAGTGTGCATATAAGGGGACATACACACATATATTTAAATTGTACTTCAAAATAATACTCGTTTCCTTATGTGCAACAATGACTGTAATAACAGTGTGGAAACAGATGGACGGGCCATGCCCATTTCTAAATAGAGGTTTTCTCTGAGTAGGCAGGGGGAGTGTTGAAATATCTTCATGGAAAGGCTTAAAATGGACTACTACAACTCTGTAAGATATTTTATATTTTCAAAAATTGGGTGCAAATGTGGGAATCATGTCAGATCTAATCTCTGTATCTACTGGCCTGTGAGATTCTCATTCACTGTGCTTTTAATGTTCCATCAGATTGAAAGATTTGTGAATGCTTTCATTTCTAGACTCCTGTGTGTTCAGTACATCTCACAGACAGGTTTCCAAAACTATTACATGGTTTTTCCTCTGAATGCTTGCTAGACAAATACCTTGCACACGCCTTGTTGTAGATTGTATGCAGGCCTCTCTGTAGACTATATGCAGGCCTCGCTGTAGATTGTAAGTAGGCTGACTGCTTTTTCTTCTCCTGTATTGTTTGGGGAGATTAAAATCTGGAGGAAATGCTGTCGCCAACCAACTAGGCAAAAGGCCCATCCTAAGTGTTTGCCTTTGTCTGCGGTAGCAAAGGGAAATGCTACCATTCCAGAGTATGCAACGGAAAGACGAGAGAGGTACATGTACTCAACAGATGTGAAAGGCACCGTGGTGAAGGCAGAGCTGTGCTGTGTGCGCAGGAAGGCTCGTGTGGTTCTCAGGTTCACGGTGTTCCATTCTTTGGGCGAGCTTCTCCAGGAAACAAGTATAATGTATGTGAAAACAAGTGTGCCTTAGCAGGGATAGATTTGTGGGCATTTCTTAGTCTCAAGAGCAGATCTTTCTTTTGACAACCTGAGGGTGTTGCTGGCTGTGTTTGAAGCAAGCGTGTTTTGTGTGGTATGGGCACAGACCATAGCTAAGGGCCAGTGCATACCTGGGCAGTTACCCTAACAGCTGAAATTTGGTCCATGGAAAATTGTAGACAGAATCAACGTGTAAAGTAAGAATCATGTGATAATGATACCTAATGAACCGAAGCAACAGCATCATTACTAAGACAAGCATTTCCTTATCTGAAAGTCTAAAGTCCAGATGTTCCAGTGCTATCATGATGCTACAGGTGGGGAATTCCACATCTGATTTAATGACCCCACATCTGATTTAATGGGAAATTCCACACCTGACTTAATGGGATGAACCGCCATCAAAATGCAGATACACTAATGTAGGTAGAGTTTTCCTGCCTGGCCCAGGGTCAGGGCAAATCTCTCTCACCTGCCAGTCCCACAGCCGCTCAGACCCGACCAAGTAAACACAGAGACTTGTATTGGTTACAAACTGTATGGCCGTGGCAGGCTTCTTGCTAACTGTTCTTACAGCTTAAATTAATCCATTTCTATAAATCTATACCTTGCCACATGGCTCGTGGCTTACCGGCATCTTCACATGCTGTTTGTCATCATGGCGGCTGGCAGTGTCTCTCTGACTCAGCCTTCCACTTCCCAGCTTTATTCTCCTCCTTGTCCCGCCTATACTTTCTGCCTAGCCAATGGCCAATCAGTGATTTATTTATTGACCAATCAGCAACACACTTGACATACAGACCATCCCACAGCATGCTAAAATGTGTCTAAGGTATATACAAAGCAGAGGAGAACTTCATTGTAGTCTTGGATCAAATAGAACAAAACCCTTCCCTCCAAATTCAAAATCTGCAGCACTTCTGGGCTCAGGCAGTTTGGATAGGGATGTTCAACCTGTATTAAAAGATGTCTCGGAGGCAGCAGAGATGGGCCAGTAATTCAGAGCACCTGATACAGTTCCAGAGGACCCGAGTTCAATTGCCAGCACCACATCAGGCAGCTCACAACTGCCCGTAATTCCAGCTCCAGGGGATCTGAGGTATCTACACACACACACACACACACACACACACACACACACACACACACACACACACACACGGACAAAAGGCAGGAGAATGGGAGAGGGGAGTAACTGAGAACAAGAAAAGCTGACCCCAAGTTGATGCTCCTCCAGCCCCAGCTTTGAAAGGGAAGCTCTTAATCCTGCATCACGAGGGTCACCCGTGTGGGACCAGTGTTCCTTGCTATCACCTTATGTCACCTTCACGTAGCATAGATTTCCCAGTGTCTCTGTACCTGTGGCTGATCCCGGAGAGCCAGGAGAGCTGTTGGAGTGTCTTGATCTGCGCGCCTGTTTGGTCTTAGAACTGCTGATCTGTTCATCTCTTTAGTACAACTCTGGTTCAGTTTGCTGTAGAGTTTCCCTCTCCCTCCCCTGCTTCTGCCCACCAAACTGAGAAAGTTCTTCAGCCATTTTATTCAACAGAGGCCAACTTTTGCAGTTCAAGTAGCTTTCATTTTCCCTGAAAGGACTTTTATTCAATTTGTATTTTATATCCCTAAAGAAATGTCATATGACTGCAGTGATTTCAGTTCTGAGATCTCATCTGGCAGCTGACCCTTTGGGGAATCCAACCGCTCTGTTTCCTCATTTCATAATGAATGAGGTGCTAATGATTCCCATGTTGGACAAGTAATTTAGCCTTGACAGAATAGCTGGTCACAGCTGTGCTCCCTGTGGCTGGGTAAACTCCCAGAGCATGCTGGAACCCAAATTCACTAAGCTACTACCGACTTTGTCTCCTATTAACTGGGCCAACGGAACTGCGAGTGTCTCTGAACAGACGCGGTGACGGGGAGGGGCAATGTTCACGGTGAGCAAGCCTTGCAGGTTCCTTCCACTTTCTTATCTCTGCCTGTCGCTTGGGCTTGATTCCCTCTTCTGACTGGGCTTCTGTTTGGGAACTGGCCCGGTCAGGATTGAGGCGGTTGTGGGACGCCAGGAGCAGCACTGAGGTCAGGGGTGAAGTAAGGAAAGCAGAGCTGACTGGAAAATGGCCACAGAGAAATATCTTACAGAAAAACTCAGCAAGAACAAGGGTGATGGACTGAGTCTTGGGTTGGAGGAAGAAACAGGAGAATTTGTGCTCTACAAAATACACTCACTGCAGGGACTGGGGAGATATTTCAGTCAGTAGAATGCTTGCTGGCCTTCAGCAGCTACGTAAATAACTGGGCTTGGTGGTGTGTACGTGTCACCCCAGAGTCGAAGAATTGCAGACAGCAGGATCCCAGGTTTGCTGGCCAGCCAGGACAGCCTCGTTGGTGAGTCCCAGGTCCCAGGGAGAGAACTTGTCTCAAAAACCAAGGTAGACAGAAGCTAAGGAATGACCTCAGAGGTTGGCCTGTGGTCTCCACACATACGTGCTGGCGCATACACACACACACACACACACGCACGCACGCACGCACACACGCACGCACACACGCGCGCGCACACGCACATGCACACACAGGCACACGCACACACAAACATCTACGTGCCTGCACAGACACAAAATAAATAAATAAATACATTTACTAGAATCTGTGCCACCAAACAGGTGATACTTTTGCAAAATGATTTCTTGTGTGTGTGTGTGTGTGTGTGTGTGTGTGTGTGTGTATGTTTGCAACTGTGCTTCATAGTCTTAGTGTCATTTGCCTGCAGAGCTGGTAGTGTGTGGTTCTTAGATTCCTTCATGCCTAATAGATATTCATTCTTTGTGGATGGACTTGATTTTTTTTTTAATATCTGGTAAAATTTGTGATTTGACAAAGCAGAGCTGGTCACAGACACATATCTGGTACAGTATTAAACAATAGGTTCCTTCCATTGAGTGTGTAAGCAGCTCTAGTGGCAACTTAGGAGTTTGAAAAATGTTGCGGGCAATTGCCACGTACATGCCGTTATCACCTATGTTTCCAAGGTGACAGGACTCCTGAGCTGCGGGAAGATCGAGTTTGTTTGACAGAAAGAAAAATCAAATAGCAATGCAAGTGCTCTATATTATAATCATATTTCATATACTCTTTCTTGAATGTTTACCTGCTTCAATAAGCTGACTGCCCAGGCTTTGGATAGTCTTCCTAGATGACGAGGCTGAAAGAACAGAAATGCCACCTCTGGAAAAGATGCCAGAGTTTCCTTTACTCCCCATCCCTTGGGACTAGAAAGGAGAGGTAACAGGGACAAAGTGAAGACCACGCTTAATTGGCAGTTAGAATTGTGCTTGATAATTTTCTAAAGAGTAACATTTAATACCCATTTTTTAAGGATGTAGTGTCCTTGGGTGAAAGAGCATTTACCTTTGGATCATTAGCAGTGCAGACCTTGTCCTTCAGTGCACAATGGTGCTGACAGGCAGGAAAAACACAGGGTTTCCTTTGGAAAAATAAGTTATGAATATTCAATAAAGCCCAAACCATCTGCCACTCCCCCCCCCCCCCCCCCCCCCCCCCGAGAGGTAGACAAGACTCTCCAAGGTGTTCAGAGGAAGAGGATGGGGAGCCGAGGGGGAGATGGCAGGGGGAAGCATGCAGATAACATTGCTGTTTTCATAGCTCCTGGTGGGGAGAAGGGGCTGTTCCTGGCAGCTGCCCAGCCGGCCTCCTGGCAGAGCCTGTGTGATGGAATGGAGGGCTTGTACAGCGACTAAGAAGCAGTTTCTTCCGTTCCACTCACGAGTTTTCCACTTCTCAAGCCCCGTTGAGGCTGCACCTGACGGAGCACATGCTGGTAGACCCTGCCCTGTCCTAGTCCCAGACCCATCAGGCAAGGGGCATTCTCCTCCTTCTGACAGTTTTAGTATTGAAAGCCATATCTGAATCTGCCTAAAACTAAATGTAATCTGTATATAATAGTGATAGCAATTAATAATGCAACTAGGTAAATGTGCACTTAAAAATTATATGGGGGAAATGGGCAAAGAATGTGAACCAAATAATTCTGAGAAAATGTACTGCAACCAGGAAAAAAACATAGTGGAAAATGTTTAAACTTAGTATTAAGGAGGAAACGTGAAAATGAGGTGGCATTTTCTTCCAACTAGATTTGCGATATTTTAAAACATTTAAAGGAATTTTATTAAAGTACAGTCAGTATACTACATTATACTATACACACACAAATAATTTGATGAGTTTAGGCATATGCATATACACTCAGGAAATAATTGCTATAATCAAAATGATATTACCTCCCACCTCCTGAAGTTTCTCTTTATTCACCTTTTGGGATATAATGTGCTCTCTCTCCCCTTCAAATGTGTTTTAAGTACATAATCCAGTGTTATTAATTCAGATTTGTCACACTTAAGATGACTGGTAATATAAAGCATTAATGAAGACCCAAGGAAACGAAGTACTTAGACACTGGGTGTAAATTATCATGCTCTGGACAGCTGGGGATACCATTAAAGCAAAAAGTGTGTATTACTCATAACACATAAAGTCCATCTTTAACTATCTGTCCTAGACAAAAACGTGCATATCTGCATCAGAATGTCATTTTATGAGTGGCCGTTATTTGTAGTTTTTGGAAAGCTATTAAGAATAAACTATCAACAGAAGAACTGTCTGAAAAAAACATGACTTATTTACATAGGAATACATGTAACAATGAAAAGAAATTGATTCATTCTTTGTCAACCTAGATAGATGTAAAATATATCTTGTTAAGTGGAACAAGCAAGTTTAGAGTGTGAGAACAATGCGATTTATGTGAAAATACACACACACACACACACACACACACACACACACACACACTTTAAATTTGAGCCAGGCATGGTGGCACATAACTGTAACCACAGGACTTGAAAGGCTGAGACCTGAAGATTGTTGTGAGTTCAAGGTCAGCTTGTACTGCAGATGAAACCCCAACTCAAAGAACAAAACAAAACAACTCAGGAGACTTTTTTTTTGTTATTGCTGTGTGTGGTGTATGTACTTGGTGTGTGTGTATGAGTGTGTGAGAGTGTGTGTATGTGTGAGTATATGTGTGTGAGAGTGTGTATGTGTGTGAGAGATGTGTGTGTGTATGTATATGTATGTGAGTGATGTGTGTGTTAGCATGTGAAAGTTGTGTGAGTGTGTATATGTGTGTGAGTGATGTGTGTGTGTGTATGTATGTGAATGTGTGTTTCTCTAGGGCATATGAGGGGATGGAATTGCTCATAATGTGGATGCACACTGTTTACTAGGCGATGCCATGGTGTTTGCCCTGCAGGGGAACTGTAGCTGTCCCCACTCACCCCAGCTGCATGCCAACTCTTCCTTTTACTCTGTGCCCTTCCTGACTGCTCATTGTCACATTTTACCACTTCATCAGTTTAGCAGGCCTTATGAAGTAGTTCGTTAACTTTGCCTTCATTTCTTTATCCTGATGCATTTTTAGTATCTCTCCATATGTTTGTCATTTGGGTATTCTTCATGCCTCAGCCTTTTGTGTTTAAAAAAAAAAATGCAAAATGTATTCTCTCCAACTGTGAATAGGATGGTGGGAAGCCTACATGATATTTGCTACCTCAATACCAAAGAAAAGCTTTAAAAATAATAACCATGCACTTGGTTAACTAGAGCGATGTGATTTAACTTGTGTGCTAACTTGTACATATCAAGGTGTAAGAAAAGGTGGATGATTTTAAAAGAGTTGACTAGCTCCCAGAATGTTCTACTAGGAGCTGTAGGGATTAAATGTCCTTCCTGTCTAAGCCAGAAAGATGTGTAGCAACCACTAGACTTTCACACTCTGCTGGTGCCAACACTTAGGGAATAAGACCTCAGATTTCTTTTTTAGTAATGGGAATTTTACTTGAAAATTCACCAATTTTCCTGTTTTAATCACATCTTGCTTTCCTTAGCCTGAGGATTCAATAACAGTTGAGTCTCTCTTACTTTTAAAAATATGCTTAATGAGGTTGGAGGGAAACCCCAGCAGGTAGGAGTCCTTGCTGCTTGCCCAGAGGACCTGAGTTCAATTCCCAGCACCCACACAAGGTGATTCACAGCTGCCTATAATTCCACCTCCAAGGGATCTGACACTCTCTTTTGTCCTCTGTGGGCTCACACACACATGTGGACACTCCCCCCCAAAAAAAACTACTTTTAGGAAAGAAAAAAAAGTGTTGCTTGTGGGGCAAGCCAGATCACTTAGTAGATAAAGGTGTTCACTAGCAAGTACCAAGTCTGACAATTGAAGTTTTGTCTCCAGATTCCAAGAACTTAACATTGGAACTTCCAGAGTTCCTGGAAGGCAGGAACTCTAACCTTCACATGTGCATACACACAAATAAATGTAAAGAAAATAAGAATTAAAAAGTGTGCATTTGGAGCCTGGAGAGATGAATTGATCAGCAGCTCCACGCCTTAGAGCACTAGTTGGCTCTTGTAGGAGGCCTAGGTTTGGTTCCCGGTACCCACACAGTAAAGACAGCCATCCGTGTCTCCAGTTCCAGGGGGTCTGGAACACCCTCTTTTGACTTCTGTGAATAACAGGTGTGCACATGGTGTACATGTATACATGCAAGCAAACGCTTGAACACATAAAATAAAACGAATTTAAAATTTTTGAATGAAAATATAAAAGACTGTGCTGGTTTGTACATTTCATAGTGGACAGCTGATTGTGTTCCACCCTAATTTTCACTGCCTTTGGAAACCTTAGCCGTAGACTTAGGGAGCAGATGAGCTATTGAGGTGATTTTTTCAAGAAGAATAGCTAATAATTTTCTAGTGCTTTGTGATTTATGAAGAATCCTCACGTCCATCTGACATTCCCAAGGACCCAATAAAACCAACAAACCTGGCAGTATTGGTGTGTGGTTAGCCTTATCCTACAGACTAGAAAGTTTTGGTGTGTGGTTAGCCTTATTCTACAGACTAGAAGCTTTGAGTCCTTGGATACTGGCAGCTGAGAACAAAATGCAAATCCCGGGCTTTGTCCACAGATCCCATGTCTTTCCAACCCATTTCACTTCAGAACATTTAGCTCAGGGCTTCTTATTCTATCGTGGTCTTCATACAGGCTTTAAACCCCAATAGACAAGATGGAATTAGTAAAATCAACTTTTAAGGTATTTTAACTTGGTTTAAAATTAAGTTTGTCCGTCAGTGGCTCTCAACCTGAACATCATGTTACAATAATCTTGAGCTCTAAAAAAATAAAAATAAAAATACTTGTGCCTGTGATACCTCAGACCAAAGGAATGAGATGGAGTGGGTATCCCTTTGAGGGGTTAGACTGTTTTTTCTGATGAATGCTGTTGATGGTATTTGTCCTCAGTTAAAGAAAAATACTATCAATTCTATGATTCATTATTTCTTTTAGTTCATGGCTTAAAAAGTAGCTCACATTTACCCACAGAAGTCTCTTGCTCCCTTTCTAGAAGTTTCTGTGTTTAATCTCTGCGTGCACTTGACTCATGTTCTAAGCTCTTGCCCCCAAGACACCTATTCTTTTCTTCCGTTTCCCGGCCCTTTAGTTTCCTTTATTCATGCCTCCAATCTCCACCCTCATGAGTTTCTTCATTATCTTAAAACCAAAATGGGTGCCTCTCACCGCACCTATAGATACCGCCTCCCCTTTTCCATTCACAGTCCTTTTATAAAATAGTCTCTCACTGACGGGAGGGTTTATCAAAACCCTGAACCAAAGACTTGTATAGGGTGTTTCCATTGTTCAGATGGAAAGGCTTGGTGGGCTTGCTCCCATGGAAAGTCGTGGGAAGGTCAAGGGAGCAAGGTGTGTTCTGTTTTCCTGGAGTCCATTCATATGCATCTTCTGCTCAGTGCCATGACCTGCCTTCAGTGAACCAAGTGTGAAGCGTGTCTCTCGGTGTGAGCTAGTTTCAGCTTGGGCTTGAACCTGTCTGTGTCTGCTCCATGGCACGAAGAAGTTGGGAGCAATCTGCACAGGCCTCCTGTCTGGAAACTTCATGGAATAAGGGTTCTGGGATCAAAATACCTGGCTAGTACTAGAGGGATAGTTGGGATATGAGGGAAGATAGATTTCTTTATCCCATATGAAATCTTGTTAAATTGCAGCTGATGCAGAGAAAAGGAGATCTGCTGGTTATACCAGGCAAATGGGAGCGGCGCGCGGCCCCTGACTCCGCTCTGCCCCTAACCTGTGCTGTTTGGTTGCAGGAGCTCGAGTCAATGCCAAGGACAACATGTGGCTGACCCCACTGCACCGCGCGGTCGCTTCCAGAAGTGAAGTAAGTGATCTCCTCAGTTAGTCTAACTGCTACTACTGTCTGTAGAAAAAGAGTTCTTTCCACCGAGTCCAGGATCGTCGTGGGTAGAGATAGCCTGTTACTTCTAGTGCAAGCGGGTTACCCAAAGGGCAGCTCTGCGTGTGCCTTGCTCAGGTCAGACATGGTGCAGTAGGAGAGTCCTAGTTAGATTTCTGTCGCTGCGATGAAACACCATGACCAAAAAGCAAGTTGGGGAGGAAAGGGTTTTTTTTCCTTAGGGTTTCTATTGCTGTGAAGAGACACCATGACCATGGCGACTCTTACAAAGAAAACATTGAATTGGGGTGGCTCGCTTACAGTTTCAGAGTTTTAGTCCATTATCATCATGACAGAGAGCATGGCAGTGTGCAGACAGACGTGGTGCTGGAGCTGAGAGTGCTACATCTTGCAGGCAACAGGAAATCGACTGACTGTCACTGAGGGCAAAAGAGACCTCAAAGCCCACCACCACAGTGACACACATCCTCCAACGAGGCCACACCTCCTAATAGTGCCACTCCCTTTGGGGGCCATTTTCTCTCAAACCACCACAGGTTTACTTGGCTTACACTTCCACATTGTTGTTCATCACTGAAGGAAGTCAGGACAGGAACTCAAGCAGGGCAGGAACCTGGAGGCAGGAGCTGATGCAGAGGTCATGGAGGGGAGCTGCTTACTGCCTTGCTC
Source organism: Peromyscus californicus insignis (assembly GCF_007827085.1). Classification (NCBI taxonomy): domain Eukaryota; kingdom Metazoa; phylum Chordata; class Mammalia; order Rodentia; family Cricetidae; genus Peromyscus; species Peromyscus californicus. The sequence continues at coordinate 8,688,087 of NW_026294514.1, read as the reverse complement.
AGCCTGCTTTCTTATAGAACCCAGGACCACCAATCCAGGGATGGCCCCACCCGCCATGGGCTGGGAGCCCTCCCCTATTGATGACTAAATGAAAAAATGCCTTACAGCTGCATCTCATGGAGGCATTTCCTCAGCTGAGGCTCCTTCCTGTTTGATGACTCTAGCTTGTGTCAAGTTGACACACAAAACCAGCCAATAGGACGAGGCATCATGGCCATCCAAGTCGGACAGCATGAACATTGACTTCAGAGCATTTTCAGCCTGGAACGGAAGGAACATAGCAAGCAGATCTGTGCAGTGCCAGAGTGGTTTGAGAGGAATAAGCAGGCAAGCAAGCATGCTGGAGCACGGCATATCTCCCCAACGAGAGATCAGCCAATCTAGTCCTTAAAGGATAAGCAGGGCCCAGCAGGTCAGGAGGAAGAGGGAGGGCCGACGCAGAGGAGAAGCAGCAGGCCACGAACCTGGGTCAGGAGGAGCTTCCTGGAGCAGAGAGGGTAGTGCAGTGTCAGTCAGCTCATTGGGCTGCCAGAGAAACTATCATCCTGTGAGCAGCTGGCAGTGGTCTCAGCAGACCATGCTTCAGAAAGACCACCATGGAGAAGGCTGAGGGGAGGCAGGGAGGACCCAGTCTTTTCAGAGATAGAGGCAAACCGGACAGGATTTTGGCACCTTAAGAGAATGAGGTGGGAAAAAAGCTGGCAGGTGAATAGAGATGCCCTTGGCTGAGCAGGTGCAGGTAGGGTGGGCGGGGAGTGGGTGAGGGGAGCTGGAGTCCTGGAAGCTAGCTCGTTCTTTTCAGGATACAGCCTGGGAAATAAGTCCCTGGAATGTAAGCTCCATGGGGTCAGGAAGTTTATTTATTTATTATTTATTTTATTCTGTGATGGACCCCAAATCTAGAATGTTCTAGAAATAGAGAGTGGAACTCAAAACGTAGTTTGTTGCTGAATGCTGGAAATATGTGATGATAGCAAATGCACTATCATTATTTATAGAAGTCTGGACCTTGGGGATGAGGAGGGTGATCGTGGAAACCATGACACATGCATCGGCCAGTTCAATGGGAGGGAGGCTCATGGATAGAAAGGGAAGGCCATGTAGGAGCGGGGCTGGGAGGGACCCAGTGAATCTCAGCCTGGCCAGAGAGAAAGGCGCTGAGCATGGTGTGTGTGGGTAAATTTGTCCTGTGGAGCTGCCCCTCTGGTGCTGGAGGAGGTGGTGTTCTCCAGGGACACTGAGGAGCGAGGCAGCAGGTGTGACAGCTTGTGTGAAGGCTCGTGTGATGGCCTCAGCGCTTGCTGTTTCTCTTTGGCAGCTGTGTGGGAATTTCAGAATGTACTTAGTATGTGGCAGTTCAGGATCGTTATCTTCCCCATGGTTCCGGGTGTTTGGAAGTGTTTTAAAGGGGGGTTGGCTGTATTCTCTTCCCAAAGAGCCCACGTGGAAGGCGGGAGGTAAAGAATCCCGAAGTGCCGGGCGGTGGTGGCACACGCCTTTAATCCCAGCACTCGGGAGGCAGAGCCAGGTGGATCTCTGTGAGTTCGAGGCCGGCCTGGTCTATAGAGTGAGATCCAGGACAGGCTCCAAAGCTACACAGAGAAACCCTGTCTCAAAAAATAAAAAACAAAAAACAAAAAAGAATCCCGAAGTGCCTTGCTCAGGCACCAGAGAACACACCTGAAGTCTCCATGTTGCAGTTCTGTGGTACCTGGGGAAACAGGCCCAGTGGCCGCTGAAGGAGGACACTAGCCTCAGGGGATTAGCTTCTCCACAGGGGAGATGACTTGGTCCTTAGTAAATTTATTGTCTTTTTCAATATATGTAAACATAGAGAGGGTCTTTTCTTCCTTAACTGGAATGAGGTCTCTTTAGTTGAACGGATTTAGACACTTTCTATATATCATGTACTATATATGCTGATGGAGCTGCGAAGGAGGTAATACCTGTGGTCCCCAGCTTTGGGGGACAGAGGGACACACAACACGTGGTTTCAGGACCCCGTGACCTTGTTAAGTAGTCACCCCTACAAAAGCTTCGAGCCTCAAAATGTGCATTTGCCACCAACCAGCAGGGCACTGTCATTATACGTCTTGGTGTGTCTGAGCCCAGTCTGACCAATGACGGGCTGTTCAGTTCTTAAACGTCTATGTCATTGAAAGGCACCTGGTCCTTCCTCAACCAACCAGCAAGGTTTTCTGGGTAAAAAGAAAAAAAAATGATTGCAGATGCCTCTTGCTGGGGAAGAACTAAATGTGAACTCACGAAAGACAATGCCTTTGTAGTATCTGCCACAGTTGAATAGTTTCTAGTGAAAACTGGAATCTCTGGGTCCTTCATTAGAGTTGACTATTCACTGAACAGCTGAACTTGGGCTCATGCTTGATGCCGTGGAAGTCCTAAATTCAGACTCGTTTTTTCTTTTGAATTTGGTCCTCCTACTACTCTCTTGTGCCTCCCCTTACTGACTGTTGGGGGCAGTGGGGGGCGGGGGGGGGGAGAGTAGGCCTAAGGGGAAAGGCCAGGGGGAGTTTGTTTGGTTTTTGTATTTGGCTATTAGCACTTGCAAAAGAGGATGCTGGTTTTCGGTCTGAGCTGGCCCATGCGTCCTTTCCTCAGACAGAAATTGTTAATGAGTGTGTGGTAAAAACAGTTTCTCCATTGAAAGGCTTCTAAACTCTGCAGCACCCCAGTATCATCGTCTGACACATTTGGGTGTCCCAGGATCAAAACAATTCGGAACCAAGCAGCATTGTCTCCTTGCCTGCTACCTAATGCCCCACTGGTCCCACCTTTTTTTTCTAGCTTTTTTCGAGGTGGTGGAGAAATGGAGAGACTTTTACTTAAGTATTGGAGCAATGTGCTTTGTCACAGTAGCCAAGAGAGAGAAGCGAGACTTGAGGCTTCTGGAGAGAATGTTCTGAAAGCTGTGAATGATTTAATCTGGTCTCTCCTGCCCAGTGGGTTCCTCTTGCCTCTTCGCTTTGTCTTCCGGAATAGCGCGCCTGTGAAAACAGAGTTAAAGGCACGCAAGCCCGGAGTTGAACATGGGAAAGTTTAACATTTGTTTGTTGAGGCCCCACTGGGTGGAAGGCATTGCCGGCCATGTTGGGGGGGGTCCTTCGTGGAGCACACAGCACGGCCTCCGAGGTTGTGATGTTTGGGGCCTGCGGCAGCCCGAGTGTGAATGTGCTGGCACCTCACGTCTTCCCCTTCTGCTATGAGGAGCTGAGTGGCACTGAAGGGGAATTGCCGAACTTCTCACTTCCCTGTTCCCGAGACTGTGTGGGTTAGAAAAGTTAAAATTGTTTGCATCCTGTCTTTGGGGTGTTGGATTGAGGACAGTGTGTTTTTCTAAATATTGCCATTCTGAGAATTTGAGCCTTCACTGTGTGCTAAAGGCCTTCTGAGCATTAATTTCCTTTAACCTCTGAGCCTCTGACATTGTATTATTGGTCATACTAACTTAGGAAGTATGGCCCCAGAGAAGTTAAACATGGAATAAAAGGTGTTACAGCCAGTAAGTGGTGTAGCTAAAATTTTTCTGGTTCTGTTCAGCTCCTGTGGCACTGCGACCGGCTGCTTGGACCCAAGTAAACACACAGAGACTATATTATTTATAAACTGTATGACGGTGGCAGGCTTCTTGCTATCTGTTCTTATATCTTAAATTAACCCATTTCTATTCATCTATAAGTTGCCACGTGTCTTGTGGCTTACTGGTACTTTTACATCTCACTTCCTCTGTGTCTGGCTGGTGACTCCTCACTCAGCTTTCCACTTCCCAGATCTCTCCTCTCTCTTTGTCCCGCCTATACTTCCTGCCTGGGTACTGGCCAATCAGCACTTTATTTACTAACCAATCAGAGCAACACATTCAGAGCATACAGAACATCCCATAGCAAAGTGGAGAAGAGTATGGTTAAGGACACTCCTTGCTCACACACCATGCACCACCGCAGATCACATAAGCACCCTTGGATACTGTTTTGACCAGCAACCATCTGGTTTTGCCTTCTGTGTAGAAAACTTCTGCCATTGGGAGTAAAGATCTTTCTGGGGTTGAATGCTTTATAACCGACTTCCTGGAATGTAGATGGGTTATACTCAATTTACTGTGTATTGTGAAGTCTTCGGGGTGCTTGTTAAAAGATATTGTTCTAGATTTCTCCCCAATGGCCCTGCTTGAGCTGATGGTTGGGCCTGGAAATCTTCATCTTATACAGTAAATTCTGATGCATGCCTCACTATGAGACCTAAGAGTGGATACTAGGATTACTTTTAAAGAAGTTTATATATTGTTTTAAGTTAGTTATTTGATAAATTTATACTCTTCCCCCACCTTTAAAAAAAAAACTTCCTCTTGCCTTTATGAACCCTGGCTTCTCCCTACCTGTTCATTTCTTGTATTCATTACTTTTGGTCTTCCTTTGTGACCCATTTAGTTTAACAAGGGTCATCTGTGTAGCCATTGGCTTGGAACTTTCCATTTAGAACTTGGTAGAGCACCAGTGGGTACACAATTGAAGGCAATGACCCTCTTTCCCTGAATCTATCAGTTGAAAATAGTTCAGCAGTGAACTGTCCATGTCTGGGTCATGTCTGGGTCATGTCTGGGCCCATTCTGCTGCAGATCCAGAGCTGACATCCACAGTTGCTGAGGGTTTGTGATTGCAATGACTATGTATTGCCCAGAAGACAGCAGTTTGCAGTCTGTCTTCTGGCCCTTTTATTCTTTCCACCCCATCTTCCATGCTGTCTTGTAACACAAATCATAAATGGTCTTATTAATAAAAAACCCAGAGCCAGATATTGGGGTGAAAGCTGAAAGATCAGAGGGATAAAACAAGCCAGCCACAAGTTCTTACCACTAGGAAAATCCTCAGCCCAAAAGAGAGCTACTTCCTGTATACGCATACCTATATGCCTTTCTGTCCCTGCCATCTCACTTCCTCTCTCTTCCCAGCTACATCACTTCCTCTTTCCGCCCAGCTCTATCAGTTCCTGTATGTCTGTACAGACCTCCAGACTTTTATGATTAACTAGTGCTGGGATTAAAGGCATGTGCCACCACGCCTGACTTTGTTCCCAGGGTGGCCTTGAACTCACAGAAATCCTGAATGCTAGGATTGAAGGTGTGTGCTACCACTGCCTGACCTCTATGTTTAATATAGTAGCTGGCTTTTTCCTCTGATCCCCAGATAAGTTTTATTGGGGTGCACAGATAAAATTCCACCACACTGTCTCTTGAGCTTTGGAGGGGATGGTATAAGTATCTTGTTTAGGGCTGATCACTCAACCATCATTATTTCCATCCCTTCTTGTAGCCACAAGTGTGCATTCACTGTAGATCACTGAAAAGAGACTTTTCTGGTTAATGCTGAGAGTGGTAATTGTCAGTGGATGTAAATATATGTTTTGAAGGTGATTCTATACTTTGTTAATTTAGTTAAACAATAGAATTGAATTCCCCCTAGGGCCTATGATCTACCCACTACCATAAGCTTTTGAGTGGGGTTTATAGTATCAAGTATGGAGATGAAGAGTGGACCTCAAATCCTATCAGGGGGATGTTGATTACCTCCATAATGGCCATGCCACTGTTGTGCATGTGGGTATATCTTGCAAGGCCCGTTGGTGACATAGTTCCTAGGATTCCCAGCTGGGTAAGACTGTTGATGCCTTTCTCCCCCAGCCACATGTATAGCACCTTCCAGCATTGTAGGGAGATTTCCAGCTCACTGCAAATACTTTTGTGTGTCTTTCCTGACATTCAAAGATGCGGTTTTATGAATACCCCACCCCCGCCGCCTAGAATGCTCTCCTATCCCAAGTCTCCAGTGAACACCTTTGTATTGCTAGTTTATAGAATAACTGTACCCTAGTAATAATTATAATAATAGGGACTATTTTTGTTTGGTAATGGATATTTCTAGAAGAATAATCCCATGAACTGAGCAAATTGGTTGAGCACCAATTTATACAGTTCTTACAGAGCATGAAATTGCTATAATCAATATGGGATAAAAGCCCTGAAGGATTACAGTCATACAATATAAGCCTTCAGGATTCATGTGTGGCCTCGGGTGCATGAGCCTACAGCACAGCAACTGCCCTGTTAATATGTGCCAGTTATTGTTGACAGACCTTGCTAATGATCACATCCCTTTGTTTATGCCGCCAATGTTCCTGAATGTGTAGTATGTCCAAGGTATTGTAAGTGGATGTTTCCATCCCTCCAGCAACTCCCAAATACCTGGCAGCCCCCTCCCCCAAATTACCGCACAGAGGCTTATATTAATTATAAATGCTTGACTGGTAGCTCAGGCTTGTTACTAGCTAACTCTTACATTTTAAGTTAACCCATATTCATTATTCATGCTCTGCCATGTGGTGGTACCTTTATTAGCATGGCAAGTCCATCTCCTGCCTCCTTTGCATCTGGCTGGTGCCTCCTGACTCTGCCCTTCTCCTTCCCATCACCCTTAATTTGGTTGCCCTGTCTATACTTCCTGGCTACTGGCCAATCAGAGTTTTATTAAAACTTGAGTGACAAACCTTTACAGTATACAAGGGGATTATTCCACAGCAACGTACCATCCACACTGTGGAGAATGCAGAAAGTTGTCTAAGCAACTTTGTCTGACCTAAAGCAACTTACAATTCATCAAATTTGACATTGCTTACACCTGCAAAAAATCATTTCTAGTTTTAAACCTTACTTCTCCATAGTGACTTGTGGAGAGTTTAAGTACAGTGCACATTTGAGAGTAATGTGAGATTTCAGAAACTACCTATGAGCTTTCAGAAACTTGGAGAGAAATTGAATAACTTCATACTCAGGTGGGGTGGCTTGTGCCCATAATTGTAACATTTGAGAATCTGAGGGCAGAGGCTGTCTTGAATTCAAGGAGAGCCTGTGCTGCACAGGGAGCCATATCTCAATAAACAGAACAAGACAAACAAGCAAAAAGAAAAGGAAACAACAACAAACTCACAAAAGAAAAATTGAATACCTGTTAGATTTAATAATAAGTTAATAATTTTGTCTTTTATAATTTTTATTCTAGTTGCTTTTTATTATATTTTGCAAAAGTTCTGGGTTGTGATGCACTGGAAATAATAATAAAAATTTTCACTGAGACTGGATGCCATGCTGGTCTTGAATTTGTGATGGTTCTTCTCCTGCTTCTGAGAGGTGTGGTGGTTTGAATAGGTATGGCCACCATAGACTAATGTGTTTGAATGCTTGGCCTATAGAGAGTGGCATTATTAGGAGGTGTGGCCTTATTGGAGGAAGTGAGTCACTGTGAGCGCAGGTCTCCTATGCTCAAGCTATACCCATTGTGGGACACAGTTCACTTCCTGTTGCCTGAGGATCAAGATGTAGAACTCTCGGCTGTCCCCCCAGCACCATGCCTGCCTACACGCTGCCATGCTTCCACCGTACTTCCTGCCATGACAATAATGGACTAAACCTCTGAAACTGTGAGCCAGCCCCCATTAAATGTTCTCCTTTATAAGAGCTGCCATGGTCATGGTGTCACTTCACAGCAATAGATATTCTCACTAAAGCAAGACAGATACCCGAAGACAGGCATGTACCACCACCACACTTTAGCTGAAAACATAATTGTTAAAAACGAGACCTCCACCACAGATGGTTGAGAAGCCACTTTTAAAGTATCTTTTCTTAATTTAGAAAGTATTGGTTTCCCCCCTCCAGTGTTAGTTTCTTCTTCATCTTGTAAATTTATGTCAGAGGAAACTACTAGGTATTAAATTTTAGCCAGGGTGCAAATACAGGGAAAGAAAGCCATCTTTGATTCAAAAAAAAAAAAAAAATTCGTCCAAGCAGATGTACAGTTACTTCCTCACAAAACCAAGATAAAGCACTCCCAAGGTTAACATGCATGAAATAGGAATGCAGTTTGAAAGTCAAAATCCTTCTTAAAGTGAAGATTTGGTGAGGTCTAAATATTGTATTAGATTCCTATCAGATATATTAAGCCAGTTTGACAGGATAAAGCTATAGTTTCAGATTATAAATAACTAAGGAGAATTAACATCTGGATACATTTATGCCAGGATACTTTTTTGGCTGATCTCACGAGAGTCTAGTAGAAAACACGTGGACCCCTGAGTCAGCCAGGCTGATGGGCCATGACCCTGAACTTCAGCCATCCTGCCTATGAAATGAGACTGCTTGTGAGTGGAAAGGTCATCCCAGGGGACCACTAGGCCTTCTCCATTTTTGAATGCTTATGGACTTAATGACATAATCTTTGTTGTTGTTTTGTACTGGGCGTTCATTCTAAGTCCCTGTGCATGATGGACAAGTGCTCTATCTTTAAGCTACATCCCCAGCCCCCAAATCATCTTACACTACTATATTTCTATGGTCTAAAATATTATTTATTGCCGGGCGGTGGTGGCACGTGCCCTTAATCCCAGCACTCGTGAGGCAGAGCCAGGCGGATCTCTGTGAGTTCGAGGCCAGCCTGGTCTACAGAGCGAGATCTAGGACAGGCACCAAAACTACACAGAGAAACCCTGTCTCGAAAAACCAAATTATATATATATATATATATATATATATGTGTGTGTGTGTATATATATATGTATATATATATATATAATTTATTTTAAATTTTGAGAGCAGAGTGTAATTTATCATTTCCCTTTTCACTTTCTTCCCTCTGGGCACTCCCATATACCATTTCTTGGTTCTCTTTCAAATTCATAGCCTCTTGTTTTTCACTAGTTGTTGATACACACACACACACACACACACACACATACACACACACACATACACAGCTAATACTTGCTCTGTCTGTGGGATGTTACTTGTGTGTATGTCTTCAGGGCTGACCATTTGGTACTGGATAGCCAATCGGTGTGCTCCTCCCTGGGAAGACCTTTTCTCCCACTCTCGGCATCCTTAGCTGCCTGTAGTTCTTTGTGTAGGATTTCCCCCGTTTGTGGTAGTGTGTCTGTTGTTGCTCAGCTCACATTCGGGCAGTCATGTTGGCGAGACTTTCTGGATGTAGTTTCCCACATTCCTAGGAGACAGAGTCTCACAGTAAACTTCCTGCCCCGGCTTTCGTCTCTCTGGCCCCTCTTCCGTAATGTTTTTTGAGCCGTGGGTGCAGTTGTGTTGTGAATATTTTCATGTTTTAAAATGAATTTCTGGAAATTAAGAACTCCTCCTCTGTATGCCGTGTATTTCTTGACAGAGTCCTCTCATGTTACCAACGTGGAAAGGATGGGAGTCTTGAAGTAGACAGTATGGAAATGGAGAATGGCAGAGATAAAGCATGTAACAAAAGTAGAGAGGAAAATAAAGGTCATGGCTCTTCAGGGTATCCTTGATCTGTAGGAGCTGCGTGTGAAAGGCCAATGTGGGAGCATTCACAGCCACCTGGGGAAAGTTGGCAGAGAAGAGATGCCCTGCCCTGTACATCCTCTTGAACTCTTAAAGTGTAACCCAAATGTCGGCCGTGATCGCCTTGCCTTCAAAGCTGATACAGTCATGGAAGGACCACATGGGAGGAGAGGAAGGAGGGGAAACAGTGGTCAGGTTGTAAAACAAACCAAAACAAAGCCAAGCCAAAAAGGGGTCCAATAATGTGATGGGCTTTGGGAGTTGGTTGGCTAATAGTCAGACTCCTTTCATGTTAGAGGACGTTTTTGTGGAAGTTTGTCTTACAGGTCTTGTACCTGATGTGCACATCTGCACATGGATGCTTTTAGGTGATCTAAGGAGGTCTCAAAAGAAAACTGTCTTTAGAAGGCATATTTGATTTTAGATGGCGGCCAGGCTCGAAGCGAGAGAGAGTGAATATGTCATTCTGTGTTCCTCTTCAACTCTCTACTTCAGAGGACATGTCTTGTCCACAGCCTGCCTGAAAGGGAGCGCTCTTTCCTTTCTCACTACAGTCCCTGTGTCCTGAGAAGACCTTATACACAGGAAGTATTGATTGGCATTTGTCAGTGACCCTGCAAACTGCTTTGTTTTAGGAGGCAGTACAAGTATTGATTAAACACTCGGCCGATGTCAATGCGAGAGACAAGAATTGGCAGACCCCCCTCCACGTGGCAGCAGCCAATAAGGCTGTCAAGTGTGCAGAAGTGATCATCCCACTATTGAGCAGTGTCAACGTCTCTGACCGAGGAGGACGCACAGCCTTGCACCATGCAGCTCTGAATGGACACATGGAGGTGAGTGTTCGCCTCAGTGGGAACTGGGACACGCTCCTCAGACCCTGTTAGCCACAGATGGAGCCATTGTGATGGTTGAGACTTTATGTGAATGTCAGTATAATAGAGGTCTGTCACTTGGGCAATTATATCCATTCTCAAATTCAGACCATAATGAACTGAGAAAGTAGACTGTCACACCCGTCTTCTCTTGGCATGTGTGGCAGGGCCTGCTGTGATACCATCTTTCTTGTCTAAATCCCTGACTTGCTGTTAGGGTTGAGCTAATTTGGTGTAGATCACATGTAGGCGGTGAGGAGCCCTCATCATTGCAGAGGGAACACTTGATTTCATTGTTTTTTTTTTTTTTTTATCTTCCAGATGGTCAATCTACTCTTGGCCAAAGGGGCAAACATCAATGCATTTGACAAGAAGGACCGGCGTGCTCTGCACTGGGCAGCGTACATGGGTGAGGATTCTGTGTGTGGAAAGCAAAGTGCAGGTGTCGTTACTAGCTCAATGGGAGAGCGAGTGCCTCGTGTGCATAAGACCCTGGTTTTGATCCCCAACATAACAAACAACAACTAAAAGCCACAAGCGGATGACCTTAACTGCGGAAGCCACAGGCCCTTGTTGACCGTGTAGGCTTTCTTGGGCAAGTCTGACTTAAGCGTCGGATTCCACTTGAATGAAGATTTGGCCCGTTTTCCTGGCATCTGGAAAGTGCTCCAGTTGGCCAGCTGCCTTGTCAGAGGCTTATTTATCCCAACAGAGGGGGAGGATGACTCATGGCCTGGATCTCCCTGAGCATTCTTCACTCTGGATTGGAAAGCGACACACTTTGCGTGTATGTTAGCTTGTTATGGCATCAAATAAAGTGTTTAGAAAAGAAAGTAGACTATTTAGCAAGGCAAGGACACCATGCTCTTTGTCCCTGCACTTCTAAATATTTTTGAAATAAACCAAGGGAAGGAAGAGAGGAAAGTTTCCTGGCTCCTTTGTAGGTAGAAGTGGTGGAGTTCCCGTCCATCAGGCTTCTGCTACGCTGGGTTCAAAGTGGAGGCCCACGGGCTTCCCTTCTGTCCACCTCACTCTGCTGGAGTTGAAGACATAGGGTGCCTCTCTGTTTTGTCCTTTTCTTTTGATCAGCACAAAGATCTTAGACAAATGATAGTCTTCCCAGTTGATTTCAATGCAGACATGAGACATGAAGAACTAAGATCCTTCTGTTGTGTTTCTGGTTGGAAAAGAACCATCAGTTAGAAAAGAAGACAGGGTTCTGTGAGACGAGTTGCACACAAGCTGATACCCATCGGGGGATATTGTTCTGGTAAATTCCAGAGCATCCACACAGAGGGACCCAGTAGGGAGTACAGCAATGGTGTCCATGTGTGTTTATAAACACCCAGGGCTTGTGATGCACTAAGGAGGGATGCCTCATAGAGAAATACAGACATGTATCGTATTCTGTATGTACGTATAGAATATGGTAATATGTGTAATATTTTCCATTGCTGTGGAAACTTCTAAACAGTGAAGGGAAACTTGGAAAATAAATAGTGAAATATTAGATGGTATCGCCAGCGATTGGTGATTGGCTTCTTTTTTTGAGCATTTTTGCCTGTTTGAGTCAGTTTGATAAACATACATGTCTTTTATCATCACTTCAAAAATTAACATTAATTGTAGGGGGCGGGAAAGAGTGGATTGGGGTAAGAATAAAACAAATCACTTCACTACAGATTTCTGAATGAATTCTTAGACTTACAGATCCCAAGAATCTTAAAAATTTGTAAGAATTAACTCTTTGTGTAGCAAAAGACCTTGAACTGCTCCTCCTACCCCACCCCCCAGTGCTGGAATTACAGACCTGTGTCGCTCTATCTGCCCGGCCCCTTCTTTCATTTTTGAGTGTCACAGACCTTTGAGTTGGCTAAAAGCAATCAGATGTTTAGATAAAATGTACACTGAGCTATTCAAAGAATCTGGGGGCTTCAAGCTTCTGCTCTCCTGATGTATGGTTAAAATATCTTGGTGTCCTGAAGAAGTCAAATCATTATTACCCATGTCATCAGGATGCAGATGGGAAAGCACACATGTGGGTGACAGTTCTTAGGAGCTAATGGGGTAAAAATGGGAACAAACAGCTTGAGATAGCACCACTAGTAATTGAAAATATTTTGTCCTATAAACACGTTTTTTGTAGATAAAGAATCAAATTTTGATGACGCAAGCTCACACACCTCCCACCCCTACCTACACCCGCCACATCCTTCACAGACTTTAGGTCTTGCAGTCAGTATTTGTCTCCTGCCCTTCAGTTAGCTTCGATGTCTGTAACAGTGAACTTAAGCTTGGGGTGATCTTCAATTATAAAATAAAGGCCAAACACGTTTATCATTGTGAATCAGGGAGCAGAGTTCAAATGCCCACAACAGTTGAGATTAGGAGGGTTTTCTATTTAGTGAATAATTTACGGGAGTTATTTTACAGGGTAACATAAGAAATTGCCCTTTTAAATTTAAATGGATTAAAACCCATCAAAGCAATGGCAGTTTCAGATTTAACCGTAATCTGGGAGTATTCTGATTTTTTTTCTTTAGTTAGTTTTCTAAACTAAATTGTTACTGTTGGGCTTTTTTGGTGAGGAATGGTAATGGTTTTCCTTTTAACACAACCCTTGTACTGTTTCTGTTTTGAGGCAGGATCTTGCTAAGCCACCTAGGCTGGTCTGGAATTCACTCCGTAGCCCACGCAGTCTTTGAACTTGTAATTTGCTGTCGTCCGTCTCCCAGTTGCTGGGATTGCACACTCAACTTCAGTACAACTTTCAAAAGGCTGTGACACTAACGTGTTGTCACTTTCTGGTTCTTTGTTGTCACGGTGAACAGCCATCACCTTTGCTACATCTCATTCAAGTCTTATTGACTCATCCTCCTTCTTCCCGTGGGTGGGACTGATACAATGTCCCGCACAGAGTTGGTACTCAATAAATGCTCATTGACTATTTTCCATGAGGCAGCGTGGATCAGAAAAACACTGGTGGTTAAAACAAACAAACAAAAAAAAGGAGCTAATAATGATCTTTTTGGATGCAACACGTTGTTGCGTTGCCTATTTAAGGTTAATGGTGTTTTTGCTGCTTTGTTCTGTCAAGGCCACCTGGAGGTTGTGGCCCTGCTTCTTAACCACGGCGCTGAAGTTGGCTGCAAGGATAAGAAGGGCTACACCCCGCTGCATGCTGCAGCCTCCAATGGGCAGATCAACGTTGTCAAGCATCTCCTGAACCTGGGGGTGGAGGTAAGCCCAGGGGCTGTGCCACAGCTCGGTTCATGTCTTTCTGCATTTTCTCCCGCTCTGAAATACAACCCTGTTCGCATTTTTATTCAAGTGGGGGAAAACTTATTTCCTTGGGTCCTGTATTTCTTTTTATGTGAGCTGATAAATTGTGATAGGGGCATTGATTAAATAGCAGGCAACCAGAAACAGACTATATACATGGAGACTCTATACATGGAGACTATATACATCTCTCTCTCCCTCTCTTTCTACATAGTTTCTCTGTGTGGCCCTGACTATTCTAGATCTTGCTCTGTAGACCATGCTAGGCTCAAACTCAGAGATCTGCCTACCTCTGCTTCTTCCACCTAGTGCTGGGATTAAAGGCGTGTGTCACCACCTCCTGGTTAACATTTATATCCTGTGTAATATGTAATAATCAGTTATGTAAAGAGGACCCCCAGAAGCTGACCTGGGAAATCATGGGCCACAGTCCAAGAGGGAGAATGGATGGCAGGGATTGAACAAAGGGACTTGGATGTTGAGCTACAGTCGGCTGTGGGAGGCCAGCTCCCACCTTTTAAAGGGTTCCTGTGAGGAGGAGAGAGGGATAAGAAGCTTTAAGATAGAAAGATAGTGAAGAGGAGAAAGACAGAAACACAGGATAGCTTCGGGAGGACCTGGATCAAAACCCAATGGTCCCTTCTGTCTCTTCAAAAGGGCTTTTTATAACAATGCCAAGGGGTGGGGCAAAAGACCTCCCCCTTACTAGATTAAAACATACCACACAGCCAAGTGCAGACCCTTCCAAACACCTGGTAACCACACCCGTGGTCAAATCAGCCCCTTATGCAGCCCTGCTGGGTAAAGCAAGCTCAGGTTCTCAGACCCTGAGTAAGCTCTCACTAGGAAACCTCTGTGGGTCTCTACAGTCCCATTCTCCTTCAGCCAGGCACAGTCATGCTCAGGGTATCTTACCCCTGGGTAAAGGAGAACCGGGTGCTGTGAGAGACCAAGGTGGTGATGCCTGACCCTTGAGCAGGTCTGGGAAAGCAGTAGGGAGCTGTGGACGACATACCTCAGTCCCGCAGGTGGGTCAGCCTGTGAGGTATCAGGCTCCAGAGTGAGAACGGAATTGATTCTGAGCCGGACTCAAGGGCACGGGGTCCACAAGTCACCTCTCTTGCTAGCCCTGTCCCCTCTTCTCATAGTCACTGTTCCCGAGCCCATGACTTTGGGGTTTGTTCTTTGCTTTTCTGACATTTTGAGAGTGTCTTTGCCTTTTGTCTTGTTTGTCTCCCTCCAGCTGGGAAAACCCCTCCACAGGCTGAAACCTCTGATACCTCATGGGTCATTTTTTGTCATATTCAATTTTACCTGTCTTTCCTGGGGGTGGGAGGTGGGGGAGGGAGAGAGGCACTCTCGGGATACCTGCTGGGGAGCAAGTGAGCTCTGAATAATTATGCTGACTTATGTGGATATTTCCTCTCCCTCGCCAGGGCCATTAGGCCTTTTGTGGCAAACGGAGTAAATTGGCCCCAGTGATTTTAATTGCCCTGTGTTGGACGCTTTGCAGATTGATGAAATCAATGTATACGGAAACACAGCACTGCACATTGCCTGCTACAACGGCCAAGATGCTGTCGTGAACGAGCTCATCGACTATGGTGCTAATGTGAACCAGCCCAACAACAGTGGCTTCACCCCGCTGCACTTTGCAGCGGCGTCCACTCATGGTGCTCTGTGTCTGGAACTGTTAGTAAACAATGGGGCCGATGTGAACATTCAGGTATGACCCTCAGTCTCTCTGCCTTAAACACCTTTGCACTGAGCCCTAGAACTTAAGCAACCCTTGTCAGTTATGCTGTGTGTTCGTGAATTGGAAGCACTTTGATCCACACAGCTTTATCCTGGGTTGAGGGGCTGTGGAAATTGCTGGGTTGCCTCTCCGGGTATGATGGTACCAGCATGCAGGCAGCAAGGCTCCAATCATATCTCCTTTGTGGGTTAATGAATGCTCAGGGTGAATGTCGGGTCTTAAAAGTGCCACCTCAGCCCATATTTTAACACAGATACCTGTGGTTAGCTGGTTGGGCAGAGCTGCTGAGAACACAGAGGAATGGCTGACTATTCCCATCCCCAGCATGGCTTTCAGATGCTTTCTCCCAGCAGGCTATAACAGTGGTTCCAGTGATGGAGCAGTGACCCAAGTGCTGTGAGCATTCCTTCAGCCATGGAGTTGACTAAGGACTGCTCTGCTCTTGATTTGATAGTGGAGGGAAGGGAACTTGAAGATGAGATGTAATCTCTGGCCATACAGATTCACAATAGAGGAGATAAAATACACCCGGATGGCTAGGAGGCAAGAGAGCATGTGATGAGTACCAAGAGCAAAAGAGTAGTGAAACGTTGCAAAGTAGATGACACACATGTTCGCTTGTTTCTTGTCTGGGGATAAAAAAACAAAACAAAACAAAACAAAACAAAAACCGAGCTTGTTTTTGAGCTAAGAAGATTATAAATTGAGAGGAGCCACAGAAATAATTCGAGAGAGGACATTCCCAACTGAGAATGGTGTGAGCAAGGGAGTGGGGAGCCGTGAACTCATGATTTACCGGCTCACCATGGTGGCTGGTGGAGGCAGCCTGTGTGTCTGTGCCCTCAACGTTCCCCATTTGGGTTGTACTGAAACACCCTTGCCCCATGGCAGAATATCCCAAGCAGTGCCCTCCACCATCCCTTACCACTCAGCACTAGGTATAGAATGAATGTGTAGAATGTATAGAATGTGGGACTCTGGAACACCAGGAAGCACCCTGACCACTAAGGTAAGCACACAAGTGGTTAAACAGTCACTGTGTCATCTGTGGTCATCTGTGGGTCTTTCAAGGGAAGTCAGATGAGGGACTTCAGTTAAAGATACCATCTTTGTAACCCTCCACTGAACTCACAGTTTGAAAACCCTCTGTGATCAATGGGCATGTTATTTTTAAATACAAAAGAAAGTGTTTTTTTTTCATCCTGAGAAAAAAATAAGCGTAACTGTAGCAGACCTGCAAATGGGAAGGCTTCGCAGTAATTGAACGTCTGTAAAACTGGTCCAGGTTGTGAGTCCTGAAGATGAGGAATGGGAGGGGCCTCTGGAGGGAGAAACTTTGCAGAGAGAGAGAGTCAACAGAGCTTGGCAAGGGAAGAGAGGGGAGCTGGAGATGAGGAATGGAATCCAGGGAAAGGGAGGTGGTACTATAGAGTGGTCACGTGCTTTGATCCGGGGCTAGACTGCCTTAGCTTCAGATAGATCAGTCAATCCTAGCATTGACTTCAGATAACTAACCAAACGCGACCCATCTGAGCCTCAGTTTTTTTTATGTGTAAAGTTAGGGAGATAATAGCATTGTCTTCATGGTCATGTTGTGAAGATTAAACATAGTTGTCATACCTAAATTATACAGATCAAAATCTGTCATACAGTAAGCATTTGATATTGTTCACATTCATTGAGAGGATGTCAAGAACATGAGTAGGTATAGGAGGTAAACTGATGCACTTAGTTTATTTTTCTTTGTGTGTGTGTGTGTGTGTGTGTGTGTGTGTGTGTGTGTGTGTGTGTGTTGGAAGATAAGCAAATAAGACATTATGAATAGAAGAAAAGATGAGCTCCTGAGGAGCATGATGATCATGACAATTGAAATATTCTGTTTAATTCAAGGTCAGTGTTGGATTCTACCTTGCAAAAAGGGTTACTGTTTGTCACAAAGCAATCTTAGTTCATGCTAGCTTTCCTTTATGACTCAGGCCTTGACCATACTTAAAAGAGCTTTCTTGTTTAATTAAGTGAATTCTCAAAATAAAGCTTTCAAAGCCTTAAATCTGATAGGAAAACATACCCAGGAAATTGGGGGAGACTAGGAATTAAGAAAAGTATTTTCCCCCATAAAAGCAGAGCCTTAAACAAATAGAAGAATTGAATAGAGTCTCCTGAGCACATAGGCAATGTTGCCCTTGTCCAAAGTTCCAGTGACAGGTAGCAACATCCAGGGGCCAGTGTGAAGAATTTTTCAGGCAGAAAATGAAGTGTAGCAGAGTTGTAGTTTTAGCTTGATTGAGTTCTACGTTTTGAAGACCAAAGGAGCATTGCCCTTTGAATGGCGTTGGTTTTCAGTATTTTTGTTTTTGTTTTGAAACAGTGAGCACCCTTTCATCCATAACATGTAAGCAAAGCAGCCCCAAATGGTAGCCATGAAACTTAGGACAAATGACTACTACTGCCTAGCCTTATTAGTCAGTGAACAAAGGCAACAGTCAGCACGGGTAGATCTGAAGTGGGCCTCATCGGCACCAAACATCCCATCTTTTTACCATCGGCGGTCATCTCTGCTTGTCTGTGCCTTCACTAGAGACCCACGCAGCCGAAGGAGCAGAGCGTGGTTGCCGTCTTCCTGCAAGACTGGCTTTGCAGTCTCTGCACTAGCCACTGCCTGCTTCTGCTTGGCTCACAGCCGCAGTTCAGCTACCAAGTGAGTAATCCTTGGTAGAGCCCTCGCAATCATTTCCAGGCATGGGAAGGCACTGGCTTCACTATTTACCAAGATATTTCCTAAACACTGGAGTGTTTATACCTTTATATACATTTAATTAAATCATAATTACTTATGTGTTTATATTAAATTTAAGAGCAAATCCTGGAACAAAATTTTAAGAAATAGCACCATCTATGGACAAGTTAGTGGCAGCTCTGAAATTCCCACCTTCGCTTTCTGTGAGTCTCAGATTGCCATCCCTCTTGCTTGAAGGGCTTGTGGGTTTTGGTTTTTGATTTTTTTCTTTCTTTCTTCTCTCTCTCTCTCTCTCTTTTTTTTTTTTTTTTGGTTGTTGTTTTTTAAGTCTTTATTCCAAAGCAGTTCCCAGGTATTTGAGTTATTGGGACTGTCTGCACCCCAGACCAAGCTTTGGAGTTAGATGGTTTTTAGAAATGTCCATGAATGTTTCAAGGTCAGTGATGAAGACAACCTCATCCTCTCAATGGCTTTTCCTTTTCCTTTAAAAGGTGCCAGGCATCTGTCTTTTTTCCATATTTTCTGATTCCTTCTATAATCATATTACATAGATCCTGTTAGCTTTCCTCCCATCTACTGAAGAAAATTTTAACTCTAGTATTTTTTTTTTTCTTCAACTAGGATGTAGTTACCACTGTGGTTAACTCTTCCGTTGGCATAGAGTTTGGATAACTACTTTACTCTTTTCAAAGGAATACCTAGGATATAATAAAGCTCCTTCTGCCGAAACAAAACAACCTATAGTCTAAAGCATGGCTCTTGCCTTTGAGTCTACCATGCAAGCGTGAGACGATACCCTGGGCCCGTTCAGAATCAGTAGATTGAGCTGGTTCACAGAATTCCTATCACCAATCAGCACCCTAGGTAGGGGTGGATCTGGGTCCTCTAAGAGATACTTATTTAGTGATTGTTCAGCTAGGGATTTTAAAAACAAAGCCATTTTAAAGCATAGATGCTTAGATTTTATCTAAGGTTGAATATTCATGTGTGGCACTTCATTTTTTTTTTTTTTTTTTTTTTTTTTGGTTTTTCGAGACAGGGTTTCCCTGTGTAGCTTTGCGCCTTTCCTGGAACTCACTTGGTAGCCCAGGCTGGCCTCGAACTCACAGAGATCCGCCTGGCTCTGCCTCCCGAGTGCTGGGATTAAAGGCGTGCGCCACCACCGCCCGGCGGCACTTCATTTTTTTAACCTCAGACTTGAGGAAACATTTCTACTGATATTTAGGAAAATGACAGTGATACAAGCTTTAAAAATACCCAAGGCCAGCAAGCTGGTTCAGCAAGTAACGGCTCCTGCCACCAAGCCTGTGGACCTGAGTTAGAACGTTGGGTACCACATGATAAAAGATGAGAATAGCGGGCTCCCTCGAGTTACCCCCTGACCTCCATATGTGCATCCACACACATACACATTAAATAAATTAATTAAAATGTAATAACATTGAAGATCAACACACAATGAAGATATGGTCACTCCTCACTGTAAGTCCAAACGTATCATCAACTTAAAACTATTTTAGCAAACTCCTTCCCCGTACTGAATGTCACAGCTTGGCAGCAGTCCATGCAGCATCTCTGTTACATACCTGCATGCTGCTGCCGTCACAGCACACCTCCAGGGCTTCATTCTGCATGTTGCAGCCTGGAAAAGGAGCTGCATTCAAGCTCCGAGGCACAGTTCCTACTGAATAGGAACAGGTCCACGTAATCACAGGGTTCAGAGTGCTGTGTGGAGTGTTGTGAGTTGGGTGAAGTCTGCATACCTGCTCCTCTGGAGATGCTTTTGTCCCAGAATCATGACAGTTTCTTTCAGACTCATTTTTATTTCTTAATTAGCTGTGTGGGAGTCTGATATTTGGTATGATAACACTCAGTAGATAAGTTCTGTACATCTATGTTTTGTCTTAGCCCGTTTTAGGAAGTTTCATTTTTTTTTTTTTAATCATGAGTAAGACATAAGTAAATGGAGCACACATTTTAGTATCTAAAGTAAAATGGAGGGATGGTGCAGGGTTTCCCCTTAGTTTTGAGAGTTGTATCAATTAAGTCAGCTACAGGTCAGACAGGTCCACGCAAGTTCACAGATCACTTACCTTTCTAGAAGCTGAGAAGTACACCAAGGAGATGTCCCTTGTCAGCTGATGGCAAGGGAGGAGAAAGCATTTTGGATGATCACTTCCCTAAGGGTTTTTAAGATGTGTTGTTAGTTTTTTTTAAATTGAAAGACAAGGAGGCTGGTGAGATGGCTTAGCAGGAAAAGGTACTTGATGTGCACGCCTGTGACCTGAGTTCGATCCCCGGAACCCACACATAGCTGGAAGGAGAGAATGTACTCTATGAAGCTATCCTCTGGCTTCCATATGTATACTATCCCTGTCCCCCATTCCCACCATTGAACACACACGCACACACACACACACACACACACACACACACACACACACACAATCATAGAAATAATACAACTTAAAAAATTTAAAGATGTGGTGTTACATAGTACCTGGAGAAGTCTTATATATTGCAACTTTTTTGTATATAATATTTGTATTTGTGAATTTCATACATGTATACAGTGTATTTTGATCAAACTTAATTGCCCTTCCCTAGATCAGATTTCCCCACCATAGATGCATGGGTGTGAGGCCACTCACTGAAGCGAGGCCAGCTTACCAGGGACTCTCCTTCCGTTAGCAGCCCTCAGTGGTCAGTAGCTCACAGCTGGCGGTGAGGGCTCATGGGCATGGCCCCCATCCCTGCTGGAATCCATCCCTGCTGGAATGTGGACTGGGTTGATCATGTGGAGGGGAGGGTTCCTCCACAAGAGGAACTGCTCTGAGTTCCTGAGTGTCAGTCCCATCTCATCCAGAAGACAGTTTGTCCCAGTCCTCCCCGGCCTCTGCCTCTTGGGATCTTTATCTTTTTATTTCAAAATTATCTCTTCTTTGTAGTTGTTGACCACACTTTTAAAACAAAATTGAAATTGCTATTCCCAGGATGTCGAGAGTGGTTTTCCCAGTTCATTCCAGGCCAATGATGCTGGCTCACAACTCCTTTGTTTCTCCTTTCTTGTTTTGTAGAGTAAGGACGGCAAAAGTCCCCTGCACATGACGGCTGTCCATGGAAGGTTCACGCGGTCACAAACCCTCATCCAGAACGGTAAGGGACCCGCTTCGGTGGGGCTTAACAGTGTTCTCAGATTACATTGGCTTTAACAGCTACATGAGCATTGTGATACTGTGTTTAGTTTCCTCCAGTAGTGGGGAGAATGTAAAACCATGTTGTAGTCAATTCCTGACAGGTGAAAAACAGGTGTGCCCAGCTGTTGGGAGAGATGACCAGGTTTAAAACACTGTAGTTTTTCACTTTTAGTGAAGCTAAGCCTCTATAGCTTGCATTTTCTAACAGCTGGTCTAAGATATTTTTAGATTGCTGAACCCAACAAAGTTCCCCAAGTTTCAGCTCATTAAACCACATGGACAAAAGTAGAAGAAGTCAGGTGACTCGGGGTAAGCAGGTAAGAGTGTGTGTTGAAAGCAGAGGCTTGATGGAGAGCTGGGAGAGCCAGGTAACACAGCCGTTTTCCAGACGCTCAACAGCAGTGGACTTGAGCATCACTGGGCTGTCTCGGAGGCCAAAGTCCCTGAAGACTCACTGCGCGTCACAGCTCATGGTAGCCCTGGGGTCAGGGTTGACACCTGTGAGCAGGTTAACTTTGACAGCACAACTTAGATGATCTTAGCAAGCCTTAGAGACAATCAGAAAGCAAGAATAACAAAAAACAAGTTTAGGCCAGGCATTCAGCTGACATTTCTGGTCCGTTTGGTCACGTCTAAACTATGTTTAATAGACTCAAATCTTCCAATTCTCAAAATTCTAATGCGAGTGACTTTTCTTGGATCTCTTTATTTTGTAGCTGAAAGAATTTTGGGCGCAATGGAAAGTTAGTAGCATTGAGTTATAACTTAGGTACTCAAGTCA
Source organism: Peromyscus californicus insignis (assembly GCF_007827085.1). Lineage (NCBI taxonomy): Eukaryota > Metazoa > Chordata > Mammalia > Rodentia > Cricetidae > Peromyscus > Peromyscus californicus. Next base: position 8,666,071 of record NW_026294514.1, on the reverse strand, counting down.
TAAAAACCAAATATATATTTCTATGAATATTATATATATTTGTATATTGTATATATTCTCTTTATAATATATATATAAAACCAGTCACTGATGATGCTTAGGAAGCAGAAACAGCAGCAACACAGGTCGTAAACTGACATTTATAACCATGCCGGTGAAGCCGTGTGAGAAGACACCTGAGCAAGCTTCCTTGCGTCAAGAAAGGCAATGTGGAAATTCACTGCAGAACACCCATTGTTCCTAGCCTGCAGCATGATCCATAGACATCCATAAATAAAGGCCTCTCCCTTTGAGGTCTTTTCTTAGCCTGTTGTATTTCTCACAGGCTTTTCACAAAGTATCTGTCCCCCTCAAGACAAATAAGGCTTAAATTAAGAATATATTTTTAGCATACTCTTTTGGTGTGTGTATTATGTGTTGTATGTTATGTGTGTGGTGTACATATGAGAACATATGTGTGAGTGCCTGAGCAAGCTCATACAGAGGCCAGAGCAGGATGCTTGGTGTCTTCCCCTGGCTCTACCTTATGGCTTTGAGACAGGGTGTCTCCCTGAGCAGCTTGGGGCTGCAGCTAAGCTGGTCAGCAAGGTCTCAGGTCTGCCCATCTCTCCTTCCTAGTGCCAGGGTTATGTGCACGAACGGCCATGCCCAGTTCTTCATGTACGTGCTGGGGATTTGAACTTATGTCTTGTGCTTACAGAGCAAGTGCTCCTACTCACTGGGCCATCTCCCCAGCCCCTTGAATATTTTTATGTGAGTTTAACCAGTGGCTTTTAGCGATATGGAACAAAAAGGTTTGTCTCTTATTAAAGCAATCTCCAGTGGCGGAGACAAGGCTGGAGAGTTAAAAATCATTGTGTGTATGAATGTTTTACCTGTGTGTGTATATGTGTATCATGCATGTGCCTGTTGCCTGCAAAGACCAGAGGGTGTCAGATTCCCTGGAATTGGAGTGACAGGTGGTTGTGAGCAGACATGTGGATGCTGGGAATTGAACTTGGTCCTCTGCAAGAGCAGTAAGTGTTCTTAACCACTGAGCCAGCTCTTCAGCCCTTATGAGCTGTTTTGTTTTGTTTTTCCTTTACCAGTCTATCCCTCTGCTGGACCACACTCTGCATCTCCTCCAATTCAAGTATGGCTCAGCTCCCTCTCCCATAGTAGTGTGCTTATAGCACTTTCAGGGGCTGTTGGCTGCCTTGACTTCTCCATCAGTCCAACTTTGAGTTTGGTGCACTTCAAAGTGAGGAAAAGAGCCGCAGTTCTTAGTTTCCAGGCCCCTTTGTTATAGCCTATCCCATCACTGACTGGCTGGTACCTAGTTTACGGGTGGGCCAGGATGCTCAGGCCTGAGCTGATGAGATACAGTGGCTGTAACACAGAGGTTAGTACATGTAATGATCGAGCTAACTTTGACTGAATGTTCATGCTGTGCCAGACTCTTGGCTAGATACTCCTATATAATTCCTTCTCACCATCCCAGGAGGAACGTGATCAAGTTCACTTCAAAGGTGAAGAGAGTGAGGCAGAGCATCCAGTGGTCACGAGCTGGGCTCTCTGAGTAGCATGTGGAGGAGAACAGGGTTTGGAGCACAGTCTATTATTAGTAGCCTCCCGACCGCCATCTGCACATACATCTCCCTAGAGGAACAGTGGTGTTCACAAATTTTCTTTTCTATTTGAGTTCAGTTGGGTCTAAGAGGTACCTAGATTGGGACAGAGCTGTCCCCGTAGATGGACAACTTGATGCTTGCTTTCTGCTTTCGTTCCATGCATGAGAACTGTCAGTTCTTCCCTTTGACCTTTCTTCTTAGGGAGCAGAGGACCTTCTTTTCTTTCTTCCTGTTTATTTTCTTGCATTCGGAAAAACTCCTGCTCTGGCCCAACCCCTGCTTCCCCGTGGCCTGATGTCAGTCTCCAGAGCTTTCACAGCTCACATAAGCTGCTCTGTGTCCTGGAGCTGGAAGGCATTATCCCAAGGGGACACAGTTGACCACGCACCAGGAACGTCTTTTGTATTTTTGTTTGTTCTGTTAGATCGCTTAGATGTTTGGCCTCTGTAGAGCATTTCTCTGATTCTCTTCTCCAGCCAGGCTTACTTCATCTACACAAAAACCTGGTTCCTTCCAGCATCATTTGGGAAGGCAATCACTAAAACAAGCAATTCAGAACACCCACAACCTTTTCTTTTTCAGTTAAAAAACAATGTACTTGGACTCAAATCACACCGTTTGTTGTTGCAAAGTGACAGCAAGAGGGGGGTGGGGCCTAGAAGATGACACTGTGTGGCATCAGGGGCATCCATCCGATCCAGCGACTGGCACGAGGCAGCTGCCTCAGATCCTGTCCAGCAAATTACAAAGTTCAAAAATGATATTGCCTTAGACTCTCCTGGTACAAGCTCTCTTTATTTTTAAAGCTTCTAAAGGCACTAGCTTACAAGGGCTCAGTGTGATTTTTGACCTTTTGGCTCACAGTCCTTCTGAAGCAACTGAGGATGACCATTCTTGTTTGTGCAGTGAAAAGCTAATTTCAGATGAAGGCTGATCGTCCCTCTGAACGTGCCACGCACGCCTTTAATGTGGAAAATGCTTATTTTACTCACTGACCATTAATGATCAGTTGGCCGCATCTAACCTGCAACCTTCGGATGAATGGTAAAGATCTTTAATGTATGCTCTGAGCAAGGCTTAAATATTTTCAGGTGGAAATGGAAATGTCTGTAGAGTGCTGATAAAATAAAAACTCCCTCATCCAGAGGATTTACTCTAATGGAAACATATTTTCAGATACAAATGCAAAGTCTCTCTTATTTTCTATTGTTATGACGTTCCCCTAAAATGTATTTTAAATGACAGCAAAAGCATATACATATGGTAATGATTCTTATGTGGCTTTAAACAGACATGACAGCATCCACGGGAAACCTTTTAGACACAGAATAAGGTGGTTTTCTACCCTTGTTGATAGTTTTACCCTCTTCTTTCTCTCCTCAATTTTTGGCATATTTGAGGATGGTAATTCTAGGCCCTGGCATGTCTTCAGAAACCTTTGGTGGCTCTCAGCTGGGAAGGATATGTGGCTATGTGTGGTGTCCAGAACAAAGGCTTCTCTGAAGTCTATGGGTCTCCTTCCCCATTCCCCTACCTCAGTTCTGTGGTTGACCTTTCAGGTAGACCACAGCTCAGGTCCTTAGACAGATATATATGCCCTGCACTACGCCGGGGTAACCATGGAGGCCGAGTGGCTGCCAAAAATACAATCAGGTCATAAAAATGAATTAATTTAAATAGAAACTCCTAAAATCAGGTTCTAGTGAGGTATCTCTCTGTTCCCTAGATGGTCACAATAATTAACTTTATCATTTTTATTATTATGAAATAACTATACACTCACTGCAAACTAAAATGAAATCATTGAAGGACCTATCTAATCAGAACTTCTGTTGGCAATTTGGTAAACATTTTGGAATTTTCTACTTATTTATATGTAGAAAGATACCCAATTATTACTTTGACAAGAATGATCCTACTGTATTTGTTTGAATAATGTATTCTAAAAATGAGCGTCATCCCAGAGCGACACAAGCTTGAGTAAAGATCAGGGTTTGGATTCGGGCCGCCGTTGATATTTCTCCTCCGTGGTCAAAGGCAGCAGGGTTGTCAGCTGCGCATGCGCAGACTTGCTGGCAGCGGATTGAGTCTTTAGTGACGATCTAGACACATAAGCCTGTTAGAGGGAAGCACCTCAAATCTGTCTGTGATGAGCGCAGTTTGTGACGCTTTTGCCTCTTTCACAAGGGCCACATACTTTTGATAATTATTTTATTTTCTCATTATCAACTGACATTTTAACAGAATATTTGTCAAGTAAAAAATACTGCTCCCCCCCCAAAATAACCCCAAAAACAAAAACACAAACCGAAAAACCCTGTGGCGTTGATTAGGATGAGCAAAAGTAGGATTCATTGGCTCATTGAAGGGATGTGCAGATACTGGGGGATTTGATAATAGTTTTTTCACAAGACAAAACACAGGATCCTGGCCTGGAAGTTCAAGCTCTTCCCAGATCCAGGAAGACTCTGAGGTAGTGTTTGAGAACCAGGATGTAAACTGGCACAGCCTTTCTTAAAAGTTGTTTTTCTGCTGCTTGTCCAGAGCCTTAAAAAGATGCAGACTTTTAGTCCAGGAGTTCTGCTTCTAACGGTGCTGCCGGCGGGAAGTGGTCTGCAGTGTGAGGAATCTTCATAAAGGTGTTTATTCTTCTGTTTTTCTTAGTAGCAAACATCTGGGAAGAGCCTCTAATGTCTGTTAACTGGGGGCTTGTTAGGTAAATGCTCCAAATTACAGACATTATATAGCCATTTACAGTTTTGTTAGTGAAAAAATAACACATGGAAGTATTTGTAGTGTAGCATTAAGGGAGAAAGCAAGATACAAATATTTCTACATTATGTGAGCTCAGCCATGGAAAATTCTACATATAATCCACACATGTACACATATGCAAATGCACAGATGCATACACATGTGTATACACAAATACAAATGCACGCAGATACGCTCAGATACACACACGAGTATGCACACACAAAAATGGAAGGAAATGCTGCAGAATACTAATACTGCCTTGGATAGTCAGTCCATTATGAATAATGTCTCTGTTTTTGTATTTTATTTGATCATCTTCATCAACAATACCTTGTTTAGAACAAGTACATCTCCATAGCTTGGTTAAAGCCATCCATTCCTATATTCACATTTCTGATTTGGTAAATACAGGCATGCATGTAGTTTAGGTGTGTGTACTAGATATTATAATATTAGTATAGCTTGTCACAATATGAATATATTAACAAGTCAAAATGATTCATAAGAAAATAAGGCCAAAGGTGACAGGACTTTGTGGACTGGTGGGCTTTGGCTTTGGTTTTATGGTACTGGGGAGTAAGGGTGACTATTTGGTAAAGCATAATCATTCATTGAGTTCCACCCTACTTGTTATCTACCAGCGTGGGCCGATAGCTCAATAATGGACAGATTTCCACAATGACGCAGAGATTATTTCTGAATAGAATAACCAAAAGCTACACCCTCAGAATGACTTCACTTTGCTCTAATACACTGGGTATTTAAATGTTTTAGTGTTGTTAAAGAGCATATTTGTTTATGTCAACACAGCATCATTGTGATTTAAGTGTTGTTAAAGAGCTTATTTGTTTATGTAAACACAGCATCATTGTGATTTGTCCTTCCATGCTGCTGACTTTATTCTTTAATTTTCTGTACCTTTCTTCTCGCCTTCAATTTTTCTTTTTCTTTTCCTTTTTTGAAATGAGGTCTTGCTATGTAGCTCAGGCTAGCCTCAGACTCACTGTATAGCCCAGGATAGCCTTGAATGCACCATCCGTTTGCCGCAACCTCCTGAGTCCTGGGATTACAGCAAATGCCATCAAGTCCATTAGGCTTTACCATTTAAATTGGGATCTGAGTCATACACAGTTCAGTGAGTGTGAGTGTTTTCTCAAGGTCACACAACTGTCACTACCGTGTGACCATAGAATGTCCTTCTCATCCCTAAATGAACCTTGTTCTCATCAGCATCCACTCCCGTCCTTCTTCCCCAGACCCTAGCAACCTCGTTCTCATCGGCATCCACTCTTGTTCCCCCTCCCCAGACCCTGGCAACCGTTAACCTACTTTGTCCTTATGAATTGTTTGACCCTCTTCCTCAGGCTCACTCTTCCTGGCCTTTGGGGGAACATTTATTTAGTCAGACAACTTGCATCACAGCTACTAAGATAAACTCTGCATGGATCAACCTAACCAAACCTAACCTAACCCATTTTTCCAGTGTAGTAAACAATGGGTTAATTTCTTTGTTACCAGAATGTGCAGAAAGCTTTTCTACTTGCAACCCAGCTACAATAAAGGAAAAGGTTTGTTTTTTATGTTTTTAACTGAATGAAAACACCATAAATAAAGACAAAGGACAAAGGAAGACTAGAAGGAAAATATTTGTAGCATATATTATTGATAAATACGCAATCCCCCAAAGTCTGAAGAGCTTTTGGAAAATCAAGGATTAAAAGACGGCACACAGACACACAAATTTAGAACAACAGGCAAAAGTCCTGAAAAATGCTTCCTTAGGATTAGATAAGCAAACGTCCCTTGATAGAGGAGATGGTGCTCAGCTTCCTTCATAATAGGATAAATGCAAATGAAAACCCACTGGGATGCTGGTTCTCAGCCATCAGATGACAGATTCTCCAAAGCTTGATGAGACTGTGGAGAGGAGGCACACGCTCACAGCGCTGGTTAGCATGAGTTACACAGCCCCACAGAGAGCGAGTTGGCAAAACCCAACGAAAACACACACCCATTTGCTTTTAAACCAGAAAGAATCCTTCTAGGAATTACTCTGAACCTGCAAATAGAAAAAGTGTACACACGCACATGAGATTCTTCACTGCGGTGTTTCTGGAGACAGCAAAACGTTATTTACAGCCTAATCCATAGGATATGAGTCTGCTAAGCCAGCTCACCCACGCAGGAGGGACAACACAGCTGTGTACTGTTAAAGCTGGCCTCAAAAAGTGACCACTCAACTGGAGTTCCAGGACGTGGTCAGCGAAGACTCTGTCAGAGAAACGCAGGAAGCATGTGCTAAAGCTAAGGAAAATGGTTTCTGGTAGGAAGTCTGTAAGAATGAAATAGGGGGGATGGGAAGAGAGGGGTGTGTGTGTGTGTGTGTGTGTGTGTGTGTGTGTGTGTGTGTGTGCGCGCGCACATGCACATGTGTGTACATATGCACCTGTACATGTGGCGGCAACAGGTCACCCTCAGGCGAGTCATTCCTCAGGAGCCATCCACCTTGTTCTTTTGGGGCAGGGTCTCTCACTGGGACCTGGAGCTTGCTAACTGGACTCCGTGGCTGACCACTGAGTCCCAGGGTTCTTCCTGTCTCTGTCTCTCTGTCTCACTGCTGCTGGGATTGCAAGTGTGTGCCACTGTGTCCAGCTTTTAACTCAGGTTCCGGGAACCAGTTTAGATCTTCATGCTTGCATGGCAACCACTGTGCCAACGGAGATAGCTCCTAAGCATGGGGCTTTTAAAAATATAACTTTGATTTGTGAAGTATTAATATTTTACATACGAATAAAGCACATTCAGTTGAACCTAGTTAAAAATTTAAAACAGAATCAAATGTATATCAAAGCAAGTGTACGAGTGCCCAGCAGTTAGGCAGCTTTTGCTAAAGCGTTCCCTGTATGAGGGGATTCCTTGTGGAAAAGTTTTGTTGGAAATAGCATATTAAAGTATGAGTATTCGCACAGCCTTAAAGGGTCATGACACAAAAATGCTTGCGAACTATAAAGGGTAAAGCTTCCTTTGCCGTAGGATGTGTTGGCAGGTGCCATCTTGAGAACGCGAATGTCTTTGTTATGGAGGTAAAATACGTACGACAGAAAAGCCCCACTGTAGCTATTTTTAAAGAATTGATAATTCAGCACCGTTAAGCGCTCACATCGTTCTGCGGCCACCGTCAACAGCATCATCTTTCCGTGCCAAAGCTCTGTGCCTGCTGCACATGATGCATGCAGCATTGCACCACCCAGCAGCAGACCAATGCAGCCTGCGTGTGTGCTGGGGCAGTGTCTTGGGAAGTCCCCATCTGCTCAGGACTGTCCTTGCCAGCATGTTCAGTGTGACTCTCAAGAGCAAACCGTCAGGCAGGCCTCGATGCTGGACATCCTGTACCACATGGCTTGGTTTCCAAAAATATTAATGGCATGTGGGGTTTTAAATAAAGTCCAGAAGGAGTCATGAAGGAGATGCTCAGAGTCTTTGGGTTCCAGACAGGTAAACAGCTGTGAACACATCTGGAAGGCAGTTGAAGAAAGTACCATCCGCACTGTATATTATACAAAATTATACCAGTGTTCATTTTCTTCAGTAAGATAAGGGGATGCATTTGTGGGTGGGAATATTTTGATCTTAAGGGAAACATATAGACACGTGAAATGCTACACTATTTTTAAATGGTTCTTCATATAACTAAATAGACCCATTATATTTATACATACACTCATAGAAAGGGAAACATGAAATAAAAAGTTGAGAGAGAAACAATGCAAAATACATGAGACAAGATGAAAATATTCTGTGGAAGGATGACAGATAACTAATGTGATATTTTTAGCAAATACAGGCACTTTCAGCTTTTAATCCATACTTTTTCTCATTTTACTCATCCATATCTTTAAGCTAGGTCACCATACTACACAAATCTTTCCCTGAATGCTCTGTCCCATTCGGTTCGTGTGAGGTCATTTCCATAAATCTCCAGAATTGTATTTTATGGAAGTTGATTGTATTGTCCAGTTAGAGCCAGAATATGGTTGCAAGGTTTTAGGTTCTTGAGAAAATACAGATTTTTTTTTTTTCAAAAGCATTTCTAATAGACTTCCATCTCAGCAGACACGGCACTGCTGTGGCTTCAGACAGCGACTCATCCCCGTAACAGTCATTTTCACACCGTAGAGCGGAGATGCCCACTGAAGCAGAAAGGAAATCGGTATTTGGTGTTCTCAGGTGGCTGGCAGCATTCGGTACCCAAAGCAACCGGAAGCTTTGCATGATCATGCTGTGTTACCATCTCTTTCAGGAGGCGAAATCGACTGTGTGGATAAGGATGGCAACACCCCCCTCCACGTGGCTGCAAGATACGGTCACGAGCTTCTGATTAACACCTTAATAACTAGCGGAGCCGACGCAGCCAAGTAGGTTACTGGGAAAGGGCCGTGGACTGGCTGCCACGTGTGGGGACAGCGCCGAGGGAGGCTGCGTGCGTGCGTGATGCATGCGTGCGTGATGCATGCGTGGTGCGTGCGTGCAGTGGAGGCCTCCCGTTTATCCCGGGTAAGGTGGATGGGGCCATTAGCTAAGCGCAGAGGACATCTGAAATCAAGAAAGGGACTTTAAAGGCAGAGCCCAGGAGGAACCGGTTTGTTCCAGTTGCATCACAACTCGGCCTGCTCTGCTGGTTTTAGTTGAGAAAACCTTGACTTCGTTTTCAGCTCCGCTTTCTAGGGTCCCGTGGCTTGTTTCAGCATCCACCGTTAGACAGGAAACGTGACTAGGCAAGTTCAAATTTATTCAGAGTCTTTGCTCGGTTTTAAGACTAGAGTTACAGGCTACAATGGAGTTTGTCTGCCACATGGGGAGGAAGCGTGAGGGTCTGACTTCATTTTGCACTTAATTCCACAAAAATAGGGAAAGCATTTCTCTGGATACGGGGGGACTGAGTTCTCAGAGGGCTTCATGAGCAGTTACCTGCCCGGCATCTTCAGGGAGATAATTTTGTTGGTCTCAAGTCCCACTTAGGATGAAGAGCCAGACCGTAAACCAGAGTTCTAAAGGAAAACAGGACTTCAGTGGCAAAATGCCCGGTGTCTGTGTTGTCAAGGTTGACAGGGAAGAGAAAGCCCCAAGGTGGAGGTGGAAGGTCTTGAAAAGGCTTCAAACTGAAGATGAGCCTTGAGCAAACCTGGGGTGGGAATAGGGGTGAGGGTGGGGGAGGGGGAGGGTCTCTGGGCAGCGCAGAAGATGGCAGCGGCCAGCAGCAGCAGCAGGAGAACAGCAGAGAGGCGTACTCCTTCGGTTTTCTGGGCTCTCCTCCTTTCAGCCTGCTTCATTTTGGGACTGTGTGATTCTGAGCCTGTTGCTCAATCCCTCTGTGCTTTGAAAACCGGAGACAATACTGGTACCTATCTGTAAGTTCGTTAGGAAGATTAAATGACTTAATTACTAGGAAAGCTCTCTGGTAAGGTCTGAATGAGTGCAAGCTATTTAAATACACCAGAAAAGCTTATTAAAATGATAATCTTCATGAAAAGCTCTCTGAACAGTGCCCAGCACATAGAAGCTATCAATAAATGTTAACTATTATCTTATTGCCTAATAATATGTAATAGAGACAAGTTAAAGAGTGCCTTAAACACTTAAATGGAGAGGTTAGCCTTGATCATAGAGGCTGTGGGTAGCCATAACTGAATTTTTAGGAGGGAAAGCATATCTTAGGAATTCCATGTTCATCAAATGTGTGTAATATAATTGAAAATCTTGCTGGAGAATAAACCAAAATTAAGATGGTTCAGGGTATCCATGGTGGGTCCACGTTCTCTTTTGAAGTCAGCACAGGCCAGGTGTTTTGAAGTGCATTTTAAGGAACACATAGCTTTGAGGTTACAATGGTTTACCTTCTTTAATTGTTGGGTTGAACTAGACTCCGCCGACCTCCTGGGGTGCTGGCCTGAGGGTTGAGGTCACACAGGAGTGAATGGTTGCAGTCTCGTGTGTGTTACTGTGGACTTTCACAGCCGACTTTTAGCTCTGGTCTCCCAGAAGACCTGGCGTTCTAGTCAAAGAACAAATGGGTAGACGTTTGTCCGGAGTTGGGAACTGAAAGAAAGACAGAAGCATGAAGAAGGGGTCCCCACTACAAGGACACAACACAGACATTTTAAAAGGAAGCCTTAGGGCTGGGTGGCCTGATGTGAGGAGGAGTCAGGAGAAATGAGGTGGAAAGGAGGAAGAAGGATCTAGAAAGATCTCTTATGCCCTGCCAAGGAATTGGATTCTATTTGGAGGCATTCGGAAGCTGTTAAGCAATTATAAATGGGTGTGGGGTGTGTCTAACAGTCCCATTTGTGTGTAAGAGAGATCCTCTGATAGCCACCCAGACAGACTGGAGGCCATCCAGACGGCACACCCTCGGCAGCCTCTTCCAAGTATCCCGGGAAGAAAAGATGATGTCGTAGGCTGAGGATGAGGCTGAGGACCTGCACAGGAGGGGAATGCTGGCAAACGGTGTTAGCTGTGCGTATCTCTCTGAGTAAAAAAAAAGAAATCCATTTTTAGCCAAGCCCTCCACCTCACTGATCATGCTCTCCGTTCAGCCTCCGTCACAGCAGAATTAGTTACCATGGTTACACAGATAACTGACTGTGATACTCTATTGTTGCATATGGGTGAGTGCCTGTTTGCTGTCAACCACAGTGCCAGGTTCTGGGGTTATACAGGTCCCTGCTCTCAAGAAATATATAATCTATCTGGGGCCAGATTAAATAAACAGTGACCATCCGAATGCTAAGTATGCCACCCGAGCCAGTGACACCGCCATTGGGATATAAGTCTTACCAGGCCAGGCCTGGCTTGGGGAAGAAGCTGGAGTCAACCGAGCCTGAGATGAGCATCTGTTAATCAGGTCTTGGTGGAGAGAGAGCTTCAGATCCTCTGTGTAGACTTACTTTCATTATATTACTTGACTAATACGCATTAGCTAAACTACAAACTTCTTGGGCTTTTGAAATTACCCTATCAGCGAATGTTTTAAAAACTGTGAAAACATAGTAACTGTAAAACACATAGACAGTAACATTCATGGAAACCGCACAACTTAGCACCAGTGTGGTGGTAGCAAACCCCCATAAGTACTTAACTAGGCACGGCACCTTAACTGGGCACGGCACCATTCTAAAGGGTTACATGTAACCACCACAGCATTCCCACAGGGTAAGTGTTCCATGGTCAGCCCCATGGAGAAAGGTCACAGAGCTAGTGAGGAGTAGGAACCGAGACCCTGTCCTTGGTCATTTGGTTCTGAAGCTCCAGTGTACCAACATGGCCCATTGCCCGTCTGATAACACATGTTGTAGTAACTCGGGTTGTACAACGCCAGATCACCATCTCTAGGTGGTTGTGGTGGATGAGGTGCCGCTCTTGAGGGTTCCATGTCTGTTGCACAAAGGAAGACCCTGCAGCGGTCTAAGCAATGTGGTGGGACAATGGGCTCAGCCCCCAGCACAGTGGCCCTTAGTCTAACCAACTGTGCCATCTTTTGGTCACACAACGATTTCAGTGTCCTTGCATTGTTATCATCCCTCCCTAGGCTGAGATACAGCTTATGTTTAGTAGAGTCAACTGGATGTTTTCCCCATTGGCCTAGGACAACCTTTAACCAGACTATGATACACGAAGCCAAGGTAATCTGATGTGCAAAAGCGCCACTCAGGTTTGGCATATTCATTCAGATGAACCCAAAATCTTTTATATTTTAGATTATTATTAAAAAGAATATATTCTCTCAGAGGACTTTTTAGAGCTCAAAGATGTTTGCAGTGACCCTCAAGAGTGCGTTAATGAGTTTAAGAAACATTATAAAGCAGTGGAAAAGATGGAGTGTAGTTAGAGCTTTCCTGCCTGGCCCACAGTCAGGACAAATCTCTATCACCTGCCAGTCCCACAGTCATCAGACCCAACCAAATAAACACAGAGACTTATATTGGTTACAAACTGTATGGCTGTGGCAGGCTTCTTGCTAACTCTTCTTACAGCTTAAATTAATCCATTTCCATTAATCTATACCTTGCCACGTGGCTCATGGCTTACCAGCATCTTCACATGCTGTTTGTCATCATGGCGGCTGGCAGTGTCTCTCTGACTCAGCCTTCCACTTCCCAGCTCTATTCTCCTCCTTGTCCCGCCTATACTTCCTGCCTGGCCACGGGCCAATCAGTGATTTATTTATTGACCAATCAGCAACACATTTGACATACAGACCATCCCACAGCAATGGAGTGTCAAACAGAAGGGACAGGCCAGAGCTCGGCTCTCAGGAGTGCAGAGATCTTCACTGAGAATCTGGAATCCCCGTAGAACGGGCGATGGCCACTCACAAGAAACCTTGGTGGCCATGTTGCAGTGTTCGGACTACTCAAACCACTGGAAGTGTTTGTAGGCTGCAGACGGCAGGAAGCGGTCTCTGCGTTATCAGCCGCACCCAAATGCCTGCAGCGGTAGCTAGGGTGACACAGGTAAAACTCCTTAAAAGTTTGGATTTTAAAACGATTGAGAACAATTCGGATAAAATGATCGTGAGAGGAGTCCATTCTAAGTTAGGAAACGCGTCTTGCCCACTGAATCGGCAAGTTAGTCCAATCCCACACGCTCGGAGAGTTGTGAACCAGGACTTAGAAAGGAGGAGGTTGAGAAGGCTAGCGGGTTTCCATTCACCCTCAGGAGCACAGCTTCGCAACCGCCAGCTCCTGGTGCAGCTAACCAGTCCCGGGGTAACGGGGTAACCGTATGCCAGCCCCGTGAGTCCTTCTAACCACTGTGACGTAGACACCGTAGTTAGCCATATATACTTGCCAAGCACCAAGTAGTCGGCAAGTAGCAAAACCAGGACTCAGTTTCTGGCTCCATTGCCTTAAACACTTCTTTACCACAGAGAGCGAAGGAAAAGTTCTAGAATACATTGGGTGTAGCAGCCTTGTCCCCTAATACCAAAAGGAAACTGGAAAAGACCCCAACATTCTTCTGGTACAGAAGCCCTTTCACCTCTGAGAGCGTGCCACAAGAACATCTTTCAGACCTCATTTATTTTGGAATAGCTAAGTAGGGAATGCCAGCTAACTGCTAAATTAGGAATACCTGAATACAAATGGCTTCCATTAATTTTATGACTTGCCAGATAAATGCAGCAATTTAAGCGGAATTGGTCTCCTCTTTCCTGTAGCTTATAGATTGTTAACTTTAGGGTTATTTGGCGCTTTTATTCTCAATGCTCCTTGATGTATGCCTGAAGTAAGAGCGAGGCTCCTCATCTAACTATGACAGCCAAACCTGTATTTTCCTACTAAAGATTTCAAAATTCTTCCTTGGTGAGCTGTCTTATAACAGCAAAGGGTAGTTTTATTTCAGATGTTTAAATCCTTTCTGCATGATTCAGAGATTCTGAATTCTGCCCCCTTTTCCTTGTGTTTACGTGGTATATAGTTGACTGTTCGAACAGTGTCATACTCAAGTTCAAATGCCAATAATAGTGGCATCTATGTCGATACCTTCAAACCACGTACTAAAATGATGACTCTCTCTTAAATGCAGAATAAAATAACAAACAGAAGTTTTGCTAACCTAAATTAGTTTTATCTCTCTAAGTAGCAGTGAAAAAGAAAATAATTAGTTAATGTAGATTGTGATGAATTGTGGAAAGTGATAAAAGTGGAGAGATTGATCAAAAGGCGTGGTAATGAGGTTTATAGACTATATTGTGTAACTGTTACACTATTGCTTTCTGTCTTATCAAGTTTTTATAGATATTGATGTTATTTCTCTAATTCATTCTAATTCAAACTTGCTCTGTTCTATAGAAAAATACTTTGTCATTATAAAATATATTGTTTGTATACATATATGTGTACATATGTAATTATAAACTATATGCCATGTATAAACATGTATGTGTTTATATATTATCTCTTTACAAAATATATTAGTTATACATTTGTATATATATACACATATTTGTCTTTATAAAATACATTTTGTATCTATACATATGTGTATTTATATATGAATGTATATATTTAAAAATGAGGTTCATTCAAAAAATGTAGTCTTGATTCAGAATGTTCCTTTAGAAACTAAAAAAGTCATAGAATATATTCTATACATTTTATATATTCTTTATATTCAATGCATTCTTTATATTCTTTTCCAAAAGTCTAGAAATATCTAATTATGTACTTTTGCCTTAACCTCTCCAAACAAATCAAATTATTGCATGCTAATCCCATTAGCTGTAAGTCCCGTTTAGATTTATAATCTATAATACCTCTTTAAAAATAGTGTGTTTCTATTAAGCCAAGTGGGGACGTCATAAATAGTACATTGACATGAGACCCTTTCTCCCTCTCCTGACTCCTCCTTCGCACGCACAGTGAGATCATCCCGATGCAGTTCCTCAGTAGAATTGCTCTTGTCATGGGGGGTGGACAGTTACAAGCGTTCTCCTCCAGTGGTGTTGCCTGGAAGACTGGGAAATGGCACGGCCTGATGGATGCCAGCTACTGTATACCCTGGGCTGGAAATCCCCCAAAATGGGAAGGAAAACTAACAGAAAATGGAACAAAATACCAGCAAACAGGAACCGGCATGAAAGAGAAAGTGCGGCTCATCGCTGACGCTTGCACTTCACAAAACACCCAAGACTGAAGTGTCTGTGGCTGTGTATCCACTTTCACACATTCATGCACGTGATAAATCCTAACTCTTGAGGGGGAAATAAAGGGTTTAAAACCAAAGCTTAACAAATTCAAATCATACGTGTTTCCTTACAAAGTGTGGAACCTGAAAACGGGCCACTTTGTGTCTGAGAGTGAACTTGGGTAGTTAACCACACAGGATTGGGGCAGAGGACTTTAAAAATCTAAAATGTATTACTTGGTTAAAAAGAGATGGTACAAGAAATGTTTACGAACACACAGCAAACCGCAGGTGATAGATACTGTTTGCTATCAAGTGACCTCAGCTGTGGCTTTGCGTCCTTGTGCAAAGAGAGGTGGAAAAGCATTAACTGTGAAGGAAAGTGCCAGATGTCTGCCTGCTCTCCAGGATCGTCCTGAGGAGGGGCTCTAAAGTACGGCAGAGCATGTATAACATACATGTATAACATATGCTGAGCAATGTTTTTGCTTCTGTGTTTTGTGACTGATATGGTGATATGGGTTAGTTACATTAGCAAAGTCCGTAATGAAGATGAACTTTTGCATCTAAAAGGTAAACAGTTCTGCTCATAAAAATTTTATTTTTAATAATACGGCCACTGTTAGGTCTTAACAAAACACAGGCACCCATTAGGCCAAAAGAAGTATTTGTCAAATCCAGGAATAAAGCAGGTCGTTTCCCACGTGAGGGTTATGTTGCTTAGCGCTGTTAGATCTGGCACTTGGTGTGGTATCTTAGACTCACGAAGTGTTGAGTAGATAAGTGAGTAAGAGATGAGTGAATGAATGAAAGAGATTTTCAACCACTAAGCTGAAAGAAACAATAGGGTTACACATGTTTAACTTTTCAGATTTTTATCAAATATATATGCATATATACACATGTACATATATATATGCATATACATATGTACAGACACACATAAGTATATATACTCATATGTACATACATACACAGGTACATATAGACACATGTACACACATACATATGTACATACATTGCATAAGTATACACATACACATATAAGTACATACGGATATATGCACACATCCGTATGGTTATGGGCTTTTGATTGGTTTAGAACAAAGATCATCTTAAGGTAGAAAATAGTTGTGTAATTATTTGTTGAATGGAAAAAAAAATTACAAAATTACGTCACGGATCCTTGTGAGAGTTTTCAGTGGAGGACTGGCAGAGGGTAGATGTTCTGCACACGTCTTGGGATCTTTTACTGTGAGTGGCTGTTTTTCTCTTTAGGTGTGGAATCCATAGCATGTTCCCCTTACATTTAGCCGCCCTAAATGCTCACTCCGACTGCTGCAGGAAGTTATTATCATCCGGTAAGTGCATCCATGCCAGCGATCAGACCTGGTGTGCCCTGTCCATGAGCCAAGTGGCTTCAGGTGTCTGGTCTCTGGCAGGCTGTGTGTGGCCATTGCCTTTTCTTGGCAGGGTGAGGTGGTTCTGTAGCCTGCCTGCATGAGACAGCTCCTGCCGGTCCCTGAAGCCGAAGCTTTTTGGATGCCAGTATCACTCCCTAGCATCAGTCCTAGCATCAGAGTCTTGTCTGATTTTCAGTGGTCCAGAACTGAGTGGGGGAATGGCCAGAGCTGACATATGGGAACCTTAAGTCATAGAAGAAAAAAAAATTGAGGCTTAAATTGGTAACTTGACATTTAATACTTTTCAACAAAAGAAAATGGCCCAATCCTCAATATTTCAGTGGTAGAAAATGTCATGTTATCATCCAGTTCCATGGGCACTGAAACATCATCAAGGCAGATCCCCCTCCAAGAAGGTTTCATTTTTATGTTTTTATATAATGCGGGGCTGTCTGGAACCAGAGATTCTCTCTGCTTTGAGCTTTGCGGATCTTTCTTATCTCTGCCCCTGCCAATCCCCATCTATTAAGAAGTTCCTAGGCTTTCCAAAGTGATAGAAGCCTACAGGGTGGAGATTGTTTATGAATTAATTCCTTAGCTACCCCAGAGGCGTATTTCCTCCTCTAAGTACTTTACCTATGGTGGATTCTGTTTTCACTACTTTTGGCATGCTTAAAAATAATCCCTGCATGAAAGCATGTTTCTCACATCTTAGACTCACAGGAAAGTTGGGACACACGGAAGAAAATTTCTCTCCCTGCCTGCTCGGATTGCTCCTCTGCCTTCCATGTTTCTCATATGTTCTGTTTGTCTGTCCACTGCCCCACTCATCTCAGATTGGTTTCCTAAATTTCTATCCTGGGATGGAAACTGGGGCTGTGGCTCACCCAGGGCTGGATGCAAAAATAAATCCCTCTCGACTTCGCGACTCCGCGGTGCTTCCTATAAAATTGCCAAGCTCGAGTAGTGAACGTTCCTTTCTGTGACTACCTCTTTCTGACTACGACTGCGTGCATCCTGGTTTCCTACTAACTGATTTTTCTGTCTCTGCAATGTTTCTTGTGGTTTGACTAGGACAAAAGTATAGCATAGTATCCTTGTTTAGTAATGAGCGCGTGCTGTCTGCAGGCTTTGAAATAGACACCCCAGATACGTTTGGAAGAACGTGCCTTCACGCCGCTGCCGCAGGAGGGTGAGTACTCCTGCGCCGTCATTACTCCATGAACTTGATGGCTTCATACATCTTAATCGACATAAGCTGCCCGTGAACCAAAGGCATTTTCCTTAGTAAATGGGGTCCCAATCACTTCTGCCAAATGCCAGGTGTCACTAACTCCGTTCCCACATCACTCAGATTTTCTCCTTCCAAAGAAAAACAAATAGTCCATCCTGTGTAGTGCATAGAGCTTCTGTTCTTATCTTTCAACCCCCCTAAGAGATCCCCATGGCTGTAAGATGTCAGACGACACAGCATGGATTTCTACTTGGCATCTTTTCTGCCGAAAGAAATTAATTAGAACTTTGTTCTTAAGTTTTCTCCTCTTTGTTGCCAGCGGATGGGTGGTGATTAAGAGGATAAATGGTTGAATCAACTTACGCGCATTTAGACATTTTTGTAATAAAAACGAGTTTTGAAATTTTTAGGATGATTAAATATAAACAAAGTTCAAGGAAATCCCAAAGATGGCCGAGAGTGATTTATTCCCTGCCTTCCCCCTGTAGCAAAGAGCCTTTTTTCATCAGCTTTTTCCTTTAGCAAATCAATGATTAGATTAAAGCGCTGATCAATGTATTGTTGATATATGGCCACATATTGACCAACCGTAGTGTCTTTTGGATGACCTTGTATCCAAAGGTATTGGGAAGGTGTTGGTTTTTAATCAGTTTCCTAGTACTTAAGGAATCCTCCATTTATCATGCGTGCTAGCAAAGACATTACCTATTTATCAGAGGTGAATGAACCATGAAACTATGAAGCCCCTTATTTACATGGGTCCCTTCTGGAGTCATATACCAATGCCTATACAGAGTTATTGTATTTTTAAAAACAGACCCCTTCTCTCAACCCCGTCCTCAAACCAGATGAGATTTATGAACCCACACAGGTCTAATCCACCCGTGCCTTTGATCCTTTTCCATCTATCATTAGGTGGAAATAGGTGCTGTATATTAGCTGACATGCTGTACCAATTCAAATGTTCCTTTAAAAATTCATGTACTTCGTGACTTACATCTAGCTGTCTGAGAAGAGGGGCTATGAAGGGTAGGTGTGGGATGGGGAAGAGCTCTGTGAAGGCTTATCGTTAATGAGATCACTTTTCTTATTTAAATTACAATAAAACAATACATTCTGAGCCACTTCTTAACGTTTCAAGTTTAGAATGATGATGGATGGCTATGCCTACATTTTAAAGAATTTCAGACCTGCCCAGAAAGTGACAACACCCCATGCTGGGTTTATGTTTGAAATGCCTATTAGAATGAATATTAGCTCCATGCCCTTCGACAGGAAAATTCCCTTCGGTCGGTCCTGTCTCTGTGCTGTGTGATTTATGGCTCTTGTGACTGGCAGAGCTGCTAGGAACGATCACTGTGCTCCATTACATCACTTTCAGTGTTGGTCCAGCACATTCATTTACCTGGGCTACAAAGACAGGGACATGCAGCTGTTTCCATTAAGGAGTATCGAGTTGAAAGTGGTTATTGTGGGGATTTATTATGCCGTGATAAACGGTAGTGCTCAGCCACGTTGCTTCATTGTTTAAAGGTGACGCGGAGTTATTAGGCTGCTGTGGTTTCATAAACTCCTCCTGGTTCTGAAAAAAGAATTTTAGGGTAAATGATGAGGCTGTCATCGGAGGGCTTAATCATATAATAATCATTAAATTCCTTAGTCATTGAGTTGAAAATGTTCCATGAAGCCCTTTCATTTATTGATTTATTAGTTCTGAAAAAGGAATTTTAGATCCTTACAGTGCAGTGTTCCTGCAATATGTTCAGGTTATTTCTTGTTAACGGCATTTTAGACCCCAGGCTATCGTTGCATCCCAGCTCGTACTCTGCAGAAAATGCCTCTTCCTGTAGGTACCTTAGTAATTAACCCCGACTGTACTAATTATATTTTCCCTGTCTTTCTAGCAATGTAGAATGTATAAAACTCTTGCAGAGCAGTGGAGCAGATTTTCACAAAAAGGACAAATGTGGGAGGTATGTATTCAGGCTGACTTGCCTCTGGGGCGTAAACGAGAGTGGGGAATGGTCCATGGAGCAGGCCTGTTGTTGAGATGATCGCCGTGGGATGAGTGGGCCATCCCATCCTCAGGAGGTGATCTTTCCTTGTAGGGAGACGCCCATAAAGCTGAGAAGAGCCATGAGATAAGGGCTCTCTCAACTTCTGCTTTTTTAAAAATTGCCTACCTGGATGTGTTTTAGAAAAATAGCAGAATAGACCACTTTAATGCACCAGACTCAAAGTATGGGCTTGAGAGACAGTTCAGGAGTTAAGAGCACCTGCTGCTCTTGCAGAGGATTGGAGTTCAGTTCCCAGCACCCATGTCTGCTGGCTCAGAACTGCCTCTAGCTCCAGCTCCAGGGGATCAAATACTGCCCTTCTGGAACTCCCCCACTCCCCCGCCAGAGACATACACACAGACACAGACACACAAATAAAAATAAAAACTTTAATATGATCAAAAGATCTATAGCATTTGTTTTCTGTATCGGACATTTCATCTTGAGATTAATTTTTAGACATTTGAAATATTAAATGAGCACAAAGCACCAGAGGGTCGTAGAACTTTTCTCACCTTCGTAACCCCTTGGATAGCTAACTGTATCATGATGCTGGCTGGCTCATGGACACGTGCGCACGCGCACACACACACACACACACACACACACACACACACACACACACACACACCGCCTCTGTGTGTGTGTGTGTGTGTGTGGAGTCATGTACCAAGTAACCCCATTTTACTCAGCACTTGACCACATACACCATAGTGGTCCCATGTATCTTAAATAGTTTTGATTCATACAATGACAAAACCACCTGATACCACAGTTCATAAAACACAACCTGCTTGTGACCCATGACTATTGCATGCATGTGTGCATGCACGTGTGACACATGACTGCATGTAGGTATGTGTGTACACATGCTCTTTCCCTCCAGCAGGTCCTCGCTACCTGCCCCCCAGCTCTTCAGGGTTGTCAGATTTCTTTCCCTACCACCCACCTGTGAGGACTCTACTTATCCTTCCAGATTCAGATCAAATGAAACCTCCTTGTTACTCTTACAGAAATGTTCCCCAAGCACCCTGAGCACCCTGTGACTGCACCATATTAGTGGTGTCTTACCCCTCTGACTGCGAGTCTCTTGGAAACAAGGGCTGTCATTTCCTCCCTCCTCTCCCCTCCCCTCCTCCCACCTCTTCTACCTCTTCTCTTATCTACTCCTCTCTCTCTGTCTCTCTGTCTCTCTCTGTCTCTGTCTGTCTCTCTCTCTGCTGTGTGTGTCTGTGCATGTTGCTACGAGTCAAAGCCGCAGTATTACTCATACTAGGCAAACCCTCTACTACTGAGTTCCAGCCATAGACCTAGGGCTTAGTTTTGAGACAGGGTCTTGCTGTGTAGCCCAAACTGGCCTTGAACTCACAACCCTTCTGCTTCGCTCCCCAGTGTTGGGGTTGTAGGCATGTGTCCCTGAATCTAGCTTTCTCTTTATCTGTAAACCCCGTTGGGACTGTTGATGCCTAGTCATTTTCAGTCCAATTAATTAAAACAGAATCAGTCTAATATGTAAAATATTATAATTTCATGATTATAGTTCTTCCTTTTGGACTGAAGAGAAAATCAACTAGTAATGAGCCCTAAGTTGTCATCTACAAAATGAAAAAAATGCTTAAAAACTAATAAATAATTTCTGAGCTAAAGTTACTTTATTTTTAGTATTCTATTTAGTTATTATTCCTGGGATATTGGTTAGTCACACCAGAAAAAAATGTCAAATAATTGGAAACTAAAAATAAGTAATATAAATTACTTCATATTTCTCAAAGAAGCTAGCCTCTGGAATAGAAAGGAAGCTGTGGTACAATGTTAGGAAAGGATAATCCTAAGGAGAAGTGGACCTGAGCGAAGGACATGAGACTTACGGTTTTAGGATGGGATTGTCAGAGGTGGGGATTGGTCCTTTGAAAACCCAACCGGAAACTATATAGAAGCTTGATTAGAGTTAAGGATGGTTTGTGTAAAAAAAAAAAAAAAAAAAAAAAAATCCATGAGCATACATTGATTCATGCAGAACGGTGGGTTTCATTGTGACATTTTCTTACATGCAGATAGTGCATACTTTGTATTCATGTACTCCCTTGCCCTCTCTTATCCCTCCCCATCCTCCCCTCTTCCCTATCAGTCTCTAAAGATAGTCTTCATGAGACAGTCTTGTCACGGGCAGGCGGTGACATAGATCTAACCCAGAGCAGGCACTAGGAATAGGGAGAGAAGAGCGCCATGTGACTGACCTTGCTGGAGGCCACCTGTCTTTGCAGACTTGGTTTTGTGTTCCTCAGCTTCCATACACTGAGAGCTGAAGCAACAGTAGGGTAGCCAGCTCTTCTGTCAGTGATGGGCTTGTTTGCTGGACCGAGTCAAGTAAAATAGCAACAACAACAACAGCAATAATAATAACCACTGCTTGCTTTCAGGACCCCTTTGCACTATGCCGCTGCAAACTGTCATTTCCACTGTGTTAAGGCGTTAGTGACCACGGGAGCCAACGTTGATGAGGCAGACGGCTGGGGCCGGACCGCGCTGCACTATGCTGCTGCATCGGACGTGGACAGAAAGTAAAGAGAACCTGTTGGTTCTTCGTCTGGGGCAGAGCCAGGGACGGGAGGACTTGGGTTTTCTTCACACTGCCTCCTAAGAGTGGCACATGAGGAATGAATCATTCAGAGTGGAGGGTCAGCCATCCCCCAGGCTCCCCCATTCTCTCTTTTTAGGTTTGATTATTACATGGCATTGTACAATTTCCTCTCTTCTCTGCTTTTGGGTTAAATGCCAAGTAGAGCTGTCAAGCCCAGGCTTTTCAGTTCAGGCTTTGGAAACCTATTGGAATTTATTTGGCATACACAGTAGTATCCATCATTACCACTTAAATGCTTCACCTGCTAATATATATGTCCTGTGTTCAAAAAAAAAAAAAAAAACACCATTGATAATCCCAACTGTCTTCAACTGCAGCCTTGCTGTGATGGGATTAGACACTGTTCTTCCCAACCTGGGCATGAACACTCATTTGGCAGCTGCAGAAGAGGAATTTCTTATTCCAGAAGTATTTGGACTATAGGTGGCTGGGCATGGAAAGCAGACATCACTGAACCACTGCAAAGGGGAAAGGGGGCAGGGCCTCACGGCCCCTTTCTGTAGTTCTTAAAATCATAGGAAGATTTTGATGAGTTTGCATGACAGCAGTTGAATTATTTGCTGCCCCCTATGGTGCATCTGATTCTGGGTTAGAGCTAATAGCTTCTTTTCTAGAACAATGACAGCTAAACACGTAATTTTAGAGTGTAAGTATGCTAAGCGTGTATTCTTCCGTTGATCTATAATACCAGTTCTTTCAAACATTCAAGATGATGATCCAAGTAAGAAATACATCTCATGTCATGATACAGCACACATGTTCACATATATGTTCATATGTGAGAAATAAAAACCTCATAACCATATTTATGTTTATTGTACGTGATACATTATATTTTCTACCTCATTTTGGTGGCTTCAACCTAATTAATTTCACTTAGTAACAGATTGTGATTCACTGTTTAAAAAATATGGATGAAAAGCCAGGTGTGGTGGCACCCACTTGGAATTTTGGCATTTGGCAGATGGAAGCAGAAGGATCAGGAATTCAGGTTTGTCCTCTGATACATAGAGAGTTTTAGGATAGCCTAGGCTACATGAGATCCCGTCTCAAAAAGCAAGCAACAACTATATATACTCATACATGTGTACACACGCACATGGCTGTGTAAAGTGTTTTCCGTGCAAACACGAGGTCTGAATTTGATAGCCAGAACCTCCATGCAATTGTCCAGGTATTTGGGCTGGAGAAATGGTTTATTGGTTAAGAATGCCTGCTGCTCTTTCAGAGGACCCAAGTTCAGTTGGCTCACAATCACATGTAACTCCAGCTCTAGGGATCTCACCCACATGAACACTTGCACACATGTGGCTTTCACACATAAGCAAAAACAATAAGAAATCATCTTAACACAACCCAGGCATGGTGAAAGCCTGCTGACCAGCCAGTCAGGCCTCCTAGATACCCTGCAGAGCTACGAGCCACACGGTCTCAAAACCCAAGCGGGAGGGTTCTTAGGAAAGGATGCCTGAAGTTGACCTCTGGCCTCCACATGTTTGTGCACACACAAGCGTGCACCCAAATGAGCGTGCACAGCCCCACGTCATTTGTGTTTGCATATGTTTCTAATAAGATATCGCACGTGGGATCTCATGGCACACAGGCTATTCACTGAGCAGTGCTGTGCACTGGGGAAGGGCTAGAGAGCAAGTACACTTCGTGTTTTAAGGACCGGAAGGGAACACCTAGGAGAGGAAGCTCAGGATCACCTATAGGAAGTGAGATGCTGGCCTGGCCAGAAAGCATGCGGGTACGGTAGCGAGTGGAGGAGCCTGAGATGAGTTGTTTCTTTTTACTTGGAAAGTTCTAGGATGCCTGTAGAGGGGTAGGCAGCTTGATTCTGCCCTTAATCGCACAGAGCTAGGGAGACGTTTTAGGAGAGTGATGTTCTCAGTTGGATTCCTTGGGAGGAAATAGATTTCCTAGATGCCTTGGAGAGAACCAATGTATGTCCCTTTTGAGTTGGGATCAAATCACTGAGATATAATTGTGTAAAAACTATCATCAATTTTTAATGAAAAAATTAATTGTGATTTTTTTTCCCCTATGTCTTACGCTGAGAAGTAAGATGATCTTAGGAAACGCCCATGACAATTCTGAAGAACTGGACAGAACCAGAGAAATGAAGGAAAAAGAAGCTGCACTGTGAGTCTCTTCTGGGCGTCAGATGGGATGCCACACTCTCGTCCATCTGGGTTGCTGCATGTCTGTCTTCCTGCTGGGGGTTTCATTTGGGATCCTGAGAAAGGGAGGGACCATAGACTCACTCTCCATCTGTTCTGATGTACCTGGAACCTTAAAAGTTCTTATTAATAGAATCAAACCTGAGCCAGGTATTGGGGTGAATGCTGGAAGATCAGAGAACCAGAACAAGCCACAGCTAACCTCACCTGGCCAACTTCTCAGCTGGTCTTGTTTCCTCAGACTGGAAGCTTCTGTGTCCTCATATCCCAATGGCTCTCAGCTGAACTGCTGCTCTAAAGCCTGAAGCTTAACCAGCTAAAAGCTGCTAGTTTCTGGTCTTCACGCCTTATATACCTTTCTGCTTTCTACCACCACTCCCTGGGATTAAAGACTCACTTTCTGGGATTAAAGGCGTGAGTCACCATGCCTGGCTGTTTCCAGTGTGGCCCTGAACTCACAGAGATCCAGAGGGATTTCTACCTCTGGAGTGCTAGGATTAAAGGTGTGAGTGCCACCATTTTCTAGCCTTTGTATCTAGTGGCTGTTCTGTCTCTGACCCCAGATAAGTTTATTAGGGTGCACAATATTTTGGGGAACACAATACCACCACATTTCCCCGTTTTTGTCTAAAATTTAAAAAATGTGTGGAACTCTCTATAAAATGATAAGCTTGCTTTGACTACCATTGTCATGGGCCAGCAGCCTTAGGTCTTCAATATATCTGACTCTGTCATGTGTCATATACCACGGGGGACATGTTAAGCCTCCACTTGGGACCTGAGGTTCTACTTTGGTGACCTAGGGATAACTGTTTGGCAGATTCTATGAATAAAGGTCTTCAGACCTGGCTGAACTCCCTGCTTCTTGTAAGCAGCTACCCCTGATAAACCTCACCTCACCTCCCCTGCCCCATATTGGCTTCAGACAGGGACTTCACTGTTGCTATGAAAGGGTCTGGAGTGTCTGCCGTCATCACCCAGGGACACTGCCACATGAGCCCTCCTCCTTAGTCTAGCCACAAACAGATCAGCGCAGAGATCGTGGCCCTGGTGAGCCCAGCACTTAGCGCAGTGACCATTGAATCTGTGAACAAGCAGGTGAACCAGTTTGCCCACTTCGTGCCCCATCCCCCAGGAGACGCCGGGCTCTGAGAGTCTGCAGGCCTGTGATCCACAGTGTGTTTATTCTCTTCTCAAGTTGCCAAAGGAATGAGTTTCTGTGCCTGAACGCTTGTGCTCACTCCAAGGCCTCCACACTGCCCACTCTGCTCCCCTCCCTATGTCCAAAATGTTAGACTCTGAGGATAGCCCTGGTGCAGGTTATTTATAGGACATCACTGGGCATTTCTGGGAAAGAGACGGACACTGCTGTGAGTGAAACAGAATGACCACGTTTCACCTGAACACATCTAAATTTAAAACAATAATGTTAAAAAATCAGAGAATTTTTAAAAGTGACCTCAGCAAACCTCCCTTTCTCCACTGAGTTGAATGCTTGCCCTGTGCCATTCCAGGCTCATTGGTGAGGAAGGGAGCAGAGGAAAGACCAGGAATGACCACACCCCCCTGTCCACCAGGGACCTAATGCTCTGTTGATCTCGCATCTCAAGTGGCTAGTTCGCCCTGGGTGTAGGAAGGATAGGCCTCAGCAGTTGAACATTGTTTTTCCTTAGGAAATATGTGGAGAATACCCAGATTCCACATTGCTTCTGTTGCTGTATCTGTACAAATGTCATGTAATTTAGCTATGTTCCGGACTAAATAATTCTCTGGGAGGAATTCTTAATGTTTTCCAAATTACCAAATGATTTTTTTGCAACCCATTCAGAGACTGGGGTTGCATGTCCATAGAATGTTCTTCCTGGTGATGATTTATGTAAAGGGCTACATTCAGTTTACAGTGAGTCATGCACAGGATCCTGTCCACAGACGTTTAATTACCCAAATAAAAAAGTACTTCCTTTTAAGGTATGAAGGACCAAAGACAGCATGATAGCCGGACTTTAATAAGAGTTTGATTTATTTTGGAGCATTTTATAGATAAATACAAGTAGGTTGGGTTTACAAAATTTATGTTTCACCAGTTTTCTAGAAATTAAAGAAGCAGTTTGCCTTTTTATCCCTTTGACTTTAACCCAAAAGGTAGGAAATGCAACTTCAAAGTTTGTGAATCAACTATAGAAAGCTCCCACGGGAAAATCTTATTTAATGGGGAGGCTTAGATTTGGAATCTTAAGCTCCTCAGAGCCATGCGTGGGATGTGACTCGTGCCACCATGCCAGAACGTGAGGTAGAAGGAGAAGGATTAGAAGTGCAAGGTCATCCTCAGCTACATAGTGAAGCTAGCCTGGGCTACATGAGACCCTGTTTCAAAAAAGCCAAAATTAGCAAGTCTTGATGGAAAGTGAGAAATTGAATCAGCATGCACTTGTTGGGGATACATTTGTCCAACTGGTTATTCCCTCTAAGAACAGAATACCCAGTGCATCCCAGGCAGGGTTCTGGGGTTCTAGAACTTGGGGTTCTCCAGCAAAGTTCGAGGCAAACTCCTCCCTCTGCCGAGTGTGTCCAGGAGGCCTTCTGACATCACAAACACAATCCTGTCATTGCAGAAACCCCTCTAAATGTTTTCAGTCAGTGTCCTTTTGTATTGGGCCACATTCACAGTTATCCTCGCCTACATGGAGCTGCAAGTGAGACGTGCTCGCGGCCTGTTTGGTCAGGTTTTCAGAAAAATGACCACTATGCCAAAAAAAGGCTTTTGAAATTCATAATTTTGTCTAGTCTATATTCCTGATGGTGTGACTTCTGTTTCTTCCTTCACGTGGAGTCACTGGATGAATTCGTGATGCCTTTTACGTGTATGGCCACTCTTTGGTATTTTCTATTATTCAGTCTCCTTTCGGGTTCTTTCCCTCCTACTCTGTTTTAAACTTATAGTTCTGAGCATCTTGATTGTCATCTCCAACAGTGATGTCAGCAATAGTCCCTTCTCTCTTGTGGTTTCCCAGCTGCAATGGCCAATCCTTTATTACATTTGAGACTTGGGAACACAGAGATCTTAATCTTAATTATTTGGTAATCTTGATGACGGATATGTCTTCTACCTTAAGATGAGAAGAGAAAAAGACAATTACCTAGTTGTTCTAACGCGTGCCCTGACTTCTCGGAGCGTTATTTTAGCATGAAATAAAGACAGAGAGACCATGAGCTCTCTTTCCACCCCAGTACATAACTGCATATTGTAATCGGCTCCCTGACATTCCCAGTCTCAAGGTGCATTGTGGGATATTCCTAACAGAGGGGTTTGTGCTGATTGTTCCTTCTGACACAGAGGTTTCTAAGGCTACGTCTTTATGCTTACAGCTGCCTAGAGTTTCTGCTTCAAAATGATGCAAACCCATCCATCCGGGACAAGGAAGGCTACAATAGCATCCATTACGCTGCCGCCTACGGCCACAGACAATGTCTAGAACTGGTGAGTTGTTTTTCCTAACACGATGATTGGCCCTGAACTCCCAGCAGCGCCCTCACTGCCCAGTGTGGTCCCCACGAGGAATGTTGGGGAGACCATTTCTGCTAAGTGAAAACACTGTGAGATGTTACAGTACGGAGATTTCTTTGTTCCTCTCTGTCCCCATCTGACTGACAGTGAATCATCCACATTCACCGTGGTAGGAATGCTAGAGCTGTGTGAAGACACAGCCTTTATTTTAAAGATAATTAGGATATGTCACACAAGCTGAGTAGATCTTTCCAGAGGAAAACTTCGCGCTGCAATGCTCATGAATAGAATTACAACTCAGGATTTGACTTATGCAGTCAGTAGGCACATGGGTTCCTTTGGGCCAGTCCCATGTCTGGAGCAGAAAGAAAGAAACTGGCAGGGGCAAGAACAGAATGTGAACTTCAAAAAAAAAAAATCAAATAATCGAGAGATACCTAGATACCTGTGTGTGTGTGTGTGTGTGTGTGTGTGTGTGTGAGAGAGAGAGAGAGAGAGAGAGAGAGAGAGAGAGAGAGTGTTAAAATGTGAACTCCTCTCTTGGTGATGGTCATGAGACCCAAAACTCAAATGCTCACAGTGACTTGAAATGTCGAGGGTGACGTGAGCTCAGGCGTAAAACAGTCGGGAGTGATGGAGACTGTGCCCAATAAAGAGCCATGCCGTAAACGGTTGGAAGACCAGGAAGGAAAGGGTTGCTAGAAATTGTGTGTGTGTGTGTGTGTGTGTGTGTGTGTGTGTGTGTGTGTGTGTGTGTGTGTGTGTATACATGTGTGTACGTGCATGCATATGTCACAGCACACACACGAAGGGCAGAGGACAGCTTCACAGGTTCAGACTGAACTCAGAGCACCAGCCTGATCAGCAAGTGCTTCTACCCACTGAGCCGTCTAGCCAGACCTAAAGTTTGACTTTTTAATGGAAGGTTTCCTGTTTTGAAATCCTCCTGGGGAGGCTGAGGGAACGTTTGTTCATGGCCACATCCAGCCTGCAGGCCACAATTTGCTACTTTGTTGATGCTGCTTTTGGTTCAACTTCATCAGGATACTTGAGTATCCCAACTCGCTGTCTGTGTGGGCTGATGACAGGTGCTACTTTTATTTACTGCCCTCAAATGTGTGTTCGAATGAAGATGGCCCCCATAGGCCTATAGAAAGTGGCATTATTAGGAGGTGTGGCTTTGTTGGAGGAAGTGTGTTACAGGTCAGGGGTGGGGTGGGGTGGGTTTTGAGGTCTCAGATGCTCAAGGAGGGCCAGTGTCTCACTCGTTTCCTGCTGCCTGCCGATCTGGATGTAGAACTCTCAGCTCCTTCTCCAGCACCATGTCTACCTGCGTGCAGTCATGCTTCCTGCCATGACCATAATGGACTAAACCTCTGGATTGTAAGCCAATGCCGATTGAATGTTTCCTTACAAGAGCTTCCATGGTCATGGTGTCTCTTCACAGCAATAGAAACCCTAACTAAGACGGCCTGCAAAACCAACATTTGGGAGGCTGAAGCAAGGGGATGAGGCCAGCCTGGGCTCATACCCTAACCCTGTTTCAGAAGTAAAGACTTTGTGCCGGGCATGATGGCACATACTTTTAATGACACACTCAGGAGGCAGAGGCAGGTGCCTCTGTGAGTCAGAGGCCAGCCTGGTCTGTATAGCAAATTCCAGTCCAGCCAGGGCTACGTAGTGAGATCGGACCTCCATCCGTCCGTCTTTCCATCCATCCATCTGTCTGTCCATCCATCCTATTTCCATTTCTTTTTCCCCTACTACTTCCCCATGTTTCTCAGAGCTGTGTTTGAAGAAACACACAGTATCTACTGGATGTGGTTTACTAAAGAGACAGGAAGCAGGAAGCCAGCAAGCTGAAGTATCGTACCTACACAGAAGTAACTGGAGTATGCCCTTTTTCCTGTAGTTGGTTCCACTTAGGGTCAGTCCTGTTACATTTCCTTTATTCTGGGACACAGGAAAATCCATATAAAGTTACCAAGTTTGGAAACAAAACTAGGATTATTCTTGTGTTGTTTTTTCATGACACAGGTTGATGCATTGTATTTACCTTCACCATTCTTGAAGAATTCAACAGTATCTTTTCTCAGGTTCTTGTGAATACAGAAGAGTTCTTGTTTGACCTTGGGGATAGGTAGCAGTTTTTAGGGTTTTTTTTTTTTAATTGTTTGTTTTCCTCCCCTAGTCCCCTTCGGTTACCTTGGCTGCACACACACAAATCACCCCGATGTTAGTGGCTGAAACAGCAGTAGTGATGCATTCAACCTCACTATGCTTGTGAGCCGGGACTTCTGGAATGGCTAAGCTGAGTGGTTCTAGGCAAAGTATTCGGAAGAGGTCACATGCTGGCCTAGGTCTCAAGGGCTGCTTTCTCTGTAGCGTCACCTAGGCTAGAAGGTACAAACAGATAGTCTTCCTGAGGCATGTGTTACCCTGTGTGTTCTTGGCGTTTCTTTTCCTCCATTATCCTCTCCTGTCTTCCCGTGGACCTCTCCCGGATATCTCTCTCCTCTTCACAAATGGTTCCCCTTTATAATTTTGTTGTCTAGCCAGGTTGCCTCAGACTCTCAATCTTCCTACTTCTCTCTCCTGAGTGCTGCGATAATAGCTGTGCCCCACCATTCTCTAGGTTTTTCTAGGTTGTTCTTGTGTAGTTGGATATCTCACATGGTGGCTCAAGAGCCAGGCATCCACCAAGGGGCCTGGGCGAGAAGAGGAAGGCTGTGATCTGTCTTTGAAAACTACTTGAAGTTTCTCCTGCATAGCCACTTCTTGAGAGGCAAGGGAAAAGCATGAAGTGTTAGCTCCATGGGAGAGATGGAGGGAGCCAGTGATTTCAGGACTCCTGAGCACTGATTGTGATCGAGAACCCCAGTGGTCAAGGAGCAGCCACTAGTCATGCAGGTGAACAAACCAGTCGTGGAGGCGTTAACTAGTTTGTCCAAAGTTATGGCGCTGGCCTTTGGAAGACAGGACTAGTAATGGGGCATCTTATGAGTTCTGATTTTTTGTGTGTGAACTTTTCTTTTTAACTGAAAATTGGTTCTTCTCTCTTGCAATACATCCCAAGGACAGTTTCCTCTTCCCCACCTCCCCTCTCCCCCAGATCCACTCCCCCTCCATTTCCTCTTCAGAAAAGAGCAGGCCTCCAAGAGACAACAGCCAAACAGGACCAAACAAGATACAACAAAGCAGCAGCCCTCATATTGAGACTGGACAAGGCAACCAGTAGGAGGAAGTCTCAAGAGCAGGCAAAAAGAGTCAGAGACACACCGAGTTCTAATTTGAAAGGAAGTGGTTACTCACCCTGCCTTCCATCACAGATGAAAGCTGAGTCTCCCCAGGCCTTTCAGACACAGTGCTGATGCTTGGTGGGAGCTGAGGATGAGGCAGTGTCCTCTCTGCCTCTTAACTCCAGCTTTGCGCTTGTATGTGCTCTACACCTATGAACAAATATGACTTTGTGTTTGGACCTCATATCCGAAAGGCTCCTCAAAGCATGTGCACATGTGTGAGTGTCTGGTCATACCGGGAGGGTGAGGGCTTATGTTGTTGCCCACTATGAGACTGTCTTCTGAAATCTACATGAGACACAGCTGTCGTTAATTGCGTTTTCTCTCAGAAAACCATATGCCATAATTGGATATTCGAACTTTTATTACCAAGTTTGTTATATCCTTTTAATAATGTGTGCTGCTCTAGGGAGCGTTAATGAGTTATCTCCAGTCCTGCAGCATACAGAGCATAATTATCTGGAAACACTTTCTTTCTGTCGAAGTGATGTGTTGCATGCATTGTTTTCCTTTTTCAGGAGTGCCGTTTTAGGCCCATTATTTCTTTTATGAGACAAGATTTTTCTGTCCACAAGACAAAAATGACTTGGCTCTTTGATTGGATCAACTCTTGCCTTTGTATTTACAGAGGTGATTATTCATGGAAATTAGGAATAGTCTATTGTAGGCAGAGAAAGTATTAATTGATCCTCATTTATGCTGTCGATTGAATCGGACCAGATTATCAATATAAGTGGTAGCAGCCTCACCCTTGTTTGCTCTTATGAAAGAACCTTTGTGAGTCGTTTATCACACAAATGGGATTCTCCTGAACGGTTGTCGTTGGGTGGAAAGCTTTCTGTATTCCCGTTTTGGAGTGCATCCTACAGTTCCTCTTGGGTGCAGTTTGTTCTGAACAAGCTGTGGACACTCTTACAATCCCTCCCCTCCACGACACCAAATCAGAACCAAACAGAACCAGAGAGTAGCCCTGCCTCCTCTCCCCACCACCAGTGGGGAGAAGCACTAGGCCAGACTTTCGTAGGTGTCTTATTCTCCTCCTAGCTCACCCAACAAGAACCAGTTTGGGGAGGAGATGGACAGGATGAGGGTTCCATAAGGAGGGAAGACAGACTAGGGCCATCTCTGGGACAAGTGTTAAACGAAGAAGTAAGTTTTTGTTTTTTTAAATGGAGGAGCATTTCTAATTTTCCCTTCACCCTTGGGAAACTAATGCCATCATAGTCTCTAAAATCCCGATTTCCTTAGGAACCTAGTGTGCACAAGGGGTAGATTTCTGTGATTCACTGTCATGCCAAATACCCCTTATCTCATGTGACAAACACCCCATCTTTTTAACAAGTTGGCTTCGACTCTGTGCCGGGTTTTCCCGTGAGAAGCCCTGCTTTACGGCTCTCTAGTCACTTATTAGAGTCTCTGAGGAAACGTTCTTCCAAGAGAACGTCCTTTGGTTCACGTTCCCAGCCTGTGCTCTGGCTGCAGAGGGAACAGCGAGCGTATAAAATGAGTATTTTCTACTAGACCAGGCTTTGTCTTTGGGAGCTGGAGTGACATGAAAGAGGGCAGGTGGCCATTGGGACCAGATGACTTTTGTACAGTGGATGACATTTGTTCCTAGCCCCTTCTTTTGGCTAGTTGATCTACTGCTGTGTTTATGCACATCACTAAATAGGTATCACTGGAATTTTTGTATAAATGACTGGCATTTAACTTAGTCCATATTTGCTTGGCATTTATGGTTTTTGGCTTTCGTCTGTGATTAAAAGCCTAGAATTTGTAAACCGTATTTTGTTTTCAATTTATTTTGCTGTAGTCAAAGTGGAACGAAAATGATGTTAGCTGTTTTAACTCTATTTTCTGCATTTAAACCGATTTTTGAGCTAGTTCCACAAATAAAAAGCTCATAGAAAGTGATGCATTCCTGTCTTGATGGACTAGCCAGGTTCTGAATTCCATCCCATCCACCTCCTTAAGGCAGTGCTCTGGATGTTTTTCATCAAGTATACATGTCCTGAGCTTGCTCCAGAAATCTGCCCATCAATGTGTACAAGGGACTGCGATTAGTCAAATTCAACTGGGCTCAAACCATCAAAGCAGAGCAGTGGGTTCATGTCTAATAAAGTACCTTGTGTATGAATTAAATGTTTGCTCAAGTGGAGGAGAGGAGCTGGCAAAGGCCTCAGGCCTCTACAGTGCATTCAGACTGACTGGAAAGAGAGAAATTCAGGAAGCATGCCCCTATGTGGAAATTCAGTTTCTGTGGACATGCTGTTTTTTGTTTTTTGTTTTTTAACAATATTGAACCTTTCTCTGTGAAGATGAAGACTCCTAGGGCTTTGTTATTTTCAGAGTGGAAAAAGGCGTCTTCGAGTGTAATTACATAAATTGCCTACACAGACTTAGAAAGATTTGGAAAATATAATTCGGATTAAATTCAGTCCAGGATTTTGCCAAGCTTCATCACTTGGAACTTGGCTTCTTTCCCTGGATCTCCTGTGAACTTGAACTTTGACAATGAGAATATGTGGGAATAACCAACAATCCCTGCGTGTATATTCTAGGAGTTCTGGGATTCTCTGAAGACAGCTATGTTTTGGGTAACTGAAAACAAAATGGTGTTACAGTCATATAATCTTCTAGGTATTTCTTATGTTTAACCACAGACTTGAGCATTGTTAGAAACTGGCTCTGAATGAATGCATGTGTCTGTGTAGAATGCATCTCAATGTCTAATTAAGCTTCTTGATACTGAGAAAATGGGGTTTAAAGGAGTTATTTATTTATTTTTTTAAGAAATAAGTGACTTGTTAGGAAGCAGCAGTTACCCTGAAAGGAATGGTCTTCTGAAGATAACCAGTGAACTTGAACTCGAGTCCACAACAAACCTCGGATAACTTTTTTCTGTCCCCAGAGGTGCTATGAGCCAGTTTGCTCTTAGAGAACGTGACTTTGAGCTGGCAGGCTATGCGTGAGCAGGTTCTGCGAACCCCTCAGCAATGCCGGTGTGACTATCTACTGTTGAACTCAGTGGGGGAGAAGCTCAACTCTTAGGAGGGGCGTTCTCAGGGAGGGGGGGGGGGGTCACAGACATTCTGATGCCGCTAGCAGCCTCTGCCTGTCATGAATGAGTTCATAGAAGTTGGATCAGACGTGGGATGTGAATCTGTACTCAGAGCGGTTGAATAGACAGTTCAGCAAAGGGTCTGTCTGAGGACGACAAGACCTTCTGGTTTCACTATGAATCAGTCTGGCAGTGGATGAAAGAACCAGTTAACAAAATGTATTGAAATGAACAACCTCAGCTTTACCTCCACAGGAGGGTCCAGGACAGTCGGGCTGTTGCCCCCACATTGCTTCAGCCCACAGCCTGCTTACTCATGCCTAAAGTCTGAGCTGGGAAAGGCAGGAAGCTTAAGATCATGGAGAGATTTTTTTTTTTTTTTAATTTAGCTGTGTTATTGATCACACCATCCCCATAGTGGGGGAGAAAGACTGCCTTCTTCTGACCAAAGACCAAACAAAGAAGCTCCAGTGAGATGGCATGGATGCCTAAAGTTCTGTGCACTTTAGTGCACACAGTGGTCTGCCTATGGTAAGTCTAGAATGTCTTTAACCAGAACCTGCTTGCCAGGAAGTCATATGAAAGTCATCCATTGAAGGACCACTCCTCCTTCATCACTTCCCAGTGCCCAGATGTGCATCAGAGGCCACAGCGGGCCTAAGACTCTCCTGAATCCTGCTAGCGCGGGCTGCCTGTGATGGTGGGGAGACTCGGGGTTCCTAGGACAGAGGAGGGAGAGTTTGTTACCAGGAGGCAGGGGCCTCGCTAGGAAGAGGGGGCTGCAGATAAGAGGGGAATCTACAGCCGCACCTGAAAGAGAAATCTGACCCCGGTGGGGTGCCATTACCAAGGGTGTGTGCCGGCTGGCAAGACCATTGTCTCTGCTTCTGTGGAAGCTCTTTTTTCCAGCCCCTTCAGCCCTAGAGGAAGCAGACATTGAGAGGAGGTGAGGTGGAGGGTTCAAGGCTAGGGACAGAGAGGTGTCCGCTTCCGCACTGCACCCTTTGGTAGACAGTGGGGAGAAGAACCCGTGTTAGGCAGCCGTCAGGGTTTACGGTTCTTCTGCTGGCGCAGACGGAGTAATTGCTGACTTGAAGCTGTGTTTGTAACTGAGATGCTTTGAGGGTTTGTTTTATTATGTGTTAGAGATTTTTATCTCAGGTGGCAGGAAAAGGGAGCCTTGTAATGGAGCCGGGACCTGGTGTAGGGTTTAAAGGAGAACAAAGCTAAAGCGGGATTACTGATGACTCACTGCTTAGTCAGACACCGGCAGCCACTGTGAGGAAAGACGAGCATTCAGCTCTGAAGAAAAAAAAAGGTTCTTGACTTGAAATAAACATGACTTTAAATTTCAACTTTATAAGATAGAATGTCCTAATAGTTTCAAACACTTATTAGGTGCCAAAATGCGTTGAACAATAGTGTTTCATCGGCAAATGACTGAGCTTGATTTAGTGATAAAATTTAAAGGCTAGTTTTTAAGTGTCTTGTGAGTCTCTTGCTTGACAGATATTTCATAAAAGATGACAGGTTGCGGAGGAAAGGAAAATTTATATTTTGATGAACTGATCTTCTCTTTAGAGGTGACTACTTACAAGCATGAAAGCATTTTATTGTAATCTCCTCTTCATTATTTTTATTATTCAAGGTCTACAAACCTGTGCTAATATGTAAAACTGATACAAAGACATTAGGCAAATTGAAAGTTACACACACACACACACACACACACACACACACACACACACACACACTGTAATTTTTTCTAGGTATATAGTGGGGATTCAAATAGGCATTACTTCTTCTGATGGGAAAGTTTCTAAAGACCCTGAGAAAAATCACGAATTCTTAAGAATGGTGTAGTTTAAATGTGAATTGAAAAACAGAGTTAATCTGGCTCGTTCTCCCTTTTTCCTGCCCTGTCTTCATACTTTCTATTGCTGTGACAAAACCCCATGACCAAGGCAACTTAGAGAAGAAAGACTTTATTGGGGCTTATAGTTTCAGAGGGTGAACCCATGAGCATCGTAGTGGAAGCATGGCAGCAGACAGGTAGGCATGCACTGCAACCGTAGCCGAGAGCTCATATCACCTACAAGCAGGAGGCAGAAAAGGCTAACTGGAAATAGCGTGGACTTTTGAAACCTCAAAGCCCAGCTCCAGTGAACCACCTCCTCCAACAAGGCCACACCTCCTCCAACAAGGCCACACCTCCTCCAACAAGGCCACACCTCCTCCAACAAGGCCACACCTCCTCCAACAAGGCCACACCTCCTAATCTTTCCCAAGCAGTTCTACCAACTGGGACCCCAACATTCAAATATCTAAGCCTGTGGAAGACATTCTCATTCAAACTACCATACCCCTCAGTCAAAAACCCACTAGGCAGCATCCTGTGACACAAGACAGCAGCCCACTTGGGGCTAGGCCCAGGAGGATGTCAGGAAGACATCCCAGGAAGGATCAGAACTCATTCAAGGACAGCGACCTACGTGAGTGTATTTGTTACTATTCTCATGGCTGTATCAAAATTCATGACAAAGCCAATTTAATAAGGAAGGGTTCATTTAAGTTCATGATTTAAGAAGGGATCTAGTTCATCATGTTAAGAAAGGCATGGACTCAGGAGAGGGAATGGTTAGTCATTGTGTCAATGTCAGAGAATGGACTGGGAGTATGATTGGCTTATAAAACCTTAAGATGTGCTTCCAGTGACCCACTCCCTACAGGGAGGCTTCATCTCTCAGGATATCTAGCAGTATGTGGCCTGGGATCACTATGAATGCATCCCAACATAAAATCATGATCTTAAAACATTATGTGAATTTTGGAAGGGGGTAAATTGAATGCACAGTTCTCAGCCATGAACTTTGTAGATGACGACGTCATGTTGCAGTATCATTCAAAGTAAGTATTCTCTCGCAAACCACAGACCATGGATTGAATACAGTTATATGACTGTCTTCGTTAGAGTAGTCTATTGTTATGAAAAGACACCATGACCACAGCAACTCTTATAAAGGAATACATTTAATTGGGGCTAGTATACGGTTCAGAGGTTTAGTCCATTATTGTCGTAGCGGGTGGCATGGTGGTGTGCAGGCAGACATGGTGCTGGAGAAGGAGCTGAGAGTTCTGTATCTTGATCTGCAGGCAGCAGAAGCAACTGTGTACCACACTGAGCATAGGAAACCTCAAAGCCCACCTCCACAGTGACACACTTCCTCCAGCAAAGCCACACCTACTCCAACAAAGCCACACCTCCTAATAATGCCACTCCCTTTGGGGGCCATTTTCTTTCAAACCACAACAACCTTCCAGAAACAATGCTTTCAGCTGGGACAGAGTGTTCAAACACATGAGCCTGTGAGGACATTTCACATTCTGACAAACAATATATTTCAGGCTAAATGCATTATTTAAGTTCCCCATTTTTGAAGTTTGTGCAGCGTTCTCTTGGTCTCAAATTCTTCACATTGATATGGGACAAACAGTGAGAGAGAACTCAAAGAAACCGTGCCATACAAGCACACCGAGTACCATTCACTCTGAAGAGAAGGAATGGTGTCATTATAGTGATGCTTGGTCAAGAGTTCCTGTGTACTGGAGGCTGGATTGGTACTAGCAGTTAGTGAAGTTGGAGATGAGGGTGTACCTTTCAGCTTTTCTAT
Source organism: Peromyscus californicus insignis (assembly GCF_007827085.1). Taxonomy (NCBI): domain Eukaryota; kingdom Metazoa; phylum Chordata; class Mammalia; order Rodentia; family Cricetidae; genus Peromyscus; species Peromyscus californicus. Next base: position 8,627,967 of record NW_026294514.1, on the reverse strand, counting down.
GTTTTAAAACTGTGTTAGTCTTCATTATCAATTGTAAAAATCTTAGCATCCTTCATGGACTTGCAGTGAGAAGTCTGGGGGATTCATCTACTATGGCAGGTAGATCCAGTTGGACAAATGATTAAAAAGTTTTCTTCCTGAGTATGGAATGAGAGTCGAATGGGTTCATCTTGTGGTGACTTCGGTTGATCTGTCTTACTCAAGGCTCTCTCCTGTGCCAGTCAGAATACACAAGGCTCCTCTCAGGAGACTTGTCCTCTAGATGGGACAGAGAAACCATTACCACTGCCATTTTTTTCTACAGCTGATGGAAACTAACCCCTGGAAGAGGCAGGCATCTTCTTCCAAGGGCTGGCTTCTCTAATATTAGCCACCTACAGTAGCTGCTTTTGGAAACATGGAGTGGATCTAGAGGAATGTATTGAGAACTATGGTTGACACAGGAACATGTTACACGTGGACTTTCACAGAAATCAGAAACTAGTTTGGAAGATAAAACCATACCCCATAAGTATTGGTTCAGAATATTATCCACTTCCCCAGGTTCTTCACAGGGTAAGAATAGAGTTATAATAGCTACCCCTCTTTACCCCTGTTAAAGAGGTGGGCTCTTTATCTGGTCCCACCTTCTGCTGGCCTGCTTGGCTCTGCTTGTCCCCGTGTGGGCTACACATTTTTTTTTCCAAGCACAGCATGGTTACTCTTTCCTTCCTCTCTTTCCATGCTTCCTGTGGTGGTGTGTCCAGTATCTGTTTGTATTTCAGAAGCTCTTTGGTCATAGATGTTCCGAAAACACCCTGCTCCTATCACTGCTAACTCATGGCAGGGCAGAAGTGGCCAATGTTTGTGCCAGTGTGTTGAATTTTCACTAAACCATCTCCTGCAGCTAGCTGGTCCCGAATACCGCCCCCCACCCCACCCCCACCATGCCACACACCTGACAACTAAGACTGAGCCCGTGGGAGCTGGGCAAAGTGGTGATGGTGGTGGCAGAAGATGGTGAGGTTGAAGGTTCAAGGACTTCCACGTACGCTGGCCTGAAGTGAAATATCAGCTCTGCCATTATCCAACTACGAGCTCTGTGAGCATATTACTTTCTGTCCATGAGACTCCATATCTTGCCTAAGCTGCTAAATGGAGCTTAGGTTATTCTGAACATTAAATAAGAGAAAATAAGTTATCCTCAAAAATGAAAAATAGAACTCCCATGTAGTATCAGCCCCGCTCCAGGGTGTACATCCAAAGAAAATGAAATCAATATCTCCAAGAGATTTGATGACTAAATAAAGTTATATATCACATACATGCAATATATATATATATGTATATATAATGCTGTATACAATATGATGTTATCTAGCTTTAGCTTTTTAAGAAAAAGAAACTCTGCCATTTCATAACAGTATAGGTGAATCTGGAATGCATTATGCTGGATGAAATAAACCGGACACAGAAAAGCACAGCACTATACAAACTCACTTATAGATGGAATCTAAAAAGATTGAACTCATAAAAACAAAGTTTCCAAGAGCTAGGAGTCAGGGGAAATGGGAGACGTCAGTCAGATTGCACAGTTGGAGTTATTCAGGAGTCTGAAGATCTGTTGAACAGCGTGATGACTATAGTTAGTAACGCTGTGTAACGGAGTAGGTAGCGATTGTTCTACACACGCATGCGCGCGCGCGCGCGCGCGCGCGCACACACACACACACACACACACACACACACACACACACACACAGAGGCACCTGTGAGGTGGTGGAAGTTTGGTAGTTTGTGATTATCAGTTCCCTGTGTATACATGCTTTAAAATGTTACATTGTATGCCTTTAGTGCATTTATTTTTGTTAATTTACTTCAGTAAAGCTGAGCAAACAAAGATTATAAGAAAATAGTCTAGCGCGGTGCCTGGAACACGAGAGACGGAAGCAGCAGCTGTTGTTATGGGTTCATTGTCTGTAATTAGAGTCCCCATCTCTTGGACACTGTGCCGTAGTTTTGAATATCTAAACCATCGAAAAAATGCTCTATCTGCAATCTTCCTACCTAGCGATGGGAACCAGCATGAAAATAAATAGCTGTGATAAAGTAAGCTGTTGCTTTATTGGGATTATGTATTTCTGTTATTTTTTTTTTTATCATTATCTAGGATTAAACAGGAGTCCCAGAAAAGGTACAGGTGAGACGTGGTGGGAGTTTTGTAGTTAATGAGATGCTTGCCGACTCAGGTCAGCTCAGCACATCTCTCTGTGTTTCTCCTTGTCTGGTCACCATTTGTGTGACCGTGGAACAGCAGCGTGGAACTGGAAATGAGCTGAATGAGGGCGAGTGTGTGGGGGTGTCTGAGCTTGGTTCGTAAGCTCAATGAGGACTTGATTTATGAGATAGCAGAGAACCTGTTTCATAATGGCTTCTTTGATTTTGATGATCGCTGCATTGCCCACTAAATGAAACACTTGTAAGGGAAACAATGCATTACAGCCAGAAGAATAAAGATGCTGTATCTAAACTCAGGCTGCTGATCCCACCACCATCTGGGACCCAGCCATTCATAAAGATTCGATGGGAGGCGGGCACATCTCTGAATATGGGTGTCAAGTCTCTCCCATCTGCTTTGATTTTTGCTTAAGATAATAACAGCTTTCTTACCCACTCACTTGAATCTGTGCTGATTCTTTTAATATTCATTAAGCAGCCAGAGTCTTTGTGGTCTTTAGTTGGTGTTTCTGAGTCCCAACAAGATTAGCATTAATTGGATCAGTAGACGTTTTCCTTAAAGCAGTGTATTTTATTGCCAGGGCCAGAATCAATAGAACATTTATTGATGTTTACAGCAGAAATTTATACAGTCATCTAACACTAAGAAATGGTGTCTAAAGGACAGTTGTGTTGCTGGGCACAGATTTTGTGGGGACTGTGAACTGGCAGGCAAGAAGTCTTTCTGAAGCAGGATGCTTTTTCCATTGCCTATTTGTTAAATTTTATTTTAAAGTTAACAATTTTATATTCAAGTCAATCGTCCCGTTTATTTTTGGTCTGCACTTTTAATTTTATTGCCAAGCCTCTCAGCTTTGGTATCCCTCTTCTACCCCTCAGATAAAACCTCACTGGCCCAGAGCGAATGAATTGCACCCTGACCTGAGGCAGAAAGTAAATTAACACAGTGCTAATATTATTCAGGGTATCATGGGAATATCATCTAGAGGAAAATTACTGTTGATTAAAAGGTAACTTTTAAGCTTGAGTACTGCTCTCAGAAATCACCATGGAAACACGAGGCAGTGGCATTGTTTCCCAGCAAAACACAAAGAACTGTACATGCCCAGCAAGTAGAATCAATCAAACGTAATCCATGACCCTGAATATTTTAGAGTTGACTACTTGTCACCCTTTCAAGGTGACTGTCACTTATTGCAATCAACTGTTTTTCAATGCACAACTTCAACTAATCTAGCTCTCCATGGAGTGCTTGTGTTGATAGACATGGAGAACGGAAAGGGGGTGAAGGCCCTGCTGCCTTCCTTCCATCCCCTGTGCTGGCTGCAAAGGAGGCCTTCCATTTCTGTGAAGACTCTAGGGAGCCCAGGCCTTGTAGACAACATTCACATTTTATTATTGAATTAACAGTGCTCTGGAGGTGAATGGTTAAGACAAATGGCACTGTATCTCCACTTTTTTCATTGAAATTACCTATCTTTTTTTTTTTCCAGACAGGGTTTCTCTGTGTAGCTTTGGAGCCTGTCCTGGAACTCACTCTGTCGCCCAGGTTGGCCATGAACTCACAGAGATCCGCCTGCCTCTGCCTCCCGAGTGCTAGGATTAAAGGCGTGCACCACCACTGTACGGCCCTATCTTATTTTTTATGGCATATATCCTTTTTCCACTCCAGAAGGCTTTAATTTACAGAGCATAGCACAACTGTGAGGAACTGCAGTGTTTCACGGTCTCCTGCAGGGGACCAACACTCAGCCTCCCAGTTCAGCTCTGGTGAGTTTTCTCTGATGACTTTGAGCTAGATCCATGTAAATATATAAACACATGAGGACTGCATTGGCGTCACATGTGGAGCAGAGAATATAGTTATTAATATGTGCAGTAACTGCAATCTAAGGATATTGCCAGATGGTACTTGAAAAGGAAGGTTTCTGTTTTGTTTGTTTTACTTTTGAATAAAAGTTCTGTTACCTAGAGTGCTCTGATGGCTTATGGTTAACGTCACTGTGTGTCTATCAGGGACATGCAGTGTACAGAAGTCACTCATCTGAAGTAGACCATCTTGATGGATTTAGTGCATAGTGTGAATTGCCAGCAATGAAGGAATTGAGTGAGCGGATTACTCTACTGACTGTAGTGACTTCTGTAACATTCTCTCATTCTACCCTCAGAAATGTTCCTATTTTACTAGGATGCAAAAATTAGATAAAAGAACTACAATGTGCTTGCATCAGTATCAGTATGGACAATAGGTAATACAGGGGTTTTTAAAAAAATATTTTGATTGTATGTATGTATGTATGAGTATATATGTGTATGTACGTATGCATGAGTATGTATGTATGAAGATGTGTACATGAGCACAGGTGCCCATGGAGACCAGAGGAGGGATCTGGTGACAGATCCCCAGCACTGGAACTGCATGGGTACTACGACTGAACTCCTGAAGTCGTCTGGAAGAACAGTACACAACATACACACATACACACACACATACACACACACACACACACACACACACACACACACACACACACACACACACACTGAGTCTGTGGATCAGTGGTAGGGCACTTGCCTTGCACACATCAAGCAATCCCCAGTAGTAGGAGAAAGAAGGAAACAGAAGGAAGGGGAAGTCTGGAAGATAGAAAAGCTTCCCAAAGGTGACAAAAGAATCTCATATGTAATTAAATTAGACACGACGGTAGTGGCTGACGGATTGAATATGCATAGCGTGGGTCATCCCGTTTTAAATCCTGCACAGAACTGGACTCAAGAAGGACTGACAGGGGCATAAGGCCAATATGATCCAAGCCAATGCCTCTTTATGTCTCCTTATAACTCTTTAAACAAAGAAAACAGGGTAACAATGTAAAGGATGCCGTTTACAAACACATTTACATTAGCATCTGAAATACATAGAATGTTCCTTCTATGAAAACAATAAAAATTATTGAAGAAAACATAAATACCTTTACACATACAAGGCTAATAATTTAAAATTCAATTTTTTCTTTACCCCAGAAATTACCAAGTGGGAAATGAAATTTTAAAAAGAAGCCAGTCATAAAATTGCTAGGATGAAACTATAACACATTATGGAAAAAACTGATTCAATAAATGCAAAAAGATTTCATATCTGTAGGCTAAAAATCACAGTATTACAGAGATAGTAAACCACTTCAATCTGATTTATAGATTCATCAAAATCTCAGTAGAGTTCTTCACTATGAATTGAAAACTGGTTTTTAATTTCATATGGAAATGCAAAAGGCAAAGAATATGTAAGACAACCTTGAAAAAGAAAATCCTAGAGACTTTGCTTCCAGATATCAAAGACCTGTTACAGAGTTATAAAAATGAAAATAATCTGGTTTCATAGAGAGCAGATAAACCGAAGGATCAGGATTGAAGACTAAGTTTGCACATGTCATTAATGATATATATGGTATAAAAGTTCAGTAGGAGAGCAAAGTACCTTTTTATTACGTTTTGCTGGGGAGAAATGAATATGCTTTTGCTATACGCTAAATTCAATTCAAGTAGGATTACTGATCCATGTTGGAAAGATGCAACAAGAAAGGTGTTAGAATAACACACAAAGAACATCCTCATGTCTCAGAGAGACAGATTTCTTAAATAAGGTGCAAAATGTTGAACTATATTAATGTTAAAAGTTTTACTGTTTAAAAGACACCATTCAGAGACTCCAAAGGCATACGTATGAAAAGCTGTGTACCAAGAACTCTTGCAGAATATATAAAGAAAATCTAAAAACTACCACGGAAAAAATGAATGTCCCATTGAAAAGTGGACAAGAGGCACTACACAAAAGGATGTCCGTGGATTTAGTCACGTGGGAAAAGGTGATCATCTTTCTTTGTTATCCAGAAAGGATAACAAAGTGGAAGTGCTGTGGATGTGTCCATGTTCCGCAGCTTCCATCCTAAATGACCATACATTCCATGGATCACAACCCAATTTTATTGTCTCATCGGTCTGTAGGTTAGAAATCCAATACAAGTTTCAATGCACAGAGAAAAGGGCCTGAAAGAGTATGACGTGACTTTTGGTCTTTGAGGGTTACTTGAGCAGCGCAAGGCCTGTGTAAGACCAGAACTGATGGAAATCTGTTGATCCAAATGACTCTTTTCCTCAAGCTACTGTGACTTTGAACCATCTCTCTCCTATATTCTCTAAGCACCGGCCTTCATAACATATGTACTGAAGCTCTTCTAGAAGTATTGATTTCATCAGACAGTTGCTAGATTACCATTTTTGAAGAATCTGGCTGTTCATTGGTGTCTGAAGCTGAGTTGCTAGGTTTTTTTTCCTCCACCAGTGGAGTTGTCAAATCCTCTTTGATATATGTTAAGTTCAGTCGTTGGGGTTTTGTTAGTATTGTAGCAAGACCCTTCCATCTTTCCATAACCATGAGATTTAGGCATGATGTGTGCATGTTATTTCATATTTTAAAGAAATTATTTGTACTTCACATAAACCAACTTCTGCGACAACTGAATGTATATGTTGTATGTAAGTTAGACGTTGAACTTAAACACAGCTCTATTTCAGGTCCTTTTCCTGTATGTGTGTGTGGGTGGTATGTTAGAGTATATGTTAATTATCTCATAGCAAAACAAGAACTCATTTTTTAAAAGGACTGAGTTTAGATGATTAAGAATGAGGCAGTCAGGCATCAATTTAATTTAAACTTCAGCAGAAGAAATATTTTGTTCAGGGCCATCTGGTTTTAATCCCCTGCGTTACCAACTGATCCAAGCAACTCACCTTCTCCTTAGTCTCCCATTCTCATCCTGTTTGGCAGGCCCAGATCCACCCTGGCATGGTTACCAAAACAAATTAATGCTTCTTAAGTCTGCTTGTAATTAATAACTCCCAACAGAGCAGGAGTCTCCTGCACCCTTGGAAACTTGCCTAATTTTCTCCAAGATAAGTAATTAGATGCACAGCCCTGATAAAGCTTTTCCTCTGAGCATCTGCCAGGCAGTCCGCATCTATAATAAGGGGCAGGATGATTAAAATCTGAAATGGCTGCAGGTTTTCTCAGGTGTCACAACATCGATGATGTTTATTACTTCCCTCCACCCCTAGGCCAAATGTATCCCGCAAGAGAAGACTTAAAGTGAGTCCAAAAGGCTAACCCTGAAGTCATTTGTATGGTTTGGTGAGCTTCTGTTGTCTATTTTACTCTTCATTCCATACAAATGCTCTAGTAGATAAGCTAAATGTAAAGGATGAATTTCTCATAGCATGTTGGTGATGCTCTTCTGTGGAAACTATTCTGTCTGCCCGTGAGCCCAGACTTACTGAATTCCTTCATGAGAGTACACTGGGACACTTCCGTCATGGGGCTTCCCATGGGCAACTTGTCTGAGATGGGACCCTGACTCAGATCTCTGTTCTGTGGGTGGTAATCCTTTCTAAAATGGCAGACAGAACACCTCAGAAGGTCTACTTTTATTTCACTTCCCTAAGGAGGGCTTCCCGGGCTTTGCACTACTGATATCTTGCAAAGGAAAACTTCTGAGGCTAGCATGTGGTGGTGGGTGCTGCCTTGTACATCCCAGGATGCTTATTAATTTCCTTAGGCTCTGCTTGCTGGGCATAAATAGCAACCTTCTCCTTCAACTTCTTACAGTCAAAAATACCGCCAGACATTTGGCAAAGGTTCACTGGGGGTAGGGGTGCAGGAGTAGGGGGTAGATTGCACTTCCCTGTTTGAGAATCTTTGTTCCGGAGAATAATATCCACAAAGCAGTGGTAACAGTAAAACAAACAGATCTCTATTGACAATATATAGTTGGACCCAATTAGAACTATTCATTTATCTCGTCAACAAGTAATTCAGAAGGCTCATGTGGAGAACAGTTGATTGAATACATCCTGATTTAACCAAGCTTGAACCCCCTATTGGCTGAATGCGAGAGACACTTAGGCTTTGAAATGGGCAAGTCCAGCTGTTGAGGAAGCAGAGGGCCGTTTCCCCACGTAGAGGTGTTCATCCTGGTGGTTCAGTTCTGTATCTGACAGTGTACTCTCACCAGGCCAAGCTCAGTCAAGGATAAACACAGTTCCTTTCTACTCCCTGTAGGTAAGATCTTTTTTTAAAAAAACAACCAACTCAGCATCTAACCAGCAGAAAGGAGCTGCAGTTTAATTTAATTAAAGTAATTATTGTGGGAGGGCATTTTATTGCAGCAAAAGATACAGAGAATTTAGAATGTGGGAGAAGTAGGAAGCTTTAGTATTGGAGTCAAAAAAATATCCTGATGAGGAAGCCACAGATTAGGTAGGAAGGAAAGGTGAGCAATCTCTTAGTGTCCATGGGAGATTGTCCCAGGACCTATTCTGGAAAGCAAAATCCCGAGATGTGCAAGTCTCACATATAAAATAGCCTTATATTTGCATATGACCTACATGTCCTCTCTAGATTAGTTTTAATGCCCAATATGATATAAGAGCTTCATAAATAGTTCTGTTATACTACTTAGGGATACTAACAAAAATCTGTGTGCAGTGTGGCTCCTTTGGTCCTTTTTAGTGCATTGTTTGTTGTGTGTATGCTTTTTGCAGAGCTCACAGATGTGAAGGCCCACCTGTGTTAAAAGAGAAAAGGCGACCCAGGATTATTTTCATTTATTTCACTAAAAAAACCACGTCTGGGCTCAAGTTCTTCAGGTTGAGATGTAGAAAAGCATGTTTGCTCAGAAACACAGCTTTTTGTCTTGTCCGGTTTCATAGGGAGGGAAAATAAAGAATCAAATCAGTTGGACCTATGAAAACAGATCTACTCATAAAACCAATGTAAAAATAAAAAGGCTTTATATTTTCAAGAAATCCATATAAAAATTTGTTCATATAGCAAAAGTAAAGGTTATAATTGAAGTTCTCGAAAGTCTAGCAGAAAGTGCAGTGGTTGAAGGAGCTTGCTGCCAAGACTGATGACCTGAGTTCAATCCCTGGGTCCCACCCGACAATCCCAAGTGGGCCCCCACACATGGGAGCAGCACCACAATAGCCATGCATGTTTGCACACACACACACATACACACACACACACACACACACACACACACACACACACACACACACGTGCACACACATACATACACACACACACACAGGTGCACACACATACATGCACACACATACACAATAATCTTTAAAGACTTGCAAAAATAATATTTCAACAAAGAATCTGTGGGTGCATAGGATTATTATATTTATTATTATTATTATTATTATTATTATTATTATTATTATTATTATTATTTTGCACTGTTGCTGCTTCTGTTAAAATACTTACTTTTACCAGAGGACATTTGCTATAGCCAAATCACCAGGTCCTTAAACCCCTCCTGCCCCAACCAGTGGCCCTTTAGAAAAGGCAGCTGGTCCTCCCCAGTTCCAAGAAAGCAGGAGTGTTCAGTAGCTCTGTTGTTAAACCCATTGCAGTGCTCCTGTTAGAGGAGAAGTTCTGCCTCTGTTGATTTATAGTGTCGTTCTTAGTAAAAATGAGCAAACTGTTTAATTCCCAAACAGCTAATTCTTGGCCCAATCTGCCTATATTCCGAGAGCTGTGAAGGCTCAATTCTCAAGTCCTGGTGGGTAGATGCTGTGGTATCTTGTGTCCCGTAATATCTATGGAACATTGCCTTTGGTGGTAATTTTAAAATAGCAATTCTAATAACTTTACTTACCAAGCAGAAATACAATTTCAAGAAGTTTTAATAGCCTCATAGAGTCAGTTATTCATTGATAGCTATGAAAAAAAAATTAAAGGCTAGCTAACCTTTGTGTGTGTGCATGTGTGTGTATATGGTGCATATGCTGTGTGCATTATTGTGTACACGTAGAGGTCTGAGGTCAGCCTTGGTTGTCTTTCCTCAGTGCTGTCCACCTTTTTGGAGGCAGAGTCTCCCTGTAGTTCACCGGAGAGTCTAGGATAACTGGCCATTGAGCCCCAGGGGATCTCCTGTCCCTTTCCACGACCCGTCACCACTGCCGAGATGGATAACAAGCCCACAGCACCAGCCTAGAGTAGTCCCCTCCCCCAGACAGGGTTTCTCTGTGTAACAGGCCTGGCTATCCTGGCATCTGCCTTGTAGCCCAGGCTGGCCTTGAACTCAGAGATCCGCCTGCCCTTGCCTCCCGAGTGCTGAGGTTAAAGGTGTGCGCCACCACTGCCTGGCCAGCCTAGAGTTTTTTTACAGGGTTCTGGAGGTTGAACACAGGTTCATGCTCGCAAAGCAAACACTTTATTGATGGAGCTCTCTCTCCTGTTTCAAAGCTGTTTTATTTTTTTCCTCCTTACAAGTTGAAATTTACTTTTGTTAAATTAGTGGGAAAGACAAAGCTTTATTATAGCTCAAATGTGACTCAACTCATAGTTTAAGAATGAGCACTATTAAAATTTATATAAAAGTAAGATTAATCTTCTAAAACGTGTTTGCTACTAGAAAGAGAATGAGGAGACACGTACAGTATTCCATCCCAGCATGAAGGAACGGCTGGGAATAGCCTCAGAGCAGTCTCCGGTGAGGAGTTTCCTTTCTCTTTGAGGTTCAGTCACAGCTTCCTTGGAGAGCGGCTGCTTTGATGCGGCTCTGAAACATAAGCTTAGAGATGGGAGTGGACGGCACAGAAATGATGGACCCAGCAAGCATGTCTGCAGGCACCCCACCCTAAGCCATGCTCAACTTCCAACTTAACTAGAAAGGTTCTTTTTGCCAATTATGAATCAAAACTCTTGATGTCCTACTTCTTCCAGTTTATCGTCAGGAGAGCACATGAATATTCAGTTAGATCCAGCCGCATACACTTGTCTGGTTCTTAATAAGGACAGTAACAGCCCCGCCCGCCCGCAGAGGACTCAGCACCAATGAGAAAGGTCGTATTGACACAATGTTGCACTGACTTACTGAGATTGTATGTAGTCACCAAAAGAACACTCAAAAAGAGTAGCTAATACATGCAAAATATTTACTACATACTAAAAACAGTAAAATTATTTTAAAGTAATTATTGTTTGTCCATGTTTATGATATCTACATTAGTAGATAGCCATTAAAATACTAATTGATTTCTCAGGCTGTTCCTACTGTGATTTATGGATCATTTTTTTTCTTTTTATAAATTATATTGTAAAGATGTATTTATAATCCTTTCACTTTTTTTCTTTTAAATTCATGCACTAACACAAATAAACATTCTTTCTGGAACAGGTACTAACTAGTTCAGGCACCATGTTAAATACTCTCCATTATTATGTATATTGTATTTTAAAATACAATATACATAAGGCCATTGAAAGACCTGGGGATGCAGCTCTGTGAAAGAGTGTTTGCGTAGGGTAGAGAAGGCTCTGGATTTTGTGCTGAGCACCACACACCACCCCCACCGAAATGAATAAAATGTGTAAAAAAAAAAAAAAAAAAAGGTTAAAAGCCCGGTGAAAAAGAAAATGTTTGTAAAGGTGTAAAAATGTATTTTTGAGGAAAATTGAGCCCATCAACGTGACTGCGAGGGTTGAGGCAAACAAGCTCCCAAGCTTGAGTTTAAACAGGAACGCCAGTCCAGTCCGAACGTGAGACCCCTTTGCACCCCTTCCTGTTCTGAGGGTACCTGGAGGCAGACATGAACGAGGGTGAAGAGAAACAAGACACTCTGGGCTGGACTGTGTCTGACTTAGAGAGGGATACAAGTCTCCACGGTCAACGGCTGCTCCTGTTAGAAATGCAGGGACTCAGAGTGGGTTAGAGCCTCCTGTGGAAAGGCTGTGTGTAGCAGCACACCTCCCTACTGCCGTGGAGGAGGAGGGGATTGTGGAGACTGAACTATCCAAGAGGAAGCATCCTGAGGCGGTGTGCACAGCTTTCTCCCACTCTGTGGCCTCCATGGAAAGGAAGTGGGAAAGAAGAGAAAGTGAAGAAGAGGAAGGATGGGGCAGGAGTGGGAGGGGAGCTGAGTTAGGGTCCAGCTGTGCAGCTGTGCAATCGCCAGAACCTCTCACGATTCTTTTGGTATTTTAATAAGATCCACCATTAATGTTTAATGTTAATAGTTTTGAGTTAATCTTTCCAACCCAGCACCCTCTGTAAACACAAACATAGGAACTCTTTCTCAGAGCTCTTTATGGTGAGTAAATGCTGAAATTAAGCCACATTTGATGTTTTCTTGCTTAGGCATAGGATTTCCTTTTTATGGCTTCTATGCCCTAGTGCAGAATCTGTATCTCTTTCTAGGCTGATGCGAGGCTCCACTACCAGAGCCAGGTCGGAGCTCAGCTTGTGCCTTGCTGTGCTGTTCAAGGCCCCCTCCTGAGGATGGCGGTCTTTCTTGACCAGGCTTTAAGATTGGAATGTGCAGTGGGCAGCTGCAGAGTTGGTGTGTGACTCAATGCTAAGTACTCAGGAAACTTCACAGTAATTTGATGTGACAAGAGAAATTCTGAGAAACAAAATCTGTCCTTATAATAACAAAGAAGTTTCCCATGTTTTTAAAGATTTACTTTTGTTTTTAATTTTATTTTTCTACTATCAGCTTGATACAGTATAAATTCTTATCCTAATAGTGAAATGTTTCATTGAGGCTTGCCCAGTAATTGAGTAAAACCAAAACTTATTATAAGCCACAGTCATCCTAAGGTTCCCCCTGCTATATAGCCTCCCTGGTTCTGTGGGTTGCAGTCTGATTGTTCTTTGCTTTATATCTAGAATCCACTTATGAGTGAGTACATACCATGTTTGTCCTACTTGTTGCTCTTGTAGAGGCCCTGGGTTTGGTTCTGTGCACCCACTTGGTGGTTCACAACCACCCTGACTCTGCTCAGGGGATCTGCTGCCCTCTTCTGGCCACCTCAGACACTGCACACACGTTGCACAGATACACATGCCTACAAAATGTATTTATGTCCATATACATAAAAAATAAATCTTTTAAAAAAGAATATAGGAGTTTTGAGGATGTGTGTTAGGGTTAGGCTGATGAGTGGAGCCAAAGTATACTTTTTAAAAGAATGCAGAGCACAGCTCACATACAAAGAGAAGAAACATTCTATTAAGGACTTAAAAAAAAAAATCTCATCAAGTAGTGAAAGAATGGGTAAGATGTAAAGCTCACCCAAGGACCATTTGAGAAACAGAGCAGTTAATGCAGCAATAGAAGAGGACTATTAGACTACACATCACACTGGTTAATGTCCCACAGGACAGCAAGAGGTAACCCCTGGGTTTTCTTTCCTCCCAGTCAGAGATAATTTGTATCTCTGCTGGAAATGAACCTACAAGTTAATGTATAACTTTGCAGAGAATTAGTCTTTAATTAGCATTAGACTATCAAATGAATGTTTGGGTGGGCCTGTTAATGCTTTTGAAAAGATCTGGAATTTCCCCGATCATTTTATGCACAAGTTTAGACATCTGGGGCATATGTCAGTGGTAAGTTTATGCCTAACATATGGGGAACCCTGGGATAGACCTCCAGTGTTCTTCTGAACAGTGGGGCATCCATCAGTTGCCTCTTGATGTCTACCAGGACTCCTGTTGTTTTAAATCCGAAACTCTTGTTATCAGTGTGTATTGGCTAATTAGCACCGACTTCTGTTTTTCCTCTTCTGCCCCTACACATGCGTGCACGTGCCCACGCGTGTGTGCACGCGCACACAAACACACACACACACTCACACAAACAATCACACACACAATCACCGCCGCCACTATACATGTAACACAAGAATACAAAGAAAAAGAATTAAATATTATTAAATGCCTTTTCCAAGGGGTAGAATACAATATATTGAACTTATTACTGACAGAAAAAGGCGACCTTATCTTTGAAATTCTCTCAAAATTTAAGAGGTGAATAGACATGGTTTGCATTAGTTCCCTTCCTGGAAATACTGAGGAAATAGCTGAGATTTTCTTCTGCACTGACGTTTCCTTGCAGCAAACATTGCCGTATCAGAGTGGACTTGCACACCTTCCTGAGTGTGTCCTAAGTAGGTCTGAAGGGTTCCCTAAGAACGTTTTCGCTTATGGCAGTAACCACTTTGTAACCGCTTATGGCACTCCCTCACTTTGTATCAGGCTGGTGTTTCTAGAATTTCCTGGTGGCTGTGGTCCACGGTATGGATAGTTGGCTCCCTTGTGATCTGAAATACAGAACGTACTCTCTGGTAGTTAGTATTCATCGTCAACTTTACCGGAAACAGAATTATGTAGGGGGCAGACTTCTGGATATGTGTGTGAAGAAGTGTCCAGAGAGGTTTAGCTGACTTGAGAAGCCCCTCTCTGAATGTGAGTGGTACCATTTCATGGGTTGGGTCCCACACTTCGTAAAAAGGAGAGGACAATAGAATGCCAGCTTTTATCTCTCTGCTTTCTGACTGTCTGACATAGTGTGACCAGGATTTTTCCTGTTCCTGCCACCATGTCTGCCCACTGTGATTGGCTGTATCTCTTCTTAAACTCAGCTGAAGCAAGCACTTCCTCTTAGAAGTTTCTTTTGTTGGGTGTCTTGTCAAAGCAATAACAACACCAAAATAACAAATGCAGCTTGACCAACAATGATACTGTCTAGGCTGGTATTGCTAGTGTATCAATATGCTAGTCAATCAAACATTAAGTCTTTACATTTTTACTGGATATAAATTAGTAGAATATAGCTAAAGAAACTTCAGAAGTCACCCAGTTGATCAATCTAAGTTTTAAAGAAAAATGTCTGGTATTTTTTATGAGAGCAATATTTATTCCTTGTAGGAGTTTAGAATGTGTGAGACAGTGGGAATAGGGAGTAAATATTCCTGAAGTTGAACCCCTGTCCTCCTCATTGTTAGCCTTTGGGTAGATTTCCTTCACATTTTCTCCATACTTTTTAACATATGTACAGTGTACATGGACTAGACAGTGTTTACACTGATTTTTCTCCATAAAATACTATGGCAGTCTTTTTTCAGTGATGCTAAAAACTTTTGATCAGCATGTAAATGAATGAATCATATTCAGTTATTAGAGGGCCATGCTTTAGCCATGGTTCTATAGTTTAGTTTATGCTATGACTACTGAATAGCTTTGAGCATAAATCTTTCTGAGAATGTAGGCTCTGAAGTGGTTTTACTGGGTCAAAGTGGCTGGATGTTTTCAGAGCAAGATAGTTTTGAACACCATGCAGTTTGCATCTAACATTGGCTTTTATCTTCACTGTGGGTTTCATTAGCTTTTCTTCCCACATACTACAGGCTCTTATGCCTTTTAATTGGCAAGGAAATCAACAGGAACTGGCTACACACTGGAGGGAGGAGATAAGCAGAGTCCTCCAAATGAGCTCCCAAGAAGAAATGGAAACTTAATCTAGCTAAGCTGCCAGGAGCGCCCTCCTTAATTTGTGTTATCGCCTCTTAACGTGGCCTAGCACTCGACTGAGACACGTGAAGAGAGTTAATGGTTCTTTATTTATGGAATTGGGGGTAGGGGAAGTGAGGGGAGAGAGAAATGAAAGTACATTAGATTCATACCTTTCTATAATCACTGAGTTTCTGCGATTCATTGTTAGTAACAATTTCAAGCAACACAGCTTTTCCTAATGGCTGTGAAGGCATGTGAGCAGAATCCTGATAGTCAGTGCCTGTCTGCATGTGGGCAATATGAGGAAGCGTTTATTTGGGGCTCGAATGAGCATCTGTGGTTGTGCAGAGCGGCCAGGTGCCCACAGATGTCATCATGGCCTGGCTTGTCATATCAGTTCTGATATTGAAAGGTCTCTGGGATCTCCTAAAAGCTAACTGTGTCCCTGGGATCATTTGCTGGAAAGGTGGTATTGATACAGTGGGGTGGTCTGAGACTTCACCTGACTCAATCTCTTTCATGACTGGACACACACACACACACACACACACACACACACACACACACACACACACACACACCTAGCTGAGGAGGTAAGGTGTGTTCCTGAGGTTGTCCAAGTAGCATTCATTCCTAGGCATAAACAAGTGGGATGTTAAGTAGAATTTCTGATGGAGGTGCCAACTTCCCAGAAGCCTTGTCTTGCTTCTAACCCTTCATAGACTTGACAGGTCCTTACTGCCAAAGGATCAAGAAATCCATCTACAAACCTCTCCTTGTCTTGGCCCTTGAGGACATGTCTATGCTTTTCTAGCCCTTCCTGTCCCCTTATTTGTGGACACTAGCTATATGATGTCAAAGTGTAACCAGAAACAAGCCGAGCAGGAGTTACCTCACAGACCCACGAGCTAGCCTTTCCTGTTTTTACAGTCTGAGCCACACTTACTTTCTGTTTTCTTAAATAGAACATTTTAAAACTAGCTTAGCTAATCCTGAGGCCCTGGGGACCCTTAAAGTTTCCACTGCCATGTTTTCAAATAGACAGATAATTTATACCATTTAGAAAGCTTGGGTTTCCAGCTCAAGTTGCAATATTTATGTGTGCCTCCCAAAATTCAATGAGATTGTTGTTTGTCTAACCTACCAGCCTGTCAGCTTACCACTGAGGTCATATTTGGTCTTTGTTACCACAGATGCACTTTATTCCACTGGCTGCCTTTACATCTAAGACATTAAGATAGTCTTTGAGTGTGCCTCCTGGTTCTGTGGAAGTGCCTCCATGTAAGAAGTTCAAACTCCGTTTTTTCCACTTGCTGCCTTTACATCTAAGACATTAAGATAGTCTTTGAGTGTGCCTTCTGGTCCTGAGGAAGTGCCTCCAGGTTCAGAGAAAATGTCCTAGAAACTGTGTAAGTTCAAATACAGTGGTCTTCTCAGGCTGAATGAAATGCTGAGAGCTGGGCATGGGCTCATTCTGCAGTCCCCGCATTCAGGGCTGAGGCCAGATGATCACATGAACCCATGAGCTCAGGACCAGCCTGGGAAGCAGAGGGAGCCCTCCCTCCTCAGAAACAATAGCAACAAAATTCATCAGGCATTCTCACCACCACCTGTTCCTGTGTACCAAATCTACAGTCAAGATGGTTGGAAAGCCTGCTTGCTTATGCTAACTCCTTTCTCTCCACTCATGCCTTATCTTTACATGTCAGTGGGAGCTGGAAGTGGCTGTAACACCCAATCTTCCCGTTTCTGTATCCAAAAAGTCTTGGTAAACTGATGCTAGTTGGAAGAAGCAGAAGAAGAATAAGTAGGCTCAAGCCATGTTATTTCTTTATGTAGAAACTATGTAGTTGATTGGTCAGTTAAGAAAAGAATGAACTTCAGGATTTTAGAGGTGATAAGGGATAAGATGCCCATAAGAAGGTTTCACTAAGGCAAGCAATCCTTAGAATGAGTACAAGTTTCATTGTGTCCATAGAAGTCTTTGAAGATTTATTGGGTATGTACATATTGCATTTATGACATTAGATTTGGGTATAGTTCATTATGAATGCATGGACTCCGTACATTTTGATAAACATATTAAGTGAAAGTATAGTTAAGGGAAAGTTAAACTGATATGCTTTATACCAGATATATAAAGTGATAACCCTGATTTGACTACAGGACCTCTGTGCTCACTGCTTTCTGCAATACTGCTGCTTTGCGTGTGTTCTTACCTCTAACTAGATTTCAGAAGAGCCCGTTCCATTTCTAGTTATGATGAAGTAGCCTGAGGTTGATCTCTGTAGGGCAATTGTATTTTCCAGATGTATTATAAGCCACAAGCCATATCATGAACTATGGTATAAGTGCTCTGACCCTCCCTGACCCCATATGCCTCCAGGGAGGAGTTTATGTGATATGAGGTCTCTGGGCTGCATTGAAATCTCTGCCCCATCCCCTGGAGTGGATATTCAGCACCAGACCTTAAATTGGGAAGGAAAGTTCATTCAGATCATAAATGCCAGTTTTGAATGACTTGCCAATTGTTTTTCTTCCTACCAGTTCCACACTGTCCTGTTAATGAAGGAAGAACCTTGAATATAAAGGAAGGGGAAGCTTAGAAGAGCCAGGTCCCAGTTAGTGTCTCCATGGAACTAAGACGACTACTTACTACCCTTTAAGAAATAGAGTCACACAGATTAAAAGACATTGTGATATTAGAGACATAAAAAGGCTCTCATACTTAAAATAGACTTCTCCTTGTTTCCTGCCCCCGATCCTAGATTTCTGTGAAATACCAAGAAATTTCAGCTTTGAAATTTTTTTTTCTTTTTTCAGAAGATACTGTGATACAGGGTAAAGAAATCAATGTGTTAGACCTGGGTTCTATCCCCTCACCTGCCACTTACTGTGCCCACACAAGGATGTTACCTTTGTTGTTACTCTGGGCTTGATTGAGATGACCCAAATGAGGTTCTTGATTTAGAGTAACTGCTTAATGACTTGGCTGTCATCAGTGGGAATCTTCTCAGCATCATTGGGCACCATCAGTACCTTCAACATCATGATCATCATCATTTCACTGTGCTGGTTTCCTCTGACATCTGTCTGCTCCTAACCCCCGCTGTGGCTACTCTGGCACTTACAAATCCTCATGTAGTAGAACTCTTAGAGTTGTAGTCCAAGTCCTTCTGGCCTCTCTCACTGCATGTTCTTCCTGAATAATCTCTCACACAAGGAAGCTGTAAGCAAGATCTCTATTCTGAGCCTCATGCCTTATATTCAGCCATCCATTAAACGAAACGTATCCTGTTGACTCACCCAGCTGTTCTTCAAACCGTAATAACCTGCGTAGTTCTCTCCCATGATCTTGCCTGTTCTCTTCTTTCTCATCTTAAAGAGAAGTTTACCAGGTCTTCTGTTACCAAAGCTGGAGAATGGACGTCATCCTCCCCTTTAATCTACCCTCTTTCTCCAATGTTCCACCAATGAAGCATGTGTATTCTACCTTCTAGACTATAAGTTCTGTAGGGGTAGAGTTTATGTTAAGAGATATTATATTATCTCAGTGCCTACCACAATGTTCAGCAAACAGTTATTGAATGGATTCACAAAGGAACAAATGAAACTTCTGCTTCCTTTATTTCTGTTGCTTTTTCCTCAATGTGAGCATATTGGTTCTCTCCAACTTAAATCATGATTTAGAAATCTCACAGTAGAAATACCTTAATTGCCCCCTGTTTCTAGGGTTGAATTCCTCACCCCCAGCATAACTGTAGTTATTGTTCTCAGTGTAGCCAGAATGGCTTTTAATCATAAAAGCCAAGAATATTATCATAATCATGACTCTTCCCGGCCTAGTTCACTTTATTGACTGACTATCTATCCATATTTGAAGTCTGGGTTTAAAACTACTGCCCTAAAATACTCTAAAAAGTCTCCTAGGAGCTGGGGAGATGGCTCCCAAGCATGCAGGCCTGAATTTGAAGCCCCAGAACCTGTATAAAAGTCAGACCCAGTGGCACATAGCTGTAATCCCAGGAGCATGATGGGGGCTGGAGACAGGAGAACCACCACCAGCTCACCAGCCAGCCAGGCACGTGCAGCAGCAAGCAACAGATGGACTCTATCTGAGACAAGGTGAAGGCGTGGCCTGACACCCAAGGTCGTCCTCTGGTCTCCACGTGCATGGCCTGTTCCCTGTACTCCTGCAGCCTTGAACAGTCTGTCTTCCTCCCCTCGTATAGCTCCTACCGTCAAGGCCTCGGCCTAGATGTTATTTTCTCTGACTGCAGTTGTACATCAGGTCCTTCTTTGGACTCTCATGGAGTCTTTGTGTCATCCCGTCCCAACTCCGGCCTCAAATGATTCAACTACCCGTTAACCACCCTGGGTTCCCCGAAAGCCTCTGCGTTCTATCAGGTCAGCAGCCGCATCTGCTCACTGCACAAATTGAGTTCTGGTGCTTCCTCCAGCAAATATTTGCTGAGTGAGTGAAATAAGGCATCACACTCTGGTAGAATGATCAAACTATGTATGTGGAAAAATCTTATTCCAAAATAAGCATCATGGGAACAGAACTAATCTGTGTCTATTCTCGGCGTATTGTCTTCTTGCCCCTGTTCCTCAGGTTTGTAAATGTGGGGGAAATGGTTCTGTGTTCCTTCGGTTAAAGGTTCACTCTAGGACAGGATTTGGAGCTGGTGTACACTGTCAATTCCAGGAAGTCTTGAAGGTGATAATGTTGCAAAACAAAGAGCAGATGTTTACTGGCCCCATTGGGCAGTGACGACTCCTTTGATTTCAGCCGTGTACAAGAGATGGTTTTTTAATCAGTACTTTGAAGTTAAAATTAAATTTATGTTCATTATTTTAGTATATCCTAAGTTGTTTAAGTTCCAGGTTCTATTCTCATATTAATGAGGAACGAAAATGAAGTATCTCACACTTCTAATGTAGTTATTTATAATGTGTTACCTATAAACTGAAAATTGTGTTCTTTGAGCTATTAATTTCTACACTTGTTATTTAGTCTACCAAAGCCTCTTAATCACAACATTTTGTCCCATATGTATTGACTCTGGAAAGGCATTCTGTGCCACCTGATGATCCGAGGGCATCGTTCTTTTGATTTCATGGAAACTTAAGAACTTGTTTTGAAATACAACATACTGATTATAGTTTGTTTCTTCTGTGGAAAAAACACTGACCAGAGCCAGCATAGAGGAGGAAAGGGTTTCTTTCAGCTTTACACTTCACAGTATATCGTTGATCAAAGTCAAAGCAGGCACTCAAGGCAGGAACCTGAAGGCGGGAACTGAAGCAGAGACCATGGAGGACCTCTTCTTACTGGCTTGCTTTCCTGGCTTCTTCAGTGACCTTTCTTACATAGCCCAGGCCCATCGGCCTAGGGGTGCTACCCTCCCCAGTGGGTGGGCCCGCCTGCATCAATCAGCAGCTCTTCAAAAAATGCCCCACAGACGTGTCCCCAGGCCGATCTGATGGAGGTGATTTCTCAGTGGAGGCTCCCTCTTCCCGTGTGTTTCAGTTTGTATCTACCTGACAGAAACTAAGGGAGACACAGTAACAGTATAGATCACTGTGGGGACACAAAGGCTAGGAAGCAGGAGGAGGAACTTAAATGTTCTGCAGTCCTCCTTGTGGTTGTCGTGTTGAACATCTTAGCCTGTGCGTTTCTAGGGTGTTTTCTGAGTACATCGTGTCCATTTGGTCTTCGTTTTCAAGTGAAAATAATGTCTGTTGCACTGGCAGCCTTGGAATGCGTGTTTCACCGGACAGCTAAGAAGTGGGTGATAGTCTTTTTAGGAACTTCCGCCTTTCAGGGTTTGGCTACTGTAATTCTGCCTCTGTCACTCTGGTTACCAGACCTTTGTTGCCAGGGGTGGCGGCACAGTCTGTATCTGCAGCACTCAGAGGCAGAAGCCAGTAGATCGCTGTGAGTTCCAGGCCAGCCAGGACTGCATGGTGAGACACTGACCGCCCCCCACCAAAACCAAAGGTTAAAAATAGAAAACATCTGTAAATATCTGTGCAGGCTTCATTTGCAGGCCATGAAAGCATGCTGCCTAGCTGAAGATTGAAAGATACAATTTTATTTAGTGGGTGTTACAAGAGTATGGGAATGTTTAGGAAATTGGAGGCTAGGCTGGACGACCAGGAATAAGCTTGAATGGAGGCATTATGCTAGGGAGTGGCCTCTTCCCCATAATCCTGGAGAGAGTGAATCCCAGGGCAGCCACTGCAGTGGAGGATTCAAAGACACACCATCCTTGCTGATATTCGGGGACACTTCTGTCTCTAGAGCCGTCCAGAGTTTTGGCTGGATCCACCCGGCCCCAAAGTAGACGCCTGGCATGGCCACCTCTTTCTTCTGTACCCACACTGTTCCGTGGCCTGTCCATGAGAAGCTGAAAGATAAACAAACACAGCTCCACAACCATGATCCCCACCAGAACGGCACGATCCCCACCAGAACAGCAGGGGTTTATTCTGTCCATTTCTGTCTTCAAAACTTCAATTAGTGCCTTTCATCGCCAGAATTTAAATCCTGTCTGGAGCCCTTGCTCTAGAGCATCCAGAAAATGTCACTTTGGGTTGTCTAACCCTGCCGTATAGGGCAGTCACGCCCACCCACCAGGGGTCTGGGGGGATACTGATGACAACTGTGTTCACCACACACCCATCCTGGCTCTGGATGTTGGATGGGCGTGCCCTTTGTATGCATCTGTATATGAAAAAGAATTTGAAGGCAAGACAAAGAGGAACATCTGGTCAGAAGGGCAAGCCTACCCTTTGTCTCTCCTCATACATTCTGCTCAGATCATGGTATCTCCATCCTTCTTTCCGTCTCTGTCTCTCTTGTCTGTCTGAGTCTGTCCCCTGTGGGCCCCATGCATACTAAACAAGCAGTCTTCCACCCAGCTGTATCCCCAGCTCTCCTTAGTTTCTGTTTTTAGACAGTGTCTCACGAACTTGCCCAGTCTGGTGTCGAACTCATGTTGTAGCCCAGGCTACAAACCGGAGTCTTCCTTGTGTGACTCCTTTGTTCTGTTCCTGTTTAATCAAATTTGGTTGATTCTGTGTCTCCAGTTACCCAGTCCAGCTGTCTCTGTCTCAGCTGCTCCCTGCTGGTCCATGCCACGGCATTCCTCTTCTGAGCTGAGGTTCAGCTCCTAGGTGCTGGCATGGCCCCCATCATTGCCAATCTGGAATCAGACATTTAGACCACGCCATTTCTCTGCTCAAAGCACATTAGTGAGCTTCCACCACATCTTGGATCAAAGGCAGAATCTTGACCACAACCCACAAGGATCTTTCGAGTATTCTCTCCCGACCCGATTCCTCCTCTACCTTCTCATCTCCCCACGACATTGCTCTGGCCTCCCACAACATTGCTCTGGTCTCCTTGGTGATCTTGGGAACACCTGTCCCTGAGGAACTTGCTGGTTGCTGAACATTCTCCTTGTAATGCCCAGATAGCCACAAGGCTGTCTCCTCTGCTCCAGATTAGGCTTGGCCATCTATCTACTCAGTGATGCCGGGCCCATCACTCTATGTAAAGTTGCAGAGGATTGCCCTCTAGACCCCTCCTCTGCTTCATTTTTCACAACACCTTGTAGTATATAATGAACTCTAACTTTTCATTGTATATCCTCCCCCTTGAGAAAGCCGACTTTTACTTTACTATTGCATCTTCAGTCGTTGTACAACATAATCATTGTACACAATAATCATTCTCTAAATGTTTATTATGTGAATGTGCTTCTCCATGCATGCCTCATGCTACACTCATCTAATTATTTATCGGGGGATGAATTCCTATGAGGAACAGACAAAAAGGTTTAACAGTAGTCCATGAGCATGCCATCGTCCACTCACTCTCCCCAGCACCACAAGATTTTAATTCAGCATGTTGCCACTTCGCATTTCAGTGACCCTTCTCCCAGTCGTCTCTTGTTACAATGTTACCTCTCTTAAGTCTCATTATTTAAGACTCTAAATGTCACCTTGGAGAGGCCTTCCTTTGCCATGGGTCCAGGTTAACCCTCAGCCTCATGCTCCACCACCATGTACCATGTTTTATGTTCATGACGGCACACGGCACTTCAAATGCTTCTGAGTTGTATATTTATTTATCTGTGTTTGATTTCTTTTTCTAAACTGTAAGCTTTGCGACAATAAGGAGACTTGCCTGTCTTTTCCAACAGTATTTTCAGTCAACGTGTGTTTGATAATGGAATAAACACTAGCTACCATTTTTCATTATTATGGATTCTCTCAGTGAAATGGATGGACTATACATGATTTTTTTTTCTGAATTGGCAAAGAAGCATCTTTTCATGTACAAACATCTCTTTTGAGTAGCTGGCAAATGCCAAGTTGAACTGGAAACTTGAACACTTGGTTCGCAGGTCAGATGGAGCTGGTGGTACTTGATCTCTGGACTTCGTTTGCTGGTACACTGTAAAATGTCTTAACTTTTGAAGCTCCCTTCTCACTCGTCCATGTTAGTAACAAGAAACCACAATTCCTTAGTGACTCTCGCATTTATTTATTTATGTATTTGTCTCGACAGCTTTTGGAAAGAACCAACACTGGTTTTGAAGAATCAGATTGTGTTGCTCCCAAGAGTCCACTCCACTTAGCGGTAAGCGAACTGCTGTGGGCAGCTTCCCCTGTTTGTCTCACAAAGAACAAGTTTCAGAAACTTTGCCTGCTCTTGAGATGTAACCCAGAAAGGCCGTGATCCATGCTAATGAAAACAGCAGATATTAAAGCATGTGCCACCAAGAGGGACTGCGTCACCAGCTTCACCTTAGATACAGTCACCTACCTTGTCCTCAGTGTCCTCATCTATAGAATGGGGACAAATAAAAAGATGAAGCCTACATAAAGTCACTACCATGGAAGGAGTAATAAATGATCACCATAAGCTTTAATTATTTTTTTAATATAGAGGGAACATTTCAGCTGAAGAGATCCGATTATGGAGAGTAATATGCAAATATTAAATCTATGAATAATCAAATGTCACATTTTCAAATGTCACAATTAAAACCTGTGTAAGTTTTAAGCAAAACTGTGTGAGAAAAGGAGCAGGTTTAGAACAGCAACTATATCATTCTTCCTGGTTTGCGGCTGTCCTCAGAGGAGGTTCCTGGGCTCTTTTTCATGCTGGAGAGGTCTGGGCGGGCCGGACAGAGTTCTCATTAGCAAAGCTTCCTCCCACCTCCTGGTAATCAAAGCGGGGAGTGTTGACTCCAAAACTCTTCCTGGAGGCTCTTCCACTCCGGTATCTCTGCTCCAGATGGTGTCTGGTTCACCCTCAGTGATTAGCCCCTGTTTGAAAGAGCCCTGCTGCCTGGCAGTCATGCCCAGCCACAGCCAGCTTGCCTGCCCACAGTGTTGCTAAAGACTGAACACTCAGGCATGGTCTGGTCATAGAGGTCAAGATAGTACTTAGACATGCCTTTGTTTAGTAATACAGTGGGACAGGATTCAAGGAGAATGGAAAGGGGCCAGGTCTACTTTTAACTGGTAAATTTTACCTGTATGATGCACAAACACTTCTTCACTGTTATTCTCACGACCATTTAGGGAGAAGAATGTTGTATTAATAAGCACAGGTGGGCATTCCTGCAAGGTGAGAGGGGACAAGACCCTGACAAAGGGTCGGAGGTGTCCAGGGCCAGTCACCCTCCACTGCCTGTCTCCCCACAGGAGAGAGACTTGTTAGTGCACCTGGAGAGGCCCACTCA
Source organism: Peromyscus californicus insignis (assembly GCF_007827085.1). Classification (NCBI taxonomy): domain Eukaryota; kingdom Metazoa; phylum Chordata; class Mammalia; order Rodentia; family Cricetidae; genus Peromyscus; species Peromyscus californicus. The sequence goes on along the minus strand of NW_026294514.1, from coordinate 8,602,619 downwards.
TAGCCTCTCACACCCACACGCACACCTACATTTTGAATGCTGTGAAATCAGCTGTCCATCTTTGTTCCAGGAGGAAGACTTAGATGGAGAAGGTGGGTGGGCAGTGGGATGTTCGTATGGACAAAGCTTCAGAGCAGTTGGCTCTAAGAGCAGGCTGCCCTTGAAAACCCCTGTCAGCTGTACCCGAGCAAGGCTCCCCAGATGCCTTTAGCGAGGCTGTGTGGGTTTTTAGAGCAGGATCCTCGTGCCCTTTGAGCATGGAGCTGATTGCATTGCTGCTGAGAAGAGAGGTCCAGGCTTCCAAAAATTCTGTCCTCATTTTCCCCCCGAAATGATTTGCTTTGTGTTTACTGTGTGCGAGGCGCACTTCTGAGCTCTCTGGGTCCTCCACTCACATAGAAGAGGGTGGCATGGTGGTAACACTGTGCAAAGACTGGGCTTTGGTCGTGCTGTGGCTGGCAGAGGCCAGAGAAGATGAGCAGAGGCGTCCTAGATGCCACGTCACATCAGTGACGCATCTGAACATGTTGTCTTCCACTGTGAAGGAAAGGGGACGAAGCAGTTAAGGCTCTGAAGACCCTTTTGAGTTGGTCAGTTTGTGTGATGTTGGCCAAGTACCTAACGTCTTGTGTCTGTCTCCCCATCCATCAGAAGAAAGGAATATTGGTGCCTCCTCAAGGGCCCCTGTGGGAAGGGCATGAGCTAATCCGGGTAACGCAATCAGAAGAGCACCTGGTGGCATCTGTGTGTCAACAGCCAACTTCGTCCTCACGGTTATCACCACGAGTCTCTCTCCTCTGTGAGACACACACTGGCTGGGAATAGCGCCCGTCACTTTTCTAGGAGGAGATCGCTGCTCCAGGGAAGGAGCGAAGCCTTGTAGAGCTTCCCGTACTGGAGAGACATCAGGCGAGCAATAGCACGCCAGATGGTAATAAGTGTCACAGGAGAAAATGAACTGGAATCCGTGTGCTGGAGGACGGAGGTGGCAGACAGGGTGCTGTTTGACAGAGAGAACGCCACGTTCACACAGTGGGCCTGAGTTAGTCACACTGCTCTCCGGCAGAAGATTCTGGGCACAAGTGTAAAATCCTGGCATCGGAGAATGCTTGGCATGTCACGGAACAACAGTGGGACCACCAAGGAGGGGTCAGAGTGGCGAGGGAGAGAGAGTGGGGGGGGGCAACCGCCACGACATCTCACGGAACCTCCCGGTCCGTGCTAACAACTCTGACTTACTCTGAGCAAAATAGAAACCACTTGTTCCGATCTGAGGAGATAAGGAAGATGGTGTGACTTCTGTCTCAAAGGTCACAAACTTACAAAGGAACAGAAGCCACAGCCAGAAACGATGGGGGTGACTTTGACCAGAATGATCCCGATGGACCTGTTCTAGAACTATTTCATTCTTCCCTCGACAAGCTAGCACTTAAAATTATTTACTGCAAGACACCTATAAATACGCTCATCACCCTCTCCAGGCTTTACTGGAGCTGTTACCTTGATAAAACCCAAGGCCTATTGTTCTTAGGTGAAAGAATTCTAGCAGGGAAATTGAAACAGATGCCCCTAAACCTTGACCCATAGAGAGACCTGACCTGCTTTGAGGTACTAGTTCCTGCCTGAATGATTCAGATCTCCAGGGTTATCAGCTCAGAGAATCTCATATTCATTTCTTCCACTTGAAAAATTTAAATCAAGAAATGAGGTTATGCAAATGGGAGGCTCCAGCTGTTGAGATTTCCAGATGGACTTGTGGTGTCCGCGAAATGTGCTGGGCTCCCAAATCCCCTCTCCTTGTCTGCCCATAGTTTCCATCTTTAAAGGCTTAAGTAAATGAATCACGATTGAGGCATTTAAGTTGCCTAGTGAGATATTTCTTGATCTAGTATAAATTAATAATTTAAATCATATTAAAGTCTGCTACTCTCAGTGATATCTTAGCATAGTAAAATTCCTCCCCCACAAGAAACTATTTGCAACAGTTACCTGGTGGCAAAGGGAAAATCCGTTTTCTCCGACGGAGTCTCACTGGGTATATCAGCCACACTCCTGAACAGGCCAGGCCCCTGCCCAGGAGAAGGCGGCCAGTGCAGAGTGAACACCACGTGGTTGTGGTGTTGTTGTTGTGGGCTTTTTGTTTTGGCATTTCTTATGTCTTACTGGTTTGTTTTTATTTTCATTTTATTTTTGGTTTTGAGAGAGAAGAAAAAAAATGAGGTTGTATGGGAGGGAGGTGGGAGGCTCGGGAGGAGTTTAGGGGAATGGAAAAACATGCTTGAAATATAGTGTATGAGAAAAAAATTAAGGGAAAAAAAAAGAAGCTGCAAACAGATGGAGGAAACAGGAGAATCCGCCCTGTAGGTAAATCTGGCTTTTGATCCATTCTGAGCACTTTCACGTGCCCAGTCCACAAAATCATCCAGGCTGGAGCTGCAAAGCTGTAATTAGTAGCACTAATTGTGTTGTGTTTTATCCTAAGCTGCTTTAACCTGAAAACAACACATGAATTTTTGTTTTTTTTTTTAATTGTGGGGATTGAAAGAGAAAGTGCAGGGCTAAGTACCTCCTTACAGCTGTTGTAGAAATGCTCCCTGCCTCCTGCCTCTGTTTCTCCTTCCCCTGTGTGTCTTCTCTTTATTAAACCTAAGTGCCCCGGCCTCTGTCCTTTGTGTATCTACACACATCGTATGTTCTCCTAGGCTAAGTTCAGTGAACAGAAATGAAAGTGTTTACTGTTGGTTTTGTGCAGCGCTCTTGTGAGGAAAAGTCACGAATCACAACATAAACCCACTATCAAGAGTTTTATTAGGAAGAGGAAAGGACAGGGTGTGATCGGGCCTGCTGAAAGACAAGTGAGAAGAAGGAGGGGGTGTACATGGGATCCGTCTTTTAAGGACTACCCTGCGCATGTGCACATGGGCCCACGTGGCTACTCCATGCACGCGCATAGATCATGTGGTCACACTGCACGCAATTTACATGACCACGCAGCTTATGGATTATGTAGGATGTATGATTGGGAAATGACTAGGCGGAAATGACTAAGTGTCTGGTCCAGGCATGCGCGATCATGGTGGCGTGGCTGGAATTCCTATCATTTACTATTCTCATTATCATGGAGAAGGGGCCAGATTTGAAAATAGTGTGTAGAACCCTCTGCTGTCTACTGGGCCCAGGTCCCTTCAGCGTAGAGTCATGATTTCTCAGTAAGCTGAACCGATAACTACCACTTACTATAAAGTAGGAGGCCATGGTTTGGAAAGTCACAAAGAGAATAAAGTCTGAAAATCTGATTTACAGTCCTGCCTGGATGTTCCTATCACTAGAAATAGGCCCTTAGCTTAAGGTTAGATGGTTCTGAGTTGGTAATGGCTGAAGCTGATACAGGATATATGGGAGACATTTTACCACTTTCTCTTCTTTGTGGATATTTGCAACTCCCCATAAGAGGCCAAGGAACATGCGTCTAAACTGCCATATTGAATTTCCATTTTTTCACTCCAAAGGGCTCCTGGGTCAGCCTGTCTTACCTGAAACCTGGTTCTTCCACCCAAGGCTGCATAACCCTTAGCATAACTAGGTAACTCTGCCCCTCTGGGCGCTCCCTGGTAAGGCGAGGATAGCAAGAGCTTCTAAAGCTCAGTGAGGTGGTGCATTCCACTGAATGTTGCCAAGCTCACACCAAGCAGCCAGTTAGTGGTTACTTCAGAATTTAGGTTACGATACAGACTTCCTGTCCTGAGCAGTTACAGTTCTTGACACAGGAAGTTTGGTTTTCCTGTCCCTAGAGAGGCAGTAGTGGAGAGTAAAGGCACAGTAGTCTAGAACTTTGTCCCCAGAGCGTACCTTTTTGCTCCATAGCTATGTTCAAGACACTTTCCATTTACATGGAGCTTTCTACAGAAGGAATTTAGGTTTTCATTCAGCATTTGTTATTCTACCCTATTCCAGTACAGGCAAACACAAAAATATTTAGCCTTCACGTCAATCAAATGGAATTTCCAAGGGAAAAGTTCTGTGCCTTTTTAACCTATGAAAAAAGGTGTTTACAATAAGTATGGTGACATATACCTACATATGTGTTTGTGACCATCCCAGCACACGAGACGCTAAGCAGGAGGACTAAGGGTTTGAAGTCAGCCTAGGCTATATAACAAGGTCCTGTCTCAAAAAAAAGGACATTTGGGGCTGGAGAGATGGCTCAGAGGTTAAGAGCATTGACTGCTCTTCCAGAGGTCTTGAGTTCAATTCCCAGCATCCACATGGTAGCTCACAACCATTTATAATGAGATATGGTGCCCTCTTCTGGCAGGCAGTGATATATGCCAGCAGAATACTATATATAATAAATAAATCTTTAAAAAAAAAAAAAAAAAAAAAAAAAAGAACATTTACAGACCATAAACGAGTTGTGGAGTGCTTAGTATGGCACCCAGCGCTTAGAAAGCCCTCAGTAGATTGTTGCTATTACCAAAAGCAAATCAACAAATGCACGATTAGTATTTGGTAGCAATAAGTACTTCGACAACAAAGAAGTAAGCGGGCTGAACTTTGACACGTACTGGGGGCTTACTTCCCTGGTAAGGTGCATTAGCATAGATGTACCAGGACGGTCGGGGGTTGTCTGGATAAACATTTCCAGACAAGGAACAGAAAGTGCAGGCATAATGGCCAGAGGAGGAGATTCATGCGCTTAACCTTAGAGGGCAGTGTGGGCACCCAGGACATGCTAAGCATGCTGGGGAAGGCCGGAGCCCGGGCCTGGTTGGTCAGGGCAGGTTTTGGATTTCGCTGCCATCAAGAGAAGAAGCTCGAGGCTGAGTTTCCAGCAAGGAGCGGCCCGGTATCCGGCTTGATCGTAGAAAGGTTTCATCCGGTGCTGGTGCACACCGTAGATCACGAAGGGCCAGGGACCGAGGGGACACTTTGGCTGAATTCTGGTCAAACAGTATGGTGGGAGTGTGCAGCGCGGCAGTGCCTCAGATGAGACGTGGCGACAGTGTCCCACGAGTGGCGTGGAGGGCTGCCGCTGCTTACACAGCCCCTCTGTGGACGTGAGCGGAGGTGTGGGGTTCTCAGGGCACTCCTGAGAACATAGAGATGCCTCTGTGTGAGTTAGCCAGGAAGCACCTTCCCTGGGCTGACGTGACCCACCCGGAACAGGGCAAGGCGTCGTCGAGGGCGCTCTTTGTCACGGTCCACCGCACCACTGTCCCAGATGGCTTGTTCAGGGCCGCAATCCCGGGCTTAAGAGTTGGAGAAATACAGATGACCTAAGGGTGCGCCCGAGAGTCAAACTGCCGTTTGCCGAGAAGGCAAGGCTGCCGTCAGAGCAGGTTCCGGGAAGGGAATCCAGGATTCAGTGTGCGGCGCTTAGACATTCAAGTGCAGATACCAAGGAGAGGTCGGACCCGTGTGCTTAGAAATTGAGGGAAAAGTTGGGAAAGGGATATTAATAGGGATTCCTTACCAGATGATTTATATCACATGTTACATCTAGGATACACTTCTAATATGTGCAAATTATCGAAATCATTAACAAAAATAATGAAATGAGAAAATTTTATTTTTAACTTAACAGTACTCTTAATTCTTTTTTTTCTTTTTTTTTTTTTTTTTTTTTTGGTTTTTCGAGACAGGGTTTCTCTGTGTAGCTTTGCGCCTTTCCTGGAACTCACTTGGTAGCCCAGGCTGGCCTCGAACTCACAGAGATCCGCCTGGCTCTGCCTCCCAAGTGCTGGGATTAAAGGCGTGCGCCACCACCGCCCGGCTCTCTTAATTCTTATGGGTTCTTTTCAACTTAGTTTTTTGTTATTGTTGTTAATCTATACTCAGGGCAAAAATCATTTAAGTTATTTTTAGGAAGATGTTAAATTAAGCACATACACTTAATACCTGTTAGTTCTGGAAATAACCACCATTATTGGCTTCTTTGGTATCCTGAGTTTTTCTTGTGACTATAGAAGTACATATAAATATAAATATGCACACATACATCTTCTTTTTATATAAACGAGGCCATGCTAAATATATCGCCTGCAACTTAGTTTCTAAAAGCCTCTTTTGGATACTGTCATATCACCCTCCACAAGAGTCATAGCAACCTACACACCCACCAGGGTGTCTAAAATCGCTCCCCCTCTACCCCAATCTTAATGATATTGGGTATGGCAGACCCTTCATTCATTGTCCAGGTTATCATCAAATACCAGTATAAAATTTTACATAGATTTTCATATGTCTATCGGCATTTTACATTTTTTCCTTCTGTGAGTGGCTTTTTTGGATCCTTTGAGCACTTTCCTGGTTTCCGAAAGTTCTTTTTATATTAAGGAAATTAATCCTTTGTGTGGAGTCTTTTGCACATACATGGTACCTTGAGGGATATCCTACAGTGAAAAAAATGCTAGTGACAGAAGAGAGGGTCTCTGATGTCTAAAGACCCCAAGACAGACCTTTCCTGTTCCTTCCTTGTCCCTCTGCCCTCTGCACCCCAGGTAGCCCACCCCTTTCTCTCTTTTATTTTCAGGATCCTTTGCTTATCTATTGTGAGGGTGGGGAGTAATATTTTTCCCTTTACAGACGGAATTAAAAGCCTCCAACTTTCTGGCCTGTTTTTAATAGTATACAGCCTAGGACCCCATAATAGATCTGAACTTGGCCCTGACCCAGGTCCTGTATTTCCCTCATTGTTTCTGTGGCTTCATTATATTATCATTATCATCTCAGGCGAAGCTGGTGCAGCGTCTCTCTTCATCTCTGCGGCAGTCCCAGGAGGCAGCTTTTATTGCTCTCAGTTTATAGACGAGGAAACAAAACTCTAAGTACAGTTAAGAAACTCGCCTACACGCTCGTGCTTAGCAGTCAGTCGCGTGGTGGGCTGTGAGAGACGGATTGCGTGCCTGGATTGGATTACAGAGTCCTTAATGTTTCCAGTAATTTCCCCCGCTAGTTTTATTAACAGAAAAGATCCTGGAAATGTTCTCCTTGCCCACTGATACGTGTAGGGCTCTACTGGTAGATGAACGTATAATTCATACAGCCATTTGTCTTTGTTAGATTATTACATTGTTAGATCTAATAAGCAAGCACTGATGGATGTGATGCCTTTGAGCAAACTAGTTGACAGTGGAGGAAAAAGGCATTTCTATGAAACCAGAGGTTCGTGAATTAGTGCTTCAGTCTAACTTCCGTTTACTGGCTTTAGAGTCCATCCCAAGTGTTGCTCCAATGGGCTATTTTCTTTCTTTGTCTATTCATTCATTCATTCATTCATTCATTCATTCATTCATTCTTCTCTCATATATTACATCCTGACCGCATTTCTCCCTCCCTCCTCTCCTCTCAGTCCACCCCATCTCCTCTTCCCCACACCCCCTCCCCTCCCCCCATTTCCTTTCAGAAAAGGGCAGGCCTCCCAGGGACATCAACCAAACATGGCATATCAAGTTGCAATAGGACTAGGCATCTCCACGCAGGAGTCAGCGACTCTGGAAGCTCAGCCCCTCAGGTGGCTGCCACGGGATTATTTATGGCTTTCTTCTTCGCAGGCTTACAATGGGCACCACCAAGCCTTGGAGGTCCTTCTCCAGTCACTAGTGGACCTGGACATGAGGGACGAGAAAGGCCGGACGGCGTTGTACCTAGCTGCTTTCAAGGGCCACACAGAATGTGTGGAGGCTCTTGTTAACCAGGGCGCGTCCATCTTTGTGAAAGACAATGTCACCAAAAGAACTCCACTTCATGCCTCAGGTAGGTCTCCTCAAAGGTCCAGTTTGTTCCCGAGTTTCGCAGTGTACGCGTAGGTGTAAATAAAAGGGTAAAACAGGTGAGGTGGCTCAGCAGACAACGGTGCTTGCCACCAGGCCTGAGTGACCTGAGTTCAGTCCTTGGGACCCATGTCGTCTGAGGGAGAAGAATGGACTTCTGCAAGTTGTCCTCTGTTATCCAAATGCACAGAGCACATGCCACCCCAATAAATAAATTAATACGAATTTTAAAAGATTTTAAAAGGATGCTTAGCTGGGGCTGTAGCTCAGAGGGAAAACATGTGCCCAGCATGCACCAGGCCCTGGGCTCACTCCCCCCACCCCCACCCCCGATCTCCCGCAAAGGATAGCATCTTCCATCCTGATTTTTAACATCAGTTTTATTTCTACACCATGTATACCTGAATGCTTCCAAAATGCTTTTGATCTGCTTTCTCCTGAGACATAATTGGTGCTTTCTGGTCTTCCCAAAGAAAGAGCATAAGAGCCCTTGACCAAAGGCCACACCAAAACTTCTGAGCAAGGGGCAAGTTACACTGTGATCTTTAGAGTCAGTTAGACGGAACAAGCCACATCAGGATCCCAAAGCCGTTGAAAGCTTCAATGATGTTATAGGACTGCTTCATCAGGGGGTCGCAGACTGTGAGCTAATAAACACACCACTCTATCAGCCTACATGCTTCTTCACTTAGCCTTCGCTCTGCCTTCTGATGCATCTGATACCTGTGCGTGTCAGTCAGCAAGTGATGTGACTTTCCCGGAATGTCTTGGGACCCCTCCAGATGTGTGCTCAGATGTGAAGGCAATGCTGTGGTGGCCCAGCTAACGCCTAAGTACCTTTTAGTTGAGGCGATGCCGTGGTGTTAGCCTTTGAAGGGCAGTGTGCAACATCTTTTAAAGAAATGAGTATGGTCTTATTGAGGAAGTGAAGGAATCAAGACACATTTTCAAAAGATGTGTATAGTTCTCATTACTTGAAAGTTTTCTAGGAACGCTAGACAGGTAGGCATATTTTTTTCAGAGCTAGTGAGAGAGCTCAGTAGTATTGTTCTTACTGCCAAGCCCGATGGCCTGAATTTGATCACTGGGGTCCACATGTCAGAAGAGAGAACCAACTCCTGCAAGTTGTCCTTGGATCTCTACATGCATACCTTGACAGACACACAACAAAATAAATACAAATGTAATTTTTTAAAAAAAGTATATGTCTATCAGTATCCCTTAACAACCAAGCCACTGAACAGACACAATCCAGAGACAGAGAAAGCCTACCTGTCACCTGATTACCTGGAAACAGTTATTGCTGGGAAAAGGCCAGTGATGGCTGGGCATAGTCAGTTATAAATTTTTGTATCCCACTAGACAATATTCCTTGGTAATATTGTCAAAATCAAATTTGCTGTTTTAAAAGACGTGTTGCCTAGTGTAGCCAGGCATCTGCTTTGTTACCATGTAATTGTAGCAATTGGCAACGGCCCGCTTTGATTGTGGAAGACTACCCTTAAAACAGGTGAATAATGACGCCCAGCCTCACCCATTTGCCACTGTGATGTAGGTGTGGTCCAAGGGTTCCCCCTAGTGGTCAAGAAGACTCACTCTGGCTGTCCCTTGAGCTGTTTATTAAAAAGACAGGCTGTCAATTCTGCACAAAATGTCTGCTGTGCCGAAGCTTCAGCCCGAGATTCGGGGATCCACTTAGCCAAAATTTTTTTTTTTCAGTTCACGTGAGAGGCCAGTTCCTTTGTTTCAGACCCTCGGAGTAACTGTGAAGAGGGCCAGCCAGAATGAACATTGGAGGGTTGTTTAGCACAGATAAACACAGTGACAGTTGTGATCTTGGAGCAGCGTGAATAATGGCTGTCATTCAAAGCTGGGAGAGGCTGAGGTGGTGTAACAGGGCCGGAGATGGCAGGCCACAGCTAAGATGCTAATGTCTTTGCCAGAAGACGATTTGGGGAGAATATAGTGTGTGTGAACCCAGGGAGAACTGAGGCTTGTTACTCTAAGGGGGACTGAAATTTTCCTGAGGGCTGTGAGTTAAGCTCAGACAGCTACAGTGAGGATGCAGAAGCCCACTGTAGATGATTCTGCCACGTGACACACTAGGTGAGCAATATGAACGGAGAGATTCTTATCATTAGTCAAAAACGAAATAGCCTTGGAGTGATTCTGAGCATTGAAGAATATCAAATTGATACAGAAAGAAAAGCCGAGATCTGTTGTTCCCACCACCTGCACCCATTGCCGAGGGGATTTAGCGGTCAGTCCTATGCCAATCTTTTCCTTTTAGACATGCATTAAATGCCCTGCAAATTTCAACAAGGTAACAGGCTTTTGTATAGTTTTAAGAACAACAGCAGCAGCAGCAATAAAATGTTCCCTGGAACTCTAATCCATACTATTTTCTCCATATATACATTATATATACATATCTGTATTACACACACACACCCCTATCTGGATGCTGAGAACAAACTGCAGGCTCTGGCTTACAACACGTGGGCATTGTTCCTGTCGTTTGTTTGAATGCTGTTGATGAATGTGAGCTAATTCTAATATGTGTTGCTCCAGAACTGTGTGGAAATCAAGTTATCATTCTCTCTTGACTGGAAAGCAATAACAATGCCTGTAAAACAGCTCCAGGAGGGGCCTTTATCAACCCAGCATAACTACATTTATTCCCTTCTCTCGCCACATCCGGAGCAAGGGAAGTTCAATGTCCTTTGTGGTGTTCTTATTGTTCAGAGAGTAAGCCATGTCTGCAATGCTAAGGATATTCATCTTCATCTTATTCCCCGAGTGGAATTCCATGATAGCTGTAAGACTTTTCAAAGGTTCCATTCAATACACCAGAGAAATGCCTTATTCTAGAGGAGGGTTTATCATCCCATGAGGTTTGCTTCCCAGCATCCCTCACACTCAGGTAGGCACCCCCTTCTTCTAAAGGAGTATCTTCAGTTATGCACATGGGCACGTCCTTCCCCAACTGTGTATGGCATTGGGGTTATGCTCCATGTTCTGTCCACTGCGGAGTAGCTGGGGCAGGGAAGGGCCAGCAGCCCTAACTAGGGGCCCCGACTCCTCCTCACTCAGCATCAGCAGGGCAAAGAGGGGAGAGGGAAGGGAGACAGTAGCTGCTGTCACCTGCTGCAGCATTCCTAAGACGGCAGCATCAGTGAGGAGGGAACACGGGGCTGGGCTTCCTGTCCTGGCTTGGCGGTTTACATTCAGCCACTACTCATCAGTGAGAACTGTTGCTCGAATATCGAACTTAGAGTTCACTGACCCAGAAGAACGGGGACCATTCTGTTCTCCGCCCCCCTCCCCTCTTTCTCTCTCTTCTCGATCCTTCGTATCCCTGCTCTCTTCTCTTTAAAAAGGGCTGGTGATGGGCTTGACACAGGATGGTTATATGAAAGTGGAGTGCCTCTCAGTGGGACTGGCGTGTGGGATACTTATCAGTCCTATACAAGGAGATAGGAAAAACTCCCTGACTCTGGAAACAGAAAAGGAAGGTGAAGATCAAGGTATGCCGACAAGAAACGGGGAAGACAGGCTCACTGAGCCGCGCCACCCGGGCTGTCTTGAACCGGAAACCGGGACAGCTTGTTAGCAGCAGTGGGAAATCGCCGATTTGAAGTCCACATCAGTTTCGCCTGGGAGAGATACCCACAGTGTTGGTTTGTTAAAAGAGTGTCCACTGTTTTCTTTTTCAGTTGTTAACGGTCACACGCTGTGTTTACGACTACTACTCGAAATAGCAGACAACCCGGAAGTGGTTGATGTGAAAGATGGCAAGGGACAGTAAGTGTTTTTGTGTTGGCCCTTCTGCTGTTGTGATGGGTTGGTTTGCTGAGCCGTGAAGAAGGCTGACTGCTGAATTTAGGATAGGAGTACCTCTCTGTGGAACTCATAGGCAAGGAGCCTAGAACAGTGAGGCGTCGCCACCAGAGCATGTGTTTAAGTGAAGTCCTCCCTCCGTGTGTGTGTGCACACCTTAACGACAGCAAGCACCTTTTTATCCCAGCTGTAGACACGCTTCCTGGCTTTTAATATTTCCTATTTCTTCCCATCTTTGATTTATAAAGTGACCACTTTTCCACTTTTTAATTAATAATGGCAAAAAGGCAGACCTCAAGGGTCTGTCTCTGTTGTGAAAAAAAATTCCTTCAGTTTGTGTCCTCTCCTCATCTGTTTTTCTGTCTGTTGGCCTGTTCTTCACCCAGGCTCTTCTTACAGACAGGAAGTGCAGACAGAAAGGCTCTAGCCGCTATCCCCAGGGGAGCGAGCTTGAGTAACAGTCAGAGCAGGGCCCCGTCTTTCTTCTACACTGGCCGGACTTATTTCCAAAGCAAGGCTGTGCTGCCCATGGAGGTAAATCCTGAGCAAAGTTAACCATTGGTTACTGTGACAGGAGCAAGAGGCTCCTCTGTATGCACACATGCCCCAGCCAGTTGGCACCTAGTGATTGCCACACAGTTTTGAAAATGGTAGAATTAATGTGACTGCTTGAGATGAGACTGTCCCCTGCCCTGCCCTGCGCCTGTGTGTTAGGTCACCATTCCATGAGACCCTTAGAACAGAAACTGATCTCTTGTTCTACATGGCATAGAGTAGCAAATTAGATACATTAGGAACTACTGGGCAATTATTAAGAATAGAGAGAACTGTCCTCACTGGAAGTAGTTTGTAATCTCTTTTCTCTCTCCCTAGAACCCCACTGATGCTTGCAGTAGCGTACGGACACATCGATGCTGTCTCACTGTTACTAGAGAAGGATGCAAATGTAGACGCCGTTGACATCATGGGGTGCACAGCCTTACATAGAGGGGTGTGTACATCATCCTCAGCTTCAGTCAAGTGCATTTTCAATGGACCTACTTTGGTCTTCTCTACGTGAGCTTTAGGGGAAAGATTTGTTTCATAATATAGTCAATTAGCATCACAGTCAAAATTAAATTTATAATGATGCCATAATGAAAGCTATAGTTAGGTCCTGCTTTAAGACTTGTGAGATTGTGATAATAGACAAATGAATACCTACTGTTGGAGGGATTGGTTCCCCTTTCTGGTTACAAAATGCATATCACAGAAAACTTACAAAACATTTTTTTAAGTGTAGAAAAAGAAAATCACAATTACCAGTAATCATACCTCCTGGAGATAACCACATTTGATACATGCACACACACATATATACACACATATATACATTCACACATATACACACAAATACACATACACACATATATATACACACACATATACACATTCACACATATACACACATACACACAAATACACATATACATATATACACATGGATAAACATATACACATTTACACACATGCTCATATACACATATACACACATATATTCATACATAGTCACATATACACACATATATGCACACATACACTCACATAATACGTCTTTTTTTCTCTTAGCATGTATAAAGGACCATTTTCCATGCCATTAACTATTTTTCTGTCTGGTCATTTCTCATGCTTCATTGTGTACCGAGGTGAATTCGGGGATTACCTGGTTTGAGCAGGCATGCTCTTTCTGTTGCCCTTTGTGACAAATGAAGGCCGTGTATGCATCCTGTGGCCACTTGTTTGTACACATCTGCAGGATTGTGGTTTTTTTGCAGGCTAAAAATAAGCTAAGTGGACAGAGGTGAAGATCATGAAACTGTGGAGGTGGTGGAAACTCCTTCATAAGTGACAAAAATCATTCCCACCGTTATTGACACAATCACAGTTCTTATTTCTCGGCACCTCTTCTGGGCCGCACAGCAGCCTGGAAACTTTACATACATGTGCCTATCAGCGGCAGACTGCGCATCCAGCAGGGATCTCATACAGTTACAGTGGCACTGAAGAGGCTCCTTTCATGTAGAGCTTTCCTTGTGCCTTTGCTGCTTAGACATGCAAACACTTGCCACGGTGTTGCGACCCCCACGGAATCCAGCAGGGAAGCAGGCTGTGTGTGTTAGTTTAGAATTGACAGGCTGCTAGCCCAAGAGGGTAATAGGCTACGCTTTCTAGCTTTGTGTCCAGGCACTCTGATATTTCCAGAATACATCCCCATCCCCACTGTATCATGTGGTTGTGTTGTCTCCTTAGTACTGAGCAACCTGTGAGGTCACTGTTTCTCTGCCCATCACGGGTGAATAAAGTGAGTCAGAGAGAGAGGGGCAGAGTGACATATGCCTGACAGGGGTGGACGGCCAGGATTGAACATACTCCTCGATCCTGAAGCTGCTATTTCCTTCGGTAGCATGATACCTTCCCTGTTATGTTTGGAGAGATAGTTCATGCTTCTCAGGGGCTTTTCTGGTAGGGATTTTGCTAGTGTTGTTCTGCCTCCTACCTCCTCAGCAAAGCCATCTGGCTCTCTTAGGCCAGGCAGGGGGAGCCTGTCCATCCGTTCTCAATGGTGTCATCCCCAGCCAACTGAGGTGTGTTTTGTGTTTTTATTGTGACGCGCCAGATCATGACAGGACATGAGGAGTGTGTGCAAATGCTCCTGGAACAAGAAGCGTCGATCCTCTGTAAAGACTCCAGAGGGAGGACGCCCCTGCACTATGCGGCTGCTCGGGGCCACGCCACGTGGCTGAGTGAGCTGCTCCAGATTGCCCTTTCTGAAGAGGACTGCTGTTTCAAAGACAACCAGGGCTACACGCCGCTACACTGGGCTTGTTACAATGGTGAGTTGCATGTCAGCTGAGTGATTCAACTAGACGTTCTGACCTCACCCCTCTGCGACCCCAGTGGAGGTGAGAATGTTGCTGCATGCTATGGTTTCCAGCGTTTGTGCACCCCAGACGTGGCTTTTGTCCATCTTCGGTTGTTTTAAACAGATCCCTCATCCCCACCCCATGGCTGCCATGATGCCTTGACTGAGTAAAAGTTTGCTTTCCTCTTTCTGTGATACATAACTCCTCATCACAATCACCAACGGACTTGAGCAGTTGCAGTCAGAGTTTCTGATCTATGTCAGATAATCAGGAATCACATGAAGTATTAAAACTGTGAAGGTAAAATCAGAACACCATAGACAGTAAATAAAGTCCCTGCCCCGAGTGAACACCAGTGGATGTGTCATTTAGCTTTGGGTCTTTCTTTTTTAATACTCAGAGTCCACATTTGTTGCTGTACTTACCTCTTGGGATGTTTAAATTCCTTCTTTCACTTACTTGGGAAAAAAGGAGAAGTGACTGCTAATTGTACCAATTCATGACTATTGAAGTGGGCTGAGGCTATGGCTTCTTTGTAAAGTGCTTGCCTAGCATGTAAAGCCTTCGGTTCAGTCCCCAGCATTGTATAAAACAGGTAGTACTGCACGGTGGCACTGCTGGAATCCCAGCACCCAGCTGGCTCCGTCTTTCTGCTCTTGAGTCCTCCCAGGTGGAAGCCCAGGAGAGGAGACTTCTCCCACACAAGCAGTTCACAACTCCAGAATTCTAGAGCCGCCTCCCTCCAAGTCTGAGGTCCAAGCTCCCAGAACCCCCTTCGTTGGGCAGTGTGAAATATTGGAAGTAGTATGTCACTCTCCACTTTGAACTGCACAGACCGACCCAGCCTCCCACTGAGGAATGGAATGTTCAGGTCTTGTCCTAAGTTGGTCCTTTAGGGGATTCAAACTTTATAGAGGCTAAGATGTCTCGGACCACCAAGTGTTGGTTGGATGCAAATGGAAACCTGGGTGATATCACTTACTTGCTATGAGTTTCATATGTTTCTCAGTTCTTCTAAAAGCAGTATCAACTTGTCTCTTTAGTAACAAGGAAGGTTTTGTTTGTACTTTACTATTTCAAACCACCCACGTGGGACTTTGACTAAATTAGCCCTTAGGTCAGCCAAGAAGAGATTCCAGGACACTGATCTGTGATAAAGCCAACTAGCAATGCCTTCCTGCACTAGAACTGAACAGCACATTCCAAAGCTTACTTAGGTCCTTCATAAAGTCCCTATCATCTTGTGACATGGGCAAGATGAGTGTTCCTAGGCCAACTTGAATATGTAGAGGAAACTGAGGCACAAAGCATCACACATAAATTGTCTCAGGTCATGGAACAAATAAAATGGGTGGCACCCGCTAGTTTTATGTCAACTTGACACAAGCTAGAGTCATTTGGGAAGAAAAAACTTCAACTGAGAAAATGCCCCCACTCAAATGGCCTGTAGGCAAGCCTATGGTAGATTTTCCTGATTAATAATTGCTGTAGGAGGGCCCAACTCACTATGGGCAGTGGCATCCCCGGGCTGGTGGTCCCAGAAACTATAAGAAAGCAGGCTGAGCGATCCGTGAAGAATAAGCTAGTAAGCAGCATTCTCCATGGCCTTTGACTGACATACCGTTCCCGCCCTGACTTCCCTGGATGATGGACTTAGACAAGCTGTAAATTGAAACAAACCCTTTCCTTCCCAAGTTGCTTTTGGTCATGGTGCCTTATCACAGCACTGGAAACCCTAGCTAAGACTATGGCAGAGAGGGTTTAAAAGTCTCATGCCATTGCTGTTCACCACAATGCCTCACATTCACTCATGTACTTAAAACAAATACTCATTGGGTGCCCACTGTGGCCAGATGCCACTAAAAACACTGCCATGGTGTTTCATGTCCAGAGTCTTGTTGTTGTGTTTTCTACAAGGCATTACCCCCTTCACTTGGGTATGGAACTATAAGTTAGCCTGTTTGTGTGGGCGAAAGGAAAATGTCCCTATTCTCAACATGGGAAAATTGAGGTATGCTGATGGTAGGCATCTGTCAAGAGCTGGGGGTGACACAGAATCTATTCTGCCTGCAAATGAGGTGACTTCTTTATCTCTCTCCACCAGGCCATATGGCCTTCATTGTTTGATTTGTTCATCATATCTCAGAACACCTGTGAGCGTAGTTAATAACATTTTAGTGTTTTGTTAATTTTATTCCACAGAGAGCGAGCATTCAGCCAATTCAGGGAAATTCATATGCTAGAACCTAACACTTAATGGGAAATTAAAAAACACCAGACCATGTTGAACTGAGTTTCTGTCTGGGGAGCTCTCTGAATCTGTTTATTCTTTGCAGGCAATGAAAACTGCATAGAGGTACTTCTGGAGCAAAAATGTTTCCGGAAATTTATCGGCAATCCCTTCACGCCACTGCACTGTGCAATGTAAGTGGAGAGGCTGGAAATGTCATGGTGCTCCTTCTGTTCCTTTAGCTGCACGTAGAAAACGTGCCTTTTGTGAATGGAAGAAAGCATTTAGATTGCAGATAAGACTCAGATATTCTCCTCTGCTGCTAAAGACAAATAGGTCTGCTGGCAATGCGTGGGCTCTCGTGTTAATGATTTTCCAGAAGCTACAGTTCCAAGGTGACTCATGTATCCCGTGGTGGTGGGCTGAGAGGCATGATCCATAGATAGGAAGAAATCTTCAGTGGTACCCCCCATTGCCTGGCAAACTCTGAAAAATAAGTCAACGTTAATACCAATATATCTGTAGTTAGTAAGACATTTTCTACCAGGAAGACTTTTCATATAATTCCTCATCTTCATCCTTATCTTTCTTCTCCTCCCTCCACCTCCTCCTCCTCCTTCTCTTTCTTCTCCTCATTCTCCTTCCTTTTATATGTAATTGTTTTTGCAGGTTCATAGAGAGAAACATTGTTCATAGAATGCAGTGACCTTAAGTCGAGTTCCATGAGTCAGCCTGGGGTACAAGACTTGAAAGAGCTTTGTGTTTACACTGTCTCTGGGCTTCCCTTGAAGCTGGGTCATTTGACTGGAGAGATACTAGAGGCATGAAATCAAATCGGTAAAGAAAGGGTAGCTGAGAAAGAATCAAGGTGATTTGGGGGGCTGGAGAGATGGCTAAGTAATTAAGAGTACTTGCTTGCAGAGGACCCAGACTTGGTTCCCAGCACCCACATGGTGGCTAACAGTCATCCATACCAGTTTCATGGGCTCCAGTGCCCTCTTTGAGCATCCCTGGGCACTAGGTACACATGCAGTGCACATACATACATGCAGGAAAAAAACTGATACACATAAAGTAAAAATGGACAAATCGTTTTTAAAATTTATTTTTTTATTTTATGTGCATGGTGTTTTGCCTGCATGTATGTCTGTGTGAGGATGTCGTGTCCCCTGGAATTAGAGTTACAGACAGTTGTGAGCCACCATGTGGATGCTGGGAATTGGTCCTCTGGAAGAGCAGTCAGTGCTCTTAACTGCTGAGCCATCTCTCCAGCCCCAAATGGACAAATCTTAAAAATACTAATCAGGGCGAATTCACGTGTGAAGGATCTGTCTTTTCCACTTTGGTGTCTCGACATCACCTACGTGGGAGCTTGTGTGAATGGTGCTCCAGGGGATCTCACAAACACAGAGGGCCTTAATGGGAGCAGCAGGAAGTTTCAATGTACACTACTGTAGCATGCCATAAATATTAGCATCTGATTTCTAAAAATATATCGAATTGTTAAATACACAGTGCATATAATGATAAGGTGTGAAGGAATATATATTTTAAGTTTTGTCTGTTTTTACACTAAAATCCATTTTCATTTTAGAATAAATGGTCATGAGAACTGTGCATCATTGCTGCTGGGGGCCATAGATTCCAGCATCGTCAGTTGTAGGGATGACAAAGGCCGGTGAGTGATACAGAGGTGTCATGCTTTTGGTCTCAAGTCTTGGTCTTTGTTTTGGGTTGTAGAATAGTAATCCATTTGCTTTTATTTTTATATACACCTATTTTTGGCAGTGCTTAGAATTGAATCCAGGACCTTAGACAAGCTTAGACCAAGCTCCAGCTCCAACCCATAGAGTCTTGCTGTGTAGCTTAGGCTGGCCTTGAACTAGCTATGAAGCCCAGGCAAGCCTCAAACTCATACTCTTCCTGACTCTGCCCTGCTGAGTGCTAGAATCACAGACATGGATGATGCTTGGCCAAAGCGGAAAAATTTTAATTGAGAAAGTAATACATAGTATGTTTTTATGTCCTAGAGATCTTATCTTACTTTTTAAAGCTGCATGTTATTTCATTAAATGAATACATAGCATGTTGCTTAGCCTGACTTCTTTTGAAGAATATTCATGTTGCTTTCAATATTCCATTTCTAAGAAGTAGCTCAGTGAATACTTGGGTGTGAATCTGTTTACATGGCTGAGTATATATAGGAAATGGAGTCCTTGAGTGGAGTTACTTCATTAAGGCTAATGCCTTTTCCGTTTTGATGAGTAGCAATGTCAAGCTCACCTCCCCAGTCACCCCACCATCTGCATTAGGTTATGTAGGCTTATAAGGTTTTTAGCAAACCAACCAGCTACCTACAAACTATCCCTTAATGTTAAAAGTGTCTATCTCACAGACAAGTGAGATCTCACTAGAACTAAAGATTAGAAGGTCGGAATGGTGCTGATTTCCTTATCGGAGTCATTGCATGCATGACCTCCCCATCCCCCCCAAATCTAAGGGGCACCGTTCATATAGGTGACACTTCAGTGGCCACCTCGAATGGGTCTAAGACAGGATTTGGCCATCATTTCCATCAACCCAGAAGCTTTGTGTCTTTAGAAAACATGTCTTTTGATAGTTGCTGCCAGGTTTAAAGGCAATCAATTCGTGCATGTTTGAAACCTTCAGGACGACGCTCCACGCAGCAGCCTTCGGTGACCACGCGGAATGCTTGCAGCTGCTTCTGAGACACGATGCCCAAGTGAACGCCGCAGACAGTTCAGGGAAGACAGCGTTGATGATGGCTGCTGAAAACGGGCAGGCGGGCGCGGTGGGTACGTACTTAGGCTGCGGACTAGAAATCCTGTCAGAGAGAGACGCCAGTGCTGTGCTAGCATGGACATCTGGCAGCGGCCACCCAGGTTTACTGGAGTCACCTACGTGCTCAGTCATCTTCAGCTCTTTGTGACTGTGTCATTGGAAGACTACAGCAAAGTAAACTAATCCTTGAGTGAAATGTCTCAACATTTAGAAGTAAAACATACTAGCAGAGTCATCTTGACTGGGAATACTGACACTGTACTTGGATTTAGCCCAAAAGCTAAGGAGAGGTGGAATGGTGGAACTCCGGGGAACTATGCCTAACCAACTCCCATTTGAATGAAACAAATATGGCATCAAACTGTTCCTTCTTTGCAAACATTAAATATGAGTGTGGGCTATACTAACGTTAGTGTTGTTTTGTGGCCACACTGAAACACGTGTCCAGCACCCAGTCTAAGTTACTCTCTCTTGGTTTTTGTCTATAGATATTTTGGTGAACAGTGCCCAGGCTGACCTGACTGTGAAGGATAAGGACTTGAATACTCCCTTACATCTGGCTATCAGTAAAGTATGTAACGGGTTTAAAACATTGCTGCTTACTGTTGCGATCACAGTAATAATACCACAGGATCTCGGTCCTCCTGGGTCCTAAGTAGCATGGTTTTTCATTTAATGACCATTTCCCAGGACGCTGTCAACTGTACATGGAAATGGAGTGGGAGAAGGAAGGGGCAGAATTCGGGGTGGGTGGATATGCCTGTCACTCATCAGAGTGAATGATGAGGACAGGTCCGATGCATTTGCTACTTGTAATCCCGCCGCAGTCCACCTGTCTCGATTCTGTCCCCATATCTGTTTCCCTGGCTACGGGACCACATTTTGGCACCACACAACAGGGTAAGACATTAGTTACATGGCTTATAAACTCTTAAGCAGTTTCCATTGAGTTCTGTTTGAAGACACTGTGAGAACACAGCCCCAGATCATACCACTGCGAAGCAATATCCGTGTACCTTGTCACTGTTTTCTCATGCGCACGTCAGTGCAGAGTATATGGTAGATTTTTGTCTTTGATAAAAGACACATACAAAACCTGTATGTGTGATTGTAACAAACTGCATTGTGTTATAGTGCCAGGTGACTCCAGCGGTGTCACAAGTCTCAACTCTTCCTCTCATTGGTTATATTTTTATATCCGTGCTCTGGAAAGAACATGGACAGAAGAGACGTGCTCAGGATCTGGAAGTTTATGTCAAAGCACAGTGTGCTACTGACAGGAGCTCCTGTGCTCTGCAGACACCCTCATAGGAAGGAGTCACTTGAGAATGTCGTTAAAACACAGATTCTGGCCAGGCCTGGTAGTACATGCCTCCAACCCTAGCACTCTAGAGACTGGGGTGGGAGAATCAAGGGTTCAAAGCCAGCCTGGACTCCACAGTCAGACCTTATCTCAAAAAACAAAAAATACATGCTCTTTATTAGGTCTAAGTTGGCCTAAGATTTTCTTTTTCTTTTTTGTTTTAGACAGGGTTTTTTACTGTCTCTGTATGCCAGGGAGAGTCAACATTTCTAACTCTCAGATGATACTAACGATGGTGATCTATGCCCTTAATTAGCAAAGATGTAGTAATCCATGACCCTAGACCTAATAATGGATATTTTAATTCTCAAGCATCTATTGTCATAAAATCCAGAGATATCTGTATTTTAGGTTGAGGGGGGGAAAAACACACTCAGGAACAGGGCTTCCTTGGAGCATCAAATAAAATGAAGATAAGTGACACAGATCTGGGGTGTCATGGGAACTCCGGAGATGGATCACTGCAGTGGTAATTGAAGGTTTGAAGAAGGAGGAACCTGATGTATGCTTAAAAAGCAGTGCTGCAGGATTTAAAGGGTACTGCTGATGCTGCACTCCGACTCTCACTGACCTGCTACGCTAGCATCTGCTTCCACTCTCTGGACATTAATTTTAAAAATGACCTTGGAAATATTAATATTAAATATGAATATCTTAGGTCAGTAACATGTTAAACAAGTCCTAACAGGCCCTATGTAGAAGCTTAAGAGTGTCTTGGGCCCCTTTGCTTTTTAGAAAAGGAACTACTCAGAAAATAGTCTTGAATGTTTTCAAGCAGAGGAAACTGGGACTCAGCGGAAAGTACGATCAAGTAAACATTCAGGAACTTTGCTGTATCTCTGCCTCATATGTCTTGCTTTCTCCTTACTAGGGCCATGAGAAGTGTGCCTTGTTAATACTTGACAAGATACAAGATGAGAGCCTTATTAACGCGAAAAACAGCGCACTGCAGACGTGAGTAGACAGCTGTAGCTTGACTTGAGCCCAGAGTCACGGGCCTTATTTTTATTTATTCTTTGGGAGCTTCTTACATGTATACAATGAAATGTGGTCATTTCTACCACCCTTTTCCTCCTCCAACCAACCCAGATCCCTTTAGCATGTTACCTTCCCAACTGCATGCCTCTCCCTCCCCAGTTAACCCATTAAGTCCAGTTTGTGTATGTTGATGTGGACTATACAATGGAGCATGGGAAACCTACCGGTGGCTACATCTGCCAAAAGAATGACTCTCCCCCTGCAACTCTAGCTATCCACTGCAAATAGCTCCTCAGTAAGGGGCGGGGCCTAGAGAGCATCATCCATCCCATATAGGTTGGGATTTTGCCTGGATTGATCTTGTACAAATCTTATGCAGAAAAGCACAGTTACTGTGAGTTCACCAGTGCAATGGCTGTTCTGTGTCCAAAAGACAGCATGCCCCAGCTCTGCTCCCCATCCCCAGGCTTCTCCATTTCCACCATCTTCTCTGAGCTGTTCCTTGAGCCTTGGCCTGTCGGGGAGGGCTGATAAAGGCAAGGCCAGAGTCGTAGTATTTATCTAACACACAGTCAGAGCCTGCTCTGCACTGGTCTAGCTCCGAGAGGCAGAGCCGTGAGCGGTGCTGACTCTTCATGGTGTTTATGCATGCACATCTGCGGTGTTGACCAGGCCTACCTGCTCTTAGGTAGAGCCCTTATTTTGATACAGCTCCTAGGATTTGTAAGTTCTTTGCTCTCCTTACAGGCGCTTCTGTGCCTCATTATAAATTTAGTGAGCTTTTAGAGAAATCTTCTGGGCTTATGAGCTGACATATTTGGGGAAACTGTTTGTATTATGTATTAGCATTATGTAGTCTGGCTGGAAAACATCAGGTTTATAAATCAGGTTCCCAGAATACATTAGAACAATGTCTAAGCTATTTGTCGTGATTATATTTTAATATAATTCAGTGTAACCCTCAGTGTGAAGGATCTGAAAAACTGCTTCGTTTTCCATTTTGGGAAATTACTTATGCATTTGTGTTAAAGGCAAAGAATATTAGGTGTTTTTTTTTTTAATTTAAGATTGTTAAAGGACACAGCACAATATGCTGAGGGTGACACTCTTTTATAAGGTACTGTAACCCAGTGAGACAGCTCTGAACATGCACTAATAAAGGATCTGAGGAGTATAGATTAATACCACTCATCTCAACGAACTGTTTGAAACAGGGACTCAGATTAGCCAGTCTTCTACAAACACAGCAGAGCTTGAATTCTTCCGGCCTTCTCTGTACTGTCACCAAGACTGTTTAAGATGTAGACTATTCATAACACTTGCAGAGAGATCTGGGCCAAACACATGAGAATAGCTGGATCCATAATACCTGGAAAAGATGTGGTCAACATTGCTTTTTTTCAAAAGCAAAAATAACCCTGTACTGTTTGTAGATTCTTAAGTACATCTTCCTTTTAGTGACATAAGTTAATCAAAACGCCACTTTTTTTTTTTTTTACTGTTAATTAGTTTTCTTTTATGTCAATTACCTGAGAGAACCATAAAGACAAAGGACTTGTTTTGGCTCACAGTCTTGCATGTTTCAGTCTATGATTGGTTGGCCCCTTTACTTTGCACATGGCAGCATGTCTTGTCAGGGAACACACAGCTATTCACTCGTAGGACAAAGAGAAAGTGAGAAGGGCTGGCGTGCCTTCAAAGACGTGCTCCAGTGCCCTGAAAATTCTCAGTGGGACCCCCTTACAGGATCCACCCTCTCCCACCTCCACTAAGCCTTTAGCACACAGCCTTTGGGAGATCCCAGCTGTACCTCTCACACAAACTTATATCTCGACTGATGCTCGGTGTTGTCTTTCAGACCCCTCCATATCGCTGCCCGTAATGGCTTGAAGGTGGTAGTTGAGGAGTTGCTGGCCAAAGGAGCCTCTGTACTTGCTGTCGATGAAAATGGTAAGTATGAAAAATTAACAGTTGCTACAGGTTGTGTTGGTTGAAGCCAGAGCACAGTGAGAAAGTTAGGAGCTGCGTAAGAGCCAGGAAGCGGTTTCTTCCCTGTGGAAGTGTCTTATGAGTAAGAAATCAAACCCAGGTAATTTGTCCTTTCTGTCTTTCTGTACAACAATTGTCTACCTGCAGCCCACCATCACTGTCCATGTGGCATGTAACATTACCAGCTGAACATATTTTATTCAGATAATTTCAGGCATGCCAAAAGCCTTTTAGCTTGGCCTTGGGAACTCCAACTGCATACACTAAGGAGTGAGAGAGACACAAGTCATTAGTGGTACACTCCAGGGCTCAATGGAAACAGATATTTGCACTTTTGGTTCATTCCTAGATCAAATGTTTTTGTAAAGTACAGATCAGGACTCACATCTCTCGTATAGAAAGTAGAGAAATATGAATGGAATGTTTACTGAGGTCTAGGCCGGAAGTTTCTCCTCCTGTCCTGTATGACTTGCTTTTCCTAAATGAGCTTATGCTTGTCCAAAGCCTTCCACTCCGCTTGCTGCATCACAAAAACTAATGAAGACCCGAATCCTAATAAACAACCATTGTATGCACAATCCCTCTTAACCTTGGGAAGCAGAAGAGGAACTTCTGGATATCTGTGAATTTAGTAATTTTTGCAGTGTGGCATCCCAGTAAAGTATTCGGATGTATTAATGCTACTCAGTGAGCTGCTTAGCACAGGTATTAGACTTAGCAGCTCATGCCCAGTTCTCAGAAGTCAGCAGCCATGCTGACATCTTGGCTGACGCTTCAGTTCTGTTTCCGCAGCCCCATGTCTCGTAGCATGTACCCTGCTCTCTCCCCAACCCGGCTCGTCTAGAAGTCCAGAGAGTTCTTTTCATCCATAGCCTGCGCTTTCCCAGCTTGATTTCCTTATCTTTAGCAGCACTACATACCTTAAGCTTAGCACGAAGAAGCCCACTGTTCTCCAACATGAGATACTAGAATAAATGGGTGTTGGCATGCCCTTGGGTGTATTCAGTCTGGATCTCTGGATCCAGAAGCTCTGTGTGAGTCAGCCTGCCTTTCTCAGAGTCTAGCTGTGCCCAGTGCTGGGAACATTTGGAGACCACGTCATACCACACTGCCCTAGTAATTCCTTTGCTCATCACTGCTGTTCCAGGAGTGGAATGTTAGGACACCTGGCCCTGTTCATTGTTTTCACTCTGTGAAGATGAAGAATCTCTTCCGGGCTGAGGGTGCAGAGGACCCCAGGTCTAGTGACTTTTGCCAGGACAGTTCCTCTGATGGACGGAGCAAGCTCACTGCTCACTGTGGGAGGGGATCTTGGGACAACAGAATAAAAGTGTGATAATGATAGCAAGTATATCCGAAGAGCAATGCACTCCTTCATGGTGTGTGGAGGTCCAGTTTTCTAGTGAGTTTCTGGAGCCCCGAGTCTGAATGATGGCGTCACCCCACTTAATTATGGCAAACCGTGATTTGTCCCACATTCCTGATAGTTCAGATTTGTGACTTTAGCTGGCGAGGTGACTTTTTTTTAAGGTCTGTTAAAATTCTCTTAAATGGTCATGAGAGTATTAATTACTGACCTCTTCAAATGGTTTTGGCGTTTTATAATAGTAAACTGGTGTGTGCTTTCTATGAAGTTTATATAAAGTGACACCAGCCCTCGGTTTTACCCTTTCTGTGTGACACACACTTGTCATGGAAAGGGACTCCTCTCCTCTGCCGGGTCTGCGGCTCATGGTGTGCATTGCTGTCCGTGGTCACTCCCCCTGGGATGTCTTATTGCTAGTGATTGTGACTTGTGTCCCCAAGCTCCCTTCCTCGCCACACACTTCTGTTCTCTAGATGAAGGCTGGAATCTGCTAACTCGGGATAATACTGTGCTTTCTGTAGACATGTGACCCCACACCAAAACCAGAACCTCCATGAAATGTCGCCCCCTCCCTGCCCCACTCCAGTCTCACAGCAGCATGACTTGTGAGACGTAACTCCTCTTATCTGGCATGAATGCTAACTCAGCATGCATCTCCTCTCGCGAGGTTGTGGGAGATGTACTGTGGAATGCTGTGCGGCTCCGGACCCCCAGGACTAACCACCGCCTTGTTGTCTGCATTTACGCCCAGGTCATACCCCGGCCCTGGCTTGTGCTCCTAACAAAGACGTGGCTGACTGCCTGGCCCTCATTCTGGCTACCATGATGCCTTTTTCTCCTTCCAGCACAATGACGGCTGTCAACTTGGTTTGTTTTAGAAAGGACAATTTGAGCAGGACGACCCTCTCCTCCAATCTGGGTAGCAGAGTCAGTCTGTGCAGTAACAACTTGGGCTCTGAGGATGGGTACAATGAAAACGATTCTGATTCGGAAACATTCTAACTTGGGACTGTAAAGGCATTTCCTCCATTACCTGTGTTGCAGAAAGGGATGGAAGCTTGAATCCCAGAATTGTGCTGTATTCAAGTATTTGAGGCCAAGCTTCCAGAAACCAGTAGAAAAGGAATCCGTCTAACCAAAAGAGGGCAGCTAAGCTGTAGGCTGGAGCACACGCAGAGAGGCCTGCCTGGGTTGGGTTTTGTTGCATATTTTCTTTAGGTGTAAGGTACTTCTGTGAAAGCCTACCTCTGATTTTAAGTAAGGACAATTTCTAAGTGTTTAATTCTTTGTCTTTGGGGATAACGCAGCAGAGAGACAAATGCCCAGTCTAAAGATTTCCTTTTTCATGTACTCACCAGTGAGTTCTGTGAGGTCTAGCAAGTGACATTCGTGTCCCCTGGGAGGGGAGGGAAGAGCGGATAGGAAATGCCTGCACCCTCTTCTCACTCTGGTGTTTACTTCCTCACTAGAAGCCAAAGGTCAAAGTTCATCTTCAGATGTAATGCCTATAATCATCCTCTTAAGGGAGTCCACCTGACCCCGCCTCCTCATAGGAAGCATGTAACTACCCACAACTTCTTCCCAAGATCTTGGCTAAAGTTGCCAGATGAATGTGAACCTTGACCATGCTTTTTTGTTAAACACAAAGTAGCACCCCGGGCTCTCCTTAAGAAACCTGTGAGTAATTTTTCAATGGAGTAATGGATCCCAAATTTATCCAAGAGCGTTTCAGGTGAAATTATATTGTGCCAAAACTTGAAACAATATGCAAGTCAAGTAGGAAATTGCCGTTTAGTGGGTTTGCTCTTAAAGGAAAATACTGACTTCTAAGGGTGTCAGGGCTGGCATTGTCCTTCAACGGTAGAATAGGAAAGTAACTGCTCGGTCAAGGTCCTGGCAGAGGAGTGAGTACTCCTGTAGAAGGGAGCCGAGAAGGTGAACGCAGACGGTTGATGTGGAAGCACCAGCCAATTGCCCGTTGTCGGTCATGAAATCAGCGTTGTGAATACTGTGTCTGCTCCCTCCGCCAAAGCCTCTAGGTCAAACGGACCCCACTCTTCACCTGGAACAGCTGTACAAAAGGAAGAATGAGACTTTAAGAAATACGCACATATACACGCACACACGTGTGTGTATTTATGTATGTACTCCATCCACCAGCTACCCATGAGGACCAAAATGCTTCTGCCTAAAATGGGAGATTCTGAACTTTTTTCTTTCTAAATGCAAGTGAGGACCGCAGTAGCTTTTCTACGGGGTTAAAATATCATCGTTTTTTCGCATACCAGTGTTGCTAGAGTCTTCCTGCCTGGCCCACAGTCAGGACAAATCTCTCTCACCCGCCAGTCCCAAGCCGCTCAAACCCGACCAAGTAAACACAGAGACTTATATTGGTTACAAACTGTATGGCCGTGGCAGGCTTCTTGCTAACTGTTCTTACAGCTTAAATTAATCCATTTCTATTAATCTATACCTTGCCACGTGGCTTGTGGCTTACCGGTACTTTACATCTTCCTTATCCTGATGGCGGCTGGCAGTGTCTCTCTTCCCAGCTTCCTGTTCTCTCAATTTTCCTCTCTGTTAGTCCCGCCTATACTTCCTGCCTGGCCACTGCCAATCAGTGATTTATTCATTGACCAATCAGCAACACATTTGACATACAGACCATCCCACAGCACCTCCCCTTTTCTTTTCTTAAAAAGGAAGGTTTTAACCTTTACACATCTCCAAAGTCAGCTTGGTATATTTGGGAATTTGGGCGTAGCTTTTTTTACTACTTCCTGCTGGAGGGGGGCGCTGTATCTTCTGGGGAAACAAAGAAAATTTTAGAATCATGGAGTAGTCCGTGAGGCTGTATCATCTGAGCCAGTTGTCTTGAATCGGTTCTGGATATTGGATCATCTGGGCCATGGTGTCATCGGAGACCTTTCAGGGGGTCTTGGCTGGTCAAACCTGATGTATCTTATTCTGGAACAAATCCATAGCCTCTTGTTTTCTGTGGAAACAAAAGAGACTCTTTTTCAAAGCAACATATCCTTACATCCAAATTTTGAAGTCAAAGTATCTTTAAAATATACGTACTGGTTTAACTCAGCTTCCTTTACAATCAAACATCTCTCTGTAGTTAAGAATCCCAAAGACAACACAATCCAGACTCTCTGTGTAATAGTCATCTCTACGTGGCTTATTTTTTATATTAATTTTACTGTCTCTTTAAAGACTTTATTTTTTAAAACCATGTATTTGTTTCTATACTGTATATATCACCTTTTTTTGTCTCTTTCAAGCCTACGTATATTTTACACATATTTTAAACTATTACATCTGAATCTGTCTTATTGTAAACCTGTTGCTTTAAATTGCAGCCTTCTAAGCCTGAAACGGCACTGTGGCTGCTGGCTCCGCCCATTTTAGCTTCTCAACATGGCGGTTCCCGCCAGCTCTGGGAACCATCAAGTCTCAGAAATAGTGGGTCTACGCTTTTATCAAAGCAGTGTGTAGCCCAGAAACCTCTTTTTTTTTGTTTTGTTTTGTTTTGTACTAGCAAAGGCTAAATTCACCACATAGCTTAATGTGTCACTTGCAGAGGCCTCATTCCCGCCATACTGCAGGTTGAGCGCGCACGCCAGCAACCCGCCAGTAGCTCAAACCGGCAGCTGCCGCTCATTTGAGAGAGACAATTAGGAAGCTGTTTTTAGCTCCGTTTTAGAATCTTTTTTCTCAGGTTTTAGGTGGAAACTCTTGCCCCACGTTGGGCGCCATTTGTTGCTAGAGTCTTCCTGCCTGGCCCACAGTCAGGACAAATCTCTCTCACCCGCCAGTCCCAAGCCGCTCAAACCCGACCAAGTAAACACAGAGACTTATATTGGTTACAAACTGTATGGCCGTGGCAGGCTTCTTGCTAACTGTTCTTACAGCTTAAATTAATCCATTTCTATTAATCTATACCTTGCCACGTGGCTTGTGGCTTACCGGTACTTTACATCTTCCTTATCCTGATGGCGGCTGGCAGTGTCTCTCTTCCCAGCTTCCTGTTCTCTCAATTTTCCTCTCTGTTAGTCCCGCCTATACTTCCTGCCTGGCCACTGCCAATCAGTGATTTATTCATTGACCAATCAGCAACACATTTGACATACAGACCATCCCACAGCATACCAGTCTTTATTGTAGTTTATATTTCTAACGGCACAGATTTCTAGTTGCTGGCTTGACATTTGTAACTGATGATGTGTTGACCACAGGTTTTGGTTTTTGTGTTGTTTTCAAACTAGAGAAGATGTCTGTATACTTTGATGTAAATGTGTTTATATTTATTTGAAATGAAACAAATGCTGAGGAAATATCCACTGTTTAGGCGCTCTCTCTCTCTCTCTCTCTCTCTCTCTCTCTCTCTCTCTCTCTCTCTCTCTCTCTCTCTCGTTGCTATGTACCTTACTTAGAATAATAAAATCAGTGGGAAAATACCCCCGACTCCAGGCTAGCCAGTAGCTCTGGGGTAAGCCCAGCGTTTCCCACTAACTGCTACAGCTCACCCTCAGGTTTGTTCGCTGCTTGCCCCCATGCTGCAGCCATGGAGAACCCTTCTGTGAGATGAAAACTGATGTCGCAGGTCATATACACAAAGGTAGCCCAAAGAAAGACCCAGAGGCTACAAAAAAACGACACCAAAAATGTCACATGGTCCTGACACTTCATGGGAACTCTGCCAAGTGTGGGCACTGTGCCAAGACAAGGAACTGAAACCAAACACACAGGCAGAGGCCCAAGTGCTGTGTTCCACATGCGGAAGAGTCAGAAAGGAGATCTGGAGCAGTAGGGCACCGCTTCTCAGTGTTTTACAGTAGGGTCTGTCTTCTCCCTCGATTTTTCTACTTTATAGTATTCTAAGAGTTTTAAAAACAGTGCTGTAGCACATCCGGATGAGACCCAGACAGTATATGCTATTGTTCTCGTCAAGCTTGGAGACTTCACCCTTACTATTTTACTATCCTGGATTCAATTAAAACTCACGTTGGTTCTTCACATATGACAACTCGTTTGGAGGTTTTTATAGAACTGATATTGATTTTATCAAACAAATCTTACACCAGCAACATTTTTTTTACGTTCTTGGAGTGAAGGTGTGATGTATCCCTCCATCTGTTCTTTTTGTTTAGAGCAGGTGCATTTTTAGCAAGTAGACAGACTGCTAATGAGCAGCAGTGACCTTATCTTTAGGGAACCCTGCAGATTAAGGGAGCGCTCATGCTGAAGAAGTGTGGTGTACTGTGCTGTCCTGTTCTGGAAGTGAGTGGAAGTCTGGCTGGGTTGGCATTTAAAGCAGGAAACGAAATGCCTGCTCTGGTAGTGACGCAGCCGAGAGCAAGGGGATCACTTCAGCAAAGCACTGTCCTAGCCGGAGCCATGGTGCCACGGAGCTGCGCTGGCCTTCCCTGGATCTTTCTGATAGAGGGAGGACAGAGGAGCACAATGGAATCAAGCTTACAAAGAGCCATTCTTCTGAGTTGGTCTGTCTGTCTGTCTTTCTCTCCTCCTCTGGCTCTGTTCTCCCCCCAGCCCCCGCCAACCCAATAAGACCAAATTTTTTTAAAGAAGTAACTTTTAAAAACTATAACTTCTATGTATTTCAGTTGTCTCATAAATGTCTGCAACATTGCTGTCTGAGAAAAATGTTTTTTTTTTCAGTAGAGTCTGAGTTGCTCAATGCTTTTACCTAAGTGCATGGTTTTTAGATTGTATGTTAACCACAGCCACAAGGGCCATGTTTGATTGCACTTACCTATTCACTGGTGTCTGCCTAGCTCTGGTCAGTTCATTACTATCTCCAAATTGCCTAAAGTCCTAGTAAATAATAGCTCAGGGGATTTCTATTCATCACTACTAAAAGGGCACCATAGTATGTTTTGGTACTTTGGCAGTAAGCGGCCGCGTGACTTACTGTGCCGTCTCTCTAGAACAAGCACACCGATAGATTCTGCTGCACTAGTTAACGCTCGTGCTGCGAGCGAGCGGCTTGGTTTGCGCATCCGTAGCGCTGGTTGAGGAACTCATCCCTTTGTGGTCTTGTAACATGACGTTAGAGTGCCTTTCATATTTGTATATCCTGGAAATGGTCCGTGAAACGTTTTGTATTTTTTCATTTGAGTGTTATTGGAGCAATATAATCCTAGTGAGTTTTCCTTTCTTTGAATGTACCAAGTGTCTCCTTTCCGGTTTCTCCCCTTCTCTGCTTTGAAATGAAAATGCTTAAGTTTTCTATAGGAATTATGTTTGGCTTTGCAGTGCTAAAATGCTTTCTTCTTACAGAACTGTAAACCATAGGTCAGTATTATAGAGGAACAGCGTTTTAAGATAGTGACAATCTGAGCGTGTGTGTCAAGTGTAATTCCCTGTGTTTCCTATGCAGTGATTGGGGATTCAATGCAAGTATCTCTTGTTTGGTAGTTTTGTCTACAGACTACGCTTTAGCATGTGCAATATATCCTTGCAAAGCACGATGATGCACATCTTGTGCCAGTGTTATATTTTGTATGACATATTTGTAACAACATAAACTATTATGTGATGATTTCAGTGGGATTTGTGTCTGTATGTTTAAAATGTAAATTGGAGTTGAATGACTTTGGTAAATGTCATGAGTGTAAAAATGAGGAAAATGGCTTTCAGGTCAGTGAAGGACTTTGAACCAGACTGACTCTCTCCAAGCACAGTTTAGTACTTTGCAACTACTGAATGCTTTAATAATGGAATGAAGTACTTACCTGTAATATACTATGGACATGCATTCAGATGGTTATTTTTACAAATAAAAACGGTACAAATATTGTTGCAATTTGTGTTTTCTTTCATTATTCAGCTGTGTGCTTTTTCAAATTATGCTAATTTAAATCTTTGCTCCCAACTCCAAACCATATTCTGGAAATAAGAAAGCAGCCTCCAGATTTGTTGTTTAGGCTTACATTATCATGCCAAAAAACGAGATTCAAACCTATACGTTATGTTCGTTATATTTACTTATACCTCCAACATTTTTCATAAAGAAGTTCAGGTGAATTATAACAAAAGTCATGTGATAAGCCAGAAACAGGAAATTCACGCAGTTATGGGGATCATCAAGCTTACACAGTAGCTGTGACAGAAGTTGAAGTTTCTGTAAACTTCCGTGTGGTGAGAGGGAAGTGGGCTAATTCGCATATATCAAACAGGAGGAAATCATGTAGGTCCTCACACTCGCAAAACCTATCGCCGGCATCGCCGGCATCGCCAGCACCCTTACAATGTGTGCCTTGATGGAAGCGAACGACTCTGCCGGTGTGCTCGCTCTCCTTAGAGGTAGACCGCAGTCAGCTTCTCCATCTGTTCTAAGTTCCTCCCCTGGATTATCAACTTTGAGGACAGTCCCTGGAAAAGCTGAGGAACAAACCTGACGATGATGGCCCCAGCTGCCGGGAAAGATTTGGGGTGTGTGGCTTGCCCATGTTCCCCGAATCACAGTGTCACAGAGTATGGCATCTCAGTTCTTAAAGACCGGTCCTGTCACCGGCTTTTTCGTGAAGAAAGTGAATTTCAGAGACGTTTTCCATCCTGCTCAGGTTTACAGAGCTAATGATAGGACCACACAGTCCATGTCTCTAGATCTTTCTCTCTTCTGTGCCATTCTGTCAGAGAGGGTTTGTTTTTTTCTAACAAAGGTGTTCTGGAAAGTTTTGTGTTCAATCTTACCTTTATTCTTTATCAAAATATACAAATCTGGATTTTCCGTAAGGACTGTAAATCATGTACCATAACAAAAGTGAATGTTTGCTGTCTATTGAGAATGAACAGTATATTAGTTACATGTAGCTGTGTAACAAATGCCCCCAAACTCAGTGGTTCAACAATAAATGTTTATTATTCTCGTAGTTTCCATGGATCTATCATGGTTACTTTAGGTCTTCTGCTACAGAGTTTCTAATATGATCCAAGGTTGACACATTTCTAAGCTACACATATGGTTATTGGCAAGATTCTTCATAGCTTGTTGGATGAGGGCCTTGCCTTCTTCATGACTCATGGCAGCTTTTGCTGAGTGGACCTTTCCAAAGTGAAGCTCATGACGTGTCTTCCCTCAGGAGATCAGGCAAACTAAGAAAACCTGGAGAAAGAAAAAACAAAACATAGCTCTGGCTTTTGTAACCGAGTCTTAGAAGTGATATCGCACCATTTCCCTCATACTGACTAGAAATAGTTTACTAGATCCTGTCTGTAGTCAAGAGCACAGGATTGCTGAAGGGAATGAGGAGCAGGTGGCAGAATTCACTGGAGCTCCTTGTCACACTGTTCTGTCACGGTGTCCTCAGAAGGCGTAGTACTATCCTAGAATGCCTTTTCCAGGGATGGCTGTGGTGGGAATTGTTTCCTTGCCTCCATAAATCCCTTTCAAGAATAATACAGAGATCCCAATGTTATTTTTGCCCCATAAGCAAGCAACAGTGGCCTCTCCTGCCGTATAATTATGTCAATATACTTCCTTGTCTTCAAATTGCTTATCAAATGATCCTTCTCTGGCTCCATTCAATGGGATTAGAGCCTCACATCTCCATCCTCCACTTAACGTGCCCCAGAGTTAGCTTCGAGGACTCAGGAGTTTTCAGCTTAGAAGGCTATTAATGCGGTATAAAGCCTTGTGGGTAAATGCACTCTATGGATTGTCTTTTTAGCATACATATTTCACTCTGAAGGCACATTGACTGTAAGGTAAAGAGCATTTCCAATCTCCCAGGAAGTAGTTGGAAGTGCATGGGCATTTGTGGTTGGCTCAGTGGAGACAGAGTTGGAGAGGCTACTAACAGCATCTACTCTTTGGAGGCTCGGGGATACCAGATGTGCCACCCAGTTTAGTAACCAGCTGTTCCACATCCCACCCACAGTGTCAATGGTCCCTTTCTCTTCTGCTCATCAAATTACTCTCCTCTTGTTGCTCAATCAATCCTTCATCAACTTATTGCCTGTGAAACTGGTCATATTTCTTTATTTCTGCAAGGAATCATATCAACAGGCTCTGCTACGTGTTCCATGTTAAGGAGAGCTTTCATTAGAAGGTCATCTAAACCCATATATCCTGTTTTTTCACCGGAAGGGATCACATACAGGTGAGTGACAGGACAGCATCATGAATTCAAGGTGAGTATTTAATTCCTGTGTTAGTAAGCACACACACACATGTGCACACATGCATAGTCCTTGTCTTAAGCAAGGGTGAGTATGTCTGCTTTCAGGTGAGGAAACATCTGCTTACAAAGATAGGAAGAGACGTGGCCCAGTGTCACATAGTGAAGTGTGGAAAGACAACACCATGGGTTCTAGACGCGGGTGGACACAGTCTCTGTCTTTAAGTGACAGTTGGAGTATACTTGAATTCAGGAAGGAAGTTATACTTTTCGAAAGTAAAATCATGCAAGTATTTGAAGGACAAAAAGGGTACCTGTGTGCACATTTACTTGATGGAGTGTTACCAGTGGCCTTTGTCTAGAGGGTATTTCCAGACCTTGGTATCTTGTTCACGGAACTGAAGAAGTACACACAAATTTCAAAGTGGCGAGAGATTTTATTCAGAAAGAAGATGCAAGTACAGAATCGATGTGTCTCAAGCAAACAAGAGGTCGTGAGTGAGATTTACTCAAGAGCACTGGGTTACTGTCTGAAGCTGCCTTATATGGGCCCAAGGGGGAGAGGGGTTGGCTACTAAGGTGTGAGATATGGGTGATTTCATTGACAGGCTTCTATAAGCCTTTGATTACTGTGCGTCTTTCCCATGATGCATCTGATTTTAATATTATGTACACCCATAGGCATAATATAGTAAATAAGAAAATTTCCCCTAAAAGTTCATTCAAAGGAAGCAGTTTGCCTTTCTGTACGTGCACCTAAAACCAGTTTAGGCCGGTTTGGCCTATTCTCCTTACTGGATATGTTTAGGATGAGTTTGCAGAAAAACTGCATTGTTTGGATCAGGGTCTCTGCGCAGCTTGGTGCAGGTTGGGGGTCTCGGGTTGGTGAATGCATTGTTAGGAAGTGGGTATGTGTACAGCTCAAGTCAAGTGGGGTTCTGTATTACTGAGTTATCTCTGTGCCGGCCATGGGTGGTGGAGGGTGATTAAAGGGAACACATTGGAGGGGAGAGCCAAGTCCGGGAGGACTCGATGCAGCTGACAAGGTGTTCGGGTGGTGCTTGCTATACGAGTCTGATGGCCTGAGTTTGGATCTCCAGCACCGGCACAGAAGACAGGTGTGGTTGTATAGGTCTATAGCCCTAGAGCTGGGTGGACGGAGGCAGGAGGATTTCCCCAGAGATCTCTGGATAGCCAGTCCAGTCAGTTGTTGAGCTCTGGGCCCTGAGGTCAAACAATAATGTAGAGACCTGTAAAAGAAGACAGCTGATGTTGACCTCTGGCCTCTAAATGCACACAAACACGTGTGTGCCTGTACATACATCACACACACACACACACACACACACACACACACACACACACACACACTGTACACATGTAGATACAAAAATTTTAAGTATTAAAAATTATTTTTAAAATCCCAGAGAGTGGCAATATGACAAATGGCTGAAGAGCACATGATCTGAGAAGAATTGAGAAAATCAGGTTACACTAAAATCCAGTTCTATTCAGGTATTTCACTACCAGTAGAAACACACTCAGATCTGATTTATTGTCAGACTGAAGACTGGTTTTAGGATTAAGCTGAAGCTTTTAAAGGGAAAAAGAATAGCCCTTGACGGTGATACAATGACAGGTTTTAAGAGCATACGGTTTAACCTAAATGTATTTTCCGGGCTCCTCAGAATCCATGACAGATGGCTCAGAGCTGAACAGTGAACAAAAGGTGTGTGTGGACCCGACAAACATCTTAGAGATAATAATGAAAGATTGAGTCCTTCCCGGTGGGCCTTCCATGGAGAACAAAAGACTAAAATTAGTGGAATTCAGTGTTGCTCTTTAAGAGAAAACTAAACATGCTTTAAAACATCACATTTTCCTTTAAAAATGAACTTGCAACTAAAAAAATTAGTTAATGTGGGTTCTGATTCCTTTGGAATTTCCTTTTTTTTTTTCAGAAATTGCTTTACTTGTAATGCCGTGTTTTTATTTTATATCGATCTTAGGTCTGCAATTTATGCCTGGCTATTGTATTATGATTTAAAGTCTGTAGAGATGCTGTTACAGGACCATTACCTATTAACTCATTGATTTTCTGCTGAACTTCACTCACAAGAGGCTATACCTTAGCATGTCAGTTTTGATCAGGCTGCTGGGCACATTTTGTTTTGGCATCAGCATTGAAGCTGCTGATAAAGAGCCCAGTTGGTGCCATCTGGGAGCTTGCTTTGTGATGTCACAGCTGACAATAGAAATTAGATTGAGAAAACCAATTAATATCTCACAGGGCATTTCAGATATTGAAAAAGAAAAGCCTTTTGAAGGGCGCTAACAATAGCTCCTAGAGAGGAGCATCTTTCCTGGTGTGTATTAATGAACCACCCACGTCATCCGTGCCACCAGCCTGACGGTGGATGTGCAGTGCAGGGGAATAGCTCGCTAAAATGACACTTGTGATTAGAGCTTTCACGCCACACGTGAAAAGCCACCTTATTCAACTGCTCAGGCAGGTTTCCAGTTGGAGTGAATAATAAAGAGTCAGCACGCCCTGGGTTCCGATGACGTGCCATGCACCATGCTGAATGCTGTAGGAGAGGGAGACACCATTACTGTCCCCAGGAAGACACAGATGACTGATGACAGATTTGGCTTCAAACATAGTGAAGTGGATTCCAAAAATCGATAATCTTGGCTCTGCTATAAATGGAGGAAGACAAGCTGCTTGATCCCCTCCCTCCTTTGGTACCCTTTTTGTCTCAAAGTTAACACCATTGTATGGCTTTGCCTCTATGTCCGTACAAGGATGCTATAGTTTGGATCAGGGATGTCTCCCAAAAGTTGATGTATTAAAGGCTTTACTGCATCCTGTGGCAATAGTAGAGGGTAGTAGAACCCTTAGGAGGTGGGGCATAGTAGGTCTTCATTGAGGGAGTGCCTAATGGGGACTGTGGGGGCCTAAGCCTCTCCCATTTCTCTTTTTCATCTTGAAAAAGAGGAGTGAGCAGCTTCACTCTGCCACACATGCCCATCATGATGTGATACCCACCTAAAGCAGTGTGACCAACCCATCTTGGGCTGAAATCTCTAGAATGCTGAGCCAAAAGAAACCTTTTTGTTTCATAAGTTGACCGTCTCAATTGTTGCAATAATGGAAAGCTGGGACACAAATGGTCCGCAATAGGGAGTTTGGAAACTATGACCCATGAGCCCAAGTCAGCAGCTACTTTAAAAAGAATAGCAGTGTTAGGGCCAGCAAGATGACTCCATGCGTAAAGGCACTTGGCCACCAAGCCTGATGATCTGACTTCAATCCCTGGAAGTCACACGGTGGAAGGAGAAAACCAATTCCCAGAAGTTGTCCTCTGACCTCCACAAGGGGCCAAGGCGCATGTGTACATGCACACATAAATAAACCTAAAAAATTAAAAGAATGCCAGCTTTTTTGAGATATGGTTGACATGCCCTAAAACTGACCCCTTGAGAGTATGCAATTCATTGCTCTTTAGTAATTTTTAAAAGTTACATAATTACCACTTGTAGCATGAATCTTAAATGGTCTTATTTTGCATAAAGGTTCCTCTCTACCCCAAACCAGGCTGTGTTCCCTAAGCACCCCTGGGCTACCCCTCAGGGATGTTTACGGTAGTGGCACAGGCTGGCCTAAGTAAGATAAATCTTGGTAGCAGGGAGAACCCATGGAGGCTCTGTAAGTGGGTTCGAGACCTTGGAGTTGAGAACTCTGGCATCTTGGATCTCAAAGTTGTTCAAAGGGAGGGGCATTGGGGCTGAGAGCTTCCTCTTTGGCCCATAGTCTTCTTGTCATATGGGAAGGGTTGTAACTAAAGGTCCAAGGTAGCTATCTTCTGCAGTGGGGCCGAGGTCTGTTATTTCTGCTTTCCAATACATTCTTCTGGCATATACAGCTTCAGTATTAATCCTTCAGAAAAGGAGACATGCATGTCAAAATGTTTGCAGCTTTTTTTTGCAAAAGCAAAAAATAGAGAAAATTTTAATGTTAATCTAGTATATTCCTACTATGAAAAACATACAACTGTTAAGTATAATAAATGTGGCTGAGAAGTATTAAGGATGGCTTTAGAAAGTAAGTTTCAGTAAAATATTTGTGGTTACAAACTTGAAAATATATTTTTAAAAAATCTACCAATGGGGAGGGGGGATAATTTTCTTCAGTGGCATAGCCACTGTTAGGTTGCCAATGTTCTGATAAATATCTCCTTCATGCCCACACCATAATTAAACTCCGTGGACCGCAAAACAGATAAGTGAGAAGAACATGAAGGTAGGAAGAAGGCTTAGTAGGAAGAAGAAATGGTTCATTGAGTGTGGGAGGGGGTGAGAGGGTAAAGGGTGAAAACGAGCAAAACATGTTACGTATATGCCTGAAGTTGTTGAATAAAAATAAAAAAAAGTTTAAAAGAATAATAAATTAAAATTCATATATATTTATAGATATTTGTCAGATGATCATAGACAGATGTGGTGGAATTCATAGTATTTAAGGAGGAAAGTGTAAGGGGTGGTGAAGTTGTAGTTAATTGGGAAATATGATGTAGTGCTAAGTGAGAATAGAAAATGTAGCATATGAATTTGTTTTCTATCACAAAATAAGTAAAAAAAAATTGAATATGCCTATGGACAAGGACTAGAATATACCAGAGTAACTAAAATATTGGTTTAATCAAGTAACAGAACTGTGGGCAACATTTGCTGTGGAATTTTGGTGTTGATTATTTTTCCAATAAAGTTTTTGAAAAGAAAATAGATTGGAATGCATGACTGGAAATTGAGAGGTGAATAGTTCATTCTTCCTGCTGGGAAACTAGTCCATGCTCTGTAGCCAAAGACAAATGAAGAACACTTGGAAACGCTCCAGTAAAAGCCACAGGGATACTAAGCATTGAAGAGCATATCCTTTTATGATAAATAAGATGAACTGAACTTAAAAAGCTTAAGGTCTTCTTCAAATGTAAAAGACAGATTGAGCAGTAGCTTCTCATGCCCTGCTATTTTTGGCATTTTGTAATGCTTAGACTAGATCTTTTAGTCACCAGAATAATTATCAACAATCCACAGCCCTAATGCCACAGAGTAGGCACATGGAGATGCCCAAGAATCATCATGTCACAGGCTAACAGCATCTGCAGCCTTCCACCATAGAATTTCCAAAGGAGACGTGCCCTTCCTCCTCAACAAGCAAATAGAATTTACTCTGAAATCACAAATTTAGGAGGGGGGAAGTGGTCTGGAGAATATGTAGTAAATATAGATGGACTATAAAGTCCCCCTCCATGGAGGCTTTAGAATGGCGTGGTCTCATCACTCTGGGATTGGGTTAGAGTTGTCAGATGTTAGCCAGTGCGCTCCATGGCTTGGAGCCCTTTCAGCTGCTGTGGACATCTTCATCACTCTGTCATTCTACAAAGTGCATTTCCTGTGTTTCACGAATAACCTGCTGTCTCTACCGTATTTGGTGTCACCAAATTGACCCTGTGTCCCCAAGCTGAAGCTGGATCACCTGTACTTCACAGTTTCCTTTATTAACTGTATCTAGTCAGCTTTTACGACCAGTTTCTGCCGCCCATCTTAGATGCCTTTGATCGCATTCCCTAATTTCCTGATGGACCACTCTTCCAGCCCTTGGCATTGGTTTTCTGTATCATTTAGCACATCCTTTTGCCTGTGAGCTTCCTTGTTTCCATCCTTTTACAGAGTTGCTGCCCCAAACTATGTTTTTCAAGCTCTTCAATCTGAGAAGGCGTCCCCCAGCCCCCATCTTCATCTTCTATCACTTGAGGCACTCGCCCACCTAACCTATGACATCGTGGAAGGACTGAAGACTTCCTGGTGTGGGTATTCCCACCTCTCTAAGTGTCCATCCTATGTGCAGGATACTGCCCCCGCCACTTCATGATGGCGGAGCTGTTTTTCAGATGGAGCTCAAAAGTCAACTCTTCTTGAACCTTTATTCAAAAGTAAGTGTATCTTCACTTAGTGTTCAGAGTGCCTTGCATCTCACACTACTGGTTTTGATTGTATCTTTTGCAGTTACATGATTCTCTGAGTGACAGAATGTCATATTAGATGTGCTCCCTTTGCAGACCCCAGAACACACGGAAGGGCAGTTTCAATTGGTCTAATTCTGAATGTTTCCTGGGACAGAAGAATAAAGAGTGCTATAAAACCAGAACAGAAAGGCTGAGGGAAGAGACAGGGACACAGTGAAGGAAGCTAAGCCGTCAACAAATGAAGAGTACTGGGAGTGGGAGTGTGGCCACAGGCCAAGATAGTTCTGAGAGGATTAGCATGGGCAAGGCCTGTGGGAAATCCAAGTCTCTAAATACAGTGAACTTAATTGAGATCCTTCTAATGGTCTTTGAAAAGCACAAATACTTGGATATAATTTGAATTACCATTTGGAAAT
Source organism: Peromyscus californicus insignis (assembly GCF_007827085.1). Taxonomy (NCBI): domain Eukaryota; kingdom Metazoa; phylum Chordata; class Mammalia; order Rodentia; family Cricetidae; genus Peromyscus; species Peromyscus californicus. The sequence goes on along the minus strand of NW_026294514.1, from coordinate 8,561,782 downwards.
TATACTGTTTGCCACATGGGACTGAGTTGCACAAAGCCTTAAGTTTATCTTAGAATGCAAGTGTTTCTTGACTGCTTTTCCAGTCTGCACATTTTACCAGTATGACGATAGTTTGAATATGGATGGCAGTCTCAAAGGTCCGTATAGTAAAAGCTTTCTTCCCAGGGTAGCACTGTTGGGAGGTTCTGTGACCATGGTTTATGGGAGGACCTTGGGTCATTAAGTGTAGGACCTCATTGATTGTGGGACTCTAGCCAGTTATCTTTCTGTCTCCTGGTTCATAATATTATCAGTTTACTTAGCCACTTCCTTCTGCCATAATGTGCCACCCTCACCAGAAACCTAAGGGAATGGCATTAATTAATCTTGGACTGTAACTCCGGAAGCATGAACCAAAGTAACCTTTTTATAAGTTAATTCCCTGGAGGGTGTTTCATTACAGTGATACAGAGCTGATTAGTACAGATATTCAGTACAGTGCATGATGACTTAACAAGTTAGTATGTGAGTGGCATATATAAAAGCATGTTGTATCTGGTCCCTTCCAGAAACATGACCTGGGTTTTAAAATCAACATCAACATTTCTAGATGATGATATTTTGTGGAATGCCAAAGCACCGGTGGTCCTTGAGGCCATGCTAGCAGATGAAAAGACTTTCCACAGTTGTAGGGAACTCAAACAGGAACCCCAGAGACAAGTTTCACCAAGAGACTACAAGAGGTGAAAGAGAGACTCTCAGGCATTGAAGACACGTAGAAGAAATGGGTATTTCTCAATCAGAGAAAATGTTACATCTAAAGAACTCCAGGCACAACACATCCAGGAAATCTAGCACACTGTGAAAAGTCTGAGAATAATAGGAATTTAAAAAGGTGAAGAAAACTCGGTTTTCTGTCTCAAAGACACAGAAAATATTTTCAACAAAATCATAGGAGAAAATTTTCCTAGCATAAAAATGCAACTTATGATAGTTTTACAACTATCAAAGTGAAAGAAGCACACAGAACACCAAATAGACTGGAACAGAAAAGAAAGTCCCCTTGGCATATAGTAATCAAAACACTAAATAAACATACGAAACAAAGAAATAATATTAAAAGCTGCCACGGAAAAAGACAAAGTAACATAGAAAGGCAGACCTATTATACCTGATTTCTCAGTGGAGACTCTAAAAGCTAGACAGATGTGCTGCAGACTCTAAGAGACCATGGATGCCAGCCCAGGCTAATATACCCAGCAAAACTTTCAATCACCATAGATAGAGAAAACAAGATATTCCATCATGAAACCAACTTTAAACAATATCTATCCACAAATCCAGCAGAAGATACTAGAAGGAGAACAACAGGAAGAAAACACAGGGAATAAATAGTCCCAGACCAGCAAAGTCAAAACAAGGGAAAACACACACACACACACACACACACACACACACACACACACACACACACACACACGAGATCTTTCTATCTTCTGACATCTTCAGTTTCTTTCTTTAAAGACTTACAGTTTTTATCATACACGTCTTTCACTTGCTTGCTTAGAGTTACCCCAAGATATTTGATATTCTCCATGGCTCTTGTGAAGGATGTCGTGTCCTTGATTTCTTTCTATATACATTTTTCATTTGTATATAGGAGGATGACTGATTTTTGAAGTTAATTTTTTAATCTAGCTGAAAGTGTTTATCAGCTGTAGGAGTTCACCTGTGGAATTTTTAAAGGTCACTTTTGTATACACACACTTAAAGAAATATTCAACATCCTTAGCCATCAGGGAAATGCAAATCAAAACTACCTTGAGATTCCATTTTACATCTGTCAGAATGGCTAAGATAAAAAAACACAGTGACAGCTCATGCTGGAGAGGATGTGGAGCAAGGGGAACACTTCTCCATTGCTGGTGGGAGTGCAAACTTGTACAGCCACTAGGGAAACCAGTATGGTGGTCTCTCAGAGAGATGGGAATCAATCTACCTCATGATCTAGTCATACCACTCTTGGGCATATACCCAAAGGATGCTTCATCATATCACAGGGACATTTGATCAACCCCATTCATTGCTGCTCTATTCATAATACCCAGAAATTGGGAGCAACCTACATGTCCCTCAACAGAAGAAGGTGAAGCTTTAAATCATCATCACCACCACCACCACCACCACCACTACTACTACCCCCACACCACCACCACTACTGTAAGTCTTTGGATGTTGTAAGCTGTGAAGTAATTAGAAAACTTTGTCATAGAATGAGGGATGAACCAAGGTCTGCAGAACTGGCCACTGGCATGATGGGTTTTATCCTCTGTTCTTTATCACACATGATAGCATCCTTCCTATTCAACAAACATGAAAGGGAGGAAGGTGGATCAGTCCAAATGGGAGCCCCAGTGTGGAGAGAAGCAACCAGATGTGCTTTGGAAAGCAAGACTTATGCCTGATAAAATGATGTCCATTTACTTGGGAAGGAAAAGTAAAACCTACCCTGGCTTATATGAATGTGGAAAGGAACTTGATGGTATTTTGAAATTGGCTCTTAGCTATACAAAATTAAAGTACCATATTTTTCAAAGGAATCTTACAAAAGGTAGCATTCCTTTTGTTTATGTTCTGAGACAGAGTTCCACTGTGTACCCCGAGCTCACTTAGAACTCACTGTGTAGTCCAGGATGGTTTTGAACTTATGATCCACCCGCTTCACCTTCCTGAGTGCTAGGATGACTGATGTGTAGCACCATATCTGACTGTAACCTTTCTTCATATTTCAGCTTATTTTATTGGTAATAGCACTCAAGGGACTGGAGAGACAGCTCAGTGGTTAAGAGCACTTGCTGCTCTTGTGGAGGACCTAGGCTCATTTCCCAACACCCACATGGCAGCTCACAACTGCCTGTAACTCCAGTTCAGGGAATCCAACTGCCTCTTCTGCTTTCCTTTGTCAATAGGCATGTGAGTGGTGCACAGCTGTGCATGTAGGCACTCATAAATACACATAAAAATAAAAATACATCTTTAAAAAAGAAGTAGACTTCAGAATGTCATATTAGATCATTTAAACCATTAAGTTTCTCTTAAGTGAATAATAACAGTCACATTTCAGGGGATATTATTTGGACCTCCATTGTGCTTACTACAGGGATATAGACTTATTTTCCATTCACAGTATGTGCTCAGCAAACAGTGTGAACTTTGACCCGTGTTAACCAGTCTCTGTTAAAGACCCAATTCTCCTCCCAGTTTTTTCCTGTTCATTTTGTTCCTTGTCATTCTCTGTAGGAGTTGTTTGCAAAGTGTGGTACTTTGCTTTTGTATAATTCAGAGGCTGCTTCAAAATATGAGGAAATCAAATTCAAAATATGCTTTTTCCGCCTCTCAGTGTGTTCCTGCCAACCTCCACACTTTATGTACGCCCGCTTTCCGTGGTGTTGAACCACAGACCTCCGAGATCCCAGAGACCCTTAGTATGAGCTCACAAAGCTGGCAAGTATTTTTATAGTAATTCTAAGACTGGCACCTCTCTCACGGAAGGGGCCCAGGCCGGTTTGATAGCACACAAACGGCCAGGGTTTAACACAGGTCAGGGTAGCTGCGGGAACTGTACTGGCTGCCGCCATAATCTACACGGCTAGACTTGGAGCTGAAAAAAATGTAGTAAAAATCACTGATTTTATGGAACATCAGTCCTCAAAAACATGAAAATGCACGGAGAGCTCTCAGGCTACAGCCAGGGTACAGTGTGCCTGGGCTTGATCTGCATTTTTCACAGAACACCGTTTTCACAGGAAAACGTAACCGAGGAGATGAATGGTGCCTCTGCAGACGGGTGTCTGCCGGGCGTTTTCTTGGAAAGGAGTGAAGACTCTCACTAGCTGGAAGACACTAACACTATTTCTGTCTTTTTAAACCGACCTATGTCCTGCTTGTTGTTAGCTTTTTATCAACTTGACACAAGCTAGAGTTATATGAGAAGAGAGAACCACAATTGAGAAAATGCCTCCAGAAGAGTGGTCGTAGGCAACAATGGGGGTCATTTCTTTAAATTAGTGATTGCTATGGAGGGCCCAGCCCGTTGTGGGTGGGGCCACCCCAGGCAGGTAGCCCTAGGGTGTATAAGAAAGCAGGGTGAGCAAGTCATGGGTTGAAAGCTAGGAAGCAGCTCCCCTCTCCTTGGTGGTCTCTGCTTCAGTTCCTACCTCCAGGTGTTTGCCTTGAGTCCCTGCCCTGACTTTTATAATGATGTGTGATCGGGACATGTAGATTGAAATGAACCCTTTCCTCCCCAAGTTGCTTTTGGTCAGTCTTTATCACAGCAATAGAAACCTAATGAAGGCAATGTGTGTATATGCTCGTGTGTGCATGACACTATGTGTGTGGAGGTCAGATGTAGCAGGAATCTTAAAGAGTCTTATTAATAAAATCAAACCTGAGGCCAGTTATTGGGGTGAACACTGGAAGGTCAGAGAGACAGAACAAGCCACAGCTAACCTCACCTGGCCAACTTCTCAGCTGGTCTTGTTTCCTCAGACTGGAAGCTTCTGAGTCCTCATATCTGAATGGGTCTCAGCTGAGTTGCTGCTCAAAAGCCTGAATGCTTAACCAGCCAAATGCTTAACCAGCCAAATGCTTCTAGTTTCTGGTCCTCACGCCTTATATACCTTTCTGCTTTCTACCACCACTCCCTGGGATTAAAGGCTTGCTTTCTGGGATTAAAGGCGTGATGAGTCACCATGCCTGTCTGTATCCTTGAATACATGGATTTCTGCCTCTGGAATGCTAGGATTAAAGGTGTGTGCTACCACTGCCTATCCTTTATGTTTAATATTGTGGCTGCTCTGTCTCTGACCCCAGATAAGTTTATTAGCATGCACAATATTTGGGGGAATACAATACCACAGTCAGAGGACAATCTCAGGTGTCTGTCCTCGCCTGTGAACACCGGGGCTAGTTGGCCCCCAAGCTTTTAGGGACGCGTGTGTCTACCTCCGATCTCGCTGTAGGTGTGCTGAGATCACAAGTGTGCACCCCTGTGTTGGGCTTTATGCAGGTCCTGGGCCTCGGCAATCTTGTTCTCACACTTGCTTGGCAAATGCTTTATCCATCAAACCATCGCTCCAGCCTGACAATATGTTTAAATGAATGGAGAATTATTATTTTAAAATCTCTCAAATAACATAATAAATATCAACAGGCATAACTCATGAACAAATACTCTTCAGGGTCCATGATGTTTTTTTTACATAAATGTCAACCTATCCTGAGACCAAAAAGGTTGAGAATGAGTGATTTATATAAATGTTCACTACAGTGTGTTGTTTCAGTGGTTGGCCCTTGAGATACTCTAATTCTGCCTTATTTTGTGGAATCATCAGGTTATTTATTTAGTGTATTAACATCTAATTGTGGCTGTTGAAATGTGCTAACATATGAAGTGTTCACCAGCCAATGGGCCTGTCTGGTTATAGAACACGTTCGTCATCACAGGAAGTCTGATACTGTCAGGGGGCACTGCGCACATCTCCCCATTCCTGTTCCTGCACCATGTTTCTTTAGAAGCCAAAGATCCTTCCAGAGTCTTCAAGGAAGAAGTACCATTTTACTTTGTTCAGGCATTTTACGAGCTTTATTTGAGCATAGTACTTCGCTTTTCACTGAAAACCAGATCTTATTCTATGAAATGTACTTTGAAAAATGTCATTCTACCTTTTCCAGTGTTGTTATCTTGACCATTCAGAGTGAGGCAGTATTATAGTCACATTCAGTATATCTCTCTTGGCTGTCACTGGATATGAATAACATGAGGTTATGGAAGCCAGTCTTCTTGATCTGAACTCTCCTATGTTGCTAGCTCCCAGCTGCAATTTCCTTGTATTGCTATGTGTTCTAATTCAAATTGCTTTTCTAGTTATTTCTGCCTTTTCTGTCTATATGTTTACCATAAGGTTAGATATTTGAATTTCCTACATAGCATCTTGAGATGCTATGATGCTAAGGCCTTTGATGGGGAAACTCTGTGACTTTGAATAAATTCATCAGACCGTAAGATATAATAAGCGTTACTTTTAAAGGCTGTTTTCAATTTCAGGGTAGTTTTAGATCCAGGAACAAATCACCAGAGTTGCAGGGAGTTCCTTACAAACCACATCCATTTCTCCTGCTAGCAATCAATGCTGTGATCGGTCTGCAAGCCCTACTTTTATGACTTCTAGTGTAAAATAACCATGTTCCTTTATTACTTTCTCAATTAAGATAACAATATTGATCATGCTTTGTGAGATCATATATACTTCTACAGACCACCAGGAGAATCATTATTCCAGGCTTTTCTCAGTAATAAGCTAAGGCTTCACATCCTTAGCCATAAGTCAATACACATCTACACACACCTCTCCCAGAGGGTGAGCCGCTGGGCTGGCGCATCTCTCCCAGAGGGTAGGCTGCTGGGCTGGCGCACCTGGACCATGAGGAGGCAGCGTTGATTGAAGCTATTCAAGAAAGTGAGTTTTGTGGTCCTTGCTCCCAGTCAGGGCCACTGTGACCATTAATGTTTATTGCCAATGTAACAGAATCTACAGTTACCAAGCAGCCAAACCTCTGGCATGTCTGTGAGTTAACTGAGGTAAGCAGGCCCACCCTAAATCTTAGTGGCACCATCCCATGGGGTTCTGAATGAAATAAAAAGGAGAAAGTGCTGAGCACCAGCATTCATCCCTCACTTCGTGACTGTATCCAGGCTCCGGCCTCGGGACTCTGTGCCCACACACTGTGAGCACAAAGCAACCATTCCTTCCTTAACTCTCTTTTGTCGGGTATTTGGACACAGCAAGGAGAGAAGTGACGCGCATAGATGGGGGTCAGAGTCATAAAAACACGGAGTGAAGCTTCAGAATAAAAAGTCAGTGACGAAAGGTGGGTGGAACAGACAGAAGGCTGGAAAAACCAGAAGGAAAGGGAAGAAGAACATGGGTGAGTTAGAAGGTCACTGTTAGGGACACTGAGCTGTTATAGGTGGATTATGTATTCTTTATGAGAAACTACTTTATTAAAATCATATGTATATTAGTTTATATGCTGCCTTTTCTCTCATAAGAGAAATTTATGAGTATTTATGAATGCATACATAATAATCTTGAAAGAATACAGCACATTTTTCCCAGTGGTTACTTCTGGGGTAGGAACGGGCTAGGGGTAGAAAAAGGTGATGTGAAGGAGGGGTTTCCTTCATTCTACACTTCTACTGAGCTTCAAGTATTACACACTACATTAATTATTATTTTAAAAGCAAAAAGGACAGAAGCAAAACAAAATTGAGAAATATTGGAAAGCAAATTTGAAAAATATTTATAATCTTGTTACCACCCCACCAGAAGAGTGGCGTTATTTTTTTTCCACTCCTCTCTCTCATCCATTAAAGGTTTATTTTTATTTTTGTATGTATGAGTGTTTTGCTTGCATGTATGTCTGCACACCGTCTGCATAGGCCAGAAAAGAGTGTCACCTCCCTGGAGACTGGAGTTAGAGACGGTTGTGAGCCGCCATCTGGGTTTTAGGAATCAAACCTGGGTCCCCTGGAAGGGCAGCCACTGCTCTTAATCACTGAGCCAGCTCTCCAGCGCTCTCCCTTTCACACAAACAGGTTTAGATGATATGTAAATGAGGTGGGCAGTAGTGGTGTTCACTTGCTGGCCTCCACATCCTCTGACCCTGTGTTTAGAGACCCCTCAGAGGTCCATGTGTTCTTCTATCTGCTTCTACAATCATGGAAGCTTTCCTTGAGATGAGTCTGTGTCATCTGTGTAGGTCCTGGAGTAGCCATGAGACATGCACTAACTTGCTGGCTGGGGATAAACAGGCAATGTGAAAATGAAACTCTGTGGTTGTAAGCAGCAGATGATTTCAGGCACAGCATAATTCAGAGTGTCTTGACTGACAGAGCAGGGAAATAGAGATTTGTGAGCATGTGTATGTAAATGTAATTGTATGTGTATGTACATGACAGAGAAATATATACACATACATAAAATTCACATCACTATGTATGTGAGTTCATTTGGTATCATCATTTTTTTTTTTTTTTTTTTTTTTTTTTTTGGTTTTTCGAGACAGGGTTTCTCTGTGTAGCTTTGCGCCTTTCCTGGAACTCGCTTGGTAGACCAGGCTGGCCTCGAACTCACAGAGATCCGCCTGGCTCTGCCTCCCGAGTGCTGGGATTAAAGGCGTGCGCCACCACCGCCCGGCGGTATCATCATTTTGAGGCTTGCTATTTTAATTTTAAGTTTCCTATCTTGCAAGGCATAGTGGTGCACACCTTTAATCCCAGCACTTGGGAGGCAGAGGCAGGTGGTTCTCTGTGAGTTCGAGGCCAGTCTGGTCTCAAAAAAAAAAGTTGCCTGTCTTGAGGTAGGGAGATATCTTAGCCAGGAAATTCTTGCTAGTCAAGCGTGAGGAACTGAGTTTGATGTAAGCAAGCTGGGCATAATGGCATGTGCTTGTCATCTCAGTGCCGAGGAGAGAGAGACAGGCAGGTCCTGTGCTCAGTGGCCAGGCAGCTTTGCCTACTTGGAAAGTGCCAAGCCAATGAGGGAACCTGGCCCCAAAAATAAGGTGGTAAGATGCCTCAGCAGGGAAAGGTGCTCACTACACCAGCCTGATGGTACAGGTTCAATCCCTGGTTCTACATAAAGGTGAAGAGAGAGAATACATTTACTCATCGCGTGCACGTGTACACACACACACACACACACACACACACACACACACACACACACACACACAGACAAGATAGGTGGCTCCTGAGGAATAATATCTGAGGTTAACCTCTGGCCTCCATCTGGGACACAGTCTTTCTACTGAACTCATGATCTCCGATCAGTCTTACCAGGGCTTGGAATACAGTCATGTGCTAATTAATTTGAAATTAATATTTTAATGACTTTGTATCATTCTGTTTCATAGTCTTACCATAATATACTTATCTGCTATGGACAGACATTTAGGTTGTTTCCACATTTGACTTATGAATTATCAGTAAAATATTCATTCATCTCTCTCTACCCTAGGATAAATTTCATCTTTAGGATAAATACCAAGACAGGGGATGGCTAAATTGCTATGGTTCTGCATTTCCATGTTCTCTAGAATCAACAAGTTAGAACAGTTCCACTGACAACCCCCAGGCACAGAGGCATTAAACTTCCTGTCAGTTTTAGTAGATGGGATAAAAATCTCATTTCTTCCATTCCCCTTTGCTTCAGCAAATACAGGTTTGAGACATGTTTTTCTACTACTTGTGAATTTTCATTAAAAACCCAAGAATAACACAAAACAATATTGACAAACTGCAACTTTCTGCTCCTACTCAAAGATTCTGCTTTAGGCTACCCAATCCTGAGCTCCTTGGTCCCTTCCTTCCTGGTTGATGTGGTTTTTGTCAGGGTCCTGTTCCTCGCCTTCTCTGCAGAGCTCCCCTCAGGTGCATACTCCATAGCTCCCACTTCGGCACACTACGGTAGATATTGATCCCGTCCCCGCTGCTCCATACACATGCTGGGCCACACTGACTGTGATCATCAGGGCAGATCTGCTTGCCATCTCCACAGCCAGAATGCTTAGCACCCCAGGATCTCATTGACTTGAATATTGCATGACTACATGAATGCAATCATGAATGTGGATTCATACATATGCTAATGAAGGAATCAACAAATAATAGCAGGGAGACATGAGAATGTTTTGTATTGCCCATCTCTGAGATCTGAAAGGGAGCACCTTCCTGCCTCCAGGTAATTAAACTTTGCATCTAAGTAAGTAGTTTATCTGCAAAGTATGGGTGCTTATACAATAGGTATTGATAACTTGGAGTAAGGGGCTGTGGTTTGGGAATAGTCTGTCCTGTAAGGGATTCTCTGCTGAAAGGTAATTTCCACCCTGAGGTGTTAAGAGAGTGGGGATGTAATTCACTGTGGATTTTAGAGAGAGGGCCTTTGCAAAGTGATACAATTAGATAATGCTATCAAGGTGAAGGCTTCCTGATTGAATATTGGTGGCCTTAAAAATGAAGGGGAGGGGGAGAACCAGTTCAAAGCCAACCAAGGTACATAGTGAGTTCAAGGCCAGTGTCTTGATTGCTTTTCCATTGCTGTGAGAAAATATCATGACCAAGGCAACTTGTAAAAGAAAGCATTTCGTTTGAAGCTCATGGTTCCAGAGGGTTAGAGCCCATGACCATCATGGTGGGAAGCATGGCAGCAGGCTGGCAGGCATGGTACTGGAGCAGTAGCTGAGAGCTCACATATTGAGATGTAACTGTGAGGCAGAGAGAGTGACTGAAATGTCATGGGCTTTTGAACCTCAAAGCCCATTCCCAGTGACACACCTCCTCCAATGAAGCCACGCCTCCTAGTCCTTCCCAATCAGTTCCTCCAACTGGGAACCAAGTATTCAAATAGATGAGCCTATGGGGCCATTCTCATTCAAACCATCATACCAAGCTTAAGGTATGTAGTAAGAGCCCGTGTTATGATTTGAATCTAAAATGTCTCACCTCGGGCTCACATTTTGAATGTTTGGGTCCGACCTTGTGGTACTATTTTGAAGGTTGCATAACTCTTAGGACCTGGGCATGGCTAGGTCACCAGCCTGCCCTCAGGGACGGAGTGACAGCAGGGCACATCACCGTCAGCCACCAAGATGCAACACTGTGGCTACTGCCACCTCTCTCCTATGCTCATGCGCTATATCCCCTTATAAAAACAAGCACCTCCTCTCCCTGCTCTCTTTTCCCTCTGTTCTGGCCCAGAGGCCACCTTCGCACCTCCCTCCCCAATAAACCTCTCATGTGGGACCTGTTGCATGGGTGACTTTGTGGAGCCCCTCCACACCGACCCACCAGGATACCTTCCACTATTAACTCACTACAATGAGCCTTTGAAGGGTTCTGCCTTCGCTCTTCTTCATGCCCACCGCAGTGTGAACATGGCTCTGCCTCATGTTTCCATCGCCATCCGCAGAACCACTCCTTACCTTCCCCTCCATGATGGGCTGAGGAGCCCTCCTAAGGGTGAGATAAGATCTTTCTCCCTGTTGATTTCTGTCACGTGGTCGGTCACAGTAATATGAAAATGAAACCCTAGGGATAGAGAGAGACACAGCTTGGCTAGAATGTCGAAAGTCCTGGCCCAATCCCCAGGCTCTTTAAAGGGAGAGAAAGCAGCGGATACACACACACATCCCTTGTCTCTTGCCCCGTGACACTCAGCACTAGCTTGGGACCCTGCCAGTAAGAAGGGCGTGACCAGTGCAGCTCTGTGACCTTGGATCTCCAAAATCATGAGCTGAAGTAAACCTCTTTTAAAACAATAAAGTAGCTTCCAATAAGCATTTAGTTATAGTAACAAAAATACATATAGCTGTACCTTCTGAAAGGAATATCAGAATAGCATTCTTTTTCCTCCCTTATAATTAGATGACAATCATGAAGAGTAAAGTGGAAATAGGAGAGAAAAGTTAAGGTGAGTCATCATCACCATGCCCCTTTGAAACATGTTCCCCAGCGTCTTGGTCCCAGTCTGGAAAGCCTGTAGGGAACACAGAACTCCTGTTCACGGGTGCAAACGTTTTGGAAGTGATTTTCGGGATATGTATTACATTTACCAATATAGCATCTGGCAAGGCAATTCAGTTTCTAAGGATTTATCTCTCACAATGCATATGTAATGCATCGATATGAATGTAAATAGATATTAGTTGCAGTATGACCTCTAATAATCAAAACTTGGAAATAACCCAAATGTCCATCAGTGGGGAATTACATGAATAAATAATGTTAGATCCATATAATGGGATTATGATATAGATAAGATTTTAAAAAAAAAAACCCATATAACCCTTTGTTTACTGACATGCAAAGGCATATAATTTAAATTATTTAGTGATGAAAGCCAAGTTGCAGAACAATTTATATACTACTAATCTATATTCTAGGAAGAAGAGGGATAAGCAAAATGGAAAGGCAAGAATATATTGCAGATTTAACAGTGGCTATGTCTGGATCATTGGGGATTGGAGTAAAAATGGAAGTATTTTCAAGCAAAAGCAGTAGTCAGTGGCTGCTCTATGGAGTCATAGGCTGAGGATTTAGCTGTTCTTTTAGTTTAGAAACTCATCCTAATGGTAAACACATCCTCTGAAGGAATCCAAATGATGTAAGAAACAAGTTGAACAAAGTACCAGGAGTTTCCAAATTTAAGTCCCCTGCTGTCCATTCCAGTCGTAAATACCTGGCACTGTAGGGTACATTACAGACATCGTAGGCCTGTGTTGGATTATTTTTCGATAGAGAAGAAACTGTGCAATGACAGTCATTGTTCTGAAAGTCTGCAGGCCGCCGTGGATCCTCAGGCTGCACAGCAGACTTAGGGTTGGTCAGACTTACTGGAGTTTGTCCGTAGCTTCCCTGGAGCAACCCCTTGGTAAATGTTGTTATTTGGGCTGGCGATCCCTTAGCTGGTTAGTTTTATTTATTTATTTATTTATTTATTTATTTATTTATTTATTTATTTATTTATTTATGCTCCTGGAAGCCACTGCATGTTTTCCCTGGCAACGCAAACTCTGAATCATGCAAAGCTGTGCGCAGGGGTGAATCCCTTTCCTGCCCATGTTTTACTCTTTGCCTAGAATGCTCTGGAGGTAACCCATAACTCTGAAACTTCTTTCAATGTAAGAATTAATTGCCACTTATGACTCAGCTCCACGCCCTGCTTTACACAACTTCAAGGTCTCTATTGTTTGTTCATTTGTATTTATCTTCAAATAGTTAAGTCAGTCTATACCAGTATCTGACCACATTAGCCTGTGGAACAGAGGCAAGGTTCACTGGGTTATTGCTGTGTGTTTTGTTGCCATAGTTCTGTGCAGAATCATTAAGTGGCTTTCTTTTGTTTTTTCAAGACTTCATTTTATTATTTTAATGAGATAGATTTGTGTGTGTGTGAACAGTATATGCATGTGAGTGCAGGTGCCCACGAAGTCCAGAGGCATTGGATCACCCTGGAGTAGTTAGGGGCAGTTGTGAACTACCTGACTTGCATGCTAAGAACTAACTCTGGTCCTCTTAACTGTTGACTCATCTCTTCAGCCCAAGCAGCTTCATTCTGTTTGCCAGGTCATGGGCTAAGCCTTTGAAATATGCTGCATAATCCCACAGGCCTTTCTCCTGGAGGGCTGACACCCTTGCATGTGTGGTTATAAAGACACGACCTCTGACACCCGAGGAAGGCTTTTATTGACGTGCCTGGGTGCTTTGTTGAAATAACTGGAGTAAACCAGGAGAAAGGGGGGAAGAGATGGGCTTTAAGCCCCTAGAGTTACAGACCATTTTCATATATTTATGAAGAAGCATTGATTTAGGCAGAGATGTCAAAAAGTAGCACAGAATTGTGTGTGTGTGTGTGTGTGTGTGTGTGTGTGTGTGTGTGTGTGTGTGTGTGATTCTCCTTACCCCCATATGTAGTTCTGCAGTGTCCGTAGTAATGCTGGGAAACAATATTCTTAGCACATTCTTAAGGAAGTGTTTCACTGTGGATTTCTTCAACAGAGGTCGCAGTAAAATTTTCTTCCAGTCACTGCTTGTTAGCAGTGAATATTGACAAATGAGAACAGCATAAACAAAGGAAAATATTATGGCTGTTCCAAGAAGGCAAGACCATGGTTTCTGCAGAACTCTGCTGTATTCCTTCACGTAATAGGTGACAGGTACTCAGTACATGACAGGTACATGAATGGGTGCATGACTCCATGTAATGACAGATACGAGAGGTAGCGTTGTTGATCTGGGCAGAGCACATGTTCAGGAATTTCCATAAACAACTAGGATCATTTTAGAGCAAAAAGGGTACTCTTATTTGAGACCATTAAATTTGGGTCTATTATAACTTATGCATGGATATAATATATGATTACATTTGCTTTGGCAAGTAAGACAGTTGGGTTAGGAGGCTTTGTAGTCCACAGCTGGTCAAATAATTTATTGATGAGGTGGTCCAAGGCCTGTTAGTTTATTTGCCATTTATTTGGTATGAATGGCTCTGCATCTGTGGGCTCTTCATTAGATTTCCCTACAGCACTAGGGTCTATAACTCAGACTGACATGAGCATGATTTAATGTGTGAATATGCTGCACGGACAAGTGGTCAGTGGACACAGAACAGTGCACTGGACACTCGTTCTCTTCCTGAATTAGTTCAAACCGAGGCCAAACAGGGGCTGTTAATGACTACGTCGCTTACACAGAATTTGTGTGGTTACCAAAGTCATCAACTGTAGCAGCTCCCATATAATTTCCAGACCCCGTTTATCACACAGCTTGCTGTTAGCATTTAAATTTTTATTTCTAGATGAGGCCTTGACTAAGGATGAGATGGTAGAAAAGAGGGCGCAGATTCTGTTTGGCTTTTAATGTCAGATAGTCAATTTGGCAGCTGGGCTTATATAACCTTTAACTTCTAATTAGAAAATTTCAAAGTACCTGGTTCTCCCTAGGATGCCAATTTTCTGGAGAAATTTACTTTCGGCTTCCATGTGAGAAGTCAATTTGAAGGCTTAGTCAACAAAAATAACAGAAGTTTCTATTTCTAAAGCAAGCTAGCCTCCATTGATGACCCATTTTGGGGTTAATGCCATGGCCCGACTTAAACCCAAACTCATGTATCTTGATTAATATACACCTTATACAGTTACCCCCGTTCTCTTTCAAATAAGTCCAACCCTCATCAACCCCAGGTCAGAAGGTAGTCATATAGGAGACGGTGGTTTCTCTCTCACTGATATCATCCAATGGATTTGCTGCCTTTTCATTGCTGTGGAAAATGCCTGCCACGAGTCATCTAAAAAGGAAAGATGCTGTGAGATGGTCTGTATGGCAAATATGTTGCTCTGATTGGTTAGTAAATAAAACACTGATTGGCCAGTAGTCAGGCAGGAGGAAGTATAGGCGGGACAAGGAGGAGAATAAAGCTGGGAAGTGGAAGGCTGAGTCAGAGAGACACTGCCAGCCGCCACGATGACAAACAGCATGTGAAGATGCCGGTAAGCCACAAGCCACATGGCAAGGTATAGATTTATAGAAATGGATTAATTTAAGCTGTAAGAACAGTTAGCAAGAAGCCTGCCACAGCCATACAGTTTGTAAGCAATATAAGTCTCTGTGTTTACTTGGTTGGGTCTGAGCGGCTGTGGGACTGGCGGGTGGTAGAGATTTGTCCTGACTGTGGGTCAGGCAGGAAAACTCTAGCTACAGAAAGACATATTTTGGCTCCTGATTTTGGAGGTTTCTGGCCCATGAGTAGGTGGTTCTGTTGCCATTCTGTTTGTGACAGAGCAAAAATGTCATGATGGAAGAACATGGCCAAGGGAAGTTGCTCAACTCAGTCAGGGAGCAGAGATAAGTAAAAAGGAGCCAGAGCTAAGACACACTCTTCAGCAGCAGCTCTGAGGCCCACACCCTCCATTCAGGTCCTCCCTGTAGCATTCCCAAAAGTCTATTCAAACTTTAAATCCATCAGCGGCTTAAAACAATGTTCCTGTCAGAGGCCTCTCACAAACAATAGAGGTATGCTTTACAAATCTCCTGGTTATCTCCAAATTCCAATAAGTTGGCAAGATAACTCAGCATAATGAGTTCATTAATATCTGTTTTCAGATAAATGTTTTTAAAATGGCTTAACTTTGTAATTATTTTAACATCTGATAAGGGCAAGATAAAATTAAATTCCATTGAATTAGGGTCATGATCAATGAGTTGAACATCTTCATCTCTAAATGGTCCCATTTGGCTGTGGAATTTATATTCTATTGATAGAACATTTACAGAACTACCTAAAAACAGATTTCTATCAACCATTGTTTCTTCTGATTTTTGTTCATATGGAGCTATCCTATTTCATTACTAAATTCTCTTATTTTTTATTAGTGTGTCCAGTTTTTGTTTTCCAAGTATATAATCATGTTATCTGAAGAGATAGATTTTTTTCCTTCTTCCAGCTCTTGTAAAGTTAAATGTTTTTAAGATACAGTTGTGCTAGCACCTACTCTGGTTTCCAGTGGTACATAGTGATTGATATGTGGTCACCTTTGTCTCCTTGCTGTCAGTAATGTTTTCCCATTAAGTGAGAAGCTGCCATTTGGGCTGAAGTCTTTCTTTGTTCCTTCCTCCCTTCCTTCCTTCCTTCTTCCCTTCCTCCTTCCTCTCTCTCTCTCTCTCTCTCTCTCTCTCTCTCTCTCTCTCTCTCTCTCTCTCTCTCTCCTTTTACATGAAAGGGTGGTGAGTTTTGTCAAATGCCTGTTCAGCATTTATGGAAGCAATTTCCTGATTTTTTTCTTTAGTTTTATTAATACAGCCAATCTCATTAATCGATACCCAACTGTGGAAGCATGCATATTTTTGGATTATACTTTGTAATACTGTGCTGTTTTCCAATGTGGGGTTGGTTCTCTTTGGTGATATTCATAATTTTTTGGTCTCTGGTCTTTTTATTACAATTATTTGTGAGTATGTGTGCAAGTTCCTTGTTTGTGTCTCTGAGAATATTCTTCATTTGCATGGCAGATTTTCCCCCAGAAGACTGTCTGACCCTTCTCCAAGAATATACCTTGCCCTAACATATTAGCTCAATTAATTAATTGAGAGAGAAGAAAACATTTGGCTTAATTTATATGATAGTTGTTATTTCTGGGGTAAGTTGATTATAAATATTATTTCTTTAGTTTACATTGCCAAAATATTTGTTACAGGTCATGATGGTTAGTTGATTTTGAAGCATTGTGTGAAAGAAATATGCTTCTTTTATGTAAAGGAAAAATTAATCATGAAAAAAACACTTTCTTATCTGTTGTATTAATTAAAACTTAGAGGTAGGAAAACTATCATTGCACATCACTAAACAGATTATGGATCTTCTTCAATTGTCTGTAAGTTAAAGATGCTTATTAAAGAATGCTTAGCGGTTGTTACCATCTCTGATATCAAAATCCAAGTCCTATTGTGTAGCCAGAGGTTTCTCTGGACCTGCCTGGCCCCACCAGTCAGGAAGAATCTCTCCTACCTTCGTCCGGCAGCTGCGTGGTCCCAAGTAAACACACAGAGGCTTGTATTACTTACAAAGTGTATGGCCTATGGGTCAGGCTTCTTGCTAGCTAGCTCTTATAACTTAACTCACCCCATTTCTATTTATCTCTATGTTGCCACGTGGCCGTGGCATTACCGGTCTAATGGCATGTGGCTCCTTCAGCGGCGGGCTGGCATCTCCCTGACTCCACCCTTCTTCCTCCTGTCTTCAGTTTGAATGTACCACCTAACCTTATCCTGCCCTGCCATAGGCCAATGCAGCTTTGTTTATCAACCAATCAGAGCAACACATATTCACAGTGTACAGAAAGACATCCCACAGCATTATTGAGTGATGTGCCTCCAGTCCCTACTGGTCTTAAAGTGCCACTGTGGCCCCGGTGTTCGTTCCCAATTGTTGGGTGGCTTGCATGGTACACATGGCTAATCTACCAAAACTATCACCAAACCATCAACCAACAAAAGTGAAACAGTTTATCTCTCTTTTCTAGGAATTAGCTTGTGAATTCTAGTCGAAAGATTAGGCAAATGGGAAGATGGGCTCTGTTGGGATTTTGGAGTAGAGGAAAGTGGGAGAAAATTAGGCTGCATTAGAATTTGAAACACAAGTTGTCATAGAAGCAGCGTGATTAGTTGTATTGGGTTTCATATCACTGCATTGCCGCATCTGACGCATAATGAAAAGCTAACGAGTTACCTTAAACTAGAAACGGATTCGCCATGCAGTCCTGCTTGCAGGCCGATTGTGCTCCAAATGTTCATTTGTAAGTCAAGAACCTCATACTCATCAAATCAGGAGGAAAGGGCACATGAAATAAAATACAGTCTGATTATACGTAATTACAAAAATAGCTCTTGGAAGTAATTGCCAGGGTAGGAGAGACACTTTCACTGCATGAGCCCGTGCCTTTCGGATTCTGTGCCAAGTGCATGTGATATTTATTCTCCCTGAAAGGTTTGTTTTATTTTAAAATGTTAACAGTAACAGCTAAGTATATATTTGGAACATTTCTCTAGTGTGAAACTGCATGCACATTGTCTCTTTAAATTCTGGCCTCTTTCCCTCTTCTGCTGTTGAACTTAAATCTGTCTGGTTACGGTGACAACAAACTTCAAATGGTATCCATCACTGAACAACTTGTCTACGTTAGTCCTCTCCTGGTAAAAACAAGTGTGCCATCATGAAGTGCCCAGCTTTGCCTTAGCTGCAGAATGGATTCCTTTCTTGGGAGCATTTATTCTTTACCGTCTGGTGGGCTCTATTTTTCCAGGGGGAGGTATATTGGTTAGTATAACTCTCTTGACTTTTCTATCCAGCTGCTAAGCAGATCTGGTGCTGCCAAACTTCCAGGATTAGACAAGATGGGGCACATTCAGGGTGGCTTGACCATAGACATCCTTGGCTTCTCTGGAGAGACTTACCTTATTATGAGTGTGGGATCAGGAATTGGTCAATGAGAGCCCCGCCTGTTCCTTTCCTTCTCATGGGGACTGACTTCAAGAAGCATTAATCTCTCCAGTTCTGGATACCCACATAGGCAGTCAGCCTGATTGGGAATGTCAGCCTAATTTTGGAGTTCAATATTGCTCACATATGTAAACCATATTTCCAGCTAGCTGCTCTATCAGCAATCAAAGTATGTCCACCTCAGTTTCTCCAGATTATCTCAAGACTCAACAGAAATTAAAAAAAACAGTTTGCATTTATCAGTACATATCACCCTCAATCCATTTCTTAAGTGATACCTTACAAAAATTATGGAAGAGGGACTGGAGAGATGACTCAGTCGTTAAAGAGCTCACCACACAAATCTGAGGAACTGAGTTCAGATCCCCAGTACCCACATAAAAAGCCAGGCATGGCAGCATGTGTCTTTAATTCCAGCACTGGGGAGGAAGAGGCAAGAGGGCCCCTGGAGCTTTCTGGCCAACCAACAGAGCTGAGTCAGTGAGCAGATTCGGTGAGTGGCCCTGTCTCCAAAACAGAGTAGAAAGTGATTGAGGAAGGCAGCCAACAACATCAGCCTCTGGCCTCTACTCATGTGCAAACATGGCCCCCACATATGTGCAAGTATGAGTATGTGTACATGTGCGTGTGTGTGCGCGCACACACACACACAAATTAAGAAAGGAAGAGATTTACTATGCAGTTAATGCATGTTGGTAATCTGGAAAAATGTTAAAATTAGTTAAATCTAATAATAGACTAACTTCCTATGGTTTATTCATCCATGCTTCTCTGTTTTTGTGTCTTTTACTGTTGCCTGACTTCAGCTACAATCTTATTTCCATATTTACTTGGTACCTCCCTACTCCATTCAAATGTTTAATTTCCATGTGCCAAAATAAGGATGTAGCACTCCAAGATGACTAACAGAGTATGGTGGGCGTGGCAGTACCACACATTGCTAATGTGTGTTGTATGGCTAAGTACAGTTCCAGAGAAGCAGGCAGGAGATTATGGAGGCATCTGTGCCTGATAGTTTTATGTCAACTTGACACAAGCTAAAGTCATCTGAGAGGAGGGAACCGCAGTTAAGAAAACGCCTCCATAAGATCAGGCTGTAGGCAGTTTGTAAGGCATTTCCATCATTGGTGATGGGGGCAACAAGGGGCGGCCCATTATGGGTGGGACTACCCCTAGGCCAGTGGTCTTGGGTTCTATAAGAAAGCAGGCTGAGCAAGTCATGAAAAGCAAGCCAATAAGCAGCACCCCTCACTCCTCCATGGTCTCTGCCTCAACTCTTGCCTTCAGCTTCCTGTCCTGACTTCCTCTGATGATGAACTGTGATGTGGAAGAGTAAGCTTTTGGTCATGGTATTTCATCACAGCAATAGTAACGCCAAGACAGAATCCAAGTGTGACATCTAATCTGGACAGGGCAAGTCACAGAAGGCTCCTTTAGATGTAAGCCTGAGAAACAGCTTCTTAAAAAAAAAAAAAAGAATGGAAAATAAATAAGTCTGTGAGATAATTATAACACTTTCTCACTGCTGCTTTCATCTGTTGTCAGATTTACTTCTCATGCCACTGTAAGCACAAAACTATTTCTGCCCGTGAGCTTCTCTGGAAGCCTGTGTCTAGCCCAACTGTGGCCCAAAGTGGTAAGTGAATTAACACACCAATGACCAACTCAGTCAATGGGAGCAAAGTCAGTAAGTGCACAGTGTCTTGCTCCTCTGCAGAATCTGGTAGATGTTTCTGGGTGCTTCTTGGAGGTGCTAGAGTTGTTGAGCTCCTACTGCCCAAAGCAAAGCTATCTAGAACAACAGCTAATGGTATCAGTCTACGTCAGTTCCTTCCCTGTCTCACAATGCTGCTTCCTATGGTCAGCTAGAAAATATTCCATCTGCTCCCAAATCTCCTCCCTGTGCTCTGTGTTCAAGAGAGCCCAAACAGATACACCAGCCATTCAGAAATAAAGAGGAATGGGTCCTCTGAATGGGGTGTGAATTCTATTACAAATGTGTGCTCTTACATCAATCGTACCAGCTGGAAGTGTCTCAATAATTTACAGTCTCCATTGGCTTTTTGCTTTGAAAAGATCTTGGTTGTGAAATGTTTCCTCTCTACAGAGGAGTGCCTTTAGTACTAATGTATGTTTTAAAGAATAAAATGAGTACCCTTATGCCCCTCACCCAGGCTTAGGAACTGAGCAAAACCATTGCTTTAAAAACTCCTTATATGTCCACCCCCTCCCATCCTCCCAGGTGAATTTTGTGTTATTTTATTATAACAAACACTATATAATATTAACAAAAGCATGTCTCTGAATGTTATGTGGTTTTGTCTTCTTCTCTTTTAGCTTTTCTTCATGCCATGGGTAGTTTCAGTTGCTGACTTGACGCATGGGAAGAGGCACGGGACACATGGGACACATGGGACACATGGGAAGAGTGAGGAGCTGCCTCCATAGGTTTGACCTGTGTCCAGGTCTGTAGGGCATTTGCTTGGTTGCTAACTGATGTAGGAGAACCCAGTCCAGCTTGGGCAGTGTCACCCGCTGGCAGGTGGCCCTCACCTGAATATGGAAGGTAGCAAAGCATGAGCCTGGGGACAAGCTAGTAAGCAGTGTCCCCACCATGGTTTCTGCTTCAAGCTCCTGCCTTGAATTCCTGCCTCAACTCCTTGAAGGCTTCCCTTGATAAAATGTAGTCTGCGAGTTGAAAGAAAGCCTTTCTTCTCACACTGGTTATAATCAGCGTTTATCACAGCAGCAAAAAGCAAGCTTGAACATTGAACGGTGGTTTTCTGATTTCTCTGTGGTAGTTTATTTACACTGTAGCCTGGTGCAGAAACACAAGACTCTAGCCATCGTACTCTTGTTGGCGGACATACAGACTGTTACAGAAAATGCTATGAGCATCTTTGCTCATTTTCTAGAGAGTGTGTGCGTGTGCAAAAGCTGCACTCCATGGGAGAGGCAATCCTGGGTTACCTGTGTGCACGATCAGCTTTGACATGCGATACAAAGCCATTGCACCAGTTACCATCCCCACTGAGACCATGTGACCACTGTCGCTTTGACACATCGTCTTTGACATCTAGTGTCTGATTCTTTGGTTTGGCTAGTATGGGAGAGGTTTAATTGTGTTCCATTGCCGTTTTATTTCCCTTTTCCCTGATCCCTGAACACTTAAAATTTTACTCAATTCGTGTTTTCACTTTTGTGGCCTTGAAGGGTTTTGTTATCCAGGAACGTCATTTTCCTTTTATTTAGATATTTGTTAGGTTCTTTCGACAAAATTGCTTTTCCCACACAGCGCTTCTGTATCTGTTACCAGTATTTTTTGCTAGGTTCTTTGTCTCCTCGGTATGGTAAACAATGCCTTAAAAATATTTTTTGTACTTGCTTTTATTGCTTGGAAATGTGATTCAATGTTTATACAGTTTTTGGAGCCAGCAATTTTTTAAAATTCTATGTCCAAAAGTTTGTCTAGAGATCTAAATTCTCCACCCAGAAAATTATATTGTCTGCTTATCTTCCTTTCAAAAATCTTCTCACACTGGCTCACATCTCTGGCTAGCCTCATGAGCATCTATGTCATAAAACAGAGAGCGCAGTAAACGCCATGGAGTGTTTTTATCTTGTTTCTGATCTTCAAGAAACTTACCATTATCTACGTGGTCTGCTAGAGATGTTTTGTAGAAGCAGACGGCAGAGCAAGCCGGTCCCGCATAACCATACTTTTCAAAGAATTTCTGGAATAAGAAATTGGATTTTAAGATTGTTCTCCATTTATCCATGCAATTATATGCTCCCTTAACTGTTGGGGTAGCATATATAGTTGTAAGATAGCATATATATTTGTAATGTTAAAACAATTATCATATAGATTCCCCTTGAACTGTTAGGGTAGAATATATATTTGTAATGTTAAATCGATCTTGTGTTTCAGGGGAAAAAGCCTATTTAGGTAAAATATATCTTTTTTTTCTCTTACATTGGTAGACTTCTTCGTTGTTTAAAATTTTTGCTTTTATGTTTACGGATGAGGTTAATTTTTCCTTTTTGTACTTGATTTTTTTATCTGGGTATTTCAATCTCACAATGGGAATTTGAGTGGTCTTATCCTCTGGAACTGTCTGAGTATTGAACTTATGATCTTTAAGTTATCTTACTACTCTTTGCCTGCTTAGTCTGTCATTTATTGAAATAATTGTAACTCTTTCGATGAGCATTGACTTTTCCTCTCATTGACACTGGTGTGTTTCACATTGTTAGTGAATATTGAACCTGTGTATTTATTCCAGCCTATTATATTTTTTTATTTATTGCACTTGAATGTAAGCTGAAATATGTGTGAAAGGTTTTCTGGGAGCAATGTTCTTCTTTTGGGGGGACAGCTTTTAAATTTTGCTTGACTTTTACTAGGATGGCTGAGCTTTCCTCTTTCCTCTTGAGAGATTTCGTGGGTTAAAATTTTCTGGGACTCCTTCTATTTCATGTATTTTTCAAGTTTAAGCTGTAGAACCATTCACCAGATATTTGAGAGCATGTTAGGCATTGTATGTTTGCCTTCTGAATCAACTCTACCCCCTTTTAAAGTTTTTTTTTAAATTTTAACTACTTTAAAATTTTAAACCTGTGTTTATTCATCCAGTTATGTATTGGGGGGGGGGGCAGCAGGCATAGCTCACTGGTGGAAGACAGGAGATGGTTTGTGGATCATTCATTCTCTCCTTCTGTGACATGGCCCAGGGGTTGAGTTCAGACACCAAGCTTGGTGGCAAGCGCCTTGACTTACTGAGTGAACTTGCTGGTGTCATACGTGTATTTTTAACAGCTTTATGGTTATATTTTGACAGACGACAAACTGCAAGGTTTTAAAGTATATAACTTGGTAAACTTTGACATATGTATATAACCATAAAACCATCACCACAGTTAAGGCAGCAAATATGACCATCAGTTGTAGTCGGAAGGTTTCTCCCATCTCGCCCGGCCCCAAGGTCCCGCAGCTACTTATAAAATAATCATTTAGAGGCTTAATATTAATTATCAATTGCATGGCCTATGGCGGGCTTCTTGCTAGCTAGCTCATATAACTTAACCCATTTCTATTTATCTGTAAGTTGCCATGTGGCTTCGTGGCTCACTGGTACTTCCACATCTTGCTTCTTCTGGTAGTATGGGCGTCTCTCTCCCCTCTGCCTTTCTTCTTCCTCTCTCGCTAGTTGGAATGTAATGCCTAACCTTATTCTGCCTCACCATTGGTCAAATAGCTTTATTTATCGACCAATCAGAGCAACACATATTCGCAGCATACAGAAAGACATCCCATAGCAATCACTTCCCAAGTTTTTCTCATGTTCCCTTATGGGCCACTTAGTACTCTGGTGAATTGTGGGTTTCTATACTGGCAGGTGGGATCACTATTCTGCTGCTTTATAAACTTGGGGGCATTGTTGACTCCCTGCTGATGCCCACTTTCTACCCTTAGTTTCTTCACACCATATTCTAAGTGCTCTGTTCAGCTCTATGGGTCCTGTACTCTGCTCTGCAAACTCCAGCTGGCTGGTGTCCTTGGATCCTCAGCTCAGTCTCCTCAGGGAGAAACAGTTTCTCGGCAAGATTAAAGGCCCACTGGACTCTGCCTTGCTCCTCGTCCCTCAACCATGAGCTGGAACCACTCAAGATGATAGATGCTTGGGGCACTCATGGGTTTTTCTCATTAGTTTCCCACTTCTTAGGAATCACTGTTCTTTATTCTGATGTCCAATGTCTTGCAAATTATTGTTTAATCTATGTTTGCCTTGAAATGAATGTATTAGCTGCTCTGGGTTTGTCTCATTAATCATTTCAAGGAACCAATATTTGATGACCTTTCTTAGTATATATATTTTTGGTTCTATTAATTTGTTCTCTTTACTTTGCATTATTCATTATTAATTCCATTTTCCAGTAATATAACATCATACCTCCATTTTCCTGTGTAAGCATTTAAGAAAATAAGAATAAGTTTATCTCTTGGTAACCCTTGAACTACAGTCAATTAGGTTGTTTTCCATTGTTGATGTTTAAGGAATTTCAAAATTATATCCTGACTTTTTTCTTTGATCTATGAATTTCTAGAAATATTTTTAATATTCAAATACATTTCCTAGCCTTTATTATTAATTTCTAACTTGTTCTCAGAGAAAGGCATCCTTAAGATAGTGTTGTCAGCTAATAAGCCATGCACATGCACTGGAAGCATACTGTTTATAATTTGCAGCATATGTAATACTCATGGGACCATCGCCACAATCAGGATAACAAAGGGACTCATCACCCTCAGATTTCTCATGCCTTTTGTCCTCTTTGTCCAGTATTTCCTCCACTCAGAGGATTGGCTCATGTAGATGACTGTTAAGATAATGTTATCTGACAGTAACCGAAAACTCAGACTTGAAATATATCAGATAAGAGAGCAATTTTGTAACTCACTTAACAAAGCATCCTGAGGGAAATGACTTGAGAGCCACTGAATTCAGTCCCTCCAAGACACTACAGAGGTCTTAGTGCTGCTATACATGCCCTGCCCTCTTTCCATCTTCTGGGTTTGCTGCTCTTCTAATTGTAGAGTGGCTACCCTTCATCCCAGCATACATGCAGATATGAAGATACCCAACAGCAAGAGATGACACTGACCCCTGTGTGCTCTCAAGAGCAAGGAAAGATTTTATGTATGTCCCCAGTAGATGAGCGGCCATCCTATTTAAGTCATCTAGACTTGTGTCTTGCCCTTTTACCATGCCATTCAGGACTAAGAAATATCAGTTCCACCACTCCTTTCACAGAGCTGGGGCTGGGGCTGACCCTACCCAGAGAGAAATCACTTTATGAAAGAGAAGGTTCAGCTCACAGATCAAAAAGGAAAGGAGGAGATATTTGTTGTATGAAAGCCATTCAAAAAAACACTACTAAAAGAAGAACCATTAAAAAAATACCTCCAGCCCTAAGATCACATAGCTCATTGTATGTTTTGGGGTCTTGGGGGGGGGGTCACTTATATAACAGAACCATATAAGAGGTTGTCTTCTTAAGTGATGGGCTCCAGAGTTACCAAGGGCAAAAGTGTGTATCTCCCTAAAGATGTGATAGCATATAAACTTATCTTCAACACATGGCCCACAGGGTTCCCTCATGATATATTCAAGGGAAATTACTAACCAAGTCATTTCTCAACTTTAAGTACATCCTCCAACAGAAGAGAACTGAAAGTGGTCATTTATTTCAGCTTTATTGAAATATTAGCCTCCTCCCAAATTAATTATCTTTATTGAGTTTTTAGATAGTAAAAAACTGCATTTCATTCTATCAGCAAGCTCCAGCTTTTCATCAAGTTAAAGGGCAGAGGCCTTACTTCGCTTGAAACACTTTTGCACAGTGCTATAAATGTAAGAGACTGCATAATGTTGCGATTGCAAAGTAATTAATTCACTCTGGGAACCTCTGGAACTATCTTTCTCCCTCTCTAGTATCCACTGGAGGGAATACTCTGGGATTAAACATTTTCATACAGGCAATGTATAGCCTTATGTTTTTGCCTATAAATCATCTGCCATGGGGTGAAGTGGTTTCCATGGTAAGTAGAAAGGCTGAAAATGGCAGGATATTGCCTTGGCTTTATTCCTAAGATTCAGATTTCAGAAGACAATAGACAAGAGTGGATGGATAAATGGGGTTCTCCCCAAAGTAGCAGAGATAGATGCTGGGCCGCCAAAAGAAATGCCTGTTCTCCTTCCAACATGCTTTGTGCTACACTAAATCCTCTCCAAGTGTCTCTCTTCCAACAACCCCTGTGGGCTGATACAATATTACCCCAGTTTCCCAGATGAAGAAAACGGGGTCTAGAGAGGTAAAGGAACTTGGCCAGAAGCATACTATATTATTAGAAGGTGATGCTGCCAGATTTGGTCTGAAGCTTACACCACTACCATAAGGCAAGCATGATAGGTCATATCTACCTGAATTTAAACAAGTTTTTCAAGTCCCTTCTATAGTTCTTGACTTGGTACTTCTTTTTTATGTACTTGAAAAGACCAAAAGTTACAGAACCCATCATTAACATCTTTTGCCTCCGTAATTCTAGAGACATGGCTCTCACAGTGTTGTCTTCAAACGAGTAGTGACAGCATCACCCGGAAACGTGTTAGAAATGCCAAGGTCTTATTTTCACCCAAGACCTACTGCAGAAGAACCTCTGTAAGTGACAGGATCTCTATCATAAAGCGTTCCGGGCGGTTCTAGTAAAAGGATATACATGCAGGCGTGTCCCACCATCTTGACCTTGCCACTACAACATTGTCACCCGCAACGTTCAAGCTGGAGAGCTACACTGTCAAGTCACACACACACACACAGAATCCCACCCAAAGTCTCAGAATGTTTTAAGTAAGTTCGTGGCTTTGTGTTGGGCCACAGACACCGTTGTCCTTGGCCACGTGCATCCCATGAGCTGTGGACTGGATATGCTCACAGGAGAGCATCTGGCTGTAGGGCACGTCTCCTGCAGCTATTGCAGCCCCCAGGTCAGGGATAGCCTGGCCTACGCCCCAGTCACCTCTTTGCCTTGTTCTGCTTCTGTTGAGGGAGTTTCAGAGACCTTGTTGTTGTGTCTGACTGAAGACTCAAGGACTTCCGCTGCTGACAGTTATGACGACCTTCTTCTTTTGCCTCCGGTTTCACATGGCTTCTGCTTCTCGTCCCTTGTCCTATTTTTTCCTTTTTCTTTTCCAGGATTTTTCCTGAGCACACTGTGCTCTGCATGACATATTGTCCTAATGTCTTTTCCTTTCCTGCTCACTCTCATAGTGGAACGGGCTATTAATTACTCCTCAGAAAAATGTCATTTGGGCAGGAAAAAAAAGTACTAGCTTCTTGGCAGTATCAAAGGAAGATTCTTCCATTAAAAGCAATTCCTAAAAATTACAAAAAATTATCTTTTTTACATGTTTTCTTTCCTAAAGTTAGGAATCATTGGATTTCTCAATGAAAATGCCTTGAGGATGAGATCAAATATAATGAATGTATAACCAATATAAAAAAATGATGCTCTGCAAGGCCATCACCCATTTTTAAAAACTTGTGATAAAATATCTATGCCAGAAATTTCATCACATTTATCATATTTGGTGTACAGATGAGTGGCATTTAATCCATTCACCTAGCTGTGCAACCGTTACCATCCTCCATCTGCGCATCTCTCTCCTCAACATGTACAACCAAAACTTTGACCTCATTAAACAATAGCTCTATTTCTTCCTCTCCAGTCCCCTTGGATCATGATCTATGGTATAGGAATGGAGTTGAATCCCCAGGGGCACCTACCTGCTGAAGTTTTCTAGGTTCCAAGAATTGTACCAAGAACATAGTAACAGAAATGGGGATGATTTATAGAGCAAGACACCGTCTAGAACGGGAGAGCGGGAGAGTGTAGTGAGGAGGAAGAAAGGCATCCACAGAGGAGGCTCAGGAAACTTTACAGGTCATTTACATGGTAGCTGCCTCTCCCAGGTCTGTGTGGCTTTGGGATTTCTCACTGACTACTGTGCTTACCGCAGGAAGCCCGGGTGGGGAAGACCTCCAGTCTTCCTTAGCCAACTGGCTTCTTTCAGGTGTTAATCTTGCTGCTCTCTCCTGTCCCTACTTGGACACAACCCTTTCTTGTCTCATAAATACTCTGTGTACCTCAACATGCCATGTTTGTCCTTTCTAGTTTTTTTTTTCACTTTGTATATCATCAGGGTTCAAGCATGCAGAATGTGTTGGAATTTCCTTTGTGTGTGTGCACATTTGTGTGCTCAAGTGCCTACTTTCCTTAGGCATTCTCCACACTCAGAATGAATTCACATGCAAAAACAAACCCTGGCCACTTGGGTCACTTCTACCTTGTGTCTGTTGTAATTGTGCTGATTGTGTGTGTTGTGTAGTTGTGAACCTGGTTGTGAGATATTTTGATGAGGGCCATTATTTAGTTTTATGTATCATTTAGCACTGTCAACTAGGGAGCACTCAGATTAGAGAGAGAGAGAGAGAGAGAGAGAGAGAGAGAGAGAGAGAGAGAGAGAGAGAGAGAGAGAGAGAGATGAGGAAGAGTAACACGATGGTGCAAGGAACGCGTGGGGTGTGTGATAGCCCACTTCCCTACCCCTCTGAATCTGTGGCTCTGCAATTATTTTCACATCGTTCCTTAGGCTCAGTTTCTTTCTCCATTCAAACCCGGTGTCTCTGGTTGGTGAATTCTGCTTCTCTCTCTGCTTTCCTTGACTCCACTTTGACAACTTGTTACCTCTTCACAACATGGCACCTGTTGGGCCCTTACATTTGTAATCTCTTCACTAACTGAAGAGATTCATCTCAGCACTAATTACACGAAGAAAAAAAAGAGAGGGAAGAGAAGAGAAGAGAAGGATCGATCGCCATTCTTCTAGCTAGTCATTGAATACGCCAGGAGTACAGAAGCTGGAATAGAGCTAGCAGACCTGAACACCTACCTGCATGTACCTATTTGCCTAAGCCTCTGTCACGTGATCCACCCACAAGATGCAGGAAAAGAAATAACAGATTGAAAATCAGCTAAGTCCTCCCAGCCAGATTTCCTGCTGGCTCCTCTCTCCTCAGGGACAAATGGTTATTAGTCATGCAGACTCTGCAGAGGGGAGTTCTTGGAGCCTTTACATGTGACTCATTGAATTCAGGTTCTAAA
This sequence comes from Peromyscus californicus insignis, assembly GCF_007827085.1. NCBI lineage: Eukaryota > Metazoa > Chordata > Mammalia > Rodentia > Cricetidae > Peromyscus > Peromyscus californicus. The sequence continues at coordinate 8,532,463 of NW_026294514.1, read as the reverse complement.
GAGCAGATCCAGAGACCAGGGTGTCTGCCTTCTGTGGGCATTGCCCTTTGCAACGCTCACTATATGAATCTCCATGAATTTCAGGTCTCAGAGGCTTTGAAGCAGAACCTTGGCAGCAGGCAAGGACTGAGCCATGGAGCTTTTAGATGTGCAACAGCAGCAGTGGGTTCTGAAGCAGGCCTCTCAATAGCAGAAAGAAAAACCAGTCACACAGCCGTACAAGCAGTCACCAAAATGAAATGCTCAGGACTGCTGCATTTGGCCTCTGGTGTGTTGAGTTCAAAGCCCATAGAAACTGTGGGCTTCACTAAAATATCCTTCCCTCATTCACTAGCCCTGAGAAATAACTTCACTAGCTGTCTGGTACCCGTGATGAAGATAAAGGATGCTCCTGTCTCCTCTCAGATGGCCCACCTTCTTTCAGTAAATCAAAGTTTATGAATACCAGTTTCTTGAAATAACCAGGCTTTGTGTCCGTGAACTTTTTGGTTTGTCCTTTCCCTTCTGGTACCAGGAAAATGGCTTTTGCATTATAGAGACAAGCACTGGTCTTCCTAAACAGGCAAATGCCATGAGGCCCATAGCAACAATGCTTATCTTTATTTTCCTTTAGCATATATACATGTTGGGGTTATATGTTCATGTGGGTGCAGATGTGTATTGGGGTGCACATGTGTGGAGGTCAGAGCTCAATCTCATGTCATTCTTCAGGAGCATCCGCCTTGCTTTGTGAGACAGAGATTTTCATTGGCCCATTAGGATAGCCTGGCTGGTCAGGAAGGGCCAGGACCCTCCTCTGCCTGCCTGCCCAGTACTAGAATCACAAAAGCACTACTTGCCAAGTTGTTTTGTTTTGTTTTGTTTTAATGTGGGTTCTCATAGTAACAAGAGCTACCTTTTTTGAGCCTATACTATATCCACTATTTTACACAGATTTCTGTAATCTTTTTAACCACCCAAAGAGATAATTTTTCTTCCCATTTTGTGGATTAGGAAACCAAGGTTGGAAGAAATTAAGGGACTTTCCGAATCGTAAAAATAGTACATCAGACATAACGACAGAGCCAGGCTTCTTCCATCACAGTTAGAGGTAAACAGTCATTTGGAAGTTTGAATTTCTTGGAAAGCCTTTCTGTTTCTGACAGGACATGAGTAGCCAGCATCAGAAAGCTGACTGATCAGGAAGTTGTCCCCTCCCGCTTTCCCTTCTATCATGTTCAGTGTATCTGGATTTATGTTGAAGTCTTTGATCCACTTGGACTTGAGTTTTATGCAGGGTGATAGATATGGATCTATTTGCATTCTTCTACATGCTGACATCCAGTTAGACCAGCACCATTTGTTGAAGATGCTTTGTTTTTTCCATTGTATAATTTTGGCTTCCTTGTCAAAACTCAGGTGTCCATAGGTGTGCAGATTTATGTCTGGATCTTCGACTTGATTCATTCACCCACCTGTCTGTTTTTATGCCAATACCATGTGTTTTTTGTTACTGTAGCTCTGTAGTAGAGCTTAAGATCAGGGATCAGGGGTGGTGAGGCCTTCAGCAGTTCTTTTATTGTACAGGATTGTTTCAGCTATTCTGGGTTTTTTGGTTTTCCATATGAAGTTGAGTATTGTTCTTTCAAGGTCTGTGAAGAACTGTGTTGGAATTTTGATGAGGATTACATTGAATCTATAGATTGCTTTTGGTAAGATGGCCATTTTTATTATGTTAATCCTACTGATTCATGAGCATGGGAGATCTTTCCATTTTCTGATATCTTCTTCAATTTCTTTCTTCAAAGACTTAAGTTCTTGTCATATAGGTCTTTCACTTGTTTGGTTAGAGTTACCCCAAGATATTTTATATTATTTGGGACTACTATAAAAGGTATTGTTTCTCTGACTTCTTTTTAAGCCCTTTTATCGTTTGTATATGAGGACTACTGATTTTTTTTAATTAATTTTGTATCCAGCCACTACGCTAAAGGTGTTTATCAGCTGTAGGAGTTCCCTGGAAGAATTTTTGGGGTGGCTTATGTATATTATTATGTCATCTGGAAATAGCTTTCATTCAGTAACTGATAGAAACAGATGCAGATACCCACAGCCAAACATTTGACCGAACTCAGGGAATCCTGCTGAAGAGAGGGAGGAAGAATTGTAGGAGCCAGAGGGGTCAAGGACATCACAAGAAAACCCACAGAAACAACTAACCTGGCTCATAGGAACTCACAGAGTCTGAACCAACAACCAGGGAGACTGCATGGGACTGACCTAGGCCTTCTGCATGTATGTGACAGGTGAGCAGCTTGGCCTTGCTGTGGGACTCCTAACAATGGAGTTGTCAATAACACTTTGGCTGGCTCTTGGGAACCTATTCCTCATACTGGATTGCTTTGCCAGCCTTAATAAGGGGGGGTGCTTAGTGTTACTGCAACTTGATATGCCATGCTTTGTTGAAATCCAGGGAGGCCTACTTCTTTCTGAACAGCAACAGAGGAGGAGTGGATGGTGGGGGGGTGGGGTGGAGGGGAGGGGTGGTAATGGAAGAAGAGGAGGGACAAATGTGGTTGGGATGTAAAATGAATAAATCAATTAAATTTAAAAAAAGAAGCCGACTAATCGATGAAACAGTCATCTTTCTTACAAGTGTCAGTTTGTTTCTACCGTCTTACGGTTGTGTCTCAGGCAGACATTTATCCTTCAAGTATAATAGAAGACTCTTTAATAACACTGTGCTTTTAAAGTGTGTTTTCCCCCTCGGCGCCTATCGTCAGCACTGAGGGGATGACGAACTTGAGATTTGTAGGTGGGACATTTGAGTGGTAAGAATTTCAATTCTGTGTACGATTAGCTTTCTGAGGATATTGTGTAACTGCCCTAATGTCTGAATGACCGATACTGTGGTTCTGGCCCTCTAAGAGGTAGCAAGATTGAAAATAAATTTATATTGCCTGGAATTTCCATAGAGGGAGTTTCTATATCCACAAGTGTTTGACTATGCTTCATAAGCATATTAGGTAATTATTTATAGTGGCTCTATTAATAAAGTTAGTCATAATATGACATCAGACAGTGTCACAATATCTCATATATGCATGGTGATATATAGGACTTACTTGGGTTGCATTCACCACATTTGACCAAACTTTGAATTATAAGCCTAAAATTTCTTTGCAAATCTCCTGCTGGCTAGGTTTCTGAATATAAATTCACATTGGCTAACATTAACATTTAAGGAAAAACATTGACTATGGAATGCTGAATTAGTTATCTTCCAGTTCAGGGGTTAACAATCATGGCCAACAGACCAAATCTGGCCCCTGCATATTTCTGTAAATAGAATTATATTGGATCAAAGCTATCTCATTTCCTTGTCTCACATGTATAGTTCTTTTTATGCTATAATGGCAAACCAGCTTATCTGTTAATAAAAACTTTATGGCCCACATGGCCAAAAATATTAATTACCTGCCCCTGTACAGAAATCCTGCTGACCCCTGGTTTAGTTCAACTTGGGTAGAATAGAGATATGTTCACATGTCTGGAGCCTTCACCATTACTTCCACAAACCTCAAGTTCTGTGGTTTGCTGAAAAACATGGACATATGCTTTAACCCAAACCCATCATCTTGAGTGTGTTCCCAGTCCCGAGGTAGGCACAAGCTCGCTTCACACATGGGTGGTCTCCCCTTGCAACACAACCATACGTTAGTGGTACTCTTTTTAACACAAAACCTTTGATGTTAGCTAAGCTAATTTTCTCAACTCATATTCTGTTCCCAAATCTTTCTCAAAAGCTTCAATTATTGAGTTGTTTATAATATATCATTTACCTTGGCTATTAAGTTATTTTTAAATATTACAAATTTTACATTTCATAGCAAGAGGCTCCAAAATCTAGGGAAAGTCTTTAATGGAACTACAGAGTGTTACTTAAGTAAATTAAGAGATTAATTCAATATACTTATGGAGCACTTCCAATTACTTCCTTTACTGGGGCTTAGGTATAAAAAATGACTAGGATTCTCATATACACGGGCCTTTGCAAAGCTTGAATTATTTGGAGAGAACAGATACATAAGCAGAATATAAATACACAGAAGGCAACAAATAATGATTGTGTTCTTCATTTTATCCCACTAGGGATAGTATCTGAATTTCATTATTTTTATCTGATATTAAAACTCTCAAATGATATTTCCATTAAAGCACATTTCTATTGTGCATGTCGCTGCCCAAAAAATCCTCTGGTTTAACTAAAATTTTTTTTTTAAATAGAGGAATACTGCCTTATAAAATACATAGCAACCCTGGATAACAAAACAACGCTAAACCAAGCTTTTGACAACCACTGAAGCAAATATCTATAGCTACCATTTTGGGCATCATAATTTTTATCCACGGCAGGTATGAGTCTGTGGAATGAGGGGTGATGTTAGAATAGCATTTTGCCCATTTGGATGGAAATCTAATTATGTTCTGCTCAGTGCTTCTTCTTTTTCCCATCCTGTATGCTGTCTCATCTTCTTAACCATTTCATGTCAGGAGTTCTTAATCCTTTTATTATAAACCCCCATGGCTTTCCTGTATTATTCCCAAGAAATACGAATTTTGAGGCTGAACAGTGTGTGCACTGGGCAGAGGTTAAGGCACTGTACGTTACGTCATGCCTTATGCTCACAGGATACTCTCCACTCTCATGGAGTCTGCCTCTTTCTATAGGCAGACCAACCTACAGCCCCAACGATCCTATTTCTCTGCCTCCTTTTAGCTTTGAGGGAGAACACAAACCAGACGAAATGTTGGTTCCCAGGGCTAGGGATGCGCCACCCGCCTTTCACTGTGCGGCGCTGGAGGCTGCACCGGTGGAGAGGGGTAATCAGCTTGAAAAGCCTTATTTTGTTTTTGATGATCTCCTCTCTGTTTCCATGGAAACGAAGCTGGCAGCCACACAGTTGCCCGCATCCCATTTTCTTGTTTTCTTTTAAAGCTTCAAAGTATCAAAGAAAAGGTGACTGTAACTGTACAATATGACTTATTTTCAAATAAATTTTAACCAATATTTGTTGACTGTCTACTGCATAGAAGGCGGGGGGGGGGCTATGAGGGGAGTGGGAGAATGCTTTAAACCAACTGAGTAAACTAATGTCAGTTTCTAAGACCTAGTCTATTGTATAGTGGATTCCTTTTTTTTTTTTAAACTGAGAAATAAGGCTTATTTTTAAAACCTGTAATAAAGCGTTAAAGCTAGCATAATTTAGTAAGATGAATCTGGGAAACGCTTTGATTTCCACACCAGGCGGGATTCTCTTTCTCTTCTTGAGGATGAAGTGTGAGTGCCATATACTGCCTTGTGTTAAGGAGACAGTCTTTGCCTTCAGCAAATAAGCAAAAAATAAAGGGAACTTCCAAAGCCTAAGAGATTTTCTAAGAACTTGACATACCAAAAAAAATTTAATAAGTATTTTATTTGAGGGTTGTTAAATGATTACAATGTGATCTCCTTTCTTATGGAAATTCACATTAATGGAAGCTTAAAGGCGTTAGCAGCGGCTGAGGCTGATGACCAGTCAGACCTCATCTAGCCAGCACAAAGCTCTGGGTTCTGGCCACTGCGCCTCTTAAAATTGAGTATGGTGGCTTATTCCTGTGACCCCAGTACTCAGGAGGTGAGAGGCTCCTGAGTTCAATGTCATCATCGGAGCTCAAGGTTAGCCTGAAACACATGAGACCATGTCTCAAACTGAAACCAACAAAATAAGAGAAAATAGCCCAATTTGAATATATTTAACACATGTCCAATAGGCTTTCAGAAATAATTGATTGGACAGATTTTACCCAGAGGAAGGGGGAGAGAGCACAGGCACCAGAACGGAAAGTTCTAGAACTCCAGTCTCTGGTCCAGTGCCCCTTATGTGTCCGCTAAGCTAGCAGGTGAAGACACTTCATAACTGACGAGCTCATCGATGGTTGCATCCCAGGCTGCGTGCTCTGACAGAAACCGACCCTGGGGGCCATCCGTGCTAGGGAAGGGGCTCTGATGACCACACCCAAGGGGACTGCAAAGGGACCACACATCTCACTTTCAGAAAATCGTCTGAACCGAGCATCTTGGGAAAACCATTCACAAAGCCTCTTGGTACTTTGAATTGTGGGAACCTCACTTATCTTTTTTCCACCACAGCCACCTGTCTGTCCATGAACTCATTCATTCCCTCAGTGATTCAGTGAGCGCGACTTCAGCCTGACAGCGTTGTGTACAGCTGTATTCTTCTCTGGGATCCACTTTCCTCTGATCAGATAAACACCTCTTTTGTGCTCCGATGTTCCATGTTCATATCTATAATACTTGACCGTGGCAGTGCAGTTATGCTGTGTGTGTGTGTGTGTGTGTGTGTGTGTGTGTGCACGTGCATGCCCATATGGAGGTCAGAAGCAGACTTAAGGTGTCTTTTTTAGTTGCTCTCCACCTTACTCTTAAGAGGAGTTTTTCATTGAACCTGGAGCCCCACAACCAGCTAGACTGGTCACCAAGCCCCAGGGATCCTCCCGTCTCTGCCTCCTCAGCGCAGGGATTACAGGTGTGCACTACCATACCTCACACTCCACCCCACCCCAATCACATGGGTGTTGGGGATCCAAACTTGGGTATTCATGCTTGTGTAGCAATATTTTAGCATCCGAGCCACTTTGGGGGTCTGCTGCTTCCTAATAATGACTCTGTCTCATTTTTTCTTATCGCGGTCTCCGTTACAAAGGTAGGCACTAATAGTCAAGTAAATGTTTTGTGACCACATAAACTCTACTTTTGTTTTTGTCTTGATGAAAGGCATACTGCACAACAAGAAATCCATATTAGCAGAGGGAGGCCAGCAACATTGGGGGGCAATAGAGCAGAACACTGCTGATGAGGTCTTCACTATCGATCGGGTCTTTATTTATTATAGTTCACTTCTGAAAACAGTCACTCCCAAGCATCCACATTCTGAGGACTGAGTCTCAGCATCAGCCCTTATTCCTGTCTTTGGAGTCTCCCCTCAGAAGCCAAGACCATGCAGCCAGACCACCCTCAATTCAATTCCCCAATGCAGGCATCATTTTCTACCTTGTTGTGTATTCTAGGGAAAGCTGTTTTCCTCCTTATCCTCTGCATATGACAGCATGCCCTGCTAGCTCCATACATTCACATAGACTTTGTTGTCCTTCATACAGATAGCTGATAAGCAGAAAATAGGTGAGAAGTGGGGAGGGATGTCAGTAGTTTATTTATATATTTATATATTTATTTAATATTTTCACTTATTTGGCATACCAACCAGTTTCCCCTCCCTCCTTTCCTCCCGTTCCCTCCTCTCTCCTCCGTCTATCCCCCCCTCCCCCACATCCACTCCTCCTCCATTCAGAAAGGGGCAGGCCTCCCATGGGAGTCAACGAAGTATATCATATCACGTTGAGGCAGGACCAAACTCCTCCCCCTACATCAAGGCTGGGCGAGGCATCCCAGCATGGGGAATAGGTTTCAAAAAACCAGCTCATGTGCCAGGGACAGGTCCTGATCCCACTGCTAGGGGCTCCACAAATAGACCAAGTCACACAACTGACATCCACATGCAGAGAGGACCTAGGTCAGTCCCATGCAGGCTCCCTGGCTGTCAAGAGTCCGTGAGCTCTCACAAGCTCAGGTCAGCTGTCTCTGTGGGTTTCCCAGTCATGATCTTGACACACACACCACACCACCCCCCTCATACAATCCCTCCTCCCCCTCATCAACTGGACTCCCCGAGCTCAGCCCAGTGCTTGGCTGTGGGTCTCTGCACCTGCTCCCGTTAGTTATTGGATGAAGGCTCTATGATGACAGTTAGGATAGTCACCAACCTGATTACGGGAGGCCAGTTCAGGCACCTTCTCCACTAATGCTAGGAGTCGTAGCTGGGGTCATCCTTGGGGATTCCTGGGAGTTTCCCTGGTACCCGGGTTTCTCCCTGAACGCCAAATGGCCCCTCTATCAAGATCTCTCTTTCATTGCTCTCCCCCTCCACGCAGCTCCCAACTCAACCAACCTGATTCCTCATGTTCTTCCCCCCCCTGCACCCAGTTTACCCGGAGATCTCATCTACTTCCCCCTCCCAGGGCAATCCATGCATCCCTCTTAGGGTCCTCTTTGTTACCTAGCTTCTCTGGGGTTGTGGATTGTAGTCTAGTTATCCTTTGATTTACAGCTAATATCCACTTATGAGTGAGTACATACCATGTTTGTCTTTGTTGGTCTGGGTTACCTCACTCAGGATGATTTTTTCTAGTTTCATCCATTTGTGTGCAAATTTCATGATGTCATTGTGTTTTACCACTGAGTAATACTCCATTGTGTAAAGGTAACACATTTTCTTTATCCATTCTTTGGTTGAGGGGAATCTAGGTTGTTTCCACGTTCTGGCTATAACGAATAGCACTAATTTTAAAGCCTCAACATTTCATTCCATTCCTTTTTGTTTGTTTGTTTTTTGGTTTTTTTGAGACAGGGTTTCCCTGTGTAGCCTTGGCTGTCCTGGAACTAACTCTGTAGGCCAGGCTGTACTCAAACTCAGAGATTGGCCTGCCTCTGCCTCCTGAGTGCTGGGATTAAAGGCATATGCCACCACCACCCGGGCAACACTGTGTTTATTAAAACACCTTAACCAGCCTTCTCTCCCTTCCTTACTATTCACTTAAAGTAGTTATCTTGAAAGGATTTCTCTTTTAGGATTAAAAAGTTATATGTAGAGTGATAGTTAATATTTCCAAACAACTAGCATAAATGAAACCTGTTCCTCTACCTCAGTTTTACACTCTTATTCCAGTCACATAAAATTTGGAATTAATTTTTTCTTTTGTATACTACATTATCTCTATAAAAATAGGGTATGTTTAAGTGCAACTGAAAAATTAAGAAGTGTTGAATCTCAGTAGTACACAATGACTATTCACAGACTCAAACACAAAAATCATTATCCCAAAGAACAAAGAATGTGGGAGCAACCCCCAAATTTTTCCATTAGAAAACTCCAAGGCCTTCAAGATGACTCAACAGGAAAAGGTACTTGCTGGCCAAGCTTGCCTACCTGAGTGTGCTCACAGCCCACGTGTGGAAGGAGTGACCTCCACACAAGGTCACAGCAGTCTCCCCTCAGATAAATGAAAGTAAGAGTATCTCTCTAATTTATAAAACCTGGAGCCAATGAATTACCATAATTGGGTCCAGCCACATTTGCAGCTTCACCGGGGAAGCATAGGATCCTACAGCCTATAATTCTTGCTAAAGGGGAGCTTGTAAAAATTAGAGAGCATTTAAGGAAATCTGATATTATGTAAGAGAGCCATTATATTCAATATCTGGAAGAAATGAATAGTTCTGGGTAATACAGACATGAAATAGCCTTTGGAAAAATATGTCTTCTTGTTGTTTTCGTTTTGCTTGCTTTGAGACAGGGCTGTGGCTCAGGCTGGTCTGGGAACTCACTTTGCAGCCAAGAATGATCTCCTCTGTCTTTCAAATGCTAGGGTTACAGAGGTGTCCCACCACTCAGGGGCTGTGCAGTGCTGACTTTATTCACACCACGCAAGCATTCTAACCCCTGAGCTACATCCAAGCTCTGGAAACATGTCCAAACTACTTGAAGAAATTTTCAAAATGGGACTTAAGTACATAAAGTAAGTCATTCCAAGAAAATGGCAGATGAAGTCAGGCAGGGTGACTCATTCATGTAACCTCAATGTTAGCATTCAGACCCGCCCTGGATCACGCAGCACCCTGACAATGTCATTTTATGTAAAGTCCTCTGTAGTAGAATATTATTTTAAGGTGTGTTGCTTTTGTTTATGTTGCATTTGTTTAACTCTGTGAAGCTGTGTTACTGTGCCTGTCTAAAACACCTGATGGTCTAATAAAGAATTGGCCAATAGCGAGGCAGGAGAAAGGGTAGGCGGGGCTGGAAGGCAGAGAGAATATATAGAGGGAGAAATTTGGGAGAATGAAGGAAAAAAGAGAAATGGAGGATTGACAAGGAGGAGCCAGAGGAGGAGGAGGACACCAGGGACCAGCCACCCAGCTACACAGCCAGCCACAGAGTAAGATTTACAGAAGTACGAGAACGGGAAAAGCCAGAGGCTAAAGGTAGACGGGATAATTTTAAGTTAAGGAAAGCTGGCTAGAAACTAAGCCAAGCTAAGGCCGGGCATTCATAAGTAATAATAAGCCTCTGTGTGTGTTTACTTGGGAGCTGGGTGGCGGGCCCCCCAAAAGAGACAAAAAACAAACAATGGTCCTCTTTAAGAGAAGACCCCTCCCCCTTCTCTCTCTCTCTCCCTTCCTTCCTCTCCTGCCATGAGGTAATACACGGCTCCTCCCTGCCTTCTCTTTCCTTTTCTCTTTCTCTTTTTCTTCTCTCCTCAGACCCTGCCTGTTTTTCTTTCTTCGTCTCTCCCTTTCCCCTTAATAAAACTTTGCACATGGGTGCCGCCTGCATGGTGTGAGTGACTTTCCGCTGTGCCCCTAGGCCCCACCCTCCAAGGCCACCATTGCACCATTTTTAAAATACAACACTCAGTGTTTGAGAAACTGAACCATGAAGATCACAAGTTCTAGGCTATCCTGGACTACACTTAAGAACTCGGTCTATTTCTAGCTTTTTGAAGAACCTCCATATTTATTTCTGTAGGGACTACACCAGTTTGTACTTCCATCCTCAGTGAACAAGTGTTCCCCATCCCCAGCATCTGTACCTGCCTTAATCTTCATTTGTCTGTCTGATCTTAGCCATTCTGACTGGGGTAAGATGAAATCTCAATGTAGTTTTAATTTACATTTCCCTGATGGCTAATGAAAAAGAACATTGATATATATAACATATGATAATATATAAATGTATAATAATCACATGGTAATTATAATACATAATGTAATATAATTTATATATTTCTCAGCCATTTGTAGTTCACTTTAGTTTAGTTATATGCCTCATTTTTTAAAAAATTGTGTTTGTTCCCTTGATATTTCGTTTTCCTAGTTCTGTGTATATTCTAGACACTAGTCTTCTGTCAGACACAGCCAGTAAAGACTCTCTCCCATTCTGTAGGCCCGTACCACAGAGATACTTGCTCAGCTTTGTCTGTTGCTGCTCTATTCAAAACAGCCAGGAAAGGGAAACAGCCTAGATGTCATCCACTGATGAGTGGATAATGAAATTGTTACCTTTACAGGATGGAATATCATTCAGCTGTTAAGAGAAGGAAATTCATAGGTTGATGATGGATCTGGAAATAGTCATTCTTGAGTGAGGTAATGCACACCCAGAAAGATACATGGCTCATATTCACTCCCATTGGCAGATGTTAACTTGGGACTTGCAGATAGATATGTTTCACTTGGAACACAAAAACCTTAAAATCGGTACGAGGTCCTGGGTGTGCTTTTAAGAGCTGAGGAATATAAAATACAGTGGCATAAAGGGGTCAGATGGAATAATGGAACAGGAAAGGCTAAACAGGGCATGGGATGGGAGGGCAAGGTAGAGAAGGGAACACTGGGTGTGATAACTAACACTAACAACCCTTTGAAAAGGTTACATGGAAACCTAATATGACCAAGTTTCCTAAAATATATAATACACACATATAAAAACAACTTAATTGGAGTTGCCCACTAGTGGGAGAGTAATGCCTCTACTAGAGAACAGGGGACAACAAAGAGTCCAGTGCTAGGAATGGGTTATGCTTTTGGAGTTCCCACAGTGAGGTCCCATGGATTCCCTAAACATTGTGCACTATTGAAAATGCTCTTAGTCACCCTCTCCAACTTGACAATAGACTTGTTGTTGAAGACTATATATATATATATATATATATATATATATATATATATATATATATATATAGTTGAAGACTATAGTTGAAGACTATATATATACATATATATATTTCTCTGTGTTCTGTGACACACATATATATGTCACAGAACACAGAGAAATCACCCTGATGCTCACCTGGAAGCTTCATCTTTACTGTCAGCTTTGAGAGTGCTAAACAGTGCTATACATAGAAAAGTGATTGTTAACATTCCCTGTGGTGATATTGTGTTCCCCAATATATTGTTCACCCTAATAAACTTATCTCGGGTCAGAGAACAGAACAGCCACTAGATATAAATGCCAGAAAATGGTGGCATACACACCTTTAATCCTAGCATTCCGAAGGCAGAGATCTGTCTGAATCTCTGTGAGTTCAAAGCCACACTGGAAACAGCCAGGCAAGGTGACACACACCTTTAATCCAGGAAGTAATGGCAGGAAGCAGAAAGGTATATAAGGCGTGAGGACCAGTAACTAGGCACGTTAAGCTTTTAGGCTTTTGAGCAGCACTTCAGCTGAGATTCATTTGGATGAGGACTCAGAGGCTTCCAGTCTGAGGAATTGGCAAGGTGAGGTAGCTGTGGCCTGTTCTGTTTCTCTGACTTTTCAGTGTCTACCCCAATACCTGGCTCCCCAGTTTTTTTTTTATTAATAAGACCTTTTAAGATTCATGCTACATTTCCCAGCTGTCAATCCTGTGAGCTACAATAATCACTAACCTGGCAAGACACACCCATTGGTCCAGTAGTGGCACAAAATTCACAGAAGTGACTAAACATTTTCAGACTGGATCTACAGCCCACTCCACAAAATGAAACCCATACCTCGCACCATCACCAGGACCAGAACCTGTGGTTAGATAGGCCATAGGTTCTAGGAGAGAACCCACTACTGTTATTCTGCTAAATTGTCACAATGTTAGATGGACTCCTTATGGCTTATTGTTATACCCATATATTAGCGTATCTCGCAGCCCTCAGCAGAGAAACTTCTGTAGGTGGATTTTTCTTCAGGCTGCCAGCTCACAAAAAAATTATATGGAGATTTCTTATTAACTATGAACACTTGCCCTACAGCTTAGGCTTGTCCCACTAGATCTTATGACTTAAATTAACCCGTTTATTCGTCTATGTGTTGCCACGTGGCTCATGGCTTTTCCCTCTCCTCCTGAATGTCTTGTTCCCTCTGTGTCTGCCTGGCGACCCTGTCTTTCTTCTTCCCAGAGCTCTCTCTGTCCAGAAGTCCCTGTTATACCTCCTGCTATTGGCTATTTAGCTTTTTATTAAACCAATCACAGTAACACATCATCACATAGTGTAAAGGAATATTCCACAACAAACTTCTCTACGCAGTAGATGATTCACACAGAGCCATACAATAGGTCAAGATGCTGAGAGTAAGAGACTGTGGAGTGCTCATCCCTGAGTGGGACATCTGTGCCACACCCCTCCTCCCAAGGCTCAGGGGTCATTGCAGAAGAGGGGGTGGAAAGATTTTAAGAGCCATAGGTGATGGCTGACTGCAAGGAAACCGTGTCGTATGGACAGAGCAGGGCAGTTGCACATATGAATTCACAGCAGTGGTGGTGGCCTGCCCAAGGCCTGCATAAGCACAAGCCAGACAAATCCCAGCAGGAATAGAGAATATGTTCACAGTGTCCCACCACAGTGAGCTTCTATTGCTAACTGATATGGACAAGGAGAGTCAATTTTCTTTAAGGGTGCAGCGTCTAGTAGGTAGACTATGCTCCAGTAGATGTCCACACACCCAAGAATACATGGGTAGTGTGTATGGGGCTCATGGGTTAAAATAAATGAGGACAACAAAGTTGAGTGGGTAGGAAAGGGTGGGTACCATCTGGGAGGAGTTGGAGGAGGAGGGATGCATATGATAAAAATACATTGTATGAAATACCAGAATTAACAATAAAAAAATGTGGATTTTAATAACTAAGATATCCTAAACATAAAAATACAGTCATTGAAAATAAAAAAAAAACCCTTTCACTGGATGGAATAATAGTAAGCAGCACTTGAGAGCACAAATTGGAAGACAGATTTAAGCATCTCATTGAAAGCATGGTACAGGGAAATAAGGAGACCTAAGAGGTTTACCAGTCTGGAGAATAGGAGGAGATGCTCCATCATAGATCTAACAGCATCAAAGAAGCACGGGAATATTTAAATAAGAGAGTATTTGAAGAATGGTCACTAAGTTTCCAGGACTGGGAAAAAGAAAGATGAATCTGTACATTTGAAAAGCATTCTAAATCCCAAGGAGAACAAATAAACTGTAAGCCAGGCCATAAAATTCCAGAATGTCAAGAAAAGAGAAAAATCTTCTAAATGACAAGAGATAAAGGGTGGCCTTTCTGCAAAGAAATGGCAAGCTGACTGAGAATGTGCTTCGTGGCAGCAGCAGCAGCAGCAGCAGCAGCCAGAAAACAATAGAGAGCTACCCTCAAAGTTTTGGGGAAAATGAACCATTTATATAGAATTCTATTGTCAACTACAGTATCATCTACAGGCAAAATAAAGGCATTCTTTGTGTGTGTGTGTGTGTGTGTGTGTGCGTGCGTGCGTGCGTGCGCGTGCACGCGCGCACATGTAAGTGCTCATGGATGCAAAGGGCTGATGAATGTATTTCTCAATTACTCTTCATTTTGTTTTTTTGAGACAAGGTCTCTCACTGACCCCAGAGCTCACCAATTTAGCTAGGCTGGTAGGCCAATGTGTCAGGGATCCACCTAGCTCTGCCTCCCTAGAGCTGAGGTTATAAATGCTCTTCTGTGTCCGACTTTTTATATGGGTGTTAGGGATCAAACTCAGGTCTTCATGCTTGCATGGATCAACTGAGCCATCTCTTTAGCCCAGTTGTCAGACATACATATTCTAGTATGGTTTACCCATAGCACCTTTTGAAAGAACAATCATGGCATTCAATTCCACGTGAATGAAAATGAACTCTGCATGGAGAGATATTGAAAGCCGCTGGTAGCAAAAGTCCATGGAGTATACAGCAGTGACAACTAGAGCTCAGAAGGTCAACGTATCAGAACTAAGGGTTCTGTTAGAGGAAACCATCATGCAAGGCATTACGGAATTACTGCCTTTTGAATGAACTGGCTGTCTCTTGTTGTAAACTTCTTGTGCAATAGCATTTATGATTCTCCCCATTTACCGTGCATTTCCATGTTATGTGTACATGTAATCTCACGATTGCATCTCAATCTTATGGGCACACATAATTGTGGATACTCTAAAAGATGGTTTCTTATTTAACTGAACAATTTTTAAGAATAGAAACACACTAAAATGTGCTTCATACTAAGTCTATTGTTCCATGTGGACTGTAGACACTTAGAGGTCTTGTATAAAATGTGCTTCATACTAAGTCTATTGTTCCATGTGGACTGTAGACACTTAGAGGTCTTGTTCTCCATCCTTAGTCACTGACAAGGTAAATACTGGCCAGACAAAGTGTCTTCGTAGAACTTTCACAGAGCAGAATTGCAGGTGCCTGGCCTTGTTAGATCAAAACTCTTCAGAAGAATTATAGCGAACCAGAAGTGATAGTGCAGATGTCTGGCCTTGGTATAGCTTACTCCTTCAAGAGATCAATAGCACCTGGATTGCCCTAAGCGCCCTCCACCAGCACCTCCCCACTCTGATTCAAATAACAGTTAACACTTTGTATTTATTTCTACACCAGTTTTTAGTGCAGGATTTTAGGCTCAATAGACTAATTATATACAGGTCCTGAGATTCAGGTGACTAACAGACAAAGGCTGTTAACTGACTAACCATATCTGGATATTATTAATCACATAAAATAGTACATGTATTCTTTACCTTTTCCTTAAACCTCTCATTGGTTTCTTTCCTTGTAACCCTTGCAGCTATCCCTTTAAGAGAAAGATAGGACTTTTTTACACCTATAGCTGTTGTCAATCACCAGTGAAGCTGACCAAGTCTTTGCCAGGTGTGACTCTTATCAGAATACTTGTCCCTGAGAGTTTACTTTGTAGTTTTTACTAACAAGTTGTTAATGAATGGATAGATATATGCTTGGGGGAACAAAGATGAGAAGAAGATGGAAAGGACCTAGATAGATATGAGAGAACAGCAAGAAGAGAATTGATTGAGAAGAACAAAGATGAGGACGGAGATGGAAAGAACTAGGTAGAGATGAGAGAACAGTTGGAAGGGACTGAGAGCAGGAGGGACTGAGAGCAGGAGGGACTGAGGGCAGGAGGGACTGAGGGCAGGAGGGACTGAGGGCAGGAGGGACTGAGGGCAGGAGGGACTGAGAAGAGCTAGGATGAGAACAGAAAAGAAACTGTTGATAGAATGGACTTAGAATACTGAAGTGAATGGACTAAAGAACTCAGTGTGCTTAGATTCATTTGATAGCCCTCAGATTAGAATCCTCAGCTGGTGGTTACTCTTCCACCGACCCTGGCAGAAAACAAAGACTGGACCTATTATATATTTCGGTGAAGAGAGTACAAGGTGCAGTAGCTACCATGACACACACACTGCATCAAATGCACTTGTAGCTTCCTCCTTGGCACAAGTGTGAGAATGATGCCTATGATACTTACTTTTAGCTGTCAACTTGACACAGCCTAGAATCACCTGAGAAGAGAGTCTCAATGAGGAACTGTCCAGATAAGGCTGCCTGGTGTTTCATGCCTGTGAGTGATTTTCTTCATTGGGTTAACTAAAGTGGGATTACTAACCCTGAAAGAGGGTGGTACTATTCCCTGGGGTTTATTTCTGAACTATATAAGAGTTGAAAAGCAAAGCTGGGCATAGACGTGCATGTGTTAATTCATCTCTCTGCTCTTTAAAAATGATTTTGCTCTCTTTTGTAGTTTATGGATATAACTGTCTTGCCTGCATGTATATCTGTACGCATGTGTATAGTGCCCAAGGATGCCAAAGAGGACATCAGGCCCCCTAAGACTAGAGTTACAGATGGCTGTGACCCACCGTGTGGGTGTTGGGAATTATACTCAGGTCCTTAGGAAGAGCAGCCAGTGCTCTAAACTGCTGAGTCAGCCATTCAGTGCCATTCTCTCTGCCCTTAACTGGCTGTGACTAGCTGTTCCAAGTGCTTTTGACACTTGACTTTGCCACAATGATGGACTGACCTAGAATTGTGAACTAAAATAAATTCTCTCTCCTCTAAGCCATTTTTTTTTTGGCGGGGTGGGGTGGGGGGCTCAGAGTTGTTTATCACAGCAACAAATGATGATGCCAGTCTCCTTATAACCCAGGAAACTCACCTCTCAAATGTCAATCAGATTAAGTTTCATGAGATACCAGCACATTTAAAGAGATTTTAGTGCATCCCATAATATGTTTACAAACTTCTAATATGATGCAGCACATTACACAGAACATATCAACAGGTGCACATGAAGCAATTTTAATGCATTTGATAATGTAAACTGGCTATGTTGATAATAGTGGTCAAACATTTTTATTTTGTTTTTCAATGTTGAGGATCAAACCCAGAGATTTAAATATGCTAGGCAAGTTCTCTATAACCAAGCCACATCCACAATCCTAAAGTGGTTTTTATTTTTAAAAAATTAGTATTTTTGGAAAGTAGGGAAACATAAAAAAAAACCCGAAACAAATATTCATCTAACACTTCTGCTACTACCAAGAAGTAAAATGTTATCCTTTTCTTATATTCCTTGAAGACATTTTATGCATTTTTGCAGTTGGAAACATACTATAATTTTGTTTCTTACCTTTTTTCTTAGCATTGTCCATTATCAAATTCTTTAAAACATCCTTCTTACAGCTACATAGTATTTCCATAGTATAAATGTAGTATGTTAACTATCATTAGATCTGTAGATATGGTACTTCAAATATTTTCTATATCATAAAACTGGTAAGTCTTTTGGATTATTCCCCGAGGAGAGAGTCCCAGACCAGTGACTTTTGGGCCACCAAGTCTGTGTGGTGTGTCTCAGTTCCTCATTCTTTGTAATCTCTGATACTGAGGGTTAGCTGTGGTTTCTGTTTTCTGAAACAGTGCTCTTCTGCTCCTCCTGTCTCTCTGTCAGCTTTCTATCATGTTCCTGGAGTGAAGACTTAGTCTCTGTCTACACTCCACTGATATTAGCTGAAGTCTCAATTGTTACCCAAAAGCTCTTCGGACACTTTGCCATAGGTTCTGAGGACTTGAACTCTGTTCCCGTGAGACTCATGCCTCCTAGAAATGTCCAATTCAAATTATTCACAAAACAGGATGTTCCCACTAACCAGCCTTCCCTCTGATTTCCCTATTTCTGTATATGGCATTGCAGTGTTTCTAGGGCTCATCCACGGAGACATCTCGAATTCTCCCCACCTGGTGTAACAGTGATATACTGAATCAATAGCTCTCCAGACTTCTTCTGCTTTCTCCCACTTAAAAAAATGGTTTCAATATCATCTCTGCATGGGTTATTGTTATCTTTTTTGAAAGTAAAACAAATTAAGGTGTTTTTAAATTATTATAAAAATATCAATTTTGGAATAGAAGTGGCAAGTGTATAAAAACTGACACTTTAAAAAACAGTTTAATATTTTCTTTTGTGCTGCTCTTAGGTTGGTGGTCTGTCCTCTCTACCTATCAGATGTGGGCTACATCACCTTTTTTATTCTTTTGCATTTTTAATTGTTTCTATTTTCTTGCACTGAAAAAATATTAATTCTCAATAGCAGTCTATTGTATTTATTTTATCCTATAATATAAAGAGAATAATCCCCAAATAACAAAGCATATTACCTTGTACAATAAACCTGGAAGTTAAAATTTGTTTTTCCTTTTGTCTTTAGACTGTATTGAACTAATGTAATGATATATGTAGTCCTGTGTCTGAAATCATTGGAGATAAATATATTTTGGGTATATGTTTGGGAAGAGGTATACTTCAGCTATAAATTTTATGGAGTTGTGCTAGTTATCTCAAATAGCTTTTAAATTATATGATTGCTTTTAAATTATCTTATTTTCATGGCTGGTGATGCCTCCAGAGGTGGCTTTATTATACAGGAATGTTTTAGCTATCCTGGGTTATTTGTTTTTCCATATGAAGTTGAGTATTATTCTTTAGAGGTCTGTGAAGAATTGTGTTGGGATTTTGATGGGGATTGTATTGAATCTGTAGATTGCTTTTGGTAAGACTGCCATTTTTTTTATTATGTTGATTCTACCTATCCATGAGCGTGGGAGATCTATTCATTTTCTGATATCTTCTTCAATTTCTTTTTTCAAAGACTGAAAGTTCTTGGACTGAAAGTTCTTGTTATACAGATCTTTCACTTGCTTAGAGTTACCCCAAGGTATTTTAAATTATTTACGGCTATTGTAGAGAGTGATGTTTCTCTAATTTCTTTCTCGGTCCATTTATCATTTGTATATAGGAGGGCTACTGATTTTTTTTTTAGTTACTCTTGTATCCTGCCATATTGCTGAAGGTGTTTATCATCTGTAGGAGTTCCCTGGTAGAATTTTTGGGGTCAATTATGTAGACTATCATATCATCTGCAAATAGGGAAAGTTTGACGACTTCTTTTCCAATTCGTATCTCCTTGATCTCCTTTTGTTGTCTTATTGCTCTAGCTAGAACTTCAAGTACTATATTGAATAGATATGGGAAGAGTGGACAGTCTTGTCTTGTTCCTGGTTTTAGTGGAATCGCTTTGAGTTTCTCTCCATTTAATTTGATGTTGGCTGTCAGCTTGCTGTAAATTGCCTTTATTATGTTTAGGTATGTTCCTTGTATTCCTGATCTCTCCAAGACATTTGTCATGTCGTGTTGGAGTCTGTTGAAGGCTTTTTCAGCATCTAATGAGATGATCATGTTTTTTTTTTCATTCAGTCTGTTTATATGGTGGATTACATTGACAGATTTTCGTATGTTGAGCCATCCATGCATCTCTAGGATGAAGACTACTTGATCATGGTGGATGATTCTTTTGATGTGTTCTTGGATTTGGTTTGTCAGTATTTTATTGAGTATTTTTGCATCAGTGTTCATGAGGGAGATTGGTCTGTAATTCTCTTTCTTTGTTGCATCTTTGTGTGGTTTGGGTATCAGGATAACTGTAGCCTCATAAAAAGTTAAGTAGTGTTCCTTCTGTTTCTTTTGTGTGGAACAGTTTGAAGAGTATTGGCGTTAACTCTTCTTTGAAATTCTGGTAGAATTCTGTGCTGAAACCATCTGGTCCTGGGCTTTTTTTTGGTTGGAAAACTTTTAATGAGTATTTCTATTTCCTTGGGGGTTATAGGTCTATTTAAATTGTTTATCTGGTCTCGATTTAATTTTGGTATGTGGTACCTATCCAGAAAATCTGTCCATTTTGTTAATAAATAAAGTTGCCCGGGGGTCAGAGCTATTAGCAAGCCATAGGAAAGCAGGGCAGTGGTAGCGTACGCTTGTAATTCCAGCACTTGGTAGGCAGAGCTGGGTAAGTCTCTGTGTTTTCAGGGATACAGCCATTATTGGATACACATGCCTTTAATCTTAATACCAATCATGGAAAACCTGGAGGCCTATACAGACAGGCTGTGAGGAGGCGGTCATGTGGTTGGGTTTACAACCAATGAGAAGGCAGGACAGGAACTCTATATAAAGACTTTAACACAGGGGTAGCTCTGGTTCGGAGAGGTAGGACCACTGCAGGAGGAAGGGTAAGGTTTTAGCTCTTAGCTCTGACCTCTTGGCTTTCTTCTTTGCATTGGTTCTGTGTTTATTATTTAATAAGAAGGTTGGATACGCCGGGCGGTGGTGGCGCACGCCTTTAATCCCAGCACTCGGGAGGCAGAGGCAGGCGGATCTCTGTGAGTTCGAGGCCAGCCTGGTCTACAGCACAAGATCCAGGAAAGGCGCAAAGCTACACAGAGAAACCCTGTCTCAAAAAACCAAAAAAAAAAAAAAAAAAAAAAAAAAAAAAAAAAAAAGAAGGTTGGATACATCTACACCATTTCCTTTAAAATTTTCTAATTTTGTGGAGTACAGGTTTTTGAAGTATGATTCTCTGTAATTCCTTGTTGTCTGTGGTTATCACTCCCTTTTCATTTCTGATTTTAATTTGGGTGCTCTCTTTCTCCACCTTTTGGTTAGTTTGGATAAGGGCTTGTCTATCTTGTTGATTTTCTCAAAGAACCAACTCTTTGTTTCATTGATTCTTTGTTCTCTTTGTTTCTATTTTATTGATTTCAGCCCTCAATTTGATTATTTCCTGGCATCTATTCCTCCTGGGTGAATTTGCTTCTTTTTGTTCTAGAGCTTTCAGGTGTGCTGTTAAGTCGCTAGTGTGAGGTTTCTTCAATTTTTTTTATGTGGACATTTAGTGCTATGAATTTTCCTCTTAGCACTGCTCTCACAGTGTCCCATAACTTTGGGTATGTTGTACATTCATTTTCATTGAATTCTAGGAAGTCTTTAATTTCTTTATTTCTTCCTTCACCCATTGGTGATTCAGTTGAGCATTATTCAGTTTCCATGGGTTTGTAGGCTTTCTGTGATTTATGCTGTTGTTGAATTCTAACTTTAAGTCATGGATAAAATACAGGAGGTTATGGGTTTGTAGGCTTTCTGTGATTTATGTTGTTGTTGAATTCTAACTTTAAGTCATGGATAAAATACAGGAGGTTATTCCATTTTTTTTTTTTTTGTATCTGTTGTGATTTGCTTTGTGACTGAGTATATGGTCAGTTTTAGAGAAGGCTCCCTGGGGTGCTGAGAAGAAGGTATATTTCTTTTGTGTTAGGGTGGAATGTTCTGTAGTTATCTATTAAGTCCATTTGAGTCATAACATCTGTGAGATCCCTTATTTCTCTGTTAGGTTTCTGTCTGGCAGACCTGTCCACTGGTGAGAGTGGGGTGTTGAAGTCTCTCACTATTGGTGTGTGGGGTTTGATGTGTTAAATCACCTTAGGTAATGTTTCTTTTACAAATGTGGGTGCCCTTGTATTTGGGGCATAAATGTCCAGAATTGAGACTTCATCTTGATGGATTTTTCCTGAGATGAATATGTAATGTCCTTCCCAATCTCTTTTGATTGATTTTAGTTTGAAGTCTATTTTGTTAGTGATTAGGATAGCTACACCAGCCTGCTTCTTAAATCCATTTGAATGGAAAGTCTTTTCCCAACCTGTCACTCTGAGGTAGTGTCTGTCTTTGAAGTTGAGGTGTATTTATTGTATGCAGCAGAAGGATGGATCCTGTTTTCCTATCCATTCTGTTAGCCTGTGTATTTTTATATGCGAATTGAGTCCATTGATATTAAGGGATATTAATGACCAGTGATTGTTAATTCCTGTTATCTGTTGGTGATAGTGTGTGGTGTACTTCCCTTCTTTGGGATTTGCTGCTATAGGGTTATCTATTGCCTGAGTTTTTGTGGGCTCATCTAACTTCCTTAGGTTGGAATTTTCCTTCTAGTGCTTTCTGTAAGGCTGAATTTGTGGATAGGTATTGTTTAAATCTGGTTTTGTCTTGGAATGTCTTGTTCACTCCGTCTATAATGATTGAAAGTTTTACTGGGTATAGTAGTTTGGGCTGGCATCCATGGTCTCTTAGTGTCTGCATAACATCTGTCTAGGACCTTCTGGCTTTCAGTGTCTCCATTGAGAAGTCAGGTGTTATTCTAATGGGTCTGCCTTTATAAGTCACTTGGTCTTTTTCCTTTGCTGGTCTTAATATTCTTTCTTTATTCTGAATGTTTACTTCTTTGATTATTATGTGGCAGGGGGACTGTTTTTGGGGTCTAGTCTATTTGGTGTTTTGTAAGATTCTTGTAGCTTCATAGACATTTCCTTGTTTAGGTCAGGAAAGTTTTTTTTTTCTGTGATTTTGTTGAATATATTTTCTATGCCTTTGAGTTGGTATTCTTCTCCTTCTATCCCTATTATTCTTACATTTGGACTTTTCATGGTGTCCCAGGTTTCTTGGATGTTTTGTGTGATGACTTCTTTGGCTTTAGTGTTTTCTTTGACTGACAAATCTATTTCCTCTATTGTATCCTTGATGACAGAGATTCTCTCTTCCATCTCTTGTGTTCTGTTGGTTGTGCTTGCATCTGTAGTTCCTGTTCATTCAGATTTTCCATTTACAGCATTCCCTTGGTTTGTGTCTTCTTCATTGCTTCTCTTTCATTTCTTAGGTTTTGAACTGTTTCCTTCACCTGTTAGATTGTTTTTTCATGGTTTTCTTGACTTTCTTTAAGGGATTTATTGATTTCTTCCAATTTTTTGTTTGTCTTTTTCTCAATTTCTTTAAGGGAATTTTTCATTTCCTCTTTAAAGGTCTCTATCATCTTCATAGTTATTTTTAAGGTCGCTTTCTTCTTTACATTGTGAAGTTCAGATCTTGCTGTTGAAGAACTATTAGGTTCTTGTGCCATATTGCTCTTTATGTTACTGTATTTTTACACTGGCATCTACCCATCTCTTCAATTGGTGCAAGGGTCTGTGTCTAAGGGAGTTTCTCTTGGTCCAATCTGTGCTGGCTCTGTCTGTGTCTCAGGGGGCCACTGTAGGTCCAATCTGCACTCTTGGTCCAATCAGAGTTGGTGGGTTCTGTGTCTCAGGGAGCCGCTGAGGTCGCAGGGGAATGGGTGGTTTTGGAGTAGGGAGTGGGTCTTGTAGACTGCAGGGTCTGATGGGGGTTGTTGGTGGGGATGTCTGCCTGCAGTCTTCCCTGTTGGCCTGCATCTGGGGCAGTGATGGATGAAGGTAGGGGGGTATGGGTTGTGCCTTGGGGGCCTATATCTTAGAGACAGGGCTTTCAGGCTGTTAGTTACAGTTTTCAAAGGTGAACTTTATAGATGACAGTGTAATGTCACAGTGTTAAAAGGTTGGATACACTTTGGTCCACTTCTCAAAGCACAAATCTCAAGTGGACTGACAAGAGAGGGGTTGTGATTTGTAGTTAGTGGTGACTGGTTAGAAGATCAGTTAGGGGCTGGAGAGATGGCTCAGAGGTTAAGAACACTGACTGCTCTTTCAGAGGTCCTGAGTTCAATTCCCAGCAACCACATGGTGGCTCACAACCATCTGTAATGAGATCTGGCGCCCTCTTCTGGCCTGCAGACATATATGCAGGCAGAACACTGTATGCATAATAAATAAATAAATCTTTAAAAAAAAAAAAAAAAAAAAAAGAAGATCAGTTAGACTGAAGGTGAGGGTGGCTGTGAGGATGCTGTGTGCATCCTTTTTACAAGGCTTCTTAGACATTTTTTTTCATTCCAAACCTCTTTAAGCCCAAGAAAATGTCACACCACCCCATTATGTATATAGGCAAATATGAATAGGTATGCAAATCAAATGTTTACTGACAGTAAGTCATATATTTATCTTAAAAATTCTTTTATATACATATAATTGTAGTATTTATAATGACAAAAATGAATTCACATACACAAGATAGATATACTTATTTTTTACATAAAAATTAAATCCTGGATATTTTAAACTGCAGGACAGAAAAGCTTCAGTGTTTTTCAGAGTTGATAGATATTTTGATTTTATGATCATCAATGTTGAGAAGGCTATTTCATATAAATATGTCTTACAGAAGGGTAGAAGTATGTTTAGGGCCATTTCAGAAATTGCTGGAAATTATTCTAATCCCAAGCTAAGATACAATTAATGAGTTCTCACCAAACTCATGTCAGAAATTTAAACAGCAATTTTAAAAATTAAAGACTCTAATACAATACAACCAAAGATATATGCATTTGATACTTACATGCTGAGGAATGAGGGTAGGAAAATATTAGAAGTGTTTGTTTTCTATAATTGAACCATATGCTTCTGTAAGGGCAGAAAACCTTGTATGAAGAGTGAAGACACCTGCAATTCATAACATACAGTAGTCTTGTATCTAAGCCATGGTGCTTCAGGAATTACTGTGTGGTGTAAAGGCATACATATATCACTGTGTGGTGTGAAGGCATGCACACATCACTGTGTGGTGTAAAGGCATGCACACATCTCTGTGGTATGAAGGCAGGCATCACTGTGTGGTGTGAAGGCATGCACACATCACTGTGTAGTGTGAAGGCATGCACACATCTCTGTGGTATGAAGGCAGGCATCACTGTGTGGTGTGAAGGCATGCACACATCACTGTGTAGTGTGAAGGCATGCATGCATCACTGTGTGAAGACAGGCATCACTGTGTAGTGTGAAGGCATGCACACATCACTGTAGTGTGAAGGCATGCACACATCACTGTGTGGTGTGAAGGCATGCACACATCACTGTGTAGTGTGAAGGCATGCACACATCTCTGTGGTATGAAGGCAGGCATCACTGTGTGGTGTGAAGGCATGCACACATCACTGTGTGGTGTGAAGGCATGCACACATCACTGTGCGGTGTGAAGGCATGCACACATCACTGTGTGGTGTGAAGGCATGCACACATCACTGTGCGGTGTGAAGGCAAGCATGCATCACTGTGTGGTGTGAAGGCATGCACACATCACTGAGGTGTGAAGGCAGGCATCACTGTGTGGTGTGAAGGCATGCACACATCACTGTGTAGTGTGAAGGCAGGCATCACTGTGCGGTGTGAAGGCAAGCATACATCACTGTGTGGTGTGAAGGCAAGCATACATCACTGTGTGGTGTGAAGGCAAGCATACATCACTGTGTGGTGTGAAGGCATGCACGCATCACTGTGTGGTGTGAAGGCATGCATGCATCACTGTGTGAAGACAGGCATCACTGTGTAGTGTGAAGGCATGCACGCATCACTGTGTAGTGTGAAGGCATGCACACATCACTGTGTGGTGTGAAGGCACTCATCACTGTGTGGTGTGAAGGCATGCATGGCAGGAAGTAAACACATCATGTTCAGAATCCAGGCTGCAATAAAGCTGTGGGATGCCACATGAGTCAGCACTAAAAGAAACACCTTGGATCTGGTGTGCATTGTATGTTGCATATTCAGAACCTTTCATTTTTGTAAAAATTTTACTGTTCCCATATTTAGTAAAAAGAAAAACCACTTCTCTGTAGTTATTACGTGTAGTTCCCACTTTCTCAACCCAGTCCTAAAGCTGTGGTGTGCCCTCTCTTCCACCGTACCTTCCAGTCACACTTTACAAAGAGTAAAACTTGCCCCCAACCTCAGTAGTATGTTTCTTGTGAAGATAACCATTGACCTAATTAGCAAACTGAACACTTTCCTGACCTGCCTGGTCCCCCACTTTCGCTAAAGCCATTTTCCATGGTATTTTCTCCTACTAATCTGGGCTTTCCCTCCATACCATGTAATTTTCTTTCCTCTCATACACTAAATGTTACAACTTCCATGATTTTAACTCTCAGTCATCATTCAATCCTTCAGAGGCCAGTAGTAGTTGTGACTCTAAGCTGAGGCAGCAAAATGGAGAATCAGGCCAACCTGTAAACATAGTGCCTCAAAAGACTAAAAATTAAAAAGTTAATCATTTGTAGGGGCTGGAGAGTTGGCTCAGAGGTCAAGAGCACTTGCAGAGGACCTGGGTTCTGTTCTCAGCACCCACCTGGTTGCTGACAACCATCTATAACTTCAGTTCCAAGAGACCCTACACCTGCTTCTGACCTCCGTGACACCAACCACACACATCCATGTAAGCAAAAGCATATTGTACACATTAAATACATTTAAAAATTTAAGGGTTTTTTAAATTAGTCAGTAGTTCCTTAGGACTTGGACTATGGTCAGGGTTCTCTTGGTTGTAAGAGAAACTCAGTGATAAACATAAAGGTGATTTGTAGATAGATCTCAGGACTCCAAAGTAAAGCAACAAGTCAGGACATATAGCACAGCTTCTTAAACTGGGGGTAGTTTTCCGTCTTGGGGTCCTGTGACTAAATACGGGAACAGCAAAATTTTTACAACAATGAAGGGTTCTGAACATGCAACACACAAAACTCAATTCAAAATTAAATGCACACCAGATCCAAGGTGTTTCTTTTAGTGCTGACTCTTGTGGCATCCCACAGCTTTATTGCAGCCTGGATTCTGAACATGATGTGTTCACTTCCTGTCATGCATGCCTTCACACTACACAGTGATGAGTACCTTCACACCACACAGTGAATGATCAAGGAGGCTGCCACAATTTATGAAAGCCCCTAGACAAGTAAGCTCCAGCATCTTTAGGTTCAGTTGTTCTCTGTGCAGCTGTCCTCAGGGAGCATATATCTTTGCTACTGAAAGTGCAGTCTACTGACCTGTTGTAGAATATTATTTTAAGGAGTGTTACTTTTGTTTATGTTACATTTGTTTAACTCTGTGAAGCCATGTTACTGTGCCTGTGTAAAACACCTGATGGTTTAATAAATATCTGAATGGCCAATAGCAAGGCAGAAGAAAGGATGGGCAGGGCTGGCAAGCAGAGAGAATAAATAGAAGGAGAAATCTGGGAGAAAAAAGGAAAAAGAAGACAGAACAAGAGAACAAGGAGAGGAGGATGCTAGGGGCCAGCCACAGATTAAGAGTGAAACTAAGGTATACAGAAGTAAGAGAAAGGTAAAAGCCCAGAGGCAAAAGGTAGCTGGGATACTTAAAGTTAAGAAAAGCTGGTTAGAAACAAGCCAAGCTAAGGCCAGACATTTATAATTAAGAAAAAGGCTCTGTGTATTTATGTGGGAGCTGGGTGGCAGACATCCAACAGAGTAGAAAAAACATTTTGGTGTTGCAACATGGGGCGGTAGAAACCTGAACAACACTGACCAGCATTGTTGTCACCACTTAGGTGTTTGTGAGACAGCCAAGTCTTGGGTCCCATTCCAGAACTACTGATCAGGACTCACTTTTAAACAAAAATTTCAAATGCTTCACATGTTCATTAAGTTTAAAAAACACTGACTGGAGGACTACAGATGGTTCAGAAGTGAAGGGAACTTTAACTCTACAGAGGACCTAGGTTTGGCTCCCAGAACCCACATGGCAGCTTATAACCATCTGAAACTCTAGTTCCAGGGGATCCAGTCCCCTTCTGCCCTCGATGGGTACAAGGTATGTACATATATAATGTACATGTAGGCACTCATAAACCTAAAAATAATCTTTGTTTTTTAAAAAAGAAATACTTAATAGATTGATAAGGGGGTATGTGATCATCCATGATTTATTTATTATAATATTGCCTATAATATGCTAGGAGAAATAAAAATCAATGTTCAGTCTGTGATACTCCTAAGCATGTAGACTCAATACATTTCTCCTCTTTTAATCTAGAATTTAAATTCCTTCCCACATGATTCATAATCCTCTACACTAAGTGGTAATTTCATGCTACACCCTAAGTGTTCTCATTTTGTGGGCTCAATCTATAGTATATCCTCATTAGCATATTTAGCGCTAAACATTGTCCTTATGTAAAACAGGTTGTTTCCATAATCTAGTCCAGTTGGTGTGATTCTGAAAATTTAGCACCTCCTATTCTTATCAACACAATTTAAAAGTTTCCTCAGTTGATGGTTAATCTTATTAACTTGTTGAGATTTAAAATTACCTCGGAGTCAAATCTCTGGGCATTTCTGTGAAGGATTTTCTAGACTCAGTTAACTGTAGTAGGGAGCCCATCATAACATCCAGCTCAAATAAAAAGGAGAAAGGGGGTGATCACGGGCTTTTGTCTCTTGCTGCTTCCTGACTGTGGCTGCAACAAGACTAGCTGCTTCAAGCCGTCATAGACTGCGCCCTGGAACCGTGAGGCAAAATAAACTCTGCCCTTTAAAAAGCGGCCTTTGTTAGGGTATTTCTGTCATAATGACAAGACAACTAATACAGAAAATTGGGACCAGGAGTGGGGCTGTGGCTGTCATAGCCTGGGCATGTGGTTCTTAGGCCTTTGGAATAGATTTGTAAGAGAAATGTGTGAGAGTTTGGGACTTTGGGTTAGAAAGACTCTTTGAGGTGCAAAGAGCTTAATGGGCTGTTCTGGTAGGAGTTAAGAAAGACGTGGATAGTGGACGTCTGACTTCTGAGGTACCAGAGGAGGATGGGAGCTCTGGGGAACAGGGTAGGTGACGTTCGTGTTATATTCAGGCAGAGAATCAAGCTGCATTCTGCACATGTCCCAAGGAAGTTAAGCGAAGTGGAATATAAAAATAATTGATTAGTTAGGCATGGTGGAGTACACCTTTAATCTTAGCACTCAGGAAGCAAGGGCAGGTGCATCTCCAGGAGTTCAAGGCCAGCCTGGTCTACACAGAGTTCCAGTCCAGTCAGGGCAGCAGATCGAGACGCTGTCTCAAAACATTAACAACCCCCCCCCCCTCCAAACCACCAGCACCACCACCAAAGTAAAGCAAAGCAAACAAAAAAAAATTGACTGTTTGGCAGAGGAAATTTCAAGGCAGGCTAGCATCAGCCTGTGCATGGTTTTTGTTCATCACATTTATCCTGGTCTACAGTAACAAAGAGCAAAATGTGGGCAGAATTTGTATTTAATGTATAGTTTGTAAAAAAAGAAAAAGAAGAAGACTGGGCAAATTTGTGTTGCAGCTGAGGCACACACTAAAAACAAGGCTTAGTTGTTCAAGAGAAATCCTCTGCTCTTCACTGGGATAATAGAATAATGAATGAGGGCAAGACTCCACATGTCAAAGGCACCAGCTTTTTTTGGAAAACAAAAATTCATTTGAAAGTGGAGAGCCCAAGATGAGAATGCCACTGGAGGAGGTCCTTGCTTCTGGAAAGCACCTGCCTAAGGAAGCCCCGTGGTTAGCAAGAATGGGCTGCTGTAGCTGTGGTCCAAGGACGTAAGTCTCCATCCTGAGCTGACAGTAGAACTTTGAAGTGCCATCTAATCTGGCACTAGTTGGGTAGGCATGTAAGATACAAGACTGAAGAGAGATCATGGAGTCTTATACTGTAGTTTCAGAGATCAACTGTGTGGTGATATTGTGTCCCCCAAAATATTGTGCACCCCAATAAACTTATCTGGGGTCAGAGAACAGAACAGCCACTAGATATAGAGGCCAGAAAATGGTAGCACATGCCTTTAATCCTAGCATTCCAAAGGCGGAGATCTGTCTGGATCTCTAAGTTCAAGGCCACACTGGAAACGGTCAGGTGTGGTAACGAGCCTTTAATCCCAGGAAGTGATGGCAGGAGGCAGAAAGGTATAAAGGCGTGAAAACCAGGAACTAGCCGGTTAAGCGTTTAGGTTTTTGAGCAGCACAGTTCAGCTGAGAGGCATCCAGTCTGAGGAAACAGGATCAGCTGAGGAACTGGCAAGGATTCATGCTACACAACTGAGCCTAGGCAATCTTGCAGAGTTGGAGTCCCTGAGATGCTGTTGTATGAAGCTATGAAAGTCAAGTCCAAGCTGCAGCAGAGACCCCCAGGGTGCTGGAGATGCCAGAACCATGGGATGTCTGCCAAAGATGCATGCATGGAGTGGAGCTGACTTGGGAGTGGCGGTGAGGCTGGAGAGGCGGCTAAGTGGTCAACAGCTCTTGCTTCTCTTACAGAGGACCCGGCTAAGTGGTCAACAGCTCTTGCTTCTCTTACAGAGGACCGGGCTTCACTTCCCAGCACCTCTGTGACAATTCACAGCTGTCTGTAACTCCAGTGGAACTCCATTTCCAGAGGATCCAACGTCTTCTGGTCTTTGTGGGCCCTACATGCATATATGGGGTACACTTCCATATAGCAGGCAAAACATTCATGCACAAAATTAAGAAATAAAACTTCCTTTTAAAGAGGTTCTTTGTGTTCTGCAGGCATCAGAGCAGGAGGGACAGGACTACCTAGGCCTTTTAGAGCCCAGAAGATTTCATCACGAGCTCTGGAGTTGCGAAATACGATGTTTGCTCTGCTGGGGTTTGGTCTGCTTGGGTCTGATCTTTCCTTATTTCTCCCTTTTGGAATGAGAAGGTTCACTCTGTGCCATCATATGTTGGACCTACGTAATGAAGTTTTTGTTTTACGGGGGCTCACAGTTAAAAGATTGCCTTATTCTCAGAAAAGACACTTTGGAATAGTATTGGGACTGTCAAAGATTATGGGGACTTTCAAAGTTGAAATAAATGCATCTACATTATGGGATGGCCGTGATCCTATGGAAACACAAAGCAGAAGGTAATTATTTTAAAGCAAGACTGTTGGAGTGTCAAGGTGACAAAGGGGAAGAGTTGTGAAGATTAATTTTGTCAAACGGATGGAATTAGAATCACCTTGGAGACAAATCTTCGGACATGTCTGGGAGTGATATTCTAGATTAAGTTCACTAAAGTGGAAAAACCACACTAACTTCCCAACCAGATAAAAATGAAAAAGGGAGCCGAGCCCTAGCCTTCCTCTCTCCTTGCTTCCTGTCTGCAGATGCAATCTGCCTGCCTGCCTCGGGTTCTGCTGCCTTAAATCCCCTGCCCCAGGTTCTGCTGCCACGATAGGCTATGAAACTGTGAGCTAAAATGAACCCCCCCTTAAGCTGCTCGTGCAAGGATATCGTCACAGCCTAGGACAAGTATCTAATACACCAAGAGAGCACACCACAAAATTAGAAACATACATGGCATGCCTTAAATTTATACTCGTTAACCATTACCCCACTAGTCAGTACTACCCAGAGTTCCCTCATATGCTACTCTGGCCCTTCCAAATCTACCTCCACTCCTTTCTTCACAAATATTCCGTATTCTGTAGCTGGCTGTATTTGCTCGGACCCATAAGTGTTTCTGTGTAGGGTAAAATATCTATCCTACCATTTTACCTTTGGATCATAGCTTCTTAATGTGAATAGCAGGGTTTTGTTTAAGATAAACAATAAGCTTCTTTTCAGTTTTAAAATTCTTTGATTTCATGTATCATAGCCAAATTTTCCCAGAATATATGCTAGAAAATTAGTTTAAGTAAAACGAATCTCTGTCTCTCTCTCTACACACACACACACACACACACACACACACACACACACACACACACACACACACCTCTTGTATTACAAACGGGTTTGTCTTGCTTTTTTAAACCCCCTTCTTTGTGTAAAGACAAACTGAAATCCTTCAAAATGAATTAAGTCACGAGAGAGAAAGAGTGAAAGCTTGAGCAAAATTGCCTTCTAACGTTAATATGGAACTGAGCCCCAGAGACCATGTCAGTGTCAACCCGATCCTGCACATACCAAGGGGGGACATCCATGTTGGTGGGCATTTTCGTAGTGTCCTTTAGAGAGTACCCCTCCTGTGGTTTAGACTTCCACCAAGACCAGGATTTCCTCTGACTGTTGTGGGTTTTGTTTTAATGAGCCGGTGCTTTCAAGTATTACTGCCCACAAGGCCCAACCAAGTCAGTGGTCTAAGAGGCCTGGTCGAAAGCCATTTATCTCCTCCGGAATCAAGCTAAACCGGTCCAAGAAGGCTTGAGGCGAAACCGCGGAGGTGGCCCAAGGCGGTTGGAAATGGAACAGGAAGGGATTTCAAACTGTTGCTGGGAAAGGTGTCTGCGCTGTGACAGCTCCTGGACAGGCCTTTGATGCGCTGTCTGCCTCCCACGGCCAGGCAGCGCTGGATCATGAACACCCTCTGCACTCTGGGGCGTCATCCTTGCCCCCGGCCAGGTCCCCTGGGTACCCACCCGGCCCTTCCCCCTCCCGCCTCTGGGATCCCGAGCTCCCACCCCCCTCCCTCCCTTCCTTTCCCCAACTCCATCCCCCTTTCCCTTTTCCTCGGCCCCCCTCCCTTTTCTCTCTCAGCCCTCCCTCCCGCCCAGCCCACCCCGGGTGCGTTCTCACTCCATCTTCCCAGGCGCACGTTCGCGCGCTCCCGCTGCAAACGCCTCCAGCGCCCTCCTCCGTGGGCGGTGCCGCGGGCCGGCTGCGCGCAGGCGCGCTGAGCGGGCGGGCGGGCGGGCGCCGGGGAAGGAGGGGGCGGGGCGGCGGGGGGGAGCGCTGGCGGGCTCCGCGCAGGCGCGCGCTGCTCGGCTGGGCACGGCTTGGCGCGGGCGTCTTTCCCTCGCTCTGCCTTTGCTCCCGGGCTCCTTGCAGCCGTAGAGGGGGGCCGGGTGCTCGGCTGCACCATGTTTCTCCACTCCGTCAACCTCTGGAACCTGGCGTTCTACGTCTTCATGGTGCTCCTGGCCACCCTGGGGCTGTGGGATGTCTTCTTCGGCTTCGAGGAGAACAAGTGCAGCATGAGCTACATGTTCGAGTACCCTGAGTACCAGGTACGGCCCTCCCGCCTTCCCTCCCTCACCTGCGCGCTCGCGGGCTCCTCCCGGGCTCAGCCCCGAACGATCCCGGGTCGCGCAGCCCTCCGGGCACTTGAAGCCAGTCTCCTGCCTCGTGCTGGGTAGGGCGTCCTGTCGTCGCCGCGGCCCCTTCGCCCCCCATTCCTGGGCTCCCAGATCCCGGACCCCGACTTCTAACCCGCTGGGCACTGCGTGCCTCATCCCCCCGAGAGCTCCAGCCCGGTTCCTGTCCCCAAACCCGGTTCTTCTCCGACCCTCCTTTGCTTGCAAGGAGATGAATTCTCTTCGCGCCCAGTGATAGACATGTCAGATTTCGCTTTTTCTGGAAAAAAAAAAACCAAAACCCCAGCGTGTGCAGAGTTGCCAAGGCTGATTTAAAAAGAGGCTCTGGGTTTTTTACCTCTGGGTGAAGTGAGAGGCTGGCCTGATGAATAATTAAACCGAAAACTATTCAGTTCCTTCCTGTGGAGATTTTTTTTTTTTTTTTTTTTTTTTTTTTTTTTTTTTTTTTTTTTGTGGATCCACCTGTTCTGTAGGTTCGGAGTCCGTGGGTGTGTGTACCTGGGTTTTCGCATGCCTCCGAACAGCCAGTGACCTGCACAGTCTATTAAGATATCTATTGTAATCAGTGGCGTGCGCAATCTGGTTCGTGGTTATTTTGTTTTCTCACTGGGTTTCACAGGATCTGCCTCCCCTCTCACCGCCCCCCACCGCCTCCGTGTCAGTTTGAACGCTTTCAATTAATTGCTTCATTTGTTCTGCGTAGTAGAATCTAGAATTTCATTCATGACCAGCTGTAGAGAGAGAGATGATGACAAATTGCACAGCTGTCCGGAGAAATTTCCCTCCGGCGAGATTTTTCTTAGGATTTCTAAATGAATCTCTTAATTCTGGAATATCTATTATAATAACTCCTATACACTGTACATAATAGGTTTTGATAACGTGCATTCTTAGTAGACTTGTAGGATCATAGCTGATTTTTTCTGTAGGATGAAGAACGGAAGTCAGGGTTGCTTCTGTGTACAGGTCCTTGTAGAGGGGGCCTGTGTGATGCTGCACTTACTTACATTCAGAAGCTGAGGTTTAAATTGCTGAAGAGTAGCCTTTCCCATGGATATTCTAGTAAGAGAATTCTTACCTTGATTTTTGCATCCATGGTGATGAGGGAATGGGAACATTGGATTTCAGAGGCTACTGGAGATTTTAACAAGTTACTGTTAATTCCTAAGCTAATAAACTGATGTGATGTTGGTTCATGTGCATTCGAATCTTAATGGTTAAATATATGAACTTTAGTCTTCTTAAACTGGAAATAGAGTTCATTGTAATTTCCTTTTATGGCCTACCATTTAATAATTTGGAAACTCACAATAGATGGAAGTAGGCCACTTAGCACTATATTAAATGAACACTTTGGTTAAAATAAATCATTTTGGAGCAATAGCTTCCATTTATTTTTAGATTTCCCATAATCATTGAATCTATTTTAATATTTGCAGTAGTAGAAATTGCCATCCTTCACGTCAGGAACAAAGCATATGGACCTCACAGATGCATCTCCTGCCTCGTGAAACTGACTAGAAAGAGAAAATTAGTGTCGCTAACACAAAAGAGCTATTGGGCTTCTTTTTGTTGAGCAGTGGGTATTTAGTTATTTTGGTTCAAGTTGCCTTTTTGGAGTTTGACACTTGTTAATTTGTGAGTACAGTAATAATCACAGTGGTAGAGGTTTTGGCACACATTTTTAGCAGGCTTTATTATTAGTCCTTTTACTTTGAATGAGTTGTGTTATTTTACAAACAGAATTAAACACTACCTATAGAAATGAGGCCTTTTGAATAAATAGTGAGATTTTCAGATAGTTGAGCTCACTGAGATAAGAGGCAAATGGTTTTCCTATGAGTAAAACTGTTGTAAAGATAGTTTGTATGCTGCCTTTAAAGTAGCATTTTCCGCACTTTTCTAATTGTTCACAGGTTGATATCCAGGAGGTGCATGTCCCACTCACTGCATTTCCATCTTTCTTGAGGCCTTCTCTTTTTCTTTCTTTTTTTTAAGTGCTCATTTGTATCTTTCTTAGCTGGTCAGCAGAAAACGATAAATGGCATTTCTCCTTTTTTTTTTTTTTTAAAGTGAGAGAGGAATTTGGAAGTCTGCAGAAATGAACTTTTATCTCTACTCATCCTTTGCCTGTAATTTCCTGGATGCTCTGATTTGGAGTTAACTGATAGTCTCACAGTTAGATCTTAAGTCTACGCCATCACCTAAAGCTTCTTGCCTTATTACGCCGGTTAGGGTGAAAAGTGTTATCGGGCTGCACATTGTTTGAGGCTAATTGTAGAATCTGAGGAGAAATACCCGGGTTGTCTCCTCTTACGTGCTCAGTTGACTCTTCATGTATGTGATCTAATGATTGCTCTCTGAAAGGAAGTGTTGATGCTGAAAACATAAATCGCATTTTAAAATAAAGCATGTTGATGTTAATTTAGACAGTCATTTATTGAATGACTAGGTGTATTTGGCAGGAGGGAATTAGTGAAAAAGCCCCTATGCCTTTAATGTATATATTTTAACAAGAAGAGAGACAAGACTATAAAAATCAGTTATAGTTTACTGTAGCAAGAGACTCGTACAAGGCTCTTCAGAGAAGAGAGAGAATAGACATGTTTGTACTGGTTTTCAAAGGGTTTTGAAAAGGTGTGAATTGAGAGGCTGAAGAGATGGCTCAGTGGTGAAGAGCTCTTGCCGAGAGCCTGGATTTAGTTCCCAGCACCCACATGGTGACTAACAACCATACTTATCTCCAGTTCCAGGGGACTCAGACACCCTCTTCTGACTCCATGGCACCATGCAAGCAAAACATAAAAACTAAAAACTAAATGAATCGGGGGCAGGGTGTGAATTTGGACATACAGGTCATTTGGTTAGCATATATAGAAAGGGAGGAAGGCCGCAGGACGTATTGTCTGATCAGCATTTATAATATTTTACTATTGATATAAAAGGGAGAAAATAATCTATAAACATATTTGCCTGTATATATCCAAAATATTTGACAGCACACATAAGTTGACTAACATTAGCTGTCATCTGGCATGGGGGAACTGGATAGCGAAGGATCATGGGTCAGAGGCGTTCAATGCCTAACCTTTGGAAGTTGAAAATATTAAAGTATATTAAACACAATTTTTTTTGGGGGGGGGGTTTCAAGACAGGTTTCTCTGTGTAGCTTTGCACCTTTCCTGGATCTCACTCTGTAGCCCAGGCTGGTCTCGAACTCACAGAGATCCGCCTGCCTCTGCCTCCCGAGTGCTGGGATTAAAGGGGTGCACCACCGCCCGGCTTAAACACAAATTTTAAAACATGTCATGTGTAAGTTATGAGAATGAGGTAGATATTGGGATCAAATTTTAAAAGCTCCCCTCTCTAAAGTCTCAATTATTCATGTGTCCAGTATGGAAACACATGAGGTATGTGTTTTATCAAGACATTTTGGTAGCAGCATGGACTGGATTGTAGCAGAGAGATTAGGACAAGAAGAAAGGCCTGTCTGACAGGTTATATTATGTGTAAGTGTTTTCCTCTCAGTTTTCATCAAGCAGGAGACCCTAGAACTCCCTTTAGGAGTAGCCCCAGTCAAGGACTGAGAGCTGCTAGTAAGAAGCTCTTATAATGTCTGCATTTATTTTGACTTTTTTTCTTTTTGGTTAACTCATGGTTACCAAACTTTTATAATTCTCATTTACAAGTGAAAGATAGACACACACACACACACACACACACACACACACACACACACACACGAACCTTTGCTTGCTTGCTTTCTTTTTTTTTTGGTTTTTCGAGACAGAGTTTCTCTGTGTAGCTTTGAACCTTTCCTGGATCTCACTCTGTAGCCCAGGCTGGCCTCGAACTCACAGAGATCCGCCTGCCTCTGCCTCCCGAGTGCTGG
Source organism: Peromyscus californicus insignis (assembly GCF_007827085.1). Classification (NCBI taxonomy): domain Eukaryota; kingdom Metazoa; phylum Chordata; class Mammalia; order Rodentia; family Cricetidae; genus Peromyscus; species Peromyscus californicus. The sequence goes on along the minus strand of NW_026294514.1, from coordinate 8,495,422 downwards.
GATTAAAGGCGTGCATCAACACCGCCCGGCGAATCTTTGCTTTAAGTCAGCATTCCGTAGCAGTTGAGGGGTTGTTAGAACACTTGTCTCTTGGAAGGGGTGTAAGTTGGTAATGAGAACAGCCTGTACTGAGGTGCAGTCGGACAACACAGCCAACAGGGTCAGCACCACGGAGGCAATATTTAGTGTAAAGGTCACTGGTCTTCATTAAAGGTCTATCATGTGTGAGAGTCTGCTTATTTTAAATTATCCATATACATAACTTATATTAAGCCATTTTGCTGTGCCTCTTCATGCTCTTTTTTCTCCTCAGCATCCCTTCCGTGTGCTCACACATCTTAAGTCTCTTCAGTAGCCTTTCCTTTTGTCTTCCTGACGCTCGCTATGACTTGTACTCTGCCTGAAGATGTAGTTTTGCCATTTGCCTGCATTTCTCACCATTCATATTTTCCTTTCTTTCCCCTCCCCATTCTCCACGCTCCATCTCCCCTACCTTTCCCCCACCTGTATATTTTTAAATATGTATATAGTGTTAATTTTTTCATGCAATTAATATTTTTATAACAAAACTACCCATACGATAGTATGTTATGAAATATGCCAAACATATTGTTCTGCCTTTTTTGTCTCAGAGAATTATTTCTTTTTAGATATATTTGATAGTTTCTTGTTTTCTGAATTAATATTCAACTTAACTCAAACTTTGTCTACTAATCTAAAAAGTAATGATCTATTATGCGTGTGCCATTGCATCAAATTGTGTTCTTATTTGGGAGCAGTTAAGGAATCATTTCTTTATTCTGTTATGTTTTCTTTTTGCTTGATTTGTATCCCAATAAATAAAAATATTGCGTCATTTCATTTTTGCTTGCATTCTGCATAATCATTATTGGAACTAGTTTGACTTGAAGGACCAGTGTGCTTATAAAGCACGTGGTAGAGTTGGCATTTCTGTATTTGGTGTATTGAGAAGATAATGAAAGTGCTAGTGTGTTAAATAATAAGCACATAGTAGTCCTGTAGGTGCCTCTGTGGTGTAGTTGGCCCAGATTATGGTAATATACTCAAGGAAATATTCTGGAGTCAACACCAATGATTAGAATTCTTTAGAATTCTTTTTTATTCAGCAGTATTAACAACATTTACAGTTTCTGAAATTCAGATGGTAAATTTTTTTCATCAAGTGTATATATGTTTACAATTGCTAGATTATTAATGTATTGATATCTGTTTAAACCTATGATTCAGTATAATGGTTTGTTTTTAATTAATTCTATTATTAAAAAGAGAAAGAAAGGAAATATCAGGTATGGTGATGTACTCTGTAATTCCCAATACTTGGGAGACAGGGGTAGGAAGGTGAGGAGTCAAGACCAGCTGAGCCTACACAGTGAGAACCTGCCTCACAGGGGGGTGGGAGCAGAAGAGTTCACACCTGCCTCTGGGGGGGTGGGAGCAGAAGAGTTCACACCTGCCTCACAGGGGGGTGGGAGCAGAAGAGTTCACACCTGCCTCACAGGGGGATGGGGGCAGAAGAGTTCACACCTGCCTCACAGGGGGATGGGGGCAGAAGAGTTCACACCTGCCTCAGAGGGGGATGGGAGCAGAAGAGTTCACACCTGCCTCACGGGGAGGTGGGGGCAGAAGAGTTCACACCTGCCTCAGGGGGAGGTGGGGGCAGAAGAGTTCACACCTGCCTCACAGGGGGATGGGGGCAGAAGAGTTCACACCTGCCTCACAGGGGAGGTGGGGGCAGAAGAGTTCACACCTGCTTCAGGGGGAGGTGGGGGCAGAAGAGTTCACACCTGCCTCACAGGGGGAGGTGGGGGCAGAAGAGTTCACACCTGCCTCACAGGGGGATGGGGGCAGAAGAGTTCACACCTGCCTCACAGGGGGATGGGGGCAGAAGAGTTCACACCTGCCTCAGAGGGGAGTGGGGGCAGAAGAGTTCACACCTGCCTCACAGGGGGGTGGGAGCAGAAGAGTTCACACCTGCCTCACAGGGGATGGGGGCAGAAGAGTTCACACCTGCCTCACAGGGGAGGTGGGGGCAGAAGAGTTCACACCTGCCTCACAGGGGGGTAGGGGCAGAAGAGTTCACACCTGCCTCACAGGGGGATGGGGTCAGAAGAGTTCACACCTGCCTCAGAGCAGGTGGGCGCAGAAGTTACATCTTTGATAGACGCCTACCCTTTGAGGAGGACATTAAGGCCTGGTTATGTTGTGTTGAAAAGAATTCTGTATTCAACACATTAGGATTTGCAAAGTAGCTTAGGCTTGCTAACAATTCATGTACCTGGTCCACGATTTGAAACAGATGCTATTAATTCAATGGAGTGTTTGTGGTGAGAAGAACGTGCATATCTTGATCAAGCCTTGGCTGTAAGGGTCAGATTATTTTGTTACACCGTCACAGTTAAAACACTGAGGGGTCAGACAGTTTCACTGTCACACAGACTTACTGGGGCTGTGGAGGTGGCTTAGTAGATGAAGGAAGGGTTTGCCTGCAGTCGTGAGGCAGGCTGGAGTTGATCCCCAGCACACAGGTCCGTCACTGGGCATGGCAGTCTGTGCTTGTAATCCCGGCGCTGGGGAGGCAGAGGAGCCAGGCAGTCTAGCTGAGTCTGTGATCTCCAGGTTCAGGAGAGATCTTGTCTCAAAATAAACAGACAACGTGGAGAATAGTTGAGAAGATACCCCGTGTTGACCTCTGGCTTCCACACTCACACATGTGTGTGCACACATCATAAACACACACATGTGAATGAACATGTGTGCACACACAACAGCTAGAGTATTTAGGGGGCCTACTTTAGAAAGTAGTTTAAAATGGCGAAAAGAATTGATTTGATCATGGAAAGCTTTTATCGTCATTTTAAGTATAATTGATAACTGATTCTAAATTAAATGCATTTCCAACTATATTTACGTGAAACTTCCTGACGTACACCAGTGACATGTAGCCGTTGTCAGGCATTATTTTGACCAGTTGGCATTTGTTAGAATTCCTACTATATGTGTTTTATGCTTTTATGAAGGTTACACCATTCAAGAGCCACATAATTTAAGAATAATCCCGTTTGGGGGCTGGAGAGATGGCTCAGAGGTTAAGAGCACTGGCTGTTCTTTCTGAGGTCCTGAGTTGAATTCCCAGCAACCACATGGTGGCTCACAACCATCTATAATGAGATCTGGTGCCCTCTTCTGACCTGCAGGTATACACGCAGGCAGAACATTGTATACATAATAATAATGAAAAAAAGAATAATCCCGTTTGAAAAAATGATAGAACTTGTTTTGTGCATCGAGTGTGGTTTATATCATTGGTAATATTTTTATATCGCACCATTTCAGAGTTCTTTAATTTACCTTTACATTGAATATGAGTTGCATTAATGAGTGATTAAAATGGATTTATTTATTTATTTTCTTTCTATAGAAAATAGAACTTCCAAAGAAATTGACAAAACGCTATCCAGCCTATGAGCTATATCTTTATGGAGAAGGGTCATACGCTGAAGAGCACAAAATTCTCCCTTTGACAGGAATTCCTGTTCTCTTCCTTCCTGGCAATGCAGGAAGTTACAAGCAAGGTAGGTAGTAGAAGGAAAAAGTTAAAGCTGCGAAATTCAGTTCCAGACTTGGGATTATGTGCGTCCTGCGTGAGTCACATGGGATAAAATAAAAAGCTTACCCTGCTAAGTACTGTGTCCTACCTCCTGAGAGAGCCATGGTATGCCGCTTCCTTCGAGAGACAGCACACATCAAACATAAATGGGAAAGAAGAGTTGGAGAGTACTTTGCAAAAAATGAGAAGAGTCAGAGGGCACAGGTTGGGTGACTAGATTATGCAGGTGTTCAGGGATAGCAGAAGGGTTTATGTTGGAAATGAAGTTACACAGACAGGAACCTGAAGCATTCATCTCCCTATAAATGTGAGACCAGTCTCCTTCCTTGTGGAGACTTGGAGCAGTATGGAGGGGTTACAGAACAGTGGGGAGAACAGAAGCGATATGTTCAGGTTCCAAATTCAGTGCTGGCCTGGAGCATGTCAGGAGTCTCTGGCACAACAGCCAGGCACCCCAATCGGTAAGTCATTTTGTTTACAAACAACATCTGCTTTGGTTCTTGTAAACATTCCAGGAATTGTTAAATAATGAACCCACAATTGTTTCAACGTGTTTGGCGATTACTTATGTGGTGTATTTTCATCTACAAAATACTTGTGGAGTATTTGTCACGAGCCAGGGAGTACTCTAGGTATTAATGATCCAGAGTAGAACAAGACAGCAAGTCCCTCACTCATCAAGCACATATTCTTCTTGGGAAGACAGCCATCAGTGGATGTTTCAGTGATATTAAAAGCTACAAGAAATAAATACATAAACCACTGAGGAGGCAGACGGTAAGTAGTAGGAAAAAGACCTGTTTAGATGAGGTGGTCAGGAAACACCATGGCGAGGAGATGGTATTGGAGGAGAGCGTGAACATTATTGTCTGGGGAAGTCCCTGATGCAAGAATATATGTTCGGTGCTCCAAGGACCACTCTGGCTAGAGAAAACAAAGTGAGAATGGAAAGCTGTGGCCTATGCATAGGATCTGGGAAAGCCTGAATATTTTTTTGAGAAGGATGTGAAACATGGATGCTTTGGGTAAGCAATTATATAATCTGATTATTTTTGCTAACTATCATGTTTGAAATGATACATACATACATTTACAGTTATTACAAAGTGAACTTATAGAGAACTAAAACTTCATTGAAGAAGCAGAAAATTGCCAGCATCCTGGAAATTCTACATGTCCCTTCATGATTAAAGCTTTCTCCCCTTACACTCACATATATTTCTACAATTCTAACTCCAAGGTAGTAATTTTCATAAATTTTCTTTATAGTCTTAATGCCTAGGTGTGGATCCCTAGTATATTCTATTGATTTGTGGGCATTTTTAACTTTATAATGTATAATCATCCAGTATATATTCTTTTGTGCCTGATTTTTTCCACTCTGTTTTGTCTGTAAAAGTCTCTGAAGTTACTGTATGAACTGTAAACTGTCCATTTATTTAACACTATAGTGTTCTTTTGCATACTTTTTATAAAAGGTAATTTGTATAAATTTTGTATAAAAAGTAAATTGAATGTTTACCTTTATTGGCAGTTATAAACAATCAGTATCCTTCTACACACATCTTAGAACACATAAGTTTCTGTACTTGTATCCTAGGAGTATTGATTTCCCATCACAGCTTGTCCATATCCTCTTATCTTTACTTATTCCACTGATTTATATTCTTATAATTAGCATATGATACTTCCCTTTGTGCTACCTCTTTGACAACATTGAAATTGTGGAATTAAAATTTTAGCAAATCTAATAAATATGGATTACTTTTTGAAAGGGACCACCCACTTTGGCTCTGCTTTGAAGAGAACATGCTATTATAGGGCAAGAGTGGAAGCAGAAAAGATGCTGAACATCGTTGGTCATCAGAGAAAGGCAAATCAGCCTGAGATGCCATTCCCTACAGTGATGCCTGGAGATAGCTATGATAAAAAAGACAGACAGCAGCACATGCTGGCAACGATGTGGGGACACTGGAATCCTCACACACTGCTGATGGGGAGGTGGGGAGATGCTGCAACATGGCTGGATCTCTCAAACATCCTAAGAAGTGACAGAGGCACTCACACAAATCCACATCACAGGATTATATCGTGTATATGAAATAAATATACATGATAGGCAAATTCATAGACAGAAAGTAAGCCAGCGCTCATTAGGGAGTAGGAAGAGAAGGAGAATTGGAGGGTGACCACCCATGGACAAAGGATTCCGTTTTTTGAGGTGTTTGAAATACTAGATTTGGAATGGCAAACTAGTGTTTATTTTTCTTTTCTGCTAAAGCATACGCTACAGTTTTACGTCACTTAATGTAATCACTTCATACTAAAGTTTGTTAGAGGATTTATAAGATGGGCAGTAAGACGAAAGGAGGGCAGGCAGAAGGAAGATAAAACGGGAAGCGGGGAGCTCAGGCAAGCAGTGGTGCTTCGGTCAGGAAGGCAGTGATGGGATGCTGAGACCTTACCTAGGCATGTGTTTGGAGGATAGACCATGGCAGAGTAAACTCATGGGTTAGATGTCATGCGTAAGAGAAAGAAAAAGCATGCATGGGTGGTGAACACACATGTCTTACAGGAATCTTTTTACTTAAAATCCTCCATAAATGTGACAAAATTTCTACTTCACGTTCCTTCCCCTGCTGGCTCTCAATCTTCCCAGACAGAGGGACGCAAGTCAAGACTGAGTGACCTGTTCACTTTTTTTGTTTGTTTACCTTAAAACACGCCTAGGAAAAACAAGGCGTATAGCTGCGAGATTAGTCTGTTCTTTTAATTGGGGTGTGTGTGTGTTTGTGTGAGACAGTGTGTGACAGAGACAGACAGAGATTAGAGATGGTGTGTATGGACGTGTGTAGGTGGAGACCAAAGGTCACCACTGGCTATGTTCTTTTATCGCTCTCCAGCTTTGCTGCCTTTTTCTTTCTGTTCTCACTGATCCTGTAGCTTCCAGATTTACCTAGACATTCGGCCAGCAAACTTCAAGGATCCTTCTGCCTCTGCCTCCCCAGTGCTTGGCAGTGTGTGCCCCTGTGTGCTTGGCTTCCACATGGATACCGAGATCTGAGATCAGGGTCTTCATATTTGAAATGCAAACACTTGACCAGCTGAACTGCTAAATTGATGCTGTGAATGTGCATCACACTGAAGTACGTTGTTTATATTCATGATAGGGTTATTTATTAAAAACTTCTAAACAGCTTGGTGGTGGTGGCACATGCCTTTGATCCCAGCACTCCAGAGGCAGAGACTGGATCTCTGAGTTCGAGACCAGTTCCAGGACAGCGAGGGCTACCCAGGGAAACCCAGTCTCGAAAAAAATCGAAGCAAATCAAAGCAAAACCCTTTGAAACAAAAGTTGGACAAACTTCTGTACTGTTCTGTGAGCGAGCTCCTTCCTCTCTCCTCTGCAGTTCGTTCCATTGGCTCGATTGCACTTAGGAAAGCAGAAGACATTGACTTCAAGTACCACTTCGACTTCTTCAGCGTGAACTTCAATGAGGAGCTGGTGGCATTGTACGGTGGGAGTCTTCAGAAGCAGACCAAGTTTGTTCATGAATGCATTAAAGCCATTCTCAAGCTCTACAAGGTAGGAGGTGAACGTGCAAGTCAGTAGGGTAACCCGTCAGCAGTGTCTTTTTTTTTTTTTTGGAACAAATTTGATTTTAAATAATATATTTGTTTATACTGAAGTTGAAAATACAAAAATGGGCTCTTTTTTTTAAAGTTGTATCTTTAATGCTAGTTTAAAGATCTAAGTTGAATTTGCAGTTTCCTGGTTCATGGAGAGATCCTGTCTCAGAAGATAAGGTGGAGGGCCAGTGAGATGACTCATGGTTGAGGCACCTGCTGCCCAGCGTGACGACCTCCGTTCAGTCCCTGGAGCCCACGTGTTTGAAGGACAGAAACGGCCCCTCTCCCCATGGGGTTCCTCATACTCACGTGTACACACGTGCCAAACAACAACAGATCAAAAACTAGAATGATGAAATTGCTGTCTTTTCAATAGATTTTAGAGGAAGGCGTTTTATCAGGGATGAAGGTGGACGTTTTTAAAGACTTTGAATTTCATCCTAAGCCTCTGCCCCTAAAAGAAAGACATTTCATGGTGATAAAAGGATCAATTCATCAAGAAAACAAAACAATCATTTGTATGCATCTAATTCTTCCAAATTCACAAAGCAAAATCCAGTAGAGGCAAGGGAAGAAATTAGCATTGCTAGAACAATTAAGTCTAGTGATTTCAGTACTGTCTTCCCAATTATTAATAAAGAAGTCAGTAAAACTATGGATTTGAGCACTATTCACCAGCTTTTGTTATATGATGCTTGTTAGTAATAAAAGAATACTATAGCCGGGCAGTGGTGGCGCACGCCTTTAATCTCAGCACTTGGGAGGCAGAGGCAGGCGGATCTTTGTGAGTTCGAGGCCAGCCTGGTCTACAGAGCGAGATCCAGGAAAGGCGCAAAGCTACACAGAGAAATCCTGTCTTGAAAAACCAAAAAAAAAAGAATACTATACTCAGCAACTATAGAAACATATTCCTCTTCTAGTACACAATGACCATTTACTAAACTGTCTTCTATGCCAGGCCATATGCTGGTTCACAGATATTAATAATCTTCAAAGTATTAACACCATGCAATATATTTTCTGAAAATAGCAAAATTAAAAGTGAAAATATATTAAAAAAATCTTCTGTTACTTACAGATTACCCAAAGTTTTGAAAAAGTGAAATTTGAAGATACTTTGAACTGAATTAAAATGAAAACACAAATCAGAATTTATAACATTTTATACATGCACAAAATTGTTAAATAATAGCTTATAAGATTAGGTAATGATTAAAAGAAATACTGTTTTTAATTGCTTATATTAGAAAAGAATAAGATTTCAAGTCAGTGGCTTAAGCTTACAGCCTTTATAAGCCGGAGAGAAAAGAAAGTTAACAAAGCATGGAGAATAAGGAATCATGGTGAAAGCAGAAATTAAAGAAATATAAAACAACAGAAAAACTAACTTCTGCCAGTGGTTGATTCTTCAAAAAGATCAATGACTTGGTAAATTATGGCTAGACTGATTTGAAAAATGAGAGAACAAAGTATCAATATCAGGAACTAATGATGGTATTTTTCTACAGAGCCTACCCTCTACACATGTGAAGAGGGTGATGAAGGAATGTTATGCACACTTTCATACCTGTAAATTTAATAACTGAAACATATAAATTCCTTGAAACATAATTATAAAACTGACATAAGAAGAAACAGAAAATCTGGATAGCCTTGTATCTGTTATCTGTCAGATTTTTTTTTTGAGTTTGTAATTGAAAATCTTACCATAAAGAACAATTCTAGTTCTCATTTAAGAAAAATTTTAGTAAATTCTAGTCCTCATTTAAGAAAAATTTTAGTAAATTCTAGTCCTCATTTAAGAAATAACAAATACTGATTTTTACAACAACAGCTTTCAGAAGAATAGAGAAGGAAGCAGACTCAGTTTTTAGTTCAGCATAGCTCTGACAGTAAACTAGACAAGGACTTAAAAAAAAGATTACATAATTCCATTTTAGAGAACACAACAGACATTGAAAAGAAACTAGAGATATTCCTCATGATCATACATACGTAATTTTCAATCAAAATCCAGACTACAAAATTCGACAATCTGGGAAAAGTGTGATATGTCATGACCAAATGTAATTTATTGCAAAAATACTAAACGAGTTTAATATCTAAATATAAGTCAGTTTAATTCACCGTAGGATGGTCTTTGCAGCTGTAGGAAGCCATTTGACCACACCAGCACCTGTCTGTGGCTTAATGTATAGGAAAAGGAACATGATCTCAGTGTAGGAAGAATAGAAAGTAACTTTTTTTTTCCCAAGACGGAGTTTCTCTGTGTAACAGTCCTGACTGTCCCAGAACTCACTTTTGTAGACCAGGCTGGTTTCGAACTCGGAGAGATCCGCCTGCCTCTGCCTTTCGAGTGCTGGCATTAAAGGCGTGCGCCACCAATACGAGAAATTAGCTTTCTTTTCCTGAGGAATCATGAGTCTTATGAGAGAGAAAACGATCCTCTTTAGGTACAGGTAATAACTGATAAAATTATTTATCAGATAAGATAAAGAAATGCCAACCACAGTAAACAAACTTTAATGTTACATGGTAGGCAGTTTATTATTCTTTCTATTTTTGTTTTGGATTTTTCTAATGAACACATTAAACTTATAACACAACTAATAAATATTTTGAAGATGAGATACTGACAGAGATTTCTGTTATGAGCAAGGACAGTAAGAGCTGAAGGACAGTTGAGTCTCATTGAGCGGGTAAGATAGAGTTATGGAAAAGAACGTTCTGGGTGGAGGAAAACCTCATTCATCGTAAGAGTCTAGGTAAATACAGCAATGTAGAAAACCAAAAAGCGGCTGGGATGGGTCAGGTAGATTGAAGAGACATATGGACAATTTTAATTTTCCCCCCTTTTAGGTAGGGTGGTATGGAAAACCACTGGGCGAGAAGTGACACATTTCTTACTTAAATTTTAATAGCCTCATTGTGGTTATTTTAGGATATAAGGTGGAGGGGCGTAAGGGTGGAGGCAGGGAGACTAGGTGGGAGCCTGTTGCAGTCTCTCAGACAAGAGCTAGTAGTGCTCTCAGTTAGGTTGGTAGCAACCGAAGTGCTGAGGAATGGACAGATTGGCGCTAGTATTAGAGGCGGAGGCAGCAGGCTTTGCTGGCAGATGGCGGGTTGAAGTTCAGTGTGAAGGAAAAGAAGGGTTAAGGGCGACTCCAAGAGTTTTGCTTGAATAACCGAAGGGACTGAATTGCCTTTGGTAGGACTAGGAAGAAAAGGCTTGGAGGCGATAAAGTCTACTTTAAGACAGGTTGAGTGTGAGGTCCACGAGGTACTCCCCGTGTAGCAATTACGCAACAGGCGTTCAAGGCCAGGGCTCCAGGAAGAGATCCAGTTGAGATTAGTTGGTAGTTAACTGTAAGTAGATGTGTTTACAGCCAGGGGAGTAGAGGAGATTACCAGTGTGGCCAATCTCTGTGTGTGTGTGTGTGTGTGTGTGTGTGTGTGTGTGAGAGAGAGAGGGGGGGGGAGGGAGGGGCACAGGTGAGGAAAATGAAGGAGTACAGCAACCAAAGACTCAAAGCAAGCACCTGTGGCTCAGAGACCAGGAGGTCGGCTGCAGAGGTTGGCCCTTACCACCATCAGCTCTGTCTGGGATCCCAGGACCATCCCCAGGCTGGCTGGCTTGTTAGTGGGATTCATAGGACTCATCTTATACTTACGACTGTCACACAGTGAAAGGACACAGAGCAAACTGAGTAGAGAGGAAAGCGTCCAGCAGCTCTCAGGGGGCGGGGAACACATTCGTACTTCATTGCCTATCAACAATTTGTGGTGTGAGAAGCATTGCCTAAAGGGGTGCTCATGAGAGACTCAGTGTCCCAGGTTTTTATTGGGAGCTGATACTGAATCCATCCACTTACCATAATCCAGAATTCTAGGCTGGAGGATAGCAGGTGTGCCCCATGAACCGTATTGTTGGCATTGTGGGCACTGTGAACTATCTAAAGAGTGGCAAGACTCTTCCCAGACTAGAAGGTCCCAGGCTGCACTCTACAGCAGCCTTTCCTTTAGCTCATCCTAAGGATAGCAGACCCTGGCCTTCTGGGGCCGCTCCATTACGCACAGTAGGCAGCCGACACAATCGTTTTTGTTTGCTTTTGAGGTGGTCTCACTTTTCTTTCTTTTTTTAAAAATAGGGTCAAGAATTTGCCCCCACAAGTGTGGCACTGATTGGTCATTCTATGGGTGGCCTTGTCGCCAGAGCATTGCTTACACTGAAAAACTTCAAACAAGATCTGATAAATCTTCTGGTCACACAAGCCACCCCTCATGTGGCCCCTGTGATGCCGTTAGATCGTTTCATTACCGGTGAGTACTGGTGCATTCACACTGACCACCTCTTGCCGGGAGCTCGTCTCTAGCTATTTCCGTTAGAGTTTTATCTATGTGTCAGACACTCCAGGTGAGATCTGCACTCCCATTCTCTGTGTCCCCAGTCGCTTTCAGTCCTGGCTTATCATTGAAAATACCGTTGGTTTTCTTTTCCCAGCCAGGTGATATGTGTTTGATGATCCGTAGGTATCAGAACTTCAACTATGTTATTCTTGGGAATGACTCTTGTCTTTTAAGAGTTATGGATTTGAAACTTGCCAGATCAGAATCTCACAGTAATAAAATTGAGAGACTTTGTGATTGAAATTGTTTAAATCTTTTGTGCTGCTTCTAATAGTCTTCAATGAGTAGATGTTCAGGGAAAGAATCAAGAACTGAAGATCATGTTTGCTGCCACCCTTTCTGTTGCGGTTTGCACGGTACATGTAGATGAGCCACGTAGTTGAGTTAAAACGATTCCAGATGCACTGAAAAATAATCTTTCAAGATTGAGCCTCTTTTTAAAAATTCTTTTCGTTGTTTTGTTTTGTCTTCTGAGACAGGGTTTCTCTGTGTAACAATCCTGGTTGTCTGCAACTCACTCTGTAGACCAGGCTGGCTTTGAATTTAGAGATCTTCCTGCCTCTGTCTCCCGAGTGCTGGGATTAAAGGTGTACGCCACCACTGCCTGGCTATTCTTCTGTTTTTAATTAATTTAATTTTTTTTTTTTTAGTTCTTTGAGAGTTTCATACAACATGTTTTGATCATATTCACCCTTCTCCTCCAACTCTTCTCTGATTATCTCTCCGCCCCCCACTCCCTACCCAACATTTTGTCTTTCTTATTTTTTGAATCCAGAGCAATTTGTGCTGCCCAAATATTCTTGGATGTATAGTCTTGCACTGGGGAGTGGTCAGTTTACCAGAGGTTACAGTTTTATAGAAAATCTTTTCTTCTCCCAGCAGCTAATAATTACTAGTAGCTCCATGGCTTGGGGTGGGGCTGTGTGCCAACTCCTCTCTCCTTGCTGGGATTCTACTCTGGCTTGGACTTTGTATTGCTCTTATAATCTGCTGTTGAAACCCACTGCAAGTTCATAAGCATAGCTGCCCGCTGTGTCCAGAAGAAAAGGTTTTCTTGTAGTTATCCTCTGCCTCCGGCTGTTACACTCATCCCTCCCCTCCTATGCCGTGATTCCTGAGCCTTGGGAAGAAGCAAGGTGCAGTGTGTATCTTCTCCCTTGGGCTGAGCATTCTGTAGTTTGTTATTCTCTTTACCCTGGCCAGTTATGGATTACTGGATTAACTGGCATCTACTGCAGATAGAAGCTTCTCGAGGTGAGGGATGAGAGGTGCATGGATCTATGGGTATAATAATAAGTCACCAGGAGTCAGTTTGATACTGTGTCTATTTAGCAGCATAATAACAGGCTCTCTCTTAGGGACCATGACCTAGCTAGCTATAGGGGTCTAGCTTAATAATGGTGTAAGGTATGGGTTTCACCTTGTGGAGAAGGACTTAAATCTAATCAGAAAGTTACTGGTTACTCCCATGATGCTCCTGCCATTATTACACCAGTGGGGGTGTCTTTCCAGGCCAGTCATTATTACAGCTTTCAGGGTTCATAGCTGGGTATGGCTCATAATCACTTTTCTCCTCCGGTAGTTTGCGTAGCATCTTTTAGCACTATTAGAGATAGATACAGAGATAGGCAGGAGGGACACGGCGTCCAGGGCTCTATCAGCTTTGAGTTTACCGTGTTCTGTGACTCGGTCATGTGGACTCTTCGGCTGTAGGATCTTATTTATTTATTTTCAGTTCTTCTCTCACGTTTTACATCCCCACTGCAGTTTCCCCTCCCTCCTCTCTCCCCAGTTTCTCCGTCCCACCTCCCCTCTCCCCAGGACCCACCTCCCCTCTCCCCCCCAGATCCACACCCCCTCCGTCTTCCCTCAGAAAAGAGCAGGCCTCCCAGGGACATCAACCAAACACGGCTGCAATAACAAGCTGCAGTAAGACCAGGCACGTACCCTCACATCAAGGCTGGACGAGGCAACCCAGCAGGAGGAAAAGTGTCCCATACGTAGACAAAAGAGCCAGAGACAGCCCCCTGCTCCCTCTGTTAGGAGTCTCACAGAACACCAAGCTACACAACCAAAATGTGTATGCAGAGGACCTAGGTCAGACCCCCACAGGCTCCTTAATCTCTGAAAGCCCCCATGAGTCCCTGTCAGTAGATTCTGTGGACCGTGTTCTTGTGATGTCCCTGACCTCTCTGGTTTCTCTGGTCCTTCCTCCTCTGCAGGGCTCCCCAAGATCTGCCTACTGTTTGGCTGTGGGACTTGCATCTGTTCCCATCAGTTGCTGGATGAAGTCTCTCTGGTCTCTTTGATGAGGATTCTGCTAGGGTCTGGTCCCAGAACACTCTGCAGGCAGGACAAACTAGGTCAAAGGTTTTGTGACTGGGCTGGTGTCCCAGTCCCTCCACTTGAGGCCTTGCCTGGTTACAGAAGATGGCAGGTTCAGGCACTGTGAACCTCATTACTAGGAGTCTTTGCTAGGGTCACTCTCGTAGATTCCACGGGGTTTCCATTGCACTAGGTTTCCACCTTGCCCCTGAAGTGCCCCCCAATTCCAGTCGTTTCTCCCAGTATTTTCTCCCTCCCAGCAGCAGGATCTTGATTTCAAAATAGACCCTTGTACTTGCTTAATAAAGCACACCCTTGAGCTACATTCTCATCTCCCGAAGAATGAATTTTCAGCACTGTCAGGTTGAATTGTTCTAAGGGACACAGTGATCACCTCTGAAACTGCCCCTCCGAAGTGATTCCTAAGTGTAGAACGCTTTTCCTGAGTTTCAGGGAGCTCGGTCTCTTTCTACTTTCTGAATTCTTATTTCATTAAGTCAGAATTAGAATGAAAAAAAAAATACTTAAGTAGTCATGGATTTCAAGTTTTTGAGAGATACACATGACTTTCAGAAGCAGATATCCTGTTTATACTTGGTGGAAATCCTACCTTTAAGTAAGGAAAGTGTTCCTGCACTGGGCCGGCCCTTAGAGGGTCATCTCTGACCATACTCTTCCTCACAGGGTAAGAGGCATGCATGCACTAAGCAGCCTTTCTCCTTGTGGTTCATGTTCTTATTCTCAGCTCATGATTCAGAAAACTAAACCTCCAGATTGCCCATTTGTTTTCTTTTTGGAGAGTGTTCATGCAGCCCACTTCCTGTCCTGATCCTCCTGTTTCCTTATTGCTAGGATTACAGGTTTGCAACACCATGTCCAGCTCATGTGCCCCAAGAAGCTCTTTCCAGGGCCGGTGTGGGCCTCTTCCGTGTCTTTATTGTAGGAGCAGGCACACTGTTGCTAAGTTTTCCTGTGTCCCAGCCAACTGGCCGTCGGGACAAATCTCTCCCCCTTGCGCCCCCCAAATAAACACACAGAGGCTTATATTAATTAAAACTGCTTGGCCATTAGCTCAGGCTTACGACTGACTAGCTCTTACACTTAAACTCAGCCCACTTCTGTTCATCTGTATTTCACCATGTTTCTTTACCTGTGTGCCATTACATGCTGTTCCCTGGATGGCGGGCTGGCGTCTCCTCACTCAGCCTTCCTCTTCCCAGAATTCTCCTTGTCTGCTTATCCCACCTATACTTCCTACCTGGCTACTGGCCAATCAGCATTTTATTAAACCAGTGTACAAAAGCAGTATTCCACAGCAGTGCACAAACACTCATATTGAACTGTGGCAAAGGTGTGGCTCTGCAGTGGAGCTTGGCCATTCACAAAAGGATCTTGAGATGTCTGATAGAATTAGATTGGGAAGACAAAGAAGGAGACCCAGTGATCTGCTCTTCTCTGTCTCATAATCTAGTGCTAACTTTGAAGACCCTGAGAATCCTTAATTTTGACTCTACAAAGTCATCTCAATGGTTAGTCAAGGAAAGAATAGAAAATATTTTATTTAGTAGTTTCATAACTGTTTTAGATTTTAATATTTAGTTTTGTTGATATTTGTCCCAGGTCTTCTAGATGTCAGATCTTGGTAGACTTGGTGACGTCTCAGGTACATACTGTTGAGATCTTTAATGAGGAGAACTTTGCATAGTGAATATTGGAAGGCATGACCGGGATCTGATGGAGTGTGGCAATGCATTCAGTTTTGATGCCGAGAAAAATGAGATCTCCTTCGTCCTGTCTCAGTTTCGTAATCAACATTACAATTGTATTAGTTTTAATAGATGAAGTGAAAACTTGCCTGGAAAGTCATCACTTTAAATTTGCTGCCAGATTTAATGGGTAGAATCCTAAGCCTGAGATTTTCTTCAGACGTGTAATCCTAAAATTAGTATGGCCCTGTCCTGATAGATTGTACTGTAGGAACTTATGTAGTAATGTGTGGTAATGGTTGTCCAAGGCAGGGTTCCTAAGCCTTCAAAAACTGGGACTCTTCTGTGACAGGGAGAAGTATATGTCTTTTTTTTTTTTTTTTTTTTGAAGACTAGTTTATTGGGGGTAATGCACATACAAAAATGGACATATTTAATGGACTCAATGTGATGGGATTGAACAGGGCATTTTCATGGCACTAGCGTCATGGATGTCTACAACTCCTTTGCGAAGTTTGTAAGTTTCTTTGTTATGGTGTGTGGAGGACCGTTCTTGTGAGGTACAGAGCTGTGAACGTGATCAAAGCTGGTACAATTTGGCCTCTTCCTTTACTGACACCTTTAGAATTTGTACTCAGTATTTGTACTCTGACTTATTGCAAATGTGGATTTTTGTACTCTGACTTATATGCAAAGCTAAATGACTTTTCTCAAAATAGGGAAATGTGAATAACATTATTTATAGACCAAATAGCTTAGGCAACAATTCAGATAAATATTAGTATTATAAGTATGGTTGCATGAAATGGCTTATTTTTCATTGTTTCTTTTTTATTTCCTTCCAGAGTTTTATATGACTGTAAACAACTATTGGATTTTAAATGCTCGGCATATAAATTTGACTACACTTTCTGTAGCTGGAGGATTCCGGGATTACCAAGTTCGTTCAGGACTGACTTTTCTACCAAAATTAAGCCATCATACCAGTGCCTTATCTGTTGTGGTAATTATTTTAAAGATTCTATATAGTAATATAGTAGACAAAATGGACCAAAAGGGAAATAGTATATACTGTTGCTTGTAAATGAGTGCTGAGCTGGTGGAGCAGGGCTGTGTGTGTGTGTGTGTGTGTGTGTGTGTGTGTGTGTGTGTGTGCGCGCGCGCGCGCAGCGCGCGCGCGCTCATGCACATACATGGGCATATGTGTGAGAAAATTTGAATGACGATGAATGTGTTTAGAAGGCAGAATCATGGATGCTTATGCCAGAGAAAATAAAAAGGATGTTAGAAACCTTGAAAATAATAGTCTCCAAAATAAGAACCTATCCATTAATTAGAGGTGTAACTGTAAGAAAGTATGGACTAAGGGGTTGGGAATTTAGATCAGTGGTAGAGCTCTTGCCTAGCAAGCACAAGGCCCTGAGTTCGGTCCTCAGCTCTGAAAAAAATAAAATAAATAAAAAATTAAAAATTAAAAAAAAGTATGGACTAAACACAAGGGGATCGAGTCACATCTGAGTGTGAGAGTGTATATAATACTAATAGAATGTCAGACACATCCCATCCTCCTGAACGCTAACTTTGAGTAAAGATTTACCAATTGCTAAATAAAATATGCTCTTTGATAGTTGAAGTGCAAATAAACACCGATGAACTTGCTGATTACTAATTACCCTTCCCTGCTAGAACACTGAGTATTTGATCTTTAATTAGGACCCATAGCCTTTGTAAAGTGAGCTCAAGTTTCCTTTAGAACTTCTTGTAGACTCAACCGTGACGTCAACTGTTAAGATCTTTACTTCAAAGGCACACACAGACTGTGCAGAGTGTGGTCCACCTGTCCCCTGTGCTTTGGTGAGACGGTGGTAGACAGTCACTGCTTCTCAGTTGTTGTTCTGTGTAACTGCTGTTGCCTTACTATTTATCCATTAATTAGCTCCTTACCGAATCCTTCGTTGCCTTATGCAGAGGAGAAATTATTATGCAGGTCTATCGTTACCATTTTCTTCTAACTAGAAAAATGAGGATACAGCCAGAATAGCTGTGATACTAATTTAATAATTCTGTCAGACATCAGTATTAGTGGTGTGAATCTTGTTTTCTGAGTTGAGTATCTTAGGCAGATATTTGCTGGAAGTCCTCAGAATACCCAGTGTCACTCTCCAGTAAAGGCAAACGATGAAGTCCTGTGAAATCAGGCATAGCTTACTCGCCGTCCTCGACCTACAGCATGGTGTTAGCATTCTGCATGCTGATGCTGGTCTTCTAAGGAGCATTGCTCACTTGATCCCACTTGCATACACGATCACATGATTGTGTTTCCTTGTCTTCTCTAATCCATTTGACAATGGGTTGCTGTCACTATTTTTATATCTCTGATGAAAAGATTTTATAACAGAATTTTCCCAAGGTTGTCTATTGTATAACTTGACTTTTGTTTTTTAATTCTCAAATAGTTTATATTTTCCCACGTAGTTATATGTATGCTATTAAAGTCAATTAATAAGTAACAGTTTTTCAGTGTTTACCACAGGAGTGGTTAAATTACATTTATATTTACTGGGACTAGAAAAAATGGTAAGAAGTTAAGACCATAATTGTGTTTGTAGCATAGGTGAAATTGCTATCATATATTCCCTTATGGGTAATAGTATCATAAATACAAATGAACTCTTACTCTGTAGGTTGGTGGGTGGTTTCTCATTCAGGGACCTAGGCTGATACCAGACACCCTATTTGGAATACTGTACTTCCCAGTCCAACTGATGAGAAAGAGGAATCAGCCTGGGGAGGAGCACAGTGGCTGAAAAGGCACCCATTACGTCTGTTCACACACCGTTAGAGGAAATACTGTTCCTTCTTAAAGCGAGAGAAGCCAAGGGATTTAGCTGTGCTGTTTGTTGTAGAGAAGAATGAATGCATGTTAGTGTACATGTAATGGTTCCATGAGCAACCACCCTTATAAAGTGTATTGATTTTTGTTAAATTTGTTCCTTAACAGTTTCATGAGCGAATATAATGTGTTCGGATTCCTCTCCTACCTTCTTATTGCTCTCCCACCTCTATCAACCTCCTTCCCTCCAAATATTTACTCCATATTCATGTCTGTCTGTTTGGGTTTGTGACCCACTGAGTTTCCCAGGGCTGTCTGTGTGACCATGAGTTTGGATCTGTCCATTGGAGCCCAGTGGTCTTACTGTAGACACACAATTGAATGCCTTGTCCAGAATCTGCCAGTAGCCAGTGATTAAGTAGTAGGGGAGGGGCCTCATGAGCTTCTCCTCCATCCATAACTGACTGTTGCAGGGCTAGTCTTGTACAGGCCCAGCGTCAGTTACCACAGCTAATGTGAGTCCATGCTTGCAGTGGCTTGCCCTGCCTGGAAGATGGCTTTTCACAGCTGTGCTCCTTGTAATGGGGCTCTGTGCTCTCTCTGCCCTTCTATAGTGTTCTCTGAGCCTTGGAGGGAGGAGGGGGTGGTGTACTTTATCAACTCAAAGAAAATAAAGCATCTTTATTTTCTTGATTATGTTAAATGCTGCCTACTAGTAGTTGAACTATTATTATTATTATTATTATTATTATTCTGCTCAGAGGCTAATAAAATCTTAGAACCATAGAGAACTCTGGTTGTCAGATTTTTTAGTAATTTATCAGCAGTAGTTCCTAAATATATAAAGTGCCTATACATTTATCAGTAAAAGGGGTGCAGAGGAATAAGATTTATAGAGCATGAAAATGATCAATATTATTATGTGAATCTATGGAAATGTCATAATCAAATGCCTTACTTTGTGTAGTTAATACATGCTAATAAATATTTCTCAGGCACGCTCCTGCCTCTAAAGTCACATCTTAGAACTCACCAAGTAGTAGTTCAGTCAAAGCTAAAATCCTGAAATATCTATTGGAACTTCTACATTTATATAAAAGTAAAAGTAAAAATCTTTAGGTAAGAAAGAGCCCTTATTTAATAAGATTTCTTATTAAATGAATGTTAAGCTCAAATTTTTAATTGTGTTTTTAAAATGTTAGATGTTAAAACCTCAGCATAGGCTCTTTGGATATGTTAATTTTTAAAGGGTAATATAAGCTTGAGAACCAGAAATGACATTTATGGAGTTATATTATTATACAGGGAATAATATATTAGGACCATCTTTTATAAAAATGAATCATTTTAATTAAAGAATTATACAATATAGTGAAATTAACATGTGTTTCTAAATATTAGTTTATGAGACATCCAACAATTGGTAAATGTACTTGATTTATTTCTTTTTCCTCTCCCTCCTTTTAGAGCTCGGCAGTGCCTAAGACCTGGGTCTCAACAGACCATCTCTCCATCGTATGGTAAGTTAGAACTTCCATTGGTGATTTGTCATAGTCCTTCTTTCTCATTAATGCAGTAATTGGTTTTCTAGCTTTCATAGAATTGGACCCATAATGACGTCCAAGAGTGAAAGATTAATAGGGGTTTGAGCTCAACACTTGGCTCTTGCTTGTTGGACCATGGTTTCCTTGACAATCTGGAACATTGCCTTCTGAAGCACAAGTTAAGTCACTCTGAATGACGCCAGCATCAAATACTAAATTTTAGGGTTTGTCGTAGCTGGGCAGAGTCAGATGTGCCCCAGAGAAGACTTTCCGAGCTCCCAGCCGACCCCTGCACTCAGGTATAGTTGATGCAGTGAAGGCTGCTGTGGGGGTCCAGTGGAAACCAACTAGAAGTTAGATGTGTACCTAATGTAAGCAGAACATAGAGATTACACATGGACCAAGAAAAGCAAAGACTCCAGGGTCCAGTGGAAACCAACTAGAAGTTATTAGATGTGTACCTAATGTAAGCACAACATAGAGATTACACATGGACCAAGAAAAGCAAAGACTCCAGGGTCTAGTGGAAACCAACTAGAAGTTATTAGATGTGCACCTAATGTAAGCATAACATAGAGATTACACATGGACCAAGAAAAGCAAAGACTCCAGGGTCCAGCTCCTTGTGCTCTGACTTTCAGATTCTTTGTCCTACTTCTGTCTGTACAAGCCAGTCTTCAAGGTCCATGCAGTGCAGGCATGTAGGGTGGCTGCATGTAGGGCAGGCGTTATGTGTGCCTGTAGCTGGACATTACCTGGGCAGCAGAAGGGCTGTTCTGCTGTCAGATATCCAGAGAGATTTCCTTTACTTTGCTTTTATAGGTTCTAACCTTGATATATATGCTTAATAAGAAGGATTTGTTGAATACATTTTTAGTGCACAACATTAAAGGAATATAATATACTCCATTAACTTATAGAATTGTGTATATTTGAATCAAAACTGGCCGTTGCTAGTTTCTGGGGGAGGGAGTCACTTTTCTTTGGGAGTATGGTGGCTGGTAGAGTCCCCATTCCCCTATGGTTACCCCACACTCATGCATGTGTGCGTGGGACTGATTGGATTTAGTGAGTTAAAAAATGAATTTAAGAGGAAGACATGAAGTTGGGATGGAGATATGATGTGGGGGTTGTGGGGATAACTGAGGAGGAAACAAGATATAGATATGGTCAAGGTATGGAATTTTCAAACAAATAAAAAAATGATAATTTCTAACATATATTTTATTTTTTTGTTATGTTGCCACATTAGTACCAATTTCAAACTGTAAAAAAAAAATAAATATTTTTAAGAAAAGTTTATCTGTAATACTTCCTTTGTTTTTCAGGTGTAAACAGTTGCAGTTGACTACAATTCGAGCCTTCTTTGATCTTATTGATGCCGACACCAAACAAGTATGCACTTTTAAAATAAAAGCTTATTTTAGCAAAGTGAAAGCTTTGGTTAGCACTAATAGGTTTCATTCTTTTTAACATGGATACTAAGAGAAACCTGTACCTTGTGTCACGTTGAATTAGTTCTGAAATGGAAATATCTTTAGTTCTTCTGATGCCATCCATAGACCATTAACTCAGGTAGCAGTGAAAGTAAAGAGCAAGGTTCTGTAGATCTTCCCTCGGGTCTTTCTCTGCACGGGTCAGAAGTTTGATACCTATCTCTCCAGCCCTTATTTCTATTTTACGAGAAATATTTATAACAGACTAATACTTTTTCTTGGTAATGTATGAGAGCATCATAATTACCTTATGAGGTACTCTTGAACCGTGTTTTCAAGTTATCTTTAGCGTATGGATAAGGTCCAAATGTACGTCATCCTCCAATAACTCACACTCACCGGAGCGTCAGCCGGGCACTGGAGAGTCAGCCGGGCACTGGAGAGTCAGCCGGGCACCGGAGCGTCAGCCGGGCACCGGAGAGTCAGCCGGGCACCGGAGCGTCAGCCGGGCACTGTCGCAGGTTGAGCCCTTTCCGGAAGGAGATCTCAACTCAGCCGTGGTTTCCGAGTAGTTCAGTTAGAGCACAGGAGTCACCCACCTTAGCCTGTCCAGAACATCATGCTTCTCTTTCATCGCTTTCTTGACGACTGCTAATGAACTGTGCTGAGGATGATTTCAGCGTGATTAAGAGCCTTGTGCTCATCAGCTTCAGCTTCTTCTGTGAGTTGAGAACACGCTGGGGTTACTCATCTTGCAGTTCCATGGGAATGGTTTTGAGAGCCTTGACTCTGGCTTCCTCCTCTTCCTCCTCCTGGAGAAAACGTTAGTGTTTGAGGTCTTTTTCATTACGACAGAGCATTATAGCCCCAAATCTTAATAGTTGTGTGACTTTAGATAAATGTTTATTTCTCTGTGCCTTAGTTTTTTTTATGAAAATGTAGATAAATACTATCAGAGTTTTTTTTTATGAGGATTAGAGTTAATATATTGTTTGAGAATAGTGCCTGGCTCAGAGAGAGTAAATGTTGACTCTTTATACTTGAAGTAATGCTTTATCAAATTATCATGATGTAAATGATCTAGACTTTATTAATGTTCTTTCTAGATAACTCAAAAACCTAAGAAGAAGTTGTCTGTGTTGACTCACCATTTTATAAGACACCCAGCTAAACAGTTTGAAGAAAACCCATCAATACTTTCTGACCTAACAGGTTCGTGATGGTGGCCTTTAAAGAACTTTGCATTATTGTGTTGGATGAGTGTGTTGTTAGTACACAGCTGTTAGTATTTGGTACTAGTGGGAAACTGGGACACTTCAAGTACTATAGTCCTGTTATTTAGCGATTTCCCTATCATCGTGCTAATGAGTTCTTGGTTTGAAAGGGAAAAGTAGAAAAGCAAAGTGGAAGATACTGATCAAAGTTCGTGCTGGAAATAACTTGATAAATAGAAAGGTTTTAGAGTTGCATGCCCTTGTTTTTCCTGGTAGTCAAGTCACCAAAAGTAAGAGCTGTATTGTAACATGAATCTTTAAAAGTCTTATTAATAAAAAAAAACCCAGAGCCAGATATTGGGGTGAAAGCTGAAAGATCAGAGGAATAGAACAAGCCAGCCACAAGTTCTTACCGCTAGGAAATCCTCAGCCCAAGAGAGCTACTTCCTTTATACTCACGCCTTATATTCCTTTCTGTGCCCTGCCATCTTACTTCCTCTCTCCGCCCAGCTCTTTTACTTCCTCTCTGTCTGTACAGACCTCCAGACCTCTATGGTTAACTAGTGCTGGGGTTAAAGGCTTGTGCCACCACACCTGCCTTTGTTCTCGGTGTGGCCTTGAACTCACAGAGATCCAGATGAATCTCTGCCTCCGGGAATGCTAAGATTAAAGGTGTGTGCTACCACTGCCTGATCTCTAAGTTTAATATAGTGGCTGGTTTTATCCTCTGATCCTCAGGCAAGCTTTATTTGTTAGAGCACAGATAAAATATCACCATACTGTATTACTTATTACATCTTGGTTTCTCAGTGTTGTTTATTCCTCAGCCTTCTTTTGAGTTACTAGCATATCATTTGCTTGATAAATTTGCTTGTAAGCATATCCTGTTGGATTCATTTAAATGTTTTGCTTGGGGGGAAGTAATACTCATTTCCCTCTCTTGGGAATTCCATTAAGCTAAAGACTGAGTGGATGTATAATTCTTCACCTGATAGGAACACTGTTGATGTTGAGCACAAAAAGCGTGCTTCTGGGTTTGATCTTTTAAAGTAGCTGATGCTCAGGCAACCACTTGTTTGTGATTGTTAATAAGTATTTATCAGAGTTCAGAAAAGAGAGAAGAATTTTTATATGGAAACAAGACAAATAAATTGATTTCCTTCACATTAAGGGACGTCTATGTGGGTTCCAGTAAAGGTGTCCAGATGGTCCTATGTGGCTTATAATGTAAGTATTCTATCAGGGTATTTTTGTCCAAATTTGTTCTCCTAAAGTAATAAATAAAATTATTTATTTATTTAGTTTTACAAGTTAAGACGTTTTAAAAACAAATCACATAGTTTTCCCATGATTTAATAATAAATATTGAATCTATTCAACTTCCCTATTTTAGCATAAACTTGGACCCTTTTTCTTTGTTTCTCAATGTATCCAGTTAAGGATCCCAATGAGGCCATACATCACTATTGTTTGATATGTCTGATATTCCTCTTCAGTATATTTTTTGTTCTTTTATTTTCTTTAAAATTTATTGATAAAGTATCAGTCAGTTTTTATGATGGAATCTCATATTGGTTTGATTTTGCTGATTGCATTTCTGTGGCTGTTCAGTAGATTCCTTTGCTAGCTCCTCCCAAGATTTAGTAATTGGATCTAAATGCCTCATAGATTCAATTTTTTATTAGGGTTTTTTTGTTGTTGTTGTTTTTTGTTTGTTTTGCTTTTCCTAGGCTCTCTTCCCAAGATATGAACAGTTGGTAGGGAGGGTCTGAATTAATTAATGTAGGAGGATACAAAAATGAAGATATTCTATTTCTGTTTCATTTATTGATTAGGATACTGCACAGAAAAATTTCCCCTTATCTACTAAATTTGTCAAAAGTAAGACACATCCCAAAGGAAAGAATAACAAATGCTTGACTTTTGGATTTTTCCATGTATGTACTGGCCGTTGGAGTGGAGTTGGCTCAGTAGCGTTCCTCCCGGGCGACTGCTGTTTACTCATGTGTATAAATGTTAGTATTCCTCCTGGGTGACTGCTGTTTACTCATGTGTATAAATGTGTTTGCATCCCTTCAGGTCATTGATCCTAAAGTTGTTCTTTGCCTGACAAGTTGAAGCCGTTTGAAGTCTGGCTCTGTATCTTTGCAATCCAGCTGCTTAATTCTAGTTTCTGTTATGACCTCATCGACAGTGTGACAAAATGTTTCAGCTCAGTTTTTGCCTCTCCTGCTCGGTTGCTTGAATTTGTGATTTACTTAAGGAATTGTTTTATTTAGGAAATGTTACCTGCAAACCATAAACCTGGCTTATGGTTATTAGGTTGTCATTTTTGGACCTTTTCAGTAGCCAGAGTGGTTGAAAGTTCAAATATCAGAGCCATGCATGGTGGTGCAGACCACACCTTTAGTCCCACCACTTGGGAGGCAGAGGCAGGAGGATTGCCGATAGTCTAAGGCCAGCGTGATCCACAGGGCAAATCCTGGACCAGCCATTGCTATGAAATGAAACCCTATCTCAAATAACAAAACAAAACAACAAAAACAGTAAACAAAGGTAAATCCTCACACACGTGAATGCGGTAACCCTGGTGCTTCCAGGACAGTTCTGCCACTACTGAGTTTTTAATCTTTTCCCTCCTTATCCCTTACCTTCCATTCCTAGCCGATTGGTTCTTAGTAACAGCAATAATATAGAATTTATTCTTGTTACCGTGATTTTTTGAATGATGAAATTATTCACTCATAGTTAAATTGTTTTTGTTTTTCTCTTTCTTAGGAATCTGATAAGATTTATTTTACATTTCCTCTTGCAAATCATAGGAAAACCTACACTCACATCTACTGCCAGAGCACCATGCTGGTAAGATGGTTGGCACGTCTCATGTAAATGTGAAAAGCTGTTGTTCATCTTAGTTTCAACTACTGGTCTAAGAAGACTAGCTATAATGATCATTAAGTTTAGTCAGGTGAAAACGTTTGTTTGGAACAGTGTTTGGATTGAGAATTATTAGGCACAGTTACTTATAAATGTAGTTATTTATCTGTAACTGATATTGTGCTCTTAACATCTACATTTGAGTCTTCCATCCTGTTCTACCTTAGAGTCACTCTATTTGGGATGAGGAATTGAACTTTTGTTAGTTTTTAAAGAGTAAGTGTAGCTGATGAAGCTGTCTGAGTGAAGTTTTAGGAAATGAACCTTGTTTTACTATTTGATCACATCCTAAAATCAGATGCTTTTTATACCAGATGTTCTTTAGGACAGAAGAGTGACCATGATACAGGTTCACACTGTCAAAGCAATGGCTTTTTCTTTTTAATAAATACCTGCCTCCATCAGTCACTGGATTCGGAGACTCATGGCC
Organism: Peromyscus californicus insignis; assembly: GCF_007827085.1. Taxonomy (NCBI): domain Eukaryota; kingdom Metazoa; phylum Chordata; class Mammalia; order Rodentia; family Cricetidae; genus Peromyscus; species Peromyscus californicus. The sequence continues at coordinate 8,469,332 of NW_026294514.1, read as the reverse complement.
AAACATTGGGCTGAGCTCAGTTGTCCTGCTGAGGAGAGGGAGAAGGGATTGTAGGAGTCAGGGAGGTTGAGGACATCAGAGGAAAACCTGGCTCATGGGAACTCAGAGAGTCTGAGTGATAACAGCCAGGGAGCCTGCGTGGGACTAACCTAGGCCCTCGGCATGTATGTGACAGTTGTGTAGCTTGGTCTATTTGTGGGACTCCTGTATTGGGAGCTGGGCTGTCCCTGGTGCTTCGACTGGCTCGTGGAAACCTATTCCTCATGCTGGATTGCCTTGTCCAGCCTGAATACAGGGGAGGCGCTCAGTCTTATGGCAGCTTGATATGCCGTGCTTTTCTGAAGCCCATGGGAGGCCTGCCCCTTTCTGAGCAAATATGGTAGAGGGGTGGGTTGAGGGGAGGGAGGAGAAATTGGGAGGACAGGAAGGAGGGGAGGCCGTGGTCAGGGTGTAAAATTAATTAAAAATAAATAAATAAATACCTGGCTAAATACACATACACATACACTAATTTGGTCCTATATAGACCAGACTAGTATACAAATTCGTGAAATTTCCTTTTTAAAAAAACTGTTGAGGTCTTTTTCCTCTGTTCTAAAATTTTGGTTTTGGTATGTATCAGGATTCTTTTTGTTTTTAAGAATCACCATGTATTCCTGGCTGATCTGGAACTCTCTGTGAGGACCAGGCTGGCCTTGAACTTAGAGGTCCACCTGTTTCTGTCTCACAAGTGCTAGGATTAAATGGTGTGCCCCACCATGCCGGGCTCAGGATTCTTTACATTGTATTTTCATCTTTCATAATTTAATTCTTTATCAGCTAAGCTTTTAATGTTTGTCATTCATATTGTTTGTTTGAGGCTGAGTCTTGCTGTGTAGTCCAGGTTAGCCTTTCAACGTCCTACCCAGGCTCTTGAGTAGCTGACATGTGCGCAGAACTCAGAGCCAGTGTATTACTTTACCAGTAGAATCATCACATACAGGGCAGTTCTAAAGGAAAGGTTGTAGGCAGCCACTGTGGGCATGTTTCGGAAGAATACTACATTTTAGTGGAATTGCCAGCTTTTTGTCTCTCAGATATCAGCGTCTCTCAGCCTAAAATCGGGATAGGCAGTTGATCCTGAAGGAATCTTCTTCAGAGGGATAGCTTAACATACCCACTATTAATGTAGTGTAATTATTAATTGCCATTATGTAATGATCAATGGAATGCGACATTTCAAACTAGGAGGCGTGTTGTTACCTTCGATGTCACTGTGGTGGAGTACCTGAGAGAAGCAACTTAAGGGAGAGTTCATTTTAAGTGGGCACTACCCATCATGGCAGGGAAGGTGAGGCGGTTCGTGGCAGCAGAAAGTGCAGCTGATGAGACCCCGCCCATCTCAGCAAATTAGGCAGCAGACCTGGGGGCAGACTTTCAACTGGACTGTAGCTCTCAGCACCCGCCCCACAGCATCTGACTTCTCCCAACCAGGCCTCACCTCCTGAAGATTCCACAGTGTTCAAAAATCCTATGGGGATGGTTCATACTCAAACCATAGCAGGAGGTCAAAATTATATTACCAAAAATGCTTGTTAAAATACAGCTCATGCATTTGAGTGACTAGGGGTTGTTTTCTGTATTTAATGTCTTCAATATGTTGGTGTGAATGAGAATGGCCCCCATAGGCTCATAGATTTGAATACTTAGACCTGAGTTGGTAGAACTGTTTGGGAAGGATTAGGAGGTGTGGCCTTGTTGGAAGAGATAGGTCATAGGGTACACTTCGAGTTTTTGAAAGCCCATGCCAGGGCTAGAGAGATGGCTCAGAGGTTAAGAGCACTGACTGTTCTTCCAGAGGTCCTGACCATCTGTAATGAGATCTGGCACCCTCTTTTATGTACATAATAAATAAATAAGTAAATAAGTAAGTAAGTAAATAAATAAATAAATAAATATTTAAAAAAAAAGCCCATGCCATTCCCGGTTGGCACTCCCTGCCTGGGCTTGTAGATGGAGGTGTGAGCTCTTAGCTACCAGCATCACGCCTGCCCGCCTGTTGCCGTGGTCCCCTCCATAATGGCCATGGACTCCAACCCTCTGGAACTGTTGAGCCCCAGATTAAATGCTGTCTTCTATAAGTTGCTTTGGTCATGGTGCTCTGCCACAGCAGGAGAAAAGGAACTAAGTCAGTTGAGTAGTATTAATTACCATAAGGTAATACGTGATTTAACTTTTTTTTCAATTTTTATTGTAGAACTTGTAAACCTATATAAAAGAAAGGAAAAATATGATAATGAATTATTTTGTAACCAGCACACAATTTTAAACAATCACCAGCATTCTGCCTTTCTGACTTCATTTATTCCTGACTTCTAAGTGCTGGGGTTTGTGAGTGTCCGTGAATAACCACGCTAACCTGCAGCTCTGGCCTGTCTTCCTGCTTCAGAATGTCTCATTCTGAGGAACTGGAACCACAGAAGCTTTTTGCCTACAGAGAGAGGAGAGAAATACTTACTTGTTATTTTCCCTTATTCTTAAAAAAAAAAAAATCTTTTATTTATTTATTGATGAGATCAGAGACTGACTGCCTGACTCATCATTTTCTCTGAGACCGTAACTTTTTTGGCCTCAGAATGGACTTTATAAACATTGGTTCCATGAAAGGATTGATCTCGTCATTGCTTTATCTGCGATTCTAAGGCAGCTTAAAGAGTTGCCTTGACAGTGCCCCACATCATCCTGCACTCTGGTAGGATTTCAGTAGCATCAGATCCTGGATATCACGTTGGCTTCCATGACAGCTGGAGTAAAAATCTCAGGTGGTAGTGCTTTTAAACAACCAAAGCTAAATGTAGGATGCTTTGCTTAAAAAGGAAGGAAGGAAGGAAGGAAGGAAGGAAGGAAGGAAGGAAGGAAGGAAGGAAGGAAGGAAGGAAGGAAGGGGAGGGAGAGGGAGAGGGAGAGGGAGAAAGCAAGGCAGTCCATTTTATAGCATCTAATTCTGTGCTGATGAGGTAGAGGCTACCTTCAGGGTCCAGCCTTTGCAGGTGGGTTTCAGACTAAACACATGCCTGGTGATACAGAAGTTATGTCCTGGTAGTCAGACTAGAATGTGGGTAATAACGTAAAAAGCTGTGTACAGGCTAACTTTTAAATGTGAAGGTATTTGTTTTTGACTTCCTGACTGTGGGTGTTTGTTTCTAGAAAAGTCTCTCTAGTTCATACTTACTTTGGTTAGAAGGCAGGTCACTATATATGACTCATATGGACATTGTGAGGCTGGAAGTTTGGGGGCAGCAGTTAGATATACTTAGGTCATGGGCTGCACAAATGCCCTGAGGTCACTCTCATGCTGCTCTGTGGGTCAACTGTTCATCTGGTTAGTAGTTTACTCAGGGCCTGCCCTTGACCTGTGTGTCTTTTAAGAACATATTGGATGTTTCTTAGTCACAAACTACCACTTTGTTTTCCTTGATCCTAACTACCAATGTTTCCATATATTATATCTATCGATGACATAAAAGGAAAGTATTGGAGATGTTTGTTTTATATCATTGTTTTCTGTTATTAACCAACAGGATACAAATAGTTGGATTTTTGGCTGCATAAACAGCACATCTATGTGGTAAGTTGTTTGAACCACTTGCTCATTTTTCTTACCATGAACAATGCTTAGAAGTTAAAAATTCAGAATAGGGGTATATATGTGTGTGTGTATATATATATATATATATATATATATATATATATATATATATATATATATACATGTGTGTATATATATATATATATATATATGCATGCATGCATTTATGCGCACACACACACACACAATTTTTTTTTCTCTTTGGTTTTTGAGTAAGGTCCCATTCTTCAGCTCAGGTTGTCCTGGAACTTACTGTGTAGCTCTGGATGGCCTGAAACTCACTGTTATTCTCCTGCATCAGCTTCCCCAGTGCTGAGATTATAGATGTGAACCACAGCACATGGCCAGAAGAGCTTTGTATGCTCATCATATGTTTGTTTTACTTGCTGTATCAAATTGTAATTTTTATATTTTAAATTCTGATTACTCTGTGTGTGTTATATATGCCCATGTATGTATATGCATGTGTGCGTGTTTGTGCTTTATGTGTATATGTGCTGTGTGTGTGCAAATGTGCGTGTGTGTGCGCGTGCACATGCATCCGTGTGTGTGTGTGTGCATGTGTGCTCAAGCACACATGCCATGGTGTATGTATAAAGTTCAGAGGACAGCTTTGGGAGCTGGGTCTCCTCTTTCATTCTGGGTTCAGGCTGTCAAGTCTGCACTGCAGGAGCTTTTTCCCACTGACTCACCTCACTGGTCCTGACGTTGTTTTAAATGAAAATCAAAGGAGATTTATAACTCGAAACTTTTTTTTAGACATTTAACTAATCAATTGTTAGGAAAAACTAATAGTTTTTTTTTTTTTTCCCCAAGGGAATTTTATGGACTTGTATACGTCACAACTATACAGTCTCTCTCCTCCAGGGCTGCAGATGGTTTTTCTGTATAGATTACATAAGTCACATCTATACAGTCTCTCTGGCTTTTCTGTAGACTACATACATCACAGCTATGCAGTCTCTCCCCTCCAGGGCTGCATGCAGATGGTTTTTCTCTTTACTCCGAAGTTTCTTTGTAAATTATAATGCTTGAACATTTGTCCTCTAATTATACCTTCATATTTATTTCAAAGCCGGCAAGGGGTTGATTTATCATGGAAAGCTGAGCTGCTGCCAACAATTAAGGTAAATGATAGCTTTAGAATTGTATATTTAGGTAAAATAATTCAGCTGGTAGACATTTTAGAATGTGCTCTTTTTAAAAGTCTCAGGAGTCTTTTCTTTGGAAATATATTTGATGAGGAGTAGCAAACGATTAGCTGTGCTTTGTTTATTTTCAGAGATTAAAAACTGTAAGTTGACAATTTGCTGAACCTGTTGCAGCTTCATTTACTAAAGAAGCCAGGGAGAATTTTTAAATTCTTTTTTTTTTTTGGTGGGAGGACGGGGTGGAATATGCTTAAATGGTTCGTTCTTAAACTATAAACTGGTTAATGTATTCTGTTGAGAATTCAGTTTGGGAGGAAGGATCTTGCAGTGGGTAGTAAGTATTTCAAAGAGATGCTGAGTGATTTTCTAGATTACATCACTTTGTAGTTAAGCAATTGGGAAACTCTTGTATCTAGTTCTCCAGGGTGGTAAATGACAACATGGAATTACTTAATAATTGTCAGTGATTTCTTTAAGTGACTCTGGTAAGTTCACAAGTCTTTTTAAAAAACAAAACAAAAAAACGAAATGACTAATTTGTATAGTCTCAAAATCTATTATGGAAAACACAAAACAAGTCTGTAATGTGATGAAAATATCTGTTCTGATTTCCAAATTGCGTTTATTATAATTTACAGCCTCATCTGGGTTTGGTGGTTTCAGTTTCCAAGTAAATCCATCCCTTAAAATAAAACATACTTTTCTAATGAACTCAGTTGTGAAACAGAAGACATCTAGCCGGTCCCAGTCCTCTCCCATTGATACCAGTTGAGTTATTTTTTCTCACTGATACTGATTTCTTTATTGAGTGAGCAGTACTGGGGCCTGCCCTCCAGTCACGTCCTCTCCATCACTGGGTCACGTCCTCAGCCTCTTGCTTTTTATTTCTGAGGTGGGGGAGGGGCCTCACTAAGTGTGCTTGCTGCCCTTGAATTCTTTATAGCCCAAGTGGGCTTTGAACCCACGCTCCTCCTGCCTCAGTCACCTGAGTGGCCGGAATGCTAATGTGTATAAACAGTTAACCCAGTGTTCATTGTACTGTCAGAGAGCAACTTTAAAAGAAGCATCATGTCAGGGGAATAGTCAGTTAACAAACTCCGGTTGGTTTTTGTTTTGTTCTGTTTGTTTATTTTTTGCTTTGGTCGCTCTTTGGAATACGAATATGATTTGTGTTTGTAAAACAAATGTATAAAGAAGCAATTTTACTCAATAACATCTTAAAAAAAAAATCCATCTCTGAGTCTTTCCTAATCTTCCAGGCAAAAGCCAAACAAACAGGTCTCAGGATTGATCTGATTGTAGAACTGTATCTCATTCTCTTGAGATGCAATGAGTATTCCCTTCAGTTTCCAGCTTGGGAATTCTATTTATTTTATCATTTCCGGGAGGAATGAGTGACTAAAGACCTTATAAAACATACTCTGCCCCTGCTCTTCAAATGCATTTCCTAGCCGGGTGTGGCGCACGCCTGTAACCCAGTGCCTAGGAAGCGGAGGCAAGGAAGACAGCCAAGCATTCCCGCAACCGGGCAGCATAGTGAGGACTTGTCTTTGTATCATGAGAACGGTTCTCAAAACATGTAAATTTCACAAGTAAATACTGTTTTTTTATAAATCTACAAAGACTGAAAAATGTGTTTACCAAACGGTAAGCCCATGTTTGTTCTTAATTTAGGAATCAGATGTCTGGATAGCGGGAAAACAAACTGTTCTGGCTGTCTACTCTGTGTATCTGGCTATCCTAGAACTCACTCTGTAGACCAGGCTGGTCTCGAACTCAGAGATCCAGCTGCCTCTAGCTGTCTGCTTTTTAATAGTGATTTCTGGAAGAGAAGATTACAGCATTCTTCAGTCTAGGTCTTTTAAGTTTAAGATAATATTAAACACAAACAAGCTTTCCCATTATACTAACAAATTTTATATAATGTATCAGTGATTTTTAGGTACAGATTTCTTTTTCTTTCTTTCTTTTTTTTTTTTTTTTTTTTTTTTTTTTTGGTTTTTTGAGACAGAGTTTCTCTGTGTAGCTTTGCACCTTTCTTGGATCTCACTCTGTAGACCAGGATGGCCTCGAACTCACAGAGATCTGCCTGGCTCTGCCTCCCGAGTGCTGGGAATAAAGGCGTGCACCACCACTGCCCGGCCATGGTTTTCTTTTAAACCATAAAAATGAGGGAATAAAGCAAAGTATGGTGGCTCATGCCATATGTGCTACACGGTAAGCTTAAGGCCAGCCTCGTGTGTTTCCAAAAGTTAATAATAAGTAAATAAGCTAGCATAGGCCATCATGAAGGCAAGGGTACTTGTTTAAAGGAAAAAACAATGCTTGTTGAGACTTAACAAAGATCTTAAAGATTCCTCTAAGTTTTTTCCTGAATAAAAATGTCCTGAAGGTCTCAGACTCACACTGTTTGCTTCGTTTCCTCCGTGTGACCAGTGTTGTAGTCCCAGGGATCACTGTCAGATGTAGCTTTCATTTCCTTAATTAGGACAGCGCAGCGTATTCAAACCAGGCAGTAATTTCTATGTTGCCCTTTCTCCACATCAGAGGTGTACAAATAAAGAAATGTGATGAAAAGATTAAGTGAAGATGCTTCGTAGGTTTTATGCATATTAATGTCATCTGAACAGAGGTAATGTCATTAAAATCATCACTCTGAGGCATCTCTGCCGACTGGACTTTAATAAATGGGTGGAGTCCTCCAGTAAAATGTTACGAATTCTAACCTGCCGTTACTGAGAATCCGTGTTCAGTAGCTGTTAGAGCTGATTGCTCCACAGAACAGGTCCGTTCTTCCTGACTGGTTTATCTTTCAGGCTCTCTTCCCAGATGCCTATAGTTTGTGTGGCACCTTTGTGTGTCTTTAGTTTCCGTTAAGACGCAGGAGTTTGTGGCTTAGCTGGGCTTCTGGTCAGGCTGGTCACTTCCTCAGGTTTTTAGGGAAGTGGCTTGTGTCCTACTTCCCCACACTGGTGTTTCTGGAAGAGAGCGAAGAAAACAAATGTCTGTGGAAACTTAATGTTTCCCACATATTATATTCATTCCAGTTCTACATCTACTTCCAGACATAAAACTGGGTTGAAAACTGTGTTTGGAATCTTGGTAAATTATTGAAAAGGCTAGTCTCCAACCAGTCCATTCCCCAAATACAGATATACAATCTGGTTTTAATTTTTATGTAGTAGAACAAATTATAGTTGTTCATTTGGTGGAATGTATCATTATGTGTTTTGTCATGTACTAAATAAATGTTATTGGATGGTGGATGGTGTTTGTATATTAGCCAGTGACTCTTTGCTACTTTCGCTAAGTTAGAATCCTTGGAGACTAAGTTGTAACTTTTCCATCACATTTAGCAACTTTGGAGTGTTCTTTGTCATTGACTGCCATAAATGTAGAAATACTGCCATAATGCTCTCTGTAATAGATAGCCGAAGTACAAAAGAAACACACCACATTTGGAAATAATTATAAAGTTAACTGTTATAAAATTAAAAATCATTAACTTTAATGTTAAACATCATTTTTTTCAATCTGAAGAGCTATTTCAAGGAATATTTTAGGTGGTTTATGTTTAACAGTAGTTATCATAAATTTGTCTTTTTGTAGGATTATTGATCTGAGAGTGTAAATGTGGATATAAACTTGATTTGTGTGTGTTTGTGTGGGGGTGTGAGGAGATGCCAAAAGTTAAATTCAGGGCCTCATGCCTATTAAGTGAGTGACTTAAGAGATGATTTTTAAAATTACTCACTGAGGAATAAGTTTCTGTGATTTTTCTTTGCATGCATTCATCTTCGCCTTGGAAATAAAAGTGACTCTGTATCTCTGCCTTTCCTTTCAGTCTCTGACGTTACGACTCCAGGACTATCCTTCTCTGTCGCATGTTGTTGTCTACGTACCGTCTGTCCATGGAAGTAAGGTAACAGATAGGCTAAGGTCTTTCTGGAGTGCACGGAGGATGCTCATGGGAAACCGCTTTCTGTTGATTTCCAAATAGGTTCAGGGTTACCTAAAACGAGGGCCAGTGTGGTGATCCACCTGACGTCACGTCGTTAGGATAACCCCTCCCCTTGAGCAACTACGCAGAGTAAATACAGATCCTTTTGTGCCAAACTGGCTTCAGTGTGTCAGTCTTTCCAAACTTGCTGGGTACCGTTTTATGTACAAGGTATCGGGAATTAATAGGAAATACAGAAAGGATCTCCTTGATTTGTCATCCTGTGCTGTAAGGAGGAAAAAGAGCAATGTCAGATAATGAGAAAAGGCAGGTTTTTTAAATGCATAGAATACAAGTCAGAGCATAACAAGCCCGTGGAAAGTGCAAACCACAATAATATACTGAGGAATTCAGAATGGCTTTATGGGAGGTGATGATGAACAACTGTAAGGAGAATATCCTAAATCGTTTCTGTCAAGCCCCAAGTTACTACCATGTGTGGCTATTTACATTTAAATTAATTTAAACAAAAATCCAAATTTCAGTCTCTTTGTACTGTACACATTCCAGAAACTCAGTAGCAGCATGGCTATAAAAACTGTCATCAACAGTTCTTTAACACAGAAGTCAAAACAAAAAACAAAACACAGTGAGAAAGCATGGTGTGGAAATGAGTGAATAAGTAAATAATTTGGAAAGGCCAGCCTTTTGAAAGATAGCGTAACAGTGGACAGAAACGCAGGAACACTGTTCTGGGCGGCGCTGTGGAATCCCCGACTGAAGCCGTGGACAGGGGCAACAGGAAGCCGTTAGAGCGCTCACCGACTGCAGCGCTGGCCTCCTCTGTTTGTGGTGGAGGGTGCTGCAGCAGGAGGATTGACCACCGCTGCAGGGGTTTTGAGGGGCTGTAGTCGTGGGGTGGAGGTGAGAATAAAAAGTGGGGGGCTTTGAGAGCGTCACAGGGAGGAAAGTGTAGAGGGGAGAAGCCCCATTATCCATTCTCCTTGTAGACCAGCAGACGGACCCCCTTCGAGGTCCAGCCCAAGCGAGGCTCCTTTCCTGCTTTCCCACACTCCCCCAGCCATCCACGCGATACTTTTGGGTGACGCTCTGGGGAATATTCATATTATACTACGTTCTAAATTATTTGCTAGTATCTCGATTGTCAGCAGCATACTGGGAACTCTGAGGTTAACAGCCCAATACACTGTTCCCCACACTTTTGCACCTCTGATCTGCAGTGACTGCCACATTAAACACACAAACAAAAACGCAGAGTTCTTTGAATGAGAAAGTGGATGAGATTTGTGATGAAAATAATTAGGAAAATTTAGAAGAAAGTAGGGAAAGGATAAGGGTGTAGCTGCGAGTCGTCTTGAAGACTGAGTCTCACAGTACCTGTGAGCTGAGTTCATTGTTTTGTTTTGCTTAGCTCAAGTGAGAGGTAATTCAGCATGTTCAGTACTAAACGCCCTCTTTAAGGGTTTTCCTATGAGGTCAGTTGGTTTTGAATGAATCTAACATCTTTCCCAAACTTGTAAAGGCCTTTTCTGGTTATACCAGGAGATCAGTGAGCCCTTCTGTAAATAGATAGTTGTAGCAGACTAATGAATGCATAATCCGTCTCAGTCCTCTCCGGAAAGTAACACTGCTCTCTCTCTCTGCTGTTTCTCGCTCACTCACTGGAAAGAGAATTTAGATCTTTGATTTCTGCGTACAAAAAGTGGATATCAAAGGATAGCTTTTAGATTTGGGAACTATAGTGTGGAATGAGCTGCATTTTCCCCCCGGATCAAAAACAAACAAGCCCAGATGCTGACTGACTTCGGATATTTTAGAGAGAGACCTTTGGGTTCTGCCTTTCTTGGTTAAGGGTTTGTTTCATCATACAAAGCTAAGAGCACAGCCAAATTTTAAAATAATAAAAAAATTCTAGTTTTTTAAATACCTTTAGATAGAATGACTGAGATTGCTTTTAAAAACTGCTTCCCTATCTCGTGATTCACCCAAAAGCGCTTTGTAACAATATGAATAATCCTGTTCAATAAATGATTTCTAGTCTTTGAGTAGCTCTTTTCTGAAGTGGAAGGAGTTCTTGTTGGCTTGAGAGAAGGATTGAAAGGAGAGCACTTAGCACAGTGTTTTTCTTTCTGTGCGCCGCCCATGCGGACAGGTCTAATGGAGTCTCCCACACCTGTTGTCCAATGTCAAGAACAACTGACAGTCCATCTGTGGGCAAAGGAATAGCATGGCTGAGATACCTAAGGTGGAGTTGTCACAAAAGCCCAGGATGGACTCTGGTGGCTTCCGTTCTCTCGAGACAGCAAATTGTCTTCTGTTGTGAGGATTATATTCATTTTTCCATCACCTCCTACTGGTGAGGTGATGGAATAATTCTGTGCTGTTGTGGCTATTTATATCTCTGTGCCTTTCCAGAAACTGCTCCTTCTGCAGATAGCCGAAACAGAGTTTCCTACACATGTCTAGAAATGTTATTAAAAAAAGAAATGTCAAAATAAAACTTGTAGTGGCATGCCATAGTCTAGGTTTCCTTTTGTGAAAAGCCCCCGTTTTCATAAGTGAGAATTCATTTTTTCCATTTTCTGCAATAGCTGGCTGATCTGTAATCTCATATAAACAGCATTAGCTATAGATGAGTGCCTACAAATGCCTTTTGAAGCCTGATTAAACTATAGATATTTAAAAATTACAGGATTTAATAAAAAAATCGTAAGTAACAAAGTTACATTTCCCTTCTGACTAGGAAAGTACTCAGAGACATATTATCTAAATCCTTAATTAATCTTCAATTATCTTTGCATCTCAGTGCTTTGATCTACCCTTTAATACTCTTCCTCTGAAAGACATTTTATTATGTTTTAATAAAACTTTGCAATGAACTTGTTATATACATGACCTTCAGATAATTTAGTGTATTTGATAAGAAATTGCTTACCCAGTCCTCTCAGCATAGCTCCTGCTTCAGGAGTTCTTGTCAGAGCTACTGTGTAATCAGTGCTGCTTCCTCCAGAGCTGAAGTTTGCTTTCCACACAAACATCAAGATTTTTACTAAGTTGAATTCTATATTTTCTAATAAATCAATGTCATATCTCAGTTTGTCGTAGATTGTGAGTTCTTTAAAAAAGAAACAAGATCCTTACAGCTTCCTGTGACTCATCTTTTTTCCTTTGGTAAGTATTTTGTTTTTGAAGCTTAAGCATAGCTTTTAGCAGTGCCAATTTATCTTGCCAGTCATGAATATTAAATACTAGTATGTTTCAAGTACAGTTCTTAGGAAACTACATGGTCAGGTTCTTTGGTTTGATACTCACCAAACACTGGGCCAGCAGTCAGCTCCTGACAAGTGAACTCTAGTGGGATGTTGCTTAGTTACTTTTCTGTTGCTGTGATAAGACATCATGACCAAGGCAACTTATAAAACAAAGTGTGTATAATCAGAGAACATAACGGCCATGCAAAGGCATGGAGGCTGGAACTGTAGCCATAAGTTTTCCGCTTTCGAGTTCCTCCAGTGTTTCCTGAAGTTCATCTCAGTCTTCCCGTGGCCTCCATCACATGGGAACATTTCAAGGGTACTCAGTTACTTGTAGAGCGTCTCTTCGTTTGGATATGTTTAGTACTGTGGCATTTTCAGGTTGAGCTTACGTATTTTTGCCAAGAACACCACAGATCTCATGTGCCTTCCTCGTGTGTCAGAGTGCGTGATGTTAATGACCCTCCTTACTGTGGTGTTAATTTTGACCTTTGGTTAATTACGGTGGTACCTGGCAGATACCTCTACTATGCAGTTACTATTTTCCCTTTACCATTAATAAGTATCTTGGAGGAAATAATTTGGAAAAAATGTGCAGCTCATTAATTTTAGCATACCATGGGCCACTTATTCTTTAGCAAGTAAGGACTCCTGCAGTCTCCATTTATTGAAATCCTGTCTGAGATGGAGTTGCCTCGTCTGTCTTATTTATTCATTTATTTTTAAAGACGGTATAGATTAGTGAATGTATATTTGGGGTGTGGGCCTAGCTCCGTGGTGGAGTGCTTGCTTAGTGTGGATATTTTATTCATGGGACCCCTCCTGGCTCCCTGTTTTTGGGGTACAAAATGCTCAGGAAAATCCAAAAGTAATGACTCTGAATTACCTGTATCATTTAAAAAGCATGCTCTAGACAGCAAATCTTCCTAAAATTGGAGATAAGTACTTGACTTTAAAAAAATCTCTTTAGTATCAGAAAGTCATTATAAGTACTGTTTCATTCAGCATTTTCTGCACGAGAATTTGATTTTTAGCCGTTGCTTCCTACATATCAACAGTGAAAACCTGACTTAGCTGGTCTTCCTGGTAGTCCAGAGGCTCCAAATTCAGCACGCAGCCTCGCCTGGCCTTAAACTCATCACCTCCGCTGACATGCTACCACGTCAACAGATTTTTCTCCTAATTTCAAAATTCTGTTATTAATTTTAAATGCTATTTGAGCAATCAACCCGTTTTTTAAAATTCTCTGGTTTCTGGATAATACAGTCCTTTTAATTCAACAGGATTGTCTTCACGGAAGGTGATACTAAATATGAGTGGCCTGTACTACAATGTAGAGCTTCTGAACTTTGGGCAGGTAATTCTCATGAGTAGAACAGGAGGAATTGCATCTTCCTTTGCTATTTCATTAAACAAGTCAACTTTGGGTTTTTGTCTTTGTCAAACTTTATCAGATATACCAAGCGTTTAAAGTCAACGTGGTAAGCAAGTGCTCTGGAGGCAAAGGTGAGTGTACAGTATGACATCTGAAGAACCAGCAAGTTGCTTTGATGTTTCTAGAATGTTTCTTACTGCATCTCTTTTCTTTCCTGTATTTTATATGGAGTAAAATTAAATATGTGATCAATATTTCTGTTTTCAAGGGATTTAGCATAGATTTTTCTCTTAATAGTAAACCATATTTCTGTGTTCAAAAGTACTGTATATTTTGGGATGGGTGAGCTGGCTCAGCAGATAAAGACTGGATCTCAATTCCCAGAACCCACAAAGGTGGAAGAAGTGAATGACTCCATTAAGTCTCTCTGACCTCCACACACCCACGTGTACTCACATGCAAGCATTATACACAGCATAATAGTAATCATAAATTTAAAAAAGGTTAAAGTACTGTAGATCTTTGTCTTCTTACAGTAGCAATTCAAGTTTAGCTGTTTAATTTTGTATTAGATTTCTTAGTACTACTAATATACTGTAATGTCTTTTATGAGCCTAATATTCAATAATCTTTTTTTATGTACTATGACCCACACTGATCTTTTTCTAAAATGGGTAGTTTCTATGTTAGTTAGTAGTCTTCTAGCTCGTGTACAAGTTAAGATAACACGCAGAGTAATGCTTCTCCCCTTTGTTTCTTAACAGAAGAGATAACTAGTATCTACAAACTTCACATCCCCTGGTCTTACGAAGACTCCCTCACCATTGCACAGTGAGTATACGAGAGAACTGACTTTAAACTTTGGGGTTCTCAAGTAGATTTGTGCTTAGTTCATTTCAGCCATGTGCATGATTAGAGTTCCTCTTAGCACAGTGTACGCACCCTTTAATGTCACGCCCACCACTTGAGGTAGATGTACAGTAATCGATTTAAAGAACAGAGCACTTACGTCTTGCCCTAACATCTTACCCTTATCTCTGCCATTCCCCACGTGCTTGAGGGAGCAGCCAAATAACTGCCGTGAATCAAAGTGTCCCCTCATGATGACAATGTGTCCTTTACCTTCCTCTACATCATTTCATTAGATGGTGCTGAGAATTGACTCAGCCGTGGCTGTTTTCCAGCATTTCATATCTGAGGATTGATATTTCAATAATCTCTTTAGGGTTCCATCTTCCACAGAGATTTCTCTGAAACTTCATGTTGCTCAGCCGGAAAATGACAGCCACGTGGCATTGTTAAAAATGTACACGTCGTCAGACTGTCAGTATGAGGTAAGACATACGTTTGCATCATTAAGTACGCTTCAGTTATAGACAAGTAGAGGTCTTCTTTTTCTGTTAGTTGCAGATACATATTGATGTAGAAGCCCATAAATATGAGAAATTAAACTGTTAAATATTTTCCACTCTGCTTCTTTACAATATCTTAGTATTTCTGTGAATAGACTGTTTGAGCATGTGAGCATCATATAGAAGAAGAGGAAACTTATTATTCTAAATAATTAGAATATTGTTATTCTAAATTTTAAATTTATTAAAAGGTTATTCTAAGTTTTAAAGCCCAGAATCAAGAATCTTTCATAAACTGAAGAGCTTCATCTAATTAGCTGCTGTGCTTTACTCTAGTAACAGATGTGGTGCATACTGGTTTGTACCAGTACTGGGTTATTTTAAGCATCTCACCTTTTACTACTTTTTAAAGATCCCTATGCTTTTCAGTGGTGGTGTTATGACACTCTGGCTTATGTGAAATATCTTATTCTTGGTTGGCATCCATAAGAGTTTGGATTCTGTAATAGGAGTAACTTCTTTAGGGTAAAATAGGGGATGGCAGAGTGGTGGAATCTGTTCTTGTGACCAAGTTTCAGGTGCACCTATATAATGAATTAATTTGTATCTCATGGAACTCATGGATGATATTTTGTATTCTGTCTCCAACAGTGATGGGTATTGCAGGTCTACTGCATTTTTTCAGTTTGCCACTTTGTATTTCCAATATTAAAATGATAAGGAATGCGTTGTCTTGGGAGACAGAGGCAGGTGGATTTATGTGAGTTTGAGGCCAGTGTGGTCTACATAGTGAGTTCCAGCCCAGCCACAGTGAGAGCCTGTCTCAAAAAAAAAAAAAAAAAAAAAATGTGCTGTCAATTTGCCTTCAATACTGCATACTTGCTAAATATCCAAGTTTTTGAAAATCAATATTGCTGTTTTCAGGAAGTCTATATTTTAGCAAGGCAGCATATTACAGCCATGTTGTAGATAACTGTCATAACTTCTTTAAGAAACGTCTCCTTTCCCCAGATTTCTTAGTGTCTAATGTGTATTAACGATGAGTTTTGTTTCATAAATATCATTTTGATTTAAATTATTTTAACAACATGATCTCTTTATAACATATTGTGGTTAATTAAATATTCTAGTTAGTAAAGGATTGCCATCCACATACCGTAGCATTCATCCAATTGTTGAGGAGGAAGTATACTAGAAAATATACAGAATAGTAAACTGTACTTCAGACAGTTAATATGATGGTTTAGAACATTCTTGAAGATTTGTTTAATTGTTCAAAAATCACCATACTTAAAAGATATGCAGAAGTACTCAATTTAATAAAACATGAAATGAGTTTAGGAAAAATAACCTTTTTTTAAAACAATTATTTTATCCTAGGTGACAATTAAGACTTCCTTTCCACAAATACTTGGACAGGTAAGAGAAACTTAATGCAAGTTGATTGATTACTTATTGCCTTGTGATTTGGTAGGGATTTCAGTCTTCTTCTGTAAACCAGTAATTTTTAAAGTAGGACCACAAATATTAGTCTTTTTTATTAGAACTTGTAGAATTGTACAATATTAAGACATAGAAATTAATACAACAAAATTTTTATTGCTGCTTTGATTTTTGGAACTTTGCATTTTATGTCTCAGACACACTACTTTCTTGAATCATAAGATAATATTGATAATTTTGTACTTGGTCATGATTGTAATTCAATTATTAAAATTGAGTTAGAAACATTTTTGTATGCATTATCTCATTTGAGCCTTACAACAACCTTTTGGGAATTAGATTTCAATTATTGTAAAGTTTATGAACATAATAAAATTCAGTTAATGTATAAATATTTTTTATAAATCATGAAGAAATAAGTAAATTTTAGTTTGAGTTGTAAAATAGCATCATAAATACTTAAAAATTTATAAAGAGTTAAGGAACCAATTAAAAATTATTTTCTGTAATACAAAGTAATTCCTGCTCTTATGTTTTCAAAGTATGCAAAAGACTTGTCACTTACATAGCTAAGAGTGAAGGTAGACATTGGCTCTTATCTGGATCCCGTGGTCCATATTTCAGATTAGTGATGAGAAAATTCAAGTTACCTTAGTATGCAATAATCAAAGACAGTCATACTAAGAGGACAGAGTAACACTTTTGTTTAGATGTAGAAACAAAGTAACATTTGTGTTTAGATATAGAAACAAAGTAACATTTGCGTTTAGATGTGGAAATCCTTCTAAATGTAAGATTGCATTAGTGTCGCAAGATCAAAGGTCTTTTCTTTTTAAAATCAAATAAAGAACGTGTGTTGATTAAGTCCAAAATGGAAAAGCACGTGTTCTTCATTCATCCTTAATTACTTGGCTTGTAGATCTAGGAGAATGAACTTCTGTGTAATGTATCTAACTCATTTGATGTGTATTTTTAGATTTATTCCTTAAATTAGCGCACAAAGTATTATTATATGTCATTATGACATTTTCCAACTGTTTTAGTTAATTCTTCCCATCACTCAACTCCCCCTGTCCTTCCTACCTTAACTCGCCCCCATCTCCTTTTCATTGTTGGGGGGACGGGTCTCTGTAAACACCATGGCCAGCAGAACAAGGCAAGAAGGAAGTCTCCACATGACTCAGTAAACAGTTTGGGTTCGATCTCCTGGAGTCCGACCCTGGAAAGTTTCTTTTAGGCCTATTTAAGCACAGCACAATTTGGAAAAAAGCTTCCTGGTGATCATGAACTCAATCCTGTGTGTACAACAAAAGCTTAAGACATGACTCCATCAAAACTCTTGTAAAGTACAAGTAACATTTTCCATAAAAATAGGTTCTCTGGATTAACGAGGAGGCAGGCTCAAGGTAAACAATGCTCCTGATAAGGGTCTGGGGGAGGAGAGAGCTCTAGATTGATCGAGATGAACATAAGGGTCTGGGGTGGCAGTGTGGCCTGCCGTACAGATAGTACAGAAGTTACCAGGCCATTAACCACCTTTCCCAGCCTTCTGGGTGGAAAACCCTGCATGTGTAACACTCCTGGTTTCCCTCCTGCTCGTCTGAGCACAGGGACCTCCGTGTCTCCTACACATCTTCACGTCACGTGTGCCCTTCTGCCCTCCTGCTCCTCCTTGGCACCGGTTTTGCCCCCTTGGCTTCCTTTGTAGTTTTTTTTTAGTTTATACCATTTATATGCATGTATAGATACATCACAAGCTGGGATCTGCATAGGAGAAGGCACGCGCTTTTTTAAAAATCTTTCCGAGTTTGTGTCACCCTGCTCTATTTCCAAATCTATACAATTTTCCGGCAGATTTTGTAATTTCATCTGTTCATAGTCAAATAAAATTCCATTACGTGTATGCAGTGTGTATATGTAACGTGCCTCTTTCATTACCGCTTTACCTGTTGATGGGCTTGCTCTCTCCCCTTGTTTTGTGGATGGGGCCGCAGTAAGCATGGCTGTGCAAATTTGATGCTATTCTTTTTCTAATTTTTTTATTAATTAATTTGTTCCTGGACAGTTTCCGATTACTCCCATCCCCCACCATGACTTACTAACCGCCCACGTCTTCCCTACGCATCCCTTTCTCACACTTGTGTTTGTTTTAGTCTGTGACCCACGCAGTTGAACTAGGGCCGTCTCTATGACCGTGGGTTTGGAGCTATCCATTAGAACCTGCTGGGGTTACCCCGGGTTCACAACTCAAGACGATACCTCCTCCTCTCCCCGAATCTATAAGTAGCCAATAGTCCAACAGGAAGAGGTAGGAACCCATGGTCCCTTCCACACACATGACTGACGGGGCCAGTCTTGGACAGGCCAAGCACAGTAGTCCCTGCTGCTATGACATGAATGCAATCATTGTGTCTTGTTTGGAAGATGGCTGGTACCCCGACTCCTCCCTGCCTTCAGCTCTTACACTCTTCCTCCCTCCTCCCTCCTCCTCCTCCAGTGTCCCCTGATTCTTATAAGGAGTGACATAAATGATTTAAGGCTGGGCCCTCAGTTATCACTGACTCTCGGTATCTTGGGTCGCTGTGAGACTCTGCCTTCACCACTGTTCACTGCACTTTCTGACAAAAGCTGGGAGTGGCTTCTGTCCGTGGTATAAGCATAGAGATTTTGAAGGCAGTTTGTTGCTGTGTCAATTTCATTAAACAGCCGTAGTAAGTTCCCCCTTGGGGCCTCTGCCCTTCCCAGGCATGGGTTGTCTACTGTTTTTACAGTACCGGGCATAGATTAATTCCCTTCTGTAGAGAGGGCCCCAGATCCAGACGGAGGGCAGCCAGCTGACCCGTAACAACCCTGCCACTCTTGCTGAGATGGGCACGTCTTGCCAGGAGGGTTGGTTTGTAGTTAATAGACTTGACAGCTGGAAGAGACTAGTTTGTCTGCTAAAGGGATGAGACTCCTTCAGAGGACTTGCGGGGAATGGGTGTGCATGTGAAGTGCCTCTTCCGTCCCCGAAACACTAAACACTCAGTAAGCTTGCCTTGAAGGATACTGGAAAGACCAGGAAGACACTGGGCTCTTTGAAGTCTTACACTGTCTGTGTCAGGCTTCAACTTCCATAGGCTGTTTCAGGTCACCAGACAGTTTGTGATTTAAAAGGACTCTGTGGAATGGAGAAAACTTTAAGGTAAACTAATTTTAACATTAAGAGAACATTAATGTGCATATATAAAAATACCACAATTGAGTCTATCATCTTGCTTAATTACTATATGCCAGTGGAACAATGAACTTAACATCCCTTTTAATACAGTATGCTTTACATAGGGTATGTTACCTTGAAGCACCGGAACATAATGGCTATGAGCTTAGGCTGAATTTAAGTTCAAGTTTTGCAGGATTTCCAGATTTAGTGAAGGTTAACAATTCCAGCTAGGGATTTCAGATGGCTTACCTAGTGAGAGTTAGCATTCCACCTTCTTTAAACAGTGACTATGCTTTGTCTTTATAACACCTATACACACTGGCATTGTCCCCATTTTATTAATAAGCACACAGAGATGAAGTAAGTTTGCCATTAAAACATTTGTAATAGTGCAAGGTATGTACTCTCCATACCTGAATTCTTCTGCATGTAAGTAGCGATGAAAACCACTTCTAAGGGTTGTTTTTTGAGAAGGGGGCATGAGATAATGCATATAAGATGTCAGCTATCATGACTGAACACTAGATCTCAATAAGGATGCTTTGAAAGTACGTTGTAGCATGGGAACTTATTTATGCCTCTGATGAGAAACTCAGCTGTTTCTATGATACTATACTTTATTAATATTTATTTACTTAGAATTTTGATGCTCCTGACTAGAAATAAGTGTGTGGCCATGTCAGAAAAAAAAATGCAAAGACAAGACTCGACTTTCTATTTTGTGTGAAAGTACGCTTACTTCATCCGCACAGATATTGCCCAGTTGACGTTTGGTTTGTCTGTTTTCTAGGTGGTTAGATTTCATGGTGGGGCTCTTCCTGCCTACGTTGTATCTAGCATCCTTCTGGCTTACGGAGGACAGTTATATTCTCTCTTCTCAACAGGTAACCGTGCTTACGTCTTAAATGTTAATTTTGTTTTAAATCTTAAAGCGGAGCCACTGTTGGGCACATGTCATGTTTGCTCATTGATGTCGTTTGTTTTTGCTCCTCCAGTACTGGAGATCAGAACCAGAGCCTGGTACAGTCTAAGAACTGCCACTGGGCTTTATTCCCATGGTCCTATTTGTTTAGGTTATGCTGAAGTGGAAGGCATCATAAGAAAGTCCTTAGAATTAGCCACCACCACTGTCCCTGGGGACGCCAGAATAGCGTGTGATTTTGTGACCAGTCTTCTTGGTGTCTTTTCAGTTTTTTTTCAGTACTTTTGTCTTATAAAAGGAACAAAAGTCCCCATATATAGAAAAAAATGACCTGTGAAAATATGGAAGAGAAGAAAGCAGATGGGGTAGGAAGAGGGGGGATGAGGAAGGAAGTCGGAAGTTTCCAAACCGGAAGGAATGGAGACAGGACAGAGAGAGGGTTGGGAGTGGCCCACCGAGTGCTTTTATCGTCTTCCGCAGTCTTAGGTAAGATCCACACACTGCGGTGTGTCCTTAGGTTTAATCATTCAGTTCCGTAGCTACAGTTTCCCCTAATCCCGCCACTCCCCCTTGTAATTTATTGAAAACATTTTAGTTTTCTGTGTTTTTCATAATTGAGATTTTGGTGATCCCATCCCCATGATGGAGTTGAGTGTGTTCGTCTGTCCTCTCTGTTTTCTAGAACGTGTTAGTAACTAGAGCCGTGGCCTTCAGGTTCTCTTCTTGTCCACACCTTCTCTCTTGTTGCTGCTGCAGCAGCCAGGATACTTGGGTTGGATGAACTTGTAGTTGTGTGCGTGCACGCTCAGATCTTACTCGCCCTCCTGGTTTACCCCGTGCCTTCCTCCCAGTCCTCTCCTTTCTCCTCTTCCTCTGTCCCTTCCCTTCCTCCCTCACCTTTCGCTTCTCTCCCCGCTCATGCCCTAGCCTTTTCTTCTCCTGATTTTTGAGCCAATGCTTCATTACCACTTTTTAAAACTCCGACACATGACTGAAGAAGACAGGAGATACAGTCACTGCCACCTGGCCTTGCAGGGGAAGGTGGGGAGAGCTTAGCCTTACTTCTTCCTGCTCTCCCGTTTACTGCTATTGCCCAAAGAAGCTGGTCCACAGAAGTCAGCCTCCCAAGGTCAGCAAAGTGAAGGACAGAATGGCTCTGAAGAGTGTAGAGTGATTCCCAAGAGGCTAGACCTTGGTTATGCTTGGACAATCTCAAAGGAGGTAGGAGATGGGGAAAAGATTGAGGCCAAGCTATCAAAAGCCAGGAATCCTCCTCACCATTTTTGTGTACTAAACCTTTTTCTACTCAATTCTTTTTTAATGACCTTCACAAAACTTTAATGTCCTTTAATAACTTTTGTGAATTTATTCTTCATATTTAATCTGTTAAACTGTGTTCCATGGAGAGGGAAGAAATGTGATCTGCCCCAGAACTGTCCTTTTTTTTTTTTTTTTTTTAAATTGGTGTTTTGCCTTGCATGTATATCTGTGTGAGGGTGCCAGATCCCCTGGAACTGTAGTTACAGACAGTTGTGAGGTGCCATGTGGGTACTGGGAATTGAACCCAGGTCCTCTGGAAGAGCAGCCAGTGTTCTTAACCGCTGAGCCATCTTTCTATCCCCAGCGCTGGCCTTTTAAAAAATACCATACAAAGCATTAAATATCATAGTGTTTTTTTCAAAAAGTGTATTATAATTGACTTCCCTTACACCCTTGGGGACCCCTTTCGTGACACATGTTCCAGGGTAGTCTCCCCACCTCCTCAGCACATTCCTCTTGGTCTCCTTTGTATTTTAGGCTTCACTCTTGCTTACACCCACTTATATGCACGCGTCCCTCCATGCAGACTAGGTTCTTCATGTGGAGAGAACATGCAGCTCTTCTCTTCGGAGTCTCAGACCTAGCCTTTTAGTTGTGGGGCAGTTCCGGAAGTGTGACTGCAGCCAGACCTCAGGATGCTTGTGGTGCTTTGAAAAGAGGCGCTCCATACTGCCTTGTTCCAAGGCTGACAATTGGTTCTGAGTCACAGAGAATTTGCTGGATTGTCTGTGGAGACGCTAGAGGTATTTGAAGCTAGCTGTTCCAGAGGATTTAAATGGTCGAGTGTGTCCCGAGCCAATTAAGAGGTAGTCATGTACCAGGAATGCAAACCGTCAGTCACTGTAGGTTGTACCCACTAGAACGAGCATGATGAATGATAATGTGCAAATAAGGAGATGGAGAAATCGGGACCTTCATACACAACCGTGGAAAACAGTCAGACACTTCCTTCAGTGGATTAACAGAGTTACCACAGAACCGAGCACCTCCATTCTCAGGAACACCCCAAAGAGAATTGAAAGCTTCCATCCACATAAAAACATGTGCACAAATATCCACAGTATACTCTTCATAATAAGCAAAGCAGTTGCTAAAAAAATACGCTCACCAATAAAAAGAAATAAAGGGCTGAGGGTATCGTTCTGCAGTAGGGCCCTTGCCTGGCATCTGTGAAGTCCTCACCGGGTTTAATCCCTAATACCTCAATAAACCAAATCCCTATATATCTTAAAATATGGTTGAATCTTGACAAGTATTGAATGAAAGAAGCTAATCACAAAAGATCATATGTTACGACTCCATTTATATCACATGACCGGAACAGGAATAGCTATGACAAAAGATAGATTTGTGGTTACCAAACTGGGTCATTTCAAAGCAAACTGTTTCTTTGAGGTGACGAAAATGTTCTGAGACTGATTGTATTGGTGGCTGCATAACCAAATACACTAAAACCCACTGAATTTATGGACTTTAAATGGATGGGTTGTGTGGCTTAAGAATTATATCTCAATAAACCTGTTCTTGAAGTCACTTTTCGGGGTTTATAAAAATGCACATCGTGAAGCCCTGGCTGGGCCATGACACCCTCCATTTCCTTGATGAGTGACTAAGTGTGTGGTTACAGTGAACCTTCTAAGAGTACTCTCTATGGTAGGACGACAGACCCTACCATTTCTGGTGTGCAGTGTTGTGATTTTGTTATGTGTCACATTGGTGTTCAGAGATGAAGTATATTTGTTTAATTAATAGTTCTTCATTACCCAGAAATGATTTTCTTTTATCACCAGGTTATTGCTTAGAATATGCAGCCATACTGGATAAAGAAGCCAAACCGTACAAAGTTGACCCGTTTGTAATTATGGTTAAGTTTTTGTTGGGGTAAGTTTCATTATCTGTGATAACGATTTTAATTTTGTTTGTAAAATAATTTTGTTTTGATGTCATAATATACTATGAATTTTCATAGATATTTGGCAGCTGATGTTTTCTTAAACTGGAACTTTTGGGGAAAGGCCCGATATGTCTATCAACATTTATTTTCAGTAATGTGATCAAAAGTAATTACAGCCGGGTGGTGGTGGCGCACGCCTTTAATCCCAGCACTCAGGAGGCAGAGGCAGGCAGATCTCTGTGAGTTCGAGGCCAGCCTGGACTACAGAGTGAGATCCAGGAAAGGTGCAAAGCTACACAGAGAAACCCTGTCTCGAAAAACCAAAAAAAAAAAAAAAAAGTAATTACAGACTTTTATATATAAGTAGTTATATATAGTTATTATATGTGTCTAAAAATCTAAAAGTTTACACTTTAACCAGGTTGCTAATTTGCTCAGTTACTAATTTGCTCACATTTGGTAATTTCTTAGACCTCTTTCATTCTGTCATTCCAAATAGCTGTTGACTCCTGACTTTAAACAAGTTAGCACTGAATTAGTTCATTCAGCGATCGGTAGGAGTAAAGTCGTTCTGGGGCTGTGGACTCGGATAATTAGTGGTCAACAGACTCATTGACTTGTTCAAAAGAATCAAGAGCCAAGGGCCGGGAAGTTCACTTGGTGGGTCAAAATACTTACTGTGAAACATGAGTTTGAACCCCTAGCACCCACATGAAAAGCAGTTGTGGCTGTGTTTGCTTGTAAAACCCCAACACTGAGTGAGCAAGGACCGCCGGATCCCAAGGGCTTGCTGGCTGAAATGGCAATCCACCAGTTCGGTGGCAGACCCTGTCTTAAGGGAATAAGGCACACACAGAGCTGTAGAGGGAGGTGCTCAGTATCCTCCTCTGACCTCCATGCGCACAACACGCACATGCACATACACTCACATGCACGCGTGCGCGCACACACACCACGCACACACGCACACGCACATACACTCACATGCACGCGTGCGCGCACACACACCACGCACACACACACACACGCACATGCACATACACTCACATGCACGCGTGCGCGCACACACACCACACACACACGCACACGCACACGCACATGCACATGGAAGGGAATGCAGTAAAAACCACGCATGCTTGCACACACTTGTAGTCCCAGCACTCAGAAGGTAGAGGCAGGGAGATCCATACTTCAAAGCCAGGCTGAGCTACACGAGCGCTTATCTGAAAAAAACAAACAAGAATTAAGATTTGTCTTCAGTATATTTTACAAACCGTCTTAGCCCTTTAAAACTTCTAATAGATGGTGAGACACCTCAAATAATAGACGGCTAAGCATCCGTTATTGGAATTTTGGGTTGTTTTGCTTCTGTCTTACGGTTTCATCTGTCTGCTTTACAGGTACAAATGGTTTAAGGAATTATGGGATGCAGTGTTGTTGCCGGAATTAGACGCCATCGTGCTAACTAGCCAGAGTATGTGCTTCCCTCTGGTGTCCCTGATCCTCTTTCTGTTTGGGACCTGCACTGCCTACTGGAGTGGTCTGCTCTCTTCCACGTCTGTGCAGCTTCTCTCCTCACTGTGGCTAGCCCTGAAGAGGTGAGCCTCTGCTAGAGCTTCCTCACTCTCAGAGAAGAAAGTATGAGGGCTGGGGTATGTGCTGAGTATGTGCCAGGACCCGGGCTTGATCCTCGGCACTGCAGCGGGGGCGGGGAGGAGGGAGAGCGTAAGATCATATGTGTGTGCATGCATATCCCAGTAGGAAATCTTACAGGTTTTCGTCATCACTTACTTTGTGAATAGACACTCTGACTTCTGTTACCAAACTTCACGGCAGGAGATGTCAATCCTGGTCTTTGCTATCTGATTGGATGGACGGATAAAGGCCCTGAAAACAGCCTGGAGTTACGGTGCAGGCCCAAAGGCAGTTTGGGTTTAAAGTTACTAGTGGCTTTTCTGATAAAACCCCGGTCTAGTTTTCTCTTGAGTCCTCCATGCCGGATGGCTGTGATGTGGTTTCCTGTCACACGGGAGGTGACAGGTGTTGCCGCCTCCCTTGCTGTTCGGAGTTGGGTCTCAGGCTTCTGTCAGTGAGACCTCGGGGTTCTCAGATGGACTGTGTTCTTCTGTCAGGATTGGGCATGCATGACACAGGATCTGTAAATAGCTGTCCTCTTCCTGCCTTAGTACAAGTTCCAGGCGTAGTACGACTGATAAAAATAATCACCACAGTGCGTTAGAGAATTGCATGTCACCTCTCACCTATGCTGAGACACATGTTATAGTTTACTTTGTGTTTATTTTTTTTGTTTTGTTTTGTTTTTGATTTTTGGAGACGGGGTTTCTCTGTGTAGTTTTGGTACCTGTCTTGGATCTCGCTCTGTAGACCAGGCTGGCCTCGAACTCACGGAGATCCCTGCCTGGCCCTGCCTCCCGAGTGCTGGCATTAAAGGCATTACACCACCGTCGCCTGGCTTGTGTTTATTTTCTACACAGTTTGTCTTTATAGTTTACTTTGTGTCCCTCACATATTAATAAGCCGCTGAGGGGCTGGTAGAGCTCTCCCTCTGAAATGCTCAGGACACTAAACTTTCTTAGATTTTGAAATATTTGCATATATATTATGAAGAATTTTGAGGATGGGCCCAAGCTCCGAGTGCAAAATGCATTTGTTTTGTATTACTTTATATACATAACCTGAAGCTTACTTTACAATTTCCTTAGTGCATCTGTGTTTTGGCTGTGGCCTGACACACGAGATCATGGATTGGAATGCTCCTCTTGCAACATGAGTAGTTTTCAGCCTTACATTGTTTTCTTCTTTTGTGGACTATGTAAATATACACTATTGTATTTAAAAAACACACACACACACACACACAACTTTGTTTCTTTCATTCTAGACCTGCTGAACTTCCTAAGGATATCAAGGTGATGTCACCAGACTTGCCTGTTCTGACAGTTGTCTTTCTCATAGTGAGCTGGACGACTTGTGGAGCACTTGCCATACTTCTGTCTTATCTGTACTATGTGTTTAAGGTATGTTGAATCAGTCAAGCCAGAAGGCCTGGGCTTTGTGTTAGGCACCTATAGAGTGCCCCATAGGCATTATTAACAAAAATTGTGATTATTCCTGAATGCAACCCTCTGTTATATTAGAAAGTTGATGTAAAGGCTTTTTTTTTAAGTTTTAATTTTTATTTTTTGCATCTTGGTTGTTTAACTTATATTTAGTTAAGTATAGAATTGACATTATTAGTCTGAGTTGGGGTTTTGGTTAAAAAAAAGGGAGAAGATACAATCTGTTTTAGGTCACTTTTTGTTCCTGGGGTCATTAACTTTTTAAACATTTTATTAGAATAGATTTACTCACTCACATCTTTCAGACATGAGTAGGAAAAGGAAAAGTTGTTAGTTCTCATCAAGTTATCAGTCACGTCAGTGGATACTGACATACGTTGCTGAAGAATCAAAGGTAATGATAACAATTAAGTGATGATTTTACTGAAGCAGAAAACATTGAGTAAACTAATGGTGTGGAAGGGAATCCAGGAGGCGACAAGCTGCGTGTGTGGTGTATTGATCATGTGGGTGAACTGTGGACATTACACTGGATAATTGATCGTGTGGGTGGACTGTGGACCCCACACTGGATAATTGATCGTGTGGGTGGACTGTTGACCCCACACTGGATAGTTGATTGTGTTGGTGGACTGTGGACATCACACTGGATAATTGATCGTGTGGGTGGACTGTGGACATCACACTGGATAATTGATCGTGTGGGTGGACTGTGGACATCACACTGGATAGTTGATCGTGTGGGTGGACTGTGGACATCACACTGGATAATTGATCGTGTGAGTGGACTGTTGGCCCCACACTGGATAGTTGATCGTGTGGGTGGACTGTTGACCCCACACTGGATAGTTGATCATGTGGGTGGACTGTGGACATCACACTGGATAATTATTCTTACTTTTCATCAAGGCTCTATCTGCCTCTCTTTTAAACTAAGACTTTCACACTGTAGATTATTTTCAGTTTTCTAAAAGGACCTTTTGTAAATCTGAAAAGATGTCTAGAGCTACTTAAGTTTATAAATAATAAGGTTAGGTTCTGTTTTTTTAATTAGATAATTTTTTTCTTTTATATATTCTTTTATTTTTTTATTAAGAAAGTTTTTCATTCATTTTACACACCAATCAAAGATCCCCCTAATTAGATAATTTTTAAAAACTGACTCAATAGACAAAACTTCCTCAGATATGTAATTTAAGAGAAACAATAAATTTACACATTTTTCTTGAAGTCTCATAAGTATTTTACCACCACATAAAATTGAACATTTTTTATAATATTGAATATAATGAAACGTTTGACCTACAAGACATGTAAACTTACAGTAGCAAGGCATCGTTCAAACATAAGTTCAGAGGATATAAAAGGTCTCTGCTTATTCTGGAAGTTTTTATTGTTACCATTTTGTGTTTTTCTTTTATAAATCCGTAAGAGTTATCATTTGTTATGATTTATGTTTCATGGAATGTTGTTTTCAAATGTTTAAATGAAGCCTGGTTGCTTTTTTTTTTAATGTTTTCATTATAACTTATGTGTATGTTTTATCGCACTGTGTGTGTGCAGTGCTCATCGAGGCCAGAAGAGGGCATCAGAACCCCTAGACGGAGTGACGGAGGCTCATGAGCCCTGTGGGGCCTTGGAACCAAACCCAGGTCCTATGCAAGAGCAGTTAGTGCTCTTGATAACTGAGCCATTTCCCAGCTCCACGTTTATTTTTTTTTTTTTTATTTTTTTTTTTTTTTGGTTTTTTGAGACAGGGTTTCTCTGTGTAGCTTTGCGCCTCTCCTGGAACTCACTTGGTAGCCCAGGCTGGCCTCGAACTCACAGAGATCCGCCTGGCTCTGCCTCCCGAGTGCTGGGATTAAAGGCGTGCGCCACCACCGCCCGGCCTATATTTTTTAAAATTTCAGATTATAATGCTTCTCAGTTTTAATTTTTTTTAAAACTGTTGTCTATTGTTTTTGTTCCAAATACAAGTAAAGTTAAAATCATCTTCTCTTCCTAAGGTTGTCCATCTGCAAGCCAGCCTTACGACCTTTAGAAGCAACCAGCCAGTGGTGAGCTTTGTTTTCTAAACGCTACATATTAATATGAAAGCACATGAGGAAATGTGCGTTTGGTTTTCCCATTGTTGTGTTTTGAAGCCATAGGAGTAGATGTGAGGGTTTTATAATGTTTAAAAGGAATTGTGAATTTTAAGTAACTTGAAGTAAAGTTAAGGAATATTGAAATAGACTTGAATTGTTCTTTTTAACTTGATCCTGGGTTACCTTCATCACGTTGTTGTTAAAAAATATATATATTTTGAGTTATTACTAACAATAAAAATAAGAAGTCAAAAAATGTAGCTGGACGTGGTCACACATGCTGGTATTTCAAGCACCCAGGAAACTGAAGCATAGGGTGGCTGGAACCTGAGAGTTTGAGATCAGCCAGGGTCACATAGCAAGATCGCATCTCAAATAAAACAGAAAAGAAGAAAACTCTTGTGATGATAACAACTTTAAAGTACTTTTAGCAAAGCAACTTCATTATTTTATTTATATTTGGTAATAAGAGTTAAGTAATAATAAGCAATATCTTGAACTTATTTTTGTTTATTCACATCTTGACATTCTTGTTCTTTCGCTTTCTAGAATCCCAAACACTCTAGAAGAAGTGAAAAGAAGTCCAACCACCATAAAGACTCCTCAGTGCAGGGTCTTCGCCTGTCTGCCAACGATGCTGAGGACAGTCTGCGCATGCACGGCACTGTGATTAACCTGCTCACGTGGGTGGTTCTGCTCAGCATGCCGTCTCTCATCTATTGGTTAAAGAACCTTAGGTTTGTTTGTTTTTTTTTTTTTTTGGTTTTGGTTTTTCGAGACAGGGTTTCTCTGTGTAGCTTTGCGCCTTTCCTGGAACTCACTTGGTAGCCCAGGCTGGCCTCGAACTCACAGAGATCCGCCTGGCTCTGCCTCCCGAGTGCTGGGATTAAAGGCGTGCGCCACCACCGCCCGGCAGTAAATCTCTCTTAATAGAGCCTGGCTGAATTCCTGATGGCCCATGAAAATTGCTTGAAAATAGGAAGCTATATATTGCCTGGAATTAGTTTTCAGTACATTTCCATTCCCTCATTAGCCATGATGCTTCTGAGTTCTGAAATTATAATGTTCTCTAAAAATCAGCCAAAGGAAGTGATTTGTATTTTTTTAACCAAAAAAAGTAATTTATAAACAATTTTTATTATGTGTGATATACAAAATAATGAATTTTTTTGTGACATTTTCATACATGCCTTTTACTATGTTGAGGTCACCTTCTCTTGTCCTAGCTTATCTATTCCATTGGTCCCCTCCTCTTTCCAACAAAACCATGTACAAACAGCCTAAAAAAAACCTCAATAAAATACCTGGTCAGCATCTAAGCTCATTCATAACTTAGCAACTGTTGACACTGCTGTATTGATCATCTGCAGACACACAGCACTCCCTTGGCTCAGGACTGCTTTGGCTAATCCACTGTCCTTCTAAGTAAATTTCACCACTGCTTCATTTAGCCTCCTTGGTTAAGTTTATTCCTGGGTATTTTACTGCCTTTTTAAAGGCTATACATGGTTTTGTTTTTCTGATGTAACTCTGTGTGTTCACTGCTGACATACAGAAACAGATGTTGATCTTGTGTCTGTTTCTTTGCTGAAAACGTTCATCATGTCTAAGAGTTTCCTACTGGAATTATCAGGGACTTTTAAGTATAGGATCATATTTTCTACTAATAGGGATAATTTGATGTTTTCCTTTCTATTTTTATCTTTTTTTTTTTTTTTCATTTTCTTACCTCATTGGTCTGACTAAAACTTCGAGCATTATATTGAATAACAGTCCTGTAGACATCCTGTCGTCATCCTGGTTTTAGAAGAAATGCTTGTAACTTTTCTCCCAGATAGTGTAGTTAGCTGTAGGTTGGTTATATCCACCTTTTACTTTGCTGAGCTATTATCTAATCTTGGATTCTTTTGGGCTTTTTTCATGAATGGATAATGAATTTTTCAAAGGCTTTTTTCCCCATCTAATAAGATAATCACATGGTTTTTGTCCTTGATTTTATCCATGCACTAAATTATGTTGTTTTGTTTGTGTGTCTCTGCATCCTGGCACCCCTGGAATGAAACCAACTTGATTACCTCTTTTGACTGTACTGTTGAATTCAGTTTACAAGTATTTTATCGAGGATGTTTGTGCTGCTTCTTCAGAGAGATGGGTCTATAGTTTTCTGTTCGCTGTGTCCTTGGGATCAGATCAAACTCTTTTATAGACTGTTTGACAGTGTTCTTCCTGTTTTGTGGAATAGACTGAAGAAAACTGGTGTGTGTGTTTAAAGGGCTGATAGAACCTGTCTTCTCCTGGGCTTTTCTTTGCTGGGAGACATTACTGATGTATTCTCATTTCTTGTTGTGCAGACCTGTTTATGTTGTTTATATGCTCATGGATCAATTTTATGTAGGTCCTATCTGTCTAGAAATTTATCCATTTCTTCTAGTGTTTCAGTTTATTGAGAATACAAATGTTCAAAATACTCCATAATGATCTTCTAGATTTTGCTGCTATCTGTTCTTTTGGTTTTAATTTTATTAATTTGTGTCTTCTTTTCTTTTGGTTAGGTTGGCTAAGAGTTTGTCAATATTGCCTACCATTTCAGAGAACCTACTGTTGACTTCCTTGCTCCCTGTTAACTGTTCCTTGAGTCCCAGTACTTCTTCCTGTCTATTAATTTAGAGTTTAATTTGTTCCTTTTCTCAAAGACCTTTGGGTGCATTATTGGTTATTTGAGGTCTATTTTTTTAAATGTAGGTCCTTATAGCTATAACTTTGCTGTGAAAACTTCCTTTGCATGATTCCAAAACTTATAATAAGTGATGTTTTCATTTTCATGTGATTCTGTGATTTTTTTTAATTTCCCTTGATTAAAGAACTGAACCCCACTGATCGTACAGAATTGTATTGTTTAAGTTTCATGTGCTTGTATCATTTCTGTAGCTCCTTTTGTTGTTGATTTCTAGTTTTATTCTGTTATGATTTGGTAAGAAACAAAAAAATTATTTTAGTGTTTTAAAATTATGACTTGTTTTAAGTTTTTTTTTTTTTTTTTGGTTTTTCGAGACAGGGTTTCTCTGCGTAGCTTTGCGCCTTTCCTGGATCTCACTCTGTAGACCAGGCTGGCCTCGAACTCACAGAGATCCGCCTGCCTCTGCCTCCCGAGTGCTGGGATTAAAGGCGTGCGCCACCACCGCCCGGCTTGTTTTAAGTTTTAAAATGTGATTTATTTTGGGGAAAGTTCTGTGGGCTGCTAAGGATGTGTATTTCACAGCTGGTGGATAGAATATGCTATTGGTGTCTGTTAAGAAGTAGTTCAATCTGAAATTTGAGGGAAGGGTGTGTGGATGACCACACTTTTGATGAGGGGAGTGTGGACGTTATCCGCTGTTATTGTACCTGGATCAGTCTCTTCTTTTGTGTTCAGTAGCATTTGTTTTATGTAATTTATTGATTTCGACATTCAGCACATACATTTTTGACTGTTATGTCTTCTTCTAGAGGAGAGTATTTATTTTATTTTTAATTTTGTATATGAGTGTGTCTCTGTGTGTATATATGTCCACGTGAGTGGCAAATGCCCTTTGAAGGACAGAGGCTTTGGATCCTCTGGAGCTGGAGTTTCAGGTGGTTGTGACCCATTTGACATCTGTGCTGGAAACCAACTCTGGTTCTCTGCAAGAGTAAACCACACTCTTAAATGCTGAGCCATCCCTGTGGCCCCTGTTACATATTCCTTTTTTTTTTTTTCTGTTTTTTTGAGACAGGGTTTCTCTGTGTAGCCTGTCTGTCTGTCCTAGAACTCACTCTGTAGACCAGGCTGGCCTCGAACTCACAGAGATCTGCCTGCCTTTGTCTCCCAAGTGCTGGGGTTAAAGGCGTGCACCACCACCGCCCGGCTGTTACGTATTCTTGATGGATTGTTTCTTTCATTCATGTGTAGTTACCTTCTTTATCTCTTCGGACGAAGTCTAAGTCTGCTTTGTCAGCTGTAAATGTCTTTTACTTATCTGGGGTTGGAATGATCACCTCCTTCCTTGCACTTCAGGTCCAGGTGAGCCTTTGTCAGGGAGGTGTGTTTCTTTCAAAGGTCACACAGTTCAGTCAATAGATACCTTAACTGGGGGGTTAGGAGTGACTATGTTTAGTGTGATTATTGAAAAGTGTGCACCAATTTCTCCTTCACATTAGAGATTTGCTCACACACTGAATTATTTCTGTTTGATTTGTTCCTAAGTCTCCTGTAGTTACTAATTTTCAACTGAGATTCTCTACCAAGTTCTCATGCTTGGACGTCTTTTTCCTCTTCTTGCATGTGGTGTTTCTTTATCATCCTCTGCATTGCTCCTGAACTCTGCAAAAAAAAAAAAAAAAAAAGCACACCCTAGATATGCCCAACCTGGGGGAGGCAGTCCTCAGCTGAGGTTCACTCTTTCTACATAACTCTAGCTTGTATCAATTAACAAAAACTAACCAGCACACTGGATAGAGTCATCATAGTTAGCAATTACTTTGCTTCAGGGCTTACATCAGTTCAAGCCGTATTGAGTGGCACACACACCTGTAATCCCAGCACTAGAGAGTCTAAAGTGGAGGGTTCAAAGTTCAAGGTCAGCCTGAGGCACAAAGAAGTTCCAGCTCCATCTGGGCTACATAGAAAAATTTCTGAGTTTTAAAAAAACCAAACAAACAAAAAGGAAGCCCATCTTCTCACACACTATTTGACCTTCCCCGTCTCTGCTGAGAGACATTCTGTCATTCTGATGTTTTCCTTCAGATGTAATCCGACACCTTTCTTTCAGCTGTCCGTATTCTTGGTTCTGAACTTGGCATGCTAAACTGTAATGATGTGGGGAGATTCTTCTCTCATCATATCCATGTACAGTTATAAATGCCTCATAACTATAGGTCCGTTTCTTTTCCCAGGCGTAGGGGATTTTCTGTATAAATGTCATTGGGTGTATTTCCTGTGATTTTAGTCTGTCTTAATTTCATCAGACACATTACAGATTTTGGTTCCTCCGTCTCCCAGGAGTCTTGGGTGTTGTGGTCCTAAGTTTCTGTTTTTCTTCCTCCCTCCCTCTCTTTCCTCCTTTTTCATCCAAATAAGATCATTTTATAGCCGTGTTCCAGTTCCCTGGCGTACTTTCTTCCACCTGGTGTGGTCTAATGTTGACTGTCCATTGAATTGAATTTTTAAATTAAATCCTGAGCTGCTCATGCCTAAGATTTCTGTTTGCCTTTTCCAGAAACCACATGCCTTTGCTGGGTGTCTTATCTAAGACACTGGATTTCCCTTCCAAGTCTTGCACTGAATTCTTTAATTCATTCGCCTGCTGGTTTGAATCTTCTTTGAAGTCTTTTTTTTTTTTTTTTTTTTTTTTGGTTTTTTCGAGACAGGGTTTCTCTGTGTAGCTTTGCGCCTTTTCCCGGAACTCACTTGGTAGCCCAGGCTGGCCTCGAACTCACAGAGATCCGCCTGGCTCTGCCTCCCGAGTGCTGGGATTAAAGGCGTGCGCCACCACCGCCCGGCTTGAAGTCATTATTTTTAAAACAAGGCTTCTGAGTTCTTGGCCATTTCAGGCATCTCAACATCTTTGCTTCAGCTACTCCAGTTGTGAACTTCTGCAAGATTTGTGTTGCCCATTTCACGTTTCTGTGTTGTGATTTGCTTGTCTGTTGGGGTTGGGGTTGCATTGTTTTACGTGGGGAATCTTTGTAACCAGCAGTCTTCTCTTGAGCTCTCAACCCTAGTCCGCTCAGAGAGAAGAAGATACACTGTCAAAACTGCAGCACTACCACGACCCAACACATAAAAACAACCGAGGGAATCAATTCGAAACAGCTCGTGTACACCACTAACAACCACAGAAAAGAAAGCGGTAAAAGACATTATGTACTAAGCTATAAAGTTAAAAATCAGATTAGTAAAGAAATAAAAACAGAGATGGCCACTTCTTTTTTTTTAAAAAAACTTAAAAAACCAATCAGCAAAGGTAAAATCTGCAATGAAGGAACGGCATAGTGGACTGAGGGAGAGAAGTGGAGGGGGAGGAAAGAGAGAAGAAATAAGGTGAGAGGAAGAGAGGAAGGGGAAGAATGTCAGGAAAAGAAAAACAGAAGTGTCTGATTACAAAATAGAAAATATTAAATATAATTAGGTAAAGATAAAAGGTAAAAATTGTATTTAAGAAATAAAGTTAGGCCAGGTGGTGGTGGGGGCGCACACCCTTTATCCCAGCACTCAGGAGGCAGAGGCAGGAGGATCTCTGAGTTCAAGGCCAGCCTGATCTACATAGAGAGCTGTAGGACAGCCAGGGCTACACAGTGAAACCCTGTCTCGGAGAAGAAAAAAAAAAAAAAGGAAAGAAAGTTAAAATGACATAAAAATACAATAGAAAACTAAAAGTATAACAAAATAAAGTTAAAAATCTCGAAGAATTGAAGACGTCTTTCCTGTAACACTGGCATCAGCCAGATGTGGAGTGAGATCCAGATGTGGAGTGAGATTGGAGTAGTAGCTAGAGGCCACTGTGGCTTCTCACTTTTTCCACCGTGTGTCGGAGCTGCGTGCAGCTGAGGACCAGGTGGGCCACGGGTCTGTGGTCTGTGTCGAGGCTGCATGCGCTTTAGAAATGGGTCGTGGCCTGCTGAGAACAGGCTTACCCGGCAAGGTTCCCACTCACTTCCAGTTGGAGGAAAACAGGGCCCTGTGTTCTAAACTGGATAAGCACACTAAAGGCGTAGAGAGTCTATTCAGTGGGAGTATAGTGGAAAATCCAGGGAACCTGGAACTCTGCCTATTGAGCTCAGTGCCTTCAGATCCCATCCAGCAGTAAACCCTGTAGGAGGGAGGAAACTGGGGCAATCAGAGACTCCTCTGGTCCTGAGCTCAGAGCTGTCAGAGTTGCCCACTAGCCAACCACAGGTGGCAGAGACAGCTCCAGAGGTCCGGCAGGCTCCGGATTCAGAATACAGAAATCCACGGGCGCTGGGACTTGATCCTCACGGCAGCCGGTGGGCACACTCACTCCTGCATCCGTCACAGCCTGGCCTCATTGATGTTTGTTTATCCAGCCCTTCCCACTCTTTCCATAGCTCCGCCTTGTGATGATCCCAACCAGACCTGTGGCATGTGTCCCCACCATTCCTGAACTGTTGTTCCTTGTTTTCAGGTCCCCAGAGTGCCCTCTGAGATGCAGGAAACAAAGCAGTGTCCTTCTGCAGTGGCATGGTATTTTTAGGAGCTGCTGTTACCATGAATGCCTCCCTGTAGCCAAAGCTCGAGAGAACTGATGTTCTCCTGTGGTTAGAATGATCCTTCCATTGTCCTAGGATGCCTGGCTCACCTGTGGTTGGAATGTCTGGTCCCTCTCACACCTGCTTAGAAATAGGCAGAATCGAAATCCGTCCAGGAAACGAAGTCAGAGGTTTATCAGATGGTGATGACCCTCTTTTGTGTGTATTTTAGTCAAGATCCAGAATTTAGTCAGAATCGAGAAACAAGCCAGATTCTCAAAAGGCTGTGGAATTCTTACTGTCAATAACTACAAGTGATGGAATTCCGAGTTGTAAAAACTAATGAGAAGTTCCTTTATTTTAGCCTCCATTTTACCTGTTTTGAGATAGGGCCGTCTTAATGTATTTTGAGTAGTTTGTTTTGAAGAGCTGTGTGAGCCTTTCCACACTGCGTGTCTGTCTCCTCAGTGGCTTCTGAGTGTGAAGACCACTGTCGGGTCCTGAGTGGGAGGGCAGTCTAGAGCCGGAGTGTAAAGCCACTGTCGGATCCTGAGTGGGAGGGCAGTCTAGAGCCGGAGTGTGAAGCCCGCTGTCGGGTCCTGAGTGGGAGGGCAGTCTAGAGCCGGAGTGTAAAGCCCACTGTCGGATCCTGAGTGGGAGGGCAGTCTAGAGCCGGAGTGTAAAGCCCGCTGTCAGATCCTGAGTGGGAGGGCAGTCTAGAACCGGAGTGTGAAGCCACTGTCGGATCCTGAGTGGGAGGGCAGTCTAGAGCCGGAGTAAAGCCACTGTCGGATCCTGAGTGGGAGGGCAGTCTAGAGCCGGAGTAAAGCCACTGTCGGATCCTGAGTGGGAGGGCAGTCTAGAGCCTGAGTGTGAAGCCACTGTCGGATCCTGAGTGGGAGGGCAGTCTAGAGCCTGAGTGTGAAGCCTGCTGTCGGATCCTGAGTGGGAGGGCAGTCTAGAGCCGGAGTGTGAAGCCACTGTTGGATCCTGAGTGGGAGGGCAGTCTAGAGCCGGAGTGTGAAGCCCGCTGTCGGGTCCTGAGTGGGAGGGCAGTCTAGAGCCTGAGTTGCTACTGGCCGCTTCACGGGTGCTCGTGACCGTACTGTTGTTGGAACTTTTTGAAAACTAATTAATTTGACTCTGATCATGTAAAGCCATCAGTTCTGCTTTGCTGACATGTTTTCTTTTTATTCTAGGTATTATTTTCACCTTACTCCCGACCCATGTAAGCCCCTGGCGTTTCTCCTTACCCCAGCTATAACGATTCTTGGAAATACTCACACAGTTTCAGTAAAGTCAAGGTACAGTGGTTTTGAGTTATCTGTTCATCTGTTGCTGTCCTTTACGATTTTCTTTCTTGAAGCATCCTCTCTATTTGTATTTAATTTGACTGTTCCTAAAAGTAAAACCATAGATGACTGTGGTTTATATGCAAATATGGTTCATATGCAAATATATTATGCTTGTTTTCTTAATGGTAGGAGTTTCATTAGGAAATGAGTGAGTTATTTTCTTTTAAGACTTAACTCTGAAATGATATGATATCTAAGATTTGACTTCCCAAGAGTATAGGCATAATGTAAGTAGATGGACCGGTGGCTAAAATAATGACCATTTGAATCCTCTGAGTAGTAGGTATGAGGGCTTCGTGTGCGGCTGGCCTTTTATGTGTCTGTGTTTGAGGTTCTCATAACCACACCGGGTCCTCCTGGAGCGTTTGCTCTGGGCTCAGACCCAGTGAGGATTTAAATCTTGGCGTCAGAGCCAGGAGTGTTGCTGTGTGTCTGGGGTCTGAGCATGTGGGAGGGGAAAGCAGGAGAATCCGCAGCCAAGGCCATCCTCAGCTATGTAGAGCTGGTGGCCAGCCTGGGCTACATCGGCCCCTGTCTCAAATAAGTTGTATACATAAGGGAGAGCAAATCTTGACTTGGCCGTTTAATGGCTGTGTGCACAGACGTACGTACCTCTCTAACCCCAACATCTCAGTTTTCCGTGTACAATCCAAGGGGTTTCCCCTGAAACTAGTTTTCTTCTTTAGTGTTTAATGGTTTGGTTTTCCGTTTCCTTTCTGGGGACAAGGATGCTTCCCCTGTTTGTTTTGTTTCTTTCTTTACTTTTGTTTTTACTTATTTAATTTTGATGTTGTAAGTGGGATTAAATTAAGCATTTTTGTAGCTGGGTCTTCAAGAACGTTATTTTCCTAGGATATCTTTTTAGAGGTAGAATCGCAGAATGAAATACCATCCGGTATTTTTCTCTTAAGAGTAAAGATATAGCTGTTCTCTGAATAGAAATGTGTTTCCGTTTTCTGTTTAAAATATGGTTTTTATTGAGCTGTGTACAATTATGGACAGGTTTTTTTATTCAGTTCATAAAAAAAAAAAAATCACATCATTTAAAGTCAGTTAGGAGCCAGATGTTATGGCACACTCCTGTCATTCCAGCGTTCAGAAGATGAGGAAGATCATAAGTTCAAAGCCAGCTTGGATTATCATCCATCACAAAACCTCATCTCAGAAAACCAAAACTAAGATGGCACAGTGGCACACAACTTAAATCCCAGCATTCGGGAGGCAGGGACAGACAGATCTCTGTGAGTCTGAGGCCAGCCTGGTCTATATAGCAAGTTCCAGGCCGGCTAAGTCTACGTAGTGAGATCCTGCCTCAAACAAAACCAAACAAAACACTAAAAAGAGGATAATCAGAAAAACAAAAATAAATAAACAAAATATTTTAATAGCTACACAAAATGTAAATACACACACAGAATTTAAATAATAAATACAAGCAAAAATCACAGTGTTAAGTTTCCAAAGGCACATAAACGATTAACGTATTTCCTTTTGGCTCACGGTGTAGTTTGACTGATGCGTATTTCTCTGTCTCTTCACAGTAAACTGCTGAAGACCGCCTCGCAGTTCCCACTCCCCCTGGCTGTCGGCGTCATTGCGTTTGGCTCCTCCCACTTATACAGGGTCCCTTGCTTTGTCATCATCCCTCTTTTACTCCACGCGTTATGCAACTTTATGTGAGCCTGGACTTGGAGGATGACAAAAGTGATGTACGCCTTTAGGACCAGGGAGGCAGTGAACGCAGCTCCACCCACCGGCACAGTGCGGTCCTTCGGAGAAGACGAGTCTATTTTTACAGTATCGGACATAGGAGATTAGTTTTGTAATGCTTGAGGAAAGTAGTCGAAGCATGGTTTCATTTCGTGATGTCGCGTGCGTATACTTGTCACACCTGAGAAGTTAGTGAAGGGGACTCCTGTCATACCCACTGGCTTTCCTCAGCCATGACGGGAATCTTCCAGAGACTCTGTAGACGGAGCATTGTTTATAATCATGGGAAACCGCTGCAGGTTTCCTCAGACTTTCTTTTGAAAAGTGGGTTTTGTGTTTGCTGTCATTTACATATTCAGAATAAGTCCTCAAGGGTTGTTCAAAGTCACGACTGTTTCCCAGAAGTAAAATAGTCATGATGCAATCTTTGGTCAGTTTTTGGCAGCCACGGTGAACACAGTTTGATCTGTCTTCTTACATCTGTGAAAAAGAGCCTCAAATTAAAGGGAGACTTTTTGGTTAACTACTGCACTTGAGATTCAAAACAAGGACATTTTCTTGAGCCTTCAAATATGACTCTTACTGTGTATTCTTGGTGAATATTAAAAGCATGAAAGAAATTCTACCAAAAGATCTATTATCAAAAGACTGTTCCTGTGGATCTGCATTGGCACAAACAGTTTCTCCACCAGATTAAACCAGGGACCCCGTGGTTGCCAAAAGTGCCTCTGGTAATGATAGGTTGTTAAAATAACTCAATTCCAGAGGTTGGAACGACAACTCTAGGCTTGCATCGTTTTGGTTTTTTTTTTTTTTTGTCTCTTGGGAAGGAGGGGGTGTCAACACAAATACAGGTGTACACTTGATGTACCAAACGATACCGCTAATGGAGGAGCAGCAGGCAGCCATTACTGCCGCGGCCCTGACCGTGTGAGCACTGCCTCAGGAGACTGCAGACTTCCATTGCCCACGTAACAGTGGAATCTTGACTTGCAGAGTTCACTCCGAGGACTCCTGTTTGGCCAGCAAGGGTAATACTACTCTGTTTCATCTCCAGTTCTAGTTCATTCTTAGCTACAGAAAAGTAGAAAGGTCGGGAGCTTGAAGACTATAGTTGCTCTTTGCCTTTGGTTAGAACAAACTCAAGCTGAGAAAATCCTGGTTCATGGAGCCCTTCACTTAGATGTGTGTTCTGTAAATGCCTGAAGCCTCCCCAGTGAAGTCCTTACATGTCCGTGAATTCACAGCTGCACTTGTGAGCTCGTGTACGTCTTAGTGCCAGGAGTGGTACCCAGGGAACCGGTTTTATTTTATCTGCTGTTGCATCTGGTACCACAGCCTTTCAGCTACTACTGCCAGCCAGAGGGCTCCTCCCACTCCACTCACCCTCATAACCTGCCTCATGCCCTCTGGGAGTTCTTCCTTGGATCTTTCCTGTTTCAGCTTTAGTCAGAGGGTCATGTTATTACCACAGAGGTTAGTTCGTTTGTATGATTCTGTTGCTGTCTTCTTGATGGGCATCATGCTTGTTAAGTATTCATATTTTTCACTTACTAAGACTTTTAAAGGAAAGCCATTATACTAGATGTGGCGAGCGTTTTAGTCTCTTGCTTCAGAAACGTTTCAAACGGAATAAACTACACCATAGTGTTTGTTCAGTATCTGAGAGTGAGTTCATCAGCAGCACAGTTTTCCCATGGCATACCACTTCCATGGGACATAGCTGCTTGAATGTGGCCAGGCATACACAGCCTCTATACACATGCTACCTTTCATTCTGTGGATGATACGACAGGCTTATCTCAACTTAATGGTAACTGAATACTTTGACTTCCTGAATTTGAACATACATCTACAAAGAACTTTACAGAAAATTGGTGTTAGACCTTTTTACAGCTGGGAATTATTTCTGAGATCTAAAGTCTCCCTGCTTAGCCAGGACTACTCCTGAGTAAAACGTAGCAAGTTTGATTTCTTACTCAGGAGTAGGTATGTTTGTTATTAAAGCACATTAATTCTTACTGAAATGTTTTTTGTCTGAAAGTACTTATTCCCAAGCCCTGAAGTCTTGTTTATGTCAACAAAATATTTTAGATAATAGTGGTCTGGGTCTTGGGCCATTTGCCGCCCACACTCACAGATACACACTCACACATAAACACACATGGGCATACTTTGACAGAATCTTCATCAAGTGTTTAGATACAAATAGCTAGGTAGACCACCTAATCATGAAAATTGCTATCCCTTAAGAAAAGGAAATTCCTTTATCTCAACGTCACTTGCTTTTATCTATCATGTTTACATGCATATTATTACCCATAGTCCCATTACCAATTTTACTCGAATTGGCAGTTAAATCAGAGATTAATACATCACATTTTTGAGTTCCACTGTTGTGGTTTTTTCCCTAAGAAACTGAGTTTTTGAGTAAGTGTTGTGCTTATTAAACAGCTGGATTCTTGCTAGTGAATAGATTGAGTACACATTAGACAATTAAGAACACTGAGTGCTCGGTGTTTCTGAAATGCCCTCATGGAGTTCTTGCTATTACAACTTAGACCTGATAATTCTTTTAAAGATTCATTGTGTGTGTGTGTGTGTGTGTGTGTGTGTGTGTGTGTGTGTGTGTGTGTATGTGTGTATGTGTATATATGTATGTGTGTGCAGGTGCTCACTGTGGCCAGAAGAGGGCAGTAGATCCCCTAGAGCTGTAGTTAATTGTGAGTTGCTGGACGTAGACACTAGGAACCAAACTCAAATTCTCCGGAACAGCAGCACTCTTAACTCAGCCATCCCTCCAGCTCCTGGACCTGATAATTTGATAGAAATTGCTATTGCAGTTCTGTGTGTATAGACATAAGCACACCAGGGATTAAATCCAGAGCCTGTGTTTCCTAATTATATTCTCTACCACTGAGTTATACACAGCTAGTCTGGATTAATTCCGTGCCAAAATTAAATAAATTCTACTCTTTTCTTGGTTACCACCATATTGAAAACTTTTAGAACTGATTCTAAAGAAACTGTTTATGCTAAACACTGATTTTTGAGCTTGCCTAATATGTATTAATCATGTGTTGAGTAGTCTTCTAATCCTTTTTATACTTTGGTTATGTAAATTCAGCTGTCTATAAAGGGATAGTTTTTTGGGGGGGGCGGGGGGCGTTTAAGACAAGGTTTCTTTGGTAGCCTTGGCTGTTCTAGAACTAGCTCTGTAGACCAGGCTAGCCTTGAATTCACAGGGATCTACCTGCCTCAGCCTCCCAAGTTCTGGGATTAAAGGTGAGCACCACCACCGCCCAGCAAAGGGCTACCTTTTATTGAGTGAACTATAATAGTGTCTATGTAATTATACAGTGAAGAAAAAGAAGTAACTCCAGGAGGTAGTCCTGCTGAACATTTGCTATCTATTACGTTGTTATGCATGTCGACATGGCGCATTTTCACAGTGCTCACAAATTTGTACCAGACAGATTGTCTTATTTATTTTATTATCAAGTCTCTATACTTAAAAAAACAAAACAAACAAAAACCTCTTTAGAGTTTTCACTCACGGTGTGGTGTGTTCATTTAACCAGGCACTTTCTTAATGCCTCTTATGGAAGATGATGACGTGCAATAAAGTGAGGAAGAATTCAGTTTTCGGTAGTTCTTGAAAGCTGCGGGAGGCATATGGGAAACAGGCCTGGAGAGATGGTTCAGATGGAAAGGCCTGCTGTACATGAGGACCCAAGTGCAGACTCCCAGAATCCACGTGAGAAACTGGCTGAGCGGTGTGTACCTGGAATCTCAGCTCTGAGTGGTGGAGACAGGTAGATGTGTGGGGCTTGCTGGCCAGCCAGCCTAGCCAAATTTGCAAGCTTTGGGTTCAGTGAAAGATCCTGTCTCAAAAAATAAGGTGGAGAGTAACTGAGGAAGACTCCCAGCATTGACCCTTGTCCCCAACACCCCCAACCTCTCGTATGTGCACCCACACACAGGTGCACATACACAAACATGTACACACATGAAAACGCAAAACACATTTAAGAGGCAGGGACCCACAAACACCATGAACTAAACCAGGGCTGCTGGTTCCAGAGTCATGGGATAAATCAGGCGGTCTGTATTTCTCTCCTCAACATCAGGTCTGAATTAATGCACTGCCTTGTGTTTTTTTGGTTTGATGCAAAATTTTAGAATGTTGCGTTTGAACATTTAGGAAGTGTTTTTTAAAAAAATCATTTAGGAAAAATCCAAAAGTATGTCAAAGCTTTGGATAGCTAGGTTTTTGTTGATTTTTTTTTTTTTTTTTTTACCTGTGTGGACAATCTGATCTGTGAATTTGTATATCATAGGAAACAGACTTTTTGAAGTTTATTGAGGGTCACAATCCATTGGGGGAGAGTATGACACTTGTCAAGGGAGCAATGAGAGTTTCTGTGTTGGCAATTGTTCCTGACGGGACAGCTTCTGTACCAGATAAAGTTAATACAGGACTCACTCTTCCAACTGTAAGATTGAGAGCTGGAATTTTTATTGCAGTCTTTTTGAACAAGAAACATTTATAATTCTGTGATTATCTACTTTTTCAACATGAG
Source organism: Peromyscus californicus insignis (assembly GCF_007827085.1). Classification (NCBI taxonomy): domain Eukaryota; kingdom Metazoa; phylum Chordata; class Mammalia; order Rodentia; family Cricetidae; genus Peromyscus; species Peromyscus californicus. The sequence goes on along the minus strand of NW_026294514.1, from coordinate 8,425,791 downwards.
GCTTCCGGATGCATGAAGAAATAAGAAAGTCCCAGGGGCCTTCACATTCCCAGCTTTCCAGAGGATCATGGGAAATGGGAGTCAGCTCAGCAGTTCAAATATGTACTATACATGCATAAACTTCATTTTTAAAACATTGTGAATAAGGAAAAACAGAATTTTACATGGTAGTAACTTCATTTTGAGAACAGAATAAAACTTGGAAATGGTGGGAAGAGGCATACCGTTACTCTGTTAACACTATAAATGTAACAGGGCAGCTGGGTGGTGATGTGCTTCAGAGCTGGCAGTCTCTAAGCTGCAGCTTGATTAAACTGTCTGCGAATAATAATTGTGATCAAGAGCAGTTTTCTTTAAGTGTTTGGCATGTTATGCTACCAAAAACCATCTGAAATACTAAGAAACCAGTTAATTTCCGATGACGGTATGTAGAATTGGTACCTTGAGTCAGAATCGGCCTGTAATCATTCTGTGCATTGTCAGTTTGAGCGTCAGTGGGAAACTGTATCTGTTGCTGTTTAATTAATCAGTGTAAGTTTGCGTATCTGAATTCTAATCTTAGTCTAGGAAACCTACAGGGAGCCATTTTGTAAAGTTCATGTGCTCTTCCAAATGTCCTTTTGTAGTGTTTGTAAGGTAGTGATATTACCATCACAAGAGTTTATAGAGATTACGTAGCACTACTAACTACTGCAGAGCCTAATGTGGCTGTTGGGTTTTGTATGTCATGTGCATTTGTTCTGTTTCCTGTTGGACTTTTTCCATCCCCCCCCCTTTTTTTTTTTTTTTTTTTTTTTAGGAAAATAAAGATCCATTTGAATTCTTTTCAGCATAATCTACATTGGAAACTGGAAGTATTCCTGTGGTTAGCAAAACGTGCTTTGCCACCAAAGCTAAATGAAACTGTAAAATACCTCCGGATATTTGTGCCAAGGAACTTTTCGTAGTATATTGGGGTTAAAGTAAAAGTAATCTCTTCAGTATTTTTCATCTAGACTTAACAATAAATGTGTACATCGTGAAAACATATTCCATACTCTATTTTTCTTTGAAAATGTTCAAAGCTTTTGAAGAGTGTGTTCTATTCTGTCTGGTTTCCTGACATTGTTGAGTAAAAATGTAGTCCCCTCAGTAGAAGTCTTTTAGCAGCTAGCTGAAGTCATCTGGCTTTTGTGATGTAAAAAATGAATTTTGTACAGTCCATTTCTGGTGTAGGTGTCTCCTTTATATACCTGAAAGCGTGCCCTGTGGGGTTCCTGTTGTTTGTGTTTCTGTTCCGTCCCAAGTGTTTATCCGCTAGAACCTAACACAGTACAGTGAAGCAAACCTTTTAACATGCACACCTTCATAGTACCAAATACTATGAAATACAGTTGTTAGTGAGACGTACTAGCACTGATACGGCCTTAGAGAGAACTAGAAACGGAGCGGACACAGAAGCCGCTGTGGGTTTACATGAACTCTCTTCTGCCTCAGAGGAACGTCATGGAGATAGAGCTCCGCGTTTTGCTTTAGTTTTTCTTACTGTTTTTTACTGCTGCTTGGCCCTGTACAGTAATGTTGGTACGTTTTCATAAGTTAGCCTCGTAAATGAAGAGGTGGTCCGGAAAGCCAGGTAGTGGAGTTATTTGGTCTTCATCGAGTAATGGTTATCTAACTAACCCTTGGGGACTGTGGACTGATGAGCAGGAAGGTGGCTTGTGAGGGCTGGCTTCAGGATGCAGTGTTCCCTGGACCGAGTTGGTCCTCTGTGTGCAATGGCCTAAGTAGGAGATGCCTGCCCTTAACATAAAGCAGGCTCTGTGCATGGAGAAAGAGGCGTTGATCAGAGTACTCATGCAAATAACCCCTCCCCCTCCCCGATGTGTGGCTGGGAGAGAAACCTTCATTTTTATTGTGTATAAATTAGGAAGTTGTGTTACATACTTGTATTTTTTTAAAAAATAGGAACTGATGTGTATCACTTTGAAGTGATACTGTGGTTTCTTAAACTTAGGACTAGCTGTAAGTGTAGCAATGTGCCCAAGATAAAACAGACCAAAACTGAATTTATATCATCACTGTGACCTTGAACTTATTTGGGATAAAGCAGACCGTGCCTTAAAATGACCAAGCAATGCCCTGCAGTTTTGTAACTGTGTATTTTACTCTGGGTGGCCTTCTCAAATTCACCTGAAATTCTTTCCTTTCAAGTTGTTGAAGGAAAAGTTTTAAGTACAAATTGACCCACACTTCCTATAGCACTCACACAGCTGCTGTTCTTGAGGCCTCCCTGAAGTTCCCGAGCTTTCTGTTGTTTGATTTATTTTTAAATTGATTTAGTCTTAATATATCTGGGAAATTAGGTTTCGCTAAAGTTTCTGAGGGAAAATATTTTAAGGGATAGTCATGGCACTTCTGTTTCTAAACTTACTGAATATATAAAAATTAATCATCGAAATGTATTTTTGTCTTATTGGTAATAATCTTATCAAAGATGTGAGTTCCTTCTAAGACTTGTGCTCAGTGTTGTGGCAGGTTGAGGCTTGTATTTATATTCTCAAATAAGGGTTGTTAATCTGGTAGTGACTTTCCAGTGGCTAAACTCAGATCAATCTAGTTTTTTTTTTTTTAACCATTACTATTTCCCTTTCCTTTTTCTGCCTAATAATTTTTAATAGTATCAAGGAGAAAGTAGCTCCTCTTTTTAATTTAATGTAAAGTCTTCTTGCATGATTACTGTGCTTATTTAAAATAATGAGTATGATTTTCATTGAAGTCCAAATTGCTCAACTTATAGTATAATCACGTTCTTTCCCGAAGATGCTCACATTCCTGGGTGCTCCGTTTGTTGTTTATTTTTACATGTTACTTTTGGGCATAAACTCAGCGTATTTCTTTTGTCCTATTTCCCCTCCCCTACTCCTGTTAAAACGTTTTATTTAAGTAAGAGTCTCTTAAACACATGTAGAAGTGACAATACTTCCTTAAAGCCCGGTAAGTTTGACAACGAAGTTGTTTAGGCACGGGTGTATAATCAGGTGGCTCCCCGCTGGCGTCCGCTTTTACCATACAGCTAAACGTTTCGAGCACAAACTACTCATGGCCGCCGTGGGAGACTCAGTAAAGTTACCATTTATTCGCACCCCCCGTTTTGTCCTCAGCCATAAAGTCTAGTGTATAGTAACAATTCTTAGTGCAAGGAGCCTGCCCCAAAGTGTGTACTGAAAACAGTGATCATAGCGCAGATCTTCCCGTCTGAACATGCATGCTGTCCTCCAGTGCATCGTGCGGTGTGTAGTGCACTAATACATGTGCGTGAAATTTTCTGTGTATTTTTGGTATGGTATAACTAACGCTGTTACATTGAACTGGTTGTGATTTGGGGGAAAGTGCTTCTTATCGTACCTTGTAGAGTGTTGTAAATGTTTTTACCTGTGTTTCCACATTATGCTGTAGTTTTATTAGGTGAGTATTTGCCTTCCGTCTCCGCTCAGGTATTAACGTGTGGCAATTTTGGGTGCTTTGTTTTAGTTTGTCATAATCTGGTGTTCTGAATGTCCAAAAATAAATTTGGCGAATAAGCTCATTTTGGTACAAAGAGTTCTTACTGGTTTGCAGAGTCTGTAATGTCGTTCAGCAAAGAAAACTTTAAACGTGGCTTCTTCACATGTCCGGCACCTTGGTAATTAGAGTGCCTGTAGAGCACAGGGTGTGGCACGGCACAGCTAAGTCCCAGACACAGGCAAAGGTGACGGTTTGCGACTTGGCATCTCGTAGTTTTTCCACATGCATTTCTCTGTATACTCTGTGGTTCACGGTCTGTTTTCAGGAATTGTCCATGTTTCTCGCCAAGACGGCTTTCCCTCTTTCCACCAAACTAGATATAATCCTAGGTGCTGAGTTTCTCAGTGCAATAAGAATGAGAAGGACTTAGACACTGTACGCACGTTTATATGTCACTCTACCGTTATTCAGTTGGCTTTTGAGAGTAGAGGCCTGGGGTTCTAGTTGACAAGTGCCCAGAGGTAATTCTTAAGTTTAGCCACGAAAATTAACCTCCGAAGGCGTCTAGAAGCAACCAGAGACTTAGAATTCCAAGTTGCCAAATGGCACTAAGAAATTTGAGAATTTAACATAAACTCTATACTGTTACAGAACTGGATGGGAGGAGTCAGATGAGATGGGACATTTCTTGGGGACAGGCGAGGCCATGTTTCTTGTATTTTTAATCAGTATCCCCAAACGTAAGTAAATATTCATTATCTGTCCATAGAAATATTGTGTATAGTATTACACAGACCAAAAGAGGCCTGGTTTTAAGAATAAGAGCCAGAGGGTGGAGAGATTGTTCAGTTGTTGAAGTGTCTGCCTTGCACATGTGAAGACCTGAGTTTACACACACACACATGCGCACACACAGCACCCAAGAAGCTAAACATTGCAGTGCATGCCTGCAACCTGGTGCTGGGAGGCAGGAGGAGATAGAGGGGGCGATCCCTGGAGCTTATTGGCCGGCCAGCCTAAACGAATCAGTGGGATCCAAGTTCAGTGAGAGACCCAGTCTCAAAAAAATAAGGTAGAGAGCCAGTGGAGTGGCTCAGTGGATAAAGGGTCTAGCCACCAGGCCTGACAACCTGAGCAGTCCCCCAGAACCCGCATGGTAGAAGGAGAAAATCAGCTCCTGCAAGTTATCCACATATATCCACAGTGACAAGATCCTTACATACAAACATAATAAACCGTGTGTGTGTGTGTGTGTGTGTGTGTGTGTGTGTGTGTGTGTGTGTGTGTGTGTGTTGGAACTCACTCTGTAGACCAGGCTGGCCTAGAAGTCACAGAGATTTGCCTGCCTCTGCCTTGTTAATGCTGTGGTTAAAGGCGTGCACCACCATGCCTGGCAAAATAAACTTTTTTTAAAAATTGCACAATAAAATAAAAATAATGTGGAGAACAGTTGAAGAAGATACTGGTCATTAACTTTTAGTCTGCACCCTACAGGTGTAGGTATGCCTGCATGCACTCAAAATATTAGGACAGTGGTAATAATTCATTTTTCAAATCTTAATTCTTTTCAGTGGTGAGAGATGATATAGTCTCTTACTACTTTTATTCTAGTCCAGTCGACAAAGGAGTAAATGTGGATTTTTCTATTGTTTGTGTAGATATTACTATCGTTTTCAATGTGTAGCTTCTCGGATGGAGTATTTTGAAGGTGCCTCAATCTACAATAGTTACGTTATTTCACACAAAGTATAGTGGATATTTGGTAATATAGTCCACGAGTGCTCTAACCATCCCACATAAACTGCAATGTCACTTCCATCACATGCTTCAGTTTTTAAAGTGGCTGGGCAGAGACCAAGCTGGTGGGGTCTCCTGCCAACCTCTTTACACAGTACACCTTTCATTCCTCCCCCAGAGGCTACCTCATGCTCTGTTCAGCCACCTGTGATACCAATGAATGTGTAAGAGCAGAAATGGCCATCTATGCATAAAATATCATATTTTAACTCGCCTGGTGTGGAGGCACATGCAGGCTGATGTCTGTAAGTCCAAGGCCGGCTTGGTCTATGTTGCTGGTTCCACGACAGTCAGGGCAACATAGACTGTCTCAAAACAACGACAAAAAATTAGTCACTCAATGTTTTAGATTAAAAACATGAAAATTAATGATTTTTTTCCCTGTATCCCAATATGTTGTCTAGTGCACAACACTTAGATTGTATCTACCCTGGTTTGGAAAGAACTTAATCCTTTGAGGTGGTCTCTCCCTTATCTTAGTTACTGTTCGGTTGCTGTGAAGAAACACCATGACCACGGCAACTCTGATAAAGCATTTCGCTGGGGGTTTAGATATTCTATGATTATCATGGTGGGAAGTGGACAGGCATGGTGCTAGAGCAGTAACTGAGAGCTTAACATCCTGATCTGCAGGCTGCAGGCAACAGGCAGAGAGAAGGACGGGGGAGGGAGAGAGAGAGAGAGAGAGACTGGGCCTAGCATGGGCTTTTGAAACCTCAAAACCCACTCCCAGTAACATATCTCCTCCAATAAGCCCACATCTCCTAATACTTTCCAAGCAGTTTCATTAACTGTGGACAAAACATTCAAACATATGAATTTATGTGGGCCATTCTCATTCAAAACACCACATTCTGTTCTTTGGCCTCCATAGGCTTGTGGCCATATCATAATACAAAAATGCATTCAATCCAACTTCAAAAGTCCCCATAAGTTCAAAGTCTCTTCTTAGACTCAATCTCTTAAATGTAAGCCCTTGTGAAATCAAAATAAAAAAGCAGATCACATACTTCCATCACACAGTGGCACAGAATATACATTACCATCCCAAAAGGGAGAAAAGAGAGCAGAGTGAGGAAATACTGGACCAAAGCAAGACTGAAACCTAGCAGGGCAAACTACAAATCCTTTAAGTTCATGTCTGATTTTAAAGGGTTTATTAAATGGCTCTTGCTTTACAACTTTGTTGACTGTAACACACTTCTCTCTTCTGGGCTGGTTCCACTCTGTCTGCAGCTGTCCCTGGCAGGTATCCCACAGCTCTGGCATCTCCAGAATCTTGGGGTCTCCACCATAATCCAGGCTTCACTTTTACAGCTTCATGCCATGGCCTCTTTGGGCCTCCAGGCAGAGACTCCTCTGACAGACACCTGGCCTCTGTGGCTTTCCTTAACCGTGGAGGAAGATTCCATAACCCCTTTCCTGTATCCTTGACTCTAAACCCAGAACCACGTGGCTGGAGTTGCCAAGTTCTGCTGCCTGCTGGGGCTGGAACCTGGCCTCCTCCTTGAATTACATTTGCATAAACTTTCTGTTATTGTTTAGGCCTAGGAAATCTCTCAGACCTTTTCCTTTCACAGGCTGCAGCGTTTAGCTGGGTGGGACCTTGCCCAGAAGTTACCACCCTCTTTCATTCCAGGCTTTTCCTTAAACTTCTTATCTCCTTGAGCACAAGACTTGGCTCCAACATTACATTCCCTGGTGCTCCTTTCCTCTTTAAACTGTACATTGTGTATTTCTCTTCCCCCCCCCCCCCAATTTGCACCTTTTCACTGTAGATCTGCACTAGAGTGACATGTGGCACAGCCAGTAGGCTGTCCTGACATTTCCTCTGCTAATGATCTTAGTCCCAAACTCTTCAACCACTGGCAGATTTCTCACATTAGTGCAAAAAGCAGCCACATTTTTTGCCATAAGATCACAAGAAAGGTCTCTAATACTCTCCTCTGAAACTTCTTGAGCTGGGCATCCTCCGTAGTTTACAACACTCTCAGCACCGTTGTCTTCCATGCTCCTACTAGGGTAGCCCATTAGCCCCAGTTAAAGCATTCAACCGCTTTCTAGTCCAACGTTCCATTCTTCGTATTTCTCCAACAAACAGCATGGTCATGCCTGTCACAGAAATGCCTTGCTCCTGGTACCAAGTCGCCTCACTGTTCTGTTGCTGTGAAAAGACATCATGACCAAGACAACTCATAAAAAGAAAGCATGTACGTGTGTGCTAAGTATGAAAGATGACAGATGTGTTAATTGACACATGTGCACTGTGTGTGTGTGTGTGTGTGTGTGTGTGTGTATGTGTGTGTGTGTGTGTAGAATACTGTACTCCCACTGACGGTAAGAGCTCTTTTTTAGTTTCTTCCTCAACATTTGTTATGTTTTCCTTCTTGATAACCACTTGGGATAAGATAGACTCACAGAGTAGCCTTGATTTGCCTTTTCCTGATGGCTGAGGATGCTGAACACTCTTAAAAGTATTTATTAGCCATTTGTATTTCTTCTTTTGAGAACTCTGTTTAGTTCGTTGGCCCATTTATTGATAAGCAGTTTTGAACTTTTGGTGTTTAGTTTTTCCACTTTTCTGTGTATTCTAGATATTGGCCCCCTGTTCAAAGCATAGCTACCAGCGATCCTCTCCCATTCTGCAGGCTGTCTGTTCACGCTGATGATCGTTTCTCTGCCGGACAGAAACTTCATAATTTCATGTAACCCCACTTGCCAGTCCTTGGGGGCTGTGTCCCTGCGCTATTGGAGTTCTGATCAGAAAGGTTTTACCAATCACGATCTTGAGACGATTTCCCTCTGTGAAATTATTTTTCTCTATCAATTTTGGTGTTTCAGGTCTTACATTAAGGTCTCTGATCCATTTTGAATTTTGTGTGGGATGAAAGATAAGTCATCTTAAAAACAAAAATTAGATTTCTAGATAAGAAATTATAATCCTTAAAGTCAGCAATGATGTCTGTTTCCTCAGCTCTCGTCTTCTCCCTTGATGGCAATGTGAGGAGAGCCACGACAGACCCTGAACATGCAGAGAGAAATTGCTGTTTGTTTTACACCTGGAAAGGAACTGACAGTCACGGATCTGGCAGTTTGTATAAACAGTGCTCCTGCCTCCACGTCCCGAGAAAGCGGTGTTCCCATGTTACAGTCCTTCAGAACGTAAGCAGATGGCACTGGGATCCATTTTCAGATGTCAACGCTGTTCTGGAGAAGACCATTAAAAGAGCTGTGTGACACTGAGTTATAGGCAGTGGTTTCCTCTGCCCCAGAACCAAGCCACATGGAAACTCGATCACATTCCTTTCTTTTGACAAGCCTCAAGAGATGCTCCCTCTCCGCAGCCTGCACTACTGTTAGTGATGTCTAAGGACCAGATGAGCTGGCATCTTCTTGAGTAGGCCAGCACTGTCATGACCTCAGTTGTGATCTGCTGGGTAAGGGAGGCAGAAATGAAACAGGTGGGCTGCCTTTGGGAAGTTCTTGTGATGCTGAAGTTGGTGAAGCCTCCATGAAAGCCGGCCTGTTTTAGGCTTGACCTGGAACCTGGCCCGATTTCTGTGATGTTGGAGAGATCACAAACACAGCTCAGATCTCTTCAGTGCTGCCAGCCAATGGCCTGTCTTATGTCCTAGATCCCCGAGGTCTAACGTACAAGAAAGGGTTAGAGTTTCTTCACCTTGGTGCTGTACTTTACAGCTTTACGTTAACTTTTAAAAGAGAAGTTAATGCGGTGGGGGTGGGGTGGCCCTGAAATTCCCAGAAGCTGAAAGGAACATCAAGAGTTTAAGGCCACCAGGCTACCCCATGAGACTCTATTGCAGAGAGAGAGAGAGAGACAGACAGACAGACAAACAGACAGACAGAATGAATTCTCCTGAGACTCTGTAATGGAGTAAGCTCTTCGGTGCCTAATGTCACTAGCTGACCATCCCCTCATCAGGGCTTCAGTTTGGAGGAAAAGGAATCATAAGAAAAACTAAAAAGTGTGAACTATTCTAACAAACCTAGACTACCATGACATCCATGACATCTATTCAAATTTCTTTTTCCTGTACTTTTCCCTTGAATAATCATTTGAGTGCCTTTTGTCCCAGAATTCATACCAGATACTTTCAGCTTCTTGTTTGGTATTTTAAAAAGGAAGAAAGCTAAAAGCAGGGTGAGGGGAAGTGTTACAAGAAAGGAAGTGGGCACAGAGAAATTAAGCAATTTACTTGCAGAAGAGTCCAAACTAGATAATCTTTGATTATCCAAGGAAAACGTCCTCGGCTTCAGACTGGCAGTATGTAATAATATGAGTTGATTTCACATTCTCTGATGAAATCCTTTCTGACCATACTCATTATTTCTTTTGCATTGGAAAAAGTGTTTCCAATGTTCTACCCCAAGACTTCCTTTTGCTCTTCCTATAATTTTTTTCGAGATCACATCCAAGTCTGTGGCTTTAGTATTATGTTCCTGGTAGATGATTCACCAGGCCAGACAGACTTGTTCCCTCAATAAAGAGCTGAGTCAGTGCAGTTCATTTAGCCTCCGGGTCCGTCCTCATCCAAAGACGACAGCTAGAAATAGCTACTCAAATCCTGGTGTGAGGGTTGAACTAGTCTTGCTGCATGCATCTGACACATCTGAGTAGGGCCCTTTCCTCCTCCAGCTCTCTACTCTCTGCTCTTCTGCTCCACAACAGCTCCAGAGACAGTGCTGCATGACAGCCCAGTTTTAAATCTGGACAACTGTTGTTCTGGACCTTTCTACCTCATCACACAGCTTCTGTGAATAGATTGCCCCCAGCCAAGAACCTCACCCATTCCTATGAACTCCTTTGTGTACTTTGCATCCTCACTCAATACTGTGTGTCTTAGAAGTTTATTAAATGTCTTTTATCTTTGTGTGTGTGTGTGTGTGTGTGTGTGTGTGTGTGTGTGTGTGTGTGTGTGTGAGAGATGTGGATGGCAGTGTGTGATGGTGCACATAGAGAGGCGAATATACAACGTTGTAGAGTTGGTTCTCTCAATCCGCCTTACAGGGGATCCAGGATCTAACTAGCTCACTAGGCTTATGTAGGTGGCTTAATCATTGAGCCATCTCTCTGTCCCTTAATTAAATGTCAAACATTTCTAGTAAAATATCATAATAATGACTCGAAATGCTCAAAAATCCTGATGCTAAAAATCCAGTTATGTCTTTAACAAAATGGGCTGTGCTGTCCACCGTTGGAGCTGAGTTGTAAGTACAGCATCTTACTTTTTATTTTCTTTACTTTTGTTTATGTTTGAGTTTCACATAATAATTTGCATTTTAATTAACCTTAGCTAATTCCAAAGAATTACTACTTGTAGTTACGCATTTGTATGAGATTATAGATTATTACCCTCAATGCAAAGCTTAAAATAATAATACAAAGTAGCCTGACTAAAATGCTAATGGTCACTTTTAAAATAGGAATTTAAAGAAAATATTCTGTCATCCATCCTATATTTGTGAGTCTAAATTTTCATATCTAATTTATCTTTTATCCTAACCAATAAAGATTGTAACTATCTAGTCTTCAACTCCATCAAAGACCCCAGAAGGATATAATATTACCTGAGTAAACAGGAAGTGCATTGCAAGCAACTTCCATAATTTGCCAAATACAAATAGACTAGATATTATAACTCATTCTTGCTTGCTAACTGTTCTGTTATATGTAATTTTGCTATGTTAAAGTTAAAACCTTCCTTTTTGAGTAGACAGAAAAGGGGAAGTGCGGTGGGATGTCTTTCTGTACGCTGTGAATATGTGTTGCTCTGATTGGTTGATAAATAAGGCTGCATTGGCCTATGGCAGGGCAGAATAAGGTTAGGTGATACATTCCAACTGAAGATGAGATGAAGAAGGGTGGAGTCAGGAGAGATGCCAGCCTGCCACTGAAGGAGCAACAAGATGCCAGCAGACCGGTAAGGCCACGGCCACGTGGCAACATAGAGATGAATAGAAATGGACTGAGTTAAGTTATGAGAGCCAGCTAGCAAGAAGCCTGACTCACAGGCCATATAATTTGCAATTGAAAAATTAGGAATTTAAAACTATTAAACTGTCCCTGATGCCTACATTACTATAAATTTAATAAATTAGTCTTCATTAAAAATGAAAACTCCCTCAGAAGATGGTGTCGGGAGCTGGGGAATGGTTCGGTTGGCAAAGTTCTGCTGCACGTGTGTGTGCAAGCATATACCATGCTTCAGGCATGCAGTCACAGCTGACATAGAAACCACAACAACAATTACTGGCAGATGTCTCTTGTTAATATAAGTATATTTATATTAACCATAAACTAGCAAATGAAATCCAGCACCATATAGAGAGGATACTATATCATGATCAAGTGAGATTTATTTCACAAATGCAACATAGGTTTATAATTTCAAAATAAGTGAGTATAACGTACTCAAGGCCATCCTTGGCTGCATATTGAGCTTGAGGCCAACATTGAATATATTTTCATATATCCACATATATCAATAATTTGTGATATGTTGGTAGACAAAGTGCTTATACCACAGATACAGTACCATTCAGAGGAGAATATGCTCCATTTAAATTGAAGATCTCTGCATATCAAAAGAACAGGCTAATAATGGAAATATTCGCAGGAAATATTTTTGGAAAGGGCTTCTTTTCGGAACCTGTAAAAGTCTGCAACTTATGCCAGGCAGTAGTGGCGCACACCTTTAATCCCATCACTTGGCGGGGGGTGGGGGGGATGCAGAGGCAGGCAGATCTCTGTGAGTTCGAGGCCAGCCTGGGCTACAGAGGGAGATCCAGGAAAGGCGCCAAAGCTACACAGAGAAACTCTGTCTTGAAAAAAAAAAGTTTGCAACTTATAATAGAACATAAAATATCCCCCTTTAAAAAAAATAGGACTTCTAATTATTCAAACTAAAAAGCTGCACTATACAAAGAAAAAACAAAATTGAAATATAGTCTCCAGAATAGAAGGAAACATCTGCCAACTCTTCACCCAGTAAGGGATCCATGTCCAGAATTTATAAAGAATTCAATGACAAAAATACCAAAACAAAAAATAGCAACAAATACTTCAGTTAAGTGATTAAATGATCTGAATAGACATGTCTCAAAAGAGGATCAATGATGGAGTATATGAAAAAATGTTCACTGTCACATCATCAGGAGTATACACATCCAATCCAAAGGAGACTGCACCGTGCTCCAGTTCTGGTGGTTTTGTTAGTCTTTCACTGTTTGGCAAAATGCTTGAGATACTCAAAAGAGAAAGAAAGGGTTTCTTGTGGCTCCGTTTCAGAGATCTCGTGTGTAGACTCCAGTCTGTGGCTCCTTAGGTCTGAGCTGATGTAGAATGTCATGGCAGCAGAAGCGTGTGGTAGACACTGACCATGTCACCATGGCCAGCAAGCAGAAAGGAGACCAGGATAAGGTACAGTCTCCAAGGCATGCTCCTGAGACCCCCAAGTTCCCACCAGCTGCCTGTGACCCAGTGACTGGATTAAATAGTGCTCCGACCCCTGGCCACCTATCTTATCTCCATTCGCTTCCCCCAAAGCTCCACCTCCAGATGTTGCTGCACTGGGAACCAAGCCCACCACACGTGAGGCTTCAGAGGACAGTTCAGCTCTACACTGTAACAGGCTTTTGTAAAAAATGTTCAAAAATTAATGCTAGCAAGGATGTGGAGAAAGGAGCCTGGCATATGTTGTTTTCAAACTAGAGATAGAACAATCCCAAGGTGTCCATTAATGAATGGGAAAAGCAAGTTTATATACATATATATATATATATATTTACGTATACATATATATGTACCCATATACACACACATATATATGCACACACATATGTATATGTACCCCCCCCACATATGTGTGCCCTCACATATATGTACACGTATCCATACACATACATGTACATACATATATATGTACATCCCATATAATATATGTGCACATACACAATAAAATACTAGTCACAAGAAAGAAAGTCTGTCCTTGCCGCATCCTGCATGGAACTGAAGGTGTCCTGTTGTTGAAGCAAAACAAACCACAGAGAGCAGTGCTTTACTGGCTCCTTTACATGGAGTGCTGGCTGCACAGAGCAGGGAGAACAGGGCTTTCAAAGCTGGGAAGGAAGGAGAGGAAGATGGGGCGGAAAGGAAGTGGTCCGTGCGAACAAAGGCAAAGACTGACGGGATCAGCCCATAATGTTCTGTGTAGCCTGGACACGATGGCTGATGACAACTGATTGTATAATTCAAAGGAGATTTTGAATGTTTCCGACACAAATGATACAATGGTGTCGATGGTGTCGTGGGACCTGCCTGTGCCTGCTGCCAGTTTGGATTTGGTTTCACCTGCTGCAACCTCTTACCATGCCGACTCCTTGGGCTGGAGAAGCAATAGGTGAAGCCAGTGTGAACTCCATGGAGAAGTCCTGGCTGGTGGCAGCAGGGAGGCTGTCTCTTAGAAGAGGAACCAGCTGCCATTGAGGTAGGTTTCCCGGGGGCAGCATACGAGGGACAGGAGTCACTCAGTCCTCAGATTACCCAGCACTACACAGATGCCTTCACAGTTCATGAAGCCACACCACCCCAGCCTTACTTCCCCCTCACTGCCTCGGCCTGACTGGAGGAAACACAGGGAAGACAGAGGTTCCACTGCTCAGGACTCGCAGGGCCCCATTTGTGACCACGTCCCTTCCCTCCCTCCCACTTCCTCTCCGTGGGCCATGACTGCAGCTTGATGGGCAGGTGGACTCGAGGGAGTGGCAGCTCCACTGACTGGGGACCTAGAGGAGGGAAGAAAGGAAGGAGGGCGGGAGGAATCAGTCAGTGCGGTGAGGCATTTGCCAAGCCCCCTGACCTGATCGTTGTACACTGTGGACACTGTAGCATCCCAGAGTGCTCCGACAAAAATATGGACGGTTACTGTGTCAATTAAAGTATCTTAAATATTGATCAGGTGTTGGTGGCACACGCCTTTAATCCCAGCACTTGGGAGGCAGAGGCAGGTGGATCTCTGTGAGTTCGAGGCCAGCCTGGTCTTCAGAGTGAGCTCCAGGACAGGCTCCAAAGCTACACAGAGAAACCCTGTCTCACCCTCCCCACCAAGTATTTTTATATATACATATATATATATATTTATTTAAGATATATATTTTTTAAGTATTTTAAAAATCTTAATAACAAATCAGAAGTTTCTTCTTGATTAAACAGATATGGAATAGCAGGCACTATTAGCAGAGACATAGAATGTCCCTAAGGACATCTAGCTACATATTAATGTAATTGGGATGACATCATCTTTGTGAGAGAGATTTCTTCTGACCTTTCTCAGAGGCAGGCTGAGTACAAAGGCTGGCCTCTTGTTCTCTTTGTTTTAAACACTCAGGATGCTGTGGATTGATTCATCATTACTTGGGAAGGGCTGCTTTGGGTTTCGGTTGACTATTTCCCTCAGGTCCCTCAGGACAAAGGCTTACTGGGTCTGTCTCAGCACTCACAACTGGTGAGCACTACAAAGAGACCCATTTGCCCAATTATTCCCCACAATACCCAAAGAAATACCTGTCTGAACTTGTCCTCCTTTTTCCTCCTCTGAAATGACTCTTTTCATCCTATAAAATATGTACTTGGAAATTTGGGGGTTCTATTTTAAAATGGTATTTTCCCCCCCAATACTTGAATAACTCTACTGATGGGTTAAAATACATGGCCCATTACGAAATTCTGACTCACAAATGAGGTCTCTGTAATTTAGTAGCCTGACATGGACCCATCTCTCATCTGGTTTGCATTTTTAAAAAAACTGAAAAGTACAGATTTGCTCATTCCACAGCCCAGGCTCTAGACAGACTTTTCAGCCAAAGCCCTCATCAACTGTGTGTTGAATAATAGAAAGAGCTCAACTTCATGGTGAGTTTCCTTCCCCAAGGTTCCTGCCATCACCCCATCCCCAATCTTCTTTACCTGTAGTTTCTGTAAAACATTAACAAAACCCAAGAGACTTAAAGCAACAGAAATATCCTCCCTCCTTTCTAGAGGGAGAACTCAGCAGTCTGTATCATGGAGCCCAAATGGAGCCCGTTGGAAACTCGGGGAAATGATTTGCTCTTACAGCTCCTTTGCTCTTACAGCTTCTCTTGGCTGCCTGCATTCTGTGGCTTGTGGCTGCATCACTCAAGTCTTCAAGGCCAGCATCATCAAATCGTTTGAATGTCTGTGTCCCTAGCTCCTTTCCTCGGTATGACTGGATCTTCCTCTCCCTGTCTTTTGTAAGGACAAATGATCACATTGATGGCCCACCTCTGTAACTCAGTATGATCTTATGTCTTAACTCAGCTCTACAGAGACCCTTTTCACAAACGAGGTAGCATTTGAGGTTTGAGGGCTTGATGTCTTTGGCATTTTTAGCGTATCACACCTCCCAGTACCTCAGAACCTAGGAAAGCCAGATCTTCAGAGTCTAAGGTTTAAATCTGTTCTTCCAGGTTCCCCTGAATCATCTCAGACTCCTTCATGGAATTTTCACTCATGTATTTCCTTTGAAACCTGAGGTGCATCCCCATTCAGGCCCAAACTCCTTAGGAAATGCTGTTGGATTTACACTAAATAACAGGCTAGGAAATCAGTCTTTAAAACTTAATCTCTCTTTTAATCTCCTCTGAATGTGTGAAATGAGAGGAATGTGGTCTATACACATGGTTGGTGAATAAATTAACAATGATACGTGACATGGCCACCCAGTAGATGGCTGATGGGAAGCAAATGTTCAGTAGATACAGTGTTCTCTATCTTATGTCAAAAGGACAAGGCTCTCCTTTTCAGTCAGTGATAAACCAGAAATTAGTCTAAAAGGCCCATGGAAGAAAATGTCCCAAGTTGTTCTCCATAGACTTCATAAGAGGAAGACTGAGCGATGATTCCCAATTGCCTTTCAGGCTCCGGCAGAGTTTCATGGCAGGATGCTCACACAGAGCCAGCAGCTTCCATATGCTTGGAAAAGTCACAAAAAGGACTGCTTCTCCCCGGCAAGGAGGGGGAGCAAGCTGTGCCAAGAATGGCCGCCCTGGGCAACTCTAATGTCGCTTCACTTGGACCTTGGAGGCCCATGTTCTGATTAGGTGACTGACGCTTTATTCCCCTACTGTGTCACGGCAGACAGTCGTCATCGTCTTTGCAACCGTTAAAGGGCACAGTGGCTTTTGTACTGAGTGCATTTTGCATTACGAGCTGGCCACGAGCCTACGGGACAATAGGTGCAAGGTTGCGGCTTAAAAGTGCTGTGGTTGTGTGGTGAATGGAGGCAGTCCTGAGCAAGTATGTAAGGAGTGCATGAAATTCTGAGTGGATGGATGCGTGGTCTTGACGTAAGCTTAGCCATGCCGAGGACACCCATGTGTCAAACCCACGGAAGTGAGAAAGCCTTCCTCAGGAGAGGATCAGAGGGCTGGCAAAACTCTCCCCCGGTTCAGTGAATGTTGACGGTGTATGTAGTAACTACCAGCCACACCTTTCCCCTGGGATGGCGATGGCTGTAGCCTGACTCCGAATCCTTCCAGAGAACTATAGGGATTTGTTAAACCCACCTCCTTGTTAGGCTGTTTACCATAAGCCCACCTCCTCACTCAGACGGACCATCATGTGCCTTCTCAATTCAGGCATTCAAAATAAGCACGCTGAGGTTTGGGCTGCGGCCGGTGCCCTCCAGCAGAGCAAGCGCAGCCCACCTGATCCCAGCTTCTCTGGAAGTGTGCCTTTGTGCCCACCCTTCCCTTTCTTCAATCCCTCTTTGCCCCACTCGGGGTTCGAGACCCAAGCCATGCTGGGCACAGTGTGTTTCAGTGTGACGTTGACACGGGTGGACTTGTGATGGTCATGATTGTCAACCACTGTGGGAACAAAATTCCTGGCACATCTGTGTAGGGATGTCTAGATTGGGCTAATGGAATTTAGAAGAGCCACCCTAAATCGTTCTGTGGGCTGATGTCCCAGACTGAATAAAAAGGAAAACTTGAGCTGAGCACACCCTTCATCTCTCCCTGCTTCTGACTGGATGTAGTGTGACTGGCAGCCTCAAAGGCCTACACCATGATGGCTTGTCAACTACACCATGATAGCTTGTCAACTACACCATGATGGCTTGTCCTACACCATGATGGGTTGTACCCTAGAACTGTGAGCCAGAACCAACTCTTCCTTCCTGAAGTTGATCAATCTGATATTTTGCCACAGCAACACATACCATGACTAATAGGCACTAATAGGCCTCATTTAGCTCAAGTTCTGTGGCATCTGGGTCTCTGGTTTCCAGGACTGGTCCATGGAGATGAAAACAATTGTAACAGACTTTATTGCAAAGGAAGCTCTTTTTCTCTTTGGTACACAAATTTCAAATAGTATGGACCCAGCATGCTTCTGCAACATGACTGAGTCCTCTCTCCTCTAACAATCTTTGAGCAAAACTAATGGCAGGAAACAACAGAGCAGGTGTGTCTCAGGTGCACATGAAACTCTGGAGGCCAGCGCCATTTGGTCACAAATACTCAGAGTTGTTACCACTAAAAGGGACAAATGCTGTGGAGGTTTGGATGAGAATGACCCCTATAGGCTCATATGTTTGATTGCTTGGTCACCAGTTGGTGGAACTCTTTGGAAAGGATTAGGATATGTGGCCTTATTTTGAAAACTCTGAGGTTCAAAAATCCACCACAGGCCCAGTCTCACTTGCTCTTTCTGCCTGCAACTCTCTCTCTCTCTCTCTCTCTCTCTCTCTCTCTCTCTCTCTCTCTCCCTCCCTCCCTCCCTCCCTCCCTCCCTCCCTCCCTCTCCCCCTCTCCTTCTCCCTCCCCCCTCTCTAGATCTGCAGGTTGTGGATGAGATGTAAGCTCTCAGCTACTTCTCCAGCACCGTGCCTGCCTGCCTGCTGCCTTGCTCTCCACCATGATGATAATGGACGAACCCTCTGAAACCGTAAGCCGGCCCCCAGTTAAATGCTTTTCTTTTATAAGTTGTTTTGGTAAGGGTGTTCCTTCATAGCAATAGAACAGTAACTAAGGCAAATGCTTAACCATACTGTTAACTATTCTCTCTCTCTCTCTTTTCTCTCTCTCTCTCTCTCTCTCTCTCTCTCTCTCTCTCTCTCTCTCTCTGTGTGTGTGTGTGTGTGTGTGTACTTGCCTGTATGTGTGCACATGTGGATGTCAGAAGTCGATGCCAGATTTCTTTGTTTGTGTCTACCTTACTTTTTAAGTCAGGGTCTCTCACTAAACCTGGAGCTTACAGATTGGCTAGCCAACAAGCACCAGAATCCTCCTCCTCCTCTCTCTCTCTCTCTCTCTCTCTCTCTCTCCTCTCTCTCTCTCTCTCTCTCTCTGTCTCTCTCTCTGTCTCTCTCTCTGTCTCTCTCTCTCTCTCTCTCCTCTCTCTCTCTCTCTCTCTCTCTCTCTCTGCCTCCCACTGTTGTGATTGCAGCTACACGAGACCGTAACCAACGTTCTAAGTGGGTGCTGGGGACCTGAACTCGGATCTTTATGCCTGCACAGAAGGTGCTTTGCCCACTGAACCATCTCCTAGCTTGGCTCTGGGTTTTCTTAGCCATCTTTGACTCTATACTTCCACACCAGTGAGACAATCCAACTTCAGAGGTTGGTTTGTGGGCCATCCCTCAGCTCCCGTGGGTGGTGTGAATGAGAATTCCCCCATGAGCTCATATGTTAGAATGCTTGCTCCCCCAGTTGGTAGAACTGTTGGGGAGGATTAGGTGTGGCCTTGTTGGAGGGGGTGTGTCACTGGGAGTGGACTTTGAGATTTAAAAAGCCCATGGCATTTTCAGTATCTCCCTGCCTCATGCTTATGTCTCAAGATCTGGGCTCTCAGCTTCGCTCCAGTGCCTGGCTGCTGCCATTCTCCACTACGGTGGTCATGGACTCACCCTCTGAAACTGTAAGCCCCAATAAACTCCTACGGTGCTCTATCACAGCGTTAGAAAAGTAGCTAAGACACTTCCCCTGGGCCTCTCAGGATCAGGGAGCTTCTATGGTCCTGGATGGAAGAGTCAAACATCTCCTTCCTACGCACCTCAGTTACTGTTGCCCCTTTGTGCTCTGTACATTGTAAGCATTTTACCTCTCTTTTCCTTTCTTCTCTCTGTTCCACCTTCAGTAAAATCTCCCTGCCACCACATTCGAACCAGCTGTCACCATACAAGACTGCTGATTAACCTTGAACAAACTTCCTCATATTTTCAAAGTCCTCACCATCACCAAGGAAGCACGGAGACTGTTTTCTTTTCCCTGACTCAAACCAAAGGGAAATTCAACTCTGCGTCCCGTTCATGACCATTAAACCACCGCCATCACCTTTTCCACTCCTAGTAGAGACAAGGTGAAACTGAAAACATGACGTAATTGAGCAGGGTGTGTGTGGGGGGGGGCTCAGCTAGTACATGTTTGCCTAGCATGGCCCAGGCCTTAGGTTCCATCCCCAGTGCTACATACACTGAGCAGGGCAGCTTATGCCAATGATCTCAGCACTTGGCAGGTAGAGGCAGGAGGATCAGAAGCTCAAGGTTACCCTCAATGGGACAGAGAGTTCAAGGCTATCCTGGGATACACAGCCTCAAAAAATTATGTGTGTATATATTTTTATATCACACACGCACACACACACATCTGAGATAAAATACAAACACAACTTAAATATAAAAGGGTCTAGTCTGACTCAACAGTTTGAGGGTAAACTCAGTTTTGATGAGGAAGTCATGACCATGGGAACTTGAGGAAGCTGTTTACATTGCAGCCATGGTCAGGAAGCAGGTTTCCATGAACGCTGGTTCCCATTTTCCTTTCTGCTTTTTCTTCAGGTTGGAATTGCAGTCTGTGGACTGGTATTGCCCACAGTTCTGGTGGGTCATCCTACCTCAGTCTAACCTACATAATTCCACACAGACATCCTCAGAGGCTTCTTATCTCTTCAGTGTAGAACTGAGATGGATACCAGCAGCTACCGTGCCTAACACAGTCTAAACACTCCTGTCTGCCTTCATTAATCTTCTTTATTTAGCATTCTTTTCCCCATTCCCACCTTGTTATGTCTGAATTTATCAAATGATTAATCGTGTGACTCAAGCCAACATAGTTATTGCGTTTCTTTTATGTGTGTATACCTGTGTTGAATACTCTATTTTTCTCCCAATTTCTATTTAAGAAATATCATCAAAGCACCTCATTCACATGCATCGAGGTAGAAAAGTACCTTTTGCCTATGGTGTCCCAAAGGCTACTTTTAGAAATTCTGTTTTTAATGAAAAGGATAGATAGAATCATTTAGGCCAGAAGCAAATGAATGAAAAACTCTCTCTCTCTCTCTTCCTCTCTGTCTGTCTCTGTCTCTTTGTCTATCTGTCTCTCTCTCTCTTTGTCTCTCTCTCTGTCTCTCTCTCTCTCAACTAATTAATTATAAAATATCCACTAGTCAGTATTGATATATTCAGAAAAAAAGTGTCATCATCAACGGGACATCTCTGCTCTTTAGAGGCCTAGGAAACAAACACCTGTAACTCCAGCTCCTCTGGAGGCTGAAGCAGAGAGATCACAGAGCCTGAGCCATAAACAAGACCCTGTGTCAAAATAAGAACTAAAACCTAAGAGGGCCCGAGGTGTAAGAAGCAGATCACATGTTTGCATGGGGCCCTACGCTCAGTTTCCAGCACTGCGGAGCCGGTGTGGTCATGCTTGTTGCCTCGGCTGAAGAGAGACCCAGTCTCAAAGAAGCCAGGGCTGGGCTGCTGTAGACTCAGTGCTGGATTGCTAGTCCTGCGTGCACCAGGATCTGGGTTTGGATCCTAGCACCACTTCACTAACTAGTTAAATAAGAGAAAACGTTAAGGAACGGAGGATAACATTAAAACGTGTTTCTATTAATAGATCATTTCTTTTAGCAACCAGGTAAACTCTGTGTTAATGAGTTACACTATCATATTATCTCCATGTTTACTCTGAGGAACTATAAATATTTCTTAAATAGGAAGATCTTGGAACATTACATGATGAATTAAATCATCTTTCAGAGTGATTTTTATTAAATAAGGCTGGGGGGTAAAACAGAGAATAGGTGAATTTTGTTACCATACACATGGGCCCAAATGAGAAATTACTTAGACCAGCGGCTGTGGGAATCTACCCCATTTATTCAGTTGCTCTTTCTTATTCTAAAAGCCCCGTGTGTGTGCATTGGGCTGAGTTCTGTTAGCACTAGCTATTAACAGAAGCCTTTACATCATAGGAAAGGGTATATTTCGAAGGATTTATCACTTAATCTTAATCTTTCTTGACTACAGAACAGAAATGGTAAAACAAAAACTATTGTTTCCATGAAAAAATAAATTATATTTTATTGGTATATTCTTTCTAGGAAGCAACTCACTACTATCATTTTAATATGATAAAATTTATATAAAATTATTTATTTAATATATATAAATATATATAAATAATATATAAAAATATATTATTTAATATAAAAATCTTATATTTTTTTATACAATTTTAGGGAATTTTTTATTGTTCTTGCCTTTTCTTAATGATCCAGAAATTTAACAGGGTTATAAGATATTAAATAAATTTATTCGGATCTTGAAAGAGTCAAGAAATGGAAACTACCTCTTTGTAAAGCCTAAGAATGTTAGTCATTGATGTTTTTATGGTTTCAGATTGCTTTACGACTCTCTCTTAATAAAAAGCAGAAATTTTTAAAAAAATGTGCATTGTCCACAGAGTTTCCGAGCAATCTGGGACTTCCAGGTAATTAGGAGCTTTATTTAGCTCCAAGTCCTGGAGTTCTAACAGGAGGATAACACGAAGACATTTCAGGATATTCATTGCCTCACAGATCCGCTGACCTTTCAACAATCTCTATTAAAAATCTCATATTAAAAATAAGCATGATCACCTCAGCACTTGAGAGGCAAGAGGATTTCAAGTTCACATTCAGCCTGGGTTACCCAGGGTCTGAGCAAACAGAACTAACCATCGATGACTCCCCTGGACTCCGCTTTCCTCATACTTCCTGCCTTTTCTTCTCCGGGAGCTGGCTGTCCTGCTGCATTCTCCTCCCCTGCCTGCTCCCTTCCTGTCTCTCACCTCAACTACCAATGCAGCTCTAACGGCCCCAGACCCATTCCAGGGCTTGCCTTCTCCAGCATGTCCCTTTTGAAACACTCTGCTCCTGCCTCCCTGCTCCCTGACTACTCCCCACCCCACCCCACCCCACCCCACCCCACCCCACCCCACCCCAGGGTCTCTTTTGGTAGACTTCTGTATGAGGTTAGCATGTTCCATAGTCTCAAATTCAAGTCCTAGGTCTCCTGGGCTTCTCATTTTCTGAACTTTACTGTGGTAGTCTGATCTTTTCTGACCGAGCATTCCTCTGATCTTCGGACCTGCATATCCATTCACACTGTCCATTGCTGCTGGATCTCAAAGATCTCCTCAAACTTAACTTGGAATAGTGGCTGTCACTCCTTCATGCCAGTTATTGATGTCTCAGGAATGGCATTGTAATCACGCAGCTGCACAACCCACAGGCGAGGGTATTGGTTTTGAAACCCCCTTTCCATAGCCCTGGTCCCCCACACTGTCCCCTCTCAAAAGCCGCTCAGATCCACCCATCTCTGAGTCTGCCCTAACCCACCTTTTTCTGCTTGCACGGTAGGTAACCACCACTTCTCTGACTTCACACATTCCCCTTCCCACCGCAGCCAGAATCTTTTTTTTTTCTTTTTTAATGCCAATTTGATTAAGCTGTTCAGATGTTTAAAACTCTGCAATCACTTCTTAGCATTTCTTGCAGTAGTGATCTTATGCTTCGATGGCCTCTCCCACCCCATCTCCCTCCCCAGGAGCCCCCTCCATCTCTCATCTGGCCTGCTAAGTTATTTTCAGCTGCTTAAGGTGCTCTCTTCCCCTCAGCCGCAGCTGCCCAGCTTGTCTGACAGCTGCTTTCTCTGCCTTCCTGAGGTTGCCTAGGTAACTCCTAATCAATTGACTGGATGTAAGGTCACTTCCTCTGGCCCTTGAGAATGAATCACATCCCCAGTTCTACACTTTCTCCCGCTGGAAATTGTCATCATCAGCTGGGTATGGTGGTATGCAATTCCAGGACTCCAGAGGCTGAAGCTGAAGGGTCCCCAGTTTAAGGACAGACTAACATTGTCTCAAAATCACCAAAGGCTGGGCCTATAGCTCAATGGGAGGATGTTTGCCCACTATGTACAGGGTCCTGGATTCAACTGACAGCCCCACAAAAAGTCACCACTAACTAAACAGAATAATGGTGGGGAAATGTTGGTCTTCTCTTCAGCTTTGGTCACTGAGGGCAGGGACTTTACCATTTGCCCTCAAAGCTCAGTGCAGTGGCTCATACATAGTGAAGACTCGGTAATATGAGCCGGGTGTGGTGGTACACATTGTAGTTTCTGCACCCATGGGCAGCAAGATTGCCTGTTTGAGGCTAGCCTAGGCTACATAGTGGGATCCTGTCTCAAAAAAGAAAGAAAAGAGAGAGAGAGAGAGAGAGACAGAGACAGAGAGACAGAGAGAGAGAGAGACAGAGAGAGAGACAGAGAGAGAGACAGAGAGACAGAGAGACAGAGAGAGAGAAAGGAAATAAAAGAAAAAAGAGAGGCATCTGCTGATTGAACACAAAATGAACAAATGAATGTCATAAATTTGTTCATAGTCAAGGCAGCAAGTTGAAACAATAGCCAGTTTTTTGTTTGTTTGAGACAGGGTCTCATATATTCAAGGCTGTCTCGAATTCAAAACGTAGCCTAGGCTGTCCTTAACTGGCTGATCATCCTATCTGTAGCTTCCAAGTACTGAGATTACAGGCGCGCACCACCTTGACAACCACAGCCAATTATTGTAATTTATAGTTCGGATCACTAGACTTCTGAACAATGAGCTTGTCCTCAATTTCATTCTGAGTCATTGGAACCACAGCAAATTCACAAGCCGTCGAGTTCAATTTCTCGGCCGTACCATTTCCTTCAGATGGCACTTATTTAGCAAGGGGATGCTGTAGGTATAGTCATTTTCCATTTTTCAGTGAAGTATATGCTATCTGGTTGCTTCATCTTGGATGGGCTATTATAGCAAACCATGCCACTATTTCTAAGAAGAAGAAGATCCCACGTGTAGGCCAAAAAGAGCAATTTTGTCTTTTGCAATAGAGTTTCTTTTTCAAAAAAAAAATGCTGTTAATTTGAAAACTGATACCTGTCAAAGCACATCTTATTAGGTGAGATAGTCATCATCATATTCCCAGCCTAAACACGAGAAAAGAGAGGGCCACTTTATTTAGCAAGGGGATGTGGCCCATGTGTTTTATAAAATTCATGTAATATGGCCAGTGGTTCACGAAGCAGCTGGCACACTTAAAAGACAAATGAGTTACCCGTGAAGATGCCGGGAGATCTGCTGCTCAAGGGTCTTTGTGCCATGGATGAAAATGGATTCATTATTTTTAAACTGCCTCTGCTCACGTCAGAGGCTCCCTCTTGCAGCCCGTCCACTGGTTATAAGAACCCGGGAACTGCTGGCAGATCGTAGGCTGGGCCAGGCGAAGCCAATCTCCTGGTAAGCTTTACTGCCTCTGTCTGTGTCTCAGCTTCCATGTCACACCGTGGCATGGAAAAGAATCTCTGCTTATGCTGCTGTGGGTGTCTGTCCGTCTGCTACGTGTATGTTGGGGACATTTCTCAGTTTAGGGTACTTCAAGTATTCTTTTTTGTTGCTATTTTAAATTCTTCTTCTTCTTCTTCTTCTTCTTCTTCTTCTTCTTCTTCTTCTTCTTCTTCTTCTTCTTTTCTTCTTCTTCTTCTCCTCCTCCTCCTCCTCCTCCTCCTCCTCCTCCTTCCTCCTCCTCCTTTTCTCTTCCCCTCTCTCTGTATCTGTCTTTCTCTCTCAGTTTTTGTAGTACCAGGGTTGATATTAGAAGTGCTTGGAGACTGACTTTGTGAATGTTAAACAATCACTCTACCATAGAGGTATATCCCCCGCCAAAGTACTTTCTATTTCTTTACCATTTCGTTTCCACCTAAAAAAAAAAAATCTGCTGCCTTAAGACTAAAAAGTGTATATAAAAAGTGTATATAGATGTATATATATATTTAAATGGCATACCTAGACTTTCTAGGTACAGTCACATTGCTTTGCTCAGCACAGTATAGTTTTTCTATCATTGTGAAGCGTTTTAAGCTAGTCCACTAAATTTCAAGAGCCTCATTTGCAGACAAACCTAAAAAAAAAAAAAAGATTATAAAATTTAGGTGAACCATAACGCTATTTCTTCTCCTTTATCTGCCTGGGTCCTTGTTTCTTTCTCTTCTCTCTGAGTGTCTTGGTGACCATAATTCCCCCTTTTACACAGCACCATGTCCAAAGTACCCCTCCTGCTGCTGTGGGCTGCCCTGGCACTGACCAGCCATGTACATGGAGCCATGCTGAGAAATAAAGACACGTGGAAGCCACTGAGCAACCCCAGGAACAGAGAACTGGTAAGAACACACCTGGGGGGCACTGGCTCAGGGATGCAGCTGGCACCTCTCAAGAATTATATGGAGGCAACCAAGAGTTGAGAAGATTCTCCTCAGGACAGGACTCGATTTTGCTCTCCTAGTAGCTGGCGTCCTCATATTTCTTTAGCTAGTTTACATTTATTTCTCTATGCAGATCAAGTTGATATTAGGAGTGAGTTTATACATACACAGCATGTCGCATGTGTAAGTAATCTTACATATACACCGGCATTAGAGCATTGATTTCAATGCACATACAATATGAAAGGAGTATTGGGACTTAGCTTGATGTTAGAAAGCTTGTCTAGCATGCACAAGGACCTGGGTTTGGTTCCCAGGACAGCAGCAAAAGGGGGAGAGGGAGAGGAGGAAAGGGAAAGCAAGAGAGAATCGCTTTTTTGTAAGGCCTATCTATATGATTAAACGGATTATCCCACAACAGCATTTGCAAAGCTTATTTGCAGAGACTGGAAGGGGACCCTGCACAGCTGTCAGTGTCCAGCATATAGATATTGAGAAAACAGAATTCAGAAGATCAGTAAAATACGCTTTTAAAGTATACCCAGATCCGTGAGCGTGGTGACGTGACTATTTCAAATGTAGTTTTTCTAAAGAAAGTGATGTGAGCTACAACCACCACGTAGGCTTCGCACTCTGCACAGCTTCTAGCTGTTCATTTGATAAAGGCTTGTCTGGAAAGAGAGACAGTGGTCCAGGACAGTAACTGGAGTCCCCTCAGGCAGTGGAGAAACGCTCACTGCTTCTTCGTGGAATTTGGTTTCATTTCTGACCTTGCTGGTCGGAGATGGCTCACTATGAATCTCTGCCTGAAGTGTGACTTCATAATTTATACCTTCCCTGGGTTGCCACCAAGAATGCTGAATTGCCCTGTGAGAGCTGAAAGATCAGAAAGCGGGCAGGCTTAGAAAGAAATGGGAGAAGCTTAAAGCCATTCTAGTTTATCCAATTCCTCTCTTCTCTGGTTAGCGTTTAAGTCAATTCCGGGAGAAGGCAGGGAGGTAAACATGCGACTCTGGGAATTTGGATGTTTCTTTTGTAAGTCATTGAGCATTTTGTTTCTTCAGTTTTTCAGAAGCCTCCAGGCCTATTTTAAAGGCAGAGGACTTGATCTTGGGAGCCTTCCGAATACCTTCTCCATGAATGAGGACCCCAGACCTCGCTCTTTCCAGGCGGAACATATTGCTTCTGCGTTTGCAGACTACGAAGAGCAGAAAAACTCCCTCCCTAAGTCCTACAAGGGCTGAAAGCCTCGGAGCCCAGGTAATGCTGCCCCTTTGGCCCCAGGGTCTGTGAAAGCACACAGCCATGCAGGAGAGATTTTGAAAAGATTTCTTAGAATTCAGCCCTCAGTTTTGATTATACCCATCATTATTAAATATTTAGATTTGGCTCAGGCAAAGTCTGGTTTTTAAAATAAATGATAGTGATGATGTTGAAGCATAGCCTTCTACAGAGAAGTACAGTAAAATCATAGAATTGTCACGCTTAGGAGGATTTTTAAATTAACGAAACAGTACATAGTCTTACTTAAGCATTTTTTTTTCAGACCTGGTCATAAAGGTAAGTTATATCGAAAATTATATGTAAAGAAATACATTAATTACTTGCAATAAATGGGAAAGTTAAAAGAGTAGTTCTTTTGGGGGGAAAGTGTGCATATCTTTGATCTTGGACTTCCTCACCTAGAAAAACAAATTACAATATTAGCAAAGATGGCATTTTCTTATAGGAAAACATTTAGAATGTATTTATAGTTAAGATTTGAATTTCATTTTGCATTCTTATCAAACAAATAGGTATGGTTTTAGAAGCAGCAGGTATGCTATATTCAAAACATTATTATTCTAGCTTGTTTAGCTGGCCAATAAAGGCAATGGGATCATAATTAAAATCTCTCCCCATTCTTCCAAAAGTACATGGATTTCTTGTGAGTTAGCAACCACTGTTCTCTACTGCATTTGTGAAAGGCTTTCCATTATTAATTCTCTTAAAAGTAACAGGAAATGATTGTTATTCTAAAACGATGGGATTTAATTTGTGGAATATGCATTTGAATGCTGCCCTAAATTGAGAAAATAACGTAGGGCAAAGGGAGAGGTCAAGAGCCTTCCCTGTTTTTTTCCTACAGAGGCTCTAGGGTGTGGGGGTCTAAGACAGAGAACAGTTACTCCTGTTGTAATGCCTGTTCAGTGTGAAGCGTCTTCATGGCTACTTCACTACTCATCCCTAGCTCATAGGAAACTGCAGAGAAAACAAGACAAATGCTCCTGTACACGATGAGGAAGTACCTAGGGACAGGAGACTAAGTACACCGGAAGTACTCACAGCTTCCGGTGTGGGGTACCTCTGAATTATGAGCTATCATCCAGCTATTTCTGGGATCAATTTGGGGTCTTTATGCTACCAGATGCTCCTTGTTGCTTGCACTGCAACTCTCTCTTGCTTTTTCAGGTGTCATCATGTTAAAGCTGCAGAAAAACTTTTCAGTAGAAAATTCAACCATGGCTGAAGTCTCTTGTGCGTTTTCCCTTCCTTATTAGTCAATTTATAGTAATTTTATTCTACATTTCTGGATTTTGCATGTACAAAATTGGACCTTTGCAACATATGATACTGACATGCATATTTCAGGAGTATTTCCCCCTTTATGACCATAAAGTGGGAGATTGCATGTATTTGAAGGAGTTACAAAAGTACAAGTGAAATAAAACGATGATTTTCCAAGTTCAATGTTTTCTTGGAGCATGATTTAAAATCGTCTTTTATATTTATTACCTATTATTAAGCAAAATTTTATTTAAAAAATGTGTTTACTTTTTACTACAGTGTATTATACATAACGGGGATTCAGACCTGTTTATACAGTTTATCCTATATAATAGGGATTCAGATTTAGGATTTGTCTTTTTTTCCTTCTAAAAAGATGACAAGTCCCACTTTTAGCTTGTGACATTGAAAGAACTCATCACCTACTGAATGAGGGTGATGAATGTCCACTGGAGTTGAAGCAGAAGACAAACAAGATTCTAGTTGCCACAGGGTCTCTGGGAGATGCTTTCATGCTGCCTTCAAAGCTAAAAACTGCCCCATGTCAAATATCCGTCTCTTCCCTAGCCTCCCTTTAAATACAAGTCACTCAACAAGGGACAGTAGCAAAGGTGAATTCCCCACTCCTCCAGCCAAGCCACTCCCCATGTCACAGCTCCTACTGAGCCATTCTGATTCCATATTTTCACTTGATATACCTACTTTTCCTGTGTTTTTATGAATACTGGCAATGTTTTCTGTGTGGTCCAAGCAAGGAACATTGTCCCAGAATTCACACAGCCCCGTTCTGGTATCATTAGTCTGTGTATTCCAAAATGTTTTACTATAGCTTTTTGAGGACTGTCGATGCTGAATACGAAGAATAAAACATTTGTGCAAGAACCAGTTCCGCGTCCGACTTAGTATATTCTATTGCAGTTAATGATTTAAGTGCTTGTCTCTGGAGGGTTGTGAGATGTTTGGGAGCAGAAACCATCATGTGACTCTGTTGTTCTCCAGTGTCTGTCGTGGAGCAGGTGTTCAATGAATACTTGTTAAATTTAAGTGTGTCTTCCATCCTTCACACAGTACTGAATGTAAAGCAGAAGACGCTTTAGTTAACAAGATTATTTTCCACCATTTAAAAATATAAGCAATTACTAATGAGTTATTCCTCATCAAAGTATAGCAGCAGCTCATTCAGGTAAATGGCTGGGTGAGGGGTTCCTCACTTCTATGTGTTAATATCCTGATCTGCCCCTTGAAACCCCACCCCTTGGCACTGCCCTTTGTCCTGAGGTAAAAGCCTCATTCTAAGGAAAAACTCCTCCCCTTCCCCCCTCCCCCCTCCTATCTTTCTCTTTATCTCTCTATTATAATAAACTCTCCACGTAGATGCACCGTCTGGGTTGTGAATTACTGGCCACCGCCGCCACCATGCCCACATGGTGTGCATCTGCCCAGCCTGCTACTGAGCCTGCATGCTTTGGATGCCCCTCCTTAGGGCATTTCTATATAGGTTCACAGCAACCTTTCCATCCTGACTTTGCTCCGCTTCAATGAGGAATCCATTTCTAGGATATGGCCCCTCTTCTGGATCTAGTGTGGTCAAGAGCTTCTGAGAGTGCTGAGATCTTTATCCTATTTGCAAAATATTATCTTTCTGCATTTTCCTCAATCCTGGCAGGCAATGAGGCTCCTGAACAGAGACAACTGACCCAATGACTCAGGTGTGGCAGGGAGCAAGACTCATTTTCTTACTGGGTTCTTAGTCCTGATTTATTGAAGGAGGCATGTGAACATGGGCCCAGGGGTATACTGGAAATAGGTGTGTTCCCACCAAAGCTGAAGAGCTCAAAATGTAGGAAATGCTCTCCTTATTATGAGCTTGCTAGGGGGAAAAGGTCCAACTTTCACCTCAGAGGGAAATAGTATCTTTATTATAGTGATTAGAAAAGATATCTAGGCTGGGTGTGGTGGTACACATCTTTAAACCCTACACTCAGGAGGCAGAGGCAGGTGAATCTCTTTGAGTTCAAGGCCAGCCTGGTCTACATAGTGAGTTCCAGGACAGTCAGGGTTAAACACACACACACACACAGAGAGAGAGAGAGAGAGAGAGAGAGAGAGAGAGAGAGAGAGAGAGAGAGAGAGAGAGAGAGAGAGAGAGAGAGAGAGATGGGGGGGGCCCTATCTCAAAAAGAAAAAAAGTATGCTTCCTGTCCCAGAATGAGACATCCACTTTCATGATGTTTGATATACAAAGATGAAGTACTGGAGAAAAATCCACAAGCTTTTGCAGAAGAATGAGAGGCCCATGGAAAAATGGTCTCCTCAGGAGCATCACAACTCTTTCTGTGTCATTCCCTAACAAGGGAAAAAATAGAGTCACCTCTCTGTACTCTTTAATTCAATTGTCATGGCATAAATTCAATGTTCTACTTCCTTTAGACTTTCCATTTTGAGTCTCAAAAATCAGTCTGAAAGACGCAATTGTTTCTTCTTGGTAGTTTCATTACTGCTGTAACAATTGGGATCCATCTCCAGGTAATGTGGTTGTCTCTGACTCATCAACGGACAAATCACTACAAGGAAGTAGAAAATGAAAAACAAGTTCAATTTGAAGACATTCTGTTATATTCTGACCCCTAGAAAACTTCCATGTCCTGTGGATGGATCTTAGCAGAACATAGCTCCTCCCACCTCTGTCCATATCCCCTCTCTTTAATACGCATCTGTATCTATTGACCGTCATTCTCATATTCCAGTCGGTCAACAGCAACAAGAGCCAACCTAAGCATTTATGTCTTGAGTGATTCCTTGAGAGGTACCCACCCTTCTTCTCTATCTTTCTCTTTCCCCTGGCGACAGTCATAACTTCTTTTTTTTTTTTTTCATTTTTTTTTTTTCAAGGCAGGGTTTCTCTGTGTAGCTTTGCGCCTTTCCTGGATCTCACTCTGTAGACCAGGCTGGCCTCGAACTCACAGAGATCCGCCTGCCTTTGCCTCCCGAGTGCTGGGATTAAAGGCGTGCGCCACCACCGCCCGGCAGTCCTGACTTGTTAGACACAGTTCTCCAACTGCTTGAAGACTTCAGGGGAGTAATCACCATAGCAGTTTCTGGGGATACATTAACACACTCCATCTGCCCCTGTGTGTTTTCATGACTGTGTAGGACACTGAGGATCCTTCTCCGTGAGAAACAGTGACTCCTAACTGAGACATGTTTGTCTTCTGACAATCTTGCTCTTGCTGGTCCTGCCCTCTGATTCTGTCACCCTGCTACAGATCATCTTCCCCTGGGTTATCATAATGATGGTCAGAGACAGGATCCCTGTAGCCTGTCTCTGAAGTCAGGAGTAGGCTGAGCTCAAGTCCTTTTTGCCCGAAGTTCCAAAGGCTCTTTTAGTTTCATTCAACTTGATTCACAAATCTGTTTTGAGTACGTTATTAGGTTAGTCAGATTTATAATGATACATAAGCTAATGTTCTCATGGGTAGTAGTGCCTCGAGAACAGGTCAAAGAAATAGCTTTAATATAAAACAAGATGCAAATCACAGGAGCTCACAGGAGTTGAAAATGTTTCTCTCTCTCTCTCTCTCTCTGTCCATGTACATATGTTTATCGGTAGTTCTAGAATAGGACAAAGAAACACCTATAACATAAATATGATGCAAACACAGGAGCTTATAGGAGTTGAAAAGAATGCCCCCCCTCCGCGTGAGTGTATGATCACAAGCACGTTTGACCCTCACCCCCACCCCTTCCTCTCCTCACTGACCGCCCCTCCCCCAAGCCTTTCCACCTCAGGTGTTGCCCTTCTCCCTTTCGTTTCACATGTGTTCTATTACCCTCCCCACACCTCTCCCTTAGGCCGCTTTTCTTCTCTCCTAGGTTTCTAAGCATTATTTTGAGAGATGTATGTAACAGGCAAAAAAGCAGCCACCCTAGATGAGGAATTTCACTCCCTTTAAAAGTCTGAGTGTCCGGGACAGAAAAAGTTGGCTGACGTTAGAGCTAGAAACCCAGGCAAACGCCCTGGCCTGTGCTGCCTCCCTCCTTCAGGTCTCCTTCAGCCGGCAGCCCAGGGGAAGCTGGCTTCTGAAGCACGCCTTTGGCTGTTCTCTGCCTGCACGAGGAGGCCCGGGGCCTAGAGCGCCGGCGGAACCCGAGTGCGCAGCCGCGGCGCAGGCCGGGGAGCTTTCCGGGACGGACGCCTCTCTCCGAGGCGCCGGCTAGAGCCCGGGTGTTCCCGCTTTCCCGGTCCGCTGCCCCGCTTCGGCCCCGCAGACATGTCGGGGTTCAGCCCGGAACTTATCGACTACCTGGAAGGGAAAATCTCCTTTGAGGAGTTCGAGAGGCGGAGAGAAGAGAGAAAAACCCGGGAGAAGAAAGTGAGTCGCTGGGCGCCCGTGCTCTTCGGTCTTGTTTTCCCGAAACAGCGGCGTGCGGTGCCCGGGGTGGGCGGGGGACCCCGGCAGCTTCTTCCTCTCCCAGAAACGCCGATTTTCACCCCCCTCCCCGACCCCGGCACAGCGCCTCTGGAGACATCC
Organism: Peromyscus californicus insignis; assembly: GCF_007827085.1. NCBI lineage: Eukaryota > Metazoa > Chordata > Mammalia > Rodentia > Cricetidae > Peromyscus > Peromyscus californicus. The sequence goes on along the minus strand of NW_026294514.1, from coordinate 8,392,814 downwards.
CCCCACTCCAAAGCTGGCCTCGGCGGGCGCTAACCTCTCTCGACACCTTAGTGTTAATTCGGGGATAGCCCAATGATCTCCAGCTGACTGGAGCTGGGGGCGTCTGCAGCCAGGGTAGTCTTGACTTGTCCTAAACCTGATCTTGCCCCTAGCTTGTCACCGTGGGTGGGGCACGTACGCGCCACCATTCTCTAGGAACCAGGCCTTTTGTTTTTGTCATACGTTTCAGTGGTCTTGGGGACCAAACCTCAAGGCCTCCGGCTTGCTGGACAAAAGTGCCCCTCCACTGAGCTACACCCCTGGGGTGCCTATTTTTGAGGAGTCTTAGTGGTGTAATTTTATCTTAGACATGAAAGTGAACATATTTGCCTGAAAACAAGGTCGTCGTCTTACCTTGTTTTTCAAATTTTTTTTTAATTTTTTTTTTTTTTTTTTTTTTTTTTTTTTTGGTTTTTCGAGACAGGGTTTCTCTGTGTAGCTTTGCGCCTTTCCTGGAACTCACTTGGTAGCCCAGGCTGGCCTCAAACTCACAGAGATCCGCCTGCCTCTGCCTCCCGAGTGCTGGGATTAAAGGCGCGCGCCACCCCCCGGCTTGTTTTTCAAATTTTAATAAATATCCGAGCTTTAAAAATGTTCTCACTTATTTGAAGGCTAAGGGAACATGAAATCTGTTGACTTTTGAAGTTAGCCCGTGGTTTCTTATTGATCATGGACTACTAAACATCCTATGTTTTATTTAAAGTGTTAAATTAATGAAATTAAAACATTTTAAATTATCCTATACATATTTGCAAGTGACTTACATAAACTAAAGTTAAGACTTCTCAGTACTTTGAAATGCTCTGAAACTATTCAAACTTAGATTCCATATCCCACAAGTGCAGGTTCAAGTTTTATAAAGATAACGCAAATGCCCAGTCCCAGGCCGGAAGAGTTAAATCCGCATTAGTTTTTGAACTGTTTAACTAATTTTCAATCGTATGAGTCTTCAGGAAAAAGGAAAATCATCACCTAAAGAAAACCCAGATTCGGAAGTCCCATCCTCTTCAGGAATTGACTCTGCCAAGTCCCAGAACAAAGATGCCAATGAAGGTGTGTTGAATTCATTTGCTGTCAGCTTTATTATTTATTTATTTATTTACTCTGCCTCCCGAGTGCTGGGATTAAAGGCGTGCGCCACCACTGCCCGGCCTGCTGTCAGCTTTAAATGTTAAAGGCACTTAAGCTCTGGGTGGTGGTGGTACACGCCTTTAATCCCAGCACTTGGGAGGCAGAGGCAGGTGGATCTCTGAGTTCGAGGCCAGCCTGGTCTACAAAGGGAATTCCAGGACAGCTAGGATTGTTACACAGAGAAACTCTGCCTTGAGAAACCACCACCAACAAAAGAGCACTTAGGCAAAGTGATTTGGTAATAACGTTATTTGCTTTCATTGTAATGATAGCCCATTTTTATTGCCTGGCTTATCAGTGTGATAAGTGATCAGTGATACATATTAGCTGCTTAATATATTTCTTTAAACTGTTGTATATCATGATGGTTTGTTTGGTATAGCTCCAGTGTTGTGAGGTTTAACATTGATGCCAGCATTTTAGGGCCTTGTTATTGTCATTTTCAAAATTGACCTTCTCAGTGGGACACTTCTTCGGGGCCGTACCAAATTTGTACTGCTGTAGAAACTTACATGCTTAGACGGGACTTCACTCGCATCATAGGTATTTTGATGTGCTGCCTTGCTCCAGCAGCCAGACTGGGATGCTTTTAGTCAGCTTGACACAGACTAGGGTCACCTAGGCAGAGGGACCTATTGGTTAGTAGGCATGTCTGTGGGTCATTTTCTTGGTTAATGGTTGATGTGGGAGGGCCCAACAGCCTAGCCCACTCTGGGTGGTGCCACTGCTGGCTAAGTGGTCATGGTCGTGTAAGAAAGCAATCTTAGCAAGCTTTGGAGAACAAGCCGGTGAACAGTGTTCCTCCATGGTCTCTGCTGCATTTGTACCTCCAGCTTCTTACTCTGGCTTTCCTGGATGATGGCCTGTAACCTTGAAGCCAAATATGCCCTTTCTTCCTTCAGTGGATTTTGGTCACTGTGTTATCACAGTGACAGAAAGCAAAATAGGACCCAGCCCTTAGCTTTTCATATCCAGATATTATATTTGGTTAGTACATCTGGACCAACTAAGCCCATCACGGCCTAAATGAGTATCTAAATGAGCACAGATATTTATCAGTTTCTAGTGACTGATGTATGTGTCTAATGGTCAGGATGCTGATAGCTAATCGTATCCATTTACCTCTGTCAAATTACTTGGGATGCTGGTGTCAATTAGAATGTAGTTTCATGTTTAGGGGCCTGGCTGGTGAGCTCGACTTCTGTGTGGTACTTTTCTCTCTGAGCAAGTAAGCTCTTGCATGGAAAACTCACACTTCATCCTGAGTTTCTGGACCATGTTGGAAGAAGAGATAAAGAGACAATATTGAGGTTAGTGTCTTCCAGGCAAGTAGGGTAGGAAGGGGGTTGAAGAAGCCCTGACAGCCTGTGGGTCCTTCTGACCTGCTTAGGGAGAAGCGAGCTCTTCAGTAGACAGTCTCTGGAGTACAGTTACAGCAGTGGTAACTCTGGTGATCGCCAGCCTTACTATTTAAGGCCATTAGGCCTTTCATGGTGGAAGAGGGGTGGGATTAGGGTCAGCTGAATCCATTTCTGGTGGTTAAGAACTGGCTAGCTTGAGCTGAAGTCATCCTGTCTGTCCTCTGGAATGATTGTCCGACCTCTTTGGAGATTCTCGATAGTGTAAGCATGTATTCAGAGTAGATGAAAGGTCACTTTGGACAAGACTGGCAGAATCTACAAATTGGGAAGATGTGGTCTCTAGAATCGTGTCTTTTTCCTCTTTGATATTTCTGAATACCAATTGTTAAGGTTGTTTCCTACCTACCACACAGACCAGACCTTTTAATCTCATCTGCAGTTCATTATTGTTGATTATAAAAGTACCCTCCTGTGATCCCAGCTACTAGGGAGGCTGTGACAAATGGATCCCAGGTTCAAGATCATTCTGGGCTACAATGCTAGCCTGAACTTAGTGAGACTCTGTCTCAAAAAGAAAAGAGGAGTGAGGATACAACTCAGTGTGGAGTACTTACCTAGCACAGTGTATGCAAGGCCCTGGGTTCAATTTCTTACAACTATATGAATTTTTTTTTAAAGCCTGTATCTAATAACTTTGCCAGATAATTGTGTATTCTATATGGAGGCCAGAGGTGGACACTGGGTGTCTCCCTTTATCACATTCCAGCATGTTTTTTTGAGACAGAGTTTCTCACGGTCTCAGTCACTGTTCTATTGCCATGAAGAGACACCATGACCACAGCAACTTGTATAAAAGGAAAGTATTTAATTGAGGGCTTGCTTACAGTTCCAGGCTTAGTCCATTATTATCACGGCATTGAGCATAGCGGCAGGAGGTGTGGTGCTGGAGAAGTAGCTGAGAGCTACATCCTGATCCTTAGGCAGAGAGACAGAGACTGGGCCTAGTGTGGGCTTTTGAAACCTCAAAGCCCACCCCCAGTGGCACACCTCCTCCAAAAAGGCCACACCTACTTCAACAAGGCCACACCTCCTAATCTTTCTCAAATAGTGCCACTCCCTGGTGACTAAGCACTCATATAGGAGCCTGTGGGGGCCATTCTTACTTAAACCACCACACTTACTGAACCTGTAGCTCACCAGTTAGCTATTTCAGTTGGCTAAGAAGCTCCTCTCCTGTCTTTAGCCTCACACCTCTCAGGTTTCAGTTACCGGTCATCCTGCCATTAGGCTTGCCTAGGTCTTACATCTGTGCTGCGTTGTCACTGAGAAATGCTTCCCCTCTCCACTTTACCTGTTTCTGTACGTGCTTTTGACTTGGCTCATCATTTTGCTGTATGTCTGGATGAGGTGTAGAGGGTGAATCAGCCACGCCTGCAGAGTAAGAGACCTGGCTTGTGGTGGCTTTTCCTCTGGGTGTGGGGAGGGTGTTTATCTGCCATAACTTTCACGTTCGTTGTTGCTGTGCTTAGGGATTTATACTCTATGAACCAGCAATTTTTTAAAGTACCCCCCCCCCAAACTTCAATGTGCCTTTCCTTAGGAGAAACATCAGATGGAGTGAGTAAGTCAGTTCACAAAGTCTTTGCTTCCATGCTCGGAGAGACTGAAGATGATGAAGAGGAGGAGGAAGAAGAGGAGGAAGAGGAGGAAACATCTGAGCAACCCACCGCAGGCGATGTATTCGTGTTGGAGATGGTTCTCAACCGTGAAACCAAAAAGATGATGAAAGTAAGCTGTTAATTATTTTAGTCCTTACAGAAATGTGAGAAAGTGATGCAGTCATTTCGGTTATAATTGGGAAACAGTGCAACAGCAAGAGCAAAACCTGGGAGGCAACTGCCATCATTTGTTTCTTTCCATTTAAATTTTAGTTTTTGTTTTATATATGTGTACTGTATTTACATCATTTCCCACCCTGTCTTCTCCCTCCAACTCCTCCTGTGTCATCTCTGCACCCCCCTTTCAGATCATGGTCTCTGATTATCCTTATTATGTGCGCGAGTGCTCGCGCGCTTGCGTGCGTGCGTGCGTGTGTGCGCGTGTGTGTGTGTGTGTGTGTGTGTGTGTTTAAAATCATGATCTCTTATTATCCTTGTGTGTGTGTGTGTGTGTGTGTGTGTGTGTGTGTGTGTATGTGAGAGAGAGAGAGAAAGGAAGATATATATATATAGAGAGAGAAAGGGAGATAGAGAGAGAGAGAGAATAAATATATAAATACAACTTGCTGAGTCCGTTTAGTGTTGCTCTCATGTATATGTGTTTAGGGCTGACTGCTCGGGGTTGGTGACCTATCAGGGTTACGAAGCTGATTCTCCCTCCCTTTCTCAGCCGCATTGATTGCTGTAGCTCTTCAGGGCTGGGGCCCTGTGAGATTTCCACCGTCCACATTGGCATGTCAGTTGGCACTGTCATTTTCCAGGTAGTACTTGGGTAACCATGCTTTTGAGATGTCATGGGTGCAGTTTCATATGGAAGACACTGTCTCTCAGCAGACATCCTGGGCTCTGGCTTTGAACCACCCCCTTTCTGCAGTGTTGCCTGAGCCTTGGCTGTACGAGTTGTGTTGGAGACTGTCATTTTGACCGGTTCTGGCTCTCTGTAACCGTTCATCTGCTGCAGGAAGAAGCTTCTTTGGTGAAGTCAGAGCCGCACTTCCTGTGGACATAGGATAAAGATTTAAAAGGACTCAGTTGTGGTGGTTTAGGAAAGTGAGCTCTTCTCTACCCTCCTCCGTGGTTTCTCCAGCCATGAGCAGTTGCCCAGTTGGCAGGACCGGGCACGCATCCCCTCTTGTTGAGTGGCTAAGTCCAGTAAGGTGGCTGTTGGTTACCCCAGTGTACATCGGTGCCATTATTGCACTTTTCAGAGTCGCTGCTGCTCTGGTCATAGTTGTGGTTTGTAGGCTTTGCAGCTGAGTATGACTGTTTATTGCTTTTCTCCCTTGGCGAAGGAGAAAACCTTTGGATATTATGAGAACTAGTCCTTTAGGAGGAGTCTTTCCGGTCCCTGCTAGTTCTGTTCTTCCATTCTCTGTCTGAAGTGTGTTTTGTCTTCAGCGAGAGAGTCTTACCTTCAGTTCTTATAAGCAACCAAGGGCCAAGGCAATAGCCTGTATTGTTTGGTGGGGTGGAGGTGGGGACTTTTGTACGCCTCTGAGCAACAGCTCCAAAGGCATTTCCTATGCCTGGCACTGGGGCTTTTGTTAGATAAACTATCACTCTTGGGGGGAGCATTATCACCCCTGGTGGTGTAACTTCAGTAAACGCATGTGCGCACACACATACATATACACACACACACACACACACACACACACACACACACGCACGCACGCACACACACACACACACACACACACACACGTACGTGTTTTAAGTAAACATAAACTACTATGATTCATATGACTTTTTCAAGCATCTTTTATGCTGCTTACCCTCTTCCCCAGGTAAGTCTTCCTCTCCCGCTTTTCCTGTTTCCCTTGCTTAGCACCTGTTATTCCCTTCTCTTTAACACCCTTCCCCCTCCTGCCAGGAAAACTTTCCCTGTTTCTGCAGTTACTCCAGGTTATATGCTCACATCTGAAGACTTGGAGCCAGGATCCATAAACAAGAGAGAACACGTGATGTTTGTTTTTCTGCGTCTGGGTTACCTTGCCCAGTAAAATATTTTCTAGTTTTATCCATTTACCTGCATATGCCAGGATTTCATTTTTCTTTATAGCCGGATAGTATTCCATAGTGCATATATACACACATTGTCATTATTAATTCATCTGTTCAAGGACATTTACATTGTTTCTTACCTATTGTGACTAGAATAACAGTTAATATGGCTGAGGAATTATCTGTGGAGTGGGATGCCCTTTAGACATATGCCAAGGAGTGCTATAGCTTAATTATATTTTAGATTAATTTTAGCTTTCTAAGGATTCTCCCCACTGATTGCCAGAGTGGCTAGACCAGTTTGCATCCCACTAACAGTGAAAGGTCCTGCCCTCCATCCTCCCCATCCTTGAGACATTTGTTGTCTGTTGTTTTGTTGATCTGTGCCATTCTGATTAGTGTAAGATAAAATCTCAACATTGGTTTTTTTTTTTTTTTTTTTTTTTTTTTTTTTTGGTTTTTCGAGACAGGGTTTCTCTGTGTAGCTTTGCGCCTTTCCTGGATCTCACTCTGTAGACCAGGCTGGCCTCGAACTCACAGAGATCCGCCTGGCTCTGCCTCCCGAGTGCTGGGATTAAAGGCGTGCGCCACCACCGCCCGGCTCAACATTGTTTTTATTTGCATTTCCCTAGCAGATAAGGATGATGAACACTTCTTGAAATATTTCTTAGCCACTTTTATTTCATCCGAGAACTCCGTTCAGATTTCAAACCCATTTCTTTTAATTGAATCATTTTTTTCTTGACTGTTTGTTTTTGAGTTCTTGATATGCTCTGGATATTAATCCTCTGTCAGATGTGTAGTTCAGAGTCTTTCCCACTCTGTCGGTTCCTTTTCACTTGGTTGGTTATTTCCTGTACAAAGGCCTTTTGGTTTTATGAGGTCCCACTTGTCAGTTGTGGCCTTAATTCCTTGGGAAATGGATGCTGTTTGGGAAGTCCTTCCCGACACCTGTGTCACTTGGCTGTCTCTGTTTTCTCCTGGCAGTTTCAGTACTAGGTTTCATTGAGGTCTTTGATCCATTTGGAGTGAGTTTTTGTATAGGGCGGTAAATTGGGGCTTCATTTTGTTCTATGTGTGGACATCCAGTTCTCCCAGTGCCTTTTGTTAAAGCTGTTGTCTTTTCTCCCGTGTGTGTTTTTGGCGTCTCTGATAGACAGCAGACAGCTGTTGCTGTGTGGACTCATGTTTGGGTCTTCTGTGTTGTCTAATTGGTCCACATGGGTGTCTTGTGTGAGTGCCATACTGTTTTTATTGCTATAACTCTCTACTGTACCCTGAAATATGGAACGTTAATCCCTCCAGCATTGTGCTCTTTTCTCAGGACTGCTTTGGCTAGCTGGGGTATTTTGTGGTTCCATATGAGCTTTAGGTTGGTTTTGTTTTTGTGGTTCTTTTTTTCCCCATTTCTGCGAAGAACGTTTCGGGTGTTTTGATTGGGGTAGCATTGAATCCGTAAATTCCTTTGGTAGAATGGTCATTTTACAGTATTCTGCCAATCCATAAGTTGGAGGTCTTTCCATCTTCTAGTGTCTGCCTTAATCTCGTCAGAGATGTGAAGTCATCAGAGAGTCTTTGACTACCTGGGTCAGGTGTAGATGTTTCCTTGATCTCGTCAGAGATGTGAAGTCATTGGAGAGTCTTGACTACCTGGGTCAGGTGTAGATGTTTCCTTTTCTCTGAGGCGCTTGAGAGTTATCATTCATTTCTGGCTTTGTCTTGGAGAATGTTGTATAAGCCTTGATTGTTCATATGTCAAATGTTGTATAGTTCTGCTACTGAAAAATCCATAGTGTATCTATCTCAGTGGGTTTTGTTGTTGTTTATTTATCAAGTTTATGTTGATAAATTTCCAAGAAGGAGGACTTTCTGGTAAGCGTCTGGTATGGAATGGAATGGCATCATTTTGTTGCGTAATGATGCTGTATGTTGATGAGTGGTCCAGTATCCTGACCGTTGGGCAGTTTGTATTTAATTGTGCGTTGAACTTTCAACTGTAGGAAGGTTTTGTTTTGTTTCTGTTTGTTTTGACTTTCTTTGGTGCTGTGGGATGTTCTGTATGGCAAATGTGTTGCTGATTAGTCAATAATTAAAACACTGATTGGCCATTGGCTAGGCAGGAAGTGTAGGCGGGACAAGGAGGAGAATAAAGCTGGGAAGTGGAAGGCTGAGTCAGAGAGACACTGCCAGCCACCACGATGAGAAACAGCATGTGAAGATGCCAGTAAGCCACGAGCCATGTGGCAAGGTATAGATTTATAAAAATGGATTAATTTAAGCTGAAAGAACAGTTAGCAAGAAGCCTGCCATGGCCATACAGTTTGAAACCAATACAAGTCTCTGTGTTTACTTGGTCGGGTCTGAGCGACTGTGGGACTGGCAGGTGATAGAGATTTGTCCTGACTGTGGGCCAGGCAGGAAAACTCTAGCTACAAATGGCGTCCAACGTGGGTGGCAAGAGTTTCCACCTAAAACCTGAGAAAAAAGATTCTAAAACGGAGCTAAAAACAGTTCCTAATTGTCTCTCTCAAATGAGCAGCAGCTGCTGGTTTGAGCTACTTGTGGGTTCCTGGTGTGCATGCTCGACATGCTGTATGGCAGGAATGAGTCCTCTGCAAGTGGCACATTAAGCTGCATGGTGGATTTAGCCTTTGCAGGTACAAAACAAAGAGGTTTCTGGGCTATACGCTGCTTGGATAAAAGCATAGACCCACGATAGCTCCCAGAGCTGGTGGTAAACGTAGCCATGTTGGGAAGCTGAGGTGGGTGGATCCAGCAGCCACAGCTGCTGCAGTTTAAGGCAATAGATTCACAATAAGACAGATTCAGATGTAATAGTTTACAATGTGTGTAAAAGATACGTAGGCTTGAAAGAGACAAAAAAGATGATATATAGAGTTATAGAAATAAATACATAGTTTCAAAAAATAAAGTCTTTAAAGAGACAGTAAAGGTAGTATAAAAAATAAGCCACGTAAAAATGGATATTACACAGAGAATCTGCATTGTGTTGTCTTTGGGACTTTTAACTGCAGAAAAACATTTCATTGTAAAAGCTGTTGAGTTACGCCAAAATGTATATTTTAAAGGTATCTTGACTTCAAAATTTGAATATAAGGATATGTTACTTTGGAAAGGAGACTCTGCTTTTGTTCCCACAGAAAGCCAGAGGCTATGGATTTGTTCAAGATTAAGATACATCAGGTTTGACCAGCCAAGACCCCCTGAAAGGTCTCCGATGACACCATGGCCCAGATGATCCAACATCCAGAATGGTTTGAAGGCAACTGGCTCAGATGATACACCCTCATGGACTATTCTATAATTCTAAAATTTTCTTTGTATCCCCATAAGATACAGCGCCCCCCTCCAGCAGGAAGTAGTAAGAGAAGCTACGCCCAAATTCCCAAATTATATGTAATTTTACTTTGTTAAGGTTAAAACCTTCCTTTTTGGAAAAAAAAAAAGGGGGAAGTGCTGTGGGATGTTCTGTATGGCAAATGTGTTGCTGATTAGTCAATAATTAAAACACTGATTGGCCATTGGCTAGGCAGGAAGTGTAGGCGGGACAAGGAGGAGAATAAAGCTGGGAAGTGGAAGGCTGAGTCAGAGAGACACTGCCAGCCGCCACGATGAGAAACAGCATGTGAAGATGCCGGAAAGCCACGAGCCATGTGGCAAGGTATAGATTTATAAAAATGGATTAATTTAAGCTGAAAGAACAGTTAGCAAGAAGCCTGCCATGGCCATACAGTTTGAAACCAATACAAGTCTCTGTGTTTACTTGGTCGGGTCTGAGCGACTGTGGGACTGGCAGGTGATAGAGATTTGTCCTGACTGTGGGCCAGGCAGGAAAACTCTAGCTACACTTTGGTGTTCCTCTTCGGAGAGTATCATAAAAGAATTTGGTTCTTTCCTGCATTTGAGTTTTAGCTTGCTTTGTGTAATTAGACGTAAAATTAAGGCATCAGAATTCTAATTACTAAGTACCTAGTTCTGAGTTTAGAAGAATTAGAAGTTTAATATGTATGTTTGGAATTGAAATCTGAGCTTTACTCTGTCTTAATCTCCTTGTTGTTTTCCTCTGGACAGGAGAAGAGGCCTCGGAGTAAACTTCCCAGAGCCCTGAGAGGTCTCATGGGTGAAGCCAATATTCGCTTTGCTCGAGGAGAACATGAAGAGGCGATATTGATGTGCATGGAAATCATAAGACAAGGTGTTTTCTGCAGGGACTTTAATTGATAATAGCTAACTGGTTGACTTCTTTAGCAAATGGGGAAGCATTTAATTGTGCTATTTATATAAAATGCATTCAGAAATCAAGGTCACTGTAATAGTAACCTGCCACTTTTCACATTGGTAGGAGTTAATAGAAAATGGAGACCACAGGATGTGATTCAGTGAAAAATTAGTAATATCTTTTGAACTCTTTCTGACCCCTCTCTCCCCTTTCAACTTTTCATTTTAGGGTTTTGAGACTCTTATACCATTAATCCTTTTTTTGGGGGGGGGGGGGGGGCGGGTTCCGAGACAGGGTTTCTCTGTGTAGTTTTGGTGCCTGTCCTGGATCTCGCTCTGTAGACCAGGCTGGCCTTGAACTCACAGAGATCCACCTGGCTCTGCCTCCTGAGTGCTGGGATTAAAGGCATGGGCTACCACTGCCTGGCTAGCATTAATCTTTCTAAGTCAGCCAGTTTATGTATCCATTTATCCATCTGTCTCTATTGTGGTGTGGAATCCACACCTTTATGCACTATGGGCAAGTGCTCTACCAACTGAGTTATACCCTCAGCCCTGTTTATTTTTATATATATTTTAGTGGTGAGTGTATTATGTTAGAATCACTTGAAGAATATTCTGATAAATTTTTGATATTGTTATTGATTTTTGTTTCACTTTCTAGATTAGGCAGTGCTAAATTATTTTAATCTATCTTTTAGTAAAGATACATTTAGGTTTGTCATTTTATCTCCATTAGTTGGTACACCTTAGATATGTTGGAAGACATCTTCAGTAGTGGTTGTGACCAGTTGCTTCTATCACATCACTTTTTTGGTTGCTATCAATTTGCCTTGCGGAATGCCTTGGGAAGCTGTTACACTACTAATACATTCATTCAGTGTTGTGGCATTTCCTTTTAGTTAGACTTGGTCCTTTTAGAAGTCTTACTATGATTTCCAGGATTCCTCATTAGGGTAACTTGTGGCTACTATGTGTTTCCTCAGTCCATCAGAAGTAAGATTAACCAAGCTTTTCTGTAGGATATATTACTGCTTAGTTCTTGTTTTCCAATATTATTTATTTCAACTTACAACTGTTTGTTTTGGAAAGCACGTTGACCTTAATGTGCAGCAGTTTTTGAGATTTTTTTCCCATAAATAATATTTTAGAAATATAGATTAACTGTTACATTTGACATCCTAGACTGAGGTGCTGTTTGGGTACCCTGTGTGCATTCATCCTCTATGATGCAGGAGTTTGAAATAGTGCAAGTTCGACCACACTGATGTGACTGATGCTTCCTGGGTGAAATCCTCAAGTTTTTAGGCCATATTTGGCCTTAGTATAAAGAGATTTTCACAAGGAAGATGTGTTAGAAGGGAGGGTTTTCATGAAATTGTATTTTGTTAAAGGAAATAATGCTTTTAAGAATGGTGTTGGGTATGATGGTGCTTGCCTTGAATTTCTAGAACTGGGCAGGCTGTCGGGGATCTCAGGTTGATGACCAGCCTGGTCTACACAGTCAGTTCATGTTTGTGACCAGCCTGGTCTACACAGTCAGTTGAGGTCAGCCTGAGCTAGGTAGCAAGAGTCCACCTCAAAAGTAAATCAATAATAATGTCTAAAAGTGTTTGAAAATAAAGTGTAATATAGTGTTTTGTATTTTTCAAAGTTCTGTTGAATAGTTTTTATAATTCTATTGGAATGAGTTTAGATATTAGAAAAAAATCTGCAGTTTGAACTGTAGCATCACTATCAGCTTTAGCTTATTCCTTTAGCCAATGAAATTTATTTTGATATTTTTATTGTTATAGCTCCTTTGGCTTATGAGCCATTCTCTACGCTTGCCATGATATACGAGGACCAAGGTGACATGGAGAAATCATTGCAGTTTGAGTTGATTGCTGCACATTTAAATCCCAGTGACACAGAAGAATGGGTTAGGCTGGCAGAAATGTCTCTGGAACAAGATAATATTAAGCAGGCTATTTTTTGCTATACAAAAGGTAATGACATTTTCCTTGTGTAGATGGGATGATTATTTTTTTGTTTTGTTTCATTAGGTGTTATATGATGGGTCATTAATGCATTTGTTCTTTGTATTTTGTTGTTAGCTCAAGTGTATTTGTTTCTCTCTCTTTTTTTAATTGAATTGTTTTGAGAACTTTATATGTGAGGACTGCGTCTCGGTCACTCCTGCCTTCCCTGTCCCCTCCAGTCCCTCTCATGTCACCCTCTAAATTCACGCTCACCTGTTTACTAGAGTGTGTGTGTGTGTGTGTGTGTGTGTGTGTGTGTGTGTGTGTGTGTGTGTGTGTGCACGCACATAGAGATATATGTATAACCTGCTAAATCCATTTGGCCTCCCTTATATGCATTTGTGTCCAGGACTAACCACTTAGGATAGGAAAATAGCTCCCTCCTCCTGGAGGAGACAGATTCTCTCGGTATCCATTGGTCACCTGTAGATCTTCTAGGTGGGGGAGCCATGTGGAATTTTCCTTCTCCATGTTGGAATATCAGCTAGTGTTGTCATTATGCTGGTCTTGTTCAGGAACCTCGGTGCATTCTCCACGTCGTGTCTAGGGGATACTATCTCACAGCAGTTACCCTGGGCCTCGGGCTCTGCAGTCTTTCCACCTCATCTTCTGTGATTTCCCCGAAGCTGAGGTAGACAGGTTGTGTTGCCAGAACTATTAGTTACATAATAGTTGTTTCTTGCATTATTGGGTTGTGCTCCTTGCCCAGATGTGTGTGTTCCTTGTAGTCTGTCACGGCATGTATCTGGAACCCTCTGTCCTCATGTTTATCTGTGACTTACTTTATACTGTGTTGAATATAGCACAAAATTGTAGAGTCCCCACTGAACTCAATGTTGCTTTCAGGCTGTTAACTTTTGTGACTTGAGTCCCCAAATGAGGATTACTGTAGGGGGTCCAGTCTGGTCTTAGATCAGGCCCAGTCAAGAGCTCTTGTGAAGATAGATTTATTCCAGAACTATTTTCTTGTTTCCAATGGGAAAGTGTTTACTACATTTTTGAGGTAAGTCACACCTCTTTTGATAAATATGTAATTTTTTATTCTTCTTTTCTTTCTAGCTCTTAAATATGAACCTACTAATGTTCGTTACCTGTGGGAGAGATCAAGCCTTTATGAACAGATGGGTGATCATAAAATGGCCATGGATGGTTATAGGCGTATTTTAAATCTTTTGTCTCCATCTGATGGAGAACGTTTTATGCAGTTGGCTAGAGATATGGCAAAGTAAGTTTGAAGTGAAACACACACACACACACACACACACGCATGCCTTTATTAGTCATTTTGCAAATCAAAGCTATGTGAAATAGAATGTATTTTTGCATTGAAGTTCAAAGAAAATTTTTGTTTTCTGTATTTTATATTTGACCAATTATAGCATTTTTTTTATTTAGTGATTTTTGGTTTCCAAGTCAACTGTGTGATTGCTTAGAAAATTTTGGATGTGAGATTGCATTTCTAGGGCTCAGAAGCTGAAAAGAGAGGTGTGTTCTGCAAGGGGGTTAGACTCCAGGTTTCTGCGACTTAGTTGAAGTTGTATTTATTTGTGACTTTTTAAATAAGATTTTTTTTTATTGCAGATGTGTCAGTGAAATCTTTGTGTTCTGCAATCTTCTGTAGTCATCTTGAGTCAGCACTGGAATAGTAGGTTTCACGTTGCCCTGCCACTGACGCAGGCGCAGGCTCGCTCTTTAGAAACCCTACAGCATTTACTTGTCCTGCTGTGTTAGGAAGCAGAGCAGAGCAGGAAGCATTTGGCGAAGTGGTGTTTCCTGCTGTTCTTTCTGTTTGAAGAGCACAGTGCAGCATTTCATCCTGGGCTTAACTGTCTCCATTTTGGCATTATTAGGGTTAACCTGTTAGTCCTTTGCCTTGCGTTCTGATGCTGTTTTGCTGTGAACTGCCCATCACCCTCTCAGGACAGTTATATAGGAGCAGTAGATACGTTTTTACAAGTTCAGTCAGGGAAGCAACTTTAGATTGATGGCTGATGCTATGTCGTGAGCACAGAGGGTCTTGCCAGATTAGCCGCAGTTCATTTTGCAGCTGCTAGAGTGCTTAGTCTAATGGACCTGGGAAGCATTAGGTGGCTCATGATGATCAGCTTGGTTTTCATGTGTGTTATATGTGGAGAGTGGCAATGGCCAGTTGATTGATTCGGCTTTGCTTTGGTCCTTATTTGCCCTCCAGAAATACTCATTGACTATATCTTCCATAGGCATGGTACAAGGAGCCAGGATGACCACTATCAAGCAACTATTAAAAGTTCTCTGCCCTCCTGGAGTCCGTAGCCCTGTGAGGGGAGATAGGCAGAGATCAGCTAACAGCCAGTTACTCAGTGTATCACATTGATCAGTGATGGAGGAAAATTAAACAGGGAAGGCCATAGAAGTACCAGGTATGGAGTGTGTTATTTTCAAGCAGGGTGAGTGAAGGACTCGGCTCCCCGCCTTCTGTGGTCCTCACTGAAGGGAGCTGGCGCTTAGGAGAGAGGACACAGGGATGTGCGGGGAACAAGAGGGACGCTGAGCTGTCAGGTGAGCACAGCAAGAGGTCCCAGAGGAGCAGAGCAGCCGGCCCGTGGGGGCTTTTTCTCTAAAGGAGTCTGCAAGGCACTGAAGGGTCTGAGGAGAAAGGGACATGATTTGACTTAACTTTTAAGTGCATCAATTTTGGTTGCTCTTTTGAGCAAAAATTGAAGAGTGGGAAGGGACAGACAGACAATTACTGAAATGATACTTGGGAGGAAAATCATAGCTTGATCAGGGCAGAGACAGGAAATTACTGAAATGATACTTGGGAGGGAAAGTCAGAGCTTGATCAGGGCAGAGACAGCAGAAGGCAGTAGGAGGTGACCAGATTCTTGATGTAACTTAAGAGCGGGCTAAGGAGTGTGTGGTAGATGTGGGCTGTGTGAGCGTGGGCTCGTGTGTACGGGAGGGATGGAAGAGAAGGTGGGAAAGAAGAAAGCTGAGGAAGGACTGACTGCCGAGTCACTCCAGCGTTTAGACACCAGGGAAAAGAGGAGGCAGCCAGCAGATGAAAAGAAAATGCCCTGTGCGGGGAAGAAGCAAAGAACGTGGCATTCTAGATTCACTGAAGAAAGCACTCCAGTGAGGCGGGGTGGTTGTCCGTGGGAAGCTTGGCAGACAGGTCCCATGGAGCAGGAACTGAGGTTAGCTGCCTGGAGATCTTTGGCGGAGAGGTAGTGTTAGCACAGTGGGCGCCTAGGTCAGGCGCTTCTCGCTTCTTAGTCTCTAATCCAGAGAATTGAAAGTAAGAGTCCACACAGTAGCAGGGGAACTTTTTCATAAGAAAAGAAAACAAAACCCCAAAAAGAAAACCTACAGATCAGAAGGAAACTGCAGGCCACCTGAGTGGGAGACTCGTATTCAAGTGCCCAGGTTTCCCTCTGGGGTTCAGGAGGAGTTTGATTGTTTTAGTTGTTAAAGGCCATAGTTGGACAGTTCTCTATTGTGACTGATAGATTAGGTGACATATTCACCATATTCACTTTACTGCACATGTCCCTTCCCATAATGCATCTGATTTTAATCCTGTACACACCCAGTTATGCATAAGGCTAAGATGGTAGATAGGGGAGTCTCCCTAAAAATGTCCTGGAGGACACTTGCCCTATTGCACATGCACCCGGTTGAATACAGAAGGCAAAGAGGATGGGACCTAAACCATTTTATGATGCTGGGTTGAGTTGGTTTCCCTTGTTTGTAAGATTGTGAATACTGGATAATGTGGTTTCCAGGCCTTTTAAAATCAGTAAGTGTGGAAGACTGGCCTGCCGTGTGTTAGACTTTTCTCGTGCAAAGAATGAGAACTCAGCATTGGTGACATTCATAGTTCTTAGACGGATTTTTTCTTGTAGCAATGATGTCATTGTCAAAGGAGCTAAGAAGGAGACCTAGAGATGAAGAAACTGGAGATGACTCAGGTTGTCATGGAGAGATTCACTTCTCTTTACTGGAGTGGCAGGGTCAGGGTGTTGGGGTCATTTGATGGAGGGCTGTATCTGTGCTAATATACTTTCTGGTGTTCACTACACAGCCTGCTGAAAGAACATACTTGTGTTTTGGGGCTAACTCCTTTTTCACAAATGCCCTTTTAACAAAACTGGGTAAATCATATCCTAGTTGCTGTGAGTGTGTATTTCTGAATTTAAAAATTAGTATTACTATACTTTAAGTAACTAGAAAGTCGTGCAGGCTCTCCTCACATTTGCTATGCCTCCTATCACTGCTAGGCTGTTTTAAAGCAGTGGCTTATAATATAGGTGAGGTGGCAGTGGGCACTGTCGTCGTATTGACTGTAGAGACCTTTTCCTGCCCTGACACCAACCTCTCTCTTTATAGCGCTTGGTACCAGCCTATCACTGACAAGTTTGAAAATGTAGAAGTATAGTGTGTGTACGTTTTAGAATTCAGAGCAATACATACTTTTTTATAATTGAAGTTAACAAAAAGAATGAGAAAATGAATGTTACCGTAAATTTATAAAACTTCCTAAGCAAAAGTAAAATGACACAAAGCTAGAGAGTAAAATTGCGTGTCATTCACAAATGGAGTAGTTTTAGTAATTAACACCAAATCAAGGAAGTGCTCAGGCTGGATCAGCCAGTCTAGTCTACCCTGGAAACATGGGAAAACCAAAATGATCTAAGTGCGACTATTGCTGGGGAGGAGGAATGCATCCCGGAAGAGTTGGTGCCAATTTTTTATGTTGGGAATGAGTTGGAAGTAGCTTTTGAAATTACAACATTGTCAATATATCGTGAAATTGTATGTTTTTCTCGGCATCAGCTCTGATCATGACTATATATTTTACAAGTATAACATTTTTTCACTATTTAAAAAAACTAAAATTATGCAGATTCTTGGAGTAGGGAATTATCTCAATGGTACTATGCTTGCCTAGAATGTACAAGAGCCTGGGTTTGATCTAGGCACTAAATAAAAACAAAATCAACAACAAAAATCCAGGGTTTTGGGCCAGTTCCAATCAGCTTATTTAACAAGAGTACACCTTGTCCACAATTAACTTCCGAGGGAATCCTCCTGAGCGTTCCCATTTCAAATTGAGCTTTTAAAGCATTTTCACTTTTCTAACAAGGACTCCTGAGGGAGATGATGTCTTTTGTAACGTTACCTGGACTCGGTCTGCTGATCTTTCCTTTCATGTCATTTGATCCTATCCTTCTCGGTGTATGATTCCCAGTATCTTCTCCTTTGGGTAGACCTGCTGGTGCTGTATGGAAGAGCTCTTCCATACTTCACTGTTGGACTCTTAGGAAAACCAACGGACAACTGTGAAACAAATGAGCAGTGATAGTCCTGGCGTCAGCGGAGCTTACCATGTCCTGTCACCTTTGACAGTAAGATCTGCGCCAGGAATAGGTAGTCAGGTTCTGCTTTGAAGACCTTCATTCATTACTGTGGATTCTCTACAGACCCATATTCACTTCAAATAGGACCATTGAAGTGCCGTGAATCTTTTTGACTACTGTCCACCTGACCCACAGTGCTGGGGATTGACCTCGGGGTTTTCTGCATGTTAGGCAAGCAGAGTACTCCTGACCTATGCCCTCCAAGCTCCGGTATTTCTTATATGGAATATAGTATGTGCTTTCCCTTCATAGCAGTTTCTGTTAGGAAATGGACTGTGCCTTGTGTGTGTTCTTGTTCAGTTGCACATGTGTGTGTGTGTGCCTGTGCGTGTGGAGGCCAGCCTTTGGTGGTATTTCTCAGGACCCATCTATCTTTTTTTTTGAGACAGGGTCTCAGCTGGAACCTGAGATTCACCACCTATGTTAGGCTGACTGCCCCTGAGCCCCAGGGATTTGCTTGTGTCTGTCTCCTAGCACACGTCACCATGCTTGGCTTTTTGCTTGGGTCCTGGGACTTGAACTTGGAACCTCATGCTGACATAGCAAATACTTGACATTCTGGTGAATCTCTTCAGCCCTTGGGTCTGTTTTTGCCACCTTTGATTTCTTTGTGATGCTGGGGTTTGAACCAGGGCCTTTCACATGCTAGGCCACATTCCTCTGCCACTAGGCCGTCTTGTGTCACCGTTTGTAGGCATTGACCCTTCTACCCTCTTAGTGCTGCTCTGAGAGGGAGGTGCTACTGTAATTCAAAGGCTTCCTCCTCCCAAGAAACTGAAATCACTTTATTGTTAGAGGGCCTAAGCAAGACGTTGAGTTTTAGAGTCAGAATCAACTGTTCATTCACTTGCCACTCACCTTTTTTAGGAGTTACTACGAAGCCAATGACAGTACTTCAGCTATAAACATAATCGAGGAAGCCTTCTCCAAACACCAAGGCTTAGTCTCCATGGAGGATGTTAACATCGCAGCTGAATTATATATCTCCAACAAGCAGTATGACAAAGCTTTGGAGGTAGGATGCTCACGTGCGGCTCCTTTAGGATTAGACCTGTGCTTATGTTGCAGAAATGCTTAGAAATTAGCATCTTGTCATTTTGATTATATTCTAAATTGCATATTTAAACTATGTAGAAATAATAGATTTCTAGGTTCTGTGTGAAATACAAACTGTAATTATATGATAAATGATATTGCCACTATAAAGCCCAGGTGTATCTACACTCGAAGGTAGCACGACTCACCAGAGGCATATCGTTGGAAAAAGGAGGTTGTTGGTTTGCAGTCCAACTGATGAATCTTATTTCAAAAAGATTCTTTTTTAATACCATTTTATATTGTAAGGACTGTTAGAAATACTCACAAAAAGGTTTTTATATATAGCTTTTATTTCTCTTTTTTTTTAGGTAATTACAGATTTTTCTGGAATTGTCCTAGAGAAGGAAACTGTGGAAGAAGGCACCTCAGAAGAGAATAAAGGTTGTAGATAACTTCACGTAGGGACGCATGCAGAACCCTCTTGTTAGACGTAATGTTCTCGTCATGGCCACAGCAGGAGTCTGCCTTCTTATATTGGCTTTTATGTAATCTTCTTTCTGTTGGCAATGCTAGGGTCAAAACCAGAGCCTGTGCATGAAGGACTCAGATGTATAATCGCAGATCTGAGTAGACAGCTGTACCTGAAATGTGCCTTTGCGTCTCTTCTAGCTCCTGCCTGATCTTTGCACCACACCCATTGACCTAGTCTAAGAAAATGTTAACATGTATGACTTAGACTCTGAGGTGGAACACACTAGTCATTTGGGGTCTTAGTGTGCGTCCTTACTCCTGTGAGAGTGTCCCTGTGTAGTTTTTTTCATCCTTGAGAGGATTTTGGTGGGAGTTATGGGAAGTGAGTTCATGCCAAGTACTGTTTGCTTCAGATAGCTTCCTGGGTATTTCATTAAATAGTTATTTGGGCTGCTATATCAAGACACTTTAGACTTGGTGATTGATCTACAGACAGAAATTTCTAGAGGCTTGGAAGTCGAAGACCAAGGCAGCAGAGGTTTGATACGGTACCATCTGTGTGTCCTCATGTGGGAGACAGACACACACAACTCCTTTAGACCTCTTTATAAAAAAGACATGAATCCTCATCCTGAGGGCAGAGCTCTTGTGACCTTACCTTCCAGAGATCTTACCCCTTAATGCCATCATATACTATACCACATGTTGGGGATATAAACATTCAGATCATGTTAAACAATAAACCAAAATGCTAGTATTTGGGATATAGAACCTAGATCTAAGAAGAATCCTATTTTAGAAGTCACAATGCTCAAACGGTGACTGTATTGGTTAGTACTTTTATAGGTGGGTGACCACAGATACAGTCTTCAGAAGAAGTATGCTGTAGGTACTGCCTTTAGTCAAGTAGACTTGACATATGTCCTTAGGGAGCTTAGGTCTTGAGTGAGCAAAATGTTATGGTAGGAAAATTGTGTAGAATAAATATCAAAGTTAAATTTGTGTTATCAGTTACTATCATGGTGTTCATTGTTAAAACAGTCTCAATGAAACCATCTTCCTATGATTGGGTAGCTCAGACAATTAATGGCAAATTCTGTAAAACGGATGAGATTACTTAATTTGTAATTAACTTAAATTTGAGTCTACTACCAAAGGCACAGCACTAATATCATTTACAGTTTATGAAATGGAAACGAACTGAATTGTAATTTAATGTGCAAAATATGAAATATAGAATTCCTTTAATTTCCCAGAATTTTAAAAGTTGTTTTGCTATAATGAAGTTTTAGAAAGCAGAAAAGTATTTAGCCCCTTTTATAAATCTCTCAAGTAAAGTCTTAAGAGAAGCTTTTGAATTCAAGAATTTAAAAAGAGAGGTTTCATATATCCTGGTCCTTTTTGATTTTTTAATCCTCTGTCGTCTGGTAAAAGGTATGGGAATTTGTGTTTGAGAATAGTTGATGTTAGGAAAAAGGCACGCTAAGTACAAACAAAAGACAGACTGAAGGAGGTCAGAAGCTGCTAACAGAGTTGACGAGAACAGCATGGACTAGGATCTTCCCCTAGAGCTGTTGGAAATCGGCTCTTGGGTGCAGGCTGGAGTTGCCTTAGGTTACTTTACGTCCTGAGCTTGCACATAGGAACACCTTTCTGATGTTCCCCAGCTGCGGAGACTGTCACCTGCTCTATACCTGACAGTGTGCCCATAGACATCACGGTGAAGCTGATGGTGTGCCTGGTGCATCTCAACATCCTCGAGCCACTCAATGTAAGTAGCACCGGGAACTGCGCCTGCCTGAGCAGTAGGATCCTTCCCGTTGAGTCCACTTTCTGCAGATGACCAGACATTATAACTTGACCTTAGATTGTTACATTTCTTACAATGGGGAAGGACATAGTAAACATCACATTACTTTCATAGGAATGGCTCATAAAAGCAAAGTGTTTTGGAATTGGGCTTGGAATAATTTTCTTTTAAAGTGAGAACAATCCAAAGATCAGAAGCTGTGATTAGCCTTTAGGCAGTCTATATAGTTGCTATATCTCCTCTCTTTTTCTGACTTGGGAACAAGTATTTTATTGAATAAAAAATGTACTGGGCATCTGCTTTGTTGATCAAACCTTCTCTTCAGTGATGGATCTTTTGTTCTAAGGGATTAAATCTGTAAGTTATCGGTTGGTGAAAAGTGTTTTAAAGAAAAACAAGCAATATACAGAATGTAGGAATGGGAGAAAGCTGTACGTTTTTAGTAGAGGGGTCCCCTGAGAAGGTGATGTTTGAGTTAACACTGACAGAGTAGCCTTTCAGGCATCAGCAAACACATGGAGCCAAAGGCACAGGCTTGTTTGGCTGGATAGAGAAAGCACTCCCAGTGGGCTTACTTCCTAGCTGCTGCACACGTCGATGAAGGAATGAATGAGTAAAGAAATGATGAAAGTCTGAATCTTTTTAATAGACATACAGAAACAAGCAGAAAAATGACCACTAAGCTGTTTTTGTTAGTCCTCTTTGCTTTTTGGCTTATGTAGTACAGCTGGTACAGAGATGTGGCTATTTGTGATGAATGTTTGACCTCGGGTTTTATTTGGGTTTAGCCTCTCTTGACAACGCTGGTGGAACAGAATCCTGAAGATATGGGCGACCTCTACCTTGATGTTGCTGAAGCTTTCCTGGATGTTGGTGAATATAATTCTGCGCTTCCCCTGCTCAGCGCGCTGGTTTGCTCTGAGAGGTACAACCTGGCAGTGGTTTGGCTCCGGCATGCAGGTAACGCTCTGCTGTGGGAGGAAACAGTTTTAATCATACAATCAGGCAGGCCTTTACATTCCCAGCACGGCAGTCATTATAACACAGTAGACTTGGTGCAAGTATTTACGTCTTCGTGTAGCTGGAAGATTAGGATTGCAGGAGTCTTGCTAGATTACTAAGTGTCAACATCCTGGAGCCCATTCCTTATGAGATATTAGGTTCTACTCCTCACGTAAGTGGCATTAAGATACTTGAGGTCCAAGCCACAGTGTTCTCTCTAGAGGACAGTGAGTTTACTCGATGTGGACTTTGCTGCACATCACTAGGGTGATAACAGAAAAGCTGACATGCCCTTTAAATACCCTCTTTGACTTGTCGTAACATACATTATAGAACTGTATTATCAGATGGGCAAAATTATTTTTAAAGAGTTTTTATTAATGTATGTTTAATGTTGTTTTGAGAGAAAATAGTTAATGTGCTTTTCTGTGCTATTTGAGCCACAGATGCTCAAGATTAACCTGTTAATCTTTTTGTTTTATTGTGATTAAGTCCATGGTAGTCTGAAAAGAAATCATTCAGAGTAGAGAAAATAGCTCAGAAAGCGACCAGATCTCTCAGACATATGAAAACAAAAGACAGTCTGACAGGTTGTCATAGAGGAAAAGAGATAGATCTCTCAGACATATGAAAACAAAAGACAGTCTGACAGGTTGTCATAGAGAAAAGAGATAGATCTCTCAGACATATGAAAACAAAAGACAGTCTGACAGGTTGTCATAGAGAAAAGAGATAGATCTCTCAGACATATGAAAACAAAAGACAGTCTGACAGGTTGTCATAGAGAAAAGAGATAGATCTCTCAGACATATGAAAACAAAAGACAGTCTGACAGGTTGTCATAGAGAAAAGAGATAGATCTCTCAGACATATGAAAACAAAAGACAGTCTGACAGGTTGTCATAGAGAGAAAAGAGATAGATCTCTCAGACATATGAAAACAAAAGACAGTCTGACAGGTTGTCATAGAGAAAAGAAATAGATCTCTCAGACATATGAAAACAAAAGATAGTCTGATAGGTTGTCAGAGAAAAGAGATAGATCTCTCAGACATATGAAAACAAAAGATAGTCTGACAGGTTGTCATAGAGAAAAGAGATCTTTAAGGCTGGGCCTGGTGGTGCACACCTGGGAAGCAAAGGCAGGCAGATTTCTGTTGAGCTCTAGGCCAGCCAGGACTACATAGTGAGACCCTGTCTCAAACAAACAAGACCCCCAAAAGAAAAACAAAAAGACATTAACTGAACAGTTTTCATTTAATATATGTTAGAAAGTTTTTTAAATTATTTGAGAGAAGAAAGTCCTCTATAGCCAGAGAAGAACTACTTGACACGTTGGGACCGTAGCTCACATCACAGGCAGGACCTAGGAAAACTCATTATTAAGAGAACATTTTTCTGTTTCAAAGAGTAAACATGAATATAATTGTAATACCTTTATAGGATTTGTAAAGAACAGAGCCAGGGTTGCCCAGAGTATGGGTGTGCATTACCCTCCGAAGGCCATGGTACTGAGATTGCTCCTTTGTCTTTATTAGTAGACACTTAGAAATCCTTTATGATTCAGATTCGGATCATTGCTGCTTCCATTTTGAATCCATGTAGCTTGAAATTAGTGAATTGTATTAGTCAATTGAATTGTAGTGGAAATTGAAACTTCAGAGTCATCTTAAAAATCAAGAAGGACCATCAAAGGAATTTAATAGCTGTGGCATTACATGAAATAAATATGAGATGCCATTACGATGATCCATTCATATTACTATTCTAATTTGTTTTCAAGATTTAGCCTAACGTAGTGGCCAGGAGACTTTTGAGGAAGCACTTTGAGGCGAGATATTTAGGTTACAGTGGAAAGGGCATGGGAGAAGATCCAGCTGGTGTTGGAGCTGCCAGAGTGGAAAGAGGAAATACATATCAGGACGCACCTCCAAGTTCAAACGATTTAACTTCTGAGGACTCGTTTTGAGGAGTGGGATAATGGGAGAGAGTTGATATTGGGGGTTTACAAAACTGGGGAGCCCAGTAACAATGTGAGTGAAGCGGATATGTGGGAGTAGGGAGAGATGAGAACTGGAGAGTCGCATCTCCGTGGGTTTGTGATGCCATGTGAGAGGAGGGAGCTAGCTTGCTGTTGCCAATTAGAAGAAGCCAGTACCTGGATTTTATAAAATGCTGATTTCAAAATATGTAGACAGTTAATGCCATATAAACATGTCTTTGGATTAAGTTGGGTCTTTAAGATGTTTCCTGTGGTGTGACCAGAGTGGTTTTTTTTTTAAACAAATCCTGTATCGTTAAATCCTGTACGGTTTATCCTGTACGGTTAAATAATTATTAAGTAATTATGATTGGTTATTATATAACATTCAAAATCCCAGTGAAGGCCTGGGGAATGCTTAATTCATAGCATAAGTGAGTAGAGACAGCAAATTGAGTACAGACTCTGACTGCATCCTTGTGGCTGTTTAATTCTGATGGGCAGGGCTGGGATCCAGCTCATCGCGTAGAGTGCTTGCCTGGTGTGCATAAGGCTTGGCTGTGATCTCTAGAAGCACCAGGGATAGGATCAGTAGATTGATCAGTTAACAGAGGAGGAGTGGAGGGTGTAGTTGGGGTGTATTGTTCGAGAAAAGAATACATTTTAAAAAAGAAGAAAAAAGTGCTAACAACACATATCCATTCCATTGTTGCTCTAACAACTGTTCTTTAAAATGTCAAATCCTGCCAGCTGGGGAAGTGTAAATGGGTAACCCCAGGCTCAGGAAGCTGGTGCAAGAGGGTTGAGGATTTGAGAGCAGCCTCCACTACATAGTCAGACTCTGTCTAAAAAAATGTATGTTACTAATTAAATTTGAAAGAAACAGTTTTGTCCAGTTTACAGCTCAAGAATTGAACATCTTTTCTCTTCACACCCTAGAATGTTTAAAGGCCTTGGGCTACATGGAACGCGCCGCTGAAAGCTACAGTAAGGTGGTTGACCTGGCCCCACTCCATCTCGATGCAAGGATCTCACTTTCTATTCTGCAGCAGCAGCTAGGCCGTCCTGAGAAAGCTCTGGAAGCTCTGGAGCCCATGTATGACCCAGATACTTTAGCCCAGGATGCCAATGCCGCACAGCAGGTAGGCCGCCTCACAGGGGTGCTTCTCGGGATACTTCCTCCTCAGCTGTAGATCATTTGCCTGTTTTTACAGTTACTGCCAGAGTTTGTGTTCAGTGTGTTAATTTAGTGGAATTTGTTTTGACGTGTGTGTTCTTATGTACTAGTAGCATGAGTGGAGGTCAGAGACAGATGACATGTGTGTTGTGTGTGCATGTTTGGAGGTCAGCAGCAGACATGGGGTATCTTTCCTAGATTTCTCTCCACATACACTGATTTATTCATCTATTTATTGAGACAGTCGCTCATTGATTTGGCTGGCCAGGGAGCTTCAGGGACCCCCCCCTTTCTCTGCGCCCCCAGTGCTGTGGTGAGCCCACTTGCATGGCTTTTTATCCGTGAAGTTCTGGGGTCTGAACTCAGGTCTTCATGCGTATCTCCCTAGCCTCTAAGTTAAGTGGTTTGAAAAATGAGTCTCATTTTTTATTAGATATAAATTATAGCTTCTGAGGTATTAGATTTTGATTATTGTGTCATAAAGCAAATGTTCGTAGAGTCTGGGTTCTAAAGAAACCGTATTTCTGCAAATCAAGCCATTTTCAGCAAAGACGTCTATCACTCGCTGTCATGTGCTGTTCCATAGGAACTGAAGCTGCTGCTTCACCGCTCCACTCTGCTGTTCTCACAAGGCAAGATGTACGGCTACCTGGACACCTTGCTGACCATGCTCGCCATGCTTTTAAAGGTGGGTAGGGACTGTGCTCTCTAGTAGTCCGGCCTGGTTTTCAGATGTTTAAATTTTGATTTAAACAGGATGATAGCTTTGTAATTGTTCTGTTTTAGACATTCTAAAGTGAAGGGCAGATGAGTCCAGAAGACTTAGAAATTAGTGATATTATATGACTGGAGATTGACTCCAGGGCCATGCACATGCTAGGCAAGTACTCGGCCACTGAACTATAGTCCAGCTAAGATTGGAAGTTCTAGCTAGTAATATAAGCTTGACTGGAGAAACAGTGAAATGAAATCTTTAAATCTACTTACTTTGTAAAATGAAAACTCTAGAATTACTAGTTATCAGCCCTGTAGACTGTATTTAGTATGTACTGAACTGGTTCATTTTACAAAACTTTTGTGCATTTTTGTGCATCCATTCTGAGTCTGTTTTTGCAGGGAAGTGGCCTGCATTCACTCACCCTCTCCTGCCCTGCATGTCATAGTGAATTGACAATGTTCCCCTGATATCAAAGGAATTTCAGTCACTACAGACATGCTAAGAAAAATCAATTCATTCTATGTTTAGGCATTTAAAAGATAGAGTAATTTGCTGGAGAACTTTCAGTCTGGTTTGTGGTACTCAGGTCATCAGTCTTACTGTATAAATTATTGGCTAAGAAGCATCTCATCATCTTTTATTCAGGTTGCGATGAATAGAGCCCAAGTTTGTTTGATATCCAGTTCCAAATCTGGAGAAAGGCATCTCTACCTTATTAAAGTCTCAAGAGATAAAATATCAGACAACAATGAGCAAGAAACATCCAATTATGATGCAAAAGGTAATTGCTTTATGTAAAAACTTGGCTGAATTGAAAAGGACTGATGAAGTAATACCTGACAATAATCTAAATGAAATGAAAATTATAATCTAAACCTGCCAGGTATAACCAACTCAATTCATGTTAAAAGGCTTAAGTGTAAATACTTTCAGAAATTAAGAGGAAAATGGCCACTGAATCTTTCTCTGAAAAACATAAAGTAAAACAATTTTGACCTTTTAAGAAGAAAATTTGTGAAGATTAGATGCCAGTTACATTGGTTTTGTTGCGTTCAATTCTTTTTTGACAAAGTGGCAGTCATAGAAACTCTGAAAGAAAATTGCAGTGACCCAGTCTAAGTCATAGGGTTTTAAAAGCACTGCGGATGTTTGAGGGAGGTGGTTACTCAGAGAAAGACCTTTAGAAATAGGACACGACTGGAGATGTCAGTCTGGCCATACTCCATCATTGTTAGCTAACACAGCATTGATTAAACTGTTAGTCTGCCTCGGACTCCAGGGCCTATCCTGAGTCAAGAGCACTCAGCTGCCTATGATCTAGACTATAGATGCTTCTGAACCCTGCTGTCTCTTCAGTTCGTGGATTCTGGGTGTATTCCAGAAACTTCTCTAGGGCATGTAGTTTGGACATGTTTCCCTAAAGTATTTTTCTCCATGTAAAACCTACCTTTGTCCTTCCTCGTTTCCGGTCTGTTGGTTGTTCTTAGTTTGGTAAGGTTACTATCTTCATCTTAGTGGAGATGACATCGGATTGGATGTGTGAGCTAAGCTTCTTTATGGTAGATGCAACTTTGTAGGGTTGGGGTCAATCGCAGGGTCTTGCACATGCTAAGCAGGTGTTCCACCTGAAGGAACCTCTCTATCCTACATCAACTCAGTACTCTGGTTTTCCATAGACTTTTCTTGTGTTGCTCTATTCGGAGAATGTACAATAGTCCACTGGATAGCAATTGTATAATTTATTAGGTCATTTCTTTCTATTGTGGTGTAGGAATGGAGATGTAGAGTAAGCATCTTCATCTACAGATTTATCACGGTTTGGTGTGTAAGGTAGACTCCCAGGAGTTACGTGGTGGCTCAGACAGTGCAGATCTGTTGGCCTCCCTCCCTCCCTCCCCGCATTGTTCTGTGGGGGATGAACTGAGGGACCTACACAGGCTAGGCAAGCACTGCAGTCATCAGCCCAAGTCTTCTGTCCCCTCCTCTCCTCGTCTACCCTCCCCTCTGTACCTTCCCGCATGCCCTCCCTCCTCCTCGAAATTGCTTTGGCTTGTCTTGAACTTGCTTATGTAGCCCAGGCTGGCCTTCAGCTCTTGGTATGCTCCCGCTTCATTATCCTGAGTACTGAGATTTACAGGTGTGCTCTACCATGTCTGGCTTGCTATTTTTTAAATGTAATTTTTTAAAGGAGACTTCTCATGGACAAATGAAAAGGAAGTTAAAGGCAGAGAAAATTGAGATTAGAAAAAGACCAAGAAAACCCAAATCTGTACAGTGTGACAGTCATTTTGCAAACATTAGAAGGCTGTGTGCATGCAGAAGTCTATGTGGTCATCCATGGAGAAGACGCCTGTTCCCCGCTAGAGCAGCGTGTATCTGAGCTGAGACCGACAGAGGCACGTGGGATCATTGGCTGTGCAGGGATTAGTCAAGAGTGGAGTTAACTGGACTGCTGGGTTGTTGGCGTCCATACAAGCAGCTCCTTGTCCTCATCTCTGTCAGCTTCTGCATGGGTTAGGACGTAGGACCCAGGCTCTGAAGGCTATCTGTACACTCACCATGTGCATCTTTTCCAGTACTGCTGTTTCTGGAACTAACGGTGTCCTGTTGGTTTTCATTTGTCTCATTTTAGCCATATTTGCTGTACTCACAAGTGTCTTGCCAAAAGATGACTGGTGGAACCTTCTCTTGAAGGCCATATACACCTTGAGTGACTTATCCCGATTCCAGGAAGCTGAGTTGCTTGTAGATTCTTCACTGGAATATTATTCATTCTATGACGACAGACAAAAACGCAAAGAACTAGAATACTTCGGTTTATCTGCCGCAATTCTGGACAAAAATTTCAGAAAGGCATATGACTATATCCGGTAACTTTCTAGTCATAAATCATGTTTCAGAAATACTCATGTGTATGTGTGTGTGCCTGAGTGTATGTATATGTGCCACTGTGCAGGATCCCCTGGAACTGGACTTACACGTCCTGTGGGCCACCACGTGGGTGCTGGGAACTTGATCCTCTGCAGAAGCAGATGTGCTCTTAACCACTGAGCCTGTCCCCAGCCCCTCCAATCGTATTTAACTGTGTTTTCCGATAGCACATGTGTACTTACGTGACATAGGCCCTCACAGTCAGAATTAGCAAGCTGTTTTGTTCTTGACGCTCCTGTGGCTTACTGGCTCAGTTCACAGGTGAGTCTTCGGTGGTCTTTCATGGGGTGAACTCTGGAGCTGGATTCCTCAGGTTCAGGTCCCCTGACACTTCCTGGTAAGGTGACATCAGGCCAGTTATCACCCTCTCCTTCCTCGGTGTCCCATTTGTAAAAGGCATCGTACTTTTATCATTAGGGTTAAATGGTTTATCACGTCTAAAGCCTTGAAACAGTGCCAGGCACACTGTATTAGTCATGGCTTCTGGTCCTGTAGCTACACTAAGCTGGAAGGCAGGTAAACCAAGCCATTAAATGGTTTAGATTAAGAGGTATGTTTTTTTTTTTTTAAATCAAGAACAAGATAAAGAATTACTAACTTAAGAAGCATTTTCTAGGGGAAAAAAAAACAAAACTTTGATTATAGAAGAGGTTTTGCTTTTCCTTGTTGGGGATAGCACTAAAGAGTTTCATTCTTTTTTTTTTTTTGGAGACAGGGTTTCTCTGTGTAGCTTTGCGCCTTTTCCTGGAGCTCACTTGGTAGCCTAGGCTGGCCTCGAACTCACAGAGATCCGCCTGGCTCTGCCTCCCGAGTGCTGGGATTAAAGGCATGCGCCACCACCGCCCGGCAAGAGTTTCATTCTTAAACTTCCCGATTTCTACACTGTCTCTCTCACATGCTTCTGCTGTTTTAGGGTAATGGTAATGGAAAATGTCAATAAGCCCCAGCTGTGGAATATTTTCAATCAAGTTACCATGCACTCCCAAGATGTAAGACATCATCGCTTCTGCCTCCGTCTGATGCTGAAAAACCCGGATAATCATGCGCTGTGCGTTCTGAATGGACACAACGCATTTGTATCTGGGAGCTTCAAACATGCTCTGGGTAAGTGTGCTGACACCAGATTGTCAGCGTAGTGGTCAAGGGCTCGGCTTCTGCTCTGGGGCAGGACTGCCTGGGTTTCAAATATCCTCTTTCCCATTGCAAAGCAGTCTCTGCAACAGATATAAGGACCTATTGTAGAGATTATTTTGAACAGTAAATGAGTTAATATAAAGAAGTATTTAGAACAAAGTCTGCTATGCATAAGTGCTTCTAAGTAATCGTGAAAATGTTTTGTTTGTTACTGTTTTTAAAGATCAAATAGGTCTAAGGTTAGCAGGTATTCCTGCTTAAGGTTAGAAGTCATCAGCTGGCAACAGTGTGCACACATGCACTTGCCCACATAGACACTGTCACACACATTCTCCCTTCACTTTGAAAAGAGATTTAAGGTCATAAAGTAGATTATCACACTGCTAAATGATTTTAGAAGTATTCTATATAGAAATGTCTCTCTCTGCTTAAGTTACTCCTAATCATCAAGATACACTTATGAGGATACTTCTAATAGTATTGTTGTACATTGCTATAAAGCTTAAACTAATGTGTGTGTGGATATTAGGTCTTTATGCATTAAAATCAGTGGTGTTTGGTTTTAAAACCATTTGAGTGATGAGGAAAGGAATCTATTCTTAGCACATCATCGTCTGGCCTCCCTCTCTCCAGGACAGTATGTGCAAGCCTTCCGTACCTACCCCAGTGAGCCCCTCTACAATCTCTGCATCGGCCTGACCTTCATCCACATGGCATCGCAGAAGTACGTGTTGAAGAGACACGCTCTGACTGTGCAGGTAATGAGCGAATATGGGTCATGTCTTCTCAAAAGCCATGCCTGCTTGATACACATGTTGGGAGTACTCCACACTTACGCCTGTGTCCCAACTCATGGGACTCAGCATATTGTTATACTGAAGATTAAGCCTGATTTACAGCTGTGTGTGTGGTGAGCATATACAGTCAGATCATGGCAGGTATAGGTAAATATACAGCATTTTGATTCAGGCCCTTTTATACTCTAGGACCTCAGGTAGTTCGCGCTCCCATAAAGATTCATTGAATTAGTTTTGTATGTCTACTCACATGTCTGTACAGGTCTGTACAGGCATCAACACACATTGGTGTGCATGTGTGGAGGCCAGAGGTTGAGACAGATGTCTTAGTCTTTCTGCTTCCTCTTCCACAATGCTTCCTGAGCCTGGAAATGTTTTGTAGATGTTTCCACTGGAATTGGGCTCCGTAATTCTGCATTTGTGGTCTATCTGTTGCAAAGAAAATGTTCCTTGATGAGGGTGAAGACTGCACTTACCTGTGGGGATAAGAACAAATGTTTAATAGATTGTTAGGGATGATGCTGTTTTAGTAAAGTAGTGGTTGTAGATTCTCCTCCAATAGCCACGACCTTACTAGCAGTGCTTTAGTAGCTAGCTAGGTTTCCAGCACCAGGCACGATTTTCCTCTCGTTGAGTGGGTCTTAATACAGGTAGAAAGCTGTGGTTACTGCTGAGGGATGCCCCTGTAGGACTCTCCAGCTATGGTGGCCGTTTCTGTGCTTCATAGGCGTCATAGCTGTGTGGGAATGGTGGTTGCCTCCCTCCTGTGGAAGCTTGCCTGGTGCCTGCCTTCTGGTATGGAAGCTAGTCCTCAGAGAGGGGGCATTCAGGTCAGTTCCAGCTCAGGGGTTTCTCAAGTGCATGGTGCCTTCGGCAATAGGGACTCACTTTCCACTTCTGGGGGCCACCAAGGGCGACAGCAATAGGCTGTGTGTTTGGGGGTCTCTTGGGCAGCCTAGGCCAGCAACTCAGGTTTCTCATCTCTGGTAGTGGGTTTTTTAGTCTTTGGCTCTTCAAGGGAGCACCAGGTAAGTTCATTAGAATTATATATGTGTATTTATACACAGAATTACAGGGGTTTTTAAGGCAAATAGTTAATAGTCTGTTTTCTTGTGTCTTTTTCAGACATTATTTTACTTTCCTCCATTTTCCTTCTGTACTTCCTCCCTTTTAGCCCCAGAGCCCGTCAGTCCCATTCCCATCAGATCACGTGCTCCCGCTGTTCCTTTACCCTCCTCCTCCTGTACTTCCTCCTCCCCTCTCACCGTAGATCACGTGCTCCCGCTGTTCCTTTACCCTCCTCCTCCTGTACTTCCTCCTCCCCTCTCACCGTAGATCACGTGCTCCCGCTGTTCCTTTACCCTCCTCCTCCTGTACTTCCTCCTCCTCTCACCGTAGATCACGTGCTCCCGCTGTTCCTTTACCCTCCTCCTCCTGTACTTCCTCCTCCTCTCACCGTAGATCACGTGCTCCCGCTGTTCCTTTACCCTCCTCCTCCTGTACTTCCTCCTCCTCTCACCGTAGATCACGTGCTCCCGCTGTTCCTTTACCCTCCTCCTCCTGTACTTCCTCCTCCCCTCTCACTGTAGATCACGTGCTCCCGCTGTTCCTTTACCCTCCTCCTCCTGTACTTCCTCCTCCTCTCACTGTAGATCACGTGCTCCCGCTGTTCCTTTACCCTCCTCCTCCTGTACTTCCTCCTCTCACCGTAGATCACGTGCTCCCGCTGTTCCTTTACCCTCCTCCTCCTGTACTTCCTCCTCCCCTCTCACCGTAGATCACGTGCTCCCACTGTTCCTTTACCCTCCTCCTCCTGTACTTCCTCCTCCTCTCACCGTAGATCACGTGCTCCCGCTGTTCCTTTACCCTCCTCCTCCTGTACTTCCTCCTCCTCTCACCGTAGATCACGTGCTCCCGCTGTTCCTTTACCCTCCTCCTCCTGTACTTCCTCCTCCCCTCTCACTGTAGATCACGTGCTCCCGCTGTTCCTTTACCCTCCTCCTCCTGTACTTCCTCCCCTCTTACCGTAGATCACGTGCTCCCGCTGTTTACTCCCTTCTCCTCTACTCACCACCGCCCCTCATCCTGACAGTGCTCCCATTTGATTTCCTGAGTTCTGTGGTTACTACAGGCTGTCCTCATGTCTGAGGTCGGAGCTCGGAGCCTCCAGTGACCGAGAACACACACAGTCTGTCTTTGGGTCTGGGTTACCTCCCTCAGTAAGATCGTTTCTAGGTCCCCACTTACCTGCAAAGTTCACGGTTCATTTTTCTTTGCAGCTGACTAGTATTCCATGGTGTGTGTGAATCACACTCTCTTTATCCGTTTGTCGGGTTAGGACATTAGGTTGTTCTGTTTCCCAGCTTTTATGATTAGAGCAGGAGTGGGAGGTCCTCTGGGCACACACCAGGGAGTAGTCTGGCCACTTCATGTGGTAGATTTCGTTTCAGCTGGAGACTTCTCCACACAGTTTCCCGTCCCTCCAGCAGTGATGGAGGGTCTCTCTTTCCTTGCATCTCATTTGTCAGTTTCACTGATCTTTGCCGTTTTGACCAGGATAAGAGGAGGTATTTCTCAGTCATTTTTCTTTTTTTCTTTTTTTTTTTTTTTGGAGAACTCTGTTCAAGTCCCAGACTCATTTTTTGAATGGGTGATGTGTGTCTTTTGACTCTGGTTTTTGAGTTGTGTGTTCTAGATGTTAACCTCTGTCAGATGCATAGCTGTGCAGAAGCTTTTCAGTCTTGTGAAGTCCCTCTTGTCACTTGTTGGCAATAGTCCCGTTCAGGAGTCCTTTCCTACACCTACAGGCACTGGCTAGGTTTGCTTCTGGCAGTTGTAGGGTTTGATCCATTTGGAATTCGTTTTTTGTGCAAGAACATTAGTTCCATGAATATGTCTAACTCTGCCAGAAAGAGAGTTACGAGCAAGAGAGAATATTCTATTAGTTCTAATAATAATTCAAAACTATGTTAAAAAAAGTTTATTCTAATATGGATATAACCTCACCAGTGTGTACGCAGAGGGTGGCAGGCAGCTGGTCAAGGCTAGCTGGACTGGGCAGACAGATTATAAACTCTGATGTGGTCAGTGTTGTTACGATTCACGGCATCAACAGCACATTGGTGGGTTACTGTTGACGCGGCCAACTCCAGCAAGCCTGGCCTCCTCCTCCAGTGTGCTGCACTGAGTGGGTGGAATTCTCAGACGAGCATCCTCAGCCATCCTTTTCCTTTGCTAGGGCTTTTCCTTCCTTAATCGGTACCTCAGCATACGTGGACCTTGCCAGGAATCTTTCTACAATCTGGGCCGCGGCCTCCATCAACTGGGACTGGCTCACCTTGCAATCCACTATTACCAGAAGGCTCTGGCGCTCCCTCCGCTCGTGGTTGAGGTAACTGACACATGGCTTCCTTTATCTGTAGAGAAGTACGCTCTGCTGTGTACTGTGGTCTAGACAGTAAGGTAAATCATAGTGTGTAGTAAAATGTGTTTGGGGCCAGGTATAGTGATACATGTCAACAATCTCATGGGAAACCAAGCAGGACCTCAAGCTGAAGGCCATCTCAGGCTTCATGAAGATCTTATCTCAAAATGCTTTTTTCTGTAATATATTTATCCTGAGGTTCAGCAGTAGGAAAATCTTTGACATCCTGGCCTTAAGATCTATCAACAACTTTTTGAACCTGTGCACATGTGGTTATGACCTTTAACCCTCTTCAGTTATGCAGAGGCAGCTCCTGTGCTTTCCAGATAGGAGCTGGAAGTTGTGAATCCTGAATAGTGTACACTGTTTATTTCCAAGTTCAACAACCACCTGTTTCATCAAAAACCAACCAAACCAACCCTGCTTTGTATGTAGGGAGGTCACGTGATTGCAAGCATATGTATACTGTGGAGTTCCGAGAACAACTTGGTGGGTTGGTCCTTGCCTTCTGTTGTTTCTGAGACAGTCTGTGTGTTGTGAGCTGCTGTGCACACCAGGTTAGCTGGCCATGAGCTTCTGGGCGCCTCTCCGCAGCCCAGCTCACTGTAGGCTCCCTGGCGTTACAGATGTGCTGTTGCGTCTAGCTTTCCTGAGTCCTGAGATCTGCACTCAGGTCCTCCTGCATGCTCAGCAAGCGCTGTCCATTCAGCCATCTCCCCACCTCCTCCTACAGACAGAGCGGCCATTATTAAGAGAGTCTTTAAAGTTTAACTGACACTTTAATTCCTGAAGCAAACTATGGGCAGCAGCACACATTTTGGGCTCCATCAGTGAAAGTGAACTTTCAGCCCAGCAAGGGAACTGCTTGCTGACAAGCACTCAGTGGAGGCCACTGGCCGCTCTGCAGTGCCATTCAGTGAGGCAGAATTGAAGTCTGCTATGACTATTGGTTAGACAGTTGACAAAACTGTGATGATAATAATTACCTGAATCAGTGTAGGTAGGTCCAAGGTATTCTGGTTTTAGTATTATATGAATTTAAATCATTCTGTAAAATGACAGAAGTTTGTCATGTTGACATGGTTGACAGTTGGAAATAAAATACTCATTCGCTTTTCCTCCTAGGGCATAGAGGTTGACCAGTTGGACCTCCGAAGAGATATTGCCTACAACATGTCTCTCATCTATCAGGGCAGCGGGAACACTGCAATGGCTCAAAAGCTTCTGTATACCTATTGTGTCATATAACCGAGTAAGCTGCTGCGCGGACCAGTGTCTTCTATGAGACTATTATTCTTGATGGTAAAAATGGTGCTGACATCACCGTTAGCTACCATTATAACCACAGCTTTGAGGCGGGAGGTATAGCTCAGCTGTAGAGCGCCTGTTTGCTTTGTATGCACAAGGCCCTACATTCAAGCCAAAAGCCTTTGGAAACCTGAAACACTGCTTTTATCTCTGGAATATATACAGAGTTACCATTCCTGTGAAGATGTACATATTATTCTGTTATTTCCCCTTAGCATTCTATAATAAAATTATTCCCATGTGGAAATGGACACTCTAGCCTCTGAGTCAGTTGGAATTGAACATTATTTTTCTGTTTAATATCTACTAACCTGTGTACCGGGTGTTCTGACAAGTGCTGAGAATATTGAAAACAGACAGATGTGGTTTGTCCTCAAGGCAGTACAGAGTGCACTACTGAGATAGTCACCACTGAGTACAAGTATTTATGTGTTTATTTTCTTGTGCTATATATTGAACCCAGGGCCTGGTGCCATGCTAAGCAAGCACTTTAGCACTGAGCTACAGCCTCAGTCTGCAGTTCTCAAAGTGTGACGTGTATTTCTTTGAAGGGATATTTGCTGCATTTCTATACAGTATCATCACCGTTCAGGTACACAGCAAAGGAGGTTGCTTATTAAAGGGAAAACGAATTTGGACTCTTACAGTAATAGATTTACAGGCAACACCTAACAAAATTATTTAAGATGCTTCTCTGGTAGGAAGACAAATCATTGATTTACTTCACTTTCGTCCGAGAGTATGTTAGTTTCAGAGTATAAGCCTTGGGCTTAATCCGAAGCACAGCACTCCAAGGCAAAACAATACATTGGCTTCCCAGTGGAGAAAAGGAATGATCATGCTCCCGTGTACCGTGTTGTGCTCTCCAGTTCAGGGTCCCTACCAGAGTACTAAAGACTGGGGAAGTTGGGTATATGGAATAAAAGATTGATAAAGTTGAAAGAGACTTACTGCATTACATGTTCTTGAATCTCAGATGAAAACATTTGCTAGATAGACTTTCTGTAATAACAGGATTTTAGTGGCAGATGCTAATGTGTGGTTGATTCTAAGACACTTGTGAAAGGAAACATGTTGAGACTGAAGGTGAAAATACAGTGGAGACTTGGAGGAGGTCTTAGCATTCTCTGTGCGCACATACAGCTTTCCAGTGGGGAAGCAGAATCTGTGTGTAATCAGGAATGCATCTTGTATTCTGTATGTATCTACATATAAATAAATCCTTTTTTAATTTTTAATTTTGTGTGCATTGGTGTTTTGCTTGCATGTGTGTCTGTGTGAGGGTGTCAGAAGCCCTAGAACTGGAGTTACGAACAATTGTGAGCTGCCTGTGGGTGCTGGGAATTGAACCTGGGTCTTTTAGAAGACCAGACAGTGCTCTTAACTGCTGAGCCATCTCTCCAGCCCTGTAAATCCTATTTTTATAATTGAGATTTCACCTTTTTAAAAATTTCATTTCATGCCATTGAGTAATAGTGAGAAAACTAATCGTGATTGGTAAATTTAGGTCTCGGAATCCTTTCTGCGCATTCTATATGTAGTTTCTCATATGAACTGAGTTCTCTGGACGGTAAACTGAGGAAAGAGATTGGGACTCTGTGTCAGTAGTTACTTCAGTCAGCAGCTAACAGAATGATACATTCTATTGGGTAAGTCAGGGCTGCATCTCAGCTATGGAGTACCTACCTGGTCTGCATGAGTTCAAAACTGGTGTGGTGGGCAGAATCTGTAGTTCCAGCCGTTGAGGTAGAGGAGCAGTTCAGGGTCATTCTTGGCTATGACACAGAAGTTCAAAGCCAGCTTGGGTTACACGAGACTGTCTCAAAAGAAAGGAAATAAAGCAGTTGTTGGTGGGAACACAGAAAACTGATGTGACTGTTTACTTCTCACTTTTCCTGTGTCTTCAGCTAATAGACGGAACGGCCTGGTTCCTCAGATCTGCTAAACAATATTGGTGGAAACAAGTCAACAGTTTTCTAAGAAAAAAATCATCTGTATTGTGTGTTTAACATTTATAATCACACACACGGGAAAATGGCCCAGTGAAATTGCTTGCCAAAAGCACTCAGACACTCAATCCTGATGGCCGTGTCCACCCTATGGTGATGAGGAAGCCAGGGGTGAGAAATGGGAGCTTGTGGGCCAGAGAACAACCAGAGAGACCCTGCCTCAGCAATGTGGAAGGTGAGAACTAATTCCCAAAAGTTGTCCTCTGACCTGCATGTGTGCCTGCGCGCACACACACACACACACACACACACACACGCACACGCACGCGCACGCGCACGCACACGCACACACACACACACACACACACACACACACACACACACACACACTCTGCCATTTTTGAATGCCACTGTCCTGTATGCTAAGTACTCTTGAGATACATGACTTCTGATTTTGTGGAAGGCAGGCATAACTAGTTGTTACTGTTCCCCGCTCCAAAGAGGTTAAACATCCTGGCCAAGATTCATGAGCCCTGCCCAGAGAGATTCCTTCAGAGGAGTATCTGTTCCCTTTAGAGTAGCAAAGACGGTGAGTTTACCCTTCCATTCTTCTCCTTCCGTCCTCTCCTTACTCTCCATGCCAGCTCTGTCTGCTTTCTTTCGCTTCTGCTGAATTCTTTCTGCTGTGTGGAGTATTGCTCCTACCCAGCCAAACAAGAATTTCCTTCTTCCTTCTTCCTTGGGAATGTGGGATTTGAACTGTAGCCCTCCTGCTTTGCGGCCAGCCAGCAGTGAGCCTGCTCTGTTGGGAAAGGAGAGAGGCTTGCACATCAAGAGAAGGTAGGAAGTGGGAATAACCCTGAGTTACGGAAGATGGTACAGCTTCTCTGTTCATTCTTAGGCGAGCCACAGTTCTCCTGAGTTCATTCTGGTGATGTTGTTGGTTCTATGGCTGTCTTAGGGTTTTTATTGCTGTGAAGAGACATGACCATGGTAACTCTTACAAGGAAAACATTTACTTGGGGTGGCTGGCTTACAGTTTCAGGTTCAGCCCATTATTTTCATGGTGGGGAGTGTAACAGCATGTGGGTAGATGTGGTGCTGGCTGCGCCTGGATATGCAGGCCACAGGAAGTCAACTGACACACTTGGTGATATCCTGAGCATAGAAAACCTCAAAGCCCTCCCCCACAGTGACTCAATTCCTCCAACAAGGCCACACCCATTCCAACAAAACCACACCTCCCAATAGTGCCACTCCACTCCCTATGAGATTATGGGGGCCAGTTACATTCAAACCTTCACAATGGCTTCCACATTAATCCTTACTGTGGCTTGAATTTTTCTGTAGATTGTACCAAAATCTAACCGAACTCTACCTTTTCATTTAACGCTGTTGTTATATTTTCACAAGGAGGCGTGTAGACAGCCAGAGACTGTACCACCTGATGGTGTCAGCAGTGTGGCTTGTTCAGCTTTGCTCGTGGGAGTATAGTGCTGCAAGACCCTGTTACTCAACTTCTGTTACTCAAACCAACAGCCGAGGCAATCTACTTGAAATGAAAAGTGGTTGATTTTGGCCCCTGGTCACCTGGCTCATTTCTGGATCCAAACAATGGCAGAGTACAATAAAGAGCCCATGAAACCCAAACAGGGTAGAAAGCGTGAAAACACGGGAGTGAATGCCCATGATAGGTGAGATAGGTAAAGAGAAACTAGAATTGAACCACCTCCAGGCCTGTAGTCCCCAGATCAACCCTTTTGTCAGGAAACTGCTGTAAATTACAAGTTTTGAGGTAGTATAGAAGGAAAAAAAAAAAAAAAAAATCAATGAGCTGAAATTTGAGTGGGTTCTGTAAGCTACTTGAGGACATGTCCCAGCATGATTCCAGCCAATGGACTTGGAGATCAAGTCCTCCTTAGGTGATTCCCTCCAGCCTTAAAAGGGGCACTAGGCCAGTGCTCGGGACGCCCCGAGGCTTGACATCTTTGGAAGGGTGGTAGAGTATTTGAGAAAGCCGTTTCCGTGTGCTTGTGGGTTGGACTGAGAACTGTGGCCGCTGCTTCAACTGTGCAGGGTGACCAGGCCCCACCGCTGCTTCAACCGTGCAGGGTGACCAGGCCCCATGCATGCATGTTGACAGCTTGTTCTCGAACGGAGAGAAACTTGAGATGATAAGGCCACTAGTTTAATTAACATCCACATTCGGAGATGTCAGATCTGCACACAGAAAAACCAGACTGTAAAGCGCATAGACTGGGAACAGCTGAACTAGAGCCACTAGAACTATAAACAATAGTAATAATTATAAACACTAATGATTCAAGAATGCGCAGGGTTGAAAGCAAACTAAAAATGTAACTTAGAAATTTGCATTTGGGCTTAAAAATCAATTGTAAAACATAAACTATAGGTAGCTTTTCAGTCATTTATTGGAAATCAAAGCTTTTGGAGTTTTTATGTCATCCATTTCAATATGACTTGACTGGGTGATTTTTTTTTAAAAATCAAATCTAATATTAGGTAGCTCTCACAAAGACAGGAAACTCAGTCTCCATTTTGACCTGTTCCCTACTAGTAATCTCCAGAAAATAGCTACCAGTTAGGGGGAGAGTTCTTAAAAACACAACAGAGCTTTCTAGAAGGAAATCAAGATGCCTGGTCTAGAAAATAGAAGACCGAAGGAAGAAATGTTAGTTCTCAAACAGCCGAGGGAAGGTGTGTGGGAGAGGGGCCACTCTTTCTGGTTGAGTGGTCAGAATAAATGGCATCTCCCTTTATCAGAGAGAGAGAGAGAGAGAGAGAGAGAGTGTGAGTGTGTGTGTGTGTGTGTGTGTGTGTGTGTGTATGTGTGTGTGTATGTATGTGTGTATTATGCATGTGTATACACATGGATGCATGTGGAGCCCAGAAGTTGATGTCTTCCTCTATTGCTTTCTACTTTTGAAAATCAAATTAGTTCTTTGACCGTTTCATCCACGTCTATGATGCATTCTGATTCCTCTCCCCCATCTTCTCACATCTCTCTTCATTCCTTGCAACCCTGCCCCCTTCCTACCAGTTCCTTTCCAGTAGTTTTGGTTTTATTTTGTTACCCGTTCAGTTTAACCAGGGCTATTTGTGCAACCGTTGGATTGGAACTATCCACTGGAGCTTGGTGGGTTATCAGTGGGTACATATCAGACGAGTTTTCAGTTGACAACAATCATGCCTCAGCTCAACCCATTGGTTAAGATACTGCCACTGTGATTATTGCTAAGTATTGCTAATACTGAAGGCAATAACCTCTGACCTCCAATTTATCAGTAGCAAATAGCTCCACGGTGAGCACAGGGCCCCGGAGCTCCTCCCCCGACCACGTTTGCCTGTGGCAAGCCCGTTCTTGTGCAGGCTCACTGTAGGTGTTCACAGCTGCCACGAGTTTGTGAATGTAGTGGCTGGGTTCTGCCACTGGGTTCTGGTATTCCTCGGCCCTTCTCTGTCTTCTAGCATTCTTTCTACTTTACATGTTGGGGGCAGGGAACCTCGGGCTCACTGGTTCAGCTAGAATGGCTGGCTAGTGAGCCTCTGGGTTCCACCTGCCTCCCACCTCCGCCATGCCATGTTATAGATGTGCATCATTTGGTTTTGACACGGTGCTAGAGAGCTAAACTCGGGTTCTCATGTTCACACAGCAAGCCCTTTACCCCACACCCACCCCAGCCATCTCCGTCTCCGTCTCCACCGTTTTACAATCTAGTTCTTATAGCCTACACCCCCTAATTAACTTACTTTCGTTATCCCTACCACCCTAGCAAGTCTGCCGTGTAGTAACTCATTAGGTGGTAACTAGCTCACACTTCTCCCTTTTCCGGACCGGTCCCCAGTAGAGACTAATATTCACAGCTACTGCTACATCTGAACCTAACTCCAGCTCAGCCAATCACATTCTCGTATTTTGAAGGGTGGCCTAGAGAGATGGTGAAGTTTTATGTCTTTGGAACTAAGTTATAATAACCGCAGTGCTTTAACACACCCTTTCCCAGTGGGTCCTTTAGTCTGTATTTTTGTGGTGCTGAGGATGGAACCCAGGACAGGACACATGCCAGGAAAGTGTTCTAGTACCGAGACACAGATCCACTCCTCACATGAATAAATTTGATTCTCCAAAACTCCACATTCCACTATATTCTTGCACACACTCACCTGGTTCCACAGAAGTACAAAGGTGTCCTGGTGAGTAGCACTTGTGAAAAGAGGCAGCAGCTTGGGACAGACTTCCAGCTCCATGGTAAGGTGGAACACGATGCTTGCAGGAGGAATCCGAAGCTGGCTGGCACAGTGAGGTCTGCACCCTGGTCTTGCTGCGGTGCCAATAAAGACAACGCAAGTAATGTCTCTGGACGAGAAATACTGTAACACAGCATGCCACACGACAGGGAACTACAGAAGGAAGGAATTCAAAGAACACAGGCTGACAGGGTTGCCCATTTAACTGTCAGAATTCCTTCCACGAGGAAATAAGGGAAATAATTCAAATATACAAAATAGAAAAGGGATAAAAAATTTCAGAAACACTACCTACCACTCTAACATGTCATTTCTTTGTGGTAACTACTCATTCTTACATTTCATTTATAATTTAGATTTCATTATTTGTTTATAAATAATTCCAGGAGAAACCTGCTCTTGCAAGGATTTTCTTATGTGCATTAGATGGCAGTATATTTCTACCTATTTAGAATTACACTTAACAATCTCATTATTGTATACATCAACTTTTAATATTTTTGAAAACCAATTAAACTTTTTATTTGAATAGGAACAAAAGTTCAGAGTTTCAGCGCCACATCTGACAGCTTTCCTCTGCGTGTCTCGGCATCATGGGACATCCTGGAGCCCTTCTGCAGGGTTCCTGCTCTCTAGATTACAGGGTCAATAAAAACCACCACCAGAACCCCAAACCCACCATCTTACAGATACCCCAGGAACCACAAAAAGTCTAATCACAGCCCTG
Organism: Peromyscus californicus insignis; assembly: GCF_007827085.1. Classification (NCBI taxonomy): domain Eukaryota; kingdom Metazoa; phylum Chordata; class Mammalia; order Rodentia; family Cricetidae; genus Peromyscus; species Peromyscus californicus. The sequence goes on along the minus strand of NW_026294514.1, from coordinate 8,350,167 downwards.
AAGATCAAATGTCAAATTTATCCTGACTGCAGACTTCATGCAAACAAGCGGACGCTGGACGTTTTAGAGATGACAGGAAGGCATTTCTGTCCAGAGGAAAGGGAAAACCAGTACACACAGCTCTGGCACTGTGACCTGCAGCTTCAGGAAGAGGACACAAGAAGTCAACTCTATTGCATCTGATTCTAGGTATTTCTTTTTCAAGCTAGTCAGTATCAGACACACACACACACACACACACACACACAATTTATATATATATATATATATATATATATATATATATATATAATAAAGAAATTTTCTATTCATTTTACATACCAACCACAGATCCCCCTCCCTTCCATCCTCCTACCCCAAGCCTTCCCCCAATCCCACCCCCATTCCCACATCCTCCAAGGCAAGGCCTCTCATGGGGAGTCAGCAGAGTACATTCAGTTGAGACAGGTCCAGGCACCTCCCCCTGCACCAAGGCTGTGTAAGGGGTCCCACCATAGGCACTGGGCTCCAAAAACCCAGCTCATGCCCTAGGGATGGGTCCTGATCCTGCTGCCAGGGGGCCCCTTAAGCAGGCCAAGCTACATAACTGTCTCGTCTATGCAGAGGGCCTAGTCCAGTCCCATGGGGCTCCACAGCTATTGGGTCACAGTTCATGAGTCCCCAGTAGTTTGGTTTGGTTGCAGAGACACTTCTTTGTCTTTGACAATAGGGGTCCACACTCAAGAGGTAACCAATAGCTACATCGATAATCTATATTGTTTTGGGAGTCATTTGGATTACCTTGACCAACCATTTGAAAGGTTTCTTACATCTGATCCTGAGGTTTCTGTTAGTCTATGGTTCTTCTGGGGAGAATTAGTCAACTGTCCATGTGCTAGATAACTCCAAGGAAACATCAGGACTGACAACATGAATTCACAGGACTGTGATAGCACGCACAAGACCTATATAAGTTCAAACCAGAAAAAATCCAGCACTAAGAAGGAGAAGTGGGCACAAGTCCCACCTCTAACTGAGAAGCTCTCTGCAATTAATACTAGCCAGGAAAGGGAAAATCTGTTTTCTCCAGTGGAGTGTTCCCTGGACTATTAACCACACTCCAAGGCAGGAGCCATACCCAGGAGGAACTGGGCAACACAAAATGGACCCCATGATTTTTTTTTTTGTGTGTGTGTGTGTGCACTCTTTTAGTATTTTTGTCTTATTTTCTCTTTTTTAAATTGTCTTGATTTTCATTTTTGGTTTTTCTTTTTAGAGTGAGAGTGAGAGAAAAAAATCAAATTGGGTATGTAGGGAGTTGGGGAGGGTTTGAGAGGGGTTGGGGAGGGGGAAGAATGATCGAATACGTTGTAGGAAAAAATTCTTTAAAAAGTTAAAAAGATTACATACATGTATGTATGTATACACATACACATATATGTCTTGTGTATAATTTCAGCTAAATATGATCATTTGAGGTCTTATCAAGCAACCTTGGTGTTATTTGTTCCTTATCCCCTCCCTCTTCCTTCTGTATAGACCTTCCTTCCTCCTCTCCAGGGGGAGCCCCCTCCCCATTATTCTGTCTCCCACTTGGTTATCATCATATACTTTTGACACAGGACTCAAGTGTAGCAGGAATCTTAAAAAGTTCTTATTAATAAAATCAAATCCAGGCAGGTATTGGGGTGAACGCTGGAAAATCAGAGAACCAGAACAAGCCACAGCTAACCTCACCTCGCCGGATCCTCAGCTGGTCTTGCTTCCTCAGACTGGAGGCCTCTGAGTCCTCATCCAGAATGGGTCTCAGCTGAATTGCTGCTCAAAAGCCTGAATGCTTAACCAGCCGAATGCTTCTAGTTTCTGGTCCTTGCACCTTATATATCTTTCTGCTTTCTGACATCACTCCCTGGGATTGAAGGCTTGCTTTCTGGGATTAAAGGCGTGAGTCACCATGCTTGGCTATATCCTTGAACACATGGATTTCTGCCTCTGGAATGCTAGGATTAAAGGCGTGTGCTACCACTGCCTATCCTCATGTTTAATATTGTGGCTGTTCTGTCTCTGACCCCAGATAAGTTTATTAGGGTGCACAATATTTCGGGGAACACAATACCACCTCACTCAAGTAATCTGAGCTGGATCTGACTTGAAAGCCTCCTTTCTAGCTTCCATGGTGTCAGAGAATACTATGCAGGCTGCTAAGGGAGAGAAGGAATTAGCTGCAACACCTATGGACCATGGCAATTACCAGCATGGAAAATAGGTATAAATGAGCAACAAATGGCATTCACATCTCAGTGGCAACCAACAGCTGTCTAATTGAACTGAAGGCCCACCTAACAGGAGGGAAATCAGATCAACAATTGAAATAGACCAAAATCCCTAAGGAAAAAGAAGCAGTCATTAAAAGTCTCCCAACCAAAAAGATCCCAGGGCCAGACAATTTTAGCACAGAATTCTACCAGACTTTCAAAGAAGACCTAATACCAAAACTCCTCAAATTATTCCACAAAATACAAACAGAAGGAACATTGCCAAATTCATTTTATAAGGCAACAGTCCCCCTGATATCCAAAGCACACAGAGATTCAACAAAGAGAATTACAGACCAATTTCCCTCATGAACATAGATGCAAAAATAGTCAATAAAATACTCTTAAGCCGAATCTAAGAATACATCAAAAAGATCATCCACCATGATCAAGGAGGCTTTATCCCAAAGATGCAGGTATGGTGCAACATATGAAAATCTGTCAATGTAACCCACCATATAAACAAACTGAATGAAAAAAAAAAAAACCAAAAACCACATGATCATCTCATTAGATGCTGAAAAAGCCTTTGCCACAATCTAACATGCCTTCATGATAAATGTCTTGGAGAGATTAGGGATACAAGGAACATACCTAAACATAATAAAGATAATTTACAGCAAACAGACAGCCAACATCAAATTAAATGCAGAGAAACTCAAAGCGATTCCTCTAAAATTGGGAACAAGACAAGGCTGTCCACTCTCTCTATACTTATTCAATATAGTTCTTAAAGTTCTAGCCAGAGCAATAAGACAATTGAAGGAGATCAAGGGGATACAAATTGGGAAGGAAGAAGCCAAACTTTCCCTATTTGCAGATGATATGATAGTATACATAAGTGACCACAAAAGTTCTACCAGGGAACTCCTACAGCTGACAGACACTTTTAGTGAAGTGGCTAGATACAAGATTAACTAAAAAAAAAAAAAATCAGTAGCCCTCCTATACACAAATGCCAAACAGGTTGAGAAAGAAATCAGGGAAACAACACCCTTTACAATAGCCACAATAATATAAAATATCTTGGTGTAATTCTAACCAAGCAAGTGAAAGACTTGTATGACAAAAATTTCAAGTCCCTGAAGAAAGAAACTGAAGATATCAGAAGATGGAAAGAGCTCCCATACTCTTGGATCAGTAGGGTTAACAGTAAAAATGGCCATCCTACCCAAAAGCAATCTACAGATTCAATGCAATCCCCATCAAAATTCCAACACAATTCTTTACAGACCTTGAAAGAACAATACTCAATTTCATATGGGAGACCAAAAGACCCAGGATAGCTAAAACAATCGTGAACAATAAAAGAACTTCCAGAAGTATTACCATTCCTGATTTCAAGCTATATTACAGAGCTATAGTAACAAAACCCACATGGTATTGGTATAAAAACAAACCAGTTGATCAATGGAATCAAATAGAAGACCCAGACATAAGTCCACACACCTATGGATGCCTAATTTTCGACAAGGAAGCCAAAATTATACAATAGAAAAAATTAAGAATCTTCAACAAATGGTACTGGCATAACTGGATGTCAACATGTAGAAGAATGCAAATAGATCCATATCTGTCACCATGCACAAAACTCAAGTTCAAGTGGATCAAAAACCTCCACATAAATCCAGATACACTGAACCTGACAGAAGAGAACATGGAGAATATCCTTGAACATATTGGCACAGGAGACCACTTCCTGAACAGAACACCCATAGCACAGGCACTAAAATCAACACTTAATAAATGGGACCTCCTGAAACTGAAAAGCTTCTGTAAGGCAAAGGACACTGTCAATCAGACAAAAGGGCAGCATGGGAATGGGAAACAGAATGGGAAAAATTTTCACCAACTCCACATCAGATTTCCAAAATATATAAAGAACTCAAGAAACTCCATATTAAAATATCAAATAATCCAATTAAAAATGGGGTAAAGATCTAAACACAGAACTCAACAGAGGAATCTCAAATGGCAGAGAAACACTAAAATGTTCAGCATTCTTAGTCATCAGGGAAATGCAAATCAAAACTATTTTGAGATTCTGTTTTATACCTGTCAGAATGGCTAAGATCAAAAACACAAGTGAACCAGGTGGTGTTGGCGCATGCCTTTAATCCCAGAACTCAGGAGGCAGAGCCAGATGGATCTCTGTGAGTTCGAGGCCAGCCTGGCCTACAGAGTGAGATCCAGGACAGGCACCAAAGCTACACAGGGAAACCCTGTTTAAAACAAACAAACAAAAAACCACAAGTGAAAACTCATGTTGGAGAGGATATAGAACAAGGGGAACACTCCATCACTGCTGGTGGGAGTGTAAACTTGTACAGCCACTATGGAAATCAGTATGGCAACTTCTCAGAAAAAATGGGAATCAATCTCCCTCAAGACCCAGCTATATCACTCTTGGGCATATACTCAAAGGATGCTCCAGCATACAACAAGGACACTTGGTCAACTATGTTCATAATAGCCAGAAACTGGAAACAACCTAGATATCCCTCAACTGAATAGATAAAGAAAATGTGGTACATTTACCCAAAAAGGACACCATGAAATTTGCAGGAAAATGGATGGGATTAGAAAAAAAAATCATACTGAGTGAGGTAACCCAGACTTAGAAAGACAAACATGGTATATACTCACTTATAAGTGGATATTAGCTGTAAAGTAAAGAATAACCATGTTACAATCCAGACCCAGAGAGGTTAGGTAACAAGGAGGGCTCAAGGAGGGGGGTGCACGGATCTCCCTGGGAAGTGAAATAGATTTTCTGGATGGACTGGGGGTTGGTGGGGATGGGAACAAGAGGCAGGGGGTGGGAGGGACAGAAGGAAAAAGTACTGGGAGAGACTTCAACTGGGGTCATGGGGTGGGGGCAATGCAGAAACCCAGTGCAGTGGAAACTCCCAAATCTATGAGAGTGACCCTACAGTGGACACTCCTAGTGATGGCGATACAGAGCCTGAACTGGCCATCTTCATAACCAGGCAAGTCTCCCAGCAGTGGGACTGGGACATCAGCCCAGCCACAAAATCTCTGATCCACAGTTTGTCCTGTCTGCAAGATGTGCTGGAGTAAAGGTGGCCAGAACTTGTGGGAGTGGCCAACCAATGACCGGTCCAACTTGAGGCCCAAGCCATGAGAGGGAGCCCATACCTCACACTGCCTGGATAGACAGGAACCAGAGGCTGGACAGTCCAGAGACCCAGGATAGAACTAAACATGACTGGCAAAAAGAAAAAGAAAAAAAAAGTCAATGGAAAGATTCCTAACGATATTCTGCTATACTCACAGACAGGTGCCTAGCCCAGTTGTCATCAGAGGGGCATCATCCAGCAACTGATGGGAGAAATGCAGAAAGCCACAGCCAAACATTAGGCAGGGCCAGGGCACCCTGCAGAAGAGGGGGATGAGGATGGTAGGAGCCAGAGGGGTAGAGGATACCCGAGAACACGGCCCACAGAATCAACGAAGCAGGACTTACAGGGGTCCCGGGGACTGAGGTGACAAACACAGACCTGCATGGGTCTGAGCTGGGTCCTCTGCATGTACCTTATGGATGTGCAGCTTGGTGTTCTCGTGGGGCTTCCAACAGTGGGGGGGGGGGGGGTCACTGAGCCTTTTGCCTGCTTTTGGGACCCTTTTCTTACTAATGGTTTGCCTCATCCAGCCTTACTAGAAGGGTTTGTGCCTAGTCTTACTGTAACTTGTTAGGTCGTGTTCAGTGGATATCTGGGAGGCCTGTTCTTCCCCGCCCCGTTAAGGGAAACGGAGGAGGAGTGGACCTGGGGGAGAGCAGAGGTGAGCAGAGGGACTGGGAGGAGTGGGGGGGGAGAGAAAACTTGGTAGGGATGTAATATATGAGGGAAGAATACAAGAAAAACTTCCATATGGTGGCAGAGAGGTGGCTTAGTGGCTCAGAGCACGGGCTGCTCTTCCAGAGGACCTGGGTTTTGATCCCAGCACCCACATGGTGACTCACAGCCATCTGTAACTCCAGTTCCAGGGGATCTGGTGTCCTCTTCCGGCCTTCACAGGCACTGTATGTACATGGTACAGATTCACATTCAGGCAAAACACCCACACACATAAATTTTTAAAATAATTATTTAGAAAAAGAGGGGTCTGGGCGGAGCAAATTTATTATTTAAGCATACTTTCCGAGGGTTGAGCCATTTTCTAATGACATATTTTACAGAGCTAAATTGTTTGCACCAAGATGCTGACTACGCTGTGAATTTTCTCCATTTTAAGAGCAGGTCTTACTGAACAAAAGAGGGAAGTGAGTGACCACTAGAGGGAGCATGGGACCCACAGAACTTTCCAAGCGCACCCAGACCACCTTTCAGGTGCAGGGGTGGAGCTACATTTTTAAATATTTCTTTTTTGAGACTATAATAATATAATTACACCATTTACACCCTTCCCTTTCCTTCCTCAAAACCCTCCCATATGCCCCTCCTTGCTCTCTCAAATTCATGGCCTCTTTTTTTCAGTAATTGTTGTTACATACAAACATACGTGGTGTGTGTGTGTGTGTGTGTGTGTGTGTGTGTGAGACAGAGAGAGAGAGAGAGAGAGAGAGAGAGAGAGAGAGAGAGATTGATTGATTGATTATCATCCCAACCAAGAAAGGACTTCACTAGTGTTCCTGTGGGTTGCAGATGTTCACACCTATGTGTCTGAACTATGCCAATCTGGTTAAGCTGCAATTAGTCTCCCAGAATCCCTTTCCTTGTGCTTTCCATGCTGGAGATAACCTGGAGCCTGCATGGGATTTGATGGGTAGATGTGAGGTGGTAGCCATTACGATGTGATGATTAGGGAGTTGAGGTAGTAACAGATGCAGAGTTGCTGGGGGCTTTTTTACTCCTTCTTTTCTGTGTGCTGGTTTTTCCTCAGGTGCCCAAAAGTAGACCAAACTCAAACTGACCTCCACAGGAGGCAGCTTTCCATAGAGTTTTACTAGCTACCTTTGCTCTCTCACCCAGGCAGCTGAACTAGGCTGATCTCCTAGACTCCCCCACAGACAAGGGCAGTACTTCACACAAGCTGGTCAATGACTTTAGTGTGATCCTTCCACGCTTCTGCATTTTTATCACCTCACCATTGCTCACTGTTATGTGAGCGCTTAACATCTTTAACAGCCCTTAGAGTGCTCCTAATTTCCATTTTGTGCAAAGCCCTGGGTTCAATCCCCAGCACTGTCCTTCACAAGACTATTGATTTTTACATTTACTCTCTACACTTCTGGCTTGTTTCTCTTTCACTGTTTAAGTTGTATGCTCACTCCTTTGGAGTTTTCCAGGTATGTTACCCTAGCTTATCCAAATGCCTTTGCTTCCCCCTTCTTAGTTGACGTTCTTAATTGACCTCATAATCACAATGAAATGTTCTGAATGGAGACTGTACTGTTCTCACCCTGGTTTCATCAACAGGTGTCACATATTGGACTACTAGGCAAGCTTATACACTTCTCCTGTATACACACTTGACCATGGTAAGAGGTCTCTCTATTCCATTTTGTCTTTTTATTGACGTTTTATCTTTATTTATTTAGTGTGTGTATGCATGTTATGGGATACAGGTGAAAGTCTGATGATACCTTGTGAGAGTTGGTTCTTGGGGCTGGTTCTCTCTTTCTTCTAAGTGGGATCTGGAGATCCTCAGGATTGGCAGGACCCTCCGTTACCCACTAAGCCATCCTGCTGGCCCTGTTTTCTTATCTTTATCCTTTTAAAAAGGCTTTTTAGCATCTGTAGGGATCATATAATCTTTTTTTCTTTTGTGGCACTGGAGATCAAATCTGAAGACTCATTCATGGTAAACAAGCTACATTGTCTATTTATTAAAATGTTATTGTTTTTACATCATGACTAATGTTGACCTGTAGTTTTCTTTGTACATTAATCCCCACCTGCCCTTAGAGTATGTTCCAAGAAACCCAGTGTAGTGGACTTCTGATATGAAGACTCTATCAGACTCTAAATAGCCTTGGGAAATAAGTAAACTAGAAGTCAAGGCAACTGTGGCCAACCTCTGCGATAAGACTAGATGAGAGTCTTCTGCTAGGAAGCCTACAAGAAAAGAAACTCAGAGATGCTGTACACAGGGAAGGCTGAGTGAACAGTGTTTGTGCTGCGAAGAAACGGGAAGAATCAATGCTTGCCTAAGCTCTGTGATTCGGAAATGCCAATAGACACAAGCACATCCAATGGCTCCCTGTCCTCTCTAGACACCCAAGTGCAACCTAGCAGCGTGCGGATTGCTACTAGTGTGCTCCACAATGAATTCTGGTCCTGGAATAGAAAAGCCTGCAGAGCAACAGTTTAGAGCTGTCTAAAAAGCAAAAGGGCAAACTTACCTTTAGTGAGACAGGCTTTGTCTTCATGTACACATGGCTGTTCGACATATTATCGAGAAATAAATTTCAGAATGGACAGCCATTACAGAAACTTGACAGGAGAAATGATCATTATTTGCTTTGGTTCATTATTAATAAAGCCATTAAAGATGAGAATTTACAGAACTCCAAGTTCTGTTGGAGGCTTTACAGCACTGAAGAGGATACCTAGGACAGTCAAGGTTAGAGGAAGGGAAGTCCGACTCACAGGGTCAGAAGTTCAGGCCCAGGTGGCTGCTCCAGTAGCACTTTCCCTCTGGGCATGCCGTGACCATCCTGGCTCCACTCTGCAGCAGAGACGGAGAGAGGACTTTGGTCCTATAGTCACAGAGACATAGTGAGCAGAACAACGGAGTGACAGGGAGGTCTGCGGTAACAGTAATGAGCTACTAACGTTCCCCAGCAGGGAAAGAAAGGGGTTCACTAGAGCCTCACCTGGGATTCCATTCACCACTTCCCCCTGCTTCTCAGCTGCACATGGTAATGGAGAATACAGAAGCCGAAAGATTAACCGAGAGGGACTCCATGATGTAGCTTTCATGAGGTCATAATCCATGTTAGGGTGGGACTCCAACTCAATGCAGCTTCCATGAGGTCATAATCCACGACAGGGTGGGACTCTGCGGTGACACATCTGCAGGTTTCTCATACTCCTGTAACCAAGTCCAATAAACTCACTGGCTCATCAAGGTAGACTTGAGCGGCATAGTTACTTGGCTCTGTTATCAGTACTGTCTCTGGGATGAACAGATGTTGGTGGATGATAGCCAAGGGGAAGATAATAAATCATTAGTTAGCTTCATTGCTTTGGGCCTGTGGTGAGCAGAACATAATGGTGGAGTATACACGGTAAAGCAAAATTCCTCGTATCATGGCAGCTAGGAAGTGAAAGAAACAGGAAATGCCAGGGTATCCATATCTCCTCCAAGGGTATACTCACTAATCTCTTTGGTTTATACTTCTAGTTATTTTAGTTTTATGCAGTTTGTATGATTATTACGGTTGACATATCTGGATGATGGTCAGAGTCACAAACAGTTCCAAAAGTGTCACCAAGGCAGAAATAGCTACTGGGGATGGGGGTAGGCAGCCCCAAAGTACAGTCAGGAGAAGATGCCACCACCTTAGGTACTTCACTGTATACAGATGCAACAGACATTCCAAAACCACTTAAGTGTTATAGAAACTCTCAAGCAAATCAGCACATTAAACTGGCTATTCTAGAAAAGGCCCTGATACAAGCCCTGCCCCTCTACACATGCACATGTACATACAAATAGCAAATTCATGGAAAAGTTCAAGAAGTTTGTTTTACATTCATCAAACATTTTTCATCAAATTCAAGAAGTGCTAGGAAAATACTGAGGGTAAGATCTATTAAAACTGCGATGGCCACTCAGTAGCAATAGATATAACAGCAAAAAGACGCTTCTAAAACCCTCTAACCCACAGAAACCTATCAACCTCTAACTGGCCAACCATCCCCTGCAAAATCAGCAGCCCTTGGAGGTACAAGCACCATTTGGAACAAAAGGTGAGTGACTTCCCTCTCAGTTAAATTGCTCCAATCCCTAGGCCCTAAGCCCCAGGGCAAATCCTGTGCCTCCCAGCTTCCCATCTCAGCTCCAGCAGCTAGTTAGTAGGTAAGACTCCTGCCAGCAGGCCTCTACACCACCACCACCACCCATTGGACCCTGTAACCTACAAGACCTACTCAGCTGCTCAAACACATGGAAACCAACATCCTCCCCTTTGGTCAGCCATCCCACCCTCCACCCCCACCCCACCTCCGCAAAATCAGCAGCCCCTAGCGGCACCATCTGCACCCATTGGAAGAAGAGCAGCCTCCCTGGGAACAGCCCTCTCCAGCTGTATCAGCAGACCCTATAGGCACAAGTGTCACTTACACCAGTTGGAAGGACAGGCACAGGCAAAGCCTACACCAATTGAATAAAATACTCTGTAGGCACAGGCACAACTGATATCAGTTGGAAGAACAGAGACCAGAAGCACAAGTAAAGCCCACACCAGCCAGAACTGGACAACAACCTAGATCTAGGCACCTAAACCACCACAAACCTCAGCTGAGACAACCCCATGAGACCTGACAACCAGCCAATCACCAGAACCGTTGGCCATTCAGCCCAAAAGACAATAAAGGAAACGGACAATAAGGAACAAAAGACCTAGCCAACAAAGACATCACAAGAATCAACACCTGTTCCTATAATTATCCCAAACCCAAATGGGTAAACACCAGTGTAAGAATACATTCAACAACATAAAGAGCAATATGGCACCACCAGACCTAGTGATACTGCAACAAGACCTGAACATCCCAACATAGATGAAATGGAGGAAAATGACCTTAAAAATAGAGGTCCTTAAAGAGGAAATGAAAAATTCCCTTAAAGAAATCAAGGAAAGGATAAACAAAAAATTGGAAGAAATCAATAAATCCCCTAAAGAAAGCCAAGAAAACCAAGAAAGAGCAATCAAAGAGGTGAAGGAAACAGTTCAAGACCTGAAAATTGAAATAGAGACAATAAAGAAAACACAAACCGAGAAAATTCTGGAAATGGAAAAATCTGGGTAACTGAACAGGACTACAGATGCATACCCAACAGAATATAAGAGACAGAAGAGAAAATCTTAGGCACTTGAAGACATGATAGAGGAAATAGATTCATCGGTCAAAGAAAATGGAATCCAATAAATTTTAACACAAAACATTCAGGAAATCTGGGACACCATGAAAAGACCAAACCTAAGAATATTAGGGATAGAAGAAGGAAAGAATTCCAGTTCAATGATACAGAAAATATATTCAACAAAATCATAGAAGAAAACTTTCCCAACCTAAGAAAGGACATGTCTATCATGATACAAGAAGCTTACAGAAACCAAATAGACTAGACCCCCCCCAAAAAAAGTCCCCTTACCATACAATAATCAAAACACTAAACATACAGAATAAAGAAAGAATATTAAGAGCTGCAAAGGAAAAAGGCCAAGTAACATATAAAGGCAGACCCATCAGAATTACACCTGGCTTCTCAGTGGAGACTCTGAAAGCTAGAAGGACCTGGACAGACTTTTTGCAGACATTAAGAGACCACGGACTGAAGACATTTGCCAGCCCAGACTACTATACCCAGCAAAACTTTCAATCACCATAGACGGAGAAAACAAGATATTCCATAACAAAACCAGATTTAAACAATACCTATTCACAAATCCAGCCCTACAGAAAGTACTAGAAGGAAAACTCCAACCCAAGGAAGTTAGCTGCAACCAAAGAAACATAAGCAATAGATAATCTCACAACAGTACATCCTAAAGAAGGGAAACACACACACATACACTACCACCACCACCACCAAAACCAAAAAATAACAGGAATTAATAATCACTGGTCACTAATATCTCTTAATATCAATGGACTCAATTCGCCTATGAAAAGACACAGCCTAACAGAATGGGTACAAAAACAGGATCCATCCTTCAGATGCATATAAGAAACACACATCAACTTCAAAGATAGTCATTACCTCACAGTAAAGAGTTTGGAAAAGATTTTCCAATCAAATGGACCCAAGAAACAAGCTGGTGTGGCTATCTTAATATATAACAAAATAGATTCCAAACTAAAATTAATCAAAAGAGATGGAGAAGGACATTTCATATTCATCACAGGAAAAATCCATCAAGATGAAGTCTCAATTCTGAACATTTATGCCCCAAATACAAGGGCACCCACATTTGTAAAAGAAACATTACCTAAGCGTAAATCACATATCAAAACTCACACACTAATAGTGAGAGACTTCAACACCCAAGTCTCACCAATGGATAGGTCTGCCAGATAGAAACCTAACAGAGAAATAAGGGAACTAACAGAGGTTATGAGTCAAATGGATTTAATAGACATCTACAGAACATTTCATCCAAACACAAAAGAATATACCTTCTTCTCAGCATCCCATGGAACCTTCTCTAAAATCGACCACATACTCAGTCACAAAGCAAACCTCAACAGATAGAGAAAAATTGGAATAATCTTCTGTATCTTATCGGGTCACCATGGCTTAAAGTTAGAATTCAGCAACAACACAAACTACAGAAAGCCTACAAACTCATGAGCAACTTCCAACTGAATCACCACTGGGTCAAGGAAGAAATAAGAAAGAAATGAAAGACTTCCTAGAATTCAATGAAAATGAATGCACAACATACCTAAACTTATGGGACACAATAAAAGCAGTGCTAAGAGGCAAATTCATAGCACTAAATGCCTACATAAAGAACATGGAGAAATCTCACACTAGTGACTTAACAGCACACCTGAAAGCTCTAGAACAAAAAGAAGCAAACTCTCCCAGGAGGAATAGATGCCAGGAAATAATCAAATTGAGGGTTGAAATCAATAAAATATAAACAAAGAGAACAATACAAAGAATCAATGAAACAAAGAGTTGGTTCTTCAAGAAAATCAACAAGATAGACAAATCCTTCTCCAAACTAACTAAAAGGCAGAGAGAGAATATCCAAATTAACAAAGTCAGAAACGAAAAGGGGACATAACAACAGACACTGGAGGAAATCCAGAGAATCATCAGGTCATACTTCAAAAATACGTACTCCACAAAATTGGAAAACCCAAATGAAATGAACAATTTTCTTGATAGGTACTACATATCAAAATTAAATTAAGGCCAGATAAACAATTTAAATAAGCTTATAACCCCTATGGAAATAGAAGCAGTCATTAAAAGTCTCCCAACCAAAAAAAGCCCAGGGCCAGATGGTTTCAGTGCAGAATTCTACCAGAATTTCAAAGAAGAGTTAATACCAATACTTCTCAAATTGTTCCATACAATAGAAACAGAAGGAACATTGCCAAACTCTTTTTATGAGGTTACAGTTACCCTGATACCCAAACCACACAAAGATGCAACAAAGAAAGAGAATTACAAGCCAATCTCCCCCATGAACACTGATGCAAAAACACTCAATAAAATACCGGCAAACTGAATCCAAGAATACATCAGAAAAAGTCATCCACCATGATCAAGTAGGCTTCATCCCAGAGATGCAGGGGTGGTTCAACATATGAAAACCTGTCAGTGTAATCCACCATATAAACAAACTGAAAGAAAAAAAAAACATATGATCATCTCATTAGATGCTGGAAAAGCCTTTGACAAAATCCATCACCCCTTCATGATAAAGGTCTTAGAGAGATCAGGGATACAGGGAACATACCTAAACATAATAAAAGCAATATACAGCAAGCCGACAGCCAACACCAAATTAAATGGAGAGAAACTCAAAGCAATTCCACTAAAATCAGGAACAAGACAAGGTTGTCCACTCTCTCCATACTTATTCAATATAGTAGTCAAAGTTGTAGACAGAGCAAAAAGACAACAAAAGGAGATCAAGGGGATACAAATTGCAAAGGAAGAAGTCAAAGTATCACTATTTGCAGATGATATGATAGTATACATAAGTGACCCCAAAAATTCTACCAGGGAACTCCTAAAGCTAATAAACACCTTCAGTGATGTGGTGGGATAGAAGATTAACTCAGAAAAATCAGTAGCCCTCCTATATACAAATGATAAATGGGCTGAGAAGGAAATCAGAAAAACATCACCCTTTATAATAGCAACAAATAATATAAAATACCTTGGGGTAACTCTAACCAAACAAGTGAAAGACCTGTATAATAAGAACTTTAAATCTTTGGAGAAGATCAGAAAATGGAAAGATCTCCCATGCTCTTGGATAGGTAGAATTAACATAGTAAAAACGGCAATCTTACTAAAAGCAATCTACAGTTTCAATGCAATCCCCATCAAAATCCCAACAGATTTCTTCACAGACCTTGAAAGAACAATACTCAACTTTATATGGAAAAACAAAAAACCCAAGATAGCTAAAATAATCCTGTACAATAAAGGAACTTCCAGAGGCATCACCATCCCTGACTTCAAGCTCTACTATAACACTATAGTAATAAAAACAGCTTGGTATTGGTATAAAAACAGACACATGGATCAGTGAACCTGAATCAAAGACCCTAACATAAATCCACACACCTATGAACACCTGATTTTTGACAAAGAAGCCAAAATTATACAATGGAAAAAAGAAAGCATCTTCAACAAATGGTGCTGGCATAATTGGATGTTAATATGTAAAAAATTACAAATAGATCCATATCTGTCACCATGCACAAAACTCAAGTTCAAGTGGATCAAAGACCTCATCATAAATCCAGATACACTGAACCTGAGAGAAGAGAGAGTGAAGAATAGCCTTAGATACATTGGCATAGGTGACCACTTCCTGAACAGAACCCCATAGCACAGGCACTAAGATCAACACTTAATAAATGGGACCTCATAAAACTAAAAAGCTCTGTAAGGCAAAGGACACTGTCAATCAAACAAAACAGCAGCCTACAGTATGGGAAAAAATTTTCACCAACTCCACATCAGACAGAGGGCTGATTTCCAAAATATATAAAGAACTCAAGAAACTAGACATCAAAATACCAAATAATCCAATTAAAAAATTGGCTACAGAGCTAAACAGAATTCTCAACAGAAGAATCTCAAATGGCTGAAAGACATTTAAGGAATTGCTCAACATCCTTAGTCATCAGAGAAATGCAAATCAAAATGATTCTGAGATACCATCTTACACCTGTCATAACAGCTAAGATCAAAAACAGAGATGACAGCTTATGTTGGAGAGGATGTGGAGTAAGGGGAACACTCGTCCACTGTTGGTGGGAGGGAAAACTTGTACAGCCACTTTGGAAATCAGTATGGTAGTTTCTCAGAAAATTGGGAATCATTTTACCTCAAGACCCGATGATAACACTATTGGCTATATGCCCAAAGGATGCTCAATGATACCACAAGAACACTTACTCAACTATGCTCATAGCAGCAGTATTCATAATAGCCAGAACCCAGAAACAACCTTGATGTACCTCAACCAAAGAATGGATAAAGAAAATGTGGTACATTTACACAATGGAGTAATACTCAGTGGTAAAACAACAACAACAACAACACAATGATATCATGAAATTTGCAGGCAAATGGATGGAACTAGAAAAAAATCATCCTGAATGAGATAACCCAGACCCAGAAAGACAAACACGGCATGTACTCACTCATAAGTGGATACTAGATGGAAAGCAAAGGGTAACCAGGCTACAATCCACAGCCCTAAAGAAACTAGGTATAAGCAAGGAGGACACTAAGAGGGACACATGGATTTCCCTGGGAAAGGGGAATAGATGAAATATCCTGGATAAACTTGAGGTAAGAGGGGGTTACAGGGGAGGGGATGGGACATGGGAACATGAGGGATTGGTTGAGTTGGGGGAGGGACGAAGAGGGACAGCCACAAAAGAAATCTTGATAGAGGGAGCCATAATGGGGTTAAGGAGAGACCTGGTGCCAGGGAAACTCCCTGGAATCCACAAGGATGACCCCAGCTAAGATTCCTAGCAACAGTGGAGAAGGTGCCTGAACTGGCCTTCTCCTGTAATCAGATTGGTGACTACCCTAATTATCATCATAGAACCTTCAAGCAGTAAATGATATGAGGAGACGCAGAGATCCACAGCCAAATACTGGGCTGAGCTCTGGAAGTCCAGTTGAAGAGAGGAAGGAAGAATTATATAAGCAAGGGGGTGTGTGTGTGTGTTCAAGATCATGATGTGGAAACCCACAGAGGCAGCTGACCAGAGCTTGTGGGAGCTCATGGACTCTAGACTAGGGAGCCTGCATGGGACCAACCTAGGCCTTCTCATGTGGGTAACAGTTGTGTAGCTTGGTCTGTTTGTGGGGCCCCTAGCAGTGGGACCAGGATATGTCCCTGGTGTATGAGCTGGCTTTTGGAACCTACTCCCTATGGTGGGATACCTAGCTCAGTCTTGATGCAGGTGGGAGGAGCTTGGTCCTGCCTCAACTTGATATCCATGTGTTGTTGACTCCCATGGAAGGCCTTACCCTTTCTGAGGAGTGGAAATGAATGGGGGGGAGGGGGTAGAAAGGAGGTGAGGTGAGGGAACGAGAGGAGGGGAGGGAGAGAAAACTCTGGTTGGTATGGAAAATAAATAAAAAATTAACCTAATAGAGTAAGGAAAATGTGGCACGTATGAAAAATACTAAGAGTAGCAGAGAGGCAGCTGCTTCGTAACAAAACTTGGAAAAACTGGTTAAGTATGAATTAGATTTAGAGCTTCATTCTAAGTGCTATGTATTAATAATAGTATTTGTTTTTCTGCATGGATGTAAATCTTCTGTCAAGAAGCACAGACTTACAACGGCTACAAAAGTCAATAGAAATAGTTTTTATTACAAAGACATTTCCTCCACATAATGAACAAGAACACACTAAAGTAGAAGCATTATTCATGGTTTGAATGTATAAATAAACTCTTGTCTTTTACTCCAAATCTTATTGCTCATATAATTTTGAGCTTCTAGAACAATAGAAAGGCCTTTCAGAATCAATTATACCCACTAGAGGCCCAAGTTCCTCAGAAAGCTTCCCAAAGCAAACAATCTGTAAGAACTTCAGCACAAGCAGGTGCCTAAGATCATCAGAACAAAAATTTTCTGCCCTAATCTGTTTTGCATATTTTTGTCACATGCTACATATTCCTTGGGTCATTTTCTCTTGTCATATTTCTTGGTAGTTTAAGCTTATATGTAGTTCTGATTTAATTATCATGTCTCCCTTACGAATAACTACTATTTGAATAGCAATCTAAATGACTGTCAACAACAATATCTTTTGATGATGATACCTACATGAAGAAAAATATCCTTGTTAAGGATCAAAAGGACATAAATATTCTAGCATGTCATAAATGATCATGGCAGCATATGACCATCCACAAAAGCTGGATGGCCTTGTGTAGTAATTGTGAACTTCTTTCTCATATGGAATTCAGGTTTTCAGTGTTGACTCAGGACTAAGGTTTACTATCTATAGGACTCTTGGCTGATTCAAAACTATGAGCCCCAAACACACACACACACACACACACACACACACACACACACACACACACACACACGGATAATGGAATTTTCCCAAGTTCCTGCCCTGAGAAAACTCCTCCTAGAGGAAAGACCCTACATACGGCATAGGGTATCTGAGGGAAAGGAATCTACATACACCACGCTCTTTTGTCCATTTACTTTATTCCTCTATGACAAAAATTCTATCTATACAGCTTCAGCTCTGTCCACACATTTAGCTACTCTTTGCCTACTTTTCCTGTCCTCATAGTTTTAGTAAGCTCCTATGCTTTTGACCTGATCTTTGTCCTCTGTTCCTTCATCCTCCATCTATCCTTTCTGGCTCCTTACCCCTGGCCCTGATAAACTCTACAAGAGATCTGTTTTACTCTCTATAGAACCTCTGTCGTCGTCTCCTCTCTCTGGCCACGTGGTTCTGTGTCTTCTCTTCCTGCCTCACCCTTCACTCCTCCTCTCCTCTCTCTGCCCATGCAGTTCTATGTCTGCCCCTGGAATTCTGCTCCAGTCCTTACTGCACCTGCTTATGCAAAAAGCCCTGTTGTCCTCGGTCAATTGTTCTGGAATGCCACTAGGCTTGAAGGCAAGGGATGGCATGAGCTTCATTTGCACAAGAAGCGAAGCTATGCATCTACAGCCCTGACTGTCTTCTAGGCTCAGCAGGGGAGTTAGTTACCTAGAAGTCAGCAGGTCTGAGAGGCTTAGCTGTTTGCCAAATGTTCTACAGTATTTGGACATGCAAGAATTTCATAGCAGAAGACAGCTGAAATATTAAGGCTGTATAATACCAAATATTCCATGATAAATGGCTTCCCATTTGACGGACCCTTGGCCGGTCAAAGTATAGCTTTAATACACAGCTGAATCTCATATTTTTGTGGCCCACAAGACATACACATACACACACACACTGTCATATCAAATATATCTATATATACATTTATGAAATATATATTTATCACACACTCTTATTAAATATATCTATATATAATTTATCAAATATATATTTATCACATATACACATTCTTATCAAATATATCTATATATACATTTATCAAATATATATTTATCACACACACACACACACACACACACAAAGAGTCCTAAAGCATTAATATCTTTTTGAGAAATGACTTCTATGGCTAACAATAGTGTCCAAGACTCAAAAGACACTACAAACAAGTTTAAATTCCTCAATCAACTGTCTGTGTGTGTTTGCTTCTTGAAACAAAATAACTGAGAGTAGGAAATTTATCAAGAACAGAAACAACTTCTCACAGTTCTGGAGGCCTGGAAGTCCAGGTGGAGTTGCTGACAGGGTTGGTGTGTGATGAGACTCTGCTCTACTTCTAGCTAGCACCTTATAACTGGTGTCCTCTGGAGGTGCTAAAAGCTTTGTCTTCAGTCAGTAGGGCCAGAGGCAGTTGCCCCTTTAAAGGCATGAATCCATTCCTAAAGGCTCTCATGGTACAATCAACATCCTCTAAGCCTCCATTTCTTAATACCATTACAATGAGTAGTAAGTTTCAACAAGAATTTTGGAGGGGACATATTCAAAACATAACACAGAAATAGTTATGAGCAATAAAAGTTATATAATTTCTCCTCCTTAAGCAGGAAAGACAGTTATTATTTTCATTCTTCAATGTGTGTATAGTCACATTTCAGTGTACAGCCCCACTAACCTGAAACCAAGAACAAAGGGCACACCAAGGATAAAATGATGCCATCCTCCCAGGAACAGATCCTTTTAAGGCTGTGGTAACAACAGTCCTCAGAAGTAGGTTCTAGCTTGTCCACTAGACTGGTTATAATGTTCTTTAGTGTACACGCTTTGTCAAGCCCACCACGCAATGACAGTCCCATTCTTCTGAAAGCCAGAAAAATAGAAGTGGATTTGGATGTCAATCAACGCACAGTTTCACCCAAGTAACTAATGCAGACATGAAGCTTGAATTCCATGTGTCCCAACTCCTAATAAAAGATCAGCAGTGTGCTCAGGACTTGGCCTGAATCATAAGGTTCTCCTTTCAAAGATAGCATGCAATCAATTCCGTTTTGCCATTTGACATCAGATACTGAGTGCTGGACTCCCTAACCCTGGGCGGCCTTATAGTCTCTACTCTTTGCTTTATCATAATTGCATACTTATATTAGGTCCTATTGTATCAACATAAAATGCTATTACTTGGGAATTAGTTCAGATAGTATGCCAATCCTTTATGTATGTTAAGTCTAGATTATCCAACCCACCATTTAATAGCTGAAATAACAAATACAAAGCTCAGTTTGCTACTTACTAGTGTAAGAGGGAGAAGATCAGACTCCTGTATTCAATAAACGGCCTTTTAATAACCAAAGAAACGGTAAATACAGTCTTTGACATATGTTGTTTATAAATCTTATTAAAGATACACTTTGTGACCACCCAGAAGCGTGTACGTTTAGAAGGTACAGAAGAGTGTCTCCTGTTTTTACAGATCATTTCATTTCCAGAGAGTACTCTTGATTGGTCAGGGAGTAATGGTGTTTACAACTAATTGATCACAGCCAGTTAGAGAGGCTCCTACAAGACGTGTCTCGAACATCTCACGGACACAAAGCATATTTAGTGGCCATTTCACTTAACACTTCACTAAATTCTTTCTGAAAAATGGCAAATATCATGTGACAGCATCTACTATATAAAACAAACTAATTTAAATTTATTGTGTGGAAAATAGGGAAGAGGATGAAAAAGATGGGATGGTTCTGCAATAACATGAAAGACTTCACGAAGGACAAAGTCCCCAATCCTCGTCACACAGCATGTTCTTAAATACAGAACAGGCCAGCCCCGTTTGCTGGCCAGCAGAATCATGGAGGCAAAACTTCTCACAAGGAGGCTCCTTCGTCAAGGACATTTCTTCTCTGTGTCAGAATGGTACTTCTTAGGCATAAGCCCAAGGTTTTGTTTAGTCTCCCATCGATGTAGAATTGACTGGCTGGATGCAATATCAAACCGCTTATCTTGATTCTGTAGGGGAAAAAAAAATACACTCAACTCTGTCTGATGAGAACCAACAGTGTTTACAGCCTGTTACCCTCCGTAATGCCACTAATACATTCAGATAGGTAGATTTGATCTTGATAGCTTGAGGGAGGTAAAACATCTAGAGAAACTTAGTCCACTAGTTTCCTAACAGTAGTTGAAAGAAACCCACAGGCGAACAAGGAGCAGCTAGATGACTAAGAGGGCTTCTGTAGTCAGACAAGGAGAAGGAAAACTTCATACTTCGTCACAACCACCATGCCAATCTCACCTCTTCTGGCCATTTGTCTTCCCGGGGAAGCCTCTGCAGCCGGTTTTTGGTCAGCTCAAGTTGTAAGCCATCGAACCTGCATTTAAACCAGCGGTGGGCTTCTTCCAGATTAGCTGTTATCTGAACACAGAAATGGCCACAAGTTCTTTTGCGTACGAGTCTGGGAGATTTACACCTAGCTATCAGAAGACTCAAATAATCACAGGGATCCTTGCCATGTGTTTGTGTCGTACACTGCACAGCCACTGAGCTGAGGGAGCACTCTCTGAGGGAGCACTCCCTGAGCGAGGCCTTAGAGGATGCATGCAGGCTCCTGCTTCCCAGGCGCTTCGTCAGAACCCCCTGTGTATCCTATACCTGGTAGAGCACTAACGAAGTAGGGCTAGCAGCTGTGTGCTTCCAGGGAGCACTAACAGAGTGGGGCTAGCAGCTGTGTGCTTCCAGGCACTTTCTGACATCAGTGAGGCCATCATGTGGGCACATGATGGGATGGTGAGATGAAAGCACTGGACTCCTTTGCTAGAACGTAACTTGACTTTCAGGAACTACAAAAATATTTTCAGGTCTGTTGGGACAACCTGGTAACAGCAACACCTTCACTCTCCAAACCCAGCCCAACCCTTCCTCCAAGTGTTTTTTGCCAGAAGTACAGGGAAAGACTGAAATAAATTGCACCTCCTATTGTATGGCAAATGAGAGGAAACTGACATTGAAACTTACTGAAAACTCTATTAGAGTAAGATAGTAGTGGGTATCAGCTAATGTATTATTTTGTCAACACAGTAATGAAGAATTCAGAGGAAGTAAACACAGGCTGAGCAGACAACTCATTGGGTAAAGTGCTGGTTGTGTAGGAACGAGGACCTCAGTATGATTCCCAGAACCCACATCAGAAGATAGTCTGGGTGTGGTGGCATGTACTTGTAATCCCAGAGTCAGGGAGGAGGAGACAAGCAGATCCCTGGGACACGCTGGCTGGCCGGCCTAGTCTAGCTGCTGAGTTCCAGTCCAATAATAGACCCTGTCTCAGAAAAAAAAAAAAAAAAAAAAAAGGGTGGATGGTACCCGAGGATACCCAAGGTTGTCCTCTGGCCTCCACATGCATGCTTACACTCATACACATGCACCCCATACATGAACATATATGCATGTGCATTCACACACTCAAAAATGAGAGTAAATGTAACTTTATTAAGGGCACGTAGAAAGCATCATAGTTGGCACTCAAACTTGGGGTTGTCAAGAATCCTTTTCTTTCTAATACACTCATTGGCAGGTTATACTGCCGTGTAACTTAATGGTCATCCAGGGACAAATGTTAAATGGACAGCTATGTTATTGTGATATTTTAGAAATTCCTTCGCATGCTGCTGTAACACCCATCGACATATGGTGCCAGGCTGTCATTACTGTAGCCTCCAGGGTTCTACGTGGGGAAGAGCAGTGGCATGAACGGTACAGGAATATTCAACCACTTTCTGATTAGATTTAGGACAACTCATGTCTGGGAGCAATACACTTCAGATCCACACCTTGCTGCCCCCTTCCCTTCTGTTGAGTGGTATGTTCCTAGACATCAGATTTCACTAATATTCTAGCATTGGTCATCATCAGGACATCTTATCTAAAATTCTTCACAATAAAGATTACACTTAGTAAACTGTTGGCCTTTGCCTGCTGGACCCCCGACAACTACGTCCCTGGCAGAGTTCAGAGCGCTGTGTTTTAGGGCTGCCGTACCTCTGTAAGTGCCTGAGTCTGGCTCACCTGCTCTGATTCCACACTGGCTTCTTTTAGTTTATTCTCTGTTGCTTCTTTACATCTCTTCAGTTGTCTGATAGTTACTTCCAGTTCCTGAAAATGTGATGGAGTCTAATAAACTTCCAATGTGCCATATAGAACCAAAATGCTTCAAATTTATAATATGGCAACTAGATCATGAAAACAAGACAGGACACTTTTGAAGTTCTATTTCGTATTTTAATACAATTTAATCTATATTGTATCCAAAGAGTTGATTTTGGTTTATGGATTTAATGTCTCTGCTCTAGCTCTTTTGTAAAAGCAAACTGAGAATGAAGATTATTTTCCATATGTCAAACTACCATGATTTCAGTATGAAATGTCCTTCAAAAGGCTCATGGCTGAACGCTTAATCTTCAGTTGGTGGGTTTATTTTAGAAACTCTAGGAAGTGGGGCTAGCTGGTTCCTGGGGGTATTTGAAGGATATACCCAGTCTAGTCCTGTGCGCCATGACATGGGCTGTCTCCTTCTGTACATGCTCCTGTTCTCATGCTGTCCAGCCTCACCTGGGGTCCAGAATCAACAGAACCAGGGTCTACAGACTAAAATCTATGACCTTTGACCTGACCTCCTTTAAGATGTTTGTGTCAGGTGTTCTGTCACTACAATGAGGAAGTAACGAATGTATCATTTTCAACATGGATCTTAGTGTTTTACTGCTGTGAAGAGACACCATGACCACGGGAACTCTTATAAAGGAAAACATTTCATTGGTGCCGGCTTACAGTTTCAGACAGTCCATTATCATCACATCAAGGAAACACGGCGCATGCACCAGACATGGTGCTGGAGAAGGAGATGAGAGCTCTACATCTTGATTCACAGGCAGCATGGAGCGAACTGACTTGAGCTTCTGAGACCTCAAAGCCTATCCCCACAGTAACACACTTCCTCCAGCAAGGCCCAGCCTACTCCAACGAGGCCACACCTCCTAATAGCACCAGTCCCTATGGGCCAAGTATTCAAACCCATGAGTCTATGGGGTATGGGGGCCATACCTATTCAAACCACCACCACATGTTTTTTATTTTTTTCATAGAGTCTAGGCAAATCTAAGTGCCATTTCACCGGATTTAGGCACATATACTTGCTAGCAACTGTTGAGAGGAACCTTAAGAATCTTTACCTCGCACCGATTTTCTAGTTCCTGTCTCATTTTCCGCTCGGCCACTAGTCTCAGCTCCTGCTGTTTATTCCGCGCCGAGGTCTCACACTGGCTCTTGGCTAACCGCTCCATCTCTTTCTGCAGGACATTCATTTCAGAGACAAATCTCTGGATACTCAGTGACTGGTGGGGAACAAGAAGGGACACATGGTGAAACCAAGTTAGAGTCTCACATGACCAGTAAGCAGTTTGTGGGAATCACACTTTACCTGCTCGTAGTTCTTTTTCTGATATTGGTCCTTAATTATCTCCATTTGCCTCAATTCTTTTTCTATTTGCTGAAAGTAAATGTTCAAATAACATAAAAAAAGGTAATGGCCAGTAGACTGACTTGGGTTTTCAGCTGACTGAATTCTAAGTTTTCAGTTTCTGCTGGGCTCTATTTCCTATCTAGCCCACTGACCCCAGAAGAGTCAGGATGGGCCGTCTTCTATACACCTTGTGTACATGAGGACCGCCCACCTTGGAAAAGATGGATGGAGACAGACATGCTCCCGAAGCACAATGAGACCCACAGGTACACAGCAGTGTCTCCACCAAAGCAGAGAGGATCCCACAGAGGCAACCTGCCCACTTCCTAGAGAACACACGCTGTTTTCAGGGCTCGGACCCTCCCAACCCACTGAAGCAGCAAGGAGAGGGCTGGGCTGCTCAGACCACCTTCATCCTCTCCAGATTCTGCACGTTGTTTGCCTTGGCCGACAGGTGCAGCTTTATCTGGGCCTTCTGGTTCTTCAGTCTCTCCTTGTTATTGTTCACCACTTTCTCTAGCTCCGTCAGCTTCTGTCGTAACTCTCGGTTTGTCCGCGACACTTCCACTGACCTGAAGTTGGCTTCGTCAAGAGCTTTCTTCAGCTTAGAAGACGAGAGAACAAGAGAGAAGGCACATTTCTACCTGCCCTTCGGTAAGGGAAGCTTCACTTTGTCCCTACATTTACAAAGAGAGTGGGGGCTGGAGAGACGGCCCAGCAGTTAAGAGCACAGCTGCTCTGGCAGAGATCCCGGATTCAATTCCCAGCACCCACATGGTGGCTCCCAACCATCTGTAACTCCGGGTCCAGTGGATCTGATGGCTTCTTCTGACCTTTGAGGGTACTGGGCATGCACATGGAACACAGACATGCAGGCCAAAGACTTACACATATAAAAAAATAATGAAGAAAATGATATGCATGTCTGATACACAGATTTATAGAGCAACAAATCCAGTGATTTTTCACCATTTTTAACATTTGAGATAAAATACTCTTTAGATAATGAATGTGAACTATGTATAGTCATGAGCTGCATTTTGCAAGCATGACTGTGGAGAGACCTAAGTTCCAGTCTCAGCTTCGTCACCTATGAGTAGGTTTGGTAATTAACTTCCTCAAGCCTCAGGTTCATCAACTGAAAAATGAGTGGATAGCCTACTTAAGGGGTAAGTTAGAGTTAAGTAAAACAAGTAAAGAAAGAAAACAGAACCCAGTTGTTGTAGATATTGTTTTAAGATGTGTTACATTTGTTTATGCCATGGAACATTTGTTTATTGATGCAAAGATGTGTTACATTCTTTTATGTTGCATTTGTTTAACTCTGTGAAGCTGTGTTATACCTGTGTAAAACAATTGACCGGTCTAAGAAAGAGCTGGATGGCCAATAGCTAGGCAGGAGAAAGGATAGGTGGGGCTGACAGGCAGAGAGAATAAATGGGAAGAGAAATCTGGGGGGAGAAGATCAAGGTATGAGAAAAGGAGGAGGACACCAGGGGCCAGCCACCCTGCCACACAGCCAGCTATGGAGTAAGAAGTAAAGAAAAGTATACAGAAATAGAGAAAGGTAAAAGCCCAGAGGCAAAAGATAGATGGGATAATTTAAGAACAGCTGGCAAGAAACAAGCCAAGCTAAGGCCGTGAATTTGTAAGTAAGAATAAGTCTCTGAGTGTTCACTTGGGAGCTGGGTGGCAGGGCCCCCCAAGAGCAAAGGGTAAGAGTAACGGGGCCCCCCAAGAGCAAAGGGTAAAAGTAACAGGGCCCCCCAAGAGGAAAGGGTAAGAGTAAAGAACAACCGACAGCAGCTGGTACACAGTCATCGCTCAGTGATTACTACCACACTACAATCATTTTCTTGTTGTCTCATGGCTCTAAAAATGAAAATAAATTTAGAGTAGTTGCATACACATGGCAGGTGTTCACTACTATTGCATGCATTTGATGGTGTTGCTTCTTGTTCTGAAAGCACTTTAATAATTTTGTCTCATGGAAAAGTAATATGATGAATGACTTTACATTGTCCTGGTCCTCACAATGTTCCTTTAAATTCACACAACTTGAGTTTTAAAGAGGAGCTGAAGGGGATGAACAGAGGGAAGGCTCCTCACGGATGGGGGTGTCTGACAACACACAGTCAGAGCTTTCTGCCCTTGCTCTCACCCCAGGGTTCTTCTGTCATTAGATCTTACTGGTCCAGCACACCCTCTGCTGCCATCACTGCCATCTATGACCCACTCCACAGCGGCCTCAAGGCAGACTAACACCAGGGTGTAGTTATGCTTGGCCATATGGCCCAGATGCTTTCCAAGTTAACTCTTTAAACAAACCTGAAAAGTAGTGGTAATGACCTTGATTTTATGACAGAGGAAATGAGTTCAGAAGTCAAGCCACTTAGAGAGAATAAATACGTAGCTAATACAGGCAGGGCTGGGAGTCAGCAATGCTCTGAACTACGCACCGCACCAATGGCACTCTGTCACCAGGTTCCCTCACAGGTCACCATTATCACAGATGCTTCCTCTAGGGTTTCAGCGTTTTAAACTGAGGTTAATTTATGTGTCTGAGTGTTTTACCTGCCTGTATGTATGTATACCACATGTGCCTCATTCCCAATAAGGTCAGAGAGTGCTGTGGGATGGTCTGTATGGCAAATGTGTTGCTGATTGGCCAATAAATAAAACACTGATTGGCCATTGGCTAGGCAGGAAGTATAGGCGGGACAAGGAGAATAAAGCTGGGAAGTGGAAGGCTGAGTCAGAGAGACACTGCCAGCGCCATGATGACAAACAGCATGTGAAGATGCCGGTGAGCCACGAGCCATGTGGCAAGGTATAGATTAATGGAAATGGATTAATTTAAGCTGTAAGAACAGTTAGCAAGAAGCCTGCCACGGCCATACAGTTTGTAACCAATATAAGTCTCTGTGTTTACTTGGTCGGGTCTCAGCGGCTGTGGGACTGGCAGGTGAGAGAGATTTGTCCTGACTGTGGGCCAGGCAGGAAAACTCTAGCTACAAATGGCGTCCAACGTGGTGGCAAGAGTTTCCACCTAAAAACTAAGAAAAAAGATTCTAAAACGGAGCTAAAAACAGCTTCCTAATTGTCTCTCTCAAATGAGCGGCAGCTGCCGGTTTGAGCTACTGGCGGGTTCGTATCCTGCGCGCTCGACCTGCCGTATGGCGGGAATGAGGCCTCTGAAGTGGCACATTAAGCTGCGTGGTGGATTTAGACTTTGCTAGTACAAAACAAAAAAAAAGAGGTTTCTGGGTTACACGCTGCTTGGATAAAAGCATAGACCCCCGATATCTCCCAGAGCTGGCGGTAAACTACCACCGCCATGTTGGGAAGCTGAGGTGGGCGGAGCCAGCAGCCACAGCTGCTGCAGTTTAAAGCAATAGATACACAATAAGACAGATTCAGATGTAATAGTTTACAATGTGTGTAAAATATACATAGGCTTGAAAGAGACAAAAAAGGTGATATATGGTGATATATACAGTTATATAAACAAATACATAGTTTTAAAAAATAAAGTCTTTAAAAAGACAGTAAAATTAATATAAAAAAATAAGCCATGTGAAGATGAATATTACACAGAGAATCTGGATTGTGTTGTCTTTGGGATTTTTAACTACAGAAAAACATTTGATTGTAAAAGCTGTTGAGTTATGCCAAAATGTATATTTTAAAAGTACCTTGACTTCAAAATTTGGATATAAGGATATGTTGCTTTGGAAAAGAGTCTCTTTTGTTTCCACAGAAAGCAAGAGGCTATGGATTTGTTCCAGATTAAGATACATCAGGTTTGACCAGCCAAGACCCCCTGAAAGGTCTCCGATGACACCATGGCCCAGATGATCCAACATCCAGAACCGTTTCAAGGTGACTGGCTCAGATGATACACCCTCATAGACTACTCCATGATTCTAAAATTTTCTTTGTGTCCCCATAAAATACAGCGCCCCCCTCCAGCAGGAAGTAGTAAGAGAAGCTACGCCCAAATTCCCAAATTATATGTAATTTTACTTTGTTAAGGTTAAAACCTTCCTTTTTTGAAAAAAAAAAGGGGGAAGTGCTGTGGGATGGTCTGTACGGCAAATGTGTTGCTGATTAGTCAATAAATAAAACACTGATTGGCCATTGGCTAGGCAGGAAGTATAGGCGGGACAAGGAGAATAAAGCTGGGAAGTGGAAGGCTGAGTCAGAGAGACACTGCCAGCTGCCACCATGACAAACAGCATGTGAAGATGCCGGTAAGCCACGAGCCATGTGGCAAGGTATAGATGAATGGAAATGGATTAATTTAAGCTGTAAGAACAGTTAGCAAGAAGCCTGCCACGGCCATACAGTTTGTAACCAATATAAGTCTGTGTTTACTTGGTCGGGTCTCAGCGGCTGTGGGACTGTGGGTGACAAAGATTTGTCCTGACTGTGGGCCAGGCAGTAAAACTCTAGCTACAAGAGAGGACACTGGATCCCCAGGAATGGGAATTATGGGGAGGTCATGAGCCATATGGGTGCCAGGAACACATTTCTGGTACTAAGTGAGATCAAGAAGTGCTCCTAACTTCTGAGCCATCTCTCCAGCCCCAGGTTTCATTTTTCTATGTGTTCTGAGCAATAAGTTCTAATCAATGGTATTGTTTACATTTAGGATACCTATTTGTTTCCCATAGAATTTGCTTTTTTTTTTTTTTTTTTTGGTTTTTTCGAGACAGGGTTTCTCTGTGTAGCTTTGCGCCTTTCCTGGAACTCACTTGGTAGCCCAGGCTGGCCTCGAACTCACAGAGATCTGCCGGCCTCTGTCTGCCTCCCGAGTGCTGGGATTAAAGGCGTGCGCCACCACCGCCCGGCAGAACTTGCTTTTTATAACATATTTATACAGTGGTTTGCAGGTCACAAAACTTTTATAAATATTAGTTGAAGTTAAAGTGTTAACTGTATCTGTCAATTACAATTACTAAATGTATCAAATTTGTTAAAACACAATTCACCTCAAGTCTTGAGTATGTTTACTACTTTTTGTTATATTTTTTATTACTTAAAACAACTATTAAATTTAAATACATTTTGATCATATTCTTCTACTTACCTGAGTCCTTCCAGATCTTCTCCTTTCCTGACCCATTGCACTTTAAATTCTCTCTCAGTAAACAAACAAAATCCCAACACAACTACAAAACCCCTCAAAACCAAGAAAACAAAATAAAACCTCATCAAAACCAAAACAAAGCATCAAACTGTAAGCAAATAAAAGCACACAAAAATGTATACCTTCCTCTTCCATGCTCAGTATACAACAGGTACCTGTTTATTCCTCTATTAAAATAGCCTTCTGAGTTACTTGCTCTCTTTTTCAACAGAACCATTTTGCTTGGCCCTGACTGTCAATCACCAGAAGGTATTATGGCTTTCTTATGCCCCCATCTGGTTTCTCCTCATTCTCCCCTACTTTCTACTGTCATCACAGTAACTTGAAATTGTTCCCAGAGTGCTCAAGTTCACTTGACAATTCACATCCAGTGGTCTAGCAGGCAAGGCCATGAGGTCGGGTTGCCCATCTATAACTTGTTCTTCCCTGATTTCCATTGTTGTAGCTCAGCTTTGCCCAGGCTCTTCAAAAGGCCCAGCCCTGCATCTCGTGAGACTCAAAGCTGTGCGTTGTTTCCTGCCTTCTGACCCTCAACCAGCGTAATAAACCTCGAATCCCTTCAAAGCTGTGCACTGCCTCTAGGTATCCAGGAAACGCCCTCTGATGTCTTGCTATTTTTCTCATGTCCAGAGTGGCAATCACAACTAAACAAGGGTTATTTGGCTCATGCAGATACCATGTGTCACATCTTCTACAGCTGCTTTTTGTTGTTTTTGTTTGTTTTATACAAGGTCTCATGTTAGGCTACGCTGGCCTTGAACTCAATTTATAGCTGAGGATAACCTTGAACTTCTGATTCTCCTATCTTTACCTCCCAGGTGCTGGGGTTGCAATTGTGCACCACAATGCCTGGAATGTGTGCTCCTGGAGATGGAAGCCAGAGCTCATGCAGCTGAGCAAGCCGTCTACAAACTAAGGTATATATATATCCCCAGCCCTTCTGCTGCTGTTGGGTGTGCCTCTCCAGAGACAGCACATACACAGTGGGTGGGGAGGCACCTTCTACAAACTAAGGTATATATATATCCCCAGCCCTTCTGCTGCTGTTGGGTGTGCCTCTCCAGAGACAGCAGATGCACAGTGGGTGGGGAGGCACCTGGGCTGAGGTGATTAGATCTGTCAGATGGCTGAATTCTCAGGCCTCTGACAGGAAAGTTCTTAAGGCACCCCTCTGCTTGGCCGGGAACCCTGTAACAAAAACAGCTTTCTTGCAAGAGTTGGCGTGCTGCTTGCTGAGCAGAGGGACCAGCTGTGGGCAGCGCCCTGGGCTCCACCTCAACCCTAGTCCTCACCTCAGAAACTTCCCTCTGTGTGGCTTTCTTTGCAGTCTCTCTCTCCATTTGAAACTGCTTTCTCAGAGCTTCGATGCGCTCCGCATGCAGTTCCGCTTCCACTTTGGACTCCTCAGCAATCCGCTCTCTGTTTGTAAGGAAACAAGATAAATTCACTTTAAAATTTATCTTAAGAGTCAATAAAGGTTTTCAGGGGAATGTGCAACTCTCTCAAAGGTGTGTGATTTACAATGAGCAGCTCCTCAGCCCCCAGTCAACCTCAGGAGCAGCAGCTGAGAACGGAGGGAAGAGGTGCGTGTGATTACCTGTGGTGTTAAACCAAACCTCGCTCTGTACAACAGGATTCAGCCCAAAGCAGGAAAACAGCAGAGGGTACAATCAAAATGAGAGGACTGTTTCGTTTTGTTAGGTCTGATATTAGCTATTTACTCTCCAGGTCAGTGTTTCTCAACCTTCCTAATGTTGCGACTCTTTAACACAGTTCTTCATGTTGTGGTGACCCCCAACCATGAAATTATTTTCCTTGCTACCTCATTAACTGTAATGTAAATATCTGCGTTTTCTGATGGTCTCAGGTGACTCCTGTGAAAAGGTTGTCTGAATCCCCCCTGCAATGGGGTCGAACCCCACAGAGTGATAACCAGTGTTTTAGGTTTAGGCTGCTAATTATACAGCTTTTCTTTGAAGCTAGAGCCTTTCATCTGATCAGCATTCTAGATTCGGTTCTTCGGTCAAGATCCATGATTAGGCTTCTGAGAATGCTGAAATTCCCTGAAATGATAAGCAAAGTTCATGTGGAGTCTATAATTTTTTTTTTTTTTTTTTTGGTTTTTCGAGACAGGGTTTCTCTGTGTAGCTTTGCGCCTTTCCTGGAACTCACTTGGTAGTCCAGGCTGGCCTCGAACTCACAGAGATCCGCCTGGCTCTGCCTCCCGAGTGCTGGGATTAAAGGCGTGCGCCACCACCGCCCGGCGTATATAATTTTTTACTCTTACAAAGACATGTGAAAGTTAAACACCCATGAACTTAAGCAATGACTCCTTCCTGCCTTAAGCCTGACCAGGGTGGTAATGACTCAGCATGTGACGCTCCTGAGTTACCTTATTTCTCAGAGTAGATGGATCACTGCCTGGCCTGCCATCCTTTCCCTCTCTGAGCATGCCTTCTGTGTGTTTGGGTTATGTGTCCACGTTCACTATGTGCCTCCAGAAAAGCCTCTGCTAACAGATTCCATTTGTCCGTGTGGCAGCATGGGCACAGTGTGCTCAGGAGGAAACTGAGGCTGAAATGTGACTCCACCCCACTCTCAGCTCCTGGACCTCCCAGGGTCCTGACAGGGAACTTCACTGCATCATCTCAGTACCTGTGGGTGCCTTTACTTTCAAAACTTACATTTATAAGTGTGTGTGTGTGTGTGTGTGTGTGTGTGTGTGTGTGTGTGGCCCCAGAGCACTCATGTGGAGGCCAGAGTAGTTTGCAGGAGTCTGATCTCTTCTTCTAACATGTGAGTCTCAAGGACTGAACTCAGGTTTCAAGCTTGGCAGCAACAATCTTTACCTGTTGAGTCATCACACCAGCCCTTAATTTTAGTGTAATTCTTCCCTCCAGGGTTCCATTTCTGCTGCCACTTGTGTAGATATGAGCTTCAATTTTTCTTCTTATTGTAGAAGGAACACTCCACATGATCCTTGCCTAATCTCAAACTCAGTGACAACCCTTCCACTCTTGAATCTCTGAGTTCAGTGGGGCGCTTCTCTCCACACTGGGATCAGAGCCCAAGCTCTCCTGTAGACCCCGGAAGGACAGCAGCAGAAGTGTTCTTCTTCACACACAGTCTGAGCCTTCATCTTTTCAGAGTCCTCCTGCCTGCCTCTCCTCACCAGCTGAGTTTTGCTTCTACACGGTCAGGAATTTTCAAGCTCTAGAAGGTTCTTGTTCTGTGTAACCCTCTGGAGCTATGGATGGGTCCTCTGAGAACGCTGGGTAGACAGCAGCTGCAAGCTCAAAGGCTCCTTCTCCTGTTGTGCCACCACTACCTGTGACTTCCACTCCCCCTACTGTCCCTTGAAGACGATGCACTTCAGTACATCAGCTCTCATCTTTGTAAATGTGAGTGCCAGCCTGTGACCTCTTTTCAGAACTAACCTGCATTTCTACACCTCACAATTCCATCTCAAAACACATGCGTCTAAAACAATCTCCCAGGCTTGATCTTTCTTCCTAAGTATGTACACAGATTAGTACAAATTTGTACAACATCAAGAGGTTGGTCAGTCTCAAGTGAGGTAGGATTCTTTGATGAAAATAGGAGCTATAGCGATAGGTAAAGACCTATTCTGAAGCAAATGCTTATGGGTTTCACCTTATTCTTTCCCTGTCATTTACCTTGCCACAATTTTAGCAACTGTGAGAGGGATTATACTTTGTCTTTTTAAATTGAAAATAGTTTTCTCATATAATTTATTCTGATTATGATCCCCTCCCTCACTTCCTCCCAGATCACCCTACTTCCCCACCCACCCAAATCTACATTTCTTGCTTTCTCTTATTAGAAAACAAAGAAAAATAATTATAAAATAAAAACAAACCAACCTGGATAGGGCAAAACAAACAAATTAATAGAAAATACAGAGTACCTGAAGAATTTTCAGGCTATTCAGGGATAGGAATGACTTACTAGGTAAATGCTGTGGAATAATGCTTTTGTACACTGGTTTAATAAAACACTGATTGTCTAGGAGCTAGGCAGGAAGTATAGGTGGGATAAGCAGACAAGGAGAATTCTGGGAAGAGGAAGGCTGAGTCAGGAGACACCAGCCTGCTGTCCAGGGAGCAGCATGAAATGGCACACAGGTAAAGCCATGGAACATGTGGCGACATATAGATTAACAGAAATGGGATGAGTTTAAGTGTAAGAGCTGGTCAATGGTAGGCCTGAGCCAACGGCTGAGCAGTTATAATTAATATTAAGCCTCTGTGTGATTATTTTATAAAAGGTTGCAGGACTGTGGGTCTGCAGTCGGGACACAGAAAAACTTCTAGCTACATTTGGCATACCAACAAGGGGCTCTCCAATTCATAAGGCCTAAAAGAGTTTAAAAAGGGCTTCTAAACACACAACAATGGAGCCAAAAACAGCTTTCTACTTCTTGTCTCATGTGGGTCGAGATATAGAGACACCAAGGTACAGAGACCTGTGGCGTGTGGACTTGAGCTACAGTATGGCGGGTTCATGGCGTATGGGCTTGAGTGCAGCATGGCAGATTCCTGCCACTGTACACTGTGGCATCTGCAAGCTGCGCAGCATACTGTGTGGTGGATTTAGCTTTTGCTAGTACCAAAAAAAAAAAAGTTTTTGGGCTACATGCTGTTGGATGGAAGTATAGACCCACTGCTTCCCTAGTCGGCAGTGAGCATGGTTCTCCCACAGCTGGCAGTAAATGTAGTTCCGCCACATTGGAAAGCTGAGGTGGGCGCAGCCAGCAGCCAAAGCTGCCATTTCAGTCCTAATCATGCTGCAGTTCAAAGCAATAGATTCACAATAAGACAGATTCTGATGGGATAAACCCTAAACAGTTTACAGTGTGTGTAAAAATGTACATAGGCTTGGAAGAGAGAGGAAAAGGAATATAGACAGTTATATAAAGAAAGAAATAGTTTTAAAAGATAAAGTCTTTAAAGAGACAGTAAAGATATATTATATAAAAAAAACAAGCCACGTAAAGATGGATATTACACACAGAATCTGGATTGTGTTGTCTTTGATATTTTTAACTATAGAAAGATATTTGATTGTAAAGGCTGGTCAGTTAAATCAATATGTATATTTTAAAGGTATTTTGACTTCAAAACTTGGATCTAAGGATATGCTACTTTGGATAGGAGGCTCTGTTTTTGTTTCTACAGGAATCAAGAGGCTATGGATTTGTTCCAGGTTAAGATGGATGAGATTTGATCAAGCCAGATCTCCTAAACCTTAACAGATGGTACCTATCAACAAAGGTTATAACCAGTCTTTCCATGACTTGACCATAATTCTTAATTTTCTCAGGATCCCCATAAGAATACAGTGCCCTCACTGGGCAGTGGTGGCACATACCTTCAATCTCAGCACTTGGGAGGCAGAGCCAGGAGGATCTCTGTGAGTTCAAGGCCAGCCTAGTCTACAGAGTGAGATCTAGGACAGGCACCAAAGCTACACGGAGAAACCCTGTCTCAAAAAACCAAAAAAAAAAAGAAAAAAAAAAACCCAAAACAAAACCAAAAACAAACAAAAACCAACAGCGCCCTTTATCAGCAGGAAGTAGCCTAGAAAACTATGTCCACATTCCCAAAAAATGGATTATGGATATTTGTCTTTGCTTTGGTTGTTGGATACAAATTGTTATTGGTCATAGTCAATCTATTTCTAAAAGAAGAAAAGGGGATATGATATAGATATATAGGATATAGATATGATAGGATAAAAGGGTAGATTGTTGAATCTACTTTTAAAAAACAACTTGCTTAAAATATTTTACATTGTTATGGATTTTAGTTTATTAATATAAATTTAAAGTTAATTTTGTTATACTATATATATTTCTACTCTTGTTTAAGGTATTATGTTTATATAACTCATTTAAATTGTAATGTATAGTTGAGAAATACAGAATAATAATTATGACTATTATGATAGTCAAACTTATAGGCATGTTAAGTTTTCTAGGTATACATAGATATAATTCAATTAGGTAGGTAATCTTCAAACACTTCAAAGACCTACAGAATACGGCATTTAAAATGTTTTAAAAACTTAGACTTTTTTGGACAATGAGACACATCTGCTCCTGGCAACACCAATCTACTTCAGAGACGATAATGGGCACTGAAGAAAATCATTATGGAATTTGCTTTCTTTGTGGCCACTGGGCAAAAAAGTGCCCTTGCATTGACTGCTTGATATTAAACTGGACATGCAGGACCCATAGAAAGGTGACCACTGAACTTTGCCAGGTGAGATGATCCTTCAGGTTCCTGCTTTGCAGAAGAAACTGCCAGACATTCTACAGGACATAGGATTAAGCAACTGAGAGACTCTAAGCCTGTGGGCTGAAGATGGATGCCCCAACGTTGCAGAGGAACTTTGGATGACTGTCCAGGCAGACAGCTGTCTCTGTCATTCTAGAATTTTTAAAGTTGCTTACAATGAACTTCCTGTTTACTTAGGTAATATTATATCCTTCTGGGGTCTCTGATGTAGTTGAAGACTAGATAATTATGATTTTCCTTGGTTATGATAAAAGATAAATTAAAAATGAAACCTTAGACTCACAAATACAGGATAGAATATTTTCTTTAATTTTGTCAAATATAAATAGACTAGATATTGTTAAGTATAATTCTTGCTTGATAACTGTTTTATTATATATAATTTTACTATGTTAAAGTTAAAACCTTCATTTTTGATTAGACAAAAAAGGGGAAGTGCTGTGGAATGTCGTTCTGTATGCTGTGAATGTGTGTTGCTCTGATTGGTTGATAAATAAGCTGCTCTGGCCTATGGCAAGGCAGCTTAGAGGCAGGCAGGAAATCCAGGTAGAGAGACAGGAAAGAGAAAGGCGAGTCTAGGGAGATACCAGTCAGATGCCCAAGGAGCAACATGTAATGGGATGCAGGTAAAGCCACGGAACACATGGCAAAACATAGATTTATAGAAATGGGTTAATTTAAGAAATAAGACCTAGCTAGCAAGAATCCTGCCATGGTCATAGTTTAAAAATAATATAAGCCTGTGTGTGTTTATTTGGGTCTGAGTGGCTATGGGACTGGGCAGGACACAGGAAAACTTCCGACTACAGGTAAACTTAAATAATTTATCTGACCCGGATGGATTTTTAAATGATTCTACCAGCCACTATACAAACACAGTATTGTTTTAGCCAATACTGCACAGCCTTGTGGCAGGAACATTTGACCCCCAAATCAACTTTGTACAGATTTTGTTTATGGAAAGTACATTCTTTGCCTTAGCTTCTGCCTTGATCCTGCATTCACTGGCATGTGCAATCAGTGACAAGAATGAGGTTCTATGCATGTTTCCCTAAGCATAAACATCCACAGGACGATATTAGTGTCTAAATCATATTTATCAACATACTGTTTGTAACAAAACTTTCATGGTTTAATATAACCAGTTTTAGGCAAAAATTAAAATACCAGGTTATCATCTGCTTACACGTAGCCATTCCATTCCTGGATGGGTAGATCCACTCAGACTACTGTGATTCCTTGCCCAAATCTGTATTATTTATTTTGGTTTCCTTAATTTTTATTTGTGTGTGTGTGTATGCATGTGTGCATGTGTGTACGTGTACCATACACACATGTCAGAAGACAGGCAACTCTTGGGAGTTGGTTCTTCCCTGCTGCCTGGTCGGACTGGGAACTGAGCTCAGGTCATCAGGCCCACACAACTGCCTCTACCCACTGAGCCATCTCTCTCAGCCCTTGCTTTGGTTTTCTTGAGACAGGATCTTATTATGTA
Source organism: Peromyscus californicus insignis (assembly GCF_007827085.1). Classification (NCBI taxonomy): domain Eukaryota; kingdom Metazoa; phylum Chordata; class Mammalia; order Rodentia; family Cricetidae; genus Peromyscus; species Peromyscus californicus. Next base: position 8,312,901 of record NW_026294514.1, on the reverse strand, counting down.
GCCCAGGCTGGCCTCAAGCTCATAGTCTCCCTGCTTCAGCCTTCTAAATGCTGAACTATCAGTGTGTGCCTCCATACCTGGCTCAAATCGTGCTTTAAAAGGATGGCTTAAGCCTGGCAGAAACATGTGAGTGTCTTTATATTTTGGGTTAACTTGACAAAGAATCAGCTTGAAATGGGCAAGGAAGAACTGGAAAGGAGACCACACAGGCATGCTCAGGTGCTGTTACCTGCTGCAGTCCAGCTATGCCCATTTGCTTGCCATGAAAGAGAAAGGGCTTCCCTACCTTATCTGAACAAGCCACTTATGCCTCCAGAGGCTCATCCCCAATTTCACTGTGAATATACGGCCCTTACTTGAAGGCTTCTAAATTCTGCCGCTCAAATTCTTTGCTTTCCAATTTTTCTTGGATGTTATCTAGCTTAGACTGCAGATGGCCATTTGTCTGGAGAGCTTGCTCTAGGCTCATGGCCAGTTTCCTGTTGTCCTCTCTAGTTATGTCCAGAGACTTCTGTAGCGGCTCCATCTGAAAGGGAGAAGGGCACCTGTAAGTCCAGAGCAGCCAGCAGAACAGTTTTTACTCATTACACTCTATAAGTGCCACAGAAATGATCAGCTGGAACTAGAAACACTCTAGGTAAAGTATATAATACACAAAAAAACAACTTACAACTGACATTGCTTAGGAGTCTCCCAGAAGGCCACGCCCTGGAGATCAGAGAACACTAGAAAATAAGAACTAGCTTACAGATCTTGATTTTCAGGAGTTTAACCAGTTCAACTGTTCTCTTACTGATTATATCACTTTCTGGTCTCATTGTCTAGGAGAACTCAAAACTGGCAACTATTCCTTGTATAGTCTTCCCAAACCAGGCTTATGTAAGGGCTACTGTGAGGGCCCAGTGGGGGAAGGCACCTGCCACCCAGCTAGCTTGAGTTTAGTCACTTGTACTCATGAGAGGGAATGGATTCCCACAAGCTGCACATGGCACATGTGTGCTGGCCTCCAAACAGATGTTAAAAGGCTTATACATTGCATACATATATGGATACATAATTAGTGGGCACGTGTGCGTGTGTGCGCACATGTCTGATCACTAACAGTGTCACCAGCTAACTGTGAGATTATAGGTTGTTTTCTAAGGCATTTAACTCCTGAAATAACCTGTGCATTGATAAATGAGAAGACTATGGACAATGTAAGAGAGAAAAAAAAATCAGTCAAAACTATGATTTATTACCTATTTCTTATTCATAAATATGTCACTGTCAAAGACTCTTAATTGGATGAAAAGGAACTTTCTCTGTTTCATTTCAATGTTCTAAAATAGTAATGTCACAATAAAACTGAGCAGATCAGTGTGGCCAGCTCTGACACCTGGCCTCTACCTCATTACTGTGCTGGGCCTCCACAATCAGCATCCTGGCCTGCCACTGGTCCACTTCCGCTTCAAGCTTCTGGACTCTTTGCTGATTTAGAGACCTAAAAATACAAAGTATAAGAAATGATTGTAAAGAAGGGCACAGGAATTATGACACCACTTGAAAGTACCAGGACACCTTTCTCTTGGAAGCTCAGATGGCATTACTGAAGTATCTACATCTGCTCAAAATCTAAGAGTGTTGATAAATAACAATGACAGCTTCATCTTCAGGACAAGAAAGGCAGGCACATAAGGAATTAAAATTCTTGTCCCATGTGTGAGTCAGTCAGGCTTACTCATTAGGCTATGAATCCACGTTTTTGATTGACTTCTGGGATGGCAATTTGGAATATTGCTTTACCTGTTGGTTAAGGTTTGGCCTGCTGTTGAAAATTTTCCTTCTAAATATAATAGCTATGTTGAAATGTACTGTGACAAGTAAACAGTATTTTATATACTATCCTCTTGCTTTTAAAAAATTTAAGGTAATATATTAATACATTTAATATATAATATTTATAAATATATATTTAATACATGTTAATACATTTAACACTTCTATAGTATGCAAAATAAAGATAAGCTCAGTAAATAAGATACAATTCACTTGTTTTCTCATAACATAGAAGCAATATGAACCAGTAATATACATAATATATTCCAGAGGCACTATCAGCCTCAGACCATTTTTCCTTAGCCCAAAAGAAATATTAAAGGTAATACTTTTAATTATTACTTTTCATTTTATGTAATTTGGAAACACTGAAGGAAGTTCACTAATAAAACACAGCTAAAAATAATTCTTAGGATGATTAACCTAAAATAACTATTAATCTTGAAATAATATTGCAATAAATGAATAATAAGTTCCTTACTTCAAGTTTGATTGTGTGTGTGTGTGTGTGTGTGTGTGTGTGTGTGTGTGCGTGCGCGCGCACGCGCGCGCACGTGCTCCACAAGTGTTCTACCACTGAGGCTGATCTCTAGCTCTCTAGTCCAATTCAGTTTTCTTGAGAATTAATATTCTGCAGAGCAGGACAGAATTAGGTTTTAAATGGTGCAGAAAGGAGCAAGGTTAAAAAAGTACACGACATTCAAGGACACACTTTTTTTCATGCCACTCTACGATGGGCAACTTGAACTTTTTAGAAAGCTTCCTGCCTGTGTTTTAGCTCCTAACCTGCTAGTTCTTAAAACACTATTGTAACAGTTTTTCAAAGTCAATGATACTCAAGAGGCCTCATGTCCTTCCTAGACACGGCAGAAACAGAAATGTGGTACCTTTCCTTCTTGAGGCCGGCAATCTCGGAATCCCTCCGCCCGAGCTCTATCTGGACTTTCTCCAGTGCCCCCTGCATCTTGCTGTGAGAAGCCAGCACATTTTCCAGCATGATAGTAACTTTGCAGTTGTCTTCTTTAGCCTCTGCTAATTGTCGCTGGAAGTTTCCCACCTGAAAGAAAATGAAAGAAGAAACAGGGAAAGTCTACTCCACTTCTGTCCCCGAGTTTTTGTGCTTCAGAAAGAGAAAAGCAGGTCCCACAGTCTGTGAGAAACGTGGCAGTTTTCTGCCACTGCCGCGGCACAGCTCACAATTAAGTGGACACACTGGGGCCAACAAATTCTTTGGCTCAGAAGTGATCTCAGGCAAGTGTGCTCAGCTCTCTCCTGATGGGCTCAGAAAAGGAGAACACATTGGAACGGATCTGAGGATAAAGACTGGGGGAGAAAGTGGAAGCTGCTAAAGACTGATGTGGCCCATAGGTCTCCCTCTTCAAAGACCTAGAACACTCATCACTGGCTGTCTGGAAGTTTGAGATGGGCCAACAAAATGTTCAGAGTATAAAGCACTGGCCAGTTAGTGTGATGACCTGAGTTCCCTCTCTGGGATCCAATTGATGGAAGGAGAGAACTAACACCTGCAAACTTCCCTCTGACCTCCACAGTGCTTCCACACCCACCCACGCAGAAACAAATTTTATCTCTATCATCTATCCATCTATCTATCTATCTATCTATCTATCTATCTATCTATCTATCCATCACCTATCAATTATCATCTATCTATCTACCTATCATCTATCATCCATTTACCTATCTATCTATGTACCTACCTACCTATCCATCCATCCATCATCTATCTATCTATCTATCTATCTATCTATCTATCTATCTATCTATCTATCTATCTATCATCTATCCATCTAGCTATTCATCCATCCATCCATCCATCCATCCATCCACTTACCTATCATCTATCTATCTACCTACCTACCTACCTACCTACCTATGTTTGAAATGTGAGAGGAGATAAAAATATGGCACGCATACACAATGGAACATTATTCACACATAACAATTCTGTCATTTGTAGTAACATGGATGGAAGTGGCAGACATTAGGTTGAACTGAAATAACTTAGGCATAGAAAGATATGTATTATACATGCTCACTTAAATGTGGAAGCTAAAAACATGACCTGAAACAAGTAGAAAATAGTGGCTGCTAGAGCCTGGAAAGGGGGTAGAGGATGGACACAGGGTGGTTAACCAGTACAGTGGTGCTGCTGGGTAGAAGGCAAACTCTCCATGCTTTTCAAAGTACAACAACTTAACACATCTGCCAAGAATTAGCTGAATGTTTCTCATGCGAACAGTGTAAGTAGCTAGTAAGGAATACAGCAAGTGTTCTTGCGTCACAATCCAAGTGACACGGTTGAGTGACAGGTGTGCTGAGTATCCTGGTATGATTGTCTCAAGTTTTATAGATGTATGAAAAGTCATATAATATCCAATAAATACACACAATTACAATGTGTGAATGAGGAAAATCTAAACACATTTTTAAAAGCTGTTTGGGAGTTGACTTCTGCTTCCACTAACTCACACGGGAGCACAGGAAAGTCATGGAGAAACACCACAGTGATGTCATTCACACTAAATACAAAGAGGAGGCTGGGCAGGATGGCATCTGCCTGTAATCCCAGCCCCAAGGTCAGGGATGAGGAGGGACTAAGACAGGGTAGACATTCTCAAACCAGCCTGGGCTACATGGTCAGACCCTGCGTTAAAAATCCGAAGAAGTTAGGAAAGTAAAAGACCCACAAGAAGGTGATTACCAAATCAGATGGAATTGAATAGAAAACAATCAGACTTTTTCTTGTAGTCATAGTGCATCAGTATGGAAAAATTTAAAACTATTTTAGCCCATTCACTGATCACAGCTCCCCTTTTTGTGGATGGGAAAGGAAGTTAGGGGTGTGGCTTGTCAGGACTCTCAGGCCCCTGTCAGGATGGATGTGCAGACAGGACACCTTGCCTTCTTGCTCTCCCTGTCCTCCAAGGCCTCCAGGTCCCCTTTCAACCTCTGGCTCTCTTTCAGGGCAGCATCGCGACACTTCACAGCTTGGGCCAGCTCTTCCTCATTTTTCCCAAGAATAGATTTCATCTTGGAAGAAAAAAAGAAATAATGCATAACTTTCTAAAACACAACAAATCATTGACTGTAATAAGGCACAGAAATGTCGAGAACAAACATGAATAATTAAATGTGCATATCCACTTGAATAAACTCCACATGGGTTTACTTATGTAACTCAATTCAGTGAAAACACAAACACACAAGATTAAGACTATGGAGCTAAAAGTTTCACAACTTTTGAAAAATGTAAACATTTCCAGACTAAGATAGACTTACAGAGCTGCCTCGATGAGTGTGGGAAATGAAAGAGTCGGGACAACAGGGGCAGAGGTTGGGAGAGGAGTGGAAGGTCAGGGCAGCAGGGACAACCTTGACTGGTGAAGAGGAGCAAGCAGCACCTGACTTCCGCCTGGCTCCCTGGCAGGGGAATCAGACACCGTACACACAGGACAAACCTCTGGCCCATTTGAGACATCAGGGGGATGGTGGCTGTCTCTGTTTTGCTACTTCCTGTCAGAACATGGTCTAAGAATGGAGCCAGTCGAGGGGAATTCTGAGTGGTTGTGAGAAAACTCCAAGAAAACAGACAAGAGTCTGGTGACCTCAGTTTCTTCAAATCATGGAATTGTTCTTGGATTGTGTATCCATGCCCCGCCCAGGAGTAGTGGATAGGAGTGAGTTCATTTACTCATTACAGCTGGCTGTCATTTGTTTAGATGCCTCTATGGAAAAACATGTTTTTCCACATGTGGCTTGTCTCCGAGATTGAACACCTTACTCATGAAATTCTTAACCCTGAGAACACAAACTGTCTGATGCTCTGACTGAAGTTGGCTACTGCGTGAGACTTTAGTCCGCCTCATTTTTAGCCCTGCTTGCCTAGGTTCAGGCCACCAACTAGAGTGGTAAACAGCTCCTCACACCTCAGAGTGTCCTGGCTAGGTGCCATCTAGAAAGGGAAACTATTGGTTAAGACTGTGCTACCCCCTGGGCCTAATGAAAGGACCAATCAGAAGTCAAGGAACCTGGAGAGGAGTTCAGTTAACAGGAGGCTCACTTGGGCAGCAAAGGGTCCAGAATGAGAGTGCTGGGTGCTGGAAGCTTAGCCCATCACCTGAGGATAAATGAAGAAGGGTCTCTTAGCCCCGAGCTTGATGTCAGGGTGGAGTCATCCTCTGGACTCATTTGTCTGAGGCGGGAGTCCACTGTTGGTAGCGCTGCTCTGAAGCTCGGTGGAGTCCTGCCTTCTTCAGCCTCAACCTCTAGCTGGGGGTTGACCCTGAGGAGGGTTTCGAAAGCACGAGAGTGGCCCTTGTGCAGATCTCAGTGCTTTGTCCCTGCCACATGCTGTAACACACTCAGCGGCCATCCTTCGGCTGTAACACTAGCTACCCGAGGATATATGAACTGAGGAGGCTTGGGGTAGAGGGAGATCTGCTGGGACAGGGTTCAGAGCTAGTGGTGGTCAGCATGGGCTGGTACACAGGGATGGGCATTCCTAAAGTGAAGACAAGTTTGCCTGACATCTACTGCAGCCTGATCCTGGGTTAGCACCGCCCTAAATGGTAGGAAAGACAGACTTCAGCTGATTGCTTCTTTCTCTTTGGCAGACAGTTTTATTGGATCCATTAAACTATTAATAGGTCATCTCTTTTCTGCCACATGTATTCCCCTATTCAAAAAAGTGTTTTAGTAGTATTTTTTCACTTTGCTTTAAAAAATAGTTGTTGTTGTTATTATTATTATGTGTGATATGACGTGTGCTGTGTGTGTCACAGCACACGTGTGGAAGTCAAGAGGACAGCTTTGTTGAGGCAATTCTCTCCTTCCGCCTTAACAAGGGTTCCAGGGATCAAACTCAGACCATCGGCTTGTGTGGCCATCGGCTTGTGTGGCCATCGGCTTGTGTGATCATCGGCTTGTGTGATCATCGGCTTGTGTGATCATCGGCTTGTGTGGCCATCGGCTTGTGTGGCCATCGGCTTGTGTGGCCATCGGCTTGTGTGGCCATCGGCTTGTGTGGCCATCGGCTTGTGTGGCCATCGGCTTGTGTGGCCATCGGCTTGTGTGGCCATCGGCTTGTGTGGCCATCGGCTTGTGTGGCCATCGTCTTGTGTGGCCATCGGCTTGTGTGGCCATCGGCTTGTGTGGTCATCGGCTTGTGTGGTCATCGGCTTGTGTGACAGGTGCCTTTACTCCTGAGCCATCTTCTCTACTCCACTAGTTTACTGCTGCTACTCTTCCCACACACTTTAACTGTATAGTGTACGGGCAACACTCACATCTCTTCCCACACACTTTAACTGTATAGTGTACGGGCAACACTCACATCTCTTCCCACACACTTTAACTGTATAGTGTACGGGCAACACTCACATCTCTTCCCACACACTTTAACTGTATAGTGTTCTGGCAACACTCACATCTCTTCCCACACACTTTAACTGTATAGTGTACTGGCAACACTCACATCTCTTCCCACACACTTTAACTGTATAGTGTAATGGCAACACTCACATCTCTTCCCACACACTTTAACTGTATAGTGTACGGGCAACACTCACATCTCTTCCCACACACTTTAACTGTATAGTGTACTGGCAACACTCACATCTCTTCCCACACACTTTAACTGTATAGTGTACGGGCAACACTCACATCTCTTCCCACACACTTTAACTGTATAGTGTACTGGCAACACTCACATCTCTTCCCACACACTTTAACTGTATAGTGTTCTGGCAACACTCACATCTCTTACCACACACTTTAACTGTATAGTGTACGGGCAACACTCACATCTCTTCCCACACACTTTAACTGTATAGTGTACGGGCAACACTCACATCTCTTCCCACACACTTTAACTGTATAGTGTACGGGCAACACTCACATCTCTTCCCACACACTTTAACTGTATAGTGTACTGGCAACACTCACATCTCCTCCCACACACTTTAACTGTATAGTGTACGGGCAACACTCACATCTCTTCCCACACACTTTAACTGTATAGTGTACGGGCAACACTCACATCTCTTCCCACACACTTTAACTGTATAGTGTTCTGGCAACACTCACATCTCTTCCCACACACTTTAACTGTATAGTGTACGGGCAACACTCACATCTCTTCCCACACACTTTAACTGTATAGTGTACGGGCAACACTCACATCTCTTCCCACACACTTTAACTGTATAGTGTACGGGCAACACTCACATCTCTTCCCACACACTTTAACTGTATAGTGTACGGGCAACACTCACATCTCTTCCCACACACTTTAACTGTATAGTGTACTGGCAACACTCACATCTCTTCCCACACACTTTAACTGTATAGTGTTCTGGCAACACTCACATCTCTTACCACACACTTTAACTGTATAGTGTACGGGCAACACTCACATCTCTTCCCACACACTTTAACTGTTTAGTGTACGGGCAACACTCACATCTCTTCCCACACACTTTAACTGTATAGTGTACGGGCAACACTCACATCTCTTCCCACACACTTTAACTGTATAGTGTACGGGCAACACTCACATCTCTTCCCACACACTTTAACTGTATAGTGTACGGGCAACACTCACATCTCTTCCCACACACTTTAACTGTATAGTGTACGGGCAACACTCACATCTCTTCCCACACACTTTAACTGTATAGTGTACGGGCAACACTCACATCTCTTCCCACACACTTTAACTGTATAGTGTACTGGCAACACTCACATCTCTTCCCACACACTTTAACTGTATAGTGTACGGGCAACACTCACATCTCTTCCCACACACTTTAACTGTATAGTGTACTGGCAACACTCACATCTCTTCCCACACACTTTAACTGTATAGTGTTCTGGCAACACTCACATCTCTTCCCACACACTTTAACTGTATAGTGTACGGGCAACACTCACATCTCTTCCCACACACTTTAACTGTATAGTGTACGGGCAACACTCACATCTCTTCCCACACACTTTAACTGTATAGTGTACGGGCAACACTCACATCTCTTCCCACACACTTTAACTGTATAGTGTTCTGGCAACACTCACATCCCTTCCCACACACTTTAACTGTATAGTGTACGGGCAACACTCACATCTCTTCCCACACACTTTAACTGTATAGTGTACTGGCAACACTCACATCTCTTCCCACACACTTTAACTGTATAGTGTACGGGCAACACTCACATCTCTTCCCACACACTTTAACTGTATAGTGTACGGGCAACACTCACATCTCTTCCCACACACTTTAACTGTATAGTGTACGGGCAACACTCACATCTCTTCCCACACACTTTAACTGTATAGTGTACGGGCAACACTCACATCTCTTCCCACACACTTTAACTGTATAGTGTACGGGCAACACTCACATCTCTTCCCACACACTTTAACTGTATAGTGTACTGGCAACACTCACATCTCTTCCCACACACTTTAACTGTATAGTGTTCTGGCAACACTCACATCTCTTACCACACACTTTAACTGTATAGTGTACGGGCAACACTCACATCTCTTCCCACACACTTTAACTGTATAGTGTACGGGCAACACTCACATCTCTTCCCACACACTTTAACTGTATAGTGTACGGGCAACACTCACATCTCTTCCCACACACTTTAACTGTATAGTGTACTGGCAACACTCACATCTCTTCCCACACACTTTAACTGTATAGTGTACGGGCAACACTCACATCTCTTCCCACACACTTTAACTGTATAGTGTACGGGCAACACTCACATCTCTTCCCACACACTTTAACTGTATAGTGTACGGGCAACACTCACATCTCTTCCCACACACTTTAACTGTATAGTGTACGGGCAACACTCACATCTCTTCCCACACACTTTAACTGTATAGTGTACGGGCAACACTCACATCTCTTCCCACACACTTTAACTGTATAGTGTACGGGCAACACTCACATCTCTTCCCACACACTTTAACTGTATAGTGTACGGGCAACACTCACATCTCTTCCCACACACTTTAACTGTATAGTGTACTGGCAACACTCACATCTCTTCCCACACACTTTAACTGTATAGTGTTCTGGCAACACTCACATCTCCTCCCACACACTTTAACTGTATAGTGTACGGGCAACACTCACATCTCTTCCCACACACTTTAACTGTATAGTGTACGGGCAACACTCACATCTCTTACCACACACTTTAACTGTATAGTGTACTGGCAACACTCACATCTCTTCCCACACACTTTAACTGTATAGTGTTCTGGCAACACTCACATCTCTTCCCACACACTTTAACTGTATAGTGTACGGGCAACACTCACATCTCTTCCCACACACTTTAACTGTATAGTGTACGGGCAACACTCACATCTCTTCCCACACACTTTAACTGTATAGTGTTCTGGCAACACTCACATCTCTTCCCACACACTTTAACTGTATAGTGTACGGGCAACACTCACATCTCTTCCCACACACTTTAACTGTATAGTGTACGGGGAACACTCACATCTCTTCCCACACACTTTAACTGTATAGTGTACGGGCAACACTCACATCTCTTCCCACACACTTTAACTGTATAGTGTACTGGCAACACTCACATCTCTTCCCACACACTTTAACTGTATAGTGTTCTGGCAACACTCACATCTCTTCCCACACACTTTAACTGTATAGTGTACGGGCAACACTCACATCTCTTCCCACACACTTTAACTGTATAGTGTACGGGCAACACTCACATCTCTTCCCACACACTTTAACTGTATAGTGTTCTGGCAACACTCACATCTCTTCCCACACACTTTAACTGTATAGTGTACGGGCAACACTCACATCTCTTCCCACACACTTTAACTGTATAGTGTACGGGCAACACTCACATCTCTTCCCACACACTTTAACTGTATAGTGTACGGGCAACACTCACATCTCTTCCCACACACTTTAACTGTATAGTGTACTGGCAACACTCACATCTCTTACCACACACTTTAACTGTATAGTGTACGGGCAACACTCACATCTCTTCCCACACACTTTAACTGTATAGTGTACGGGCAACACTCACATCTCTTCCCACACACTTTAACTGTATAGTGTACTGGCAACACTCACATCTCTTCCCACACACTTTAACTGTATAGTGTTCTGGCAACACTCACATCTCTTCCCACACACTTTAACTGTATAGTGTACGGGCAACACTCACATCTCTTCCCACACACTTTAACTGTATAGTGTACGGGCAACACTCACATCTCTTCCCACACACTTTAACTGTATAGTGTACTGGCAACACTCACATCTCTTCCCACACACTTTAACTGTATAGTGTTCTGGCAACACTCACATCTCTTCCCACACACTTTAACTGTATAGTGTACGGGCAACACTCACATCTCTTCCCACACACTTTAACTGTATAGTGTACGGGCAACACTCACATCTCTTCCCACACACTTTAACTGTATAGTGTACTGGCAACACTCACATCTCTTCCCACACACTTTAACTGTATAGTGTACGGGCAACACTCACATCTCTTCCCACACACTTCAACTGTATAGTGTACGGGCAACACTCACATCTCTTCCCACACACTTTAACTGTATAGTGTACGGGCAACACTCACATCTCTTACCACACACTTTAACTGTATAGTGTACTGGCAACACTCACATCTCTTCCCACACACTTTAACTGTATAGTGTACGGGCAACACTCACATCTCTTCCCACACACTTTAACTGTATAGTGTACGGGCAACACTCACAACTCTTACCACACACTTCAACTGTATAGTGTACGGGCAACACTCACATCTCTTCCCACACACTTTAACTGTATAGTGTACGGGCAACACTCACATCTCTTCCCACACACTTTAACTGTATAGTGTACGGGCAACACTCACATCTCTTCCCACACACTTTAACTGTATAGTGTACGGGCAACACTCACATCTCTTCCCACACACTTTAACTGTATAGTGTACTGGCAACACTCATATCTCTTCCCACACACTTTAACTGTATAGTGTTCTGGCAACACTCACATCACTTTTGCCACTCCCATGGTTCCTGGTATTGTACCAATTTTTAACTTATTTCTGTATCTGGTTTGGTTTAGAGTTGCTGCTGCATAGTGAGCGTTGCTGGAAATTGAGAGTAGGCTGGCTACTAGGAAGAGTCTCCAATGAAATAGGAACAGACATTCAATCCTAAAATGCAGAAACTGCAACAGAGAAATACAAGAAACATGTAAAAGGAGCAAGATACCTTCAAAGACCATGGCTCATCAGTTACCACATCCCAAGAGACTGACATGGCTTAAATGCCAGAGCAAGAATCCAAAAGTCTACTTTGAAAAAATAATGACTTCAAAGAAAAAAACAAACATATGAAAGAAGTAAGGAAATCAATTCAGAACATAGATTTTTTTTATAAAGTCAGTAGGCCAGCAACATGGTTGAGAAATGTAGTAAGGAAATTGATATTTGAAAAAGAATAGAATGTTAGAAATGAAAAACTCAAATAAAAACCACCAATGAAAGCATAAGCCATGGATTTGATCAAATAATTGAAAGAACATCAGTGGGCTGGAGAGAGAGCTCAGTGGTCAGAACACTTGCCATGCAGGCACGAGGACCAGAGTTTCAATCCCCATCATCCACTGAAAGCCGGGCACAGCTATCCATGCCTGCAACCCCAGCACTGGTGGGTGGAAACAAGCAGACCCTGGCTAGCCGGCAGGGCTGAAAGGGAGAGCTTCAGTTCAGACAGAGACCTTGTCTCACGGACTGAATAGAGAGTAATACAGGAAGATGCTTAATGTCCTCTTCCGGCTTCTGTAGGTGCATATATGGGCGTGTGTATGGCCCCACACATGTACACACACATATACATACTATACCACACATGTAATGTACAACAAAAGAAAAAAGAGTACTAATGATGGAAAGTGAAGAAATACAGCATCCAGACACCAGTAAGGAAAACAAATAAGCATGACCACAGCTTCCAAGAGCTCTTGGGACATGACAACAAGATCAAGTGTAAAAATCTACTGGATTAAAACAAGGAGGCTGGAATAAAAACTAACAGTATAGAAAATCCATTTAAACATTATAGCTGATCCAATGAAGGTCATAGGGTGCATCAACCACACAGCAGGGCAGGCCCCATTCCCAGGAGTAGCTGGTCAACACAAGATTAACTCTGAGGTTTTTTATTGGAGGGGGCTCTTTTGCTTCATTTAGCTTTGTTTTGAGTTTTTTTCTTTTGATTTTTTAATTTTCATTTTTTTTGTAGTTTTTTTTAAAGTTAGAAAGAATATAAAGTTGAGTAGGTATAAAGGTGTGGAGGAGAAGTTGGGGAAGAGTAAAACATGATTAAAATATATTGTATGAAATAAAAATTTTAATTAAAAAATGAAAAAAGTATTCTGGGATTTTCCCCAAATTAAAAAAAATAATAAAAATAAAAATTATAGCTGAAATGTTCCAAATCTAGGGAAACAATGAATATCCAAGCACAAATAAACATGGCCAGGGAACAACCTTCCATGGCACATTACAGTTAATATGCCAAAAGTACAGAACAAAGAATATTAAAAATTGTAACACAAAACATCAATGCTTTACAAAGGTAAAACGTAAGGCTGAAATCAGGCCTCTCCACAGAAACCCTAAATCCCTGGAAAGTATGAAATGATGTATTTCAGGCCTTGAAAGTATGTAACTGCCAACCAAGACTGCCATATCCAATAAAGCTATTTTTAAAAATTGATGAAGGAAATAAAAATATTCCAAGATAAGATCAAGGTAAAATAATTCATGTTAACCAAGCCATCAATGCAAACAACATCTAAAGGAATCCTAAACATAGAGGATTTGGAAAAAAGTCTCAATCATGATAGCACAGGAAAAAAATTCCATACAAGGAACAAACAAGGATGAAGCAAAACAGAATCCACCATGTCTAAATCAATGAGCCAGCAACACCCTAAGATGAACAGGGGAGAAAGGAAGAATAAACAATAATCAATCCAACTAGAAAAACAACCAATAAAATCATAGTCATCATGTTCACTCTACAATTAAAATGTGTGACCCAGCTGACTGAATTATAAATAAGAAAGGAACACATCTCCCGGGAAAGACACGGAGACTGAAAGGAGAACAATGGAAGTCAACGCACCAAGCAGATAAGAGAGAAAATAAACTGGTGTAGCTAGTCATATATACAGTAGACTTCACGCCCAAACAGAAGAAAGAAGGCCTGGAGGTATCAACATAGGAACCCAGCCATCAAGAAGATAAAAGAGTTGTAAACACACATGCATCAAACAATGAAACAATTTCATAAACACTACTGAACATAAAGGGAGAGATAGGTCCAGACTTTAATATTTCTCTTCATCAATACAAGGATCATATAGACTGAAATAAAAAGTAAACCAGAGTTAAAATGAACCACAGATCTAACACACTTAACAGACATGTACAGAATATTCCCTTTTTCAGTGGTATAATGCGCATTCATCTCAGCAGGTGGTGCATGACTTTACTGGGGAGATACATACAAACATCCATTAATTCCAGATAGGAAACCAATGGAAAACCAAAACAGTTACTCTACCTAGTCCAACTTGGAATCACTGAGTTTAGTGGGTTTACAGAAACATAGGTTAGGTGTTACTTTAAGGTGTATGGATGACTCAAAAACATCTGTATCATTGGAAAGTCCTATGCTGGCATGATAATAACCCCCTTGAATCAGTACCAGAGTTCTGTCTTCAGTTAATCTTTCACCTCTCATGTGCCCTCATCTAGAACCTTCCCAAGATCACACGTAGCTGGGAGGCAGGAAGGAATAGTGGCTGTGTTAGCAGATATGAGTCTTACAGCCCTCCCTGCCTCTTCTACTGGAGAATAGAAATAGCTCCATTATAGTTTCCACAGAGCCGGCTGTCCCTGTAATTTTCTGTTTATTTTATTGGTATGATTACCAGGAAAAGGCATCTGTTTCAGGATGGGATAGTACTGTTACATGCCAAGGAAAAATCTATACTATAACAGAATCCTGTGCAACCCTCTCCAAAATCAGTGACGTTTTAGGTGATAATGCAAGTCTTAACAGCAACAAAAAAAATATCAAAATAATTTTCTATCTCATATCATACTAGAATAAAACCAGAAATCAATAGCCAGTGAAGCTACAGAAACAATTACCCTTGAATAACCAGTGGGACATTAATTTTTTTAAACCTGAGATTCAAATGAACAGACAAGCTATGTAAATAAGGATAGTGTTAAGGCAGCTCTTATACATAAACTTATAGTGTGAGTGCTGACAGTAAGAAATCAGAGTGCTCCCAAACAATCTAATGATACACTCTGCTGCAGGCTTCAGGAAAATGTAATGGAATCCAGCTACTATGACAAAAGCTACCACTTGGAAAGGTCACGGACCTTTCCGAAGGTCAAGCCATGGCTTAAGAAGTCTTGGTGATAGTTTAGCTTTTGTATATATATTAGCTAGTTCCTACAATGATTTTCTTGTATGCTATGTGTGCTTCCAAGAACTCCTAACAGTGTATTTATCTAAAATACCTATCAAGAATCCAAGGGCAAATGATCTCCTGAACTAAGGTAACACCTAGGTCAGGTGGATAGCTTTATTTCTTGTGCAATTTTAGCTGAGACCTTCCCTTCTTATACAGCCTTACCAACATTTATAGACTGCTATCTTCTTACCTAATCACTTCTAGACTGAGCACATAAATCCCCTTTTCTTGATATACTAACCGATCATTAGCTCTCAGTTGACCTCCTCCTTTACCACCCCCTTTTTGGGTTGTAAAAGAAAGCCTGATGGTCACTCCCTGAGGAAAACTCTCATCTGCCTTTATGACCCTGTAAGAATTCAAGTCTGGTGACCTTGCTCAGCCAGAGGATTTCTATTGCTTGGTTTTATAACTGAATACCTGAGAGATGAGGGAACTGAGAGGGATAAGGATACTCAGAGGAGGACTCGGGGAGAGAACTTGAGGATGGAAGAACTAGATGGGGAAGAACTGGAGAGGAATGAACTAGATGGGAAGAACTGGAGAGGAATGGACTAGATGGGGAAGAACTGGAGAGGAATGGACTAGATGGGGAAGAACTGGAGAGGAATGGACTAGATGGGAAGAACTGGAGAGGAATGAACTAGATGGGAAGAACTGGAGAGGAATGGACTAGATGGGGAAGAACTGGAGAGGAATGGACTAGATGGGAAGAACTGGAGAGGAATGGACTAGATGGGGAAGAACTGGAGAGGAATGGACTAGATGGTAAGAACTGGAGAGGAATGGACTAGATGGGAAGAACTGGAGAGGAACGAACTAGATGGGAAGAACTGGAGAGGAATGGACTAGATGGGAAGAACTGGAGAGGAATGGACTAGATGGGGAAGAACTAGAGAGGAACGAACTAGATGGGAAGAACTGGAGAGGAATGGACTAGATGGGAAGAACTGGAGAGGAATGGACTAGATGGGTAAGAACTGGAGAGGAATGGACTAGATGGGGAAGAACTGGAGAGGAATGGATTAGATGGTAAGAACTGGAGAGGAATGGACTAGATGGGGAAGAACTGGAGAGGAATGGACTAGATGGGAAGAAGTGGAGAGGAATGGACTAGATGGGGAAGAACTGGAGAGGAATGGACTAGATGGTAAGAACTGGAGAGGAATGGACTAGATGGGAAGAACTGGAGAGGAACGAACTAGATGGGAAGAACTGGAGAGGAATGGACTAGATGGGAAGAACTGGAGAGGAATGGACTAGATGGGGAAGAACTAGAGAGGAACGAACTAGATGGGAAGAACTGGAGAGGAATGGACTAGATGGGAAGAACTGGAGAGGAATGGACTAGATGGGTAAGAACTGGAGAGGAATGGACTAGATGGGGAAGAACTGGAGAGGAATGGATTAGATGGGAAGAACTGGAGAGGAATGGACTAGATGGGGAAGAACTGGAGAGGAATGGACTAGATGGGGAAGAACTGGAGAGGAATGGACTAGATGGGAAGAACTGGAGAGGAATGGACTAGATGGGAAGAACTGGAGAGGAATGGACTAGATGGGGAAGAACTGGAGAGGAATGGACTAGATGGTAAGAACTGGAGAGGAATGGACTAGATGGGGAAGAACTGGAGAGGAATGGACTAGATGGGAAGAACTGGAGAGGAATGGACTAGATGGGAAGAACTGGAGAGGAATGGACTAGATGGGGAAGAACTGGAGAGGAATGGACTAGATGGGGAAGAACTGGAGAGGAATGGACTAGATGGGGAAGAACTGGAGAGGAATGGACTAGATGGTAAGAACTGGAGAGGAATGGACTAGATGGGAAGAACTGGAGAGGAACGGACTAGATGGGAAGAACTGGAGAGGAATGGACTAGATGGGAAGAACTGGAGAGGAATGGACTAGATGGGAAGAACTGGAGAGGGATGGACTAGATGGGAAGAACTGGAGAGGAACGGACTAGATGGGAAGAACTGGAGAGGAATGGACTAGATGGGAAGAACTGGAGAGGAATGGACTAGATGGGAAGAACTGGAGAGGAATGAACTAGATGGGTAAGAACTGGAGAGGAATGGACTAGATGGGAAGAACTGGAGAGGAATGGACTAGATGGGGAAGAACTGGAGAGGAATGGACTAGATGGGGAAGAACTGGAGAGGAATGGACTAGATGGGAAGAACTGGAGAGGAATGAACTAGATGGGAAGAACTGGAGAGGAATGGACTAGATGGGGAAGAACTGGAGAGGAATGGACTAGATGGTAAGAACTGGAGAGGAATGGACTAGATGGGGAAGAACTGGAGAGGAATGGACTAGATGGGAAGAACTGGAGAGGAATGGACTAGATGGGGAAGAACTGGAGAGGAATGGACTAGATGGGGAAGAACTGGAGAGGAATGGACTAGATGGGAAGAACTGGAGAGGAATGAACTAGATGGGAAGAACTGGAGAGGAATGGACTAGATGGGGAAGAACTGGAGAGGAATGGACTAGATGGTAAGAACTGGAGAGGAATGGACTAGATGGGGAAGAACTGGAGAGGAATGGACTAGATGGGAAGAACTGGAGAGGAATGGACTAGATGGGGAAGAACTGGAGAGGAATGGACTAGATGGTAAGAACTGGAGAGGAATGGACTAGATGGGAAGAACTGGAGAGGAACGAACTAGATGGGAAGAACTGGAGAGGAATGGACTAGATGGGAAGAACTGGAGAGGAATGGACTAGATGGGGAAGAACTAGAGAGGAACGAACTAGATGGGAAGAACTGGAGAGGAATGGACTAGATGGGAAGAACTGGAGAGGAATGAACTAGATGGGTAAGAACTGGAGAGGAATGGACTAGATGGGGAAGAACTGGAGAGGAATGGATTAGATGGGAAGAACTGGAGAGGAATGGACTAGATGGGGAAGAACTGGAGAGGAATGAACTAGATGGGGAAGAACTGGAGAGGAATGAACTAGATGGGGAAGAACTGGAGAGGAATGAACTAGATGGGGAAGAACTAGAGAGGAATGAACTAGATGGGGAAGAACTGGAGAGGAACGAACTAGATGGGTAAGAACTGGAGAGGAACGAACTAGATGGGTAAGAACTGGAGAGGAACGAACTAGATGGGAAGAACTGGAGAGGAACGAACTAGATGGAAGAACTGGAGAGGAATGAACTAGATGGGAAGAACTGGAGAGGAATGAACTAGATGGGAGAACTGGAGAGGAATGGACTAGATGGGAAGAACTGGAGAGGAATGAACTAGATGGAAGAACTGGAGAGGAATGAACTAGATGGGGAAGAACTGGAGAGGAATGAACTAGATGGGGAAGAACTGGAGAGGAATGAACTAGATGGGGAAGAACTAGAGAGGAATGAACTAGATGGGGAAGAACTGGAGAGGAATGAACTAGATGGGGAAGAACTGGAGAGGAATGGACTAGATGGGAAGAACTGGAGAGGAATGGACTAGATGGGAAGAACTGGAGAGGAATGGACTAGATGGGAAGAACTGGAGAGGAATGGACTAGATGGGAAGAACTAGACTGAAGGGCTAGAAGAGAGAACTAGAGGAACAAGATGGAAGATGAGGAAGAGCCAGATGGGGAAGAACAAGATGGGAAAATACAACATGAGAGAGGAGGAGATGGGAGAGGAGCTGATAAGGGAAAGAACTAGATGGATGAGAACCTAGATGGGACAGAACTCATATGAGAGAATTAAGATAGAACTTAGAGGGGACAGGCAAGAAAGGAGCTAGGCATGAGAGCAGAATAGAAGCTGTGTGGAGAGAGAACTACTCAGAATAATAAAGTGTATGGACTAAGGAGTTTCGTGTACATAGATTCATCTCTTATCATCAAAGATTAGATTATCAGCTGGTTGTAGATTCTTCCCGGACCCTGGGAGGAGACTATCGAGGGGCTGGACCCTCTTAGTCCTTGTTAACACTCAAAGTCTTATAAAAACAAAACTGAGCTAAGCCCAGAAGCAACAGATGGAAAGAAATAATAAATGAATTAAATGGAACACTAAAATAAAAGAACAATGCAAAGAATCAATGAAATAAGTGTTGGTTCTTGGGAAAAGCTAAAATGTACAAACCCTTAATCAAAAGCCAAAATAATAAAATAAGGGGTTAAAAGGGAGATACTACAACAAATATCAATAAAATACTAAGGACCATTAGGGAATATTTGGGAAATTTACATCTCAAAAAGCTGTATAAAGAAATCAGGGATAAACCAGGAGATGGTGATGCTCACCTTTAATCCCAGCACTTGGGAGGCAGAGGCAGGTAGGTTTCTGAGTTCAAGGCCAGCCTGGTCTATGAAGTGTGTTGCAGGGCAGCCAGGGCTACACAGAGAAATCCTGTCTCAAAAACAATAACAGTAACAAAAATAAATAAATGAATAAATAAATAAGTCATGGATAAATAAATGGTTAAATTTCTAGAAACATATAAATTAATTCAAGATGACAGGAAAAAATTAAATAGACTTCTAATGAACAAGGAGGTTGAAGCAGCAATATAGACTCTCCCAACAAAGAGAAACACAGAAGGGAAGGACTACTGCAAAATTCCACCATATCTTTAAAGAAGAAATAATACCAATGCTCCTCAAATTATTCCATAGAACAGAAATGGGAGGAACATTACCAAAGCCTTCTATAATGCCAGTATTACCCTCATACAAAACTGGCTAAGAACACATAAAAGCTGGGCATGGTGGCCTATGCCTTTAATCTTAGCATTTATGAGGCAGAGGCACACTGATTTCTGTGAGCTTGAGGCCAGCCTGTCTCAAAAAGTAACCAAAAAGCCTAACATAACAAAAAAGCAAAGGGATAAACCAATTTCCCTGATCAAACACAGATACAGAAGTTCTTAATAAAACACTTGCAAATCAAATTCAATAACACATGAAAAATACCATACACAAAAATGAAGTTGGTTTCTAACTACAAAGATACAAGGATGGTTAAACATAATCAATAAACGGGACACAGCATACAGACTCAGGGACAGACATCACATGGTCACTCAAATACATGGAGTAAAGGTGGACAAGCTTCAATATTCCTACATGATCAAACCCCTGAAGAGCCAGGTATAGAGAGAATATGTCAACATAACATATAATAAATTATAGTGAATATTACATTAAATGAGGGAAATGGAATGAATTTCTTGAAAAATAAGGAATGACATACAGGTGAACATACTCCATTCTTATTTAAGACAGTGCTTGAAGTTTTAGCTAGAGTAACAATCAAGAGCAGAAAATAAAAGAGATACAAATAAGAAAGGAAGCAGTCAAATAAGTATTGCTTATAGACAATATAATCAATCGCATGACATAATTAACCTTCATTTTTAACTTGGCCAAATTTAGAGTTATGGGACCGGGAAGATAACATAGAAAGTGCTACACAAGCATGTAGTTTGATCCACAGCACCACATACAACCAAGGTGTGGCAGTGTGTACTGTCAATCCCAAGGCTGGGTACGTAGAGACTAGACAATCCCTTGAGCTTACCTGGCCACCCTGCCTATCCATGTGCTCTAAGTCTCATGAAATTCTGTCTCAAAAACTACGATGGAGAAAGATTAGGAAGATACCAGATATCAATCTCTGGTCTCTACATGTCATGTGTATGAACATACACGTGTGCCCCACCCCCACACGAACACAACAGACACATGCATGCACACACACAAATCACTTATTAGACGTAACTCTGTACACGTCTGTGAGGGTGTTTGGAAGGAGGTTTGGCTGAGGGAAACCCACCCTGTACGTGGACAGCACCATCCTAGGGGCTGGGGGGCTAGACTGCATGAGAAAGAAGGGCCCAGCATCATCTGCTCTCTGCATCCTGGTCCCCAGGACTCCCAGGTTTGTCCTCCTGTTGTAAGGACTCCACCATGCCTTCCCTGGCAGAATGGACTGCCCCTGAGCCTCTGCACAAGAACAAACCCTCACTGTAGTGGCTGCTTTTTCACAGCAACAAGAAACTTTAGACCTAAAGACCACAGAGATCCCACCCCAAAACCCTCATATCGGAGAGCCCCATCTACATGATGCCTGGACACAGATCAACCTATAAAGACCAGTGACTATGTGTCAATAATGAACACACACCCTGAGAAAAGTTAGGAAAAAAATCCTATTTAGAATAGCTTAAAAATAATTCCTAGGAATAAATGTAACCAAGGATGCAAAATCTACAACGAAAAATTTAAGAAACTGCTGTGGGATGTTCTGTATGGCAAATGTGTTGCTGATTAGTCAATAAATAAAACACTGTTTGGCCATTGGCTAGGCAGGAAGTATAGGCGGGACAAGGAGAATAAAGCTGGGAAGTGGAAGGCTGAGTCAGAGAGACACTGCCAGCGCCATGATGACAAACAGCATGTGAAGATGCCGGTAAGCCACGAGCCATGTGGCAAGGTATAGATTAATGGAAATGGATTAATTTAAGCTGTAAGAACAGTTAGCAAGAAGCCTGCCACGGCCATACAGTTTGTAACCAATATAAGTCTCTGTGTTTACTTGGTTGGGTCTGAGCAGCTGTGGGACTGACAGGTGAGAGAGATTTGTCCTGACTGTAGGTCAGGCAGGAAAACTCAAGCTACAAGAAACCAAAGAACGAAACTGAGCTGGAGCAATGGTCCACGCCTGTGACCCCAGCATACAGAAGTAGAGGCTAGTGATCCCAGCACACAGAAGTAGAGGCAGGCAGATATCTGAGTTCAAGACCAGTCTTGTCTACACAGTGAGTTCCAGGCCAGCTAGCGCTACATAGTGAGACCCTGTCTAAAAAAAAGGCCAACCAATCAATAAATTAAAAGATTACATTTTCTAAAAAAGAACTTGAAGAATATACTAAAAGATAGAAAAACTGACAATGTTCACAGATCAGTAATATTATAAAAACAGCAATCTAATCAAAGGCAATCTGCACATTCCCATATTATCCATCAAAATTCTAGGGTATTTTCCACAGAACTAGAAAACAATATAAAATTCATATGTGAACTCCTAAGATCCCAGATAGCAAAGTAGTCCTGGAGGAAATAAAAAGATACCTGGAGGCATCTCAATGCCTGTTTTCAAATGATACTACAGAGCTACCGCATTATAAACTGCATGCTGCTGCCACAAAGACAGACATATGGGTCAATGCAACAAAACAGAGGACCAAGAAATTAACATAATCACCTGATTTTTGACAAAGGTGACAGAAACATACATTGATGAGAACACAAGAGTCTTCAACCAGTGAGGCTAAGAAAGCAGGATCTACACATGCTGAAGAATGAAAGCAGATCCAAACGGCTCCATGTGTACAGAGATCAACTCAAAAGGCTTTAGCTGAACACTAAAACTCTGAAACTGCTGGAGGAAAACATGGGAAAGCACGTCAAGAGAGCCGACTCCCAGCTGATGAGATCATGGATTCTCGAGAGAAACAAACTACCACTGCCACTTCCATCAAGCAGAATAGCTTCTAATTACATTCTAAATACTTATCCCACAGTATTATACCCACAGCTAAGTGTAGACCTCACCTCTCACCAAGAAATATTATTTTTACACTAGTGAGAGACCACTACAGAAGCCCACATTTGGTCAACATGCAGATAACAATTGACAGTGAGGTCCCAATCCCAACTGATGCACTACCACACGGCTCCTACACCTGATGCTCCGGGAATACCTCAGAAGAGGCAGAAAGACCCTAAGAGCCATGGCATTTGCTGTGGGACGCTATCTTCTAAATACGACACTGAACTCAAATACTGTGGTCACCTAAAGAACTGCACGGTGACAATACTGGTTGACATGCCAAAGTGGATGGGAGGAAATCTCTCAAGGCTCCACTTGTAGAGGAAGACAGAGGCAATTAATGGCTGTTCAGAGAGAATCAGTCTTCTCAAGAGTAGAAACTGAAAACGTACGCAGTCCTAAGCAGTCAGTCCTAAACACATGTCCATACAAGAACTCCAAATGGACTCACCAAGCTGTGTTTATGGAAGCATATGTAATAATGATAATTAAAGAAGAGGTCATGAATTTGGGAGGAAGTGGTAGTGGAGGCATGGGAGGAGTTGGAAGGCTAGAGGGAAGAGTAAAAACAATGTAAACAATACTCAGTACAAATTTTCAAAAAAAATTTAAATAAAACACACACACACACACACACACACACACACACACACACACACACACACACACAGAGCACGGGGATGGGGCTGGCAAGTTGACTCAGCAGGTAGAAGTACTTTCTAACAAGCCTTTTGACCCATGTTAGACTCTAGGTAGGACCCACATGGCAGAAGAGAACCCACTCTGTAATGTGTCCTCTGTCTGACCTTCACATGTATCATGGCACATGCACTCTCCCCTCCCCCACCCCACATAAAGATACAGCCACAGGCAAGAACTTTATGAAAAGGACTCACTCCAATAGCTCAGAATAATCCCAAGAACTGACCAATGAACTCTAAGAAATTAAAATGCTTCTGTTCAGTAAAGGAACCCTCACTGGAGTGAAATGACAGCACACAAAATGAGAAAATCCTTGCCAACTACAGCAATGACAGGGGTTAATGTTTACAATTTATAAGGGATTCAAAATAAACAAGAAACCCCCAAATCACTTGATATATGGACAAATGCATTGAACATACAGTTCTCAAAAGAAGAAATAAAAATGGCAATCAGTGTGTAAAAAACTATTCAACACCCTCAGTCATCAGAGAAAGGCAAGCTGAAGCTTCCTTAAGATTTCATCTCACCCCAGTCAGAATGGCCATCACCAAGAGAAAATGGCAGCAACATGGAACCCTTTCACACTGCCAGCGGGAATGAAAACAGTGCACCCACTGTGGAAAGCAGCATGGATGCTCTGAAAAATTAAAACCCACTCTACCACTCCTGTGTAGCAGGCTTTTTCTTCTGGGTCACAACCAGCTCCAAAATCAACACAGATTTATTCTTAGTTATAAATGCTCGGCCTTATCTTATGCTTGTTTCTTGCTAGCTCTTATAACTTAACCTGTTTCTCTGCATCTACGTCTCAACTCAGGGCTTTTTACCTTTCTCTCTGTATGTCTCACTTTCCTGCTGCCTCATGCCTGGCTGACTGGCTGGCGGCTGCCTAGCTTCTGGTCCCAGGCATGTCCCATCTTTCTCCCTCATTCTCTCCTCTTTCTCTCTTGAGCCTAGATTTCTCCTCCAATATATTCTTTTTGTCTGCCAGCCCTGCCTATCCTTTCTATTCCTGGCTACTGACTATTCAGCTCTTTTTCAGACCAATCAGGTGCCTTAGGCAGGCAAGGTGAAATACCAACACATCATTACATAGTTAACAAAGACAGCAGAAACAAATGTAATATACCTTCACATAGTTAAATATTCCACAGCACAAACAAATGCAACACATCTTTGCCCAGTTAAAATGATATTCCACAACACTCCTTTGTGTATACATGAAGGAATCTAAGCAAACCACAGAGATACCTGCACATCCACAATACTGAAGCAGTGGTCATGATAGTAAGATGTGGAACCAGGCTGCATCCCCACAGCAGATAGATGGGTAAAGAAAATGTGGTATATATATTCATAACGCATTGTGCTATTTGTTGTAAAACAGATGGGAGTGGATAGCATCATATAAGTGAAATAAGCCACGTTGAAAAAGGAAAATACTACACTTCCTGTGATATGTGAAATCTAAACTTAAATAATATAAAATTAATGTATAATTAGTAGCATATGGAAGGAAGGGGTCTAAAAATAGGAAGGTGGAAGACGACGGGATAAAGCGGAAGAGAAAAATGAAACACAAATGGATTATTGATTTAATAAAATCCAAAAGCATAAACACTAGAACTTTGTAAGTATGGGACAGTTTTCATAGATCTGCACAATAATTTCAAATAAGCATGCTATTTTACATGATAG
This sequence comes from Peromyscus californicus insignis, assembly GCF_007827085.1. Lineage (NCBI taxonomy): Eukaryota > Metazoa > Chordata > Mammalia > Rodentia > Cricetidae > Peromyscus > Peromyscus californicus. The sequence goes on along the minus strand of NW_026294514.1, from coordinate 8,287,495 downwards.
TCTTTCTAAAACTTTATCTCAAAATAACTATAGGTCCCCGGAATGTTACAAAATAGTACACAGAATGTCCTGCTGTTCAACCCAGTGAACTGTCACAATCACCACCCAGGTTACAGAACTCAACTGATTTCTTTCTAACCTTCATTTATGTGTGTGTGTGTGGGGGGGGGGGGTGCATACAGAGTTGTGTGTGATTTCATCCCACACGAGCATCTGTGTGTCCTGGATAAGCAGCCTGCGGAGCTGGTCCACCAGTATTTACCCCTTTTTATACTTGCTCCTCCAATCCCAGCCATTCCCTGACAGGCTCATCCACTGCCTTCCTGCTTCTTTCCTTTCAAAACTGGTGAAGATCTCAATAGGGCAACCTTTTTCAGGTAATAATTCATATAATTCTTTCTACAACGCTTTACTGAAGTGTGTGTGACATACAGCGAGCCGCATAAACACAGCGCACAAGCTGGTAGCTTCTGACATTTGCATAAGCCCTTGAACCACTACAAAGACTGAGTATTTCTTTTTTCTTTTTCTTTTTTTTTTTTTAAAAAGATTTATTTATTTATTGATACATGTATCCCTGCTGACCAGAAGAGGGCACCAGATCTCATTTCAGGTGGTTGTGAGCCACCATGTGGGTGCTGGGAATTGAACTCCAGACCTTTGGAAGAGCAGCCAGTGCTCTCAACCGCTGAGCCATCTCTCCAGACCCCCCCCCCTTTTTTTTTGACTGAGTATTTCTAGTAGATGTTGTTTGGTAGTTGATTCACTCTTGAGTTCCCTATTCCACTAGCAAAAATAGTTACTGAAAATATATAAATACATCTTTGGAAAATAGGGTATGGTAGTTATTGTTTTTAAATATCAAGCAAAGGTTGATGCTTTGACAAGTTTTCTCTAAAAATATTTCCAAATGTTCAATTTGTGGGACTTATTGGATTAATATATTTCTATTTTAACAGCAATCTTTCTTTAGCTAAGCATTTCAATTCAAATTTTATGATTAAGCATAAATTTTGAATTTTAGAATATCAAAGTTTGATTTGGAAAAGTCAGTTGTTATTAAACCAACTTTCCTATAATCCAAACAAAATTATGTGGCAGCCAGTTTTTATTATTGGTGAGATATTAAATTCCCTGTTACTCTAGTCAAACATGTTTCTAGATTGTTACTGCATTCTAAATTATTATATAAGTCTGAAATTTCCCTAAGATTCAATGTGTGTCTTCACTTACCGATTCTTGTTTAAGAAAATTTGATGATTCTTCACTTAATAAAGGTCTTGAGGCAAGAATGTCTATTTTGCCTTCCAGCCTTCCCTCCATGGTTTTAATAGCATTCAAAAGAGTCTTTAGAGAGATTCTGGAGTCTCCAATCTCCTGAGACACTCTCACAGAAGGCAAGGCAGGTGCAAAGGTCACTCGGCGTGTGGAGTTCGGACTAACAGTGGGCAAGGCAACTGCTGGAGCTTTCTCCTTTCCACTACCGACATAAAGCCGGGACGCTTCGAGGGATTTAGAAGACGTGGCCCTCTCTGGAGATTTCCTTCTTCTTGGAGGCATCTCCAGTCACCAAGTAAGTCTAAGACTTACTGTTCAAGGAGTACCCACTTCAGTAAGAGAAATGGCAGAATGTTCTGGAAGAAGCTGGAAAATGTATTCCTTGTTGTCAAGAATGAAAAGATCACACTGTTGTCTATGACCCAGTGAGGAAGCAGGCTACAGCCCAAGCTTCCTCAGGAGAGTATATCTGATGAGGGCCTCTTTACAACTTTGTGACCTCACCATTCATCAGTAGAGTCTGTTAGTTAGAACTCCATGGGCATTCCACTTGAAGACATTCTAGCACTATGGATATTGGCGGTTTATGTACATAAAAGTCACAGACAGCACTTTCTGTTTATACTCAGAGTCCAAGATTTTTACAATGACCTAATTTGCATATATAGTAGACTTGTAATCACTGAACTGAATTGTTTTCTTTCAGTAAAATGTTCATGGGTTAAGTTCTTTATTAAGTGCTTTCTATATTTTGCTTGCTTAACTTTACTCTTTTCCTGAAATGTTACGTGACCTACATCAGGTATCAGCATCTATAGGCACCACACTGACACGAAAGCCCCTTTACTACCGATACCTCTTTCAGGTGAGCGTCTGTCTGTTGCAGATATGCCTTTCTAGCATTCAGTTCTGAGTTTGCCTACAATTCAAAAAGCAAAGATACTTGTTCTTTCCTCACATTTGCCAAAAAATGTTAAGGTTTGAACTAAAAAAGCTATTAGCTTATGAAACCCATGAACATATTTCATTCACAGCAATGATGCTCCTTATGAGTGGTCATGGAAAACCTTTTCTTCTGAAAGGCAAAGCTTTCTATTCTGCAACAAATTTCAACGAATGCTACATAAACACCAAGCATGTTGATCATTCTAGTTCTGTCTCAGCAGCAGCTTAAGCTGAGTCAAGAGAGAGCATTCACCTTCCCAGGGCTGTCTGGGGAGGTGGGGAGAAAGACATCAAGCCACACCGTAAGCCCTGCAGCACTGTACCAGCTCCTGACGGCAACCTGCTCTCTGCAGCGACATCGTACCTGAGCATGTCTGACCTTTAAATCCTTGTTCAGTCTGTGCAGATGGTCATTCTGCAGCCTGGTCTCACTGAAAGAGTGCAGCTGTTCTTCCAGCTGTTTAACTTTTGTCTGCAAGGAAAACAGAACAAGAATGAGTAAGCCTGATCTCCAAGGGAAGAAGAGGTCATAAATTAAAAAAAAATAAAGAACATTTGAAACTTGAAAAAAAAATCCTCCACTTTTCTAACCTTGCAAACAATTCTGTCTTCACTGGATGCCACAGGCAGGCTACAAATGTGTAAATGTGCCAAGACAACACTTTGATTTCTATGGCCTAAGGAAAATCCAAATGGACATGATCATGAATAAAACAGTGAGATGTCCTGTGGATAAATCTCAATTTTGAGTGAATTGTAGTACCTGGCATTCAAAACCTTTTCTTAATGTGGATAATTAGAAGTGTCAATCTACAGAAAAAAAAAAAAAAAAAGACAGTCTTGTTTTGCTCAAAGAAAACTAGGAAAGTTGAAAAGGTAGAATTCTTACATTGCTGTGGGATGTTCTGTATGGCAAATAAATGTGTTGTTCTGATTGGTTAATAAGTAAAACACTGATTGGCCAGTAGTAGCTAGGCAGGAAGTATAGGCGGGACAAGCAGAGAGGAGAATTGAGAGAACAGGAAGGCAGAGGGGGAGACTGCTGGAGCTGCCAGGACAAGGAAGATGTAAGGTACCAGTAAGCCACGAGCCACATGGCAAAGTATAGATTAATAGAAATGGGCTGAATATAAGAGTAAGAGCTAGACAATGATAGGCCTGAGCTAATGGCCAAGCAGTTTAAATAATGTAAGCGTCTGTATGTTTATTTTATAAGTGGGCTAAGGGACTGCCAGGGCTTGTCGGGACCTGGAGAGAAAACTCTCAAGCTACATTACATGTTGAGTTGTATATGAAAATTAACTCCTAAAGCCAGGCATGGTGGTACACACCTGTTATCTGAGTCCTAGTCCTTAGGAAGCAGAAGCAGAAGCAGAAGGGTTACTATGAGTTCTTAAATAAAGTGACTATTTTATGGGATAAAATCACTTATCCTCCCTCCTGAGGACTTGTGGTATTGTAGCCCCTGAGAACAATGGAATGCCCTGGAACTTACTAGCAGCATACTGTCAGCGAAGGGACTTGGCCTTCTGAGTTTCTCATTTGTAGACATTCTTACTCAGAGTATTTAAAATCGGAGCACAGAAGAGCGGTCAGAAGCAAATGAACCCTGCCCCTCAGGTCTGGCGGTTTGTTGAGCCTTAGAGCCACACTATGGTTAGCTCATCAGTGACTTTGGGAACATCAGGATCTTAGGCCATGCTCACACGCTCACACTGTTTTCATTGGTCTGAATTTATGTTATATATAAAATCAGTGTTTATTATATATTATATACTCCAGTATATATATAACTACCTATAACTCTAATATATTAATACTGTATAAATTATGAGACAGTCAAAACATTAAAAGAGCCCTCTTTTAACCTGTTTACATTGTAACAAATATTCATTCATTACATTTCCCAGGTATCTTTAGTATATATAATAACACTGAAATGAAGTAGGACACATCTATAGTGGTAGTTCACTCAGAACTTGAAAAGAGCTGTAGAGTTAGAAATACCCTTTTTTAATTACCATTTGGGTTGTGGCACTGAGGACAGAAGCTAGGATCATTCCATAAGCATAACTCATGTCAACTGCCTTTCAGTTTGCCTTTCAGCTCGGGGCCTCCTTTTTTCTGCTAACTTGAATGTGAGGGAAAGATGAATATTGACATGCTTGGCAAGCCTACAGTGAGATTACTCAGCAGATCAGCTGTCCAGTCCTAAGCCCAAACGGACTTATTGCACACTGTTAACCCAGCTGTCCTCACCTATGACTACACAAGTCATCTGGGGAGCATATTTCATTATTGTTGAGAGGATCTTAAAGCTCCAGCTGGCCTCACCATTCTCCTGCTTCTTCCCCTTGAGGGCTTGGATTATAGGTGTACTCCATCATGCCTGGTTTCAACTGGGGAGATTTACAAAGTATTGAGTCTAAGACTTAAATTCTGATTTAATTGCTTGTGTTGGGATTACAATCATAGTAGGGAATTTTTATCTTATGTATTATGAAAAAATGTAAGCATGCAGAAAACTTGAAAGATCTTTCTGTGACTGTAATCCCAACACAAGCAATTAAATCAGAATTTAAGTCCACCATCCTAAATTCTACCTATTTTTTTATTTATCACATATCATTTTCTCTAAGTGTCCTCCAATCTACTTTTTCTAATTGGATGTACTTCAAAAAGAATAGTAAATATACATTTCCTATTGCTGGGATTTAAAAAAATCCCATCTGGTTCTAATGTGCAACTAAGATTTAGGACTCCCAAACTAGTGGTTAGTGTTTCCACTGGGGTTGGTCTAAGTGGGGCTCAGCAATATCAGAGGCAAGCTTCCTGCTGTGTGGGCACCATGGGGACAAAACTGTTATTCTTCACAGTCACTCACAATCTTGCCACACCACTCAGTACAACAGAACCAATCTGTGGCCTCGCAAGGCCAGTTTTCAAAGAGTGTGTTACAAATAGTCACCAAACTCACAACACCTAGGCTCTCTATATTCTCACAGAACAGCCATGCATAAACGGCTGTACTAAGGCTTCAGACAGTCACAGAATGGACTGTGGCTTCACCATTATACTACTGATCTATGAACAGAAGTCACTTGAACGATAATGAAGAAATAAACTTAGGGAGGTTCAGAGGCTACAGAGTTAGTAAATGACAGAGCTAGATTTTTCTGAAGTTCAACAATCCTTAATCCAACAATCACTATTTTAAACATCAGACAAAAATCTAAAGATAAATCTCATACCTGGAGTTTCCCCTTTTCATAGGCCAGTTTATTTTTACTCTCAGTAATTTTTTCCAAGGCCTTTTCCACTTTCTGCTGAGCAAACTGATAAAGCAAACACACACATCATTATCTTTCACAGGCAAAATGACGCCCCTTCCCTTTTAAAACAGGCATTAATACCCTTGCTGTTTGTAGAGAATACCACACTACTTGCAACTTACTCTCCTCTAAGACCTTCCCTAGACAATATATCATTTTGCTGACAGGCAGCATGTACAGAGCCAGCTACTGAAGACACAGGCCTTAAGAGTCCAGAGTGTCTTGTTATTTGTACTGCATTCTTGTTTGTTTGTTGTTGATTTGCTAGTTAAACCGTCGTGGATATGTTCCAACCCAGATCAGGTGAGCTGTAATAGTGATTTTAAGTTGTTTGAAGAAGACCATTCAGTGTTTTAGGAACAATGACCACACCTCTGGCTGAAGAAGAACCTATAGTTATCACAGCTTTAAAAATGCCTCTCAGAAGTTGAAGGTAAGTACCTATTGCTGAAGACACCACATACTTTGGACACACACTGGAAAGATTCAAGCTGGATCTAAACAAGAAAGCCCCCTTCCTGTGGCTTAGCTTCATGAGAGCACCAGAAAGTACTATGTAAGCTGCCAAGAAAGGGGAGCAATAAACAGTCATATCCATGTGTGTGTGATGTCCGTGAATATAAAAACAAAAAGCATGGAAAGATATCCCTAAAAGTAAAATAGGGGCACACGTATCTTAGTGGTAACCAACAGCAGTCTGCTGGATTCATAGCCCACTAATGGGATGAAAATCATGCCTGGTACTAGAAACCTAGTCAGCCAACAGACCTACTGAGGTCATGGGTCTTAGAAGCATCACCACCACTTTCCTAGACCAGCATGATTCCTAACTACATTCTAAAACTTATAACCACAAGTAAGTGCAGGTCTCAGCCCTCTTCAAAGAAGCTTCCCTTTACAGCCAACAGAGACTGTTACAGAAAACTACAATCGGCTGTACGTAGAGTTCAATGGATTTAGGGGATTCCAGACACAAAGGATACATCTACAACACAACTCCTACACCTTAAGGCTCAGAGAACACCACAAAAGAGGGCAGAAAGGTTGTAAGAGGCAGAGAACATGGTATCTGTTTTAAGATTATGTTTCCCAGAAATGACAGGGAAGCTATACTCATAATACCTCAACAATATGGTTGTCTAAATAAGACCTGAACAATGACAGTATCGATAGAGACGTTAACGCAGAAAGGGGAGCTCTCATGGGGCCTCACACCTAAACAAGACTGCTGAGAAAGGGGGAACTGCAGGAAGGAGCCCGCTAACTGGTCATCCAGTGCATGGTGGTCAGCCCTAAATCAAATACACACAGACACACTACAAAGACACAGTGGGCTATGTTTACATATTTATGGATATACATATATATATAATGAAACAATAATGATCAAATAAAAAGAAGCCACTGATCAATTTGAGAGGGTGTGAGGGTGGGATGGGGGGGTTTGAGGGAGGGCACATGGAAGGAGTTGGGGGGAAGAAGGGAAGGGAGAGGATGATGTAATTATATTTTAATTTTTAAAAAGTTAATAAAATGTTAGATACTTATTTAAATTCCTGTTTACAGGTTATCAGATAGTCCCTGCACTTTAAATAATGGAAGAACATAAATTAACATCACTCAAATGAAGACTCCGACTTGTGGAGAACACAAACAAGATTAGTGTTTGCTTAGATAACCTTGGCATTATCATAAAGACTATTACCAACAGAGATCAAGACAAAAACTGGAGAATTACTTGACAAACGCCATACAAAGAAAAAGGACAGTATCTGTTAGAATATATAGATTTACAAAAGTTTTTAGAATAGTAGAGTTTTTAGTCTGTTAGAATATATAGTTTTAGAATATTCAAGTTTTCAGACTGTTAGAATATATAGCTTTTGGCACATGGAAACAACAGTACTTTAGAAAATCAGGAAAGAATCATAAAAAGATTACCTTAAGAAAGCTAAGTCAGCAAGGGTGAACAGTAGCACAGCTCAGATCTGAAATGTACCCCACAAAGGCTGTGTTTAGGGCATGGTTACTAGCCATGGGTACCACTGGGAGGCAGCAGAGCCTTTAAGAGGTGAGGAGGCCTGGTGGGAGGATGTTAGTACACTGGAGTGTGCCCTTTGAACAAGGTCCTGGGGCCTCTCTGTCTCTTCAGAGGAGAGCAGCCCCTCTGCCACACACGCCCCACAAAGACGGTCTTCCTTATAAAGGCCCAAAAGCAGCAGTCCAAGTAACCATGGATGGAAACAGCTAAATTACAAATCCAGATACTTTCTTATGTTGACAGTGACAGGAAGCTGAGAAAAATAGCCAGAATTTTTTTGTAAGGTATTTTCTTGCAGTTTTGGAAACTAAACCTAGATCCTTCTTGCGCTAGAAAGTTAACAATAGCTGTTAGAAGAGTAAACAAAATCCGTGAGATATCTCTTGTCGTTACTTTATAAGTATACATTCACTTAAAACAGGGTACAGATTGAAAATAAAACCCCAGATTGAATTAATTTTGACACAAAGTTATCCACAGGCTGGATAGCATCCTTGAAGTTCCTCTGCAGCAGATGGGAACAAATGTAGAGACCCACAGCCACACATTATGCAGACAGTAGGAGACCTCTGAAGGAACACTCAGCCCAAAATGGGATGTCTTCATCAAATCCCTCCCCTCAGAGGTCAGGGTACCCTGCAGAAGAGGAGATGGAGAGAGTGGAAGAGCCAGAGGGGATGGAGGACACCAGGAAAACAGGGCCCCCTAAATCAGCATGAGCAAAGCTCACATGAACTCACAGAGACTGAAGCAGTAAGCACAGGGTCTGCCCGGGTCTGCACCAGGTCCTCTGCGTATATATTATTAATTCCACTTCAATGTTCTTATGGGGTTCCAGATGGGAAGGGAGGTGGGGAGGAACTGGAAGGAGGAGAGGGAGGGGAAACCCTAATCAGGATATATTTTGTGAGAAAATCTATTTTCAACAAAAGGTAAAAAATTAAATAGTGTATTTAAGCAATTGTTTAATTTTACTTCATCAAAGTCCTAATGCATAGGTAATTTTATTTATATTAGGTGCTTCTATTTAGAAAGCTATGGTTAAACCCCAGGGAAGTGGGAAGATAGTCATTCAACCTGGGCTCAGGAAGGATGACTTCCTCCCTGTGACCCTTTTCTTACTGTGACTCCTGTGTAAGTGCCCGGAGTGATCAACTCAATTCTATATTGCTAAAAACTGAGATGGAAGAAATCAACCTCTGTGCTAGTTGGGTGTTTTTGTCAACATGATACAAGATGACCCTGTCTATGAAGAGAAAACCTCACTTGAGAAAATGCTTCTATGTGACTGGACTCTAGGCAAGTCTATAGCACATTTTCTTGATTAATGATTGATGTGCGAGGGCTCAGTCCACTGAGGGCAGAGCCACCCCTGAGCATGTGGTCCTGGGTTGTATAAGAAAGCAAAAGGGGCAAGCCAGGAAGCAGCGTTCCTCCTTGGCCTCTGCTTCAGTCTCGACCGCCAGGCTCCTGCCTTGAGCTCCTGCCCTGACTTCCTTTCATGATGGAAGTGTAAACTGTTAGGATGAAATAAACCCTTTCCTCCTCAAGGTGCTTTTGTCATCATGTTTTATCACCCTTTATTATATGTTTATATTTATTATTATTATTATAGTTAAATGTTTTATCACTATTTGTCACAGCAATAGAAAAGTCAACTAGGGCAACCTAAAACAAGGGAAGGTGGGGGAAAATATTAGTAATGTTATTCATGCACAAGGCATGCTAAGCTTTGCGATAGGCACTTGACACTCAATCCTACAACCCTGGGGCCTGGCAAGATCGACATGACTTCTCTCATGCATTAATCATGGGAGTAAAAGTAGATTGCAACTGTTCTCACGAGGTTAGAAAGTGAAGACAAATGCATGAACAGGTCAATTTCTAGTCAGTGTGGTAAGAAGTTGTTATACAAAGCATGCCAGGTGAGTCCCACAGAAAAGGAAAATCCTCTCAATGCTGCAGGCCAGGTCAGGTCACATAGCAAATAGAACCAGGGTCTAAAACCAAGTTTGTCTAGTTTCGAGTCTGTGATGTTATAGATGCAATATACTCCAAATGTTATCTCTAAAGACTGGTGAGGGATTATACTACAAGTTTCCCATTATTAAGAATCTTAAGTTTTAAGCCCCAAAGAACAAAAATGCATTGCTAGCATTGACTAGCAATAGTTTTAATGATACTGCAAAATCGATAAAACAAATCCTGAGACTCATATGTCCACTGAAACACTTCCCTGATGGTTTGATGGAAAGTTTCTAGGTAGGGACAAACTCAGGCCAGAACCGAGATGAAAGCCAGCACCACGAGACCCTAAACAGCAAGAGTCTGAAGAACAGGAAAGAATCAACACTGACTAAAAACTGACAGATCTACACTAGTCGGAGGAGGCCGCAGGCCTGGAAGTGGTGTGGGTTCAGGAAATCAGGCAGCAGACACAGTCTTCCGGACAACTGGACAGACCAAGCAGAGGTCTGGACAACACGCAGAGCGTGACCAGATATTTAATCTTGGAGTAAGAGAAGGCTGGTCTGAGATCACACAAGGAGTCCCAGCTAATGGGTTTCCTTTCCCCAACAGGCACTACAGACTTCCCGCTGGCCACAACAGCCCAGAAACTAAGACTTTAAAAATGCTAAAACTACCTGCTACATGCTTTACACGTATTAACTTAATCCCCCAACACCTTTTATAGCAATTGTATTATTATCCTCATTTTGATAGGTTAAGAAGCCAAGGATCCGAGTGACTAAATATCCTCTCAGGCAGAAGCAAAATTGCTAGCAAGGCAGTCTGGCTCAAAAGCCATGAAAACATGAAAAGATTTAGATTTAGTCCATGTAACTCTTCAGAGCTGAAGTAATAAGCAAGTTGTGACAGGGTTTGGAAAAAAAATAACCTTAGACTGAAAAGGACATTGGGTATTCTGTGAAATCCAAGAACTTCTTCACATGCTCTAAAGCAGCACTCATCATTCTTAGATAGTCAAGTACACAGGAAAAGCACTAGCTTCCTAGAAGAGCCTCTAAGTCCTCTTCACTTGGAGATGCTGTAAGAACTAACATCATTCATTTGTAATGTACGGACCTTATCAAACGGCTTTTAGACATCACACGTATCACTGACTGCTCAATGGAGGGAAAGAACAGGTTAAAAAAAAATACAGTTTCTTCCTCATAATTTACAGAAAAGGATGTATTTTAATATACCAGGTACACTTGGGTTTGTCAGTGTTACAGATCACTTGTGACAATCTTTTATAGCTGTCTTCATTTCCTCCTATAGACTGACCTTTTTATACCCACCCCATGGTAGTCACAAGTGGCTCTGTGGTGTTCAAGGGAAGCCAATTTCTCTCTCAGATGCTTATTTTCTTCCGTTAGAGTCTGTAGGGTTTGGTTCAAAACATTTATGTCTGCCTTTGAAAACAAAAGGAGAAAAATTATTTTAAATAAAGAAATCTTATTTTAAAATAACAGTTGAACTGGAAATTGGAAAGTAACCTATGTGCATGTTTCCCTTCTCAAAGAGTGGGATTTTGATGAGTCTGATAGCTCTAGGGTATTTAAAACAAGTTATTTAGGCCGGGCGGTGGTGGCGCACGCCTTTAATCCCAGCACTTGGGAGGCAGAGCCAGGCTGATCTCTGTGAGTTCGAGGCCAGCCTGGTCTACAGAGTGAGATCCAGGAAAGGCGCAAAGCTACACAGAGAAACCCTGTCTCGAAAAAACAAAAAAAAAAAACAAAAACAAAAAAAAACACAAGTTATTTATATTTTATTTCAACTTTTTGTTTTTAGTGAAAAAATTTCTTATGCATTATATTCTGATCATGCTTTCCCCCTCCCCAACTTCTCCCAAATCCTCCCCACCTCCCCACCCACCCAAAAAAAGACAAAACCCAGAAAATACACACACAACTGCACCACAAAAACACAAGCAAGAGTAGACAAGCAGAAGACCAATAAGACAATAAATGCTCCAACAAAGTATAATGAGACAAAAGTCGACAAAAATACCATTGAGTTCTTTTTGTGCTGGCCATCTACTCCTGGGCGTGGGTCCCTATCCTGAAGTGTGGTTAATACACCCAGGGAGACACGTTTGGAAAAAAACTAGTTTTTCCTTTGCTAGAAGCTAACAATTGCAGATAGATTCTTGGTAAAGGGTGTGAGCCCATGTCCACTTGCCCCCTCAGTGCTGGGACCCTGTCCGGCTCGAATCTGTGCAGGCCTGGGCATGCTGCCAGTCTCTGTGAGACCCTATCCTCTGGCTCTTACACTCTACCTGTTACTCCTCTCGTTGTTATTGGGAGAACTAAGTAATTCATCTTTACTAGAAGTTATGCCCTTTCTAGTATTTGGTATTTGTTTATCAATTTAAGTTTGTGTGTATAGATGCAAAAATCTTCCACAAAATATTGTCAAGTTAACCTAGGAATATACAGAATGGAAATAAGATGTACGTGAAGTTTATCCTGGTAGGATGTGCTATTTACTACCAGTACAATTGACCACGTCAACAGACTATATCAGATAAACCTTATGACCATGTTAATAAACATTTTTAAAACTCAACTATGACTCAATCTATGACTTCAAAAACCTCACATAAAAATTATGAGAAACAACCACCTCTACTTGATACAATTGTGCCTACAAAGTTCCCGCAGGTGGCGAACTTTCCAGTATGAGGCATGATGTCCCTCCCTCTGTTACACAGGCCTTCAACCCAGTCAGAGAGCCGTGGTTACCAGCATGTGCACGGCTCTGTTGTGCCCTTCAAGCTATTGTGACATCTAGCTATGGCTGCAGTTCATGGTGTTGCAGCCGGGCAGAGCTATTGGCTGCTTTCCTCCCTTGGAAGTCTGCCTGGCACCTTCTGGTGTCGGGAGAGCTACTGTAACTAAGGAACGCTGAAGAGGGGGATAGTCTTCCATAGGGAAGAGCCCCCCACCCCAACTGGTTCTCCAACAGCAAGTGGTCAGCTCTGAAATTATATACATACAAGTAACAGTATATGGACTGATAATGTTGTGTTCATATATTTATATAAGTCATTGTTACATATACATGTAACAATAATTTAAAAGGCCATGCATTTGAGAGAGAGAGCAAGGAGGGGTTTATGGGGGAGGCTGAAGATGAGAAAGGGAGGGGAGAAATTATGTCACTATATTTTAATTTCAAAAATAAAAAATAGGGCTGGAGAGATGGCTCAGAGGTTAAAAGCACTGGCTGCTCTTCCAAAGGTTCCAGGTTCAATTCCCAGCAACCACATGGTGGCTCACAACCATCTGCAATGAGATCTGGTGCCCTCTTCTGGCCTGCAGGCATACATGCAGACAGAACATTGTATACATAATAAATAAGTCTTTAAAAAAACAAAAATAAAGAATATTAATTCAAATATCCTAAAGCTAATAGGAATCCTATTTAATTATAAGAATAGATGGCCAAGAGTTTCAAAGTTGCAAAAAGAAAACACATAACCAATGAAACCTAACCGGAAGTCTACAATGGATCTAAATATCTATGGCCAACCAATTTTTAACAAAAGTACCAACACAAGCCAAAGGAAAAAGAAGAGTTTATCAAAAGATGTGACCAGAGAAGTGACATCAGTGATGTGGAAGAAGCAAGGACCTTCAAAAAGTCTTTCTCATAGAAGCAAAAACAGCCCCAGTGAACTTCAGAACTCCGGAGTTAACAAAGGCAAGGTATGCAATGCTTATTAAAGGAAATGGCTGAAACTAGAACGGAGAGATCTGGATTGTTTTATTTGCTCTATTCTTATCTTCCTTTCTCCAGCACAGAAGGAGCTTTGAGAGGCATTAGACTGCCAGCTCCGTGAGAATTAAGTCCGGCAGTCACCTAAGGTAAAAGACATGATTGTTACTCTTTCAAAATGTCATTTCCAAAGCACTATTGTGATATGATCGTGCCCTAGTTTGGGTTATTATTGCTATGATGAAATACCAAAGTGCTACTTGGGGAGGAAAGTATTTATTTTGCTTACACTTCTACATCGCTGTTTATTATCAAAGAAAGTCAGGACAGAAACTTAAACAGGGCAGGAACCTGGATGCAGGAGCTGATGCAGAGGAGTGCTGCTTACTGGCTTCCTCCCCATGGCTTGCTCAACCTGATTTCTTACAGAACCCAGGACCAACAATCCAAGGGTTTCCCAACCTACGATGGGCTGGACACTCTGCCATCAACCACTAATTAAGAGAATACTCTACTGGCTTGCTTGCTTACAGCCTGATCTTACTGGAGGCCTTTTCTCCACTGAGGTCCCCTCCTCTCAGATGGCACCAGTTGTGTCAAGCTGACACAAACCAGCCAGGACAATCTGTCTGGTGCTTCTCTGGATAACTTCGTAAACTGGACTACCTTAATTTGGCTGACTTGGAATTTACTCAGTACAAAAAGCTTTCCTCTAGACACACGCACAGGAACGGTTAGAGGTAACTGGCTAAGTTTGCAGTTGCCTGAGACAATTGTCAAATAGGAAAAAAATAGGCTAACCACAAAATCCAGAAGATAAAGACAGGGAATGAAATAACCATCAGAAGCTTTGGAGAACACCGACAACTTCCTGAAGCTCTAGAAAGTCAGGTATATGCATAGGGTCTTGCACATGGGCAGAGTTGTATGCATGGTCTGATGTGAGAAGGCTTCCAAAGCCCACCTATGACAGACTCTGAGGCTCTGTACACTCTGAAAGTTAGAAATGTCAACACTCTGTAAGATTCGAAGGCATGCCTCAAAATGTAGTTCTTCATCAAATCATCAAAACGTTGAAAGCAAAATTCAGAAAGTCCTGAAAGTAACCATAAAAGGGCTCACCATGTACCAGGTATAACCAGCAGGATGACAGCTGACTGAACATCACAATTTCAAGGCAGAAGGAAGAGGTGTAATGTACTAAAAATTCCAAGAGAAAAAGCCTCAGCTAAGAATTCTAAATCCAGCAAAAGCAGTCCTCAACAATAATAAAAATATCAAAGTATTCCCAGATAAACAAAAATTGTAATAATTCACACAAAGAACTTAACTGGTTTAAACGTAACCCTGAGGTGATGGCACATTCAAATCTCATTGAAATATGTAAAATAATTTACCAAGGTCCCCACCTCTGGTGTGTGTGTGCAGATTTGGGGCTAGAAACCATACTCTACATGGAAAAGTAAAGGGAGTTCTTCAGGCTGAAACAAATGGGCAGTGGATGGCTGCTGGAATTCACATAAGAAATAAAGGGTAAAGTGTACCACATGCACGTTTGGTGCCCACAGCAGTCAGAAGAACTGGAGTTATGGGTGGTTCTGAGCTGAACCTGGGTCCTTTGCAAGGGGAAAGCAAGATCTTAATGACTGAGCCATATTCTCAAGCCCCATATGGCTTTTTTATTTGTTTGTTTGTTTGTTTGTTTTTTCGAGACAGGGTTTCTCTGTGTAGCTTTGCGTTTGCGCCTTTCCTGGATCTCTCTCTGTAGACCAGGCTGGCCTCGAACTCACAAAGATCCGCCTGCCTCTGCCTCCCAAGTGCTGGGATTAAAGGTGTGTGCCAACACTGTCCGGCACCATATGGCTTTTTAAATTTGTAACTTTATCTTACCTACAAGCCAAAAAGTATAATAAAGAAAGCAATAATGGTGTTAAATCGATGCAATAGAAATCTTCACAAAACAAGAAGGCAATAATTAAGTAGTAACAAAACACAAAAGCAAAAAGTAAACTGCTGATATAAACTAGTTCTTAACAATAATTATGTAGACTGTAAGTGGACTAAATCATGTTGAAACAGCAGAAGGACTGGGATGAAGAGAAGGCTCGGCAGTTAAGAGCACCAGCTGCTCTTCCAGAGAACCTGAGTTAGATTCCCTGCACCCGCATGCTGGCTCACAAGCACCCGTGACTCCAGTTCCAAAGGATCTGAGCCTCTTCTGGCCTCTCAGCACTGCCTGCATGTGGCACACTTACACACATGCGGAGAAAATACCAACACATGAAATGAGTACAAGTCTTTTTCAAAAAGCAGAGATAGGCAGAACGGAAAGTTGTAATGATCTAACAATTTTTGAAAGACAGACTTTAGATTCACATGAAAAGGCAAGGGGACGGGAAATGTCTGCCATATAAACAACAATCTGAAAAGAGCTTGGGTGGCTACATCAATATTAGACAAAAATTAAGATAAAAATTGGTGAGATAAAGGAGGATACTACCTATGGAAAATAGTATTAGCCAGCAAAATGTAATATTCATATAGCTATATGTTCAGGTAACAAGAGAACCCCAAAACATATAGGAAGCCAAAGAAGAACAGAACTGTATAGAGAAGTAAGTAAACAATAGACAGAGATTTCAAATCTCCCACATGTAATATTAAATAGGACAAGACAAAAGATTCATGGGCAAATAGAAGACTTAAGCAACACTATTAACTAATAAGCCCTAAGAGAACAATTCCCCAACAACGAAGACTATAGACCTTTCTCAAGTACACATGCAATAATCTCCAAGAAATATCATATGTTAGGTCATAAAGCAACTATCAATAAATTAGAAAGGGCTAAAATCTTGTAAAGTATGTTCTCATCCAAAATATAATGACATTAAAATTAATAAAGCAAAACCATTTGGGAAAGTTCATATATGTTAGGAAATCAACACATTTCTAAACAACCAATGGTTCAAAAAACCGGAAATCACAGGGGAACTTAGGGAATCCTGTGAGATGAACAAAATCAAAAGAACATCAAAACTGAACTTATATATGCAGTGAAGCCAGTTTAGAGAAGGAAATTCATTCCTGTAAACATCTCTATTTTAAAAAGGAATATCTCTTGGATGTGAACCTAGCTTTTAACAGCTGAGCCATCACTCCAGCCCAAAAGGAATATTTCTTAAATCAATAACCCAAGCTTATCTTCAACTAGAAATCAAAGAACAAGTTAAACAAAAAGCAAACAGAAGACAATAATAAAAGAGCAGAAATTAAATAAAGTACAGGAAAATCACAGAAAACAAAAAGCAGGCAGCTGGACTAACAAGGAAAACCAGAGAAGATACAAACTGCGAAACAGTAGTGAAAGAGAGACCGTACTTCTGATCTGATAGAAATACATGTATATGACTAGTCAGAACAATTGTACGCCGACAAGTTTGACGCCCTAGATTGAATGGACACACTCCTAGAAAGAACCAATGTATTGAAACTGATTCAAAAGAAAGGCAAAAACAAACAAACAAACAAACAAACAAACAAAACAAAAAAAAACAAAAAACAAAATAAACAAACAACCAAAAAAATTAAAAAAAAAAAAAAGAAAGGCAAAATTTAAAACCACCAAAAGGCTGAGAAAAGAGAAAGGAGTCAGAAATTCGGAAGAGATCTTCAATGGGAGGTTGAATCAGTAATAAAGTGAAACAGAAAAACAACAAAAAACTTCCCACAATGCCAAATCTATGACAAGGTAGCTTCACTAGTAAATACTACAAGAATACTTAATGAAGAACGGATATGAGACTCTCAAAAAATCTTAGCCAAAAATATGAAAAGAAACATTTACAAATCATTTTAACAGGTTAATATTATCTTGACACCAAAACCAAAGTTAACACAAGAAAAATAAAATCAAAGAACAATTATCTTGTATGAATACAAATTTTAAAAACTCAACAAACCAGGCCAACATCATTCAAAAGGTGCATATAACATGACCAGGTAAAATTTATTTAAGGAATGTAAGCCAAGTATTTTTTGTTTTGTTTTGTTTTTCGAGACAGGGTTTCTCTGTGTGGCTTTGCACCTTTCCTGGAACTCACTCTGTAGCCCAGGCTGGCCTCAAACTCACAGAGATCCACCTGGCTCTGCCTCCCGAGTGCTGGGATTAAAGGCGTGTGCCACCATTGCCCGGCATAAGCCAAGTTTAAAAAAAAAGCATGTGAAATCAATGAACATAATATATAATAGTAAAACAAAGGACACAATCCCTATGGTCATTTCAATACCTCCAGATAAAACATTTGACAAAATTCAGAACAGTCTAACAAAGATTTCCATAAAACTAGGCATAGAAAGGAATCTCCTCACTTTCATGAGGGAAACTTACCAGAATCCCACAGCTTACAAAACAATACAACAAACTAATAGAAAAAGGATGCCTATCCTCACCATTTCTAGTCAACACTACAGCACAAATTCTAGTCACCTTATACAAGACAAAGAAAGAAAAGACAGAAAGAGATCACAAAATCACACATGTGGATATACACAAATTGTGTTAAAATTGCAATGCTCCCCAAACTAATGTACGGAATTAGTGCATAGCCTATCAAAATTGCAGTTGTCCTGTGTTACAAAACTGGAAAAGCTGATCCTAAAAGTTCACATGGCAACACACAGACTCAAAACAACCAGAACCATCTAAATAAAAATTAGGCTCATTCATCCCAATGTCCAAACAAAGCCATCATAAGGATAGGTAAGTCTATCAATGCAAGTCATAATGTTAACTGACACAAGCTAGACACAAATTACTTGTTTTCACTCATTCATAAAAACTAGAGTCAGTCTCCGAGAAGAACTGATTGGAATAGTGATCATTAAAGATTAAAGGACAATGGGAAGCATGAATGGAAAGAAGTTAAATTAAGAGTTACCAAAACACAGGTGTGTGGGGTGGAAGGGATTGATCCTGGTTTCGACAACACAGTAGGGTAACCATTGGCTAATATGATCTGTGATATTCTTCAAACTGTCTAGATTATGAAATATACAACCTACAAAAAAAATCACTAACGTGAGAATGTGGAAGTGCTCATGATCCTTATTTATTATACACTGCATGCACATATCAATTTACCCATAAGCTACTCCACAAAGGTGTACAAATATAAAATGTATCAACTACAGAAGAAACATAAGGATAACTCAAAGATAAAGTGGCATGTATGCACACGTATTTATGAAATAAAAGCCAGGCTTGCTTTTATGTTTAACAGTAAACAGTGTCAGCAATCAGTCCTTTGTTTTTCTAGACCCATTAGCTAATTCAGCCTCAGGGGACTTCTGAATAAAATACTCAGTGAAGTCTAGGGCCAGAGGCAGTGGTGGCTTACAAAGGCAAACCCCATGTGCTCAACAAGCACCACTCCCTCACAACGCACTGGAAGGCCTTAAGCGACATTAGCTTTGTGCCCTCCCCATCTTGATAATCAGGATAATCACCCTACTCATTAAATACACTGAGACAGTAGGCAGCAATCAGAAGGATCCAGATAAAATGAAACATCAAAAATAAAACCCAAAATACCTTGCTTTTAGCTAATTCCTTTTCCAAATTGCATTTTCCTTTGGCTACTTCTTTTTCTGTTTTCTTGACCTGCCCAGGTGGGAAAAGGAAATGGATCAATGTTTAGAACACGCAGGTTCTACAAGAGCAGCTGACAACATCCAACATGTCAATGAATCCCTACATGGCAGAGGTAGCAGCACATCCTCTCAGAGAAGGTCGCGGTCAACAGGGTTGCGGTCAATGGGTGTCTTACAAGTGACACACCTGCATGTCAGCTCCGGCTGCTCTCCTCCCAACCAGAAGACAGGCTGTGCCCTTAACTTTCCCGCTCCTGCTTTCCTTTAGAGAAATGAGTTTTTAATCCGACCCTGTAACTAACAGGAGGATGGGGGAATTATCAGTCGACACTACTGCTGTAGGAAGAGCATGCTGCACTATTTGGCAAAGACTACTTTACATGCTGAAGAATACACATTTCTTTAGTGGGCAACTCAAAGTCTTGAAACAGCTTTACTTCTGTTCTCATCTTTTGCCCTAGAGTACAACTTTGAAACAGCATTCTATACCTCCACCAGGAGGGAAATCTGTGCCTACCCACCTCCTGCTGCAATCTTTCATTCTTCTCTAGCAGAGACTTCCTCTCTTGCATTGAGGCTTCCAGGTCAGCCCGCAGTCTGGCAATAGTTGACTCCAGAAGTTCTTTTTGCACCCTTGTCCTCTCTTCGGCTTCCTGTGCTTTCTGGACACACTGGCTGTGCTCCAGGATTAAGTGGTCTCTGGAAGAAGAGGATGAGGGTCATCAAGTCCCCCGACCAGTTACCATAACATTCTACAAACTAGTTCCCGGGCAGATTCCTCATCCCTGTGGTTGGCTCACAAACGTCAACTCAGATAGTTTCACGAAGGGCAGAAACACACACAAGAGAACAAAAGAGGCCCCCGGCGCTGGCTTACAGGTGGATCTGGAGTTGGGTTTTATCGTTCTGAACAGTTTGGAGCTCGCCGGTGATGCTGGCGTGGGCGGCATCTAACAGGAGATTTTGCTCTTGAAATGTCTCTGTTATCATTTTCTGCTCCACCTGAGAGAGTAACAAAAGCTGAGCTGCCATTTGAGGGGTAATAGTCATCGTCACTGTTCAAAGACACGATGCTCACTTCAAAACTTGTTTCACTTTCACAAATAAAGCCAATAGTTTGAGGACCCAGCCTTCTCTTTGGTTACAGTTCTGTCATTTTATAGCTCTACTAAACAAAGATGAAGACGTATTATTGACCAGCCTTGAAAATATTTTGTGAAACTATAAATCTCAATATATTTTCAAAAATAAAATTTACATTAAAATATTTTAGTATCTTAAATTTTTTCTTACTTTAACATATGAAACAATATAAACATCAGATGAAAAGGCCTTTTCATCTCTACCTTCTCCTCCAAACAGTCTCCATCTGTTGGGAAAGCTGTGTGTGGCAGTTGGTGTGAACTCCCCTGAGGCCATCTTCTGTTGCACTAGCACACTGTGGCACTAATGGGACTAGCATTGGCACTTTTTCTCCAGCTTACCATTTTCTAATTAGCAACACTTCTACCTACAATCCATAATACTTTTGCAAGCCTTGTACACATTAATAATTACTTAATCATGTTTTATTTAATTTCTTACTGGAAAAATAAGGATAATAGATGTAGCAGCTATAATAATTAGAAGCTGTAACATATGTAAAATCCTTAATATTGTACTTGTATATGCAAAAAAAGCAAGCAGAAAACAACACACACACACACACACACACACACACACACTTTCACACACACAACCCACATGAGCTACTACTTAGCATCCCAGGACCAGAATTTGAAAATTTTTCCGTTTTGATTAGGATGATCAAGATTCATGGTGAAAGGCAATCTTAACCTGAGTCAAAGTCAAGAGTATTTTTAGCATACTGTAAGCAAAATGGAAAGTCAGACGTTTGGGGGAAAATAAGTATTTGAGAGTCAGTTTTAAATGTACACCATCATTAGGGGCTATGGATATGGCTAAGTGATTAAGAGGACCCAGGTTTGGTTTCCCAGTGAGGGGAATCTAATGCCTACTTCTCAAGTCTGTGGGCACCAGGCAGACACATAGTGCACACACATACATACCTGCAAGCAGAACACTCATACACATAAAATAAATGAGTCAAAACCTTTTTTAAAAAACTATACATCATTATTATATAAATACTAGAACAGATAATTACTTTTCCTAAAGTCATGATATTTGTGAAGAAAGCATTAAAAATCATGGAGTTTAAGGCCAAACCACCCCTTTGCAAAAAGGAGGAAACTACTAATCAAAACATAACAAGCGAGTTATAACAACAGCCTGTAATCCCAGAACTCTGTAGGCTGAGGCAGAAGGATTGTGAACTTGAGACCAGTCTGTTGGGCTACACAGTGAGATCCTACTGAAACCGTCAAGTAAAAAAACTGAAAGGAGTGCTGGCCTGAGCCTTGACTCCGGCCCTCTGGAGGGAGAGCCAGTGGGATCACAAGTCACGGTCATTCTTAGCTCATACTGAATTTGAGGCCAGCATGGGATGATGAGAATGTCTTTTTAAAAAGAAGAAAAAAGGAGAAATTAGTAAGTAAAAGAAGTTTGAGTACCAAAAGAATACCTGCAGAATAGCATGATGTTCAGCAATAATCCTGGCATTTTCCATTTTAACAATCTGAAGCATGCTGCTTAGCTCTGAACACTTTTTGGAAAGCTGGTCATTCAAAACCTAAGATAACATATACAGCAAGTCATAAGTCTTTCTAATAATTACTTCACTTATATATTATTTTTAATTTAGCTAACATATCATCAATTAATATTTCATTAGCTTGAAAACTACCTTCAAATACTTCCCTGTGAGTTACTGATCATGGAAGCCCCAGAGATTACCTAAACAACAGAAGATATTGCCTCTATTCTTAGTTGCCCACTGTAACTAAGCAGTAAGAACCTATTGCTAAAGACACTGCTCACTTTGGATGGAGGACATAGCGAAATCTACCTTGAACTGAACAGGAAACTCTCTCCCTGCTCACTGGCTTTCATAATCCAGAAAGTGCTAAGCAACCAGCTAGGAAAGAGGAGATACCAATGGTCTTCCCAGCACTGAATCTTTAGTGCTACAATACTGACCTGCTAGCAAAATACACCCACTGGTGCAGCAGGGGCATGACTGTTACAGAAGTAACCAACTGTCTAACTGGATATGTCTGTTCCAGGGATTTCAGGCCTGGTTTAAAGCTCCTGACTGGGGAAATAACAGGCCCTAGGAGGAAACCTACTGTTACTGTTTTGCTAAAAGCTCATGTAATCAGTTACATTCTAAATATTTATGTTTATGCCCACAGGTTTGGGCTGCTCTGAACCTTGGTCAGGGAAGCTTGTTTTTTACAGCAAATAGTGGTTAATGTAGAGAATTATAGCCTAAAGTACCAAGCATGAAGTAACTGCAGGTGCTCTGCTGTGGATCTCTACCCACCTACAACCACCTGCAGCTCACAGAACTCTGCAGGTGTGGAAGTAAGATTTCAGAGCCGGCGGCAAATGTGGAGGAAAGGTGAAATGTGAAACGCAGACTTCAGGACACGGCATGGATGTTGCCCAACTCTCAGCAGTGGTTCCTCCACACATAACCTGCACAAGTAGCCAGACAGGGGCTCCTGGAGGTTGGTGGCTACCGGAGGAGGGCAGTCAGTCTCTTTGTGGGAAGTGGCTGCTGGTAGGTTGCCCACACCCTGGGGCTAGCCACACACCTTTGCACATATGGGCAGCACTAATTGGATTCATGGTAATAATGAAAAAGAAAGGACATCAAATTAGGAGGGAGATGGGGTGGGAGCACAAGGAGAATTGGCAGGAGGTAGTGGTAGATGGATGTGATCAGTGTACTTTGTACCAACGACTGAAACTTCTAACAAATGAAATATTTTTAGAAATGGGAGTTTGGATGCTATAGCCAGAAGGGGGTGTGATATGGAGGGAGAGGAAGTGGTTGATACCAAGTGACTAGAAAGGGGTGGGGTACAGAGGGAGAGAGGAAGTGATCAATACCAACTGACTGATTTGGTTATAAACACATTAAGCATTGTTTATAACAATACCAATTGTACTTCTGGAGCTCCCAAGGCATTCGGCACTTGACTTATTTCACAGTTTTGAATACAAGTCAAATAGAGCAAGACTTCTAAAGAATGGAATCTCATGCCAGTGTCTAATAATACGAAAAATTCATTCCCAAAACTGTATCTTCAACATTGAGAACTACTTACCCAATAATACAAAATATCCATGTTCTTTTACCAGCAATGATAGTATTTACAAAAGCAAAATACAGATTTTAATCTCTCAAGATGAATCCTTCAGAACAAAACAAACCCCTACATCATACTAGCAGTTAATGTTTCTCTTACATCAAACTGTACATTTTTTTCAGGTTCTGGATTAGACTCAGGGTTTTAAGCACGTAAATTATTTGCTCCCACACTGTGCTATAACCCTGCCCTCAGCTCCAGAAATCCTTATTCTTGTGGCAGATATACCCTTGAATTACTGTTCTTTAAGGTAAACTGGGCGGGGTTTATGTTGTTGTCTTCTGAGACTGGCTGACCCTGCATTCTAAGTAGCTGGAGAGGACTTTGACCTTCTAGTCCTGACTTTAGAGTGGCCCTCACAGGTGAGCGCTGCCACACCTGGTCGTGGGCTGTGTGCTTCCGTGAAAAAGTTCCTGAGGATAAGGGCACATTCTTGAAAAAAATACCTAATGTGTTTATAACCAAATTACCTAAACCCAAACAAAACAACAACAACAAAAACCCACAAAAAGCAAAACACTCCTCTGCCACTTTGCTGAGATAGCAAACCTTTCTGTGTACAAGCTTCCTTATCTTCAAGTCACGAGTGACAATTTCCAGCCCTTAATGTACTGGTAAGCGTGATGATGTCAGTAATGCAAGGTGCTCAGAATTGTGCCTAGGATGTGAAGTGGCTTCACCAAGTGCTAACTATTGGTGCAGAAATAGTAGTGACTGTTTGATCAGAGGATATTGTTTTCATTTTACTGTAAGCATGGCAGTACGGTGACACCAGCGCTGTAGCAATCCGATTGTGCCACCAGGAAGTTATTTAAGGGATACACACTTGACTGGGTCTGTGAGACAGCGCGCCTCTGTATCTAGTCACTGTTTTCAATATACATTCCTGTACTAATATAAAGTATAAGTTGAATTGTGGTACTTATAGAAAGTGATCATATCGAAATCCCAAATCTAACGAGTGTTTCTTTCTGATGCTCCTACCGCACTATCTGACGTGGCCCTCACCACAACAGTGTGGGATGTAGCCTTGCCATGGAGCACCTTAGAGAGGCACCGGGAAAGGGAAGGGAAATCCCCACGGTTAATCTTGTTGTCAATCTGATGGGCTTTAGAATCACCATGGAAACAAACCCCTAAACATGTCTGTGGGAGATTTTCTAGATGAAATTGAGACCCACATTATGTGTGGGTGACACCATTCCATGGGCTGAGGTCCCCAATTGGATAAAAAGGGGAAGCCAGCTGAGGACAAATATCTCTCACTCTCCTCTCCTCTGCAGATGCGGTGTGACCTTGAGCTCCTGCTGCCATGACCTATTCACCATAAACTGTGAGCCACAATGAATTCCACCCTAAAGTGCCTCTGTCAGGTACTTTACCACAAAAAAGGACTAATATTATCACTAAAGTAGAAAGCAAAATGTCCCTTGTGACTGATTTTGTCACGTAGCTTGTGTACCACAGTGTCAAAGGAATTTGGTGGGAAAATCCAAAATGTAGTTAATTTGATAACGATTAACAGATGAAGTCGACCTTACAAAAATAAAAATAAAAAGCTAGAGGAAAGAGATGATATGAATTTATATAACCAAGATTAATCTTGGTTCTTTAATGAAACAAACTGATCTCTTAAGAAGGAAAAAAGAAAAAGGAAGAAAAAGAGAAAAGCAAAGATTCACCTGTGCTTTTTCTGATACTTCTCGAAGGGACACCATTTCAGATTTCAAATATGTGTTTTCTTCATGTTCCTTCTTCAAAGATATTTGTGTACTCTATTGAAGAAAAAAAGGTTTGTTCTCCTTTTGACACTGGCAGATATTATGCACATCTTTGTGTGCAAGCAGGTGGTGTGGAAGTCTTAGGATCTTTAACTTGCAAATACCCTCTATCTCTCAATCACCAAAGGGCTTATACAAAGCTGATTCGGATACAGAGTGCTCTCATTGGCTGCTGCTGGGAATGAAAATGACGGAGCCTTCAGAAGACAGTTTGTAAATTCTTACAAAACTAAAGCGGTTATGATCCAGCAGCCCTGCTCCTAGGTTTTTGTCTCAGGGAGTGGGCATGTCATGTAGATATTAGCATCAGCCCAGCTCTTACTTGCTGAACTTGAAAGCAACCAAGATGTTCTTCAAAACCTTGCTCAACTCAAAACTGCAAAACTTGCCCTGGCTGGGGAATTTTTATTTTTGCTTTTGATTTTTCAGCAGAATACTAAGACGATTGCATCCTAGTCCCCACAGCACAGATTAGAAGAGTGTTTACTCACTCAAGCGAAACTGATCTTGAAATAGATAATTCTATCAGAAAGTGTATGAGAAGGAAAAAATACTCTATTCAAAAAATAACCCTTTGTTCCTTTTTTTCTTTTCTTTTTGGTTTTTCCAAGACAAGGTTTTTCTGTGCAGTTTTGGTGCCTGTCCTGGATCTCACTCTGTAGACCAGGCTGCCCTCGAACTCACAGAGATCCTCCTGACTCTGCCTCCCGGGTGCTGGGATTAAAGGCATGTGCTACCGCCATCCGGCAACCTTTTGTTTCTTAAAATTACTTCTTTTATATTTTGAGATTATAATTACATCATTTCCCCTTCCCCTTCCGTCCCTCCAAACTCACCCATATACCCCTCTTTGTCTTCAAATTTATGGCTTTTTTCATTAGTTATTGTTACATACATATATGTATGTTTATATACATATATCCCTTTGTTTTAAAATGTTTTTGTTATGTTAGCAAACTGTGGTATATACAGATAATGTAATATTATTTAACACTAAAAATAAGCTACCAAGTCATAAAAACATACAAAGGAATTTAAATATTTACTGAACTGAAGAAGCCAATCTTAAATGTTACATCTATAATCCCAACCATATGATGCTCTGGGAAAGGCAGATCAATGGTTAACAAGGGTTGGGGAAAAGAGGGATGAATGTGCAGAGCACAGAGGACTTTAGGGAAGTGAATTGTTCCGTATATGACAATATTTGATAATATGTCATTATATATTTATCTAAATCCAAGGAATGAACAAATCTCCAAGAATGAACCCTAATGTATATTACTTACTTGATTAAGATTACACGCTAATGTTGATTCTTCTAGAGTAATTCTGTTATTCCAATGGGAGATATTGAGAGCCAGGGAGGCTATACATATGTAGAGAGGCCAAGCGTGTAGAGGCAGGGGGTACATAGGAAATCTACATACTTTATATTCTGTGTGGTGGTGAATGTAAAATTGTTCTAAAAGCTATGATTTATTTTTAAAGACTTGATATTAGGATTCTGACTAGAAAAACATGACTAAAACCATTCCATAACTACTCACTCACATTCTTATATCAAGTAGGTTCTCTCCAAGAATAAATACTTATCTCATATTCTCATTTTTTTTTTTTTTTTTTTTTTTTTTTTTTTTTTTTTTTTTTTTTTTTTTTGGTTTTTCGAGACAGGGTTTCTCTGTGTAGCTTTGCGCCTTTCTTGGAACTCACTTGGTAGTCCAGGCTGGCCTCGAACTCACAGAGATCCGCCTGGCTCTGCCTCCCGAGTGCTGGGATTAAAGGCGTGCGCCACCACCGCCCAGCATATTCTCATTTTTATTAGCATTAAGATTTTGTGATTCCATTATGGGGGTATCTTTGTGGATTTCTGTGGGCCTCTCTAGCACTTTGCTTCTTCCTATTCTCATGTGTTCTTCATTTACGATGATCTCCTATCCTTCAACTGGATCAGGCCCTCTGAATAGGAGAGACAGTTGATTGGCTTGATCTGTTTGGGAGGCATCCAGGCAGTGGGACCGGGTCCTGTGCTCAGTGCATGAGTTGGCTGTTCGAAACCTGGGGCCTATGCAGGGATGCTTGGCTCAGCCTGGGAGGAGGGGCTGGACCTGCCTGGACTGAGTCTACCAGGTTGATCTCAATCCTTGGGGGAGGCTTTGCCCTGGAGGAGGTGGGAATGGGGGGTAGGCTAGGGGAAGGTGAGGGGGGCGGGAGGGGGGAGAACAAGGGAATCCGTGGCTGATATGTAGAACTAAATTATATTGTAAAATAAATTAAATTAAATTTAAAAAAATAATCCTACAAAGCACCTTAAGGTGAATTTAAAATCTTCAAGTTAATAAAATTGGTCAATTTTGCAAAGAAAAGAAAAGAAAAAAAAAGATTTTGTGATTCCAAAGGAACACATTCAAATGCCTTTGAAAGTTACAGGATGTTTTCACCAAGGAGGACCTCAGGGTGGTGAAGGAAAGGACCTGCTCTCTGAGGAACAGAACTAGATCTCTCTGAGATTGGGGAGGGGGAGAGAGAAGTGAGGCTGGTTTGAGATTCCTTAAGAGCTTCTTGGTAGAGCAGGGAAGGACAGAGTGCAGCTTCTTCCTCTACCGAGAAAACTACTTCTCTAGTTTCCCAGAAGCAGGAAGAGAAACACCGCACAGCACAGGGTGAGATGGCAGCAGGAACCTCTTCTACATGGGAGCAGAGACTGACTTGGAGTGTGACTGTCACAGAGAGGCATTTTCTCCTAAATGTAGGTGAAGTTCCCCATTCTGCCCAGCTGTAAGAGTGTGTTCAGTAATGTTCAATGCATGGACATTGCTGGGCAACCACCAACTACAACATTCCATTTATTATCTCTCATGACCATGCTTTAGAAAGTAATTTACAATTGGCAAAGTCCACAAAAGTCTCCTTATTTTATTGTTTTAAAACAATAACCTGCCTAAGATGATTGCTTAGTTTGTACTATTTAGCACCACCTGAATATACAGCTTACTGACGTGAACTCTTTCTCCGAAAGCTTTCTGAAGCATCAGAGTCTATATCCTAGCACTAGTGAAGGACTGTAACTTAGTAAAGAGGGAGGCCACTCTGCATCCTGCCACAGGAACACATACCTTACTTTCTTCCACCAACTTGCAGATGAGGTTATCTCTGGAAACTGAAAACAAAAAGTCCACATGATGATGATGGTGACGTAGCACACGGAAACCACACAGCACTTTCCCTAGAAGCTTCGTTTGCTTTAGTCAACATTTCATGGAAATAATAACATGTATTTTATCATATTTTCATAGGCCTGATGCTAAAATACACAATTATCAACACAGCACGCCTGCAATCTCAGCATTTGAGAGACTGAGGCAGGGGGATCATGAGTTCAGGGCCAGCCTGGGCTACATGGTAAACTTGTCTTTAAAGAGCTAAAATTTAAAATGAACCTGGTCCACAGTTACTTTTAATGATAAATAAGGTCATATTTTATTCAATGCATAAATTATTCTGGAAAGGATATAATAAAAATATTTTTGTTAAGTTACTCTAATCAAGATTTAATACAATCAGGGACATACACACAAAACAGTAAGAGCCATTTTCCTCCTGGCTATGACAATGAAAAGGGAAGGGAAAACAGACTCATGAGAAGGAAGAGAGGGCTGTCGGGACCTGGGAGAGCATGCAGAGTGCAGAGAAGCACAGCAGGGTGAATGCTGGACTCTTCAGCTACATAAGGGCCGTGTGGCAAGGGGCAGACTTGGGAAACAGAACAATAGGAAAGCACGGACTCGACATTTTCCTCATGTTTTGGTGTCTCTGCCTGGCATCCGACTACAGGCGTCGAGTTGACAGCAGGGTAGGGGTCTAGAGCTTTGGAGGGTGATTTCAGGGTGAGGCCATGTTAAAGCACTGCCACATACATGCAAAAAGGGAAATGGGGCAGTAGCTTGGCACTGTCTATCAGTAACACAAAGATACATTTGAAATTAATGTTTGGACTTTATAGCGAAATTCAGAGCTCTGTTAGTGCTGTTATACTTCAATTCTAGAGCCAGGCAATTACAGAACACGTTAAAGACTCATATTTTGCATAGGATATATCTTGCAGAAACTGGTTTTTAAAGATGTGAATCCATGACTCACTAAGTCTAATTTAAAATGTGTGAAAAATGAAAAAAGATAAATGTTGTGATCTGTTCTGAAGTTATACTCAAAGTGTGAACAAAGGGAGAATGTCTATCTCTAGAGAACCATTATTTTAAGTTATATATTGTTAATTGTTAATATGCTTTTCTATTTTTAATATATTGAGGAAAACATTTAAAGGTATTTCTTTGTCTTAACCTAGCCATATAACTATTTGTACTTTAGGGTACTAAAACTGTACATAAAGAGTCAATAATAACAGTTGGTATTCAGGTGGGCTTCCTTTCCCTCATGCTATCTGGCTTAATCTTCATCTAGTGGTCTTCCACACATGCTTTACAAGATTAAAAAAAAAAAAAGTTAATCTAGGTAACAGAAAACCCGACTGACCAGAGTTCACACATGGAACAATCTACTCTGTGTGCAGTCGGTTCTTGAGCACAGTCCCCACGTCTTTTCACTGTGTGTAATGGGCATATTTTCTTACTTTCTAATAAAGTTGTTGTAAAGTGAAAATGAGGAAGAAACGTGAACTGTAACACAACGTTACAGTGCAGGTGTCCAATCAGAAGACAGTTATCTCAGGGCACTGCCAACGCGAACCTGACGCAGTGCCTGCCCACTCCGTAGCCCTGAGGGAGCGGTGGCTAAGGACTGTAGAGACCTTGGTTTACTCTTTTCTCTGCATGGCCTGTCATGTTTATTCTTCCCTTGGTGCTTTCTATCTTACTGCAGATAGCGTACTAGAGGAAACACTCGGCACACCGACAAGACACAGGATCCAGTTTTTCTTCTCTGTTTCTTTTGGAACTTGGAATGGCTGCAGATAGCTTTGAGCATTCAAAGACACAGTCTCTGTGAAACCTCTATGCAAACCATTACTCATGTGAGGACTCTCATGGTCTCTGCAGCGGAGATTGCTGAATGCTGCTTTATAGTGGCATACTGCAACAGCAGGAGCCAAGGGTTGATGGGCTTGAAGCAGCAGCAGGACTACACACCTAGGCTTGGGGTCAAGACTCTCCATTCGCTGCTCTGTCCTTTTGAGGACTAACCTGTGAAATGAGGGAATTGCTCTCAGCTCTCCTACAGGGGCATTGCAATCACCAGTCTCTGTGAATATGGGCTCATATTCATATATGGTGAATCTGGCTGCAGTAAGTAAGAACGGCCTCGTTTCCTTACTAACAGTTTATGGACACTTTTAAATCCAGTGTTTAAATGTTCTCACTGTACACACTTGAGTGGTCACGGAAGGGAAAAACTTAAAGAGAATGTTTTATAAATAAGAGGCTCAACCAGGCCTACTGGTACAGACCTGTAAACGTAGATGTATAGGGTTTAGACCAGAAGATCACACATCCAGACCTGGACAACTGAGTGAGACCCCATCTCAGCAAACACACACACAAACAAACCAAACCCAAAGAAGGCCACAGAGCAAGCTCTGTGAAAGAGTTTGCCTAGTACAAGTTAGGTCCTACCCAATCTCGTACCACACACACAGAAAATAAAGATCAAATTTTATTACCAATATTTACCTTGGTTCCAGTACCATATATAAAGGAGCCCAGCAATTTTTCACTCTGTACTGTAGGAAGTCCCACCAACCCTGGCCAACTAAAGAACTGTGCTCTCAGGAGTTTTTGCATACTTAGGTCAGAGTTGAGCTGCGAGGTGGCCGTCTCCAGCTGTCCATTCTTCTGCTGCTCCTGTGCCAGCAGTTCCTGGGTGGTTTGTATAGAGCTGTGCAGGGCAGTGCAGCTCTGCTGCAAGGTGTGCACCTGAGATTGTGTAAGAGAAACCATTTCTGTGAGGTAATGCGTGACCTGATAGAACACACGGAAGGTGCAATTTTCAACCTTAGTGTCACTGAGAGGAAAGGGACATGCCTGTATGTCCCAGCTGAAATCTCAGCAGACCACAGTTTCTTACTCAAAGTCCTGTCCAACAGAGCATCCTATGTACTCCTAAACACAATAGTTGCTAGCCACAGGAGGCTACTGAGCACATGAGGTTAGCTGGAGCAAGGGAAGAATTGCTTCTTTAGTGTTATTTACACTTAACTAATTTTGACTGAAATAGGACCTTTTATAAATTCCTTCAGTAAAATATTCATTTTTGATAATTCAATTGTCAAGTATAGTCATTGGTAAAAATGATAAAGATTATGCACTCAAATAATAAATACTAAAATGTGAATTTAAAGTATCTTAAATGCATAAAGATACTTCAAATAAATACAATGAAGGCAAAAATACCATGTTAATATG
This sequence comes from Peromyscus californicus insignis, assembly GCF_007827085.1. Classification (NCBI taxonomy): domain Eukaryota; kingdom Metazoa; phylum Chordata; class Mammalia; order Rodentia; family Cricetidae; genus Peromyscus; species Peromyscus californicus. The sequence goes on along the minus strand of NW_026294514.1, from coordinate 8,256,046 downwards.
AATACGATAACTGAAAGCAGAAACATAAATATGTTCCTGGTTATTTTATTTATTTGCTTCAAGGGTTGGTCCCATTTAGTCTTTATTTTCTAACCAGATCAGATGCATACAGCATTAGCTAAGGCAACAACTTCCACAATCAGTGCCCATAGCAGAGACTGCATAGTACAGGAGGCTACTGTACCAATGTAATTCACCTCTTTAAAACCTGAGACAGATTCCCTTCTCTGGGCCTTGGCCTCCTCAGTCATGAATTAAGACTGTTGGATTAAATAGCAAAGCCTTTCTTGTTTTGCACTGTATTTTAAAGACTGTAGTAAGAATGTTAACAGGTTAGTAAGGAAAAGTACCTCAGTAATCCAGAGGAAATAACAAACTGGTAAGCTCATGGGGAAGGACGCCAGCTATCCCTTTTGTGGTTCACTTCTCTAACAAACAAGGACAGCAAATCTCTACCTGCTTCCGTTCTGCCTCCACAGTTGACCCCATTTCTTGTAGCTTGAGTAGCATGGACGACGCAGATTTCTCCAGAGATTCCCTGAAGTGCTTCTCCTGGGCCAGCTGTCTCCTTAGCTAAAGAGCAACACTGCAGTTAGGGGACCAACGGACACCACTCCACCTTGACACAGATGTAAAGTCACAGCGGTTTACAAGATACGAGACATGCTCGTCCCTCCCTAAAAATGGAGTCAAGTTTGCTACCCTCATCTTTCTGTGGGTGAAATCTGTTTTACAAATTGAGGGCCAAGACCCACTAGTAACTTACAAGCAGCACGTAGAAAAAGACAGTAGAAATGATAGTGCACAGCAAGTCTCTAGGATAAGCAAGCATCATGAAAATACCTAAGTGACTTGGGTTTATTGATGACTTTAGATAAAACACCAAAATTACCATCTATGAAAGACATTTTTTAATTAGACTTCATTAACTTTATTTCACTCTCTGAAAGATATTGCTAAGAAAATGAAAAGACAAACTGTAGACTGGCAGGAAATGTCTTTATAAATAAGACACATTATAATAGAGGACTAATATCCTCTCTTAATTTTTTATATGTCACTAACAAAATATCTGAGGCTAGATAATGTATAAAATTTTGAGGTTTATTTAGCTCACAGTTTTTTTGTTGTTGCTGTTGTTTGTTTTTTAAAGGTTTATGTGAGCACTCTATTTGCATGTATGTCTTTATACCAGAAGAGGGCATCAGATCCCATTATAGATGGTTATGAGCCACCATGTGGTTGCTGAGAATTGAACTCAGGTCCTTTGAAAGAGCAGCTAGCTAGTGCTCTTAACCACTGAGCATCTCTATAGCCCCTACCTCAAAGTTTTAGGAGCTAAAGTTCAAGACTGGACAACCACATATGTTCAGCTCTAGTGAGGGCTTGATAAAAGAAGCAACACAGTGGTGATATCATATAAGCAAGATAAGAAGCCACACATTCATGGACCAGGCTTACTCCTTTTAAAAATAGATCCAGTTTCCTAGGAACTAACTGGGATTCTATGAAAACTACATGACTCCCAAGGGTGATTATCCTCAATGAATTAGCACTTTCTACTAGGCCTCCCATCTCTTAAAGGTCTAACCACCATCCAAGACCACTGGGGATCTAGCTGTTAGCACATGAATCTTTATAGGGTACTGTAAAGATTTGTCACTCAAATTGGTTTAATAAAACACTGATTGGCTAGTAGCCAGGCAGGAAGTATAGGTGGGGCAACCAAACTAAGGATGATGGGAAGAAGAAGGGTAGAAGAGGAGTCACCAGCCAGATACAGAGGGAGCAGGGGATGAATGTGCCATGCTAATAAGGGTACTACCACATGGCAGAGCATAAATAAGGAATACAGGTTAACTTAAAATGTAAGAGCTAGCTAGTAACAAGCCTGAGCTATTGGCCAAGCATTTATAATTGATATTCAGCCCCTGAGTTGGTTATTTAGGACCTGGCAGTCAGGACAGAAAACATCCCTTTACATATGGTGTTCCAACATGTGGCCGAAATTTACACATAAAACCTGATAAAGCTTAAAAAAGGATTCTAGACACATAATAGAATCAAGCACAGCTTCTTTGGTAGCTGCCTTTTCTCCAGTAGGCTCTGTTTGCTGGCAGTGAGCACAGGTATGGCTCCTTTAAAAGACACATTTCTGACTCAATGTTAGTGGCAAAAATGGGTGGCTCTCTTGAGAGGCTCTACTATCAAACACTTAAATGGTGTTTATGAGCAGTGGGCTGGGTGACAGCGTAGACTCGAAACTCCCAGAGTTGGGGAGTAAACATGGCTCCCAGAGCTGATGGTAAGCGTACCTCTGCCATGAGACTAGGCTCTCAGGGAACCCAAGCGGTGTGGAACCAGCCTCCAAAGCCACTGCTTTGGTCCTAGCCATGCTGACTCATGTGGTCAGCAAAAGATACAGATGCACAATATGGATAGATTCAGACAAAAAGAGCCTCTGAATGGGTCACAGTGTGTTAAATACATGTAGGTGTGGGAGAGAAAAGAAAAGGGGTACAGAAAGTCCTTAAAAAAGAAATAGGGTAATAAAAAATATAATAAGTCACATAAAGATGGAAAATACACAAAGAGTCCGGATGCTATATGTCATTATGTTGTCTTTAAATTTTTTGATGGCTAATGCACAAATGATAACTGCTCAGAGACATTTGATTATAAAAGCTGCTGGATTAAACCAACCTATGTATTTAAAAAATATCTTGACTTCAAAATTTATATCAAAAGATATGTTACTTTGGGAAAGAGGTTCTGCTTTTACCGCCACAGGAACTGAGAGGCTCTGGATTCATTCTGGGTTAAGAAAAATCAGCTTTGAGACCCCCTGAAAAATCTCTGATGGGAACAGATGGCCCAGATGATCCAACATTTCAGAGCACCTCTGTTGCAGTTTCCTCTGAGTTCTGCATCCAGAACAGCTTCAAGGCTGTGGCTGAGATTCCAGCCTCACAGAATACTCCAGTCAGAACTTGACCATAATCTTAAACTTTCTCAGGGTCCCCATAAGATTAACAGGATCTCCCAATCAGCAGGAAGTAGTTTAGAGAACTATGCCCACATTCCCAAAAGTAAATTATGAATGTTTGTCATCATTTAGGGGGTTGGTTACAAGTTGTTATGGATAATGTTCAGGAAAAAGTCAAACAAAGGAGACTAGATTCAGGAATCTTGTTGTGAAAAGAAAAAGTGAAGATATAGAAATGATAGGATAAAAGGTTGATTATTGAATCTACTTTAATCCAAAAAAAACCCAACTATTAATCTTACATAGTTTACATTGGCATGAATTTTAGTTTATTGATACAAATTTAAAGTTAATTTTGTTATACTGTATGTATATTTCTACTCTTGTTTAGGGCACTATTTTTATGCAGGTCATTTAAAAATGTAATATATAATTAAGAAATACAGATTAATAGTCACCTATAATAGCAAACTTATAGTCATGCTAGCTAAGTTTTCAAGGTCATACAGAGTTATATCTCAGATGAGCAATCTTCAAACACTCAAAAACCTATAGAATATGGCATTTAATACGTTTTAAGAACTTAGACTTTGCTCAACAGTGATACACATCTGCTCCTGGAAGCACCAAACACTTCAAAGACGATGATGGACATCGAAGAAACTTCATATGGAGTTTGTTTTCTTTATGGCAAAAGCTTGCCATGCAGGCAAAGAGACTGCCCTTGCCTCAATTGCTGACAGTTACTGTCCAAACTGGACTAGCAGGATGTAAGAAAGGTGAATGACGAATTTTGCCAAGACAAGGTAGGACAGTCCTTCAAAATTCCCTGCTTCACAGCAAAGTCTGTCAGATACACTAGGACTGTAGGCCAGAGTTGGATGCCTCAACGTTACAGAGAAACTTTGGGTAACTATCCAGGCAGCCTGATATCCCTGTCATTAGGTAACATTTCACCTTTCTGGAGTCTTTGATAGAGTTGGAGACTAGATAGTTATGGTTTTCTTTTATGATAAAAGACAAATTAGGTATAAAACTTTGGACTCACAAAGACAAGATAGATAATAGCATATTTTCTCTAATTTTGCCAAATACAAATAGACTGGATATTGTAACTAATTTACTTGAGAACTGTTTTTGTTGTATATAGTCTTACTATGTTAAAGTCAAAACCTTCCTTTTTAATTAGACAAAAAGAAATGCTGTGGAATAATCCTCTTGGTACACTGTAAAGATTTTTCACTTGAATTGGTTTAATAAAATGCTGATTGGCCAGTAGCCAGGCAGGAAGTATAGGGGGGGTGACCAAACTAAAGATGAAGAAGGAGGAGAGGGGAGGAGAGAGGAAACTCTAGCCAGCCACCCAGGAAGCAAAACATATCAGAGGACAGGTAAAGCCTTGAGTCAGGTGGCAATACATAGATTAATAGAAATAAGTTGTAAGAACTAGTTAGTAACAAGCCTGAGCTATTGGCCAAGCATTTATAAGTAATATTAAGACTCTGAGTCAGTTATTAGGGAACAGGCAATTGGGACTGGAAGTGTCCATTTACAGGGTACCTTCAAATCAGACCCAAAACACACAAAGTAACAAACTCAAAACTAAAATTCAATTGTGAGAAAATAATCTAAAATATACTTGACCAATGGAGATATATACAAGAAAATAAGTATACAAAAAGATTCTCACATCATGTATCATTGGGGCATTCAACTCAGAACAAGATAAACTACATATTTATTAGAATGTCAAAAATTCAAGACACTGACACCAAACACTGAGGAGAATGTGCAGCAACAAAGATTTTCATTCTTCGATGGTAGAAATGCAAAATGGTCTCACTAGATTGTAAGATGGGTTGGTAGTTCCTAATAAAGCTAAATATGACTTGTATTACAACCCATCAATTATGCTTTGGGATTATTTACCCAAATGAGTAGAAATCTTTTTTTTTTTTTTTTTTACTGTCTTTTGGATTCCTTGGGAATTTCACAACATGCACCCCAATCCCACTCATCTCCAGTCCCTCCCTATCCACCTCTCCCTCTTGTAGTGTTCCCCAAAGGAAAGCTAAAAAATAAAAATAAGAAAAAAATAAACAATATTTTTTTTTAAAAAAGGAAAACTCTTCACTCCTCCATTCTCCCCACCTCTTCACTGCCTCTTCATTCATCTTAGTGGCACTGGGACTGCTGTGTGTCATGCATTCTACCCTTTTGTGCAAACAGCTTTACTGCTGGGTCCTACTCAGCCTGTCCAACTAACTGTCTTGAAGAGAGGAGTGAGGATTGAGAAATAACAGATGAAAAATAGAGATGACGTAGATGTAAAAGAAACAGATAGAGACACAGAATAGGTTTGGGAGAGCTTTGAGTCAATATCAGAGTTGCCCTGAGTTGATTACTCACAGCCTTTTTATACCCAAAACAAGGGGGACAAAAGACCTCCCCCTCTCAATGACATCATGGTTCAAAGTACAAACAAGTGTAAACACCTCCTTAATTCTCAAAACACCTGGTAACCACACCTTTGGTCATACATTCTGTTATCCAGTCTTGAGGAATAAAGACAAGTTTGACCTCTCTGACCTTGAGTCAAGATAGAAATCAAGCCACAAAGCTGGGCTCCCATACTTTACTTGCAAATGTTCATTGTGTAATGAGTTGTTAGTCAGGTTCAAGACCTCTAGCTTTGGTACACCATCAAAACTGGAACCCCACTGACATTCCTCTCCAATATCCTGCTGTTGCCCCTAGTCATGGAGATCCTGCAGTTATGAGTCCCCAGGATCAGTCCCTTCACACACTCCAGCTGGTCACAGATAAAGTAGATGTTGGGGTGTACCTACTCCAAGCCCTGGAAGTGTGCCTGGGTGGCAGCTGAGTTGCTCAGTCCAGGCTGCTGGGACATTCCTCTCAGGTGAGGGGCAGGCCACTGAGGTTGGCATGGTCCTGGCAGCAACATGTCCCTCAGAATCCAACATGGCCACAGGTGGTGACCCAGAACCCAGGCATCTGTGTGGCTTAGTGGCAACAAGGGCCATGGGCATCATCACAGATCCCAGCCTCTGTAGGGCCATGGACCCAGACATGGTCCTCAGAAGCAGCCCAGGCCCAGATGCCACCATGGCCATGGGTGGCAGTGCAAGCCAATAAGAGGAAATATTATGTCCATACACACCTGTAAGATGCCTGGGTGTTCGTTGATAGGTGAGGATGAGGAAACAGTGCTACATGTAATACATCACTATTCAGAAATTAAAAGGTATGAACTATCAGCCTTGGGAAGACATGAAGAAACTTTAAATGTACAGTCCAAAAGGATTATCTCAACTATACCCAAACCATATACACAATGCAAAGATCAGTGCTCATCAAGGGGCTAGCAGAAGGGATGAGTCTGTGTGTGGAGTACAAGGCATTTTTAGGGCAGTGAAACTTTGTGCTTGATCCTGGAATGGTGGGTACATGGCATGATAGATTTGTTAAAATTCATAGAAATCTACAGTACAGAAAGTGAATTCTAATGTAAACTACTGACTTTAGTGATACATAAGTATCATTTCATAAATTGTGGCCAAACTGCTACACTAATATAATGTTAGGAAAAAACTGGGAGTTTAGAGAGTGGGTACATACTTTCTGCATAACTTTTCTATAAACCAAAAACTATTAAAGTTTATGTTAAGATATCTAAAAGGCTCTCTGATGACAATTAGGGTAGTCACCAATCTGATTACAGTAGATGGCCAGTTCAGGCACCTTCTCCACTATTGCTAGGAGTCTTAGCTGGGGTCCTTGTGGATTCCTGGGGGTTTCCCTGGTATCAGGTTTCTCCCTAACCTGGAAATGCCCCACCCTCATCAAGACATATCTTCCATTACTCTCCCCCTCCACTCTATCCCCAAACCTGCCTCCCTCAACTTGATATGTCATGCTTTGTTCCAAGCCCATGGGAGACCTGCCCCTTTCTGAATGGAGACAGAGAAGGAGTGGATGGGGAGGGGGATAAGTGAATGGGGAGAGGGATAAATGGGAGGGGGGACAAGAAGAGAGGAGGGAGGAGAAACTGTGGTTGGTATGTAAAATAAATGAAAAAATGTTAATAAAAATTTTAAAATGTCTAGCCGGGCGGTGGTGGCGCACGCCTTTAATCCCAGCACTCGGGAGGCAGAGGCAGGCGGATCTCTGTGAGTTCGAGGCCAGCCTGGGCTACAGCGCGAGATCCAGGAAAGGCGCAAAGCTACACAGAGAAACCCTGTCTCGAAAAACCAAAAAAAAAAAAAAAAAATTTTAAAATATCTAAAAAGGGCTAAATTAGTCAGGGTTCTCTACAGAACAGAACTGATAAAATGAAATAAAAATATAGGAGTGTTTTAGTTAGGATTACTAATACTGTGATGAAACACCATGACTAAAAAGCAAGTTGGGGAGGAAAGGGTTTATTCAACTTACACTTCCACATCACTGATCATATGAAGAAATTCAGAACAGGAACTCAAACAGGGCAGGAACTGATGCAGAGGCCATGGAGTGGTGCTGTTTACTGGCCTGCTCAACAGGGCTTGTTCAGCCTGCTTTCTTATAGACCCCAGGACCACCAGCCCAGGGATGGCACCACCCACAATGGGCTGGGCCCTCCCCTCATTGATCACTAAATGAGAAAATGTCTTATAGCTGGATCTCATGGAGGCGTTTCCTCAACTGAGGCTCCTTCCTCTGATGACTCTAGCTTGTTATAGTTGACGCACAAAACCACCCAGTCGAGGCACCATCACTGGGGCTGAGAACCTGGGGTTAGTCAGGTCATAGTGAAGAACCCTGGACACTGCTTAAGGGACAGAGTGAAACTGAGTCCAGGGACTTATCCTTATACCCTGATCAGCACATCTCTAAAGCCTCAGAGGAGCTTCCTTCTGAATAGATGAAACCAACACAGAGACCCACAACTAATTCAACTGCTTTTAGCAGCCACCCCTTCCAGAATTCCAAACATTTAAGCTGACGTGAAGGTTTCAAGGTAAAAGAAGTGGTGTCGAGTTTTCCATCTTAACATAACTTATATTAAAATGCCACACAAAGGTGAAGGTTTTACTTAGCAACAGCCTGTGGGCCACCATATTTAGTAACTGTTTCTCTACTGGCTCAAAGGCGTTTGTTGTTTGTTGGGTTTTGTTGTTCCAGTTTCGGGGCAGTTTTAGCACACGAGAACATCTTTAGGCAACTGAGGGCAGACACTCTTGCTTCAGCTCTGTGTGGTATGTTTTAAGTGTTCACACAATGACATGGCTTCTTCTTCAAAGGATTCTTTTCGTTCTTTACACTTCCTTGATTTCACCTTGCAACCCCAACACCTCTCCAACCCCTCCTGTCTTCTCTTACCTCTTGAATTTTAAGGTTCATTTTACGCTTTGTGGTCTTCAGCTCCTCCTCAATAACAGCTGCATTCTTCTAGAAAGAGAAGGAGGAAAGATCTAGTAACCTGAAATGACAGGAAGAAACTGTCTCTGGGTGTATCCAGTCAAATCCAGTCTTTCCCCACCGGCAGCTTATAAGTGCTATTTATTCTTTGCATGTATGTGCAAAAATGAAATGTGTGTGTACATGTGCATGTGTATGTATGTATGGGTAAATGTGTGTATGCCCATGTATGCATATGCACATGTATGTATGTATGGGTACACGTGTGTGTGCACATGTATGCATGTACACGTGTATATATGTATGGGCGCACACGTGTGTGCACACATGTACATATGTATGTGGAGGTCAGAAGATGACAATGGGTGTCTCCATGGATTACCCTCTGCACTACACATTGAGTAAGGGTCTCTCGTCGGATCTCGGCCATCCTAGAATCCGCTAGTCTGGTTAGCCAGCTTGCTCCCGGGAGCCTGTTCTTGCCTTTTGAATGTTAGGGCTGCCTTGCTGGCTTAGAATCCATGTAGGTCAAGGGGATCCAAACTCCAGTCCTCATAATTGGACTATTTTTTTAAGATTTATTTTTATGTATCTAAGATTTGGCCTGCATGTATATATGTGTACCATGTACATGTCTGGTGCCCACAGAGGCTGGAAGAGGGTGTTGGATCCTCTAGAACTAGAGTTACAGAGAGTTGTGAACTGCCATGTGGGTGCTGGGAATCAAACCTGGGTCATCTGAAAGAGCAGTCAGTGCTCTTAACCCAGAGACAGAGACAGAGAGAGTTTCTCACTATGTAGATCAACTGGCTTTGAACTCCTAGAGATACAGATGCATTTTAAGTGCTGAGATGTATTTAAGAAGGCATACACCACCACTACCAGTTTCAAATGCTATTCATGCTTAGGAATTTAAAATGAAAACACACTTTTCAATTATTACTAGACATAAAGTAGATGTAATCCTAGAGATAAAGACTCAAGTTGTGGTTTTCTTCTTTTTTACCTTCAGTTTCGACCCTGTACTTAATTCTAGAATATCTTTCATAAAATATCCCTTCTCCCTTCAAAATGCTACCATTCTAGTTCTGACTATGCAGACTCATAAAAGAACCCAAACTGCTTTCTTTGCTACCAATCTCCTCTCCAGAGTCAGTACAGTCACATCTAGTTAGTCTCCTCTCCAGAGTCAGTACAGTCACATCTAGTTAGTCTCCTCTCCAGAGTCAGTACAGTCACATCTAGTTAGTCTCCTCTCCATAGTCAATACAGTCACATCTAGTTAGTCTCCTCTCCATAGTCAGTACAGTCACATCTAGTTAGTCTCCTCTCCAGAGTCAGTACAGTCACATCTAGTCAGTCTCCTCTCCATAGTCAGTACACAGTCACATTTAGTTAGTCTCCTCTCCATAGTCAGTACACAGTCACATCTAGTTAGTCTCCTCTCCATAGTCAGTACAGTCACATCTAGTTAGTCTCCTCTCCATAGTCAGTACACAGTCACATCTAGTTAGTCTCCTCTCCAGAGTCAGTACAGTCACATCTAGTTAGTCTCCTCTCCATAGTCAGTACACAGTCACATCTAGTTAGTCTCCTCTCCAGAGTCAGTACAGTCACATCTAGTTAGTCTCCTCTCCATAGTCAATACAGTCACATCTAGTTAGTCTCCTCTCCATAGTCAATACAGTCACATCTAGTTAGTCTCCTCTCCATAGTCAGTACAGTCACATCTAGTTAGTCTCCTCTCCAGAGTCAGTACAGTCACATCTAGTTAGTCTCCTCTCCATAGTCAGTACAGTCACATCTAGTTAGTCTCCTCTCCATAGTCAGTACACAGTCACATCTAGTTAGTCTCCTCTCATAGTCAGTACAGTCACATCTAGTTAGTCCCCTCTCCATAGTCAGTATAGTCACATCTAGTTAGCTTCCTCTCCCATAGTCAGTATATAGTAATATCTAGTTAGTTTCCCCTCTTGTTGTTACATGGATTCTCCATCAAAATTCTTAATCACTCCACACTGATTATCCACAGTGTTAATTATTCTTGATTTTTAGATGCTCTGCAATGTGAAATTCGCAGTACTCAGCTTACTTCCCACAAATTCTCACTCCAGGAAAGCTGGAGTTTAGATATTTTAACCCAATGGTACCCAGCAGAAAAATCTTAGTTATAGGAAGAGGACGAGCACATGATGATTGTGGACAAGAGACTTCCCTCAGCCCCACTACTCTCATTAAAATAGACTGGTCCATGGGAACAGAACAACACTGCTGGTGTCCTTTCTAAACAGCAGGCCTCTTTGCTGCCTGTGAATGTGTTCCCTGAGATGCCCTTAGCACTTTGCCTTCATGTCTGAAGGTGACTGATCTATACTGGCCAAGTTTCTCCTTCTCTCAAACATGCCCGAGTACAGTCTTCCTGTGCAATGTTCCCTCAGTGTTTTCTACTTAGACTTTTTCTTATTTAATTTGTCATGTTATGCCTTAACCTCCCAACTACCATGTAGCTCTGAAAGAGGACAGAGTTCAGATGCTCACTATCTTTTATACACAGCAGGAGGTCTACTGACAACACACACTGCTGGAGGTTATCAGTGCAGACACACTTCAAATGTCAAGAATTTAAGGGCCACACCACCCATTTGAAACTCGGTTTTCTGGAGCCATTGGCTCTCTGGAGCAGGGAAACTGCACTTGAGCACACGGAACACGAACCGTTGTCTCGGTGGCGATTTCCGAAGTGGCCGTCAGTCTTTGCACTTCATCCTGCGCCTTGTCTTCCCCCTCCTTGACATCTCTCAGTTGCTGGCGCAAATTCGTCACTTCCAGGCGCAGCAGCTTCAGGTCCATGCAGTGCTCCTCCTGTATTGTATTCAGCTGATCCTTCAGAAAGGCTACGTACAGCACAGAGGACAGAGCAGAGGGTGAGCAAGGGCCCAGAATCACAGAGACAGCAAGCACCTTCGCAGAACCGAGTTCTCTGCAGCCATCCTCTTCATCCATACCTGTTTTCTGTGGATTCAACTCCTTCTCAGTTTGCAGACGGAAGATGCTCATCTTCAGGGACTGGATGAGGTTTTCCAAATGGCACATTCGATTTACCAGAAACTCACAGTTCTTCCATAAAATACCTGGTTTTTCTGGACAAATTACTTCACTTGGGATAGGACTAGTGATTTTCTGGCTGGCAGAGTCTCCGAAAGAGTTTGAAGTTTCTAATTGACCTCTGGAAAAGCACCCCAAAACAACATTACATCATGCATTTTCTACGGTGGTGAAAGCAGTCATTTGAGCCGATGCACCACTCTAGCTAGAATGGCAGTGACACCAACGTGGTAGAACCTGAGGCTGCCGACTCCTTCAGACAAGAATGCATGAAATAAGCACTAAACACAGACCAGTTTTAACACAGTGTCAAGAACAAGATGAGACTCTTCCACATATCCACACGGGATGTTCAGAAAAGGCTGAGGCACAGTTAGATCCAACCCCTAACCAAGGCATACACTCAACAACTAGAACAAAATCTCTGACTTCCCAATTTTCCCTAAGGATAGAAGGACAGAAACAGGTGGGCTACATCACCCTAACTCTTACATTCCCTGAGCTTTGGCCCCTGAATTCTCCTGGCCATATGAACAAAGAGATTAAGAGTAAACATGCCTCTAGACCTCAAACAAAATGACAGTTCTAGAAATATGCACACTTCCAAGGACTTGATTCCCCAGGAAGAAGATCCTAAAAGGGATTTGCCAGTGTCCTCTCCTACTGCTGCTGACAAGTGAATTAAGTAGACCAACAACTGGGGCTCCGGAGCCTAAAAAGGAGCTCAGCACTTCCCAAGCCTTCTCTCCAGCTTATCCGACAACTACCACCAATCTACCTAAGGAGAAACTAGTTCACTGGTGAATGCCCCGTAAAGAAGGGCATTCAAATTCTCCCAGCTCTCTCAGTGGACAGGAAGGGACATTTGAGTGTTTGTAGCTCACACCACCAACAGGCTGTTGTAAACAGGAGTGCAAGCACTTCAGAGTCTCTACTCCTATGGATCCATGCAGACAAGGGGCTAGAAAACATAGCTCTTGGTTTCTACATTGAAGGGATTTCTCTGCACATGCTTCAGTGACCTGGCTCCTGGCTAACTTGCATGGGGAAGTGTGGTGGTTTGAATAGGTATGGGCCCCATAGACTCATGTGTTTGAATGCTTGGCCTATAGGGAGCTGCACTATTAGGAGGTGTGGTCTTGTTGAAGAAGGTGTGGCCTTGTTGGAGTAGGTGTGGTCTTGCTGGAGTAGGTGTGGCCTTGTTGGAGTAGGTGTGGCCTTGTTGGAGTAGGTGTGGCCTTGTTGTAACTAAATGTTTTCCTTTATAAGAGTTGCCATGGTCAGGGAGTATCTTCACAGCAATAGAAACCCTAACCAAGACAGAAGTTAGTACCGTGGACTGGGGTATTGCTGTGATAGGACTGACCACACTTTCCTTTGGAAGAATGTGGACTTTGAGAGCATGGATTAGAAAAGCAGTTAAACACTGTAGGGCTTAATGGGCCATAGTAGTGGAAACACAGAAGACAGTGGTGCTGAGGGTGATTTGAACTGTGGGATCTGGCTCAAGATGTTTCAGAGGAGAAGTTTAGTATGCTGCCTAGAGAGAGTCTTGTGATATTTTGGTGAAGAATGTGGCTGCTTTTTGCCCTTGTCAGAAGAGTCTATCTGAGGCTAAAGTGAAGAGATTTGGATTAATTCGTTAGTAGAGTAAATCTCAAAACAGCCTAGAATAGACTCTGTCGTGTGGTTTAATAACTAACGTTTTAATGCTAATGAAGATTTAGAATGAAAAGAAGCAAGCTAAGTAAATTAAAATACAAACTGTACAGACTAAGGAGAAAAGATTCACCAGGAGGTGGAATGAAGCTAAGTCCTGTGTTCAAGGTGATAAATAGACTAAGAAATGGAATATAAAGAACAGCTTAGGTCCAGTGTGGTGGTGCACACCTTTAATCCCAGTACTCAGAAGGTCTACAGAGCAAGTTCCAGAAAGGCCTAGTTTAGGCAGTGAAGGAAACCATCAAAAACAAAAGGCTGGTGAAGATGTCATTGAGCAAGGGACCATGTTCCCATCCCAGTAAAGGCAGTAAAACTTGGCAGCTTCGGCCATCTGGTCCTGGCTTTAGAGTCAAGGATAGAAGAAAGGCGTCATGGGAAGAAAGGGGTCATGGAATCTTCCTCCTCAACTACGTAAAGCTGCTGAGGCCAGCCATGTGTCAGGGGTGTCCCTGCATGGAGGCCTAGAGAGGCCACTGTGTGAAGCTGTGAAGGTGAAGCCTGGACTGCCCTGGAGACCCCAAGATGTTGGAGATGCCAGAGTCATGAGATACCTGCCAAGGGAAGTTGCTGACAGAGAGTGGAACCAGGCCAGGAGAGAGAAGTGTGTTGCAGTCAACAAAGCTAAAAGGAGCTGGAGATCTGAGAGCGATTTGACATCAGACATGGAGATGCAGAGTTCGGAGTTTTCCGAGCTGGTTTTCGTCTTGCTTTGGTCCAGTATTTCCTCACTATGCTCCCTTTCCTCCATTTTGGAATGGTAATGTATATCGTACGCTATTCTATATTAGAAGTATGTGAGCTGTTGTTTTGATTTTACAGGGGATTACAGTTAAGAGATTGCATGAAGAGACTTTGAACTTTGGATCTTTAAACATTGTTGAGACTGTGATAGACTATGGGGACTTTTGAAGTTGGATTAAATGCATATTCCATTATGTTATGATTATAAGCCTATGGGAGCCAGGGAGTAGAATGTGGTGGTTTGAATAGGTATAGTCCCCACAGACTCATGTGTTTTAATACTTGACCCATAGGGACTGGCACTATTAGGAGGTGTGGACTCGTTAGAGTAGGTTGGGCCTTTCTGGAGGAAGTGTGTCACTGTAGGGATGGGCTCAGTGTGGGAGTCAGTTCATTCCCTACTGCCTGTAGATCAACATGTAGAATTCTCAGCTCCTTCTCCAGCACCCTGCCTGCCTGTCTGTCTGCTGTCATGTTTCCCTGCCATGACAATAATGGACTAAACCTCTGAAACTGTAAGTCAGTCCCAATTAAATGTTCTCCTTTATAAGAGTTGCCCTGGTCTTGGTGTCTCTTCACCGCAATAGAAACCCTGACTAAGACAGGAAGTAACGAGGCAAACAAACCACAGACTTCCAACTGCCTGAAAGAAGCACAGTACTTTCAGCCTTCCCCAGCCTCACTGTGGTGACAGCTACAGTTCTACAGATCCTTCCTGAGATGAGTCCAGGGCTGAGTGTCCCCACTCTACAGATCCTACACAAAAGACTACATCTTTAGCTCTGGGACTCGATGGGGTTCTGCATTTCTGAATGTCCCTAGACTACCAAAAATAAAGAGGTGGACATGGGAGCCGCTTCCAACAGCTGTTTCCCAGGATCAGGGACAGTGCAAGGGACAGCAGAGACACCAGACACGGACGCTCTCGCAAGCCAGAGCGGACAACACACACGTCTGCTCTCAGCTTCACCCTGAGAACAGAGGAACACAAATCGAACAGGCCAAGCTTCCTAGCTGCAGTTAGGTGGCCTGTCCTTTTCCTCATCTGTTGAAAGCACTGACAAGCAAAAATCTTGTGATTGTTTCAATAAATGCAGGGGAACAACTGACAAACCCAACACCCTTCATAAACAACACCTAGGATGAATGCTCCTCAACACTGTAAAGGCCACACATGCCAGGCCTAAAGTTAATATCACAACTGCAAAACGCTGAAGGCTTTCCTCTAAGGTATGGAGTAAAGACTAAGACATCTAATTTCACCACAAGTATTCAACAGCTGGAGAAGAGCAATTAGGAACAGTTACAAAATAAAAGGTACCGAACTCAGAAAAGAAATGAATCTGTCCTGTCTGCCAAAGACAATCATGTGGAGAAGACAATACAGAGGGGTCTGGGGACGTGGCTCCCCCAAGTCAAGTGCTGCCTTGTAAGAGAAAAACCCATGTCCTGAGTCAGATTCCCGGCAGCCTTACAAAATGCAGCAGCATTCATCTATGACCCCAATTCATCTATGGCCACGCATGTGTGTACAGGCTAGGGGGCTGACACTAGGTGACTTCCTCAATCTCTACCTTAGTTTTTGAAACAGAGTCTCTCACTGAAATTGTAACTCACCAACTAGGCTAGACTGACTGGCCAGCAATCCTCCTGTCTCCACATACCCAGGACTGCAAACACTGATATGCCCGGCTTTGAGGGGCCTCAGGGGGATGGGATGGAGAATGTGTATGTGGGTGTGGGTGCTGGGATCTGAACTCAGGCCCTCATACTGAATGGCAAACAGTCTAGTCTCAGCCATTTTTCCATCCCTTTGGCTGTTTATTTTAATCTGAGGTTTAAAAAAAAAACCTTCTTATATAAATCAACGCAAAACATGTGACACATAAAACATGGTAAATACTAATTTTATAATGGTAACTTAGAAATTAAAGTTAGCATAGAAGCAATATATTTAAACATAATACAATTTCTTATTGTTTTATCAAAATACTCAGCATTTATACCAAATTTAATCTTCAAATGATAAAAGTAATTTATGTGCCATACAATAGCAACTACACTATTATTATGTTTTAATGTGAGACACTCAGAAAATACTTATGACTTTTCTAAAACAAATCACACCAGTAAATTCTATATTGGCTGCATAAACATGTATAACCTTTACTA
Source organism: Peromyscus californicus insignis (assembly GCF_007827085.1). Lineage (NCBI taxonomy): Eukaryota > Metazoa > Chordata > Mammalia > Rodentia > Cricetidae > Peromyscus > Peromyscus californicus. The sequence goes on along the minus strand of NW_026294514.1, from coordinate 8,239,899 downwards.
TTAACAAGCCAACTAGCTTTAAAACGACAACAATTCTTTAGCACTACAGGGGAAAAAACAGTTCTGTAATAGTTTCTCATTCTAAAGCATGAAATAGTTAAGGATTTCAAACCTGCCTTTTAATTTATAATACATATGAGAAAAAAAATGAAGTCCAAATTAAAGCCCTGAATCATTTCAGTTTTTCTTTTAAATGATTTCCAAATAAGATCTAAAATAGTGTTTGTGGCTATATGTTACGGCTTGTATATACAGTGCTCCTCATGGGCATAGGTACCCAGCTGATGGACCCACCCATGGAAAGGTACCAGAACTGAGTTACCATAGATGAGTTCACACTGAGAACACCATTAGGAGCTGGGGACTGCTAAAGGAAATCTGTCTTCTCCTACTTTCCTAACACTACTGTTTCTGCTGCCAGCAGGTACTAGGTCTGCTCTGCTAAGTCTTCTCTGCCATGATATTTTGCCTCATCTCAGACCCACAGTGACAGGGCCAAGCACCAAGAACTCAAACTTCTGAAACGGTGAGCCAAAAGCAAATCTTTCCTCCCTTAAGATGGCCTCTGGGGTATTTTGTTATAGCAACAAAGATCTGACTAACATCTGGTGGTGCTCTGAATGAGATTTGCCCGTAAGTTTCAGGCATTTGAATACCAGACTCTGGAATGATAGCCCTGTATGGGGAGGTTAGGAGGTGTGGACTTGGTGAAGGAAGTGTGTCACTGAGGGTGGACTTGGAGGTTTCCAAAGGCTCCTGCCATTCCCAGTATCTCCTCTGTTTCCTGGCTGTTGCTGAAGAAGTGCGCTCCCAGCTCTTGCTCCAGCTGCCTTCTGCTCTCTACCTCCAGTCCACCATCGTGGACTCACAGCCCTGAGGAACAGGAAGCCCAGGGAAGCCCTTTCTTCTGTAAGTTGCCTTGGTCAAGGGGTTTTATTACAACAACAGAAAACTAACAAAGACACTCTATCACAGAACGACAACTCTACCTAAAAATATGTCTGCGTCAAAGCTCACACGGAAACATATTTCCCGGAATTATCTGCCTCATCTGCTTTTTGCTAAGCATCAGATTAAAATTCTTCACACTGCAGCAGCAATCTAGTTAACTTTCTGTTACCGTTTGTCAGCACAGCCCAGCATCAGTAGGTCGTCTCTCAGGGAACTGGTCTGCTCCTCAACAATTCTCATCTTCTGCTGAAGTACCGTGAAAGTTTCAGAAGCTGTTGCGTTGACACGGGTTGGAGACAGAACTGGTCGGTAGGCTGTAGTTTCCATGCGCACCTAAGGTCACAAGGGTACAATATTAGCATGGGAGGGTCTCTTACTGTTGGAAACAGTCACTGGCCCTTCCTTGAGGGGATTATACATCCTGTCTTATTTACTAGCGAATAGATATGTGTCCTAAGTTTCTGAAACTTTAAAAGCCAACTTCTCATTCACCATCTTTTTCCCCCTCTCCTTCATAAGATAAGCAACATCTCAGGTAGATTTGTTCCATGAGTCAGAGTCCCAGAGTGAAACATTCATGACATAAAATGAGTGAAAAGTAGAACTGTGTAGCTGTGGTAAGTTATTGAGATTGTTAAGTACTTTGCTATCACATTACAACCTAGTCTACCCTATTTGCTTTTAGTGGTCACATAGTAGGGACCTAAGACTTCTGAGGGAGTTTTCTCTATTGTTACTACTTATTCCCATTATAATAGCATAGTTTATTAAGTGTCCTCCAAAAAACTGATGCTGAAGCCTTGGTATCCAGCCTGGTGGATCCAGTTATTGAAGGTTGATCTTGAGGACACTAACTTCATCACAGGGCTATCTTTGATGAATTTACACTGAATGAGCTATTAGGAGGTAACAGCTCATTAGAGGCAGCAGTAGAACACTGGGCACATGTCTGTCAAGGGCACCACTTGCCTCTTTTCCCACTTATCTCTCCCACTGCTTCCCAGAGAGTTCTGCCTTGCTTCAGGCCTACAGTGATGGGGCCAAATGACCACAGGCCCAAAACTATGAAAATATGAGCTACAAGAAATCCTTCTCCCTTAACCTGATGTATTCGACTTTCTGTTGCTACAACAAATCACTGAGAAAAACTTAAAAGGATGACTTACTTTGGCTCACAAACTAAGAGGCTTCATCCCAGCATCATGAGAAGGCGGTTGTAGAGCAAAGCAGCTCATAATACAGTGGCCAGGAAACGGAGAGTGAGAATTTCTGCACTAGCAGGCTTTCTGATTTCCTCCCCGACCTGAATTCAAGCTCCAAAACCCATGAAAAAGCTGGATATGGTGGCTGTGTATATATGAGCACAGCACTGGAAAGCAGAGACAAGACTCCCTGGGGCTTGCTGGCTAGCCAGCCTAATCTAATTGATAAATTCCAGGGCAAGTGAGAGATCCTGCCTCAAAAAACAAAGTGACCTGAGGCTGACCTATGGCCTCCAAATGCACACAAACCACAAATAGATACACTGTACAAACAAATAAACATAATTATTAGTTCACTGTTTGTCTACACTGAAGCAGCAGTGCTCAAAAACATCTTGCAACCTTATTTTCATAATATGAGCAAAAATTCTTTACAGGTATTAATGGCAAATTAGTCATTTCTTTCTCTCATATGAGGCCAAGTTTTCAAGGCTCTCCTGCAGTCAGCCATTGTGGTGGTTTGAATGAGAATGGCCCCAGAGGCTTATAAGTTTGAATGCCTGGTTCCCAGATGGTGGAACTATTTAGGAAACATTAGGAGGTGTAGCCTTGTTAGATGATTGTGTTACTGGGGTGGGCTTTGAGGTTTTAAAAACCTTTCCCAGTTAGCTTTCTCTGTCTCCTGCTTGTGGATGGATTTGTGAGCTGTCGGCCACTGCTCCAGTATCCTGCTTGTCTGCCTATCATGCTCTCCAACACAATAGTTGTGGGTTCTAGGTCCCACATTAAATACTTTCTGTTTTAAGTTGTTGGTGCTTTGTAACAGTAGCTGAAAAGTAGCTAAGAGGGCCATGCAGTACTTACATAGAAACAGAGACCTGGTTCACAGGCATCTTAGTCTCTGTTCTCCCTGCTATGATAAAAACACTCATATGCCAACAACTTAGGAGGGAAAAGGGTTTACTTTCTTCCACAGTACAAGGTACACTGTGCAAGGAAGTCAAGACAGTAGAAGCTCAAAACAGCGGGTAACATTGTTTCCATAATCACAGAGAAGAAACTCAGCAATTGTAAATTCTCTTTCTCCATTTTATAGAGTTCAAATATCCTGTCAAGGGATGGTGCCACTGTAGGGGACCAGCCCCCATACTTATTTACCCCAGGAACTCTTGAGGAATGAGGGATAAGAGACTTGGGGGAGGGGGGAGAGAGAGAGAACACAGGATAGACTCGGGTGGGCCTGGATCCTTATCCACCGGCCCAGAACTTTATTCCAAAGGTCTATTTATAACAATGCCAAGGGGTGGGGCAAAAGACCTCCCCCTTGCTAGTTACAGTCACCTGGTACCCAGGCCTGTGGTCCAATCAACCTCTTATGCAGTCCTGCTGGGTACAGCCACTAGGAAACCTAGTGGGCTCCAACATGCCACCCAGCCTTCTAGGTTATTCTAGATTCTATTAAATCAGTAACGCTAACTATCATAATTCCATTCTTGTCAATGTGACACCAAAACACTGCTTTAAAGCCTTCCAACAGCTCGTGACCATTTTATAGTATAAAATTTACTCAGCATAACTTTAAAAAGTCCCAATCCAAAGCCTCTTAACTGTGAGTTCCTATAACATCAAAAACAAGTTGTACACTTCAAACATAGAATAAATATTCCTATTCCAAAATGGGAAAAACTGGGATAAGGACAGGGAAGCAACAGTGACATTGTTTCTCCGTAAGGGACACTTGTGGAAAGGAATCTGCTTGGATACCTTAACCGGGCTGGAGGGCTCAGCAAGTGAGACTCAGTGACCTTCAAGTATGAAAATCTCATTGCAGAGGGAAATGTGCGATGAAGGTCTGTGCAAGCATTTATCTCAGAGGCAAGGATTAGCACTTGCCACACGAAGACTCAACGTTGGAATTATTGGCTCTTTTTCCATTTCCTACCAAGGGTTCTAGCTGCAGCTGAAAAGGGAAAGCAGATTTGGGGGATTTTAATCCTCTATCCTCTGATTGCTGACTCTGAATACAGCACAGCTCAAAGATTCAATTCCTGTCCCTGCTCACGGGCATTCCGGGGACAAGCATCACCAATGCTGGTGTTCTGGTTGTACAAGGAAGAGGTAAACAAACGACAGGTGGCAGGACCAGAATCCCTCTTAGGCCTCCCCTCAGCTCCCCAGTCCTTTCGAGTTCCATCAAAAGAGTTCAGAGGAGACAGGGAGAATGCAGTGTGGAAGGTAGGTAGAGTTTGTTATGAAGTAAAACAGAACGTGTGAGAGTGGACATTGACCAAGGAGCCACTGTAAGGGTGCACTCTGAAACAAACTTATCTTTAGGAATTTATTAGTAACAGGTCATAGGGTATCTGAAAACTCTCTTGCCCAACAACCACCCCCATGACACACGCCTCACCCCACCATGTGGAAACAAAAATCAATGTCAAGCTTCGGAGCCCTTGGAAGTAACTGTGGCATAGGGATGGTGAGCAATGAGAGGGCAGCCCTGGCAGTCACCAAGGAGACCCCTCAGTAACTGGGGGATGCTAAAGGAGTGTGAGATAAGGACTTGCGTCCAATACATTGTGTCCAATGTATCTGCTGAAGGGAAGCTTGAAAGTCAGAGTCTCTCACTTTTATTGCAGTTACTCATTCATCCCATCCTCTGGATCTGATAAGCCCAAACACGGCAGCACAATGCTATATACACTCCCACAATCCACAGTCCTGTGGCAGATCCTCTGAGTCACAGCTCTGTAGCTCAGGCTAATCAATTCTTTGCTTTTAAGGTTCTATTCATCTTTGGTTGCTAACATCCCAGCTAAAGGATAAAGAAAATGGGTACAGACAGTTATAGAAAAAAATAAATTAAATATATTTAAAAATAAAATAATAAAGTCTTTAAATAAAAGCTAAAGTAATGGCCGGGCGGTGGTGGCGCACGCCTTTAATCCCAGCACTTGGGAGGCAGAGGCAGGCGGATCTCTGTGAGTTCGAGGCCAGCCTGGGCTACCAAGTGAGTCCCAGGAAAGGCGCAAAGCTACACAGAGAAACCCTGTCTCGAAAAACCAAAAAAAAAAAAAAAAAAAAAAAAAGCTAAAGTAATGTAAAAAGAATAAGCCACAAAAAGATGGAAATACACAGGGCATCAGGATCCTGTATGGTGCTTTTTTGACTTAGGTTGGTTTAATTTAGCAGTTTCCATAACCCAATATCTGTGAGCAGCTATTGCTTTTATACTTTAACATTTAAAAAATACAAACCAACCTATATACTTTAAAAATGCCTTAACTTCAAAATGGAAGTCAGAAAATATGTTACATTGGGGGAGGGGCTATGCCTTTGTTTCCACAGGAAACAAAAGGTTATGGTTCTCCTCAAAATTAATGAAGATCAGATTTGATTGGGGAGACTTCCTGAAAATCTTGGTTATAGACATGAAAACAAAAATCAAGAAAGACTACAGAACAGGTGACATCTATGCTGATTCCTCTACTATGGGAACAGCTCTGAGACATGACAAATCTTGTTGGCTACAGAGTCCTCATGACTTATTATTACATACCATCCTTTCATATAGCATGGATAGAGGTTTGGTTATACAGTCCAAACAAACTTATAAAGTTAATAGATGCCTTTTACCTGGTCAAACATAAAACAAAAAATCATCTTTAACTGACTTGTGCAACTGCACATTCCATACTTGTGTTAATGCAGATATATATGTTACCTTTAAAAGTTTGTGTTTTCAGAAGGAAAAAAAACCAGACATCAATAAAGACAAGTAGTCTGGTGATCCAGCCTCTCAGAATGCCTCAAAATTCTACAAACAGAACAACTTCAAAGCTGCTGGCTGAGATGGTCCAGACTCACAAACTATACAGCCAAGACTTCAGATAAGCTCTACACTTCGCTATCACACAGAGACTAAACACAAAACAATACAGCTAGCTCTCCAGGACTTGACCAGTATTCCAATTTTCTCAGGGTCTCCTAAGGATGCCATTGCCACAAGACAACAGGAAGCAGTCTAGAGAATATGACACCCTCATTCCAAAGAGGTGGGGTGGGTGGTTTTGGGTCCTTTGGTGGGTTATGGATGTCTGTCATCATTTAGAGGGGTTGGTTACAAGTTGTTATTGATAATGGTCAGAAAGATAATCTAAAAGGAGATTAGATTCAGGGACCTCTCTCTGAAGGGAAATAAAGGGGATATAATATATAAATTATGGGAAACTACTTTTAAACAACCACTAGTCTCAAATATTTTACAACGGTATGGATTTCTGTATATTGATCAAATTTAGGGTTATTTTTGTTATACTATATATACATACATATATACTATACAAAATTTATATGTGTGTTTAATCTTGTTTAAGCCATTGTACCTATACAACTCATTTAAAAATATAAAGTTCTAGTCCTTGAAAGCTAATATTATAAACCATTTAAAATAATTAAGAAACACAGGTTAGTAGTTAGTCATCTACAACAATCAAACTTGTAGTCATGCTAGGTATGCTTTTAAGGTCATACAGAGCTATATTTTAGATAGATAGATAGATAGATAGATAGATAGATAGATAGATAGATGGTCTTCAAACAATTCGGAGACCTACAGAATATGGAATTTAAGATGTTTTAATAACATAAGACTTTTCATGACAGGGAGATGCCAAGGCTTTTCATCATAGTGAGACTCATCTGCTTCTGGTAGTACGTAACAATCTATTTCAAAAAATGATGATGGGCATTGAAGAACCTCCATATGGAGTTTGCTTTCTTTATGACAAAGTTAGTCACTGGGCAAAGAAACTGCCCTTGCCTCAACTACTGACATTATACTGCCCAAATTGGACAAGCAGGACACAAAAGAAGGTGACAGCCGAATTTTGCCAAGACAAAGTAGGACAGTTCTTCAAAATTCCTGCTTCATAGAAAAGTCTGTCAGATATTCTATGTCTGTAGGCCAAAGATGGATGCCCCAATGTTGCAGAGGAATCTTGGGTGGCTGTCCAGGCAGCCAGCTGTCTCTGTCATTTATACAGTTTTAGAAGTTGTTTGCTCTGCACTTCCTGTTTACATCCTTCTTGGGTTGCTGATAGAGTTGAAGACAAGATAGTTATAGTTACAATTTTCCTTGTTACCAAATTCAGAAACAAAAAGTTATATGAGAGATAGAAAGTGTATAAGGTAGAGAAACAGAAAAGCTTAAATTGTTTATCTAAGGAAATGCTTTGAAGTCTAAAAAGATAGTTTTGTGTTGGTAATACAAGTTAGGAGAGAAAGTGAATTAGGTACAAAACTTTGGACTCACTAAGATAGGTTAGAAAATAAAGTCTTTCTCTAAATTTGCCAAATACAAATGGACTGGACATTGTGGATATAATTCCTACCTGTTCTTATTGTATAAGGTTTTGCTATGTTAGAGTTAAAACCTTTTTTTTTTTATTAGACAAAAAGGGGGAAATGTTGTGGGATATTTGTACACTGTGTGAAGGTGTATTTGCTGTGACTGGTGTAATAAAAAGCTGAACAGTCAATAGGTAGGCAGGAGGTGTAGGCAGGATTTCCAGGGAGAGAAAGGAAGAGGAAGAGAATCTAGGCACACAAGAGATGCCAGGAGACAATGGAGAGGAAACAAGAGGTGCAAGATAGAAGAGAGGTAATGCCATGTGATAGAATGCAGATTAATATAAATGGGTTAATTTAAGTTATAAGAGCTAGTTAGGAACAAGCCTAAGCTATAGGCCAAGCTTTCATAATTAATAACAAGTCTCCATGTCATTATTTGGGAGCTGGCTGGTGGGACAGAAAAAGATGTGTTATAGAAAACAATCCATATGCCCAGGTCTCCTTACAAGAATACAGACAATGGGAAAGATCATGCCAGTATCTTCTCTACAAAACCTACCACTCCTGTAGAAATGTCTGCCAATGAGAACTACCTAGATGAACTCCAGGACACAGAACTTAAAAGAAAATCCTAATTTCAATTTCATCAAAGAATTCGAGGAATTTAAAGAAGATACAAAGAAACAGATCAGTGAAATTACGGTGAAAGAACTTAAAGAGAACAAATGCCTGAACACACAGGAAGCATTATTTCAGGCTGAAGAGTGGAAGAAGCACATCAAAGAGACTGTGGAAAGAAATACAAAGCTATAATTATTAAAACACAAAATACCACCAAAACCACAAAATACACCACCCCAAATCAACAATACTGTGACCACAATTAACACACACATTTCAAATGCTGGATGGTGGTGACATATGCTTTTAATCTCAGCATTTGGGAAGTAGAAGCAGGCAACACTCTGAGTTCAAGGGCAGCCTGGTCTATAGAGTGAGTTCTAGGGAAGCCAGGGCTACACAGAGAAACCCTGTCTCAAAAAAAAAAACAAAAAGCAAACACACATACATACTTTCCAGTAACAACTTTAAATATTAATGGCCTCAATTCTCTAATCAAAAGATACAAACTGACTGAATCGATCAAGAAATTAATCCATCTGTTGCCTACAAGAAACATCTTAGTTTAAAGATAGGTACTATTGCTGTGGGATGGTCTGTATGTCAAGTGTGTTGCTGATTGGTCAGTAAATAAATCACTGATTGGCCAGTGGCTAGGCAGGAAGTGTAGGCGGGACAAGGAGGAGAATAAAGCTGGGAAGTGGAAGGCTGAGTCAGAGAGACACTGCCAGCCTCCACGATGAGAAACAGCATGTGAAGATGCCGGTAAGCCACGAGTCATGTGGCAAGGTATAGATTTATAGAAATGGATTAATTTAAACTGTAAGAACAGTTAGCAAGAAACCTGCCACGGCCATACAGTTTGTAACCAATATAAGTCTCTGTGTTTACTTGGTCGGGTCTGAGCGGCTGTGGGACTGGCAGGTGAGAGAGATTTGTCCTGACTGTGGAACAGGCAGGAAAACTCTAGCTACATACTATCTTGGAGTAAAAGGATGTACAAAAGTACTCCAACCAAAGGAGACTAGGAAGCAAGCATTGCCATCCTAATATCTGATAAAATAGACTTCAAACTAAAACTAACAAATGAGATAAAAAGGAACATTTCATTCTAATCAAGGGAAGACTTAACCAAGAAGACATTACAATCCTAAACATATGCACCAAACTCAAGGGTGCCCAGTTTCATTTAAAAAAAAATCTAGTTCTGGATTTAAAACACAGATTAACTTCGAGCTTTTAATAGTAGGTGATTTCAGTGTCCTACTTTCTCTAATAGATGGGTCATCTGGACAAAAAATAAACAAACATCAGAATTAACTGATATATAACAAACAGACTTATTATCTACAGTATATTCTACATAAACACCAAAGATTACACATTCTACTCAGTGGCACATAGAAGCAGAACTAAAAATAGATGACATCCTGAGATACAATAACAGATCTTTACAAATGCAAAAACATGAAATCACTCCTTATATTCTATCTGACCATAATGCAATAAAATTTGAAATTGACAGCAAAAAGAAAAAATCTCTAGTAAATATACAAACTCATAGGGATTAAACAACTCATTAAAGAATGATGAAATGGTAAAAGAAATCAAGAAAGATATTTACTGTAACTAAATAAAAATAAAAACACAAGACACTAAAACCTCTAGGACATAATGAAAGCAGTCCTATGAGGAAAATTTATAGCTCTAAGTGCCTACATTAAAAAAAAAATCAGAAAGAGCACAACTAAATAACTAAAGATACAACTCAAAAAGTTGGAAAAACAAGAAAAACAAACCAAATCCAGACACAGCCAATGGCAAGAAATAATAAAAATCAGAACAGAAATCAATGAAATAGAAAAAACAAACAAAAAACAAAAATATAAAGAATCAACTAATCTAAGACTGGTTCTTTTGAAAAGGTAAACAATATTGACAGACCCTTGGCTCACCTAACCAAAAAGAGAGCCAGGACCCAAAATGACAAAATAAAAAATGAATAGGGAAGCATTACAAATGACACCAAGAAATTCATAATATTATAAGGAATATTTTAAAAACCTGTACTACATTAAACTGGGAAAGCCAAAAGAAACAGATGAATTTCTAGATTCAGGCAAACCACCACAATTAAGCTAAGATGTCAGCAACCAAAACAGACCCATAACAAGTGAGGGTATTCAAATAGTATTAAGTTTTCCAGCCCCCAAAAAGTTCAGATTTCCTGCAGAACTCTAGCAGACATTCAAAGAACAGTCCTCAAACAAGAGACATAATCCTTAAACTATTAAAAAAATAGAAACATAAGGAGCACTCTTTGTACAAAGCCAATAACATTCTATTAATCAAACTGGGTAAAGATGCAACAGTGAAGGAGGAAGAAAGGCAAGAAGAGGACGGAGGGAAGAAGGGAGGGAGGGAGGAAGGAAGGAAGGAGAGAGGGAAGGAGGGAAGGAAGGAGGGAGGGAGGAAGGAGGGAAGAAGGGAGGGAGGGAGGAAGGAAGGAAGGAAGATATACTAAAGACCAATATCCCTGATGAACACAGACTCAAAAATATACAATAAAATACTTTAAACAAGCCGGGCGGTGGTGGCGCACGCCTTTAATCCCAGCACTCGGGAGGCAGAGCCAGGCGGATCTCTGTGAGTTCGAGGCCAGCCTGGGCTACCAAGTGAGTTCCAGGAAAGGCGCAAAGCTACACAGAGAAACCCTGTCTCGAAAAAACCAAAAAAATACTTTAAACAGAATATCGACATGCATCAAAAAGATTATACATCATGACCAAGTTGACTTTATGCCTGAAATGCAGAGATGGTTCAATATATACAAGTCAATAAATGTAATAAACCACATAAATGGACTTAAAAGACAAAAATCACATGATCTCAATAGATGCAGAAAAAGCCTTTGACAAAATCCAAAATGTTATCATGATAAACGTTCCAGAGAATGTAGGGCTAGAGAGAAAATACACATACACACATACATACACACACACACACACACACACACACACACACACACACACACCACAATAAAATCTATATGCAAGAAACCCACAGCCAACATCATCCTAAATGGAGAAAATCTTAAAGGAATCACACTGAAGTCAGGAATGAGACAGGGATGTCCCCTATCCCCACATTGTGCTCAAAGTATCAGCCTGAGCAACAGGCAAGAGAAAGCAATTAAAGGGAAACAAATAGGGAAAGAAGTACTCAAACTATCTCTATTTGCAGATGATATACTACAGAGATCCCAAAAATTTCTACCAGAGAACTTCTAGAAACAATAAATAAATTCAGAAACATGGCAGGACACAGAATCAACTTCCACAAATGAACAGCTTTTCTATATACTAAGAACATACAGAGAAGACCATGGACACATTCCCATTTACAATATACTCAAAGAAAAACACCTAGGAATAAACCTAACCAAGGAAGTGAAGGACCTCTACAATGAAAACTTTAAACCTCTGAAGAAAGAGATAAAGACACTAAAAAATGGAAGGTGTTATTGTTTGTATTTGCTCTTTTTGGGGCCTGCCACCCAGCTCCCAAGTAAATCACACACAGAGGCTTATTCTTAATTATATATGCTCAGCCTTAGCTTGGCTTGTTTCTTGTCAGCTTTTCTTAATTTTTAATTCACCCAACTGTCTTTTGCCTCTGTATACCTTTCTTTCTTACTCCATTGCTGGTTGTGTAGCTGGGTGGCTGGCCCCTGATGTCCTCCTCTTCCTCTTGCTCCTAGATCTCTCCTCTCCCAGATTTCTCCTTCTATTTATCCTCTCTGCCTGCCAGCCCTGCCCCTCCTGCCTCGCTACTGGCCATTCAGTTCTTTATTAGACCATCAGGTGATTTAGACAGGGATAGCAACACAGCTTCACAGAGCTAAACAAATGCAACATAAACAAAAAACACACCTTAAAATAATAGTCTACAAAAGAAAGACTTCCCATGCTAGTGGATCAGAATTAACATTGTGAAAATGACCATTTTACCAAAAGCTATTTACAGATTCCATAAAATCCCAATTAAAATCCCCATCTCATTCTTCACAGAAATAGAAAGAAAAAAACAAAAACTATCCTAAAACTCATATGGAACCACAAATGATCCCAGAGAGCCAAAACAATCTTAAGCAAAAAGAACAATGCTAGAGAGATTATGGTTCTAGAACTTAAGATATATTACACAGCTATAGTAATAAAAACAATATGGTATTGGTACAAAAACCAACATAGAAGAACCAAACATGAGTACACATAATTTCAGCCACTTAATATTTTACAAAGATGCCAAAAATATATACTGGAGAAAAGAAAGCATCTTCAACAAATGGTGCTGGGATAACTGGATAGCCACATGCAGAAAGATGGAATTAGATCTGTACCTATGACCCACGTAGGAATTGGACTCAAGCCCTCCAGAAGAACAGCCAGTGCTCTTAACAGCTGAACCGTCTATTCAGTATCGAGTCCAATACTCGGTATATTGAGATGCTTTATACTTGCGTTATCGTTTTAAGCTTTTGAGTCAAAAGTAAATTTAGAAGACAAGTTCAGCCATGGGCTTGGAAGGGAAGTTTCATGACAGGGCCTCGTCAGAGACTGTGAGAATGCCCATAGTGTCAGGGGCAGATTTTTTTGGCTGGTGTCAATTTCAGAAAGAGAGAGAAAGGAGGCTGCAAAAGACAAAAGCGACCTTTCTGACACCTCAGAAAACACGGACGCTTACCAGTTAGGGTCTGCTAAGGTAGGGAGAGATGAATATATTTCATTAAGGCACAGTTACTTTTTATTTACTTAGTTATGCTTGGAAGTAGGGTCTTGTGTAGCCCAAGCTGCCCTCAAACTCACTGTGCATTGAGGATGACTTTGAGCTGCTCATCCTCAGGTCTCCACCTCCCAATGCTAGAATTACAGGCACACACCACCACATGGGCTTGGCAAGCACCCTACTGTGATATACCCAGGTGCCTCCCACCTTAGGTCTTGTATGTTTCTTTCTGCCTTCTGGCTCTAGGTTCCTCTCTTCAGGTTGCAAAGTAAAATTTCTTCCTAAGCACTGGAGGTGGCCTTAACCTGGCCTGTGCAGGTGAAGTGCCTGCTGTCTTCATCACATCACGGACTGAGTCATTGCAAAGGAGTCAGCATGGTGGCTGTAGCACTGACACCACATTTGTATGCATATCTCCAAAGCGTTTTCAGATACGGGAGACATTCGCTGTCTGCATCAGAAAGGATCTGACTGACTACAGGCATGCAACTTTTATCAGAGGAAACTAGCAGATATGTGTTATGTCCCAAATAGTGCCTGGAGCCGGGCAGTGGTGGTGTACGTCTTTAATCCCAGCACTCAGGAGGGAGAGGCAGGTGGATATTTGAGTTCGAGGCCAGCCTGGTCTATAGAGCGAGTTCCAGGACAGCCAGGGCCACACAGAGAAACTCTGTCTCCAAAAGCCTAAACACTACTACTGAAGAATGCTTGGAAAGCAGCTGGTTAGAAATGCCCTTCATCCGCTTTTCCCCTCCCTATCACTGGGGGAGTCCATGAAAAACCAAGAGTCGGTTGTCCCATGTTGATTAACACGTCTTCAAGTAGGATTACAGTCCTTAGGGTTTTTTTTTTTTGCGGGGGTGGGGGTATAGTTAGTTTGTTTTATAGCGCCCAGCATAGTGCCTTGGCTGCTGTGGGTGCCAAACAAACATGAAAATAAATATTTAACAAGGTCTATTCCAGCACAGGCACGAAACAATGCACAAATGAAAACTCCTCTTGTCTAGGAAGCAAGCCAGGGAAGAAAACCAGTGGTAGAAAACCAAACATGAAGCCGGGCGGCGGTGGCGCACGCCTTAAATCCCAGCACTCGGGAAGCAGAGGCAGGCGGATCTCTGTGAGTTCGAGGCCAGCCTGGTCTACAGAGGGAGATCCAGGACTGGCTCCAAAGCCAGACAGAGAAACCCTGTCTCAAAAAAAACGAAAAGAAAAAAAAGAAAAGAAAAGAAAAAGAGAACCAAACGTTAGTGTTGAAAAGGCCTTCCCAGGAAGGGAAAGGCGGCTCATGGAGAGGTCTCCGCGACCCGCCACCCTCCTGCAGCTATGATCCAGCCAAAGCCAATGGAGCTTGAGGCGGTTTTCACTGCCAGGCAGAGTGCGGAGGCATGGTAAACCAAGGCCCTCGAGGACTGGGGGGCGGGATGGACTCGGCCTAGGAGGGAAAGGGACTGGTGGCCTCTCCCCTGCGCCGCCCACCTGGATTTACCGACCCGGCCCCAGCCTCACCCCTAATTCATCTACCAGCCTGTAGTTCCGTCCCGCGGCCACCAGGTCTGTTTCCATGGGACTAAAGCGCTTTAAACCAACCCGCTCGCCCGCCGGGCTGCTCCTGTACGCAGGCGCACCCGAGGTAAGGCATGCCGGGAATTGTAGTTTTCCCGGCCCAGCAGGGCCCTCCGCGTGGGGAGGGACCCTAGCCGGAATCCCTCAGAGCGTCGGGAAACGCGCCGCCACGTGATCCGGATGACGCCATGCTCCATTGTGCTCCCAGCAGGGCATGCTGGGAAACGTAGTTGCTGCCCTCTCCCCCTGTGTCCGCTTTGCCTAGACAACCCGGCTCACCTTGCAGGAAGCAAGAGTCCAGGATGAGGTGTTTCCAGTTGTAGGAGGACCAAAGGATCAAATAACTTCCGAACGATGGGGAATTAACAAGTTTTTGCTAAGGAGAATAAAAATGGAAAAAAAAAATCAGCCTGTTCTTGTAAAAGGAATCCAACCCGACCCTCTTTCATAATGATCAGGTGGACAGTAAGCCACAGGAAGCTATTCTCTAATATTCTGTCTCTTCAGCATAAATTACGACACCCTGTTGACAGGTAAATGAAAAAGAGAAGGCGGGAGGGAGGAAGGGAGGGAGAGGGAGCAGAGGGAGAGAGAATAAAAGATGTTTCTTAGTTTTGCTGTAAAAGTGTTTACACTCCACGAACAACCTTCTATAGTGAAAGAACGTGGTATTCAACTTCACTTGAGTGTCGGTGCACAGGACCAAACACTTGGTACCACCCACAGGGCAATTAAAGCCCTTCTTCCTCCTGGCTGATAAACCAGCTCTCTAATAAACCTAGTCAAATCCGAGGTACGGTCTCGTTTACTTAGCAGGTGTCTTGACAGAATTGATTCTGCTATTCGGATTCTTGTGATGGCTGGGACCTCCTGAGCAGGGAACACTGTCTGCCCATCAAGTCACAGCTGTTAAGACACATTCATAAGACTGGGGCTTGCTCATGAAAAGAAGTAAAGCTTCAAACATGAAAAGTGAAA
This sequence comes from Peromyscus californicus insignis, assembly GCF_007827085.1. Lineage (NCBI taxonomy): Eukaryota > Metazoa > Chordata > Mammalia > Rodentia > Cricetidae > Peromyscus > Peromyscus californicus. The sequence continues at coordinate 8,224,444 of NW_026294514.1, read as the reverse complement.
AGGTGTTTTCAAGCATTAGTATATTTAAAAAAAAAGCGACAATTTTCAATGTGTATATGATTTTCCTTCCAATCGCCTACGATGTTTCTGTGGAACTAACAGATGAAGGACATGTGTAAACACTCCACAGAAAACCCTCAGGCTTTGGTGCAATGAGAACATTCACCTCCAGTCTCCCTGTTGAGCAGTAGTGAGGGAGCTAAACTGAACAAATTTAGCGCTTTTCACTTCCTTTCTCCTATCTATCCTTTGTCAAAGAAGAATATAAGTGAAACAATTACAAAGTCAGATAAATGAATTTAAAATCTTCAATATTGAGTAAATTTATCAGCCAAAGATTCAGTTTCCCTTTAGCTGAAAATTCATTGCATTCAACGTCTAATTTTGTGGATTTGGTGGGTATTTTTGATTGATTGTTTGGGGTTTCTTGTCCAGAGTCATGATAATATAGTCCAGGTTTACCTTGAACTCAAGAAAATTCTCCTGTCTCAGTTTCCCAGATGATAGTATTTCAAAGGTGCTGCCATCCTTGGCTTCTGGTTCTATCTCTGAAGCAGCTGGACACACTATTTTTCTAATTTCCCTCCTGATTCTCAACTAATTTTTAAAATGTTGATCCCATTCATAAAACAAGGTCATTTTATTCATGGAAACTATAGGCATTCCATGTGGAACATATACTCTCTTGCCACAACACTGAAATTGCCTCCTACCTGGTTTTTCAATGTACCCTTCATGTAGTTACTTGAGTGATCTTTTTTAAGTAAACCTCATCATCCCAGTCTCTACTTAGCACCATTTAAGAGTTCCACTCATTGAACTTTCCCACCCAACAGGATAAAGCTCAAACGGCTTGTGGGTTCAACCTCACCCACTAGCCCCTCTGTCCCTATTCCCAGGACTCAGGCTTTTGAGCACAGGCTGCCTTGGTGACTGTAAGCAGTGAAACCCTTCCTTTTGTAATCTAGTGAATTTATCTCTAAGAGCATACTCTCTTCCCTTATCTTTCCCAAAAATGATATTCTCTACCCATTTCTAATTGCAGTGCATTTTGTTTCCCCTTAAGTAGACTTAAGCTATTTGAGTTGGGGAATTTCATCTTTTGAAAAACATTCAGGCCAGGCAGCAGTGCCGCACGCCTTTAATCCCAGCACTCGGGAGGCAGAGCCAGGCAGAGCTCTGTGAGTTCGAGGCCAGCCTGCTCTACAGAGACAGGGACCAAAACTACACAGAGAAACCCTGTCTCAAAAAACAAAACAAAACAAAAAAACAAAAACAAAAAAAGAAAACCAAAAACATTTAAGTTATTTTTTGTCTCCTCTCTCTTTCTCCCAGTTGCCCCTCTCTGTGTATTTTCTCCTAGGGAAGTCAGAGGACAACCCAGTTTTCTATAACAACCACTTGGGCCCCAGAAATTGAACTCCACTGTATTCTGGTTGTTGGTCTTTGCAGCCAAGGCGCTGAGGCATCTAGCCGGCCCTAAGTGCAATGCCTGCCGTATGTAAGCACGGAAAGATCTTTAAAGTGGGTGGATGACCTCGTGGTTTTAAATGCTTCTGTTGGGAGGAACTACTGTTTCCTTCTTTTGACCGCCTATCCTTTGACTTTAGGTTGGGAAAAGCCACCTGCTGTAGTTGTTTTTCACTCTTTATACTCTGCTGTTCTGGCTCTTTGGAGGGGGGGGCACCACCCAGCTCCCAAATAAATCGTATTTATTCTTAATTATAAATATCTGGCCTTAGCTTGGCCTGTTTCTTGCCAGCTTTTAACTTAAATATATCCCGTCTACCTTTTGCCTCTGGGCTTTTTTCCTTTTCATACTTTAAGTATATCTTGCTTTCACTCTTACTCTGTGACTGGCGTGGTGGCTGTGTGACTGAGTGACTAGCCCCTGATGTCCTCCTCTCCTTGTTCTCTTGCTCTTCCTTCCTCTCCTTCCAGAGTTCTCCTTCTAGTCTCTCGGCCTGCTAACCCCGCCTACCCTTTCTCCTGCCTCCCTATTGGCCGTTCAGCTCTTGATTAGACCATCAGGTGTTTTAGACAGGCACAGTCACACAGCTTCACAGTGTTAAACAAATGCAGCGTAAAAGAACGCACCACATCTTTGCATCACTAAACAAAGGTTCCCCAGCATAAACAAATGCAACACATCTTAAAATAATATTCTAAAATCTGCTTCTTCCAGAGATGGCACTGGTTTGGCCTGGCTGTCGCCACAAAAAACGGCAGCAAAGCTCCCTGCCACACTCACCCTCAGGTTGAATTGTATTCTCTGGACAAAGAAAGGCAAGCCCAGAAATCAAAGCGTTCATCTCTTGTGACATGGAAAATTAAGAATGGCAAATGAATTTGCCAGTTCCTCACTTTATATAGATCTTTCGGCAAATATCAACATTGGGTATAGACATTAGGACTTGAAGGAATCTTTGACTGTTAATGGAAGCAGGATCCTAATTAGTCTTAACAATAAAAACCCAGAGTATATCAGATATCAGGGTGAAAGCTGAAAGATCAGAGAAGGAAAGGAGCAGTCACAGCCAGTTCTTACCTCTCTAAATCCTCAGACCAAAAGTGGGCAGATCCTGTCTCTACAAATCCTCAGACTCAATGGATGAGATCTTGTCCCCACCTGCTTTATATTCCTGACTCTACTTCCCTAGTGCTGGGATTAAAGGTGTGAACCACCACCAACTGGCTCTGTTTCTCTTTTAGACTGGTTCAATCTCATGTAGCCCAGGGTAGACTTGAGCTTCTGATCTTCCTGCTTCCTCCTCCCAAGTGCTGGGATTAAACGTGTGTGCCACCACCGCCTGGCCTCTATGGTTAACTAGTGGCTGCTGTGCTCTCTGATCTCCAGGCAAGCTTTATTTTGTCAGAACACAAACAAAATATCACACAACAGTTAGTGAACCAGTAAATCAGCCCCAGGCTTCAAATAGAGACCTGTGAGTTGAATTGGCCAACAGTTAAGTGGTCCTTATGAGGGCTTTGTCCCTCAGCTCCACCAATTAGGTTTTGTGGTCAGGTAGGTTTTCATTTTGTTCTTACAAGTCAAGTCATCATTATGGCAACACTGATACAGCTGTTTTATATTTTTCAAGACTGAAGTACTCCCTTATTGCTGTTGTTATTTTACTTTTTGGGGGGCCCTCCACCCAGCTCCCAAATAAATCACTCACGGAGGCTTACTCTTAATTATGAATGCCCAGCCTTAGCTTGGCTTAGTTTCTAGCCAGCTTAACTTATCCTGACTACTTTTTGCCTCTGGACTTTTCTCTTTTTTATTCCTAAATACCTTTCTTTGTTTCTTATTCTGTGGTCAGCTGATTGTGTAGCTGGTGGCTGGCCCCTGGAGTCCTCTTCCTTCTCTGGCTCCTACATCTTAGCTCTCTCCTCCCAGATTTCTCCTTCTATTTATCCTCTCTGCCCGCCAGCCCCGCCTATCCTTTCTCCTGCCTTGCTATTGGCCGTTCAGCTCTTTATTAAACCATCAGGTGTTTTAGACAGGCACAGTAACACAGCTTCACAGAGTTAAACAAATGCAACGTAAACAAAAGTAACACACCTTAAAATAATATTCTACTACACTCCTTTAGTTTCAGTATATTGACAGAGTCATTAAAAGGAAGAAACGGGCCTATGAAATGGCTCAGCAAGCAAAGATGTCTTGGGCCAAGTCTGATGACCTGAGTTCGAAACCCAGGCCCCACATGCTGGAAGGACAGAACTGACTCCAGCAAGTTGTCCTATCACATCCATACGCACACTGTGTTTCATGTGTGACCCCCGCCCCCATATGCACCGAAAAGTCAACTAATAAATGTAATAAAAAGAGAGGTACAGGAATGTTGTTTAAATTGCTGCACATACACCAGCTGCCCAATATTTCTGAATGAATAAAAACAGTGGCATTGTGAAATCTTTTTCTTGTTTTGTTTTCATATGATGCTGTTCAAATCTTAGATAGTCTTTTAATTAAAAAAAAAACCCAGAGCCAGATATTGGGGTGAAAGCTGAAAGTTCAACGAAGCAAAGCAAGCCACAGCCAACCTCGCCTCACCAATTTCTCAGCTGATCCTGTTTCCTCAGACTGAAGTCCTCTGAGTCCTCACCCGAATAGGTCTCAGCTGAACTGCTTTAGTTCCTGTTTCCTCATGCCATCTCTTCCTGGGATTAAAGGTGTGTGTGCTTCCCAGTACTGGGATTAAAGGTGTATGCCACCACTGCCTGGCTCTGTTCCCAGTGTGGCTTTGAACTCACAGAGATCCAGATGGCCCTCTACCTCCTGAGTGATAGGAGTAAGGGTGTGTGCCACCACTGCCAGACCTCTATGTTTAATCTAGTGGCTGACTCTGTCCTCTGATCCTCTGGCAAGCTTTATTGGGCACAAAATACATCACCACAGTATGATATTCAGTTATTTTTACCATTATTGGAAAGATTATTCCTTCCCTATTGAATTTCCTTGCACCTTAAAAAGTCAGTTGAACAAGGCTGAATGCTTTATTTCCTGCTTCTTCTGATTTACTGATCTATGTGTTCATCTTGTAGCCAGAACTATACTGTTTCTGGTTAGTGGGTACAAAGTTGATTTTGAAATCAGGATACATGTGAAGAACTTTGCTAGTACTCCTAAGGAATTGGGCCTCAGACCCTGACAAATAACAAAACACCATGTTCAAGTGCCAGTTATAAAGTATACAAAGTGCCTGTTACAGATAACATGTCCAAATTCTCCCATAGACTGCTTATAATACCACACGAAATTAAACATTATGTAAATCATTACAATGCTATATTATTCAGGAAATAATGACAAAAGGTCTGTATATATTCATTCCAGGTATATTTATTTTTTTTAGTATTACCCACCCACAATTGAGTAAACTTGTAGGTGTGGAACCCATTGATGGAGAAGGCCAATTATATTGTCCTTCTAACTTTGTTTTCTTCCAATTTATGTGGCTGTGCTAGCTTCTTTACCACCCCTAAGGAATTTGAGAATCAATTTGTGGATGCCTACAAAAAAATCTCTAGAACTTTGGCAGGGATTATGTTAAGTCTATACATCAAATTGAGGACAGCTTAATCTTTTTGTTGTTGTTGTTGGAGCCCACAGAAGTTTCCTAGTGAGATCTGAGCTGGCTTTACCAGCAGGGCTGCGTAAGAGGATGACTGGACCACGGGCCTGGGGACCAGGTGTTTGGAAGGGTCTACACTTGGCTGTATCTAGCAGGGGGATGTCTTTTGCCTTGCCCCTTGGCATTGTTATAAAAAGCCCCTTTGAATAAAGTTCTGGGACATTGGGTATTGACCCAGGTCCTCCCGAGTCTATCCTGTGTTTCTGTCTTTCTTCTCATCGTCTAGGTATTTCTTCCTATCTAAATATTCCTCACTTCTCCCTACTCAACAATTCCTGGACATACATGTGGGAGCTGGTCTCCTACATTTTTTAAAACATAATTCTTTATTGATTCTTTGGGAATTTCACATCATGCACCCTAATCCCACTCACCTCCAAGTCCCTCCATATCTGCCCCTCATCCCTGCAGCATGCCCCCCAAATTAATTAAAAACAAAACAAACAAACAAGCAAAACCACCTCACTCCTCCATCTTTCCAGCACCTCTTCATTCATCCTAGTGGCATCCAGAGCTGCCGGGTACCACGCAGTCCACCCTTTTGTCCAGTCAGCCCCACTGAAAAATGTTCATTGCAATGAGTCCTTGGTCTGGTTCAAGGCCTCTGGTGCACCATCATCACTGGCCCTCCCCTAAACTCCTCTCAGATATCCTGTGGTTATTATTGCACAGGACCAGTCCCTTCACATGCTCCAGCAGGTCATAGATGGTGTAGTTGTTAAGGTGGGCCAACCCAAGGCCCAGGATGTGGGTCTGGGACCGCCTCCTCAGGTGAGGTGTGGAGCCAGCTCTCCCACACCTGTAGTAAGGGATGGGGGCTATCTCTCCCAAGTGCATGGGGTGGGAGTGAGGAGTCAGCTCCCCAATTAGAGAACAACTCTCCTGCTGCAGTGTCCAGTGAGGGGCAGAGCCAGCTGTCACAGGCTCAGTGAAGGGGGGGGTTGGCTCAGCATGACCCTCGGATTTCAATACACATAGTTTCCATTACCCCCTGCAGTAACACGGGCCATGGGCATCATTACAGACCCCCAAGCTGCAGCAGGAACACAGACCCAGACATGCCTCAGCAGCATTTCAGGCCTGGACTTCAACACTGGCCCTGGTGGCAGCACAGGCCACCCAGAGCAGTATGGCCCCAGCAGCAGCAAGGCCCTCAGACACTAATATTGTCTCAGGTGGATGTCCAGACCCCTGGCATCTGCTGAGACCCCAGTGGCAACAGGAGCCATGGACATCAACTTAGACCCTGAGTGCTGCCAGGCCACAGACCCAGACATGGCCCATGGCAGCAGCCCTGGCCCGGACAACACCATGGCCCTGTGTGGCAGTGTATGCCATACCGATCAGCATGGCTTCAATGGCAGCACGGCCCTCAGACACCACAGTACCACCATGGCCACAGGTTGTGGTCTAGTCCAAATGTATCTCTGTGGCCTTTGGTGGTACTGTGGGCCACAGGAATCAACACAACCGGGTTGTGGTAGGACCATGGACTCAGACATGGTCCTCTGTAGCAGCTCATGCTTGGATGTCACCATGGCCCCAGGTTGGCAACACAGGCCACTCAGATTGGCATGGCCCCATGTGGCAGCCCAGAACGCTGGCATTGGCATTGCCTTTGATGGTATCAGGAGACACAGTCATCAACACAGACTCTGGCTGTGGTATGGCCACAGACCCAGACATACCCCTCAGTTGCAGCCCTGGCCCAGATGACACCATGGTCCCAGGTGGCAGCGCAGCCACTCAGATTGGCATGGCCCTGGCAGTACATGGTCCGTGGGTGCCAACCTGGCCGCAGGTTTCAGCCTAGACCCAGGTCATCTGTGTCCACCATGGGCCATGGATATCAACACAGACCCCAGCTGTGATAGGACCACGGACCCAGACATGATCCTCAGCAGCAGCCCGGGCTTGGATGTCATATTGGCCCCATGTGGCAGCTCAGGTCCCTCAGATCTGCATGGCTCGAGAGGTGGCATGGCCCTCAGACACCAACATGATCACAGGTGGTGGCCTAGACCCCTGGCATTGGCATGATCTTCAATGGTATTAGGAGCCACAGACATCAAAATAGACCCTGGCTGTGGTAGGGCCACAGACCCAGACACGGCCCTCAGCTGCAGCCCGGCCTAGACATCATCACTATAGCACCTTGTGACAGTACAGGCCACTCAGATATGTATGGCCCTGACTGCAACATGACTCTCAGATCCCCACCTGGCCTCAGGTGACCACCCAGACCCCAGGTGTTTGCATGGCCCTCCGTGGTCACAGGAGCCATGGGTATCAACCCAGACCCTGACTGCGGTAGGCCCACGGACCCAGATATAGCTCCCCCTGGCAGCAGCCTGGGCCCGAATGTCATCCCGTCCCCTGGTGGCAGCACAGGCCACTCAGATCAACATGGACCCTGCGGCCGCAGCATCCTCGAACACCAAAATGGCCACAGGTGGTGGCCCAGCTCCCGGCATCCCCGTGGCCTTGGTGGCAAGATGCGTCAGGGACGTCAACACAGACTCCGGCTGCGGCAGGACCACAGGCCCAGACATGGCCCTAGGCAGAAGCCCTGACTCGGATGTCACTCTGGTCCCGGGTGACAAGCCGACCACCCAAGTCGGCCCGTTCCTCACACCTTGCTTCTTCGGAACTGCCTCTTAACGAACCATCCCACCTCTCATTCTCTTCCTTTGCTCCACCACATACTTGCTCTTCATAACGGCACCCACCCAACATGCGCCAGCCGGCCAGCGGATGCTTCAGGCAGGTGGGGCTGGCCGCCTGAGTCACATGGAGAATTTAATCTTAACATTGAGTTTTGCCCTGGAGGACATGCTGTACCTTTCTCCCTTGAGGTCATCTGAATTATGAAATAAGTGGGGTTTTTTGTTTTTGTTGTTTGTTTCAGCATGAAGATACACTCTCTTTTCTTAGATTTGTATCTAAATTTTTTTAAAAACATTTCTTTTCATTCCTAACTCAATTTGTTGCCAACACATGGAAAAATGACTTATATTTTTGACTTTTACCCTGGGGCTTTGCCAAACTCCTTTACCAGCATCAGGAATTGTTTTATTTTGGGGGATTCCTTGCATAAAGAATTCTATAATCTGCAAATATAATTTTTTATTTGTATTTTTGCTCTTGTCACCGTCCCCCAATTGCAATGATTATGTTTCTTGCCTTAGTGAGCCAGCTAGGATCTTGGTTGGGACGCAGAAAGGCAACAGTTAAAGGCCCTTCTGGCCCTGGACTCTTTTGCAGGAATGCTTTTTATTTCTGTTTCAATCTCCTCATTTGTTATGGGTCTGTTTAGGTCTATAAATCATTGTTATGCTATTTTACCTAGGAAATAATGACAAAAAGTATGTATTTATTCATGAGGGATCAATCAGTTTTCAGACCCTCACAGATATCAAAACACAAAAAACGTTCAAGTCCCGTTACACTGTGTGAAAAGCTTCTATTATATTTTTATATAACCGATCCACGTTCTCCCATGAATATGTCTATTTTGAGACCAACTCTTGTGAAGTGGCCAGTCTGGCTTGTTGACGTCTTGGTATAAATTTGGTGGTCTGACTGAATCGAGCAATTCAACCATGCCTTTTCGGTTTCCCAGCTTAATGGAGAACAGATTGTTTAAAAGTATTTCCTTACAGTATTCTCAGTTTCTCTCGTGCCTGTTATAATGTTTCCCACTTTGTTTCTGATTCTGATTGGGTCATCCCTTTCTTACTTTTGGTTATTTAGGCCAAGGGTCTGTCAGTCTTGTTTGTCAATGATCATACTGGTTGCTTTGCTGCGGGAGACAAAGCCTTCTGTTCCTGACACGGGTGTTTCACGTCTCCATATAACACACCAGGATAAGTTGTTAGCTTGCAGATAGGGTAAAATCTTAAAACTTTTATAGTTCTTATCATATATAAAAGACACGAACTCTGGCTATAGATAATGCTTGCTAGATAGTAATATCTTCTATCACCCTCCACATGATCTATTTAGCTTCAAAAATTAATTACACTTCTAGGAATGCATCTCATTGAAAATTGCAAAGTTTGTGGAAAAAGATGACTACTAATTGAACAATTGATTATAATAGTAAAAAACTGGAATCAATCTAAATGACTATGGCATTAATTTTCACAATAATACTGGCAAAATTACTCTAACAGTGTCATACACAGTATTTATTCTTATATGATGTCTTCTGGTGAGTTGGGATAGGCTATCCCTGTTCTGTGTTGTTGTGTAAGTTTCTTTGAGAAAGAAAGCTTCTTAAGCAGGAAGGTAAACAACTCAAAATAGCTTCAGGAAGTCCCTGAAACTGACCTGATCCACAAGGCCCTTCCCTGACAGGGTAAGTAATAAAAGCTGTGTTGTTCGAATCTTAGATGGTCTTTTAATAAAAAAAAAAAAAACCCAGAGCCAGATATCAGTGTGAAAGCTGAAAGATCAAAGAAGCAGAAGAGCCAGCCACTAGTTCTTACTTCTACGAAATCTTCAGCCTAAAGAGTGAGTTCCTGTTTCCTCATGCCTTATATACCTTTCTCTGCTCTGCCACATCACTTCCTGGGATTAAAGGTGTGTGTGTTTCCTAAGCAAAGGCATGAGATCTCAAGTGCTTGAATTAAAGGTGTATGCCACCCCTGCCTGATGTCTATGTCTAATCTAGTGGCTGGCTCTGTCCTCTGATCCTCAGGCAAGTTTATTAGGATACACAGAATATCACCACAAAGCTGAGCATCTTTCTCCGAGAGGATAAGCACAAAAAATACTCTGACACCAGACCAGCTGCCTGGGAGAAGCAGAAACCAGCAGAGCTGCCTGGGAGAGGTTTCTACCAAGAAAGGCACCTGGGCAGAACACTCTCCAGCCTGTTGAGCTGCCTGCAGGCTGTACAGTGTGCTCCAGGTTCCCAGCTTTGGGAGCTGTCACTGGCGCTTGGTGGGCTTTGGTGATGAGGCTGTCTTCGGGTCATTTCTCCTCTTGTAAGTAACCCCTCACCCATATTCATGGAAGCAATCCCAATAAAGCTCATTGGTTTACCAGGCTGGACTTTGGTGGTATCTGTACTTTGGTCTGTTGTGAGATCCCTATCTGGGGTGAGTAACACGGGTGTTGTTTCTCCACTGGAAAAGTTTTGTCATATAACACATGTATCCTTTCTGTGCCCAGGCAAAAGCAGGGAGTGACTTTCAAGAGGCATGGTTGTAAGAATGATAAGCGGGGCTGGTCATGACAGAACCCAGTATCAGTATCAAAGCTTTATTAGGAGGAAGAGGGGTGGGGACAGAAGAACCAGGCCTGGGGGGGGATGCATGTGCAGACAGCAGAGAGAAAGATGGTGGAGGGGGAGAGAGAGCAGGACAGAGAGAAAGGGTGGGGTCTGAGTCATGGCTCTTTAAGGGTGCCCGTGAACATGCGCAGGCAGGCTTACGGAGCTACACCACACATGTGCTAATTGCACGACCACGCAGCGCACACATAATCACCAGTGCACACTGATGACATAAGATGCAAGACCCCTTGTCTAGATTCTGAACTGCACATGCAGGGCAGAATCCTAACAAAGGTTCTCTTAGCAGCAATAGAAACGCAGTAAGACAAGCAAACTCACAAAGCACAATTCAAATCTGTTTGTATCACATCTAATGAGATTTTCATTGCCATAGAGCACAGAATAATGAATTAGAACACACATAAGCTGTGGCAAGAATATAAGATATATTACAGGAGAGTGATAAATTAGAATAAGTAATTCAGTCTACCATAAACATCAGTAAGAAGCTATTTAGCTAATGATAATTCACGTTAAGAAGTGCCTGATGTTCTAAAAACAATGTTCACAACACACCATTGAATGAAAGAACAAGTGATAAGACATACATGATCATCTACTTCATCTAAAAAAACATTTGAGTACATGTATTTTAGATACGCAGGGCAAAGATAAATACATAGACTATTGACAGTGTCTCCCAGGTCTGGATTTGTGGAATGCCTGCCACCTCATACACAAATGTTATTGGGAAAGTATAATAATCAACAGGCCAAACTTGAAGGAAATCATGTCGATGATCATAGAGAATAATATTTTATAAGCATCATCTATATCCAGACTCTGTGTCTTTTATATATGAGAAGAACTGTAGAGTCTACTTTAAGCTATTAGCAAGCTAACAACTTACCCTGACATGGTTATTTGAAGACAGGAAACACCTGTGGCAGAGACAAAAGATGTGTTTCATATAGACACACCACTTCTATAGTTAAAAAGCAAACAATGTAAAGAGAAGTTTCCTTGATGAGAAGTGAGGTCATCCAATACCAAATGGTCAGCCCCGAAGACATACGTACAAGGAACATACAGACTGAGCAGGTGGTATTTATGTATTAGGAATATATATGTGTCTGCAAATACATAAATGCATGTAATGACAATTAATTGAAAAAGGAGGCCATGAATTGGAAAGGAGCAAGGAGTGGTAGATGGGAGGGTTTAGAGGGATGAAAGGGAAGAGAGAAATAATGTCATTATATTAAAATCTCAAAGAAATAAAGAAAAGACAAATCATTAAAAATATAACAAACAAGGGATGACTCTTCTCCTAGCTGCTCACCCTAGCCTCTAGGCCTTAGACCCAGGGGCACAACCTGTGCTCCCGTATCCCTACCTTTTGCAGTCCCAGTTACAGACCATCAAGGAAGACTCCTGTAGGCAGGCCTGACTACCACCACTCCCCATTGGACCCTGTAATCTACAAGTCCCACTCTGTCCCCCAAACCCACCCATCTCCCGAGACTGCAGTTGCTCTCTGAGACACAGACTCTGCCGAGCTCTGATTGGACCAAGAGGTGAGTGACTTGTTTTCCCAGCTGATCACTCCAGCCTCTATGCCCTAGCCCCGGGGAACAACCCGTGCCCCCCTACCCCTACCCATTGCAGTTCCAGTTGCAGGCCAGCAGGCAAGACTCCTGTGGGCAGGCTTCCCATGCCCGCCCCCCATTAGACCTTGCAATCTACAAGTCCCACTCTGTCCCCCAAACCCACCCATCCCCACGAGACTCCAGTAGCTCTCTGAGACACAAAAACCACCAGTGCCCGATTGGATTAAGAGCGGCTCCCTGAGACACACTTTTTGTACTGATTATAGGAAGAGACGGGTAAACACCAGTGCGAGAAGACATTTAACAACATAAAGAGCAATATGACACCACCAGAACATAGCAGTTCTACTACAACAAGACCTAAACATCCCAACGTAGAAGAAGCAGAAGAAAATGACCTTAAAAATAATTTTATGAAGATGATAGAGGCCTTTAAAGAGGAAATGAAAAATATCCTTAAAGAAATCGAGGAAAAGACAAAAAATTGGAAAAAAATCAATAAATAGCATACTTTCTTCTCAGCACCCCATAGAACCTTTTATAAAATTGACCACACACTCAGTAACAAAGCAAATCTCAACAAATACAAAAAAAAGTTGAAATAACCTTCTGTATTTTATCGGATCACCATGGCTTAAAGCTAGAATTCAACAACAACAAAAATTACAGAAAGCCTACAAACTCATGGAAACTGAATAATGCTCAACTGAATCACCACTGAGTCAAGGAAGAAATAAAGAAGAAATTAAAGACTTCCTAGAAATCAGTGAAAATGAATGCACAATATACCCAAACTTATGGGACACTATGAAAGCAGCACTAAGAGGAAAGCTTACAATTCTAAATGCCTACATGAAGAAGTTGGAGAAATCTCATACTAGCGACTAATAGCACACCTGAAAGCTTAACCAGGAGGAATAGATGCCAGGAAATAATCAAATTGAGTGCTGAAATCAATAAAATAGAAACAAAGAGAACAATACAAAGAATCAATGAAACAAAGAGTTGGTTCTTTGAGAAAATCAACCAGATAGACAAATCCTTAACCAAATTAACCAAAAGGCAGAGAGAGAATGTCCAAATTAACAAAATCGGAATTGAAAAGGGAGACATAACAACAGACAACAAGGAAATGCAGAGAATCATCAGGTCATACTTCAAAAACCTGTACCCCACAAAATTAGAAAATCTAAAGGAAATAGAAAAATTTCTGGATAGGTACACCAAAATTAAATCAAGACCAGATAAATAATTTAAATGGACCTATAACCCCTAAGGAAACAGAACAGTCATTAGAAGTCTCTCAACCAAAAAAAGCCCAGGGCCAGATGGTTTCAGTGCAGAATTCTACCAGAATTTCAAAGAAGAGCTAATATCAATACTTCTCAAATTGTTCCACACAATAGAAACAGAAGGAACATTGCCAAACTCTTTCTATGAGGCTACAGTTACCCGAATACCCAAATGACACAGAGTCTCCACAAAGAAAGAGAATTGTAGACCAATCTCCCCCATGAACACTGATGCAAAAATACTCAATAAAGTACTGGCAAACCGAATCCAACAACACATCAGAAAAACCATCCACTGTGATTAAGTAGGCTTTATCCCAGAGATGCAGGGATGGTTCAACATACGAAAATCTGTCAATATAATCCATCATATAAACAAACTGAAAGAAAAAAAACCACATGATCATCTTATTAGATGCTGAAAAAGCCTTTGACAAAACCCATCATCCCTTCATCATAAAGATCGTGGAGAGCTCAGGAACACAAGGAACACACCTAAACATAATAAAGACAATTTACAGCAAGCTGACAGCCAACATCGAACTAAATGGAGAGAAACGCAAAGCGATTCCACTAAAATCAGGAACAAGACAAGGCTGTCCACTCTCCCCATATCTATTCAATATAGTACTCAAAGTAGACAACAAAAGGAGATCAAGGGGATACAATTTGAAAAGGAAGAAGTCAAACTTTCACTGTTTGTAGATGATATGATACTATACATAAGGACCTCAAAAATTCTACCCGGGGACTCCTACAAATGATAAACACTTTCAGCAATGCAGCAGGATACAAGATTAACTCAAAAAAAAATCAATAGCCCTCCTATATACAAATGATAAATGGGATGAGAAGGAAATCAGATACATTACCGTTTACAGTAGCCACTGATAATATAAAATACCTTGGGGTAACTATCCAAACAAGTGAAAGACCTGTATGACAAGAACTTTAAGTCCTTGAAGCAAGAAATTGAAGAAGACATAAAAAAATGGAAAGATATCCCATGATCATGGATAGGTAGAACCAACATAATAAAAATGGCAATCTTACCAAAAGCAATCTACAGATTCAATGCAATCCCCATTAAAATCTCAACACAATTCTTCACAGACCTTGAAAGAACAATACTCAACTTCATATGGAAAAACAAAAATTAGGATCGCTAAAACAATCCTTTATACAACTTCCGGAGGTATCATCATCCCTGACTTCAAGCTCTACTATAGAGCTATAGTAACAAAAACAGTTTGGTATTGGCATAAAAACAGATATGTGGACCAATGAAATAGAATTAAAGACCCTGATATTAATCCACCTACCTATGAACACTTGATTTTTGACAAAGAAGCCAAAACTTTACAATGGAAAATAAAAAGCATCTTTAACAAATGGTGCTAGAATAAATGGATGTCAATATGTAGAAGACTGAAAATAGATCCATATCTATTGCCATACACAAAGCTCAATTCCAAGTGAATCAAAGACCTCAACATAAATCTAGTTACACTGAACTTTATAGAAGAGGAAGTAGGAAGTAGTCTTGAACACATTGACACAGGAGACCACTTCCTAAATATAACACCAGTAGCATAGATACTGAGAGCAACAATTAAAAAATGGGATCTCCTGAAACTGAGAAGCTTTTGTACGGCAAAGGACATGGTAAATAAGACAAAACAACAGTCTACAGAATGGGAAAAGGTCTTCACTAACCCCACATCCAACAGAGGGCTGATCTCCAAAATATGTGGAGAACTCAATAAACTAGACATCAAAATACCAAATAATCCAATTTTAAAAAGGGGCTACAGAGCTAAACAGAGAATTCTCAACAGAAGAATCTCAAACTGCTGAAAGAAACTTAAGGAACTGCTCAACATCCTTAGTCATCAGGGAAATGCAAATCAAAATGACTCTGAGATACCATTTTACACCGGTCAGAATGGCTAAGATCAAAAACACTGAAGACAGCTTATGTTGGAGAGGATGTGGGGCAAGGGGAACACTCCTCCACTGTTGGTGGGAGTGCAAACTTGTACAGCTACTTTGGGAAGCAGTATGGTGACTTCTAGAAAATTGGGAAACAATCTACCTCAGGACCCAATGATACCACTCTTGGGCATATACCCTTGGACGCTCAATCATACCACAAGGATACTTGTTCAACTATGTTCATAGCAGCATTATTCATAATAGTCAGACCCTAGAAACTGTGGTGATATATTGTATACCTTAATAAACTTGCCTGAGGATCAGAGGACAGAGCCAGCCACTAGATTAGACATAGACGTCAGGCAGTGGTGGCACACACCTTTAATCCCAGCACGTGAGATCCCATGCCTTTGCTTGGGAAGCACACATGCCTTTAATCCCAGGAAGTAATATGGCAGGGCAGAGAAAGGTATAATAGGGCTTGAGGAAACAGGAATTCACTCTCTTTAGGCTAAGGATTTCATAGAGTTAAGAACTAGTGGCTGGCTGCTCTGCTTCTCTGATCTTTCAGCTTTCACCCTGATATCTGCCTCTGGGTTTTTTTTTTTTTTTATTAAAAGACCATCTAAGATTCGAACAACAAGAAACAACCTAGATGCCCCTCAACTGAAGAATGGATAAAGAAAATGTGGTACATATACACAATGGAGTATTATTCAGCTGTGAAAAACAATGACATCAAGATATTTGCAGGCAAATGGATGGAACTAGAAAATATCGTCCTGAATGAGGTAACCCAGACTCAGAAAGACAAACATGGTATGTACTCACTGACAAGTGGATACTAGATATAAAACAAAGGATAATCAGACTACAACCCACAGCTCCAGAGAAGGTAACAAGGAGGACCCTAAGAGGGATGCATGGATCACCCTGGGAAGGGGAAATAGATGAGATCTCCTCTGTAAATTGGGGACAAGGGAGGGCAATAGAGAGGAGGAGAGGGGAAATGAGAACATGAGGGAATGTGATGGTCAAGCTGGGGGAGAGACAGAGTGGGAGAGCAATGAAAGAGATATCTTGATAGAGAGAGACATTATGGGATAAGGCAGGAACCTGGTGCTAGAGAAATTCCCGGGAATTCACAAGGACAACCCCAGATTAGACAACTAGTTATAGCGGAGAGGGTGCCTGAACCGGCCTGTTGCGGTAATCATATTGGTGACTACCCTATCTGTCATCATAGGGCCTTCATCCAGTAACTGATGGAAGCAGATGCAGAGATCCAGAGCCAAACAGCAAGCCGAGCTCCAGGAGTCCAGTCTGTGATGGACCAGCTGCCACCTTTATGACACAGGGTACTCTTGAGTAAGGTGAAGTGAGAAATATTGGCTAGAAAGAGATACCTAGATGATGAGAGGAAAGATAGAAAACACAGGGCAGCCTCGGGAGGGCCTGAGTCTCCACCCATCAGCCCTGAACTTTATTCCAAAGGGCTTTTTATCACAGTGCCAAAGGGAAGGGCAAAAGACCCCCCCCCCCCTTGGTAGATAGAGCCAAGTGTAGACCCTTACAAACACCCGACACTCAGGCCTGTGGCCCAGTCATCCTCTTTATGCAGACCTGCTGGGCAAAGCCACCAGGAAACCCGGATAGGCTCCAACACCAGCCGAAGAGAGGGAAGAGGGTTGAAGATCATGATGAGGAAATCTACAGAGACAACTGAACCAAGCTCGTAGGAACTCACAAACTTTAGACCAACAGCTGTGGAACCTGCGTGGGACCAGACTAGACCCTCTGCATACCAGAGACCGTGTGTAGATTAGTCTGTATGAGGAGGCCCTGGCAGTGGGATCAGGATCTATCCCTGATGCAAGAGCTGGCTTTCTGGAGCCCATTACCTATGGTAGGAGACCTTGCTCAGCCTTGATGCAGCAGGGATGTGCTTGGTCCTGCCTCAGCTGAATGTACCAGACTTAGCTGTCCCCCCATGGGAGTAACTTACCCTTTTGGAGGAGGAGGTGGGGGATGGGTCGAGGTGGGCGAGACTGGAGGGGGGATTGGGAGGAGGGATGAGAGGGGAATCTGTGGTTGGTATGTAAAATCAATACAACTTTTTAATTAAAAATATAACAAATAAGCCGGGCGGTGGTGGCGCACGCCTTTAATCCCAGCACTCGGGAGGCAGAGGCAGGCGGATCTCTGTGAGTTCGAGGCCAGCCTGGACTACCAAGTGAGTCCCAGGAAAAGGCGCAAAGCTACACAGAGAAACCCTGTCTCGAAAAACCAAAATATATATATATATATATATATATATATAAAACAAATAATAGAAATTGACAATGCTGTGTTTTTCTTTCAGGCATTGTGCAGTTCATGACCCAGTCTCTCCTCCAGCATACACAAAGGTAAAATAAGTAAGAACTACAAGTTTAGGTTCAAGATCTGCCCCTTCAAAGCTTCATTCTGCTTCACAAGTGACCTGCTTCCTTACCCACAGACTTAACTGCAGGCAGAAGCCTAATCCTACACATATTGGGTAGGCAAAGTATTCCTACTGTATCTGATGCATTTCTGGTTGCTTAGCATTGATGTGCTGTTTTTCTGCTTTGCCTTTATGTGTGGTGGCATATGCCTGTAATCGGAGCACCTGGGAGGTGGTAGGGCCAGGAGGATCAGAAGTTTAAATCCTCCTCAGCTGCATAGAGATTTTGACCATCTGGGCTACACAAGACACCATCTCAACAACACAAAACAGAATTTCCACTCTGTTATTTTTAGTAGTTTCTCTTTCTCATTTGATAACTTTTATCATTCTAGTCTATCCAAGAATGTTTATCTTTATTTCATGGAGTGTGGCTATAATTGCTGTCTTATGGGTTTTCAGCAATCAGATTAGAAACTGCAAAGCCAATGAGCCAAATTCAGCCTGCTGTCTGTTTCTCTAGAGCTTGTAAAAAAAAGGGGGGGGGAGGGAGTTTTCCCACAGTTAAAGTAGTTGGGAAAAAAGTCGAATATTTTGTGATGCATGAATTTCAATTTTTTTTCCATAAATGGAATTTTATTAAAATATAGCCATGATTGTTTATTTACATGTAATCTGTGACAATTTGAACTACAGTAACAATTAAGTCATTGTGACAGAGAACATATGCCCCACGTACCCTAAAACATTCCTTCCATTTGGCTGTTTACAGAGAAGTCTTCCTCTGCATCTGGCTTATCCCAGACTTTGCATCTGTTGGGTGCCTTTTGCCTTAAGACCTGATCACGTTTTTCTGGTGGTTTGTATGTTGACTAATTTTGGATTCATCTAGGGCATTTTGGATACTATTTGATGGGACTCTGGAGCCTGCTAAAGTCATTTCAGAAATGCTGGTCAATTTTGTTTCAACAATAAACCAGAAGCAGGTTCACACCAAATGCTGTTTCTCAGAGTCTGTGAGAAGGTTCTAATGTTTCAGGTGTCAGAAAGCTTTGCTATGCAGCTTTACATTCACTCCATGTACACATTACTCAGAAGTGAGCCTGGGACAGTGTGAGGGATGTGCTGGGCAATGCTTGCTGTCAACTCAACAGGCTCTGGGATCACCTTGGAGATGAGACTGTAGATATATCTGTGACCGGTTACTTCTGGGCATGCCTTTGAATTATGTAGATTAAGTTAATTGAGATAATTCCATGGGTCAGGATCCTGGGCTGGAGAAAAAGAGGGAAGTGAGTAGAGCACAAGCATTCAACGTATTCTGCTTCCTGTGTCTGCACCTGCTCCCCTGGGACTCTTCCAGCCTGTGCACCTGCTCCACCAGGACTCTCCCTGCCTGTGCACCTGCTCCACCAGGACTCTCCCTGCCTGTGCACCTGCTCCCCCGGGACTCTCTCTGTATGTGCACCTGCTCCCTCAGGCTCCCACTGCCAAGGCTTCCTGCTATGATGGACTGTACCCTGAATGAGCCTTCCCTCATTTAAGTTGGATTTTTTTCCCCAGATACGTTTTTTAAACTTTTATTGATTGTGGATTTCCCATCATGCATCCTGTGTCTGCACCTCATCTCCCCATCCCCTCACATCTGCCCTCTGCCCTTGCTACCTCCCCTTCAACCCCCGCCCCAAAAAAACCCAGCAACATTTAAAAGAAAAAACAAAAACAAACTAACAAAAACGAAACCAAACCAAACCAACACATCTTGGTGTGGAAGCTGTCGTGTGGCCCAGTGAGTCACACAGTATACCACCCTTTAGTCCATACATCTTTACTTGTAAGTTGTAGCTGGAAGTTTTCCTGTGTCCCGCTTGGTCCTGCAGCTGCTCATACCAAGTAAACACACAGAGGCTTATATCAATTACAAATTGCATGGCCATGGCCTATGACTCAAACTTCTTGCTAGCTAGCTCTTATAACTAAACTCAGCCCATTTCTATTAATCTATATGTCACCACGTGTTCTGTGGCTTTACCTGTGTGCCATTACATGCTGCTCCCTGGACAGCGGGATGGCATCTCTTCTACCTCTGCCTTTCTCTTCCTGTCTCTCTCCTACATTTCCCTCCTGCCTCTAACATGCCTTGCCATAGGCCAATACAGCTTTGTTTATCAACCAATCAGAGCAACACATATTCACAGTGTACAGAAAGACATCCCACAGCACTTCCCCTTTTCTGTCTAATCAAAAAGGAAGGTTTTAACTTTAACATAGTAAAATTACATATAACAAAACAGTTATCAAGGAAGAATTACAGTTATAATATCTAGTCTATTTGTATTTGGCAAAATTAAAGAAAATATTTGATCTATCCTGTATTTGTGAGTCTAAAGTTTTATATCTAATTTATCTTTTTTTTTTTTTTTTTTTTTTTTTTTGGTTTTTCGAGACAGGGTCTCTCTGTGTAGCTTTGCGCCTCTCCTGGAACTCACTTGGTAGCCCAGGCTGGCCTCGAACTCACAGAGATCCGCCTGGCTCTGCCTCCCGAGTGCTGGGATTAAAGGCGTGCGCCACCACCGCCCGGCCTAATTTATCTTTTATCATAACCAAGGAAAATTATAATTGAACTATTTAGTCTTCAACTATATCAAAGACCTCAGAAGGATACAATGTTACCTACGTAAACAGGAAGAGCATTGTAAGCAACTTCCAAAAATCTAGAATGACAGGGACAGCTGCCTGCCTGGACAGTCATCCAAATTCCTTTGCAATGTTGGGGCATCCATCTTTAGCCAATAGGCCTAGAGGTTTATTTTTTAATCGCTTCTCCCTGTGTCCTGTAGAATATTTGACAGTCTCTTCTGCAAAGCAGGAACCTGAAGAACCATCTCATCTTGCAACATTCAGAGGTCACCTTCCTATGGGTCCTGCATGTCCATTTTATACAACATACTGTCAAGCAGCCAACACAAGGGTACTTTTTTTTCCCAGTGGCTAACTTTTGCCACAAAGAAAGCAAACTCCATAATGAGTTTCTTCAATGCCCATTATCTTCTCTGAAGTAGATTGGTGCTGCCAGGAGCAGACATGTCTCAATGTCCAGAAAGTCAAAGTTCTTAAAACATTTTAAATGCCATATTCTGTAGGTCTTTGAAGTGTTGGAAGATTACCTACCTAATTGAAATATATGTATGTATATCTAGAAAACTTAACTAACAGTTTAACTATAAGTTTGATTATCATGGATGACTAATTGCTAATCTGTATTTCTTAATTATACATTACAATTTAAATGAGTTACATAAACATGATACTTTAAACAAGAGTAGAAAAATACACATAAGTATAATAAAATTAACTTTAAATTTGTATCAATAAACTAAAATCCATAGCAATGTAAAATATTTTAAAGAAGTTGCTCTTTAAAAGTAGTTTCAATAATCTACCCTTTCATTTCACTATCCCCTTTTCTTCTTTAGAAAGAGATTGCATTTGTAATCAACCCCCTTTAAATAAAAATAAAAATGCCAGTACAGTTCTTCCTCAAGTTGTGACTCCTCTCCATTCCCCACATATTGGTTTGCTGTTTTTCAGAGCCCTCAGCCGTATGTTGTCTACAACTTTTTAGCTACTGCAGATAATTAAAAGATTGGGATTCCCAGGGACTGAATGCATCCTAAATAATACCTTAGTAATCTCTATAGTAATTTCACTACTTCTTGGACTTTTAGGGGTTTGGGATATACAAAAGAGACATCATAGTGGATTCACTCAGGGGCATGCTTATGGTTATGTGTTGAAGTAAAGAGCAACAGGGACTGTGTGAGATGTCTCAGTAAAAGTACACACCTGACAATTTGAGTTCAATCTTTGTATCTCATGGTGAAGGAGAGACCCTGAAAGTTCCTCTGCCCTCGATGTGAGCGCCATGGCAGGTGCATGCTTGCACTCACACATGTTATACATGCACACAATGAAAATTTTAAAAAGAATTATAAAAATGGAAGGAATTAGTGCTTATTTTCAAGATTCCAGTTGTCTTTGTATCTCTACTTGCTTGCTTTTGACTTCCTGTTTATGGTCTTGAATGTCACGTTTTGTATCATCCCAAGGCTCCACCTTCCTCTCCCTCCCCTGTTAGGCCCAGACGATCCTCCAAAAGTGCTGCAGATGCTGAGGTAGCTGTGTGGGAAGTGGATTTTCTTTTCTTTCTAGGATTGCTTTATCAATCCTGATTTTGAAGTACTTTCTTCAATAAATACTTTAGCAGACATTGTGACCGAGGGCTTTGTTTTGATCATTACTTTCTCTTTAGAATGTAGAGTCCCATTATCTGCAGTCTTGCATTTAGCTGTCCCAGCCAAATTTCAAAATTGTTTGCCATTCCAAGTAGTTTTAGAGGTTTTCACACGGTAGTCCTCCATCCTTACGGGACATGAGCCACCCGGCAAACCCATCCTTATGTGCCACCTGCTTGTGCTTCATTTAGCTTGGTTATGAGACCAACAATCATAACATCACAGGGCTTATATACAGGTAACCACTGTTTCACTTAATTATGGGCCCAAAGCACAATGTTAGCAATGTTGGCAATTTGAATAAGTCCAAGAGAAGCCATTAAGTACATCCTTTAAGTGAAGAGAAATATTGGAATAAAATATTTCAATAGAGTGTTCCCGTAACATTAGAGTATTGTCATAATTATCCTATTTTGAGACATTATTGTTAATTTTACTGTCACTAATTTACAAGATAACATTTACCAAGTATATACAGAAGAAAAACTCCTAGTGTGTTGGAGCCCATTTAGGTTTCCCAGTGGCTTTATCCCGCAGGTCTGCATAAAGAGAATGATTGGACCATGGGCCTGAGTATCAGGTGATTGGAAGAGTCTACACATGGCTGTATTGAGCAAAGGGGAGGTCCTTTGCTCCTCCCCTTGGCATTGTTATAAAAAGCCCTTTGGAATAAAGTTCAGGGCTGGTGGGTTTGGATCTAGGCCCTCCCGAAGCTGTCCTGTGTTTCTGTCTTTCCTCTCATTGTCTAGGTATCTCTTTCGAGCCAATATTTCTCACTTTACCCTACTTAAGAACACCCTGGGTCATAAAAGTGGCAGCTGGTCTGCCACACTAGTGTAAAAAGGATTTAGTACCATCCATGGTTTGAGGCATCCACAGAGGGTCTGCATCAATAAGGAGGAACAACTATACATCTGTGTCTTTCGGTCCTCTGTGTTTCAAAGATTCCCAATCCAGCAATGATGGGGGATGTGAAAGTGGGTAAGAAGGTCATAAAATTTCTTTAGAAATGTATCTACAGATCTTATTTGATCCTGGTTCTCAAGGCTCCAGCTTGAAAGCTACTGGGTGGGGGAAAGCTCTCGGGGAAGAGCCCAGGACTGTCAGCTTCCTAGCTTGGTGATGTACATTGCTGAGTCTCACAGTCTGAGCTCTGTGTCCTTCTCTGGAATATGGAGGGTGTGATGGGGAAGGATTTTTAGCAGAAAGAACACTGTCATCTCCTTCAATTTGTAAGAGAAAGAATGCTGTAGTCTAATTGTTTCATTTTCTTTTGATCTGACTTCAGGCACTCTCCTTGGGTGGTTAGCTTCCAAAGGCTTCTGTGAAGGATGCCTGAATGGCCTTGCTGATCTCCACATGGTAGGGTCCTACTGCCTTTGTTTGTGTGAGTTTTGCTTCGGTCCTTCCTGCCCTCTCTGGAATATGACACTGTTACTACCTATCCTTTTGCGCCCATGATCTTTGATGGAGTTTTAGGATGCAGTACTCCAAATCAAGCACAATTCAACTCCTTCCTCAAAGCAGATCTGCATTTAGGCTCTGTACTATAACAGCGTGTGATCGAGAGGCAAGGTAGATGTGATTCAGGCATGTAGCTACCAGCTGTGAACATTTTGTGGCCATAGTTTACTCCAGGGCTACTCCTCTCCCTGGTGACTATGCGTCCCCCTGTGGCAGATGTTAACTGCCTTTGCCCCCTATGAGTAGCTTCATTACATTGCATTCCATGACATACCCAGCCCAGAATAACAATAACAACATCCCATCTTCTATTTTGTCCTCTTTCTTTTCTCACGATGATGGACTGTGAAGCTAGCCATGTCCTTTATAATGTCAACATGACATCTTGGAGCACAGTATCCAACATCAACACAGGACTTGCACACCCAACAGTAGTAAAGTTGTAAACGATTCTAGAAGGGAAAGAAAATAATCATTACCCCTCAAACCTGTCTGTAAATACCAATTTGCTGGATTCAGTAGCAGTTCAGTCTCAGGTGAACTTTGCTAATCCCAACCTATTTCCTTTGGATAACTTCCAGTATGAAGTAAAGAAAATGTCTGAACATGCATCTTGTGGTTCTAGGATTACAAGACCTGATTTGTGATAAGTGCTTAAATGGGTGTATTAGTTAGGGTTCTCTAGAGGAACAGAACTTTTAATATATAGAAAAATGTACATATATATACATTTTTATATATTATATATACATAATCCCCTTTATATATATAATAAATCCCATACACACACACACACACACACACACACACACACACACACACACACACACACGCACACACAGAGGCTTACAAGCTGTGGTTCTGCTAATCGAACATTTGTGATCTTCCAATGGAAGGTCCAAGAATCTAATAGTTATTCAGTTCATGAGGTTGGATGCCTCAACTGGTCTTCAGTATAGGCCAGAATCCTGAAGAAGGAGATTCTAGTGCCAGTGAAGGAGTAGACTTACTTGTCAGTGAGAGTGAGAGCTAGTAGGCTAAAAGAGCAAGCTTCCTTCTTCCAAGTCCTTATACAGGCTTCCAGCAGAAGGTGTGGTGCTGTGGATATCTCTCTGTATAAATAAACACTGATTGGCCAGTAGCCAGACAGGAAGTATAGGAGGGACTAACAGAGAGGAGAATTGAGGGAAAGGAAGGCAGAGGGGGAGACTGCTGGAGCCACCACCAGGACAAGGAAGATGTAAGGTACCAGTAAGCCACGAGCCACATGGCAAAGTATAGATTAATAGAAATGGGCTAAATATAAGAGTAAGAGCTAGACAATGATAGGCCTGAGCTAATGGCCAAGCAGTTTAAATAATATAAGTGTCTGTATGTTTATTTTATAAGTGGGCTAAGGGACTGCCAGGGCTTGGCAGGACCTGGAGAGAAAACTCCAGCTACAAGTGGCGCCCAATGTGGGGCGCCAGATATTGGTGAAATTATTAAGGCCACTCCACGTAGTTAAAAGGGAGGTTTATTTAGTGGCGTAACTTACAAATGAAGGGATCGGTAGGTTGCAGGGTCTGGGGAAGACATAGCGCAGTTCGGCGGTGTTCTCTGGAGAACTCTGCTTGGTCTACCTCTAGCGTCCGGGGTCCAGGAACCAAGAGAAGGTGGCGCATCTGGGTCTTGGGTCTTCAGGGCCCTCTCTTGGCCCCGCCTTGTAGACATGACAGTTACCAAAGCCTCAATAGGGGTTAGAACTTCCAGATCAAAGCTGGAATGGCTACCTACTACAGTGTGGCCAGATTATAGGTGGGTCCTCCCAACTCAAAAGATCTGGATTAAAAGTGGATCTTCCCATCTCAAATGATTTAATTAAGAAAAAAATCCTTCACAGGTGAATCCAGCCACTTGGATTTTAGTTAATTCCAGATGTAGTCAAGTTGAACAGCCGTCACAATGGGAATTCACCAATATGACTTTTTCACAAACATCCACGGTAATCCCTAAGTGAATCCGCTGGAAACATGGGCTCTTACATTGCTCAGTGTGAGCGTGGTGATGTTCCACCACCTTTGCCAGTGTGCATTCCACCATTAGATACAATTCACAGGATTCATAGGACCTGTTCATGCTTCAGGGTAAGGGTGCACAGAGACATAGACACCATGATTCTGGGGTCCAGGACCCTCCTGAGGGTGTATCTGGCACAACCAAAAAAGACAAATTCAGCTTGTATCTGCTGAATGTCGTATAATATCCAAGTGAAAACATCCAGGAAGACATTTGGGTTTAGAACTGGAAGGAAAGTTTAGGGGTACAGCTATTCAGAACCCACTGATAGATCTACACATGGTAGAAACTCATGAGATGGTCCTGAGTGAATATGAACCATGAGAGGAATATAAGTGTCTACAGAGGTGGAGACGAAAGCATGTCATGTCTCCAAACTTGAAGACAGTTAAGTTGTTCCTCAACTTTCTTGTTTCTGTGGTAAAATAAGACCCTCTTCTATCTTTCCATCTTCTAATCTATTTTCTAGTCTTTTTATTTGTTTGCTTGCCTCTGGAGTTTCATTTATTTCAATATATTGCTCTTACAGGAATTAAAATTAGAGTTGTTTTGAGGTATCCACCAGAGAAGACCACTCAGACATGGGTTCAAGCCAATAGGAAGTCTTTATTAGCCTTCCAGAGACTCCACTGGGTGTTCAGGACCAAATACAGGTCCAAGCCTTTCTCAGAGTGAGCTTTTAAGCACAAAAATCACATGCTGGGTTGACACACCTCAGTTAGCAAGAACAGTTAGCCAGAAGCAGAACCACAGAAGCCAAAAAGGGAAGTTGATACATTTAGGGACTTTCCCAGAATTGTGGACTTTGATGGATTAGGTCTATGTTATCATTTTGTCATTGTTGCTGCCTACGTGCTGGGTTCCAAGGCCTGGATGGTTCTCTCGTCAAGGTATCAGTTGTACTAAGGTCTGGGGGCATGTTACAGAGGCAACACATTAAGACCTTTCTGATTAATTCCAACAAAGTAGAACTACTTTTAAAGTACTCTGTGGCCTATTTATGACTCCTCTCAATATCATTTAAACTTTTAAACAGTTTGTTCCATTATAAATGACTTTTTACTTATCTTAGACAATATTGAAAGACAAAAATAATGAAACCTATCTCAAAGTAACTAAAAATCTCAGAATATTTCTTTTTGTTTTGTTTTTTGAGACAGGGTTTCTTTGTGTAGCCATGGATGTCCTGGAACTCAGATTGTAGACCAGACTGGCCTTGAACTCAGAGATCCACCTGCCTCTGCCTCCTGAGTGCTGGGATTAAAGGTGTGCACCACCACCGCCTGGCTCTCAGATTATTTCTAATAGTAATTCAGAAGAGGAAGAAGTGAATATGTAGTTACTAACATGTTTAGCAAATTGATTTGGGCAGTTCTGTAGAAGGAAAATAAAGGAGAAGCAATATGACTATAGTGCACGTACTAAAATTAGAACAGTATATTCATTTAAGTTTTTTTAGAAGCCAAAATTTATAAGAAAATTATAAATCATATAACTTGTGAATTATAAAAATTATGTGGCAATGTTAGTTTTTACAGTGTCAGAGCAGTGATCCAAAAAGTTGAACAAGAAGGGTATTGGGGTAATCACTGAAGGTATAGAATTTCTTTTTAGGATAATAGAAATGTCCAACACTGATTATGGGGATGGTTGTGTGATGCTGTGGATATACTAAAATAAAACAAAACATAAAATTGCACATTTTTAGTAGTGAATTGTAAAGTAGTTGAATTATATCTCTATAAAGCCATTACAAAGAGGAAGTAGACCAAGATATGTAATTGCCACTAGCATGTGTTTCCGCTGCTATAGCGCCGTCCTTTGTTAGGGCAAGGTGACAGGTGTGACTACAAGGGCAGCAGTCCTGAAGTTGATCAGTTGACAGAAGGCAGAGCCTTCTATTCTTAGCGCTAAGATCCCAGAGGAACCAATGAGAACAGACACAGACACACACACTTGTCTTCAAACTCTGATCTCTCTCTCTTGCCCCCTCTTTTCCTCCCTCCAACAACTATAATGTTCATAGAGAAAACTTCTGATTTAATAACTTGACATTTTCATTTAGGGTAGGAAACAGTTCATATTTCCCTATAAAACTAAGCTTTCTTAACAATAAGGTAATTCTGAATGTACCCAACTATTGCCTTGATCATTATCAACTTGTCTTTTAGATGCATTTTCTATTCACCCTTCCCTGTCTGTATCACAGGAAACTCCTTATGAACATTTTCATACAGGCTTGGCTTGACTCGTGGAAAGCACAGACAGGAGGCTGGAAGAGGGCTTGGACTTTGCTTTCTTTCAGGCCTTGGTTTGGGTCACAACCAATATCATCTTCTAGAGGCTGTCAGCTCCCTCTCCCATAGATACCCTCACAGCAGGCTCAGAAACATCACCCCCTCCTCTCTACTCTTCAAGTTGAGAGGGAAAGAGCTTCCCATTTTATTGTTCTTTGAAAGTGCCCATTCCTTGACAGCAATCCCTTTGTTATCCTCTTTTAACTCCCCCTTCCCCCTTGAGTGTACTGTAGATTTTTGATCACCTGGGAACCTTCTTGATTGAACCACAGTATGTCTTGTATCTGCCTAAATAAATGAAGAACCCGAACAAAATCAAGTACAATGAATCCACACAGGGTGGGACTGCTACACACTCACTTCTGAGTAGTGGCTCTTTCTGAGAAAGAGCGAAGCAAGAACCAACTGGTCACTAAGTAGTCTCAATTCTGCTGCTATCCAATAAAACCAAGGGTTTGAGACAGTGTTAGATGTAGCTGAAGTTTTCTCCAGTCCTGCCTGGCCCACAGTCAGGACAAATCTCTCTCACCACCAGTCCCACAGCCGCTCAGACCCAACTGAGTAAACACAGAGACTTATTATATTGCTTACAAACTGTATGACTGTGGCAGGCTTCTTGTTATCTAGTTCTTCTATCTTAAATTAACCCATTTCTATTAATCTATACTTTGCCACGTGGCTCGTGGCTTACCGGTACTTTACATCCTGGTGGCTGGCAGTATCTCCTCTACTCTGCCTTCCTGTTACCCCAATTCTCCTCTCTGCTAGTCCTGCCTATACTTCCTGCCTGGCTACTGGCCAATCAGTGTTTTATTTATCAATCAATCATAGCAATACATTCACAGCATAGAGAACATCCCACTATTTCCCCGTCCCAGGGAAATCCATGTGTCCCTTTTAGGGTCCTCTTTGTTATTTAACTTCACTATGAATT
Organism: Peromyscus californicus insignis; assembly: GCF_007827085.1. NCBI lineage: Eukaryota > Metazoa > Chordata > Mammalia > Rodentia > Cricetidae > Peromyscus > Peromyscus californicus. The sequence goes on along the minus strand of NW_026294514.1, from coordinate 8,195,712 downwards.
ATAGCCTGATCATCCTTTGCTTTATATCTAATATCCACTTATGAGTGAGTACATACCATATTTGTCTTTCTGGGTCTGGGTTACCTCATGCAGGATGATTTTTTTTCTAGTTCTATCCATTTGCCTGCAAATTTCATGATGTCATTGTTTTGTGTGTGTGTGTGTGTGTGTTTGTGTGTGTGTGTGTGTGTGTGTGTGTGTGTGTGTGTGTGTGTGTGTGTTAACCACTGTGTAAAGGTACTACATTTTCTCTATCCATTATTTGGTTGAGGGGCATCTAGGTTGTTTCCATGTTCTGGCTATTATGAATAATGCTGCTATGAACATAGCTGAGCAAGTGTCCTTAAGTTATGATTGAGCATCTTTTGGGTACATGCCCAAGAGTGGTATAGCTGGGTCTTGAGGTAGATTGATACCCAATTTTCTGAGAAACTGCCATACTGATTTCTGTACAATTCTGCACTCCCACCAGCAATGGAGGAGTGTTCCACATCCTTTCCAACATAGACTGTCATTAACATTTTTTGATCTTAGCCATTCTGACAGGTGTAAGATGGTATCTCAGAGTCATTTTGATTTGCATTTCCCTGATAGCTAAGGATGTCAAATGATTCCTTAAGTGTATCTTGGCCATTTGAGAGTCTTCTGTTGAGAATTCTCCATTTAAATATGTACCCCATTTTTTTTTTTTTAAAAAACAGTGTACTTTTGAACCAGGTAAGAAGAAAGAAAGTCTTGGAGAGAGAATTTAACTTGTGCTTTGAGAATTTTTTTTTAACATCTGCAGTAGCTTCAGGCTTGTTAGTTATATCTACACTGTTTAATTTGAGACTAATACTTAACTTCAAAAAGACAAGCTCTAAAACACATATAGTGAGTAGTTACTGCTCATTTAATATCAGTCATGGACATATGAATGTCATCTGCATTTTTGAAATATTAAGAAATGAAATAAAATATACTGTGTTTGGGGGTTACATGAAAAACCTACCCTACTGGGTTGGAAGGTGGGGAGGAGTTAGCAGAGGGAAAAGAATATTATCAAAATTTTTATTTTTTTAATGTATGTATTATATGTGTGTGCTTGTAAATGCAAGTACACCTATATGTGTGAACATGGGCATCAAAGGTCAATGCCAGGCCCCTTCTTCTCTCACTGCCCACATTACTTTCAGATACAAGGTCCCCCACTGAACTTGGAGCTCGTTGACAAGCTAGGCTGGCTGGTTAGTGTGTTGCAGGGACCTACTTGTCTGTGTCCCTAGCCCAGCACTGGGGTACTGAGGTTATCTCACTTTTATGTGGGTGCTGGAATCAAAACTCCAGTTCTTACCGACCCATGTTTACAACCCTCATGTTAAAGCTTGGCTGAGGATTTGTTAAGAGTGGTTAACAAGGCATGGGAGGAGTGGTTTCAAGACATGGATTGAGCCACACATCTGTTTCCCCTTTTCTTCAAACCCTTCTGTGTAGCGCGCTTTGTTGTCTGCCGCCAGCTCACAAATAATGACACAGAGACTTCTTGTTCATTATGAAAGCTCCACCTTAGCTTAGGTTTGTTTCTAACAAGCTCTTATAACTTAACTTAGCCCATTTCTATTAATCTATGTGCTGCTGCATGGCTCCTGTATGTATGTCCTGTTTCCTCTGCATCTGGCTGGCAACCCTGCCTTTCTTTTTTCCAGAGCTCTCTCTCTGCCCGAAAGTCCCACCTATACCTCCTGCCTAGCTATTGGCCATCCAGCTTTTTATTAGACCAATCACAGCAACACATCTTCACACAGTGTACAAATATTCCACAACACTTCTGCTTTGAAACAGATGTAACAGCCTAGTAACCATACCTGAGGAGGAGTGTAAGGCACTTGAGGAGTGTAATCCATGTCTAAAGGAGTGAAGCAAAAATTGGCCTTTGCAAACCATGGCACAAACCTAAACTGCCAATCTCTGGATTTATTATACATGACAGAATAAAGTCTGGGACGCAGGCCACTGTTCTCATCTAAGTTACTATAAGCCAAAACAGCCCTCACCTAACTGAAACTGACAACCTTGTTTGGCCTTGCTACCGCACCGGTAGCTCAGACTATTTGTTGAGAGTCACAGTACATTATGTGCGTCTGTGTTACTTGTGATATCCTGGTAGATTTAGCAAGGGTCGGGGTGGGCTCCTGTCACTGACACCTACATCAAGCACACCCTGACTTTAACCCTTGGGCTCATCATCAGGCAAGCAAGATGACTACAGCAACACCACCTTCCTCTTCTCCAGTTTCCTTAAGTACAGAGGAATAAAGAGGAAAACCTCTTCTCCTGAAGTGCCTACGAGGTCTTCTTAGGTTGCCCTGGTTCTGACCAGGTTTGTGCACATGATGGTTTAGATATAAAATGATTTGTGTCTTCGAGGCTTCTAGATTCAGGGAGAGGTGATTGAATCACAAAGGCTCTGGTTAAGCACATGCATAAATCCATAACTCAATGTCATCATTGGGAAATGATGAAAATTTCATAACTATATCTGGTACTATCTTATAAATGTATTTTTTCTCTGGAGATGTAGCTAACTGTAGTAGATAATCTAATGACTGTCCAAATCCCTGATGCCTGAGAATGTTTGACTACATATCAGAAGGATTTTTACTGATGTAGATGGAGCCGATAGCTTTGAAGATGAAAGAGTCACAAGCCACAGAATATAGTCAACTTCTAGAAGGTTTGGAAAAGACAAGGGAATAATAAATAATTAACCCTCCCGTAACCTCTACAGAGGACAGGCGTGATGGACCCTCACTTGAGTTCACTGAGACTGACTTCACACTTGACTGCCACCACTGGAAGATAAAACCCCTTTGTTTTAAAGCAAGTAGATCTGTGACACTCAGTTACCATAGTGATAAGACACTAACGAAGTATGTCAGGTGAATTCTTTTCTGACCAAGGAAATAGCCCTGTTGGTTTGTTGTGCAGGGGGAGGAAGCCCATATCCAGAATGGCGTGTGTTCTTCAGACCTCTTGTTGCTTGGGGACAGCCAGCTTCCAAGGCTGCCCAGCACCAGTACTTTCTTCCAATCCTGAAAGTATAGTTCACCTAAGAAGAGGCTTGTCTTGCATTAATGTGCTTTAAATTTAAACTCTAATTAGCTGTGAAGGACACAGTGTGTCATTTCCTCAGTTCCTGGGGAAGATGATCTCTGGGTAGTGGTGCAGAGTGATATCAAGATGTAATAATAACGGCTTCAGCCAACAAAGACTTTTTAGTTGTATTAGAAAACTTAGCACTAAAAGCCTGGTTGTCATGAATACAATGGTCTCAAAGGGGATATTTGGACAATCTTTAATCATACTGTAATTTTCTATTTGTAATGTTGACATTAAATGTTTGGGGAATTTTTGTATGTTGACTATCCGTGGAAGAAATCATAATAACCAGAATTCTTCCTTAAAAGAGGAAATCTACAGGGTGTTTCTGTTTCATGTGATAGTTAGGTAGTGATATAAATCTTATTTATTATAAACAAACTAAACCAAAACAATCAAATGCATAAACTAATAAACTTTAGTTGTCATCGGAAACAATGACATGATACTACTTGGAGAAAAACAATATTTTCTTTTAGAAGAGTTAAGGCAAAATAGAATAAAAGTCCGTCCCCCCCCCCCCCAATTCTTTATTGCATGGTTTCTTTAGTGCTCATTAGTGATGCATCTGAGTGCTGTTTAAACGAAGGCTCCCTGGCATGGCAACTGTTGCCAGGTAGGACTCAGCTTCCTAAGGCGTTCACAGGGAAGAGGCTTTAACTCAACCAGCTGAGGCACCCCTTGTGGCCCGTGGGGTGAGCATGTAAAGCTTGGTTTCATGGTCTCTATTCAGACACAGTAAATAAGGACCAATAAGGAACTCAATGAACTCCATCGCCAAATGCAGAAATAAGGGAAGCATTAGCCCTGTGTTGGGGGCTATGAGCATCTACAACATCGTGGTTCTTTGGAGGGTCTTGAATTTGATTTTATGTTCTTTACTTAATAGCATGAATCTTTAGCTTGTTTTTATACAAAAAGATGAATAAGACTTCAGAAAACATAAAGTTTTACCAACTTAATCATGTTCAGTGTACAGATAACACACATTCACACAGGTAGAGCCATTTATTTTCAGAATCTTTTGACCTTTCCAATCTGAAACGCAGTTCCTGTTCACCACCAACAAGCTTCCCATGTCCCCCTTCCCAGCAGTTATGGAGACCACGATTCCACTTCCTGTCTTTGAATCTGATTACCCAAAGGACCTCATATTTGTCCTGCTGTGTCCGCCTTACTGCAGCCTAACGTCTTCAGTGTTCATCCTTTTCAAGGCTACATAATACTCACCACATTTGTATCCCACATTTGTTGATCTGTGTCACTGTTTCCGGAGGTGACTTGTTTGCACACTTTGGCTAGTGTGACTAAAGCTGCAATGCCACTGGTGCACACGCCAATGTAAACAGAAGTGAAAGAGAGTGTGGACATGGTCCCAGAGTTTGGACGACAAGATATCGGCAGACTCTCTTAGCCTGTGGACTGCTATAACAAAATACCATAAACCGGGTAGCTGGTAGACAGCACAGATTCAGTTTTCACATTTCTGGAGGCTGAAAAGTCCAAGGTGAAGATGCCAGCAGAGTGGGCATCTGGTGAAGGACTATCTCCTCCACAGATGATGATGCCTTTTAACTGCATCCCCACAGAGTGAAAAAGTAAGCAAGTTTCTCAGGGCCAATTTCGTTTTTTATAAGATTCTTCACTCATGCTCTTGATTGCCTCTCTCCACAGACTGGCCTTCTAATATAACACACTGGGAATCAGGATTCAACATATTAATGGAGAAGGTATAAACATTGAAATGACAAAAGAAACTCCACATATAGTGAGGCTTTGAGTTGGTAAGTGCAGAAGGAAATTCCAAAACACAAACATCTATCCAGTTACAAATCACTGCTCTAATGTACCAAGAACAAAATGGGGTTTAAAAGACATCAATGGAACTTTTTTTTTTTTATAGAAAAATGATTTCTCAGCATTTACTTTGAATGGGAGCAGAGTGCTATTATTTGAGAGTGCTGTATTTCATCTGGAAAACATCCAACAAATACAAGATGCTGATGGGAAACTGCTGTGATGTGGGATCTTTGTGCTTGAGATAATATAATGTAAGCTTTTGATATTGTTGACTGGTACCCTATTTGTGAACTATAGATGAGTGGTAATTGGCCAGGTCTACATCATTCTTCAAAATAGGAGCAAGCGCTGGTGTTGTAATTTTCAGGACATTTTATCTGAGTATAATATAAATACAAAACTCACACCCTATTATAAACATACCCCAACAAGTTTTCACAAATGGGTCCCCCTCCATGGCTAGCACTCATCTTAAGGAAGAGATCACTAGCCTCCAGGAAGGCTCCTCATGACCACTGTTCTACCCATAACCTCTCCCCAAAGTAACTGCTATTCTGACTTCCAAATGACATTGATTGGCTTTACATTTTTTTTTTTTTGTTGAACCATAGAGTATATGCTTTTTTGAGACAGGGTCTGATGTATTTAAGGTTATAACTAATGATGATTTAAACTTCTGCTCCTGAGGGTGGAATTATAGGTGTGTCAGTAAGCCTGGTCTGTGTGGTGCTGGGAATCAACCCAGGGCGTTGGGCATGCTTGGGCAGCACTTAGCAACAACCCACCTACATGCCAAGCTGCAGCCTCCGTCCTTTGCATGTGTTGTCTTCCATCCCCCTCTTGCTTGCGGCCATCACTGATACTGTTGTTGAGATGTGATTTGCTTATTCTCATCATTTGTGTACTAACTTTTATATTTATTAAAGTAACTAATCAGGTGTGTGTGTGTGTGTGTGTGTGTGTGTGTGTGTGTGTGTGTGTGCGCGCGCGCGCGCTTTGCATGTGTAGCATGTGTATGTGGAGGTCAAAGAACAACCCACAGGAGCCTTTTTGGGCGTGTGTGTGTGTGTGTGTGTGTGTGTGTGTGTGTGTGTGTGTGTGTGCGCTTTGCATGTCTAGCATGTGTATATGGAGGTCAAAGAACAACTCGCAGGAGCCTTTTTTCTCCCTTCGCCATGGAGGATCTGGGGATTGAACTCAGGTCCTCAAGTTTGGTGGCAAGTGCCTTTACCCACTGAGCCATCTAAGTCCTCCTTGTTCCTGCTTTAAAAACAAAACAAACCATAAACAGACACCTGAAGGACATGAAAGCAAATTATGCAAAAACGTCCTTAAAATATCCAGTGTCTGCAGTTCTGAGTGTGATAACCACAATAATATGAAACAAACGTCTGTTCTGTAAAATCTTCCATCTTATTTTCAACCAGATATGGCTGGTTGAACTAATGATCTAAAAGTTCTAATACCAAAAATTCTTTTCATTTATAGACCTGTAAGTGGAAATGTGGACATACAATTCAGTATCAAAACAAGTAAAAACTCAATGAAGCTAGAGCTCTGGTTACCTGGTGGCCATTGATTCAGGTTCCATTGATTTGAAATCTATTGATCTGAACTCTAAAGACTGTCTAGTTCAAAAGCACTTCTGTGACTATCACTTCTCAAAGTGTGAACATCCTGGAAAACATTTTCCAGGATACCCTGTAGAAAACTGGAGGTCGGCTGGGCTTGGATGCTGTGGGGAACGTCATGAAAAGTCCTCCACAGAGGCTTGGGCGGGGTTAGGAAGACAAGGGCTACTGAGGCACCCAAGCAGCCATGGAAAAGTTGCTGTTAAACATGAGCAAAGAGGGACAGGGGAAGGCATGTCCCTAGAGTCCACGAGGGGCTGGAGCAGTGGAGGGTGGACTCCTGAGGTGAGAATAAAGGAGGGATGGATGTGAGGGACACTCGACCTCCAGTGCCAGTGACTGAAGGGACCACTGTGTAGCCCATATGGATAAGCCTCCCAGGACACAAGGGCAGAGAATGCTGAGACCCGAATCCCGATGATTGGCTTAATGTACAGAGAAAACCAGGGTCAGAGGGTAAGTTTGATGGGGTGTCACATTAGCCCCGGACATAAGTGAGGGACAACACGTAAAAGGGTGCCGTAGTCAAGCTTCTCGTAGTTGGTGTGATTTCACGTCTGCTTTTGACTTCACAGTGTGCTTTCTATGTCCCTTCCACTTAATTCTTACATTGATTGCTGTGTCACCTATGTGTGACCTCGAACTAAGGCACAACCCAAACCTCCTGGCACAACTGTCAGTAATGACACAGCTTCTGGGAAAAGTGTTTTGTCTTTGGCCAAAAGCTCTCGCCACAGCCTTCTCGGTAAACAGAACCATGTCTTGGGCTAGAATTTCTAACCAAGTTTGTACTGGGTTTTCCTGAAGTATTTGTCCACCACCAAGACAATATGCAAATTACAGTATACATATTGTATTTCCAAATCATTTATGGTATTTTTTTAAGATATATAATAAAGGTATTTTCTTCTTTGGTGATAACTTTCCATATCTTAATTTCTTTTAGTTTTAATCTTCAGAAATTGTGAAAATATAACCAATCAGTCAACAAGAATGTGGGGACTCTTCCTATATGACTGAAAATGCTATCAGGGTGTCTCAGGGTCATTATTACTGAGGTGAAACACCATGACCAAAGCAGCTTGGGGAGGGAAGGGTTTGTTTGGCTTCCACTTCCTCATCTCTGTTCATCATCAAAGAAGTCAGGGCAGGAACTCGAACAGATCAGGACCCAGGACCCAGGACCACCAGCCCAGGGGCGGCACCCACAATGGCCTGCACCTCCTCCATTCAGCACTAATTAAGAAACTGCCCGACAGTTTTGCCAGCAGCTGGATCGTATGGAGTCCTTTTATCAGTTGACACTTCCTCCTCCCTAATGACTCTAGCTTATGTCAAGTTGACATAAAACCAGCCAGAACAAAGGGGTAGCAAAAAGAAGCTGAAACCAAGAATTCTGGAGACTAAGAGGAAATTTTTTTTTTTTTTTAATTTTAGACAAGGTCTTGTTATATAATCCATTCTAGCCCAGAATTCCAATCCTCCTACTTCAGGTTCTCCAGGCTGGGATTCCAGACCTGTGCTACCAAACCCAGCAGAAGGAAACGACTTAACCAAATGCAAGAGAAATCCAAGTGAGCGAGTGATTTCAATGAAAGTGGGTTGATGTTAGGTGTCTTAAGGATGTACAACCTAGAAAGCAATTTAATAACTATCTTATTTTAACACAGAGATAACATACCATGATGCAAAGCACATCGGAGATGTGGTGGTTTGAACAAGAATAGGTTCAGATATTTGAATGCTTAGTCATCAGGGGGTGACACTGTTTGAGAAGGAATAGGAGCTGGAGGAAGTGTGTCACTGGGGGAGGGCTTTGAGCTTTCAAAAATCCATACCAGTCCCAGTCTCTCGGCCTGCAGATCAGGATGTAGCTCTCAGTTGCTGCTCCAGGGCCAGCAATGAGGCCATGTTCCCGCCATGCTCCCTTCCATGATAATAGACTAAACCTCTGAAACTTCAAGCAAGCCTCCAGTTAAATGTCTCCTTTCATAAGAGTTGCCTTGATCACGGTGTCTCTATTAGCAATAGAACAGTGGGTAAGACTGACGAGGCCGAGGCACGGTGACAGTCCTGAAAAGGACATAGCTGTTCCGTGTCTCAGTTTTCTCTCCCACCAAGCCGTAAAAACAGTGAAGCCAGTTGCTTCTCTTTTCCTTCTTCTTGCTCCTCCTCTTTTTTTTCCCCCAAGACAGGGTTTCTCTGTGTAGTCCTGGCTGTCCGGGAACTCGCTCTGTAGACCAGCCTGGCCTCAAACTCACAGAGATCCTCCTGCCTCTGCCTCCTTATTGCTCGGATAAAAGGTGTGCACCACCACTACCTGGCTGTGAAGCTAGTCCTTTAAATGGGACATTATATATTGAACTTATCGAGAAATTCAAAGATATTTTGCCAGTAATACAAGGATGGCGTTTCTTATAGCTCTTCTAATTTTGTCCCTTTGAGACCTCCTTAGGTCTTGGTCCCAAGACAGCACTGGGAAACCCAAAGGCTGTGCTGCGAGCCAGAGGAAATCCTAGGGAGACGGAAGGAGGAGGGGAAAGGAACAGCATCTCTGGCAGTTAGAGCAGGCGGTAGAGAAAGAAGGCAGGCAGACACAGAAGAGGACCCTAAAGCCACAGATGCAGTCCTCAAAGTATATGTCTTTTGTTCAATTTGGCCCAGAGTTGTGGATGGATATGTTAAAGCAGGAATTCTTGTGTTGATTATATTTAAACGTTAGTCAGGGGTGCCACAGGTTGCCCTGAGGTCAGCTGCCTCACGGCAAATCCCAGAAGTACAGTGATGAGAACCAGATGATGGGAACCCCTGTGCTTAGATCTGCTGAGCTAGGCTGTGGAACATGAACACAGCACATTGGAGTGACGTGTAGAGGAGTCTGGAGCAACCGTGGTAACTGAGAGGAAGCCGGACTATCCCCGAACAGCGCTGAGCCTCTTGCAAACTGGGAACTCGAAGGAGGAATCTCAACAGCCACAGGCTTCACGACGGAAGCCCCCGCTGAAGGTCCAGAGGTGGAACCAGCTGACTTTCTTCAGTTTAGGCGGCTCAGATGGCCATCCCCCATGGAGGAGGTTTGCTGGAGGTTACCAAGACCATCTGTGTGGGATAGGCACACAGCTGCTGCCACATAATCTCAGCGGCCACCTCTGTTAACTTGGAGTCAGGAGGAAATGTGGAAATCTGAGCATTTTTTTTAATGGAAAGAATTGAGAATTAACTTAAAAAAAATCTCTTTAAACGTTTGAACTAATGTAACTAATTTGGCTTTTCTTTTAGATTGAAAAATGTTTTATTAGCAAAAAGGGAAGTTTGAATTGGAATCGGGAACTACACAAAGCAGCCCACCACAGCAGCCTTGACAGCGATGACGCCTCTGCAGCGGAAGGACGAAGCTATCCACCCCGTGTGGTGATATTTTATTTGTGCTCTAACAAATAAAACTTATCTGGGCATCAGAGGACAGAGCCAGCCACTAGATTAGACACAGAGGCCAGGCGGTGGTGGCACACACCCTCAAACCTATCACTCGGGAGGCAGAGATCAGTCTGGATCTCTGTACGTTTAAGGCCACACTGGGAACAGAGTCAGGCATAATGGCACAAGCCTTTAATCCCAGCACTTGAGATCTCATGTCTTTGCTTAGAAAGCACACACGCCTTTAATCCCAGGAAGTGACGTGGCAGGGTGGAGAACGGTCTATAAGGTGTGAGGAGACAGGAACTGTCCTCTGTCCTCATAGCACCTGCAAGATCATGGTGCATGCAAACTCACAAAGGCTCACAGACATACACACAAATCTTTAAACAACAACAACAAGGAACCCAGCGCTGTCCTCTGATCTCCACACGGTGCCATGAGACAACCTGCATGCCTGCATACAACCTGTAGGCATGAGCATGTGTTCATGATACAAATGTATGCAGGCATTTAAATGGATATTTTTTGGTCCCCTGATTCCCTAGTTACATCTATTTATTTACTTTCTTCTTATAGCTGATAGACGAACTGCTACAGAAATGGATGCTCTTAAGGCCATATTATTAAATTATTAATTTCTTTAATTTGAAGTTTCCACTCGGAGTGCTACGATTAGGCTACAGACACAGGTGAGATGGGGAACAGCTATGTGGGAACTGGACAATTCACGATTCAGAGTAATCTTGAAGAAAAAAGGTATCATGAATACAGGAGGAGGGCCGAAACATAGTATTTTATTTAGAATTTAAAACGGCTCTCAAATCACACATTTAAGGACCTCACAATATTTTAAACTTATTTAATTCCTAACAGGCCTCTGTGATCCTGCATTACAGTTTTGGTTTGTACTCCTGGGTTTCCTTTTCATATGATCAATTTTTTTTTTTCCTATTTTTGGTTTCGATGTTTCTTTCTGATGCAAAACCAACCCCTGGGGATGTCACATGCCTTTTTTTTAATTTAGTTTTTTTCAAACTTGGAAAGCATATGCAGTTTCTTTGAGATGTAAAGAATGAAGGTGGAGGATTCGTCAGGGACCACATCCAGTTACTGAACTGAAGGAACGTGACTTCCCCGCGGTCAGAGCCCTGAAATGCTTTCAAACTCTTCCAGTTCTGCCAGACACGAGGAGAATTATGATGAAGGAGAAGTCAGGATGAGAAGAGACAAATCTGGAATCAGTACAGGCTGCACAGGCTGGCGGATTATATGCAACAAACTCATTATTCATCGTTCTAAAGGTAGGAAGTTCAAGCTCAGGGTGTTGGCATGGTTGGGCTCAGGAGGTCCTCTCTTCAGGATGCAAACTGTTTTCTTTATTCTGGTATGATACAAAGGGTAAAAGAACTCTCCAGGGTCTCTGTCCTAGCATTTTTCCTAATCCCACTCATTAGGAGTGCCTTCATGATTTATGACCCTTCCAAAGGCCTTATCCCCGATAACACCTCATATTGGGGTTTAGGTTTCCAGCCTCTGAATTTTGGGGGCTCCTAAACATTCACTCCACAACATATGTCTTGAGACAAAAGTATCTTATGTTTGAAACGTTTATAGATGTATAAAACCACATGGACATGTCTCTAGGGCCACCTCCACGGGCCTGGGAGGTCTCCGCAGTTTAAATTTCTTGAAATATGCCTTTGAGTTTTGCTCTGGATAAGGGGTCAGGATAAACACCCATGAACTTGATCATATCCACAGAGAAAAAGAGGTAACTGAGGGAGGATTTAGGACACCGTCACATGTGTGACGTTAAGGGCCACGTAAAAACCCCCGAGAAAGTGACCATTAAATGCTTGGAGTCTTGTGAGGTATGAGAAGTATTTAAATTAATTATCAAGGAACATTTTCGAATGTTAACCTAGATGACTAGTTAAGAATTTTCTTGGAATGAGTGGGACAAGAAAAAGCTGAGACCCAGTCAGGGGCCTTATCAGGGGCAACCCACACTGAGTAGTGGTGGCAGCCAGGCTTTGGAGTCTTACGATTTTAGAATGTTTTTGCTATAAAAATTTATAGCAAAGTAAGTTTTTGTCACCAGTCACTGTGGTTGATATATTGGAAGTTTTAGGCAGTTCAGACTGCTTTCTAAGAACAACATCAATAAAAACTCTCCCAACCCCCCATCCAAACCAACAAAAAACCCAAACAACAACAACCCAGGGCATCCACTGTACCACTATTCATTTTCATACTTTTTAGTTAAAGGACAGGTTGTGAGGATGGTTAATCAATATGGGATGCTAAGGGTCCAGGTGCAGGCTGCCGGGTCTAAATTGTAGACTGGCTCATGGCATCCCACGGGATTCCTGGTACACACAAGGCTGACCCGGAGTCCAGTCAATAGAGACTGGAATTGGACCTCTGATAGCATGAGTTCCATCAATGATGCCTGCGATGATAGATTTAGGGACAAATGCATCAGGGCTGTTTTTGTGACCAGTGACAGAACATAAATAAAAAGGGAGATGATTTGACATGTTTGCCTCCTTCTCGGGCCAGACACCCTCTTCTTCATCTCAACCTTTCTTTCCCACGTGGGCTTCTTGGTAAACTCTAGCGGTCCTTGCCACCTGGCTTAGGTCTTCCAGCTTTAATGAGACTAGTTTTAATAGCTTTACATTTTCTGAACAGATCCGAGGAAAGCTTCACACTGAACTTTTGAACTAATATGTCCACCCCATAGCCAGACATTGCGTTCTAGAAGATGATGGCTGGCCTGTCTAGGGGTCTGCCAGTATCCAAGGAACTAGAGACTCACTGTGGGTGAGGGACCGATAGGAACCACTGTTACTAGAAAAGAAGAGTTGGGGAGATCCATAATACTCAACACAGACATTCAAAAAGTATGCATATCCATTACTCGGGGGGGGGGGGGGAGGAAGTATTGTTTTACTTCCTGCATAAATATAGTTAATCTACGAACCAAGTAGCTCTTTCCCATGTCTATATAGGCACCATGTAAGTACTGTAGGGGCATAGTCTTAGATTTCAGCATTACCCATTTACTTTTTTCTAAAATGAGACTGACTCAGAGAAGATGCCATAGAAGAAATACATGGAAAGCGCCAAACATCTACATAGCAAAATTGAGTTTTTTAGTGTCCTCTCTAAGCCAAGTGCGATTTTAATAATACATTTTTCGTCTTGACCCCACCCTGTGTGTGTGTGTGTTTGTGTGATCTATGTGTTACTTACTGTCTTGCCCATACAGGTGGGGAAACTGAGGCATGACGCCCCTGACTCAGCTTTTGGAGTAGAATTTAGAAACAAGACTTGTCTCCATGACCTCAGCGGGTCCCCTTCATCCTTCGCGAAGCCTCTAGGAACGCTCCTGTCCTTCGCTGCTCCGCAGCCTAACTCAGTCCTCCAACCCAGCAGCAGCAGCAGCAGCAGCAGCAGCAGCAGCAGCAGCAGCAGCAGCAGCAGCAGCAGCAGCACCACCACCACCACCACCACCACCCGCCCCGCTCGCTCTGGAGCGCCGTGCTGAGGGAGGTCCCGTGGCCGGGAGTCTGGCCGCTTCTCCCCGGGGCTCGGCTCGGTCAAGCTCCCGGGGTCCCCGACGTGCAGGCGGCCCTCCCCCCGTCCCCCCTGCCCAGCGGCCCCCAGCGCGGTGCGAGCAGATGCCGCCCAGGCGTCCGGCGGACGGGGCGGCGCGGCTGGAGGTGAGCAAGCCGGCCGGGGACCCGTGGCGATGCAGGGGGGGGGGGGGGGGGAGGCGGCGGGCGTCGGCGAGGGGGACGCGGGGCGGCCGGTGCGCGGCTCGCGGGCGACGCCTGGAGAGCGGGCGGGACGGGCGCCCGCCCGGGGCCCCCCGAGCGCGGGGAGGACACGGCTCCGCGCGTCCCCGCCGCCGCCGCCGCCGCCGCCGCCGCCGCCGCCGCTGACTCGACACAATCGGCGGGTCGCGCGGCGTAACCGCGGGTGGGCGGCGGCGCACGGAGCCGCCTCGGGAGCGCCGAGGCTCGGGTCGCGGCGTGCCGGGGGAGGATGCCGGCTCCAAGGCGAGCCGGGGACGGTCGCTGAGACGCTCGCCGGTCCCCGGGAGCCGCGTAGGCTCCGTAGCCGCGGCCGCCGCCGCAGCTCCGGAGCTGCCAGCTCGCTCGCCTGCCCGCCCGCCCGCCCGCCCGGCCGGCCGGCCGCCTGCCTTCCTCCGCGGCGCGCACTGGCGGCTCGCGCGCGCGGCGACTGCGGGGCGCGCTCCCGCCTCGGCCGGGTCCCCACCCGCAGCCCGCCCGCCCGCCGGCCCAGGTGAGTGCGCGGCCCGTGCCCCGCGCTCGCCCCGCAGGTAGCTAGCGGGTGGCGGCTTTGTCTGGCTCCCTCGCGCCCTGGCGCGGGTCGGTCATTCATTTGACATTCTGCTCCCGGAGCGCCCGCGGACCGGCGGCGGGCGCCGGACGCGCCTGCTGATTCGGTGATTTCCCCAGGAGCTGGGACTTGGGGGCTCCTGTGAGCATCACTCGAGGGAGAGGAGGAGGCGGCGGCTTCCTTTGCTTTCTCTTTGGAATGTGTGGTGAGCATCCTCTGCTGGAGCTTGGGGCCTGGAGGAAACCCGGGCTGCAGATTTAGACGTAGACGTTTGGGAGGACGTACAGCTGCAGAGGTCTGGCTCCTTATGCCTGTGTCTTCTTCTCCGTGAGCGGCGCTCAGCTGCTTTTCGTTTATTATGATTAATTTTAGGGACACCGTCACGGGCACAGTTATTTCTTTTCGAGTTGGGAGCCTTTGGAGTCAGCACAGAGAGCTCGCGAGTAGAGTTATAAGGGTTCAGTCAATAATAAACTTGGAAAAGGACAGCGTCGGTGATCGTATGGACAGAGGTGAACGAGAGGCAAACTTCACCGCGGCCTTTAGCCTTTGTGGATAAGATTTCTGCTTTGCTCCTCTTGAGTCATGCAAACTCGGAATTCTTGTACGTATGTCTTTGCCAAACTGTGCAACTTGTTTTTGTTTCTTTTTTTGAATAGTTGTGTGTGTGTGTTTGTGTGTGTGTGTGTGTACTTTGTCGTTTAGTAGAAAAATTGAGTAATCAGTAGTCTTTTATTAGAAATTGTGAAATTTGGTGCATTTGTTTGCCTTGTAAATATGATTTTCTTTTTACTGCCTCTCCTATTCCCTGAAGGGCTCATTTCTTCTATTGCCTAGAGAGTCAGTCAGCCTCTCTCTTTCCCTCCCCCCTCCCCCCAACAGATGGCTTTATGTGCCAAGAGGTTATCTTTAAAATGTCAGTCACTTTACTTACAAACAAAGCAAGCTTAGTTCTGGAGTTTGTCTCTGGAGTTATGAGGGCCAGTGTCCTAATCTGAGGGGATGACTTTAATGGTGTCAAGATCTGGATGCTGCTAATCTGTTTGGTCATCAGAAGATTCCTGCAGGGATTGTTTATGTAGCGTGGGACAGATGGTGTCCCTAGCAGACAGGAGGAGCCAGGCAGAAAGGGGCATTGCACACTTAGAGACTGTCTGCTGTATTATTGGGAGGCGCAGCAAAGTGAGGCCAAAGGCAAGAAAGTCATAATGTTGACCTCTTAAAGGGGACATTTGTTATCCAGCAACCGACATCATTTCTTTCTTTTCCACATTTAAAAACTCATCATTGAATTGTTTGTTTCATTACTACATTAACATAGGTAAGATAGTTTAAGCAGTTACAGCAACACAGATAGATGCCTTTGAACTTAAAAGTATCTTACCACCTTGTGGGGAGTAGTCCCACTTCTCTTGGTCCCTGCGTATATCTGGCACCTTGGACTCCCAATGTCTCCAAGCTGCAAGGACCTGAGTGTCCCCTGCGTCCGTTTACATTGGTTTCTTATATCTCCTTGGTAGGTAGTTTCCTGACCTCCACCTTTGCCCCCAAACTCTCAACTCTGGGCATTAATTTACTTCCACGATGACGCACCTGTCCCTAGACATTTGCTTCCCTGTGACACCCATCATAGGTTGGGGTGCCTCTTGGCAGTGCGTCTTTGTGAAGCGAAATGATGTCAGCGAGGAACTCGAAGTCATTCTGAACATTTGATAATCCAGCTGTAGGTTTCCTGCTTCTGTAGATTTCATGCTCCGGATTGCAACTTGATCAAACATTGGTTTTCGTTTGTTATGAATGTGAAGGAAAATATTTTAGCAAATTGATTTTTTTTTTTTTTTTTTTTACCAGCCACGAGACTAAACTTCATGATCCAATAGTGTTTGGCTGAGCTGTGCAAGAGACTTGAGATAAAGAGCTGGGACTCTGAAGAACTTGGGCCGTGTGCTCTAAGGAGGAAAACATTCATTCTTGCACTTTTCAGAACCTTTTCACCACTGACACTGACCTCAGCAAATGAAAAAGAAACCCAAGTTGTTACTGTATTTGAGGACAGATACAGTGGCTTTCTTTCTTGGGGATTGTTTTGCAGGAGGGATGGATGGCTTTGGGGCCCTGCTTGGTGTTGAATGTACTCTGTTATCAATGCAATGATCTGATATCTTTAATCCTTGCTCTTCAGTCTGTGCCCGATGTCTGTGTCCTCATGGGTGGCCATCCATGTTGTGAATTGTTCCTTTGAAAGAAAATACGCTCCTGGCTTGGGCTTGCTCCGGACCTGGCCTGTTGTAGTGCTCAGTAGTGAACTGCTACCTGCTTAATCCTGGGTGGAGGAGGTGGTGGGCGAGTGGAGGTGGGGGGTTGGGGCTTGGGAGGGTGGAGGAGGTGGTGGTGGGGGGTTGGGGTAGTTCAGCATGGTGTGTTGGATAGGAACTAGCAGCCTAAGACACTTTGTTGTTTCTAGGCCTAGGCGTGAAGTTTAGTTGCTCCAGCAGGGGCAGGGTCGCTTCTCGGGGCCCAGGAAGCTGCCACAGGATGTGAATGATATGAAGGAGAGATTAGAAGGGTGACCAGACCTTCTGGTTTGCCTGTGATGGTGCCATTTTGTCACTACCGACTTATCTCCACTTTTAAAAGTTTCCTGGTTCGGATGATAAATTATATGATCACTCTGGAAATGAAGGTGTCTTGGGTGATATTCACCAGCCTTCCCTTGACCTCAGCTTTCCTTTCCTTTCCGTTTTTCTTTTCTTCTCTCTTCTTTACTTTCTTTCTTTGAGACAGGGTCTCATTATATAGCCTAGGTTGACCTTGAATCCAAGGTCCTCTTGTTTTGGCCTCCCAAATACCGGGATTGTTGGTGTGTACCACCGTGCTTAGCTGACACCAGATTTTGAGCGTGCTTAATGTCAGTCTTTTACTTCTTAAATATTCAGTAAGAAAATAAGATAGTTGAACCTGAAAAATACAAAAGGAAAAGACATAGTGGGGAAATGAAAGAATGAGATCCATTTCCGCATGTGGAGAGAGGGCGTGCTAAGTCCTGAAGAGTCTGTCGTGGTTCTAAGCCCCTATTACTGCCTTCAAGACAGCAAGCGTTACCTCCTGCCCTTTATTTAAGGCTGACACAAATTGGCTGACTCCTGCGATTTGGGAGGACAGTTGCTCCAAACCTTGATTGTAGATTGAGTGTTTACGTGGTGCTTACACACATGAATGCCTGCTCCACCATCTAGGGTTAGACACGGTTCTTGGATATTTGCTGGGAGTCCAGAACACAGATGCTTCTGTATAGTCTCGACTCCACATTCTTGCAGTTTCCCCGGACAATAGGGGCGCTTTTGTTTTCTGTACTCTGTTCTGTTTCCAGTGGGATTTTGGCCTCAGCTTTTCATAGGGAATGCATAAGAAAATAAACTATACAGCCTGTGCAAGTTTACATTGTGCGAGTAACCTGATGAGGCTTTGGGCTTTGTATATATGAAGTTTTGGGCCTCTGATTCCATGACTTTTGCTGGAAAACGTGTCTGTTTCTAACAGTTCACTTGTAGTCCTGGCCAGGAGGTATTATGTATGGGTTGTCTTTAGCACTCAGTCCACCAAAGTCCTTAACAGCTTGGTCAGCAAATCTGAATAAGAATAAAATTTATTTATCTCCTTTATAAATATGATGACTAAGTAATTTTTTTCCAGTCAAGGACATGTTTGTGAGTAGAATGTGGTACTACCTGGAAAGGGCACCAAGCTAACCAACTGAACTAGCTCGGATTTCTAAGTTACATTGCTTGTTGCTATGATCAAATATCTGACTTAAAGAAGGAGGGGTTTATTAGGTTTATAGTTAGAGGGAATAGAGTCCATCATGGCAGGGAAGATGGAATTTCTGAGGTGGTTGGTTACATTGTATCCACAGCCAGGCATCAGAAACTAATGAATAACTCTTGTTCATCTGGCTTTCTCCTATGTATTCAGTCTGGGACCCCAGCCCATGGGAATTGTTTATCTATATTTAGGGTGAGTATTCCCATATCACTTAAGCCCATTTAGGAAGTCCCTTCCAGATGTGACCCGAGATTCATTTCCATGATGATTTGAAAATCCAAGTAAGTAAGTTTACAGTCAAGATTAAACATTACACCAGGGAAACCAGCATGTATGGCCATCCTAATTATGATCATGAACTTGAGGTGCTGGAGAGATGGCTCAGCAGTGAAGAGTGCCTACTGTCCTTGCAGATTAGGTGTACCCCCCAGCACCCGGTCAGGGGGCTCACAACCAGTTCCAGGGGATACAACATCATCTTCTGGCCTCCACAGACAAATTCACCCATGTGGTGTGCACAAACACAGGCACGTACACACACATACACACGTATAAAGAGAATAACTAAATCTAAAAAGAAATTGTGAACTTTGGTCTTTGAGGTGGCTTTGGTTGGCCTGGAACTTGACTCGTCTGAGTGCACATATGTCTCCACCTGGATTTCAGATTGCTAGTTTTTATATAAAGAACATTCACCTTAGTTTCTTCTGGATTTGTTCAATTTGTATGTTTATGTGTGTGCTTGCATATGTTAACAGAATATTTATAGTTATGGCTATTGTGTGGATAAAACAAACCACTAAGAAGCCGTGGTCGTTAGGAAATTACATATTTAATTTCTTCCATGGATTGGCTTTTAAACTAATTCTCTGCGTTCGGTCTTTCCAAATTTTAAATCAGTTCCTGATCTTGTCTGGTTTTAACACCATTTGTTGCTATAATGTTTTTGCTTAAAATTTCGATAGTCTACAATGTTCTGGTTTAAGTCTTAAAGAAAGATCCATCCACAGATTGGTGGTTATGGGGAAAAGGAAGAATTCCACTTGTTCACTTACTCCCTCAACTGGGTTTTTATGAGTTAGTGTCTGATGTTGGTGCTGGCTGTACACCAGAGAATAAAACAATGAATGCCAACCATGTGGCGTTTTCATGCTATGGAAGGCCTGGAGAATAAGTCAAATAAAAAAGGAAATGATGTAGCATGGCAGAATGGCAAATGTGGCAGAGAAATGTGCTGTGCGGAGAAAGTGACCCCAAACAGAGACTTGAGAGGAAGTCCCAGTGTGCCGTCAGCATGTGCAGGGAAGTGGATATCAGTGTCAATATAAATGCGAATCTCTATGCATTAGAACAAGGGAATCTGTGTAGTGCATACGGAAATAGGACGAAGTATATATACTTACGTAGTTACAGAATGGAGAGAATTGCGGGAGGAAATGGAGGAAAGGGCCAGTCCAAATGTTTGGTCTGTTGGGTGATCTGTATTTGGATGTGTTCAGAGATCCACACGGAGACTGGTATGATGCTCTGTAGATACCTGGGAGGAGGGGATTGGGGTCGGCAGTGAGGTCAGAGAAGTAGCATGGTGTAGTAGGGCTTGTGTAGGGCCTTGAGATAGGAGAGTCACTATGATTTCTGCAGGCATTCTATTATGTCTTCTTTAAAAACATTTTTAAAATTGTGTGTGTATGGATCTTTTGCCAGCATGGATGTCTGTGCACCGCATGTGTGCTGTGCCTATGGAGGCCAGAAGAGGGGATCAGATCCCCTAAGACTGGAGTTATAGATGGTTGTGAGACACCGTGTGGGTGCTTGGAATCGAACCCAGGTCCTCTGGAAGATCAACCATGGCTCTTAACTGCTGCAGAGCCACCTCTCCAGTCCCCTATTATATTTTTGTGAAACTCGTAAAGAAGACTATCTATCAGTATATATAACCTACATTCTGTTAATGGTCCATTTCATGTTTAATATATATTCTATATCACTTATTTAGTTTTTATTTATTAAAGTGTGTTTTACAATTTCTATCTCTCCCACTTCCGTGTGTGTGTGTGTGTGTGTGTGTGTGTGTGTGTGTGTGTGTGTGTGTGTGTATAGGTTGAAACTGAACTCAGGACTTCATGCATGTTAGGGGAGCAATCTACCATTGAACTACATTCCAAGCCCTACTACTACTATTATTAAGTTGTATTTCTGTTACATAAAATTTGGCCAGTCATTTAAAAATGGTCCACAGACAGAAGGGTAACCCACAGTGATGAAAATAATAGGTTGAGCATACCCAGTTTGAACTCTGAGATCCAAAATGCTCTCAATCTGAAATCTTTTGAATACCACATGATTCCTCAAGTGGAAAGCTCTGTACCATGAAGGGGTATTCAACCTGTATTGATCTAAGTGTCGTGGTCCAGTGTGCCATCAGCATGTTTAGCGAAGGGAATATCAATGCAAAATATAAATGTGAATCTCTTTGCATTAGAACGAGGGCATCTGTGACGTGCATATGGAAATATGAATGTATGACAAAGTAACTTTTTAGTGGGTTCACCGTCCATTCATTTCTGATCTCCGTTGGGAGCAAATCCTTAATCAATGCCTGTTATGAAACTGTGCCATGGATGCTTTTGTGTCCTTTTCAAACAAAGCACAGTGGCTTCTCTGTTACCCCATTGAGGTTTTCCAGGACAATCCATAATAATGCTTCTCTTACCAGTTCCCTGTGTTATATGACTAAGGGCAGGTCCGAGACCGTAGTTCTACTAGTCTACTAAAGGACTCTTATGCTGAAAACAAGTATGGGCATCTTATTGAAGAGACACTTGGAAGACCAGCTGGGAAGCTAAAGACAGACATTCTCCTTAGAAACCAGAAGTTTTGAACAGGATTTCTTTGTGGAACGATGCGGTCGGCTGCTGGACCACATCACTGGACTGGAGTGTGGAAGAGTGAGTGCACACGATAGCAGACATTTCGCTTTGTGCTTGGGTGAAACAGCGTGTCACGCGAGCGTGAATCGGCTTTTGGCATTAGTTCAGGGAGGAGTGCTTGGTGAGGCTTTGTGACTTATCGCTGAAAACTTGTTCTACAGTGGATGAGGTTTTCATTCTGGTTAGCTACCATTTATGAGATTAGAAAAGATACTTCAGAGGGGACTGTCAGAGCACTGGTTTAGATACATACAAGAATGCGGTGGTGGTGGTGGTAGTGGTGGTGGTGGTGGTGGTGGCGGTGGTGGTGGCGGTGGTGTGTATGCACGCACACCATGGTGCGCCTGTGGAGGTCAGGGAACAACTCTGTGGTGTGAGCTCTCTCCTTTCACCTCTGTGTGGATCCCAGAGAGCAAACAGGTTGCCATGTTTGCATGTCAAGCATCTTTACATCTTTACCCTCTAACCCGTCTTGCTGACCAAAGAATGTGAAGGCTTTGTGAGGGAACATTGTAGTTAGCAGCCAACCATCTGCTACCGAGGACCATGCAGCACTTTCTCATCTTAAGGAAACGCTGAAACAAAGCATGGAGATTATGATTACAGCCGAATTGTGTTCCCCCGAACTTAGGATGTACTGTGCCAATTGATGGGCAGCGAGTATAGATACTTCTCCGTGTTGATGTACACCGGCTGAACAGGTGCTTATATGATATTTTATCTGCAGAGTCAGATATGTGTGTATTAAGAAAGTCTTCATCTTGATGTTGCTGCAGACTGACTCTATCCTCTCCAGTGGCTCATCTCAGTAATATACTTTGCTCACATTAAACCATGGCAAGGGCGGGGAAAGCAGGGGCGGGGGATTGCTAACAACTAAAACAGCATACCACAAGCTTCCACACGAATTTCTTTACTAGTGTTGAAGGTCCGCCTGACCCCAAAGGGTCAGGGAAGTAATATTTTCAGGCACGGATGGTCTTTCAAGTAATATACAGTAGCTTTCAGTGATTCACTGAAGAACAGGTGCTCAAACTAACAGAGCGTGGAACCAGCAGATTGCGATGATAAAAAGACGAAGAAAAGGACACTTGATATCGGATAGCCTGGAGAGAACTGTGGTGGGAGGAACCCAGCGGTAGCTTACTAGGTGGGTGGGAGGCAGGTGGAAGTTGGGCAGTGTGTGACGAACGAGCAGGACCTTTCTTAGGCTTTTGCCTTACTGCTTTGCTTCAGAGAAATGGACTTGGTGCCAAGGATTTCAGGGTGTGGTCTGTGTTGCTCTTGGCCCCACCTACAAGTGATGAACGATTCCCAGTGGTCTTCCTGTGGTGCTAGATTTTTTTCTGTGTACGCCTCCCCGCTTTCTCCCTTCATTCTCCTTCATCGTTCCCCTCCCCTGCTTCCTCTGTTGAGCCTGGAGTTGGCATCTTTAAGCTAGAAAAGACATTCCAAGCTCTGCCCTGTATTATCACTTTTGCCAGGTGCTATCCAGGGCAAGCCAGCAAAGAGCTTCCAGGAGGGAAATTGTGTGCTTTCCACGCCTTACCTGCTCCAGCCAGCAGGTAATGCACACGTTGATATTTAACCCCGACTCTTAGGAAGGTGCATTTCCTCTCCTCCCTCCTTGGGCTTTAGTAAAGATGGAGTCATGGCCCTTGGTCTAATGACTTTTTTGTAGTGATGATTATTATTTAACGCTAGGCCAAAACTATTTATTTTTCTTCATTGAACAAACGTTGCGACTCTTTTATGGGCTAGGCTCTGTGCTATGTGTGAAATGGGCAGCAGAGACAAGGACAAGCGAGCATGCGCTCATGATGCACTTGTGACGAGATGGGGCGTTTTAGTAGAATATAATGCACAACCAAGACCTCTTCGATGGAGTGGCTGGATCAACCTGAAGTTGTATTCATCACTCACTGCATGAGAGGGGGGTGGGGAGCTTTGACAGGTTTCTGAGAAGAATCAGGATGATTGAGGATAGAACAAAAATAAGATCTGTGAGAGCTGAGGACCAGGGATGCAGAGGACGGCAGGGCCTGTCTGAGGGAGCGAGCAGGTGTCTCTTTGTGTTTGCTTATATAGACTTTCACACATCCACAGTCTTCCCATATGAAGGGTGACTGGGGTGACTGAGTGACTGGGGTGACTCAGGTAAAAATGATATGTTAGAGGAAAACGGAAGTTTTTGTCTGGCAGTTGAAGGAAAGCTGGAAAGGGCCCCAGAGACATACTGTGTAGCCTTTCTGCATGGAAATGCTCACTAGGGTTTGTTAAGGGTGCTTGCCGGGTTCTCGGGAGATTAGTCCCATGCCTCCTTTACCCAGGATTCTTTCGGTGGGTCTTCTTCCATCTCATGAACACCCCAGACTCAGTTCTTGCTCAGTACTTCTGCCACAGGAAAGACCCGGAATGCCCATCAGTCCTACTTACCCTCATGCCTCAAATTGCCTTTTGATACACAATTGAAAACTAATGGTTCTCACCCCCCCCCCCCCCTTCTGGACAAACTCCCTCTCCCTTTCCTGAAGACATTCTTAGAAGTCAAAGTCTCTTCTTTGTCAGTGATTGACAGGAGGGTGGGGGTGAGGTGAGTATCCATGTGAGGGGAATGAGTCTGGTTTGGCATGTTCCTCTTTGATATTGATATTTCCCTTCTTGGCTCCATTGTTTTTATTAATCTATTAGCAATTAAGATTTAGTCATTTTGCTGCTTTGGAGAGTTGTTACCCGTTAGTCTTTTTGTTATCTGGATTTGTGATCATTGTGAACCTGTGGAAGTCTAGCCAATGCTCTGTATAATGCCCAGTATTGATCACATAGAGAATATACAATAGTCAATGCCTAAGCTAAAGGAGCCATCTGTTTCTTCTTTGGGGATCTTTATAAAAAGGCAACTATTTATGTAAATGAGATGTTAGGAGGTGAGCGTTTTTGTATTTTAAAATCGGCAGAATGTGACTTGGAGGTCTAGTTCATTTACATAACTTCCTCTCAGAAACCTTCCATCAAAGGCCTCTTGGCACCTTGCTGTTGGAAGAGGTTCACAGCTAGCAGCATCTGCATCACTCTCGGGCTTCCTGCCAGACCTGCCGAATTAGAATCTGCACCTCGCACACATGCAGTGTTTCCTTTACTTATTAAATGTATTTGCAAATTGTATATAACACACAGTTGTACATATCATGGGGTAACACGTTTTGGTCAGTAAAGTTAAACATGCCTATTTCCTCAAACATAGATCTTTTTGAAAGTTTTTAAAAAGTCGTGTTTTGAGAATTTTAAATGTGAATACACTGTCCTTACAACGTTCCCACATCTCCTGTCCCCCTTCCAGTTCTTCCTGTGACCCCCCTGCTACATTCTCTTCCCAAATTCATGACTTCTTCTATAATTACAGACAGACAGACACCCACACACATGCACACACATGCACACACACACATTGTGCGTACACCCTATTGTGTTGTGGAATATTATTTTGAGATGTGTTACATTTGTTTAGGCTGTGGAGCATTTGTTTAATGATGCAAAGCTGTGTTGCATTCTTTTATGTTGCATTTGTTTAACTCTGTGAGGCTGTGTTACTGTGCCTGTCTAAAACACCCGATGGTCTAATAAAGAGCTGAACGGCCAATAGCAAGGCCGGAGAGAGAAGTAGGTGGGGCTGGCAGGCAGAGAGGAGACGTCGAAGGGGAAATCGGAGAGGAGTGAGAAAAGAAGGAGGAGAGAGGGAGGAGGATGCCAGGGGACAGCCACCCAGCCGCACAGCCAGCCCCGGAGTAAGAGTGAAAGTAAGATACACACAAGTAAGCAAAGAAAAAAGCCCAAAGGCAAAAGGTAGACGGGATACTTTAAAGTTAAGAAAAGCTGACAAAAAATCCAAGCCAAGCCAAGGCTGGGCGTTTATGGTTAAGAATAAGCCTCCATGTGTGATGTATTTGGGAGCTGGGTGACAGGCCCCCCAAAAGGGCAAAAACAACCGTTGATGTTGTCAGTATGGTACGTGGGTTTAGAGCCGAGCACGTAGGCTCAGTTGACCTAATAGGGAGACCATGCCTAAAGGAAACCAACTCTCTCTCCTTAGCAGCTACTGACTGCTTAGAGCTGTTTAACTAGGGTGGGGTCTTGCCAGCCTTTCCCCTAGCTATGTTGTTATGCCAACTGGTGTGCACGTGCACAGGTCTTGTGCAGGCAACCATATTCTTGAGAGTTCAGGGATGCAACATCCCTGTCCTATCCAGAAAGCATCATCATGCAGCAGTCCTCTGTGTCCTCTGGTTCTTGCAATCTTTCCAACCACTTCTTCTGCAATGTCTCCGAGCCCTGACTGGAGGTCTTGTAGTCTGCAGGGTCTATAGATAGGTAGGACTATTGATAACGTTTCTTCCGTAGCACTTACACAGTACCTTCTGACAGTCCTTAGGAAGGAGACTTCCCAGTTGGTACCAGCCCAGTTCCTCTAGGTTCTGTGACTGAATGTGTGGTGTCTTCAGTAATAGGGTTTTACCCTCAAGTTCTGGCAGACATATTACTGATATGTGTAGTGAGCCCACTACTCAATAGTACCCCGGACCTAACTCTTGCTGAAGTGCCGTTTACCTCTCCCCATCTCTCCCTGTCCCCTGCCCACCGTCTGATGACTATCATCCTACCCTCAATTCCTGTGATGTCAGCTCTCTTCGAGTCTGCATGTGAGTAAGATCAGCACTTGTCTTTCTAGGCTTCGCTTACTTCACTGCACAGGATGGTTTCCAGGTCCGTTTATGTTGTCACAGTGATGGCATTTCATTCTTCCTGGAGCCACAAAGAGCTTCGTGACTAGGTACCACGTTTTCTTCATCCATCCCTCAGTTCACGAACACTTGCTTCTGTTTCTTGGCCTTGTCAGTAGTGGCACAGTGATCTTGGGGGGTGAATTCGGATGTATACACAGTATTAGAATTTCTGGATCATTGGTAGCTCTTTTCAGTTTTTAAATAAGCCTGCATATGGCTTTTCATGTGAAAGAGTTCCTTTTTTTTAAACACACTTTCACCAGTACTTGTTATATTTAAAAGTTGTTTTTTTTTTTAAATACAAACAATGTATTTTAATTATGTTCTCCCCTTTCTCAACTCCTTCAAGATCCTTCCAACTTACTGACCTGGCTAACTTCATATTCTGTCTCTCTTTCTCTCTCTCTCTGTCTCTGACACACACACACACACACACACACACACACACACACACACACACACACACACACACTACAAAACAAAAATCAAAACAAGAAAAAAAAAAACAATTTAAAAAATGCCCAAGCAAAACAAAAAGTTCAGAAAAAATATCATTGAATTCATTTTGTGTTGGCCAACTATTCCTGGGCCTGGGACCTGCCCTGGAGTGTGGTTGATATACCTAGTGACACTCCATTGGAGGAAAATTTTCCCTTTGCTGGCAGCTATAAATGTAATTTTTTGGTTAAGGGTGTGACTCTGTGTCCACTTCCCCACCTCAGTGCTAAGAACTCCGTCTGACTTGAACCTGCGCAGACCCTGGCATGCTGCCTCAGTCTCTGTGAGTTCATATGCACATCATCTTGTTATGTCTGGAAGACACTGTTTCCTTGGGGTCATCCATCCCCTCTGACTCTTACAATTTTTCTAATAGATCCACAAGCCTTGTTATCTTTAGTCTTTTTTAACGATAGTCATTCTTTTGGGGATGAGTGATGTCTCATTGTAGTTTTGATTTACACTGTCCCATTGGACATTTTTAATGTACTTTTTGTTTGTATGTCTTCTCAAGAAACATCTTTTTAGATCCGTTGTCCATTTTAAAATCAGAACTTCTTTTTTGTTATTGAATTTCTTGATAAATTTGGAGGGGCATTTAAAAAATTCACCAGAATTCAGAAATTTAGGGGAAACATTTATTTCAAAGTGAATAGTATCTCTAAAGGAAGAGTTCATTGGTCTGTGGGTGAGATCTCAGTGCTTTCTGCTCTGTGGCCTGGAACTGTGCTGCTTTGTGTAGGAGCTTTGAGGTTGAAAGATGCCAGAGAGTCCTTCATGATTGTAGATGGTAGGCCGATGTTAGCAGTGTTATGGGAAGATAGAGAAGCTATGCTACTGAAAGACTAGGAGAGGTTGGAAGGGGTAGAGGAATATGGATTTGCTGCCTAAACCTAGCAGTGAGGGCAGAGACCTTCCTCTGGGCATTGAGCATGGCTTCCAGGCCTTGGATTTCTCAAACTTCATTATCGTCAGAATTAGCTAATGATAAGTGAATCCAGCTGGGTGTGTTGTGCATGGAAACCTGTGGGTCATAGACCTGCACACTCATCACAGTGGGTGGGGATGTCATTGCTTGGCTTGCACCATTGGTGCCAGATTTCTGGAAATGAAGCTAAAAATGCATGTATGTAAGACATCTTGAATGCAGCTCATCAATAAGTCATTAAAATACTTTTGGAGTAGCTCATGCCAAAGAAAATTCATGTGCTGCCCACATCCGGTTTGCAACTCAGTTCAGACTCACCAGCACGTATCAGAGGACGACAGTCCTTGGCTCAGTCCGTGCAAGGCACCAAACAGTGGTTTAGACCTAGTGAGCAGAAGGAGTCTCTACTAAGTGAAAGGGATAAAAAGATATAAAATAATGGAGTTGCGTTTGCGTTGACAGCTCACCTCGAGAACCTTAGTAGGGTTTTGAAAAAACAGTAGAGGTGCCTTAAAAAGTAAAGCCTCGGTCTTGGAGAAGCTGCCAAGGAACCAGCTTGGGGTCGAGGCAGAAGCAAAGAAATGGAGACGTGGGCAGAAGCAGGCATTGCCACGTTATGGTTGCGCACTGCAGCCGGGCAGTCATGGCCCCAGATCGTAGCTCGCACCTGCTCGTGCTGAGGAGACACTGAACTAGGTTATCTCATCACTGATAGTTGGCACTAGGTGACTGCTGACTTACAGAGCTGGCCACTGCCTCTGTGAACGTAGGAAGGAGTCGGAACCTTATCGAGGGGCTTGCTACTCATTAATTTCTTCTTCACCTAAACTGCCCAAGGGCAAGGGCAGTCTGTTATTAGCTTTTGTGGTGTAGCATTTGGCATGGTCTGGCTCAGTGAGTGCCTGTTGAGTGGAACTGATTATAAAAGAGTAGTTTATTTTCTGTCTTAAAAATTCTTCTGTAGGAATTCACTTTCTCTGCTAGTTTAAAAAATTAACAGCTTTATTGAAATATAATTCATATACTCTAAAATTGCTATCTTGAAACAAAAATATGAAGCATTTTGAAATATTGATGGGTCATATCTTTTTCTTTTTTTGAGTGAGGGTCTCTCTGTGCAGCCTAGGTTGGTCTTGAACTACCTGTGCAGCTACAGATGGAGTCACACGCATGATTCCCCAGCCTCTGTTTACCATCCATTGAAATTACAGATGTGTACCCCCATGCCTGGCAATGAGTCACACTTTTGTTGAAGAAAATTTTGTTATTTTCTTTCTTGTGTAATTATAAAATATATTTTACTTTTAGCTGAGTAATCTCAATAGTTTAGCAAATCAGATGGGTTACTTTAAACAATTATTCTTCATGTCTCTTTCTTTCCCTCCCTCTCTCCCTTCCTCTCTCTTCCCTTCCCTTCCTCCTTTCTCTCTTTCTGTGTGTGTGTGTGTGTGTGTGTGTGTGTGTGTGTGTGTGTGTGTGTGTGTGTGTGTATGTGCCTGTGCGTGTAAGTATGGAAGACAAGAGACAGCACTAGATCCCCTGGAACTGGAGTCACATGGTTGTGAGCTGCCTACGTGGGTACCGGAAACCAAACTTGGGTCCTTTGAAAGAGCAACAACCCCTCTTAGCTGCTGATCTATATTTCCAGCCCCAGGTGGTTTTCCTTATATTTCTACATTCATTTTATTTTTTGAATAAGCCTTTTCAGTTTTATTCAGTCATGGTTTACAAATAGAATCACATGTATGTGGAGTGTATACTGTTTTGATCTATATGTGTGCTGTGAAGTCATCAGTGTAGTAATGCTTGTTACATGTTCATTGCTCGCATCCTTACTTTTTTTGTGTGGTGAGACCATTTAGGGTCTATGCTCTTTCCAAGTTTCCACAATGTAGCGTTACTAGTTGGGGATGCTGCACTGTCAACTGCATCTCCGGAATGTTCTTCGTGTGACTGAAATGTTGCATCCTTTGATCACCATTTCCTTATATCCCCCCACCCCCCAACTCCTGGCAACCATTTTCAGGTTTTTTTCTATCACTCTGATCATTTAATTTATTTTCAAAATTTTACTTTTATGTGTGTGTGTATATGTGTGTGTGTGTGTGTGTGTGTGTGTGTGTGTGTGTGTGTGTGTGTGCAATGCCACAGGTATGTGAGTGCCTGCAGAGGCCAGAAAGGAACATGAAGTTCCATTGAGCTAGAGTTACCGACATTTATTTGTAAGCTGCCCAACATTGGTGCAGGAAGTCATCCTCTGGAAGAGCAGCAAGAACTCTTCCTGATGACTTGTGTCTCCAGCCTGCAAGTCTGATCATTTAGATCACTCTGTAGGTGAATGATGCTTTGCCGTACTTATTATGTCTGGCTTGTTTCACTTAGTATAGTGTCTTCCAGGTTCATCCATGGTGTTGCAAATAGCCACTTTTCCTTCTTTTGTAAGGGTGGGCATATATGTCCACACATACACACATATAGTAGAATATTATACATTTGTGGATATACGTACATGGAGCATATTTCCTTTCCCCTCCATCTGCTGGTAGACACTTTGACTGTTGAGAATAATTTGCAATAACTGCTTGGTAACTACACGGAAATGTAGTTGTATCTTCAAGATGTTGATTTCATTTCTTTGGGATATGTATCCAAGGATGGAATTGTTGATTACTGATCATCTGATCATATGTTTGTGTGTGTGTGTGTGTGTGTGTGTGTGTGTGTGTGTGTGTGTGTGTGTGTGTTTGTGTGTGTGTGTGTGTGTGTGGTGTTCAGGTGTACGTACCTATTCATGGATATGGAGGTCACCATCTTTTTGGAGATGATCTATTTAATTCTTTTGATGCCTTTCAGTTTTGATGAGTTGTATGTCCTGCTCTTTAGTTGTTTGAGTACTTTGTGCATTTGGGGCATTAATCTTCTGTCAAATCCACGGCTGTCTTTCTGTTCTGTCGTCCTTTCTTGCAGAAGCTTTTTGATTTGTCTCACGGTAACTGTGGGTTGTGCTTTGGTGTCGGGTCTGAGAGGCCATTCCCAGACCAGTGTTGAGAGGGTCTCCTCTGCTTCTTGCAGAAGTTCTCTCCCAGGTTTAAGTCTTGAATCTTTTTTTTTTTTTTTTTTTTTTGGTTTTTCGAGACAGGGTTTCTCTGTGTAGCTTTGCGCCTTTCCTGGTACTCGCTTTGGAGACCAGGCTGGCCTCGAACTCACAGAGATCCACCTGGCTCTGCCTCTCGAGTGCTGGGATTAAAGGCGTGCGCCACCACCGCCCGGCGTCTTGAATCTTTTTTGAGTTAATTTTGGATGTGATGTGAGGGAAGAGTCTGGGTGGGAACACCCAGTTTTTCCAACACCCTTCATCGATGACGCTGTCATGCCCACATTGTTTTCATCAATTTGTCAAAGGTGACAGACAATACACTTGTGTATTTACCTTGGGTTCCCTGTTCGGTGAGTTTGGTCTTGATGTCTGTCTTATGAAGGAACCATACTGTTCTGACTGCTGTGGCTTTGTAGTGTGTTTTGAATTCAGGAATTGTGGTACCTCTGATTTATTCTCTGTGTTCAATACTGCTGTGATTGTTCAAGAGCTTCTGTGGTTCAGTCTGAATTTTAGGATTCTTTTCTCTTTCTGTGAAGAATGCTCCTGGGAGCTGAGTGTGGTGGCTCCTGCTGGCGTATGAGCTCGTGGGAGTCTGATGAAGAAGGTCAAGATCACCTGGGGCTACAGCAGTGACTTCTAAGCTGGCCTAGGATAAAGAGTGAGACCTTGTCTCAAAAACAAACAAGCAGAAAAACAAAAGCATAAATGCTTTCAGGACTTTGGGGATGCATGGAATCTATAGAGGTCCTTGGGTAGTGTGGACATTCAAACAATATTCGTTCTTCTAGTCTGTGGTTGTGACGTGTCTTTGAAACTTGTCGTCTTCAGTTTTCCCCTTTAATTTTTATGATTATCAGTGTGGAAGTTCTTTATCTTGTTAATCCAATTCATTCCTAAGAACTTTACGTTTTTGTTCTTATTGTGAAGTCTGTGTGAGTGTATATAATCCCGTCTGTGCAAACACAGCTAATTTTACTCTCGTTTCCATGTTGCAGTCTCCCCCCTCCCCTCCCCCTCCTTATCTCCCTCCTTGCTTTCCTCCTTTCCATCCCTCCGTCTTTCCTCTCATTGAGTTTATTCTATGCTAAATTGGCTTCCATGCTGTAAGTTTATTTTTATTTTTCTTTTGTGCAGCCGCCTCTTCTGGTTTAGGAACAACCTGCTCTTTTTCTCTGAGGATTATCTCAGTGTGGCAAGGCAGCTTATGGGTTGATCCCATGCAACATCTGGGCTGTTTCCTTCACCTGGATATAGCTCCTGACTAGAAAATTTAAATCCAAACCCTCAGTTCAGCATTACTCGGCATTTTTAGGTCTGTGATGCAAACATTCAACACTTTTCCCGTGTCGCTGATGCTGTGCCCTGTCCTCCAGCCGCCGGGTCCGGACAGGGCACACCTACCAACCCCACCATTGTCCTGCCAGAATGACATGTATTTCTTCTTTAAAATGACCCTTTCAGATGCTTGGGGGCTTTTCACATATTCATAAGTTTGGTGGTCCAGGTAGTTTTCCCCAGTGTTCTTAAAGTGAACCCAAGATCTGAAGCTTTGATTCCTATGATTTTTGTGGGGTCTTCTGGACCAAGAGACTGATGAGCCGTTTTACCAACAGGCTGCTTCTTGGAAGAGAAAACTATCTTTGTTTGTTTGTTTGATTGCTTTCCTCTGCCTGCCTCCTGTTTGCCTCAACTGGCACGACTGCTGCACACATGCAGGGTTAGGTGGTTGAGGGACTATTGTTAGACGTGTGTGGGAAGTACCTTCCCACTGAGTGGTCCCCGAGTCACATTTAATAAAGACGAGTCTTGAGAATAGGTCTTTCCCAGATAACCGCCAGGTCAAATAATGGCGGTTCCCTGGGATGCCCGGCCTCTTGGAGAAGCTACCAGCCTGTTCTGACTCCAGTAGCTGCCAGGGTGCTGGCTTCCATAGTTGCCATGGCTGTCGCACCGTGGCTCCAACGGTGCCACGATATTGTGGACTGAATGCTGGAAACAGATGAATTATAAAAACTCATACAGGAATGTCCTAAGATACAGCCATTTTTTTCCTTGAAGGAAATGTCTTCCTGCTGTTCATTTCCAGAGCTGTGAAATGGCAGAACTTTGGGCAGGGTTTTTGGTAGGTTGTTTTTGGTGTCACGGGGAAGCACATTCCTGGAGATACTTACGTTATTTCGGAAGTATCCTTCCCCACCCCAAACTTTAAAGTAGCCATGACTGTATGTTTTTCCTTTTTAGATTTTGAAGCAAGGACTTCTATTTTTTGTCACCTTTTGCATGTTTATCTCCTCTTCTTGTTCGATCCCTACACTGGTCTCCATTAAAAAAAAAAAGCCCATGTGCAGATGGATGACGTCTTGTTATGAGAATGGCATCTTGTTATGTTGCTCCAGGGAGCCGCTGCCACCTGCCCCTCCCAGCCCTCTGAGTAGCAGGGACCATGGGGACATGCCTCTGTGCTCAGTAGGAAACGTGAGTTGTGATGAGCACGTGAGTCTCAGCTCTGGCTACTGTAACATAGCATAGATTGAGTGCCTTAAACAGCAAATGTTTGCTTCTCATCATTCTCGACGTTAGAAGCCCAAGGTTAGGGTGCCAGGTGTTAGGGGGTGGTGGGGGCACTTGTTCTTGGTTACAAACAGATGTTTTCCTGCAATGTCTTTGATTGGCTGTAGCATGAATCTTAGAGCGTCTTGTTAATAAAATCAAACCTGAGCCAGGTATTGGGGTTAAAGCTAGAAGATCAGAGAGATAGAACAAGCCAAGCTACCTCACCTTGCCGGATCCTCAGTTGGTCTTGTTTCCTCAGACTGAAGGCCTCTGTGTCCTCCTCATATCCGAATGGCTCTTAGCTGTGCTGCTCAAAATCTAAAAGCTTGAATGCTTAACCAGCCAAATGCTTAACCAGCCAAATGCTTCTAGTTTCTGGTCCTCACGCCTTATATACCTTTCTGCTTTCTACCACCACTCCCTGGGATTAAAGGCATGATGAGTCACCATGCTTGGCTGTATCCTTGAACACATGGATTTCTGCCTCTGGAATGCTAGGATTAAAGGCATGTGCTACCACTGCCTATCCTAAGTGGCTTTTCTGTTCTCTGACCCCAGATAAGTTTATTAGGGTACACAATATTTTGGGGAACACAATACCACCACAATTGGCTGAAAAGGAACTAGTTCACCCTATAATTCTGTTCATGAAGCTTCTACCCTTATGATCTAATTCAGGTTATCAATGCTGTCACAGTGGGACAATGAGAGAAGAGTTTCAGTATAGAATTCCAGGAAGACACAAGCATTCAGTGTATTGCAATTCATAGCATAAATGCTACCACCTTATCTTTTTTTTCTTCATTATGTAGCCTTGGCTGGCCTGGAACTAGCTATGTAGACCAGGCTGGCCTCAAATTCAGTTATCTGCTTCCTTCTGTCTCTGAAACACTTAGATTCAAGGTGTGAGCCACCACTCCTGGCTGTCTTACCTATTTTTAAATGTACAGTGCCCTAAGTTAAAATGTTTCCCATCCTGTAGAACCAATCACTGGACTCTGTGTGTCTGGTGAAGCTGAAACTCTGTTCCCTTGAAACAAACATACCAATTTCTCTTCTTTCAGTTGTTAGTAACTTTGGTTCTGTTTTCTTTGTAGTGTAGTGTGTTGGTTTGTTTGTGTGCACGTGCGTGAGTGTGCGTGTGTATATGTATGTATGTATGTATGTATATGTATGTGTGTGTATGTGTGCCAGAGGGGCTTTCACTTTGACTTTTGAGACAGGATTTCTTATTGGCTTAGAGCTTACTGGCTGACTAGTGAGCCCTGGGGCCTGGGGATCTTCCTGTCCCTACCTCCCCAGGACTGAGATAACAAACTGCACCACCATTTGTGGCTCTTTTCATGGGTACTGGGGATGTGATTCAGATCCTCATGCTCATGTAACAAATACTTTCCTGCCTGAGCTATCTCTGCCCCACACTCGACTTTCTGAGGTAGAGTCTCATGTATCCTAGGCTGGCCTGGAACTCACTGTGGAATGATCTAGAATTTCTGATTCTCTTGCCTCTTCCACCCAGGTTCTAGGATGACAGGCATGTGTGTTCCCCTCCCCAGTTCCGTTTTCTGTGTCTATGAGTTTGGTTAACAGCAGTAGTTCGTATAACTGTATGTGTACAATATTTGTCATTTTGTGATGAGTTTAAAAATAATTTAGCATGATCCCTTCAATGTTCATGTATGTTTCAACGTATGTCAGTCTCCAGTTTTTAAAGCTGTAGTTCAAGAGGTTGAACCCGCAACCTTGTGTGTGGAAGTCACGTACTCTCCTCTAGGCTGCTTTCCTATCCCCTCCTCTTAATTTTTAAGACTGAATACTCCTCCACTGTGTGCTTAGTACATTTTCTTTATCCATTCGTCCATTTTGGGACACAGGCTGCTTCCACCTTTAGTTATTGTGAGAAACGTTTCTATGAACAGGGATTACATGTATGCATTCCAGACTCGGCTTTCCATAGTTGTAAGTATATGATTGACTTTTATCTTTGTATGAGAACATCTATAGAAACATCTAGCTTGACTCTTTTTTAATAGGCTGGTAAATGCTGTTGACCAATTCTTCTGTGAAGAATACATCTCTCAGGAGACGTGACTAGCCATCCTTTTCTGGTTGTTTCTAGATATTAGACATTACTTCACTTGTCCTGTTTTTCTTCAGTTAAACTTTATGTGATAAAGTTCACTGGGGTCAGCAAATGAATAAATCACAGAGCTAAATGTAATCTGACCTCTGAATCCTGGTTCAATAAATTGCTGCCTCTGTGTTATTTTGACGAAATAAAGAGGATAAGGATAAAAGTTATTGGAGTTCTTTTGAATAAGCAGTGAACAGCATTTCGTAGTTTAAATTTCACTGATGAATTCGTAGGTTATCAGGAACCATGCTGCAGGAGGGGTTGCTGCTGGAGTCATGTGTGGATGTGTGGCCATGCATTCATTGTATTTTCAGAATGTAAGCATGATTTTCAGAGTGCCTGCATGATACAGGGAGGTAACATAAATTTGTGGGGCGCAGTGGGTGAGAGGCTCACAAGTTGGGCTTACAAACACCTACCACTTGCTGCTTGAGGTTATTGCCCTAAAATGCAAGATATGCCCATTTTCCAAGACAATTCAGAAATAGCGTTTATTTGAAGTCTTCTTATTTTAAAAAAGAGGGCAAATAACTTGAAAAATTTTAAACATTCAGCTGTCAGCCCAAGTGAGTTTGTAGGCTGCATTTATAGTTCTCAGGGAAGTCAAGAAGTTTTTGAAGTTCCAGCAGCTTGTTTGATAGATATGACATAAATGAACACGGTAATCTGAGAAATTGAACTAATTTCTTTATGAAATAATTTCTCATTTTGGAAAGGACCATAAGCATCCCTCAGTCTCTATTTTATTTGCTAGTGAAGAAACCAAGATTTTGAACAGTGATGTGACTTTCTGTGTTGTATCTGCTAAGCTCTGGGTGTGCTGGAAAACAAGCAGGAGGGTGATTGTTCCAGCTCCTCTTGCTGTGTCTTGAACCAAGGGCTTCATGGTCATTAGATAAGCACTTCTCTATCTGTGAATGGCCTCCCCAGCTCCTGTCAGTATTTCTTGTGCTATTTTTTAGTGTGGGATATGTTTACGTGGCACTTTTCCATGCACTTTCAAGTGTTATTTCCTGGGGTCATCACACTCACAAATTATAGGTGGTTTTGTTCAGTGGAAGAATTTCCAAGTTCCAAAGAAGTTCGTAGCTTAAGGTCACACAGCTGGCTATCAAGAGGTAGTATGTCCATTATAATTTCTCTTACCGCCTGGGACACAGTTGAGAGCAATAATTACAGCGGAGCATCAGGCACCATTGGAGTGATCTCAGATAGACTGGGACATAAGGCCCCTTTAGTGACAGAAATGATATTGGTTTACTTCCTAAAAACCTTTACATCATAGAAGGAAGAATAGCACGATAAAATACAGGCTCCTCAAGGGGAAAATATGTATGTGCTGGAGAGCACGGAACGATACAATGAGTAACGTGGGAGAAGTTGATAGGAGGTGTTTCTTGGAGAATTTTTGGTGTTTATTTATGAGGAAGTTGACATTTAATGTGACAGTTGTTATTTCTGTATTATTTCTTAGATCCTCCCCTTAGTGCTTTGTGAAGCTTTGTTTTCTTCCGTTGACACTTTTACCCAGAATCCTAGCCTCCATTCTGGGATAGGTGGGAGTGAGGGAAACGGCAGTGTTGGGGTTGCGGGTGGGCAGTGTGAACTTTCAGACACTATTGTGTTATGTAACGAGAGCCCAGAAATAACTACCACAGCAAAGAGGGTGTTCCTGTAGGGATGTGTGTCCTATTGATGTTTCCCCAGTTCTGAAGAGAAACACACATACAACTTGACCTTGAATGAAATTTTAATGGATTCTTAGCTAAATTTGGAAATTAAAAAAAAAAAAACGATAATAAGAAGGGACAGATCTAGCAAAATATGCAAAACCTGTGATTAAAACAGTTCAGTGTTTCTGAAGGAAACATGGTTGAAATGCATTGTATCAATTACTTTATTTTTAGATATCCATGGCATTGAAGTAAAAGAGGATTCCTGGATGCCTGTGATGTGAAGGATGTAGCTCATGGGGAGAGCGCCTCCAGAGTCCATTAGCTACTCTTGTGTAGTGTTGATCAGAATACTTGAAGATCATTGTGCTCCTTGTTTCAGAGGGCTCACACCATGATTTCTTGGTCCCATGTGCTTTGGAAAAATACCATGGTGTCAGGAGCATCTGACAGGGAAATGCCTTCTTCACCTTATGATGGCCAGGAAGCAGCGAGGGACAGGAAGTGACAGGGGGTCTTCAAAGGCATGCTCCCATAAATTCCTTCCTTCAGTTAGTCCCTACCTCTAAACCTCCTGCCACGCCCTAAAATAGTGCCATCCATAGTGATGAAGTGTTCAGTACGGAGGCCCCTGAAGGACATTTCCTGTTCAAACTTCAGCACTCAGCATATATAAAACCCTAGGTTGGATCTCTAGTATGGAAAAAAACAAAAAAAAAAACCAGTTAATTTTCTTCCCAGCTTTAAAGACATAAAATATTTCATGTCTCAGTTTCCAAAATGGGATCTTTTTAGTATTTTTTGTTTGTTTGTTTAATTCTTATTTCGGGAGAAAGGGAATAAATCTAGAAACGTACTCACTAAGACATCCTACTATTGATATTTTTGTTGTTATAAGACGAAGAACGTAACTATGGCCAGGATTTGTCCCTCATCTGTATCAGTGTTCGATAGTTCTGACTGAACACTTAGAATCACAGAGATTTCTTCCTGGACTTTCCGAGTGCTTTCTTTGGTGCGGCAGGCTCTGTGGTACTGTCCACCCTCTGGGTGGCAGGTGACGGACTTGTCAGCTGTTACACGGTGACCAACGAGGGTCGATTTTCAGGCCCTTTGTATTTGTCGGTGTCTGCTGTCCCATTAGCAGGAAGCCAACTGCCGAGCCAGTGCGGTGCCTCCTCCTTCCTACTCACGGAAGTTCACCCCACTCCCGGTACCAGTTCCTGTGGCTGGGTGAGCTAAGGGCCTGTCCTGGACAGCGTCATAACCCGGTATGGAGGGAGGCTTGCTTGGTTTTGTCTCTCCGGCACTTCTGTCTTCTTTACACCACGGTGGACAGGTGGGTCAGGTTGGACAGTCCTGGGGACCAACCACCGCTGGGGTCATCTGTGCCTCCCTGCCTGCGATGATGTCTCCTGTGTGGTGGACGCTGCCTCACGTCCACACGGCACACGTGCCTTCCTCGTGAGCTGTGGTCCGAAGACGCCTCTAGGCTGAATGGAAGCTGGCCCACGTGTCTGCTTGCTGCGAAGCTGTGGGCCCAGCTAAGTCTTTGTAACTGGGAAAGGAGAGATTCAGTGTGGGCCAGGACTAAAGTCTTGCGATCTGCCACACTTATGTGACATCTCAGGGACCTTACTTTCTTCATTTCTAAAATGTCATGATAACTGCATCTGTTTAGAATGGTGTCTTGAGGGTGAAATGAAGGAAAGGGGTACATATCAACTAGCTTTTGATATAGTACAATAGCCTTGATCAGTATAGGCTTTCAATTGTAAAGTTCTTTTTCCTTTTTTTTTTTTGGAAGTCTGATTTTTTTTTAATTTTATATAAGAGATTTTCTAGTCGTTTTATATATCAGCCATCGATTCCCCTGTCTTTCCTCCTCCCACCTCCCAACCCTCCCCCTCAATCCACCCCCTATTTCTACCTCCTCCAAGGCAAGGTCTCCCCTGGGGAGTCAGCCCAGCCTGGTACATTCAGTTGAGGCAGGTCCAATCCCCTCCTCCCTGTACCAAGGCTGAGCATAGGACCTAGGTTCCAAAAAGCTGACTCATGGACCAAGGACAGGTCCTGGCCCCACTGCCTGGGGGCCTCCCAAACAGTTCAAGCTAATCAACTGTCTCACTTATCCAGAGGGCCTGGTCCAGTTACATGAGGGCTCCTCAGCTATTGGTTCACAGTTTGTGTTTCTGCTAGTTTGGCTATTTGTCCGTGTGCTTTTTCCAATCATGGTCTCGATATCTCATGCTTATATAATCCCTCCTCTCTCTCACCGATTGGACTCCTGGAGCTCCACCTGGGGTTTGGCCGTGGATCTCTGCATCTGCTTCCATCAGTCACTGGATGAAAGTTCTATCATGACAGTTAGGGTGTTCGGCCATCCAATCACCAGAGTAGGTCAGCTCAGGCTCTCTCTCGACTATTGCCAGTAGTCTACA
The DNA here is from genome assembly GCF_007827085.1 of Peromyscus californicus insignis. Classification (NCBI taxonomy): domain Eukaryota; kingdom Metazoa; phylum Chordata; class Mammalia; order Rodentia; family Cricetidae; genus Peromyscus; species Peromyscus californicus. The sequence goes on along the minus strand of NW_026294514.1, from coordinate 8,156,492 downwards.
GTGGAGGTATCTTTGTGGATTTCTGGAGACCTCTCTAGCACTCTGCTTCTTCCTGTTCCCCTGGGGTCTTCATTCATCATGGTATCTCCCTCCCTGTTCTCCCACACTGCTCCTGATCCAGCTGGGACCTCCCTCTCCCCTAAGCTCTCTTTCCCCCAACCCTTGCCCTCCATTACCCCCCCCCCCCCCCCCAGTTTGCTCATGTAGATCTCATCCATTTCTGTCGCTGGGCAATCCCTGTGTCTTTCTTAGGGTCCTCTTTACAAGGTAGCCTCCCTGGAGTTGTCAGTTGCAGTCTGGTTATCTTTGGCTTTACATTGAAGTTATTTTTCTAATGGTAAGGATACTTTTTTTTTTCTTAGTAATTCATGAATTTAGTTGGTATTGTTTCCAGGAACATGTGTGACTTCTCTTTTGTTTTTAATATTTAGAGAACTTATGATTAATTCTTATCTTACTTCAGGAAAATTAGACTATTTTAAGCAGTAAAAGTCGCTGAGTTAAACACATGGAGACTATGGATATTATAGGATGATAGCATGTAGGTTTTTCAAACGGTGTTATTAATGGAACAACCTTTCACACCATTTCTTAGAACGGTTTTTAATGTAGAGAAAACATAAGTAGGTTTTGGGGTAAGTAGTCCATTAGAGTAATTTAATTTCACTTGCAAAAATTTTTTAGTTAGTTTTTTTTTCCTCTTTTAAAATGGGTCATAGCTGGAAGCAATTCCTTTATTTGGCAAGATGTTCTTAGCATATGGATTCGCTGCAGAACTGGGAATTCTGAGATGGCCATGTCAACATAAGGTTGCTTCTTCGTATTTGGCTGATGGGTGTAAACTACGAACCTGTTTTCTAACTTAAAGGAAAACAGAAGCTCCACATACACAGAACTGGAGAGAATGTGCTAACATTTCAAACGGCTCAGCTCTCATAGTGTGACTAGTTGAGCTACCCGTAGCAAGATCCAATGTTTAAATCAGTAGCAAAATATTCTAGAACCATATTATTTTTTTTCAGTAGAGGGATAGCTTCATTTTGGGGTTTGGTTTCCTTATTAATTTTAGCCTCTTAGCTGTTAAAGATCATTCCTTTCCCTTCCTTCCTCCCTCCCTCCCTCCCTCCCTCCCTCCCTTCCTTCCTTCCTTCCTTTTTTTTGTTTGTTTGAGACTGGGTTTCTCTCTAGCCTTCACTGACCTGAAATTTCCCATGTAGTTAAAGTTAATCTTGAACTGTCATTTTTGCCTTAGCCTGCTGCATACTGGGATTACAGACATGTACCATCATGCCCAACTCATTGCTATTTTTAAAAGAAATCAGTGTTTTGTTTAGAGATAAAGATGAAACATGACTAGGATTCATGAATTTTCATTAGTTTCATGAAACTGTATGTTAATATGGTTAAAGTAGGTCCTATATCCATTGGAAATATGTTTCAAAACAAAATCAAGATGGGCCTGTGGGATGGTTCAGTAGGTAAAGCCCGTGATGATCAGGCTTGATGGTCTGAGTTCAGTTACCAGAACCGTGTGAATGGGGAAGGAGAGAACCAACTTTAGAAAATTGTTCTCTGATTTCCATACACGTGCAATGGCATGTGTATATTCTCTCACACACCTCTCTTCTGCGCTCTCTCTTTCTTGCTTTCTCTCTCTCTCTCTCTCTCTCTCTCTCTCTCTCTCTCTCTTTCTCTCTCTCTCACACACACACACACACACACACACACACACACACACACATAAAATAAAATAGACAAACATTATTTTTAAATGACCTGTTGTTTTTTGGGGGCTCTTTTGGGGGGCTCGCCACCCAGCTCCCAAATAAATCACTACATGGAGGCTTACTCTTAATCATAAATACCCAGTCTGAGCGTGGCTTGTTTCTTGCCAGATTTCCTTAAATTATCCCATCTATCTTTGGCCTCGGGGCTTTTCCTGTCCCCTTACTTCTGTAAATCTCACTCTTACTCCGTGGCTGGCTGGGTGGCTGGGTGGCTGCCCCTGATGTCCTCCTCCTTTTCTGGCTACTTCTTCTCTCTCAGATTTCTCCTTCTATATGTTCTCTCTGCCTGCCAGCCCTTGCCTATCCTTTCTCCAGCCTTGTTATTGACCGTTCAGATCTTTATTAGACCATCAGGTGTTTTAGATCGGTTAAGTAGCACAGCTTCACAGAGTTAAACAAATGCAACATAAACAAAAGTAACACACCTTAAAATAAAATTCCCCAACAAATGACTGCAGTCGGAAGTTTTCCTGTGATCCCACCAGGCCCCCACAGTCCCGTGACCCACTTACACAATAATCACTCAGAAGCTTATATTAATTATAACTGCTTGGCCATTAGCTCAGGCTTATTACTGACTAGCTCTTACATTTAAATTAACCCATAATTCTTACCTATGTTTAGCCACTTTTTTTTGATACCTTTTCTCAGTTCTGCCTTGTCATCTTGCTTCCTGAGTCTGGCTGGCAACTCCTGACTTTGTCCTTCCTCTTCCCAGCATTCTCCTTGTCTGCTCGCCCTGCCTATACTTCCTGCCTGGCTATCGACCAATCAGCATTTTATTAAACCAGTGTACATGGGCATTATCCCACAGCAAATGACCTTTAAGTCTTTTTGTTTGCTAATCCCTTTCTCCATGAGAAGATCATGAGGAAAGGACGGTGAGGTGGGTCAGGGTGTTGAATGAATGAGATGTTCCCCATATTCTTGAACATTTGAATACTTGTCCCCAAGTTGGTAACTCTGATTGGAGAGGCTTAGGAAGTATGGACTTGCTGGAGGAAGTAGTTTACTGGGGGTGGGCTTTGAACTTTAAAAGCATCCCACCATCCCTAGGTCATCTCTCTGCTTGTTGTCTGACATTCAGGATATGAGTTCTCAGCTGTTTCTTCTGCCATGGCTGCCTGCCACCGCCACGCTTCCTCACCGTGATGGTCATGGACTCTTATCCCTCTGGAGCTGCAGGCCCCAAATAAACTCTTTTTTTCTATAAGTTACCTTGGCTTGGTGTTTTATCTCAGCAATGGAATCCCAACTAAGACAGAAGCTGGTACCAGTGTTGGGTATTGCTGTTGTCTTAGTTAGGGTTTCTATTGCTGTGAAGAGACACCATGTCCACGACAGCTCTTACACAGGAAGAACATTTAATTGAGGTGGTGGCTTACAGTTTCAGAGGTTGTCATCACGGTGGGGAGCATCCATTGTCATCACGGTGGGGAGCATGGCGACATGCAGGCAGATGTGGTGCTGGAGGAGTAACTGGGAGGCCTACATCTTGCAGGCAACAAGGAGTCGACACAGTGTCACACTGAGGGAAGCTTGAGCAAAAGACACTTTAAAGCCTGGCCCCCACAGTGACACACTTCCTCCAACAAAGCCATACCTCCCAATAGTGCCACTCCTTATGAGCTTATGGGGGCCAATTACATTCAAACCACCACAGCTTCCAAGTATCTGACCCTGTTGGTGTTTGGAGGAATTGGAAGATTTTGGAACTTTGGACTAGAAAAACAGTTAAATTCTATAAGGGCCTATGAGGCTGCGTCCTAGGAACCAGGAGGACAGAGCTAAAAGCAAAACAGGCCCTAGAGGCCCATCTTAAGAGGTTTTGTAGGGAAGTAAGGACCTTAACAGCAGCTGGGCTTGAGCGCATTCCTGTGATACTTTGGCAAAGAATCTCACTGCCTTCTGCCCATGTACTAAGAATGATCTGAGGCTAACTCAAAAAGTAATGCATTCATTTTGTTGGCAGAGGCAATTTCAAGGTAGCATCATATTGACTCTGCGATGTGGTTATTATTAATGGTTCTCATGCAGATCTCCAATGAAAAAGAGCACATGGGGCAGAAGGGAATATGAAATGTTGGGTTTGAAGAGAAAGAGCACCAGAAAACTTGATGTTGCGGGCAAGGCTTGTGCTGTGGCTGCCCACCAAGTTCACCATGAAGTCCCAGTTACTTCGGAGGGAGGCTGGTGGCTGCTTCACCCTGTGTCATTACACTTCGTCAAAAAAAAAAAAAAAAAAAAAAGGAAGGCTCGAAATAGGGCAGTGGGAAACCTTTAAGCCTAAAGCCCTCTCCCAGAAAAGCACTTCCACCATCTAAACTTCCCCAAACAATGTCCCCAAATGCTCAAGTGCCCAAGAATATGGGAGACATCTCATTCAATCTGCCACACTCAGCAAGTGAAAGCTGCCTGCAGCCCAGCCTGGCAAGGTGAGTTTCGTCTCAGGATCCACACGATGGAAGAAGAGAACTGATTTCCCCAACTTGTCTTCTGACCTCCACAGCCGTTGCCATGGGATGTGTGAGCCCCCTCGCCCCAGGCACACACACACACACACACACGTGCACATACTTACAAAATAAATATGCAACACAGTTTAAAGAAAAAGAACATAAGAGAAAAATAAGAACATATTAAGTTAAACATGTGAAGTTAAGATTTTATTTTCTAAATTTAGCATCCCTGAAGCTTCACTTGTTACATAAGCACCTTCCTTTCCTTGGTTTGCTGTTTTTTTTTTTTTTTTTTTTTTTTTTTTTTTTTTTTTTTTTTTGGACAAAATGCTGAAAGAGAATCTGCATGCCATCTGCTTTATCACCATCAGATTTAGATTAAATTCCCCAAATTTAGATTGAATTCTTACTACCCCGAAGCTGCCGGTATCTTCCCCCTTGACCTCTGGGATGGCTCCTGGCTGGCTTTTGGGTTGCCATGAGGCAATCTTGAAACTTGAGACCAAGTCAGGGTGACCACAGCCACCAGCCTTATCGTCCAGTTGGACTTTATTGTGAACTTGTGACAGCAGTGGCCCAAAGTCAGCTCTGAATTAGGGAGAAAACTCAAGGCACAGAAGGAGAAATTACCACCTGCCTTCTCCTGGAAGTGTCTGGACAAGGCAAGGCCATACCACCCAACCTTCACTGCGCAGCTGGGCTTTTGCCTGAAGCCCAACTTCATGTTTAAATGTATTTGATGATGATCTGTATAAATATATCTGCTGCTGAATGCACAGTGTAGAACTTCCCCTAATTGCTACCAAGCTCCAAGGAGAGGTTAAAACTAGATCCAGGAACTGGCAGGGCGCAGGAATTGAAAAACACAAATATTAATTGATATATTTAATCATTTTAATGAAAAATTTATACGTGTTTGTTTAGGGAATGTGTGTGCATGCATGTGTGCATGTGCGTGTATGTGTGCGTATGTGCATGTGTGTGTGTGTGTCTGTGGGCACTTGTGTGGGGGTCAGAGGACAGGCAAGTGAGTCACTTTTTTCCTTTACCGTGTGTACACGTGTGTGTGTGTGTGTGTGTGTGTGTGTGTGTGTGTGTGTGTGTGTGGGCACTTGTGTGGGGGTCAGAGGACAGTCAAGCGAGTCACTTTTTTCCTTTACCGTGTGTGCTTGGAGCTTGGGTTGTCAGGGTTGACAACGAGGGCCTTTACCCACCTTTACTCCCCCTTTCCAGTTCCCCCAGAGCACAACTATTGATGGAAACAGTAAGGCTAAGAGGGAATAAGTAAAAATATTGCGAGTGTTTTAAATTAAAACGTTTCTCTCTTCCCTAAACTTTTATTTTGAAAAACTTCTATGAAAAATTAGAAGAAGAGAAAATGAACACCCGTGTGGACCAGCTAGGCATTAATGGTTCATCCTTTGATTCTTTCTCTTTATGTGCATATATTCTGAATGTTTGGAGCATAAATTGTAGGTATCTTGGAATATTACCTCCAATACGTTGACATTTTCCAAGAATAAAGACGTTCTTCTTCCATTCCTGATATTATTATTGTAGTTGCACCTTAATCCAATTAACCATACTTTAATACTGTCATCATATATGTATTTTATGTTAAAATGATCCTGTAGCATATTTTGGATTCAAGACATACTAAGTGGTTATGTATTGATTTTATTGTCTTCTCTCTTAATGTCTTCTAAAATATTTTATTTCGCTTTTAATTTAATTTTTATTGTCAGCATTTATTGTACAAGGTGCTATGTTACACAAGGACATTTTCTACAAGCATATATTGTACACCGGACACATTCCACCCCAACCACCTTCCCTCTGAACCTTCCTCTTTCCCATTGGCCCCTTTGGTTCCCCTAGATTATTTTGCTTTATGACAGTCTTTGAGAGGAGTCTAGACCAGTTGTAAAATATTTCAGGTTTGTTTCCTTTTCCTGGTTTTTGACGTAAGTGGAGAGTGTTTGGCAGGAAGGCAGTGGAGGTAATAACCTTTGCTGCATGCCACCAGAAAGTGACCTTGCAGTAGACTGCAAGGTTGAGTGGTGACCCTGAGGCTTCCTGCAGACAAGCCCGTGTGGTTTGTGGAAGTCTTTGGAGTGAGCTTGAGGGCACGAGAGCCTCCTGTTTCTTTGGTCTTTCCTGGGTACTTTCAGTACTCACAGGTGATTCCTGCCTGAGGCCACCATAGTCGGACTTGCCAGAGATCAAGATACATTGTATGAGAAAGGGATCTAGTCTCAATAAAAGGGGAAAAAAGCTAAAGGTAAGAAAAACCTGGCGCACATAAAAGTAACAGACATTTACCCAATTAAATTGTTTTCATTATGTCGTCATTAGATGGAGGTGTGAGTCTCTGACATAAACAACCCAGAAGAAGGAAACTCATTTAGCTTATGAACTCACCGTTCCAGAGACTGTAGCCCATGGTTCCTGGCTCCACTGATTCTGACAGAACTCCTGAAGTTGAGGCATGTGCTGGTGAAAGATTTGCTCACAGCAGCCAGGAAGCAGAGAGAGGAAACAGAGAGCTAAGGACAAGGCAGAGAGGCCCCGCCCCTGGGGTAAATCCCCAGTGACCCACTTCCTTCATGTGTCGCCTGCCACCTAAAGTTCTCAGAATGTCCCCCAAACGGCACCCCTAGCCGGAGACCAATTCCTAGCACACGAGCCTTTTGGGAGAGTCCTTCCTATGCAAACCTTAACACAAGTTCTCTTATTCTTTAGCTTCATTGATGCATGTGTACCTTTGATTCATCAAAGATTATAAATATCAGGAAGCCAGTGTTTGGTGTGGTTCTTGGAGCTGTGTCTTACTCGATCAGTAATTCAGAACAAAGACTACCTAATGCTTCCTCTCAGGACCCTTGGTGGTCCAGAGATGCTGAATGATGTGGACGCTTAAGATGGAAAGAAAGTCCTGGGCACCAATCCTTGTATGGACTTCTGTTCTGTTCCTATACTGCCTGGGGATACAGTGTAAATCCTGGGTGTGTCCACTCCATACTGACTGGGGATACAGTGTAAATCCTGAGTGTGTCCACTCCATACTGACTGGGGATACAGTGTAAATCCTGAGTGTGTCCACTTCATACTGCTTGGGGATACAGTATAAATCCTGGGTGTGTCCACTCCATACTGCCTGGGGATACAGTGTAAATCCTGGTGCTCATTTGTTCATAGTCTTTCCTAAATTTTAACAGAAAGACCCAATTGCTTCTCCTCATCCATTCTGCCTCTGTATTTCCAGTCTCTCTTTTAAGCATCATCAGTAAAGTCAGCTTAAATAAATAGTGCACACCAGGAAAATGCAATTAGATTTTCTGGTCCTGAGTTTTTTAAGAAATAGGAATCCAGTGGCCTAGTGGACAAGGTGTCTTCCTTCTGACCGGGGAGTTGTAAGCCACCCCACTGGATTCCTCCTTTGTAAACTTCAGGTATGAGTGACTTTACTTACCCTTAGAGTATCTGTAGGAATTTTGGTTTCAGAATATACCATTTCTGGTGTTTTTTTCTAATGTTCATGGAAGTTGGGAGGGGTGCCTTGAAAGTGGAGAAGGAAATGAACTGTGAAGGGACTTAATTGTAGGCTGAAATTGTCACATCAGTCTGTTTTTTTGGATCATCTGTTTGACCACCTGTGGGTGTGTTCAACTCATAACTCGTTAGGCTGCATTTTTACATTATGGATCCCAAGAAAGTTTTATGTGTGTGGCATGTATGACTCTTTGTAAGACTAATTGCTAAACGGTCTTATTAATAAAAAGCCCAGAGACAGACATTGGGGTGAATGCTGAAAGATCAGAGAAACAGAACAAGCCACAGCCAACCCCACTTTGTCAGACTAATTTATGAGTATACACATGGGTATTTAGAAGGCAGTTTGACAACATGTCCGTTTAGCAAAACAACAGTAGCCTCCTCAGCCATGGGCTTTTGACAGGTTTACGATGCCAGGTATGAATTCCAGCCTGTGGAGCTGGCCTCAGAAGCAATCAGAAAGCAGTTGGTAACACTCGTAACAGTCATGCCATTATTACTCCTGTGGTGATAGCATTGGTAACAGTTGTTACTGCACCGGCGGGCATATCTTGCCTGACAGGTTGGTGTCGTAGAACACAGGGTCCACTGCTGGGTTCAGGGAAGAAAATTTCCCCTCCTGGGCAAAGTTCTTGGAAGAGGAGTTGTTCAGTCAAAGACCAGATACACTTTTGTGTGTGCTGTGAGAGTGCTTTTCAGGGTAATTCTTCACGCTTGTATTTACATTTGTAATGTACATTTGGGGTTCACGCCTTCATATATTGATTGATATGAGTTTTAAAGATGATGAATTTGATAGGAAAATTTTTGTGTAAAAAATCTTTATTTTTCTAATGGTTTGAACTTTTTCATATTTAGAAATTGTGTCTTTCTATGACTGCTGTCCATAGCCTTTGTACGTCTTGGGAGAAGGTATTGATTTGTGAAAAGTTTTCATTTTTTGAGGCTATCAACTCTTAATCAGGGATACGGAAAATGTTCTCTTTAGTTTTCAATTTAAGTTTCTTAATAGAAATTAGATATTCATTTTTCCCTAGTCAGAGTTATTGTTTTTTTTTTCCTTTATAGTTTTGGTTGTGTGCTGTGCTTAAGATGGCTGTCTCTGCTCTAGGATTATACAGTCTATTTTGGTTCGATTTCTTAGTCACATACTTTAAATACAAAGACCCTCCTTAAGTTATTCTGCTATGGTGGTGCTAAGTCAATTCTGAGAGAGAAAAAAAAGAATAATACTTACCCTGGGAGCTACAGTCTATCACATAGTCTACCTAAATGAGGGTATTGTAAAATAAACCAGACACAGGAGGAGAAATACTGCTTGATCTCACTGGTAGGAGAGTTGAAATGTGGTCCAGTGGTTGAATTTCTAATTGTAAGTGGAAAAGTCCTGAAGACTTAATATAGAACATGTTGACTTTATTTAATAATGTACAATATATTTGAATTTATTGTTGTTGTTATTGAGACAGAATCTCACTATGTAGCCCACACTAGCCTTGAGCTCATGTGTAACCCAGACTGGTCTTGAGCTTGCTGCAATCTTCCTGCCTCAGCCTTGTGAGTGCTTGAATTATAAGTCTGTGTCATTATGCCTGCCTCCTTACACTTCATATGTTCCTTTCTCTTTTTTTTCTAATTGTTTTCTGAGGGAGGGTTTCTTGTCTGAGCTGGTTTCAGACCCCTCTATAGTTGAAGATGACCTTGAGCCTAATGATCCTCCTTCCTCAGACCTCCAGTGCTGGTATTACAGGTGTTTACCACCATACCTGGCTATCTTTGACATTTCCTAAGAGAGTAAGTCTTAAGGATTCCGAGTACAAAGAGAGGCACTTACGTGAGGAGGTAGGTATGTTATTTAGCTTGGTTATAATAACCATTCCACCCTATATACATGTGTTAGTATATTATTGTACGTGTAATTTCCATCTGTTGATTTCACCTCAGTTAAGATGAAAAGAAAGAATAGACCATCATTTGTTTGACATTTGCACAAATAAATGTTCTGAAGGTGAGGTGATACAAAAAGTGCATACTCAGCCGGGCGGTGGTGGCGCATGCCTTTAATCCCAGCACTCAGGAGGCAGAGGCAGGAGGATCTCTGTGAGTTCGAGGCCAGCCTGGTCTACAAAGTGAGTTCCAGGAAAGGCGCAAAACTACAGAGAAACCCTGTCTCAGCCGGGCGGTGGTGGCGCACGCCTTTAATCCCAGCACTCGGGAGGCAGAGCCAGGCGGATCTCTGTGAGTTCGAGGCCAGCCTGGTCTCTAAAGCGAGTTCCAGGAAAGGCGCAAAGCTACACAGAGAAACCCTGTCTCGAAAAACCAAAAAAAAAAAAAAAAAAAAAAAAGAAACCCTGTCTTGAAAAACCAAAAAAAAAAAAAAAAAAAAAAAAAAAGTGCATACTGTAGGTAACTGATCTGTTTGGGGAGGTCCCAGTGGGCTTTACATAGACGTGACCTTGAAGAGAGATTGTAGCTAAGTCGAAGTGGGCAGGTAATAAGGAGGGTATCTAAGATTCTACCTCAGGCCATGTGGCTGGAGCACAGGGACCAAGGGGAAATGGGATTATGTCACGATTGTGGCTAAAGAATTTTCAAGATCATCAGAGCATGTAGGATTATATAGATCATACGTGGAGTTTGATCTTGTGTTGTAAAAGCAACGAGAAACCACTCGTGGGGTTTAAGTAGAATGTTCAAAGTAGATTGCATGTTGATTTTGTCTTCTTTTTTAAAAGTAACGTGGGAAGCTGAGGCAAGAGGCTAGAGAGTTCCAGGCCAGCCTTGGCTCTCAGCAAAAGACCTTGTCTCAAAAAGGAAGAGAAATAAAGGAGCAAACAACAACAATAACAACAAAATAGCAAAACCAAAGACTATAAAGAAACAAATGAAACACACAAACCAGCAATAATAACAGAATCTCTTTATTCCCATTGGAGTTTATTTTTATGGAGACCAAGAATTTTATTTCCAACTAGTTAATCATAGTTTCTGCACATTGAATTGAGCATTCTTTACTTTTTCCATTGTCTATACACACTCTAGACCAAATTTCTATGTGTAACTTTGGTCTTTTATCCAGCAACATGTTTTAATGTGTGCTATGGTCTTGATTCTATTCCCTAAATTCATACACTGATATTGTTATTCTCAGCATGACGATATCAGGTGGGGCCTTTGAGAGGTTATTAGGTCAGAGAGTAGAATCCTCATCAGTGAGATTAGTGCCCTTAAACAAGATTCCATCTCACACCTGTCAGAATGGCTAAGATCGGTAACACAAGGGGCAGTGGGAGTGCAAACTTGTCCAGCCACTTTGGGAATCAATATGGTGGTTTCCCAGCAAACTGGGAATCTATTTACCTCAAGACCCAGCTATACCACTCCTGGGCATTTACCCAAAGGATGCTCCATCTTATCGCAAGGACACTTGCTCAACTATGTTCATAGCAGCATTATTCATAATAACCAGAAATTGGAAACAACCTAGATGTCCCTCAACCAAAGAATGGCTGAAGAAAATGTGGTTCATCTACTCAGCTGGTTAAAGCAATGACATCATGAAATTTGCAGGCAAATGGATGGAACTTGAAAAAGCATCCTGAGTAGGTAACCCAGACCCCGAAAGACAAACATGTTTTGTACTCACTTATAAGTGGATATTACTTGTAAAGTAAAGGATAACCATCCACAGACCCGGACAGGCTAGGTAACAAGGAGGGCTCAAGTGGGGGACACAAAGATCTCCCTAGGAAGGAGAAATAGAATAGATTTCATGGATTGTCTGGGAGAGGGTGTGGTTGGGAACAGGAGGGATCGGGAGGGTAGAAGAGTAAATCCTGGGAGAAACAACTGGAATTGGGGGGGGGGCACTTCGAAGGGCGAGGTGGAAACCTAGTGCAAGGGAAACTCCATGGAATCTACGAGAGTGACTCTAACAATGATTCCTAGTAGTGGGGGACCAGGAGCCCGAACAAGCCATCTTCTGTGTCCAGGCAAGGCCTTAAGTGGAGGGATTGGGACACCAGCCTAGCCACATAACCTTAGACCTTCACCATGTCCTGCCTGCAGAATGTTCTGGGACCAGAGCCTAGCAGAATTGTCATCACAAAGACCAGAGAGACTTCATCCAGAAACAGATGAGAACAGATGCAGAGTCCCATAGCCAAACATTAGGCAGAGCTGGGGAGTCCTGCAGAGGAGAAGGAAGGACCAGAGGAACCGGAGGGGTCGGGGACCATGAGAACGTAGAATCAGTTGACTGGGACTCATGGCGGCTCACAGAGATCAGGGACCTATTGGGGTCTAGCCTAGGTCCTCTGCATATGTGTTATGGCTGCATAGCTTGGTGTTCTTGTGAGACTCCTAACAGAGGGAGCAGGGGGCAGTCTCTGACTCTTTTGCCTACGTATGGGACACTTTTCCTCCTACTGGGTTGCCTTGTCCAGCCTTGATGTGATGGTATGTGTCTGGTCTTATTGGGACATGTTATGCAGTGTTTGGTTGTTGCCTCTGGGAGGCCTGCTCTTTTCTGAGGGGAGATGGAAAAAGGATGGATCTGGGGGAGAGGGGAGATGGGAGAGAGAGACTGAGGGGGAGGGGAGAGAGGGTGCCTTAGTTAGGGTTTCTCTTGCTGCAATGAAATACCGTGACCAAAAGGGCAGGTTGGGGAGGAAAGGGTTTATTTGGCTTACACTTCAGCATTGCTCTTCATCACTCAAGGAAGTCAGGACAGGAACTCAAACAGAGCGGGATCCTGGAGGCAGGAGCTAATGCAGAATCCACGGAGGGGAGCTGCTTCCTGGGGCTTGCTTCCCCTGGCTTGCTCAACCCACTTTCTTTTTCTTTTTCCCGAGACAGGGTTTCTCTGTGTAGTTTTGGTGCCTGTCCTGGATCTTGCTCTGTAGACCAGGCTGGCCTCGAACTCAGAGATTCCCCTGGCTCTGCCTCCCGAGTGCTGTGATTAAAGGCGTGCGCCACCACCGCCCAGCTACAACCCACCTTCTTATAGAACCCAGGACCACCAGCCCAGGGATGAAACCACCTACAATGGGCCTGGCCCTCCCCCATTGATCACTAACTGAGAAAAAGCCTTACAGCAGGACCTCATGGAGGCGTTTTCCTCAACTAAGTCTTCTTCCTCTGATGACTCTAACTCGTGTCAAGTTGAATCACAAAACCAGCCAGTACAGAGGGGGAGCTGCAGTCGGGATGTAATGTACGAGAGAAGAATAAGAAAGGGGGGAAAACAAGAGAGAGATTTCAGCTGCTTTGTCTCTTCCAACATATGAAACACATAAAGCGATAAGGTACCCACTGTAAACCAGAGAGGGACTCCTGCCAGCTGGTGAACCTGGTAAATTGGGTTTCCCAGCATCTAGAATGATGAGAAGTTAATTTCTGTTGTCTATAAGCTACCTAGTTCATGGCATTTTGTTTCGACAACCCAAATAGACAAAACATTTGCCTATTTTGTCCATTTTACTTAGTCTTACACAAGAGGAGATCTGTTCATTCCGAATACCCACCATACTTGTTCTTCCTGGTGTCTTTTTTCTGGGTGACCCTGTAGGTTTTTACAAACTCCTTTGGGACCCTTTGAGAGAGGACCAATGCTGTGTGCAGCTTGGAATCAGTTCTGTTTTACCAATCTTTACTGGTCACTGATCTGTTGTCTAAAACAAGGGTTTTCTCATCTCTTATCTTGGTTGTATTTTTAGGGTGGGAATTTATTCCTGTGCCGTTCAAAAGCATTAAGAGTCATTTCCTGGTCAACAGTTTTGTATACTGTAATGGGGTCTGTAGCTCATTGTTTTTCTTGGGTAAAATTTTCCAGTAGCCAACTTATTATTTGTGGACCAATGTGGACCTAGTCCCATTGCATGTTGGGACATAAATTTGATTGAAAATGGAACAGAATTAGTACCAGAAAAAGAAAAGTATTGACATAGAATCCCATTCTCAGTCACTGCTTCTCTATTGTGTAAGACCCAGATCCTGAAAGGTGGGGCACATGTTTTGAAGAGGTGGAAGAAATTCCGTTTGCTCAACTGCTACCCATGTACTTTCAGTTAGCTCTGGGCACTTCAAAAATTCTGTAGTTGGCAAATTTTTTTTTCAGTTTTTAAATAGGTCATTGAGTCATTTGCCAACTTTCCAGGACTCTGAAGACATCGATGAGATAATGAAACAGTGAGCATAAATCATTGAATTATGTAGGTTTTGCCTCTATAAGTCAGAAGTAAAAAAAAAAACCAAAACATTTTATAGTCACATGATAAAACTTGGAGATACCATCTTCCTGTCTTCTGAGTCACTTTGGATTCCCCTCCCTCCCTCGTCCATTTCTGTTTGGTGGGATGGGATTGCATGTACCACAGACTAGTCTGGAAATCAGTGTGTAGCTGAGGGTGACATAAAAGTCCTGATCCTTCTTCCTCCACCTCCCAAGCTTTGTAGGTATGTGCTACCGTGCCCAGCCTGGCGAGGCTGGGTTGTTTGAGTGAGGTGTCTGCTCTGTTGGTTGGAGACTTCCGTTGCCTCATTTTGTTTAAGTGATGTACCTGCTTTACCAGTTGGAGACATTTGTACTGTTTTCAAATACACGTTCTGAGGCTTGCGTGTACTGGATGTTGATGATTCAAGTTAATGGTCTTTTATGGTAAAACTTATGCAGTGAGTCAGGAGTGTTTTTTTTTTTTTTTTTTTTTACTTGGTATCTCAGCACGTGGGAGGCTGGGGCAAGAGGATTGTGAGCTTGAGGCCAGCCTGCCCTGTGATAGCCTGTCCCAGAACAAACAACGAGTCAAAACCTTATGTAGTACGTGAGGCATCCTTTTGGTTCAGTATGGAGTTCTATTAAGAAGCACTCATTTGTTTGGCAAGCCATAGGCCTTAAAGATGTCTCTAGACAGCTGTTTTGCAAGTAGAAATGCAAATGTGTCCTGCACCAGCAATTTGCTACAGTTTTCTACGACGTTTCCGTGGTCACTGCTCACCCTGTTGGGGAGCCTGGTAGTGCCTGGACATGTAATTCTACTGACTGGTGTAATGTAAACATGTATTACCATTTGCGATGCTCCGTTTCCTTGTTTACTTACTTTCTGCTCCTCGGTGAGAAGTAGCATCTCTGGTTTATTCTTCGCTGTATGCCCAGACTTAGTGCAGAACCTAGTGCTTTATCTGTATCTGCTGAGTGAATAAATAGACTTGAAGTAGCCTCTGTCCTGTCAGGTTACAGAGAAATTAGAGACACACTATTTTCCCACTAACTGAAACTTTGAATTCTAAGACATCTTTTAAGTTATTGCATGTAATCCACACTGTCAGGAAGACTCTGAACAAAGTGATATTTCTGGAGAAGAAATGTGTGAAGAACATTTTCTTATGACTGGCAAAAGCAATCATTAGCTTCTAGCTGATCTAAATTGATTCTGAGGAAGAAGTGGTACTGAGGCCAGAGCCTGTGAGCAAGAGAAATGTTTCTTTCCTTGTGGTCCTGGCCGCGCAGCATTTCTGGGGTCTAGGGCATGGCCATCTCCCTTCTGGGGTCTTAGCCAGGTGATGTAATAGACGCAGTGAGGTAGGATAGTCAACTGGGAAGGGTTTTAGTTTAGGATATAGGGTCCTTGCGATTTGAGGCCGAGCCTGGTAGCCTCTTTCTCTTGATCCTCTGAAGAGAAAGGACAAGTCTGTCCTTTATTGCCATTCTGACCTGTTCTCTTTTTACTCAGGGAAAATGTAGTGGAGACAAGGAGTGGAGACTTAGCTGGACCCAGGGGAAGGCTAGAGGGAACCTGGGACTCAGGCTCAGGAGTTAAGACACTTAAGGACTCTTAAAAAAGAGGGAGGAGGGAGTTTTCCTTTGCCTCTCCAGTGTTGGTGGTAGGCATTGGCAGGTGATGCTAGGCAGAGTAAATTAGGAGCTGTTTTGTGCCCTTCTGGACTCTACTTGTCACTCAAGAGTCAGACATCTCTGCTAATGGAGCATCAGTATTTCCCCTGAAGCTGGAGACTGGGTCATTTCCCGCAAGTGAGACAGATTAGAGGTTGTTTGGGAAATCTGAAGACAAGAAACAGAGAGTTGTCATTAAAAGTGGAACATAAATCTGCCTGAAGAAAATCCACAAGGATTTCCAGGCAGCCAAGGGCCTGAGGGCTCCTTTGTTGGGGGAATATAAATGTGCCTGGGCCAAACCTAATGTTGATCAGCTTCTGTGGCTATAAATCTTTTGAGTTTGATTATAACTTAAATCTCCCCCTCCCGATTGTCTCATGACAACATGGCCATGCCTTGTCACGCTCTGGGCTGAAACATCGCTTCTTGCGTCTGATTTCTCAAAGGCAGACATTGCTTGCTCCCTCTCTGGAGAGAGGAAGCCTAGGCTTGGGGTGCTGTTTGAAGGAACTTAGGAGAGGAGGGCGAGACAGGGAGACTGTCAGGAAAGTTGAGAGATGGAGAACGTTAGGAAAGGACTTGAGTCAACAACAAGAATCACTCGGAAAAGAAAATGAAGAACGAGAATGGCTACATATGGTGTGAAGTCACCGCTGGCCCAGGGAGAAAATTTGAGGCACGATTTGGATTCTGAAGTTGGATGGCACAGGCTTATGGAAATAACACACAACTGCTAAAACATTCTCTTTCCTCAAAAGTTAGTATAATTTTTTTCAACTCATCTTAACTCTCTTCCAAATCAAGGAATAATTACATCTAACTTTAAAAGAGATCGATAATCACGTTTCGGTAAACATTTAAGCTTGCTGTGTTTGGGTGACTTAAACTGCAGAGATGTAAGTTTGTCTTTGTGTAGTGTGTATGAGGGGAAAATATACGCATAAGGAAGCACATTAAAGCCAGGCATTTGTGTGTTTTTAATTATCATCTGGAATAGTGTTTAGGAAGTAAGTAGAAGCCAACTTCTGCTAGGTCTTGTCTACAAATACTAGTCTTTCCTCCTCTGGGGTGGTTTAAAAGGGAATGGCCATCACAGATGGCTCTCATAGGCTATATGTTTGAACGTTTGTTCCACGGTTAGCAGAACGGTTTGGGAAGGTTAGGAGGTGTGGTCTTATTGGAGTTGGTGTGTTGCTCAAGTTTTTGAGCTTTCAAAAGCCCCTATCAGGCTCAGAGTCTCTCTCTCTCTCTCTCTCTCTCTCTCTCTCTCTCTCTCTCTCTCTCTCTCTCTCTCTCTCTCTCTCTCTCTGCCTACTGCCTGTGGATCAGAATGTAAGCTCTTAGCAGTACTCCAGCACCATGCGTCTGCCCCCACACTCCCCCCCCCCCCCATGATGATCATGGACTAACCCTCTAACACTGTAAGCAAAACCCCAGTTAAATGCTTGCTTCTATGAGTTACCTTGGTCATGGTGTCTCTTCACAGTAGTAGAACAGTAACTGAGATGATTTCTTAGAGTGGAGTAAAGAAAGTAACTATTTTCCAGAGTCTGCCACTTTTTAACAATAGCTTGATTTTTTTTAAGATCTCATACAATGTTTCTGAAAAATAGTATAAAATTACTCTTTTTCATTTAACTGTCCCTTGTCCCCATCCTTGGATAAGTTTTTGTTACTTTGTCATAAAATGAGATAATATAGTTGTGCTCACTGTGAGACTTATATTTTAGTCTGTACCAGAGGTACAGTTAAAAACGTTCCTTAACTTCCTCAGCCTTTGGAACTAGTTACTTAGTTTGCTGTGACAGACAGGATGGACATTTGGATTTCATTTAATTTCATAGTTGTCATTGAGGGCAATGGAATTTTTACTGGGGAAAAAGACAAACAGATTTCACCCTAATAGAAAGTTTGAATGCTTTAGTGTTGTCTTGTGTCCATGGCAGAAATAAAATAGGAAGCATTTAAAACTGTCATTCAGCTCCTTAGAAGTTCCTTTCAATTATTAACCTTCCTGGTTGTAACTAAAGTTCTTGTAGCATCTATTGGATTTGACTGTGTCTGGTCTTAAGTTGTGAACAGATTGCCAAGGCAAAGGGTAAGAACTAGTTATTCTCATTGATAACTTTACATCTTCTTTCATGAGTTATAACACATTCCTGAAATGGAATTCTACTTTGTCGGTAGAAACTAGGCTGGAGCAACAAAATTTACCATCACAATATTGTCCCTGCATTATTTCTTGTATTTTTTTTTTTTTAAGTCTGAAGATTGAAAGGAGGGCCTCTGTATGTGAGACTTATCCTGTTTTTAAAATTCTTTTTAAAGTTCCTTTCCGTGTTAGCAATTGAATCCATGACCCTTTAATGCTAGATAAGCATACTAGCACTGAACAGTATCCCCACCCCAGCCCATTTGTCTGTTCAAAAAAAACCTTGTGGAAAGGGAATGGGTTTGAGTTTCATGTGAGTGGTTGAGTGCCAGGGATGGAACCCAGCGGTTCCCATTGCCAGGGATGGAACTGACATACATTTTTTAAGGTAGTCACAAAGTAGTATTAATACCATTATTTTATTTGGTAGGTATTTTTACATCCATTTTCCTGTGTATTCATGAACGAAAAGGAAATTTCTAAAAGAATATATGTTGAGATGTTAACAGTGGTCATCTTTGAGAATTAGACTCAAGGGTGAATTTTGTCTTAAGATGGTATAATTAATGGTAATTTTGAAAAGAAAAGCTGTTTCATTGAACTTAATGAAAACTTCATACCTACAGTAATTTTTTATTGGAGAAAAGTTGCTTTTTTGTCTCTTTTTAATTCATTTTATATACCAACCACAGATCATATCCATGTATCTAGAATGACAGGGGGACCTTCCAACTGCGATTCATTTTGTCGGGGTGAGGCAGGAGGTTACGGCTGAAAATGGAGTTGGGAAGATAATGGTAGACCCTTGTCCAGCATTGAAGGGTCATAGATTTGATTGCTACCACAGTAAGGTACTTTAAAAGGGAATTTTAAAAAATAAGACTAAGAATGTGACCCGGGTAGAAAGTGTGCCTGATATGCTTAAGGTCCTGTATGCATGCATGTACCCAGCTGAATGGCAGTTTTAAATGCTTCATATTTTATTTCTGCCATGGACACAAGACAACACTAAAGCATTCAAACTTTTACCCAAAGGCTGCAAAACTGGATTAGTTGTGCAGGTACAGGGGCACTCCAGAGTGTCTGAAGGTGAATCTGGTTCATTGTCATACTAAAATGTACATGGCTAGGTGGAGATTCAAGATATTAACAGACAGGCTGTGCATGAAATTGTATCTAGAATTACACAAAATAGAACATGACAGGAAAAGCCCGTGATATGCAGATAAATCAACACAAGCCTATGCAAAGACCCCCCCCCCCCCAACAAGTGCAATGTGGCAAGAAAAAACAAAAACAAAAAGATACACTTCCATCCTTTGTACTGCATTGCCCTCGAGGCACGAAACTTTCTCTTTACCCTAGCCCGCTTCCTTTCTTGGAAGTCCATCTTTTTCTAATAAACTGCCCCTGTTTCGGGGTGTTATCTATATCTGTGTGTCAATTCCTTATCTTAGGTGTGAGAAACCAGACCTTCCTCCACGGCAACAAATTCAAGAGACTCTAAGTCGCAAAACTGAGGCAGTTTACTTTGACTTCTACAGAACCAGTGCCAGTCCAAACAATGACAAAAATGACCGAAGCGAATTCCACCCCCTGCTCCTCATTGCTGAGTGCTTGGGGAGGCACAGTCTTCCCATTTTCTGTATAGCCTCCATCCCAAGTTCCCCAACATGTTTGTTCAGCTGGCACTCTGAGGACTCAGAACCTTAGCTGATGTATATCCTGGGGCTCAAGATTACTTCCCCTTCCCTGATACGGGGTTCAGTCATTTTCAACCCAAAGAAAAACTAAAACTGGCCACAGGTGCTGGCTAGTGATGTCACTATTGAAGCTATCATTTGAGTTGTGTTTTGAGAGCATGTCCTTTGCTCATGCTGTCCTTGCCACTCACAGAAGCCTTAGGGAGGCCGCAGGGTGACCAGATCAAAGGGAACTGGATCCCTGAGTCTCACTTGGAAGAGAGCTACTTCAAAACGCTGGTCATTAATGAATATCTTAGTAAGAATTACATGTGAAAGAAACAAACTTTTATTATCCTAAAAAAAGAAAAGAAACAGGTCATTGGGACCAGGAAATAAAAACTGGGTGGAGCCTTCTAAGCAGAAGTGAGCGTCTAGATTTAGAATATTGGCATAAAGGTAGGCCAGTCAGTCGGCTTCTACATGGCCAGGTCACCACCTAACAGTTTGATTAATCACCCTAGTGGATTGCTAGCTGGACATGAAGACTGAAACACACCTCTAAGAGTGGTGGATGTGCATGGTCAGAATACTGAGAAAATTCTCAAACGGAATCGGCAAAGGGCCAATTTTCCTTGACCATGGAAGACCCGCCAAGAATCGGGCCAGCCTCTAGGGTCAGTAGAGGCCAGCGGGTTCAATTATTATCTTTCCTTTAAGGGACCCTGCTCACCAGTGATGCCTGTCGGTCAGGCCAGTCAAATGCCTGTCCCCTCAAACAAATGTTATGTTCCTTTCTCTGGCTAGTCACACTCCTCGCTGACATGGATGACCCAGTTCAGCCTGGACTCTGCTCTGTATTGTCTGAAATGGATCAGGTCAATTGGCAGATGGAGAGTCCTCTGTGAGTATCTTCAGTTTCTGTGGGAAAATGTGGAGGCAGTTCTGAAGTAAATAGCTCAGATTATAATTTGTCTACACAATGGTTAAACAAATTTTTTTTTTTCTGGGATGAAAACTGTAAACTAAACTTTTAGTCAGAATGAATTCTCTGTGTAGAGAAGACTTTGATGTAGACACTGAAGGATGTGGAGATGCCAGGAAAGAGTGAGATGGTGGTATCAGAAAGTGAAGTTTTGTAGATACGTTGGCCTAGGTGCATAGCGTAGTCTCTGAAACCATTGAAATTTGTTTTCTTAAACATTATACACAGTCTTGAGTGAAAGGGGACCATGGATAATATCATGATATAACTCATCCCACATACAGTTAAAAATGAGGCAAGACCAAACTCTTTCATGAGGGAGGTGTTTAAAAAAGGCAGAGCTTTGAAGGAAGCAAAGGAGGTCACTTCTGAAAGGACAATAGTGAGACTTCCTGGAGGGAGGAAGATGTGTTACCAGGCAGGGGACGAGGGCATCCAGGGCTGTTCTTTTGACCCGACTGGTCGTTACAGAGATGTCCACTTCTTGATTTCATTATTTGTTGTGCTGTGCATTTGTGTCTTGAACATTTTCTCTGATGTTTTTCTAATTAAAAAAAAAAAAAGCCTTAGAAGGAATGTTGTGATCGATGACATTGAGTACATACTTTTCAGTCTGGGATTTAAAGACATCTAAATTTCTGTCCTGGATTGAATTATGTCTCCTCGATGTTTCCATGTTGTGTCCTACCCACCCCCACCCCCCCAGGCCTCAGATTGTGGCTTTATTTGGAGAGAGGGTCTTTCTAGAGGTAATCAAGTTAAAATGAAGTCCCTAGGTTGGGCCCTCCTATATATAACTGGGGTAGGTATTAAAGAGGGGAAATCTGTACAGAGAAGATACTCAGAGAGGGGGCGATAGGAAGAAGCCCAGGGATGAAGAAGGTCAAGGAGGAAGGGCCTGGAACAGACCCTTCCCTTGCAGCCCTCAGAAAAACCCAACGCTGCTGGGATTGTGAGCTTCTGGCCTTCAGAGCAATGAGACAATAAAAGTCAGTATTTTCACTGAAGCTGTAATAAAGCAGTGGTCTGGGAGACTGAGAGAGATGTTCTTTCTTCATCTCTTAATCAGCATCTTGACTTGGTACAATGGCCTGATTGGGGGATCTTCAAATTGGAGCAGGCAGCTACTTCCCCGATATGATTTGGGAATTTTTAATGACGTTGATTGAAGAAGATTAGGAGCCAGGCTGTGATTTATTCTCAGGCCATCTAGCTCTGGTTTAATTATTTTATTATTTGTTTTTATTTTGACTTCTTTTCTTGTTTTGTAAAGCTCTGTTTTATGTATGGTGTTGTAGTTTATTTCTCCTTGATGTTATCTGAGCAATGAATTGCTTTACCAAATGAAAATCATCCAAGGTCTGAAGATGACTTTATTCAGTTTTCCTCAAGTGTTGGGAGAGTAGGCCCCCTAGGTGGTATATGTTAGCATGGTTCTCTCCTTTTGTACCTCTTGTAGGCATAGAGATTGATTTCTTTTGAAACTAGTCATGATCACATGATAAAATCCAGCCAATGAGAAAGGGTATGTCCTCTATTACTCTTGCTTCCTGTGACGGTGAGACCAGAAATGAGGATGTGGTAGGAAGTGGAAGCCTTTCAAGCCTGGATGACTAATCTCTATCTACTCATCACTGTTAAAGGGGAAATACTAAACTACCCTTATTCAAGGTGATTGACTTTTTAATTTGTGTCAATGTGGCCCTGAGTTTATACTCACAACTAATAATGGCAATGACTAAGGTTAGGTGAAGACTATAAATCACACAGCAATGATTCTACCCCACACATAAAAGTAAATCTTCCTTCTAAGAGTGCATAAAAATACATCTACAACTTGGTTTGTGAATTTGATAATAGTTAGAGTTGATAGGTGTTCTTTGATTGCTTAAACGATTTGACTAAGAGACCTATGACATCATTGTAGAGACAGGATTCAGGTGACATCACAGTTGACATCCAAAATCTTGCAAGCCAATCCCAGCTGAGTACAGAATCCAGCCTTTTAAATATGTGTGGGTTATAGCCCTTCCCAGAATGGTTAGGCAATCCTGATGGGTTTCTAGGCAATTCACAGGATCTCATGTAGTCCATGGTGGCCTCAAACTCACTGTGGAACAGAAGGTGACCTTGAGTTCCTGATCCTCTTCCATCTCCCAAGCACTGTGGTTATAAGTGTATGCTGCTGCACTTGGCTTTCACAAGTCTTGATATCCATGTTTTATAACCGACAGGTGCCTGCTAGAAGTAAAGAGTTGAAAACAAAATTGTGTTCTAATGTAGTCTGTCTGCGTTACCCGACCAGTCACTGCATTTTTAATGGGAGCGTGGGACCACATAAGCCTCCCTGACCCTTGCTTCTGTTTCCGGTCAAGTCCCGTCCTTTGTCTGCCGTACGGTAGGCTCCCTTCCCTGAGGACTCACCACCTTTACTCGTTCCTGGCTTCTGCTGCTGCTTTGGAGTTTCAGTTTTACACCCCCAGCGCCCCTCCCATCTCCGGTCTGACAGCTCTTTTTGTACATGTTGCATTTACATAACCTAAGAAAGTATTACAGTGAGTCACCGAGTCATTCCATCATCCCCTCTCCCTCCTGGGGTCAGCTCTCTTGTTGGCTGGCTTGAAGGGGATGGTCTTTCCCACACCTAGTCTAGAGGTCACATTTTTAGGTCCGACACTGAAGCCCCGAGGCAGATAGTTGTATCAGAGTCGCAAGATACATTTTCAAAGGTTGAAAACATTATGTGCAAGAAACTATTTCTGAACTCTTTGTTCCTGAAGGGATGCTAATGCCTTGCTTCTCGGTTCATGGAGATAGGGTCTCACTAGGTAGCCCTGACTGGATCCCAGCTCACAGCACTCCTGCGCCAGCCTCCCGAGGAGGGCATTACAGGCCAGCATCACTGTAGCTGACCCAGATACCACATTTCTAAAACTTGCAATGTTTTCCTTGATGCTTGAAACCACACAGCAACAAAGGGCCACAGACTAGATAGTTTGGTAGAACTCTGACTAGTGTAGTTATTTAAATTCATGCAACTAATGTTTATAGACTGTCTGCCAGATGCTTGCTATACTCAACACCAAGTCATCCAAGGAAAAAGCCTGGTGGAAGAAACATATAAATAAATGATGTTACTGCTTAGGAGACAATGACAGTTTGCTTCTCTCTATGGAACTGGTTAATCAGGACAAGGAGCTGGAAAGTGTCCCTAGTGGTGGTCCTCAATGAATCTAGCATAAACAAGATTTGTACTTACAAGGAAATCGAAAAGGAATATAATAAAGCCTTTATTTGTACAACCAGTAGCTGTAATAGGAACTAAAAAGCAAAATGCATACCCTTTTGCCTTGTTCTATGACTGTCTTAGGAGCAACTCTTTGTACCTGAAGAAAATGTGGGTTACAGAGCTCTGAGGTCAAAGCATGAATCGTGTGGTTAACACTGTCACCTTGATAGGATCTAGAGTCATCTAGGAGGTAAATTTCTGGGCGTCTCTATGAGGGTGTTTCTCGATTGAGTTAACTGAGATGCAAAGATCTACCCTGAGTGTGAGCAGCCCCGTTTCCTGGGCCAGAGTCTTGTACTGAATACGAAGGAGAAGGCAGGCAGAGCAGCAGGATGAATCTCTCTCTGTGTCCACATTGTGGACACAATGGGACTGGCCTTCTCATGTGGCTACCACTGTACCCTCACATGCCTGCACAGCTACCCTGGACTGCATCCCCTTGAACTGTAAGCCAGAATCTGCCCTCCTTCCTTCCATTGCCTCTGAAGTTGCCTGTTGTCATCCATTTTGGTCACAGCAGCAAGAGAAGTAGTAGGGAGCTGCGTGCTGTCCTTCATTGAAAGCAGCATGAGCTTATCCAGATGCTTGGAAACTAATGAGCGTGTCATTTTGCTACAGTAATGATTTTTTTATGCTAGAATTTACTAAAAGGGATTCATTGCATTTAATTCAGAAGATTTATGAGTTCTCTTGGGCACTATAGAATTCAATAATCTATTAAGAGGTTTTCAATTACCCTCAGTGCTTGGGATCCAGCGACGCATCCCCTTAAGAACTTGGGAGCGAGGGAATCTGATGCCTTCTGAGCGGCACATTTTCAAGTGGCTGTGTAATAGAGCACAGACAGAAAACTACATCCACGCTAGGCCGACTGACTATAGGAACAGGGCTTAGGAGAGAATGTATCAGTGGTAAGGGGGATCGGTCAGGTGTCACACACAAAAAGATGAGCCTCAGCTACCAGGGGTAGATACCGATACAGTTGCTACTTTAGACTAATGCAATATTATAAATTCTACATAGAATGGGTCCTCTCTCTCTCTCTCTTTCTTTTTTTTTTTTTTTCAAGACGTGGAAACTCACCTAAAAGTGGTTTAAGCAAAGAGAATACATACATTGGTTCTCGTAAGGGGAAGCTCTAAGTCTACTTGGTTTCAGGCACAACTTGACCTTGACATTAAAGGACACTGTCACACACTTATGTTCCTCCCCCACTCCCATGTATGCATGTATAAATAAATAAAAAATAGATAAACAAATGGCATTCAAGAGCCCTCCAGAGCCAGCAAGATGGCTCTGTGGACAAGGCACTTAACACAAGCCTGACTACCTGAGTTTGGTCCCTGGTTAAAGGAGAGAGCTGACTTCTGCAAGTTGTCCTCTGGCCTCCCTGAACGCACCATAGCAGAAACACACGTGTGTGCATACGCACAGGAATGTGCACACATGCGTACGCACTCGTACACAAGTCAGTATCTGGAATGAATGGCACTGTCAGGCAATGTCTCTCTGTCTCTTCATCCTGCTCAGCGGTTAGGCTTCCCTTTGCATCGCTACACTGTCCTCCAGGTGGCCCCCACGAAGTCCAGCTGTTCAGAGCCCCACAGTTTATTGGTCCTACTGGGAGATTCAAGTTCTAGGGCTAGCCAGCTCTGATATGTGCCCACGTGGTGATCCAAATGTACATTCTCACAATGAACGAGAAGTTCCCAGAAGTGAAATGTTGGAATCCTAATAAAAGGAAAGTCACTCAGAGAGGCAGCAAGGACAGGTGTCCTCTGGGGCATGTGTGTGACTACACCACCACGTCCGTCCATGTTATGAGTTACACTATGAGAGGTGTCCTCTGGGGTATGTATGTGACTGCACCACCACATCCATCCATGTTATGAGTTACACTATGAGAGGTGTCCTCTGGGGTATGTATGTGACTACACCACCACATCCATCCATGTTATGAGTTACACTATGAGAGGTATCCTCTGGGGCATGTGTGTAACTACACCACCACATCCATCCAGACGTTACAAGTTACACTGCATGTGTTGGTCTTACTGTGAAGATGGTAACTAATCAGATTCCATCTCTCCTGAAGCTGAGACAAAAGTAGAGACTTGAACAAAACAAGGTATTAGGTATCCGACCCCATGTAGTCCCCTGCCTTGCTCTTTCCCTCGCTCTGCCTTTTACACTCCCGCACACCCTACCGCACTCTGTGTGTGGTATGCCCATTTTCAAAAAGGGCACGGCAACAAGAAGCTGTGGATTACCACGGCAGATCAGACCTGTCGTCTCACTTTGTAGCTAGTATCAACGCTCCCCAGGGGCTGCTGATGGGACTTGCTGTTGGAGAAGTGGCCCGATAATTCTCCCCTTTACCCAGCATGTTGTGCAAATACAACTTGCAATGAGATTCATTTCTCAGGAGCGGTGCCCATGGAATTGCAAGGTGACGTTGCATTCTGTACTGTGTGGGCTGAGGATTTCTAGAGCCGTGAGAGCGGAGGGAAGAGGTGAGACGTTGAAGCGGGAGTTGGGGGCGTAGGCTGAAACAGGAAATGGGGATCTGTTTCCTCTCTCTCTTTCCCTTTCACAAGGCAAGACTCATGTTTCTTAGCTCAAGGGCCAATGGAACCTTTACCATTCCAGCCCAGCCCAGATAGCAAACATATTTTAACTCAAAAAGTCTATTGACTCACAGAATGT
The DNA here is from genome assembly GCF_007827085.1 of Peromyscus californicus insignis. Taxonomy (NCBI): domain Eukaryota; kingdom Metazoa; phylum Chordata; class Mammalia; order Rodentia; family Cricetidae; genus Peromyscus; species Peromyscus californicus. The sequence goes on along the minus strand of NW_026294514.1, from coordinate 8,129,983 downwards.
TTAAGTACTATTAATGTTTTTGAATTTATATATATATATATACATATATATATATGATGAAATATATCTACCTCTACCTCCATTTTCTCTTCCATCCCTCACCTTTTCTCCCTAATATACCCCCTCCCAACTTCATGGTTTTTGTTTCGATAACCCACTCAATCTAGTTATCACTGCCCGTGTGTGCAGGTGTAGGGGAACATCCATCAGAGCATGGGAAACCTACCAGTGTCCACACTCTCAAACAAGAATAGCCGGCTTCCCCCACCTGCCCCCAGCATCTGTCCACTGCTGATGGCTTAGTTTGGAGATCACCTACCAGTTCTGGCTAGCTTGGTCTTGTGTTGGTGCTGTGCAGGTAAGCACCGCTGCCGTGAGTTCATGTTGGGTTGGTCATGTGGTGCCCAGAAGGCTTCGTTTCCTTACACTTTTTCCCATCCTCTGGCTCACAAGCTTTCCAACCTTCTGCCACAGCAATGCTTCCTGAGCTTTGGTGGTGGTAGGGTTAATGTCGATGTACCATTTAGGGCTGAGCGTTCAGTCTCTTCTTCTCAGCACTTTGACCAGTTATGAGACTCTCCAGTGACTACTGTTTCCTGATAACAGAAGCTCCTCTAACTAAAGTTGAGAGCATACCAGTTCTATAGAGATAATCATACATATTTAGAAGGCAATATGAACGGATGGCCATCTAGCAAAATAAAAATAGAAGGTTCTACTTTGGGACCTGTGGTCTCCAATGCCATGACCTTTGGACTAGGATTACAGTCCCAGACATGAAATCCCCTCCTGTGGAGCTAGGCTCAGTTCCCATCAGAACTATTAGTTACCCCATAACAGCACTGCCACTGTTATACCAATGGGTTCATCTTGTCCAGCATGTCTGTACTGCAGCTTTCAGGGTCCAGCACTACATCAGAGCATCGCTGTCTTTTCTTTCCCACATCCTTCAGGCACTAGGAAAGCCAGCTATCAGGAAGGAAGTTTCCCCGGTGATTTGAGATTAATTTCTCTGTCTCCTGCATCCAGTGTGAGTTGCATCTTGAGCAGTAGAGTCTCAGTGTGTAATTGTGGTAGATAACAAGATTACTGTGGGATGGTCTTTCTATATGCTGTGAATATATATATGTGTTGCTCTCATTGGTTGATAGATAAAGCTGTTTTGGCCAGTGGCAGGGCAGAATAAGATTAGGCGGTACATTCAAATTGAAGACAGAGATGAAGAAGGGCGGAGTCAGAGGAGATGCCAGTGAGCTGCCCAGGAAGCAAGATGTGAAAGTACCGGTAAGCCACCAGCCATGTGGTGATACATAGATGAATAGAAATGGGTTAATTAAGATGTAAGAACTAGCTAGTAATAAGCCTGACCCACAGGCCAAATAGTTTGTAATTAATATTTAGCCTCTGACTGGTTATTCGGAATCAGGCAGGCGGGAGAGATTCGTCCATCTACACAGGATGAACATTTTATTCTGACCTTTTGAAGCTATTTAAGAGGGTTGGGGGGACAAAGGCCAACAACATGAGCCCAGTAACTGATTTTGTGAGAGACTAAGCTAGAGGCTAGTTGTCTTGTAGGGTCCTGTATTAGGGTTTAGGAGCAAGAACACACTTTCTGTCTTAGATTGAATGGACCTGTGTCAATTCTGCTGAGGAAAATGGATCATTTTTCCGATGTTGGCTGTAGATATTATCATGTGTATTTTGAGAATTGTTGTTGCATTTGCTTGGCCTTGTCTTTGTACCCCCTTTGCCTGGTAAAGTCCTGAGATGTGGATTGTGGGGCTATTTTGTTGTCTGAATGCCTGTAGACTCTAAAGGTCGTCTATCAGGCATGTGTAACTTGTGGCCTGTGGTCAGCATGCATCCCAGGATAGCTATGTACATAGCCTCACACATTTGTAGGTCACAACATCATGTCACAGTGTCAAAGATTATATATTTTCGCATGTTTACACATTTTTCTAAGGTTAAAAAAGCCTCAAGACAAAAACGTAGACAAAGAGAAACAGGTTAATTTAAGTTATAAGAGCTACCCAGAAACGAGCCTAAGCTAAGGCCGAGCATTCATAACTAATAGTAAGTCTCCTTGTCATGATTTGGGAGCTGATTGGCAGCCCAAAGAAAGCCTGTTACAGTGTTCAGTCCTTTGAATCTAGTGCTGGTCGTCAGTGTGTTCCCCTTCATGGGTGTCTCCAGTTTTCAAGTGTAGATGCCAGTGTCTCCAGGGAACAGCCTGGATACATGGGATAAGGATGTGCAGGGACTTGCAGCTTTAAGTTGTGACCTAAGGAGACTTTGCACAGCTCTCCAATTTCAGCATGGCTTCTCATCTTCCCTCCCTGAATAAAGAGTATACTACTTTTTCTAAAATAGGAATAAACTACCTGAATATCCTGTTATGAAGTTTCCCATGTCAGTTGTATTTTTTATGACATAGTTTAACTTCTGCTAAATTTTCTTTTTGAGGATTTCATACAATGTATTTTGATCATATTTATTCCTCCCTCTCCTAACTCTTCCCTCATCTACCCTCTAATCCTTGCCTCCTTACCCACCCAACTTCCAAGAAGATAATCACCATCATCTCCTCCCTCATTCTCCTCTTTCTCTTCCTTCCTTTTCTCCCCCTCTTCCCTCTCTTCCCTCCTCCCCCTCCTTTTCCCTTTTCTTCACTATCAAGTTCAGTTTGTACAGCCCAAATACTCTTCTTGAGTGTGGGGCCTAACCTGGAATGTGGTCAACTAGCAAGTATTGCATCATTGATGAAAACTGATTCCTGAACCTTGGGAGGAGGTGCCATTTGTAATTTGTATCTTCCATTTGTGGCTGAGGATTCTATACTCTCTTATTTTTGTGGATGTTTGTGTTAATAACCACCTACTGTAAATAAAAGCTTCTCTGATGAGGGCTGAGAGATGCAGTAATCTATAGATAAGATGATAAGTCATTAGGACTTGTTTTAATACTGTGTCCATTTAGTAAAATAGTGTAGATTCTCCCCTCAAGCCTGTGACCTGTCTAACCAGAGGTCCTTGGCCTAATAATGGTTCCAGGCATGGACTTTACCTTGTGAAGTAGAAGTTAAATGGAATCAGAAAGCTATTGGTTGCTCCTATGATGTTCATGCCACTGTTGTGCCCGTCAGTGAGTCTTATCAGGTCAGTCATTGTAGCTTACAGGATTCACTGCTGTGCAATGGTGTTGATTATTTTTCCCCTCCAGCAACATGCACAGCACCTTCCAGCTCTATGAAAGGTAGCCAGTAGGGATAAAGTTTCCAGATCAGTACCAGCTTGATTTCCCTATCCTGTATGAGCCAAGTGTGAAATGCTTTAAGGAATAGGGTCTTACTGTGAAGTCCTGGAGAGTAACCAAGAGCATTGACAATAGCCTGTACTCTTTGGGTGATGTATGGAACCTCAGTGGCTAACAGCTTCAAAAGCAGTAATCCATTTCTGGCATTTGGGGTTTTTATTTGTTAGTCTGTGGTACGTGTAGCAAGCTTTCTCAAACTGCCAGCCCCCAAATCATGACACAGAGACTTCTTATTAGCTATGATTGCTAGGCCTTGGCTTATGCTCATTTCTATCTAGCTCTCATAACTTAATCTAACCTGTTTCATCTGCATTTTGCCTCAGAGCTTTTTACCTTTCTTTCATTCTGTGTATCCCACTTTTCTGCTTCCTCCTTGTCTGTCTGTCTGGCAGCTGCCTGGCTGGCTGGCTCCAGGCACCTCCTTCTCTTTCTCTCTCATTCTCTTCTCTCTTGAGCCTATATTCCTCCTTCTACTTATTCTCTCTGCCCACCAGCCCCACCTATTTCTCTACTACCTAGATATTGGCTGTTCAGCTTTTTATTAGACCAATCAGGTGCCTTAGTCAGGCAAGGTGAAGCAAATACAACACATCTTTACATTGTTAAACAAATCCACCATAAATCAATGTTACACACCTTTACATAGTTAAAGTAATAGTCCACAATGTAAACAAATGTAGCACATCTTTGCTTAAAGTAATATTCCACAACAGGAATGTCTATAATAGGGACATTGTTGCCCCATTATAGGGTAACTCCATTTTAACTCTTTTGAAGCATATCTTATCTGTGTTTTGGGAAGTGTCTATAAGAGTAGGTTTCCATATAACTTTTTCAAAATATCTTTAGTGTTATTTTTATTGCTTCATTTTCTTGCATTTCTCTTTCATGTCACTCATTCAGGCTGCTCAGTGTTGGCTTTGCCTTTCTCTCTGTCTCATATGGTCTTAATTGATGCATCTCTTGTGTTCTTTTGTGTTTGCCCTGCTTCCCCTTTGATTTATGCCTTTGTCTGTCTTTATGTAATTTAATTGCAACTTGGTCTGCTATTTTTATGTGTTCATAAAGCATAGAGATAAAATATTTTTATTCTACCCTTTTTTCTTCCGTTATTTCTCAGGTAATTCTTGGACACGATTGAAGATATTCAGTCCTCTGAAAAGATTTTTATATTTTTTTGAAAAGCTTTGTTTTTAAGATGTGTAGTCTTTTCTCAGAGTCTGTGACTAGATCTTTGAGTGCTTTGTTCTTGGGATAGTTAATCAGTTCAACAGAGCGGGAGATGGTAAGTTGGTGGTGCCTGAGTTTCGGGTGTAAAGTCACTACGCTTCTGATGTGGGGCTGCGGAGCTCGCTGCCTGCCTGTGTTTACTGAGGTTCTCCGGCTCATTGTTGCCGCCACACCCGGAATGCCCTCTTCATGATTCCCAATGTCGTGTCTTCATTAGAAAAGGCAGAAAGTACTTCAGAGATTCTTTTGATGTTGTTTGGTTTGGAAAGGGTCTGCATTGACTGGCTAGGATGGCTGGCCCCTGAGCTCCAGGGATCTACTTGTCAAAGACTTGAGAAGCAGCCTGAGATAGAATTTTAAAATTGTAATATTTCCTCAAATCTTATGGCCATTCTTACTTTGATAGGAATAATTTTAGATACTTGACTTTACCAAACCTTTCTGAAGAATCTCAGGTGGTTTCTTTGGCTGTAGTTACTCTTTTTTTGCCCTCAAATTTCTGTGTAGTATTATATATGATTGAGTGACATGATCCTAGTTATCTGATTCAATTCTGTAATTAAACTGACAGGCCGAGCTGGCATAAGCACTTCTATGGGCCCGCAGCCCTGCTGGTGGGAATAGTGTTGGTGTATGTGTGGCTGGGAGGGCAGCTCTCGGGGGCCGAGCAGGCATCACCTACAGTTTGATGGAACAAGTGGACTGTTGGGTTCAAGCTTGCTTATAGGAGAATGGCAACAGAATTTTCACTATGATGGTCTTAAAGAGCACCCCCAAGCTGAGGGTGGTTTTGTATTTAGTCTCCTGCCACACTACTAACTTTCCCATCTTTTTATCTTCCGTGTTTGTGGCCTCCACATTCTCTTCCGTAGCCGGGATGACCGATTATCTCTTGCTGCATTTGTGCTATGGGGAACATTTAGTGATTGTACATACTGCACTTCTCCATACTGACTTCTCTTCTTTGTTACAGAAGAATGGGCAATGAGAGAAGATGCCATGTGAAGTTTAGAGTTTAGATTCTTTGTGCACAAATGTTCCTCCTTCCTTATCTTTGACTGTGAAATTCTGATTAATGTCATCGATGGCTAAGAGCTTGGTCCTATAAGGGCTGAGCTTCTCTCAGAAGAGTTTGGGCATGTTCAGAATTTTGCTACCAACCCATTTGGTTTGTTTGAGACAAGGTCTTTCTGTTTAACCCAGGCTGGCTTTTAAACTTGTTATGTAGCTCAGGTTGGTTTTGAACTAGGGATTCTCCTGCTTCAGCCTCCTGAATCCTGGGATTATGGATAGGTTCCACCATGCCTGCTTCACTAATCCATCTGTAGTTTTAGCTTAAGACTGTAGTGTGCTTCTGGAATTCTGCCGTTGTTGCTATTGGGCAATAGTTCTTGACTTTAGGAAGTTTAAAAAAAAAAGAGAGAGAGACTCTTCATTTACATTCCACCACTTTTCACAGTTCGGAGAACTTGATTTCTTTGTTCAGGGCTATTTAGAAAGGCCTTTATATTTTCCTGCCGTCAAAGAGTGCTTCAGCACAGTAGAGAACTACTGTGGAGGTGGGTTGATTTGGCATAGAGGAGATGACTAGTTCCCGAGTGGACACTAAACTTTTGTGTCCGGTGAGCTCTGATGGGCAGCCTGCACCTTGGATTGTATTGTCTGTGCTTACTAGATTTGCCCTTCATTAAAAAAAAGGAATGAAAGAAATGAAGATGCCTGGGTGGAAAGCTTATGCAAGCCAAATCAGAAGTTTCAGAATGTCTTGGCTCATATGACCACTGTATAGTTTTAAAAACGGAAAGTTGTTAAGAAAACTAGCAACTTTTTCCTAAGTATTCGAGGCTGGGAATGAAGGCCTACTGTCTAAGCTTTGTGATGTCTAAGCAGCAGGGTAACCACCAAGATACAAGAGCACTCCAAGTGGGAATCCTCATCTTCCCCGAGTGTGATGTGGGGCTGAGACCTCTCTGAGGACTGCTGAGTGTGTGAAGTACCTTTATGCTGCCAGGATGGATGAATCAGGGCTGTGAGTCATTCTAGCTAGCAGGTCACCCTTCCTGCTGCCCCTACACCATTCGGTGTTTGCCGAAGTGTGGCCCAGAACAGTCTGCATCGAAGTCTGCCAGGGTCAGCATCTCTTGGGGTTTCTTAATTTTTAAACAAGAGCTCCATATGTGCACACAGACCCTGAGATCTGATAGTCACTGGCTCCATCATTTCCCTGGTTTGTTTTTGTTAGCAGAGAGCCGGCATGCAATCACTCCAAATCACTTGTGGAAGTTGGTGGGAGGGTGCAGAGCAACACCCTATGCCATAGAGCGTCAGTTGGAATGCCTGTGTGCCAGACTCCTTATTCTTCTGCCTGGTGTTGGCCACACCACACCATGGCTTGTGTTCTGCCCTAACTCCTACCATCTCTGGTTTCCAACCCTTTTCATGAAGCATGTGCGCCTCTTTGGTGTGCATGACAGGCCAAGAGCTTGCAATCCCCATCCCCCCACCCCCGCTCTCCAGCTTCAATTAGAATACACACCCCTTTGATCTTGCTAGCTGGTCTCAAGTGGGATGTTCGAATTGCCCTTGGCTCTATTACCTTCTGTCTATCTAGAGCCTTTCTATGCTCCCTGTTCTTATACAGAGACCCATGGACACATACACAGACACAGTGCCCTTTCAGATTCTAAACTGAATTGTTTCTTGGAAATAGGATGCCTATAACATTGATGGAGGGAGGAGAAGCAAAGAATAATTTTCTTTTATCCTCATAAAGTGGGAATAATTTTAGGAAAAATTGAACAAAATTCCTTTTTTTGGCCAGCATAACATCTCCTGTTCTCCATACTTGAAATGCATTGATGGAGGTGTGAGATGTGAATGGTGTATGTCCTTGGCACATTTGAGGACTGATCTGTGTCCTGGGCACCTTGGACTCTTTCAGTTGCTACTGCCACGGTCCTCTATCCAGCACTGCCATTCATGCAGCCTCAAAGGTCAGGTGAATGGCTAGGGCCTCCTTGCTGGGAGGGCTAATACTCAGTTTGTATAGGCAGAACAGTGTTGGCATGTAGTGACCCCATGGCACTCAGGACCTAGTTTAGAAAGTAGGATCATGTGACCCCTGAAGATTATTTTCTGTATGTATTTTTTTGTGTTGCATGATCTCTTTCCTCTCTTCGAACTGGTGGTGAATCATGGGAGTGTGGCCCAGGAAGAAAAAGGCAGATTCTGTTGGTTACCAAGAAAAACCGTATCTACTTTTTCTCTTCTTGCTTAGAATTTTGGGCATAGAGGAATGGAGCATCAGATACTCTTGTTGGACAGGCAGAGTTCAGTGGCATTGCTGGCCTTTCCAGCTTTCTCTTTCCAGCTCTTATGGGGTCCTGTGGCAGCCTGCTGGGTTCCCTCACACAAAATGCTGTCGTAGTTCATTGTGGCAAGCCATGTACCAGGAAACAGATTCCAAATTGGATAAAGGCAGAGGGTCTCATGCATTTACTAAGAGAATCCGAGTCTTTTTAGATCAAGTTATATGCTCATAGGATCCATTAAAAATCCCTTTATTCAGAGTGTCTTACATTCTGCTTTTGACCATTAAGAAACACAGGTATTTTCCCCTCTAAAACCTTGGCTTCCAGGTGGCCATATAGCTCTGAAAGTCCCACATTACTTTCTTAGATTGTTCTAAATTTCTCTGCAGTTACTAAGCCTAAATCATTCCTATGCTCTCCCCACCCCCCCACTCCCGGCCCCTGTGTAGTAGTTTTGGAGGTAAGTGATAGAGCAGAAAGTGATCTGGTTCTCCTCTTCCATAGTACAGAGACTCCTATGGAGTTAGGATTTTCTTTTTCTTTTTTTGGTTTTTCGAGACAGGGTTTCTCTTTGTAGCTTTGTGCCTTTCCTGGAACTCACTCTGTAGCCCAGGCTGGCCTCGAACTTACAAAGATCCACCTGCCGCCGGGCGGTGGTGGCGCACGCCTTTAATCCCAGCACTCGGGAGGCAGAGGCAGGCGGATCTCTGTGAGTTCGAGGCCAGCCTGGTCTCCAAAGCGAGTACCAGGAAAGGCGCAAAGCTACACAGAGAAACCCTGTCTCGAAAAACCAAAAAAAAAAAAAAAAAAAAAAAAAAAAAGATCCACCTGCCTCTGCCTCCCAAGTGCTGGGATTAAAGGTGTGCGCCACCACCGCCCGGCTTTTTTAAGTGAGTAACATAGCTCAGGTCTTTAGTTGATGAGGCAATGTCTTCTAATGAAAGGAACAATTTCAGACCTTCTAGAAAGCAGTGAAGGTGGTAGGCAGTCCTTGAGGTCTAAGCTTCTAAGCAGCTCTGCTTCCCCTAATGTCCCGCTACCATTCCTCCAAGCACAGCAGTCCAAGGGGCTGGGGTAAGTATAGGGGTGGAGAGAGGGAGGGGAAGAATGGCCATGGCTGTCCTGTACATTCAGAATGATCAACTGTGCCACAGACATTAGACCAAGAAAGGGATATGGCAGGGGGATCAGGGACCCAGACACAGCCTTCTCACATGTAGGCTTTAGACACAGTGGGCTTATAATTCAGTTTTCTTACTGTTTGTCTTTAGCAGATCTCTTTATCTTTCAGTGGGGTCATGAGAAACACGATAGTGATTTGTGGAGGCTGCGCCTTTTGGCGTGTATACTCTGGGGTACAGAGTACAATTTATGAATATCCACTTTTGGGATCTTATCCTTTCCTGCCCATTATGTTGGAAGCAGCACTCCAGAAATAAGCCTGGTGTGGGCAATCTGTGTTTCTCACATTGGTGAGTATGGTCAACTCCTGTCTGGCTAGGACCGTCCTGACCTTGACTTTGCATTTTCTTCAATTTGAACCTTTGCCAATTTTCTGGGAAAGACAAAACAAAACAAAACAAACCCGATTTCTACAGACTGAGAAATTTGTTTCCCCCCCTTTGGTGATGCTATGAGAAGCAAAGCCAAGGAAGCTTTAAACATGGCCTCTTAGGGGTCAGCTGTTGCGGCCATGGACCGGGGTGTCCTTCTTCTATTAAACTGATGGCCTGTTTTCTACCTCATCATTGTGTTGGGAAAATTGGTACAGAAGGACGGGGCCAGACCTGGAGACTGGTTCTACTTGGTTAATTAGCATTTGCCATTTTAAATTTCTCTGGCTAGATGTGGGGAGCTGTATGGGAACTGGAATTGGATCTGATCCTACCATCACAGGCTGGTGGTGAGTGGATCCCTGCACCCCTGTGCTAGAACAGGCGATTGGCTCCATGTCTGACAGTGGAGAGGGATGAGGCTCGGGCAGGCTCTTGTGTTAAGAGGGTTCTTAGGAGCTACTTTTAGCTCTTTGAAAAATTTATATCTCGAGCCCCAAATCTCCCTCCTGCGTCACAGCAGCTGGCCTACATTCACCAGAATATGCGCATTCTCTTCTGATATTTATGGGAGATGGAGCAAGGCAGGGAAGACTAGGAAGATTTATCTTTTGTTTCACTCTCTTCTTTGTGAGGCTGAAAAGATCCTCACGGCCATAGGTGTATCACTTAAAGGGGAGAGAACAACACATCCCCTCAATTGTCTCGTGCTCAGAGAACTGAGATCTCACGGTATGTTCTAATAATGTGTGCCTGCTTATTAAGGCCAGCGTGTAAGTGCTTAGCCCATGTGGCAAGGGAGAGTGCATAATTTAAGAGGGGAAGCAAGGTAAATTTTTTTTTCCTTAGCATATGGCCAGGAGGTCCTGACACCCACTAAAAATTCACTTAACAGCCAGACTGACCCAGACTGATGCTTTCCTGTAGCCAGGAAATACATCTCTGAAATAAGACTATACATAGCTGATTATAAAAGATGTCAAAGGTTACACACCCCAATTTCAAATTGTCTGATCTCATTCAGTTTAGGACACAGTGCTGGGACTTCTTAGCAGACACATGATCAGTAAAAGCAAATGAAATCAGATTTCTGGAAATAGCACAGCAGTAAATGTGAGAGCACTGGTTAAAAAAAAAAAAAAACAAATAACCCCAGCCCACAGCTAGGGTCCGAGTCACAGATGAGTGTATCAGGTAGTTCATGGTCATGCAGAGACCAGTTCTGTACATTCATTATTTCCAGCAAGGCTAATACTGGATTTGCCTTGATGCAAATGAAGTGATGTGATTATAAAACCTTCTTTTCATGCCCTTAGATCCTCAAAGACAGCGTTGCCCTCATAGCTTTTATAGTGAAATAAGATGAACCAGAAAAGAGTCCATGCAGCTTAAGGTAACAGTAATAGATCTAATTGCCTAATTAAGCATTGCTAATGGGAAATCGGGAATGAAATTACACCTGTACAGTCCCTTTCCTGGGGTCGTGGATGAGGACGGGTGTGATTTTGCTGAGGTTCGGGAATAGGAGCTTTTCCACTCCTCAGCCTGAAGATTGATGAGGAAAGCAAGAACATGAAGAAAAAGAAGTGAGGCAGAAATCAAGGAGGAGGTGAAAGGGACAGAAGGATGAGTGCTTTGTGTTTTAGGGGGAAGGAAGGACTATGGTACACGTGTAGGTTATGTAGGATAACAAATACAGGTTATGTAGGTGCTGAGGCCTGTACAGTTGGCCTCTATACTTTGGACCTGAAAGAAAAATAGCTATGGTGACTATTAATTTTCCTCAACTTTCTCCTCCAAATACTTAGAATCATTTGTATGTATGTATGTGTATATATTTATATATACGTATATATGTATTCATATGTTTGTGGGGATTGAATACATGCTCTCAAGCATGCAAAACCTACACTTTTATAAATGAAGTACACTCTCAGGCATGAATGGATTTTTTTTTTTGTTTTTTTTTGTTTTTTTTTTGTTTTTTCGAGACAGGGTTTCTCTGTGTAGCTTTGCGCCTTTCCTGGAACTCACTTGGTAGTCCAGGCTGGCCTCGAACTCACAGAGATCCGCCTGGCTCTGCCTCCCGAGTGCTGGGGATTTTTTTAAAATAAAATATTAGTATTTTATTTATGGCAGGTATTTAAACAACATTTACAATGTTATGGGCACATACAGCTACATTTTTACACCAAAGTTTTAGAAAGTAAAGTCACATGTATGAATAAAATAAAATATTGATGCACAACAGAAGACCAAATGCATCTTGGCCATAATTTTATGACTTTTAAAGTCTCGTTAGTTTTGAAAATAAGGGTAATTTAATTCACTGTTTATTTTGTTTTTGTTTTTTGTTTTTTTCTAAAATGCCCTAATCAAGCTATGGTAAAGAAAAACTAAACTGACGTCATGCTGACTTAGAGATTTTCAAGAATCTCAAATATTTGAGAAATGGGAAACATAACCGGCTGTAATTTTATATTGATTTAAAATACAAAAGAAGTTTCATTTTGCTTGCTGAAAATATTTCAGTAAACGGTTTTAGAGGGACCTTCTTTCAGAGACTTGAAATACATTTCTGCAGGGACAAATACCAGGCAGAGGACATTGACGCTTATTGTATGTTTTCTTTAGAGGTGTATCTTAAATTTCCTAAGCATGTTTGAATTTATTTTGTTGGTGTTTCTTTTATAGCCCACTGTCAGTCTGTTTCCTTGCAAGAGCTTATCTCTTGAGTTATCCTGTCGAATGCGTTTGGCAAAGCCATGATTTTCTTCAGATTGAAATGTAGCATTTGATGCAGAACTTATTAATTCCCATCTCCTCTTTGCACCAGCAGTCATTGCCAGGGAGGATGGCATACCTGTTGATACAGGCCGAGAACCCGTAGTTGAAAATGAAGAAGACTCAAGCCTGTGTAAACTGTTTGGTAGTCATTCTTGTTCAGGCAATCTATTCTTCAAGCTCCTGATGTCATCATGTATGGTAAATGTAGAGTCCAAATCCTGTTCATACCCTGTTCTCCTGTTGAGAGGTGAATCTACTTCACACAGCGTTTTCAGGGAATTATCATTGATTATATTTGTAGTCTGTGATGAAGGTCTTCTCAAGGCTGGAGATGGGTTTTGAAGAGGTTTTCTTTCTTTGTTTTTTTTTTTTTTGTTGTTGTTTGTTTGTCTTGGTTTTTGGTTTTTGGAGACAGGGTTTCTCTGTGTAGCCCTGGCTGTCCTGGAACTCACTCTGTAAGTCAGGCTGGCCTGGAACTCACGGAGATCCACCTGCCTCGCCCCCCCCCCCCTCCAGTACTGGGATTAAAGGTGTGCACCACCACTGCCCGGCGAGGTTTTATTTCTTAACATAATCTTTTGAGAAGAAATCTAAACAGGAAGGCTCACTAAGCTGTGAGGAATTGTGCCTGATGGAATTGTTTCTCCTCATTCCACTCTTCTTTGTTGCTTTGTCTCCTCTTTTCTTACTGCTGTTACTGTAAGTAAATACAATCAAAAATGGAGAGCTGGATTTCTTCCGTGGATGTGCTGTGATGTCCTACAGGTTCACTTCTGCTCACTTTTAATGTCATGGGGGAAATGCTCCTTGAAGGATGATGCTTTGAGAACTCAGCTGGATGGTTCTGCTCAGAAAGTCCTGGAGTGTTCTACTACTGTAAATGCTACTGTTTAATTAGGTACAGGAGCATTGATTCCCTGTGGTGTGGTTTCTGTGAGTGGTTACAGCCCTCATCCTCATTCCGTCTGTTTCCGAGAACACTATTCGAGAGCAGCATAGCCAGAATCACACTCATCAATTCATTTCCTTTTTTCCCCTCCATTTCTGGGTAACCACAACTCCCTGCACAGATCCATGAAGTATCACTTGAAAGTTTGGGAGGTATTTCCCTGAAACAGAAGAGAGTGAGAAAGGGCACAGAATTTGTAGAGACTTGACTGCTGTCACTCCTGTTTGCCCAAGACTTGGAGTGAATGTGGAGTGCTGGAGGTGGAGCATTAGAGGGATGTGGCCCCATCTCTCTCACAGTGTCGGAATCGGGAAAAGAACCAGGCGTGATCACGTGAGCAACTGTAACTGATGAAGAGTGGGGAGAACAATGAACAGTGATGCTCTGACAAAGGCGTGGATTCGCACAATAGAAAAGCCTTCTTTTATGTTTTGTTTTGTTGCTCATTTTGAAGGAGCATCGTGTTCTGGAGCCTGGGGTAATCATTGTAAGATATCAGGGTTCTAGCTCCCATGCTTTGGCCAACAACCTTTCAGCACTGATTTTGAAAATCTGTTCACTTTTGGTTGCTTTGGGCAACAAATCATTTTTAAGTGGGGGAGGTTGTACCCACTACATTTCCAAAACTGTAGGCACTAATATTAACTTAGTATTTAATTACTTGTTTGGCAGTATCTATACATTGATATGATTGAGTCAGTTAAACACATGTATTGGAAAATCCAGACTATGTTGATTTTAGGAAGCTCCTGGTAAATAGAGAAACATGAGTCTAGATTAGCATCAGCATTATAATTGCCTTCAGTTGTTGCCATTTGAGACTGCCATGGGACTCTGGAGTTGGTTGTTTCTTTTACTCTTTACTCTTTGGCTCTTTGGGGGCCCACCACCCAGCTCCCAAAAAAAACATACACAGAGGCTTATTCTTTCTTATGAATGCCCGGCCTTAGCTTGTTTCTTGCCAGCTTTTCTTAACTTAAATTATTCCATCTACCTTTTGCCTCTGGGCTTTTACCTTTCTCTACTGTGTATATTTTCTTTCCTTCTTCTTCCATGACTGGCTGTGTGGCTTGGTGGCTGGCCTCTTCTTTTCTCACTCCTTCATCTCCCTTGCTCCTTCTATTTATTCTCTCTGCCTGCCAACTCTGCCTATCCTTTCTCCTGCCTTGCTATTGGCTGCTGAGCTCTTTATTAGACCATCAGGTGTTTTAGACAGGCAAAATAACTCAGCTTCACAGAGTTAACCAAATGCAACATAAAAGAATTAGACACATCTTTGCATCATTAAAGAATGTTCCACAGCATAAACAAATGTAACACATCTTAAAATAATATTTCACAACAGGACTCAATTTCTAGAAAAGAAGCATGAAGCTTAAGATCAAAACAACTTAATCATTCACAGCCTCCATAAACAAAAGTGTAAGGAATCTTTACCATGTGTTGCTAGAGTTTTCCTGCCTGGCCCACAGTCAGGACAAATCTCTCTCACCTGTCAGTCCCACAGCCACTCAGACCCGACCAAGTAAACACAGAGACTTATATTGGTTACAAACTGTATGGCCGTGGCAGGCTTCTTGCTAACTGTTCTTACAGCTTAAATTAATCCATTTCTATTAATCTATACCTTGCCACGTGGCTTGTGGCTTACCGGCATCTTCACATGCTTCACATGTTTGTCATCATGGCGACTGGCAGTGTCTCTCTGACTCAGCCTTCCACTTCCCAGCTTTATTCTCCTCCTTGTCCCGCCTACACTTCCTGCCTAGCCAATGGCCAATCAGTGTTTTATTTATTGACTAATTAGCAACACATTTGACATACAGAACATCCCACAGCACTTCCCCCCCCTTTTTTTTTTCAAAAAGGAAGGTTTTAACCTTAACAAAGTAAAATTACATATAATTTGGGAATTTGGGTGTAGCTTCTCTTACTACTTCCTGCTGGAGTGGGGCGCTGTATCTTATGGGGACACAAAGAAAATTTTAGAATTATGGAATAGTCCGTGAGGCTGTATCGTCTGAGCCAGATGCCTTCAAACCGTTCTGGATGTTGGATCATCTGGGCCATGGTGTCATCAGAGACCTTTCAGGGGGTCTTGGCTGGTCAAACCTGATGTATCTTAATCTTGAACAAATCCACAGCCTCTGGCTTTCTGTGGAAACAAAAGAGACTCTTTTCCAAAGCAACATATCCTTATATCCAAATTTTGAAGTCAAGGTATCTTTAAAATATACATTTTGGCATAACTCAACAGCTTTTACAATCAAATGTTTCTCTGCAGTTAAAAATCCCAAAGACAACACAATCCAGATTCTCTGTGTAATACTCATCTTTACGTGGCTTATTTTTTATATTAATTTTACTGTCTCTTTAAAGACTTTATTTTTAAAACTCTGTATTTGTTTATATAACTTTATATATCACCTTTTTTGTCTCTTTCAAGCCTACGTACATTTTACACACATTTAAACTATTACATCTGAATCTGTCTTATTGTGAATCTGTTGCTTTAAACTGCAGCAGCTGTGGCTGCTGGCTCCGCCCACCTCAGCTTCCCAACATGGCCGTGGTTTACTGCCAGCTCTTGGAGCTATCGGGGGTCTATGCTTTTAGCCAAGCAGCGTGTAGCCCAGAAACCTCCCCTTTTGCTCTGCACCAGCAAAGGCTAAATCCACCATGCAGCTCAAAGTGCCACTTGCAAAGGCCTCATTCCAGCCATAGGCAGGTCGAGCACGCACGATAGGAACCCACCAGTAGCTCAAACCGGCAGCTGCCGCTCATTTGAGAGAGACAATTAGGAAGCTGTTTTTAGCTCTGTTTTAGAATCTTTTTTCTCAGTTTTTAGGTGGAAACTCTTGCCACCACGTTGGACGCCATTTGTTGCTAGAGTTTTCCTGCCTGGCCCACAGTCAGGACAAATCTCTCTCTGGTGATTGGTGTCTGGTGGTGGTGGTGGTGGTGGTGTGTGTGTATGTGTGTGTGTGTTCATGCAAATGCTGTTTGTGTAAAGGTCTGGGGTCGTTTTCAGGAGTTGGGTCTCTTTTACCGTGTGAGTTTTGGAGATCAAATTCAGTTTTCCAAGCTTGTGTAGCAACCACTTCCACCTGCTGAACCTCTGATCCTTCCTTCCATGTTTTTAAAATGTCAAAATTCTCAAAGGGGAGACCAGATATTTGTCAAGTCTTTGAGCATTAATTTAGATGACCGTTTATGAAGTTTCAACCAGGGCATAAAAGTCATTCAATATGTTTCATAAAATCTTCCAAAAACCATTCATTATAGTTTACACAATCTTTCACTGATTCTTTTGTACTCCACAGCCATCTCGGCAGCTGCTCTTAGAAAAATCATGGCTGCAAAGAAGTTGAAAAAGTCAGCAGAGCTGAGGGATGTTGGGCCTCAGATGGTTAGGGATGCAAACATTAAGTCCACACCAGGCTGCTGGTGGACTCTGGAGATCAGCTGACCCGGCAAAGTGAAGTTGGTCATCTCCAACAGCTTTCCTATTTTGTAGAAATTGGAAACCATGTGTCCTGCTGTGTCGGTAACACTTGTGGCCATCGCTGTGGTAGGGGTGCTATGGAACTGGAAATGGTGTGGGGAAGACAATATTGAAGAGGCACCTCGCTGTTAATGATCCAAGTGATTCAGTACTGTTAGAGAGGCAGTTTTCAACCTAGGGGGTCGACACCCCTTTGGGGTAGAACAACCCTTTCTCAGAGGTTGCATATCAGGTATTTACATTATGAATCATAAACAGTAGGAAAATTACAGTTATGAAGTAGCAATGAAATAATTTTATGGTTGGGGGTCACCACACCATGAGGAACTGTGTTAAAGGTCCGCAGCATTCGGAAGGCTGAGAACCACTGTGTTAGAGGCATGTTGGAACTGAGGAGTGAAAAGTGCCTCATGTAAATTTTTCCTTCAGTAAAATTTCCCAGAGTTCGTGTAGCCCCTCCCCCATTCTGAACTACTCCCGGGAGTGGACTCCAGTCATCCAGGGTTGAATTTTTTCTGCAAGTTTAAAGTTTCTCTACAATGTATTATTTACAAAGTTTCATGAAGATGTAATATTCCCTGTGTAATACACATTTTGCTTTAATATAAAAATACTGTTTTTAAATTATTCAACATTGGGTAAAATTGGACTCTCCAGGGAAGTTTTCTCCAGATTTGCAATGACCTTAACATCCCTCAGGCCCAGAGTGTGAGCTCCGATATGGTGCCTGGGATTGTAATGAAAGATTCAAAGTGAGTTAGCCAGATTCATGCATGTTTCTAAAATATTATTGAGGGAAATTTTTTGAAGTCTGTTTCCTTTCAGAAGTTTTATGAATAAAATCAGGTTTGCATTAGCAAATGGTGGTGCATTTTCCTTCCGGTCCCCTTTTCTGAGTGAGGGTGCAGAGAAGGGGAGCTGAGCTCCACAGAGGGGCATGCTTTGGAGTGAGCAGGCTCTGGTGCTGGTGAACCGCTCACCAGCTCTCAGAACTTAGGCCGGTTGTTACCGTGTCCACAGTAGAGCTCCCCATGTAAAATGGAGCAATAATCTCCACTGCCCCAGACTGTGGAGGGGAATGGGTGCTTTTTTGTGCTCTGAACCCTGTTCACTCTGATTCTATGCCACTGGGTTTTGTAGAAAAAGAAGCAACATGAAGGAGGAGATGGAAGCCTTCTTCCTAGCTTCAAACTATACTCTGTTTTTGAATGCCCAAGCCACACACTTGAGCTACCTCCCTCCTCCTGGGCACAATGTATTTTGTTTCTGACTTTATAATTTATGTGCCAAGTGTGGTAAGTTATTTCTCTTTTGTTTTCTTCTGCATGAGTTGAAAGTTATTCTAAACTGGTTTGCTTTCCCCCTTTTATGTTAGCCTCCTTTAACTGTGAGACATTGATAGATGCCAGTCATGAAAAGGTCACGTTGGACACCTGTTTACAAACTGACATATGCCATCTTGGTTTTGCATGACCACTATCGGGTTCTTCGGTTCGCTTCCCACCGCTAACCTCCCACAGTTAGGGGTGACTTCCTTACCAGCTGATAACATTGGCAGGTTTCAGACCTCTGACATTTCACACAAAGATATTTGTTAGCAAGCAAACACAAAACAGTCTCACAACTGAAGTAACTCTGGGTTCTCTATCCGCTGAAGTGCTCTCTATATTGTGGGCACGGCTGGGTCAGGCAGACAGGACCCCACTGGGCCAGCCTTGACACAGGACCCTGAAGAGTCAAGACTGGTGTGAGGGTCCAGGCTCATGCCACACACTATCATGCTCTCTAGAATTATTTTCTTGGGAGAAAGAATGATTTGAAATTTACAGACAAGTAAATTTCAAGGATAATAGACATTTTAAATATATATTTGCTTCCCTGTGTATACCTGTTGTTAAGCTGCTACAGAGTGTGATTGTCAAAACTAAGAAATCAGTGTTGATGTCTGCCCGTGTACAAGGCATATTTGTGTTTAAGAACTTGTGCTTAGAATACAGAGGAAAGAGTATTTTTTTTAAATAATAAATTTATGATGTTTTCCATCTTATAAAAAGAAGTGCTTTTGAGGCAAGAAGATTATGAGTTTGAGGCTAGCCTGGGTTACTTATATATAATAAATTACAAGGCAGCCTGAGCTACAAAGAGAGCCCTTGCCTCAAAAGAAGGTAATTCATTTGTAAAAATGTTGAAAAATACAGAAAAATGTAAAGTAAGTGTATTTAATTCACATAATTCATGCCAAGCATTTTCTTGGCTTAAACACTTACTTCCCCCTAAATCTGATTACTTCTGTGACTGCCCCGAGCACCAAATACAGCCTCAGAAATGCTTGCAGATCATGACCCCACATTTCTCTTTTCTCTAAGTGATTTGGTAAAATGCCTTTTGCCATCAGGGATGGCATGGTATGACCTCCAGTAGCCCCAAGCACTACTTTTATTTAAGCAGAATTAATTCTAGAAATGTCTGCCTCAGTGTATTAAAGGGATGGACACACTGGGCATCCGCTTCTGAGAAGGAGGCTGTTGGTCGTAGTTGTTGAGCGAGTGATGTGTATTTGGAGCAGGAATGAGTGAAGGTGGCCTTGCCTGTGGAAAGGAAAGTGGGTATCAGAGGGAAGTCAGTTCAGGTGAGAGAGTTTGAGGTTAGACGTGCCCCGTGGCCCCTTCTCATCCTGCTTTCCTGCTTTGTAGCGGCCATAGAGTGATTGATAAAAGGCCACAGGTTCCAAGAACGGAGATGATGGGTATCAAGCCCACGGGCATATGGAAGCTATGATTCATTTAAAATGTATTATCTGGAGAAAGCTGTCAGTGAGACCATTCCAGGCAGCGGTTCGGCCCCCTCTGTGTGGTCAGCTGTGGGCTGGCCCTGAGGAAGCAGAGAACTTTCTGGTTCTTGGGTGTTGTACATACATGCCATATCCTGGGGCAGTGCAGGCAGATGGGATGCTGTTGGAGGAGGGAGGGTGGGTTACTGAGGGAGGGAGGGAGGGACAAGTCACCAAGGAGTTGGGGACCATAGGATCCTGCATCCTGTGGGATGATGTAAATAGCTTTGAACACATGCCTTGACTGCTTAGCTCTTGTTAGTTTGGCCCAAGCATTTAATTATTTCCCATCATATTAGACTCTGGTGTCTCTGCAGAGGCTTTTCAATACTATGTCTGTTTTCTCCTGTGGTAGAGCTGAGAATCAAACCCAGGGCCTTGGACATTCTAGGTCAGCACTCTGCAGTGAGGTACAGCCCTGGTTCAACTTTTTCTTAACACTGTTTTGGATTATGAGAGCCCTATAAAGGTAAACCAGAGAAATTAAAAACAGAAAAAGACGAAAAGCCCCAGGGTCCTGGGTTGTGTTTCCGCAGTAGATTTCAGTCTTTCTTCATCTTATCCCCTATGTGTACAACAGCTCCCTTTCTACTTTAGGTTAGGAAAATTTGATTAATGCAAACATTAAAGTAAGCTTGAATTGTAAATCACACGTTTGCTAAAGAATATCAAAAGGAGGAGATTGCCTCGTGGAGAGATTATCCCATGAGCTTTTATTCTTGGGCAGTGCTTTGAGTTATAATGGCAAGAAATCATGAGCCTTTAGCCCTAGCAGTCAGTTCCCTCCCTAGTCTCTGGTGAACTGCCATACCCTGAGATTTGGGGAGGCAAGGCTGGAGGTGGCTGGAAACGTTAGGAGTGTCCTAGCTTAGGACAGAACAATTATCTTACGTTTTATCCCAGTGCTGATTCTTCTTTGATTCCGTAGTGTTTTCTATTTGCTCATTTCCACGTAACCTAAGGAAATTAATTTTAAAAGACAGTGCTGTGCCGTCCTTAAATGATTAAGAGAAGGCAACAGTAACAGCCGTCACAGTGGAGAGAAAACAATAGAATGCACTTCAGTTGGGAACTGAGAGTTTCCGAAGACTCGCAGCCAAATCTCTGCTTTCTTGTTAAAATGGACAAGTTAGCAAGGGTTGAAAAATGTATTAATGGCATGTCATTCAATGGAGAACTTATTTCAGAATTAGTTGGAATACAACTTTTTACATTGTGGGTTTGATGATTTAGTTTGAAAGTGCTATGGTAAAATCGTGGGCTCCTCACCTAGTTCTCTTCTTTCTTTTTCCTTGTTATTACCTATAGTTCATCTTTAGTTATGATCCCAAGTATCTCAATACAGACTTAATGTATGACTCATGAATATCTAGAACTTCAAATATTCTGATAGACCCCCATCTCCGAGAATTTGATTTGCCTCGGTGATACTAGGAAACTACTTCTGTCTGTGAAGTGAGTGCCAGATTGTGTGTATAAAACATGGAAGGCCAAGGTCACCACTGTTGCCTTGTCCCAGATCAATGGCCTGGCCTGTCATCAGGACACCCTGGCAAGTCCCAGGACTTAGTCCTTCAGGTTAGGCGATGTCTTAATTACTCTTCCTGTTACGATGATAAAACACCCTGACCAAACCTACTTAAGGGAGAGAGGAAGTGTTTCTTTGGGCTTACGGTTTTAGAGTTTAGTCCATCGTGACACGGGAGGCAGAGGCAGGGACCTGAGGCCGATTGTCACACTGCATCTGCAGTCGAGGAGCAGCGCGTGAGGACTGTGACGGCTCACCTCCATCTCTCCTTCTTATCCAGCCCAGGGAAAAGCTCTGCTCTGTGAGGTGCTTCTTCCCACCTCGACTGACCTCATCAAGATAGTCATAGTCCTTCACAGGCATGCCCGGAGGCTGTCTCTTTGGTGTTCCTAGATCCTGCCAAGTTGACATTATTACCTGTCATATTTGGTAGTTGAAAGTAACTGCAGAACAATTGGGAGTTCCATAAGCTATGAAACATTTGGTGCCTGCTGGGTAAGAAATGTGTCTTTGGCTGAGTTTAGTCCATGGCTCCATTTCATTGTGATAGCTGCCCAGTTGTAAATCGTGAAGAATTAACTGTAAGTATATACATGGCTTACCTATGATGAACAGATTTCTATGACTTTATTCCTGTTGGATATAATATATTTAACTTTAGTCTGTTACCAAGCAACACATCTTGAATTTGGGGAAATATGGTCCTAAGGAAAGCTATAATTGCGCAACTCAGGAAGGGTTTCTCTAAATCTAGGGTAGAGGACTATTTCTCAAATAATATATGGAGGATTGGGTTTTCTTTTTTAAAATTTAAATTCTCAGTGTGGGGTGCTGTTACTATGAATTAGTAGAAAAAGAAAGTAAGAAATCAGACAAAATGTGAGCTCAAATCCTTTAATGTTAGAATCAGTGCACAAGTTACATTCCAACAAAATGAAGGCCAAATGAAAAGAAAAAGAAAAATTATAAAAATCACAATTAAAAATCTCTGTGCATGTTCTTTAAAAGGATATGAAAGGACGGTAACATAGAGACTTATTGCTGCATTGATAGTTTTGCTGATCTAGAATTACACTTGAAGCAGTAGTCTTTAGTGAAATAGCAATCCCCTTTATTATATCTTTGCACGCACACTTCCCACATCAGATTGTGAATGCTTGGTGAGCTCACGTCTTGCTTATGAACATAATGAAAGTTACACTAATGATGATACTTCTCACAGGGTATGATGTCCAGGAAGCAGGGTTTTGGGTTTTTTAAATTTTTGTTTTTGTTTTTTTCCCTGTGACCCATGGCAGAAATACCACTCATGCAGAGGGGTTGACAGAAGCCAAAGAGACTGTTGAAGCAATTTCAGCAAGTTCTGGATATTCATGTTAAATATTCATCCAACATGAAGCTGTTTTTCTCAAGGCTAATCTTCCATCTATTCTTGGCAATTTCAAATCTTTTGAAAAAATAATTTCTTGATTTACATCTATATGTGTAAATAAGCATATTTATTTGGGCTAAGTCTGTGGTTGTCAGTTAAGCATGATGTGTTATTAAATGCTCCTGCTGCACCTTTTGGGTGGGCGGTTCATGCCACATGTGCTCTCCCCATGTGTTGTATACGGTCTTGGCTGGTCTATGACCTGTTCAGTGTCACAGTACTTTATTGGTGAAATTATTAAGGCCACTCCATGTAGTTACATGCAGGTAAAACACTCATACACATAAAATAAAGTTTAAAAAATCAGAAAATAAACTCCTCAAAATATACCATCATTTCTATGAAGTTAATCATGCCTCAGGTATACATAAAGGAAAGTTTAAAAAAAAAGTTTTAGTTGTAGAGAGTGATCCTTTGTATCTTGCTAACTATTGTAAAATATTGAAGGAAGGTTGCAAAATAATACTCTTCAAGCTTGCTCTATGCCTCACAAAGTCTTTAACAGCCTGGAGAGTTCAACATGAAAGGGAAAAGGTCCAGATATTTTAATTTTTTAAAAAGATTTTTAACATTATTTTTAATGTGTATGTTGCTATGTTACATGTCTTTGTATATGTACACATATGTGCACATGAGTGCAGGTACCCAGAGGCCAGAAAAGTCAGATCACCCTGGGGTTGGATTTATGGTTATGAGCTGTTTGAGTTGGTGCTGGGAATTGAACTAGGGTCCTCTGAAAGAGCAGTGTGTACTCTTCACTGCGGAGTCTTCTGTCCACCCTGTTGACTGTCTTGAAAACAAAACAAACAACAAAAAAAACCTTAGTGCTTAGCTTTACATGGCCTTCATCCCCACATGTTGCAGGTACTCCTTGATGGTTTTCCAAGTCTCACAGTCCCTATCTCTCACACAGGGCTGGCAAACAGCTTCATATGTCCTCACCTGCCTGGTCCCTTTGTGCTGTGGGATGTTCTGTATGGCAAATGTGTTGCTAATTAGTCAATAAATAAAACACTGATTGGCCATTGGCTAGACAGGAAGTGTAGGCGGGACAGGGAGGAGAATAAAGCTGGGAAGTGGAAGGCTGAGTCAGAGAGACACTGCCAGCCGCCACAATGACAAACAGCATGTGAAGATGCCGGTAAGCCACGAGCCATGTGGCAAGGTATAGATTAATGGAAATGGATTAATTTAAGCTATAAGAACAGTTAGCAAGAAGCCTGCCACGGCCATACAGTTTGTAACCAATATAAGTCTCTGTGTTTACTTGGTCGGGTCTGAGTGGCTGTGGGACTGGCGGGTGATAGAGATTTGTCCTGACTGTGGGTCAGGCAGGAAAACTCGAGCTACATCTTTGGGTGCTAGTTTGTGACTTCTGGTACAGAATCATGCATTAAAATATTTTGTGAATGATTAGCGTTTGGGAGGGACACTGTGGAAAAGAGAATCCCTCAGGTTGCCTCACAAGGGATGTTATAACCCCTTCACCATGGGTGCTGCAGCTTGTGCTGAGTGATGTTCACCTTTACCTTCCCGGGTCCCCTCCCCCATTTCTCTTCTGCATCTCTAGAAACCTCTTTGTTCTATCCACCTTGAACCTTGACTGCCTGCCTTCCTCTTAGAGCTCTGCCCTTAGATCACACAGTTTTCTCATATGATGCTGACATTGCAATAATCTGGTTATTGCCTTTGGGTGTCTTCCTTGTTCTGAAATATTCTTTCATTTCTGTCTGTCTCTTCAGTCATACCTGTCATAGTTTGTACTGACATGCATTTATATGCTTACTTGCTTAACCCAGGACAGGAGCCGGATCATGCCTCAATGCTGCATTGTTCCCTGAATTTTCAACTCCTCCCTTTGAGTCTGGTGTCCAGGAGACCCTGATGTCTGTTGGATGAATGGAATGACTTGGTACAAGGGCTTGAGGGTAGAGTGTAGAATTAATTTGCACCTCCGCACAGCAACACAGCATTCAATCTTAATTCACAGTTGATTTCTGTTTTAATGGTTCTAAAAAATGGATGAAAATGCTGATTGATGTTTTCTTGTTTATTTAATTATATCTGCAGTTCTTGTGGTTTTATGGTTAGTAATTTGGTATTTTATGATTCCAAGAATAACTTATTTATTGTTCCCCATTATCATTGATCAAATATAAAGTCTGATTTTTAGAGGTTTCCAAAGAGAGTGAAGGGGGAGCCCTAAAAGTCTTCCCTATTAAATGCTTTTGGGTATAATTCTGAGAGGGATAATGCCAGTGCTAAATTAGTTTCATACTATTAATTAAAACCAGTGCTGCACAATAATTAAAAATGTTTGTCCAGAAGCTCTTTTGGGTTTTTGATCACACAATAAAAAGATAGTTAAGTTTTAAAAATATATGTATAATAATACTCGTATTTGTGGAAAATAATTATGAAAACAAAAAATGATTTTAGCTTTGAGGGATGGAAAATTTTTTTATGAAGTACAACAATTAATGTATTCTATTCAAAGAAAAAAACCACAGTCTCATTTAAACCACTTTTATTTTCATACATTTGAGCTGGAGGCTTATTTAAGCATTCCATGATTTATTTTTGTCTTGAGTTTGGTAGAAATATGTTTTACAGGGTAGTAATTGTGGTTATTTGAAATGTTCAAGGTGAAATACTCATAAAAGGAAATCCTATAGGAAATACTGGCGCTCCCTTCAGGATTGAGGGAGAAGGTAGAGAGGAGGGGAGGAAGGAAAGCCCCCACCCCCTACATGGAAGCTGCAGGGACAGAGGGTGGCAGGCAGAAGTACAGGAGCAGGAGGCTGGGGGCATTCTGGCATGGTTTGCACATCCTCACCCGTCTCAGTGGGAGGCTGGGATGAAGGACTAAAATCTGCCAAAGGACCGAAATACTGTTCTTTCTTATTATACCCCCACCTACTCGTCCTACACAGAGCTCTCTGCGAACACTGGAGCTTTTTATAGTCCAAGAACTTTGAAAGTCAGTCCTCCCAGCCCATGAGTTCCAGGGAGAATCCAGTAGCTTTCTATGGCCAGCTCTGAAATCGTGATCTTGAAGAAAATGCTCCGTGGTTCATATTTTCGCGCTGACACAGGGTGGAAATAGTCAGCTTGTCTTCAGTGTACTTAAACATTGATGGGCACACACAAGCAGGCTGTTAATGGTTCTTTTCTCCACTGTGCTGCTGTGTTGAAGGGGTAGAAAACAGGTTAGTAAAAATAGGTCATGAGAGTTAACAGAAGAATGTAAAGTCGTGTGTGCATGCCTCCTTCCATGTTTCAGATAGCAGCGTCCTTTCACAGTCCTTGCTCAGGGATAAAAATACCTGTGTAAAGTGGCCCAGATATTTTCCCCAATACATAAATTGTAGAAACAGCAAAAGCAAACACTATTTAAAGCACACTCGCCTATTACAGTTTTCCATGACAGTTTTAAATAACAAATCAGGTTTCCAGTGCTTATCAGGATCAAAAATACATGGCTGTGTCACAGGAGAAGATGGTCTGGACAAACTCTTCAGTGGACTGTTGTAAACCATCTGCTGATGGGCTGACGGAAGAAACAGTGAGTTGACCTTCCTTATTGGGGTAAAGGTCCTCCCATGGGAGGAATGCTCCCCACAGCATCCTGTCCTCTCTCCCAATTTCCACCTTTTGGTTAGGTGTAATGTTTATATGCAGTTTGGAGTGGGTTGTTTGAAATAGAATGTGCATGCTTTTTCTAGGGGACCTTGTGTTAATCCAGCGGTAGCTCTGGATTAAAAATCCACTTGGAGTTGGGTGCTTTGTTTCCTGAATC
The DNA here is from genome assembly GCF_007827085.1 of Peromyscus californicus insignis. Taxonomy (NCBI): domain Eukaryota; kingdom Metazoa; phylum Chordata; class Mammalia; order Rodentia; family Cricetidae; genus Peromyscus; species Peromyscus californicus. Next base: position 8,103,741 of record NW_026294514.1, on the reverse strand, counting down.
AGGCTTTCTCCACCTGTCACTATTGATATATCTGTGGTTTCTATTGCTGTGATAAAACACATTGTCCAAAAGCAACTTGGAGAGGAAAGGGTTTATTTCATTTATGTCTGAAGTACAATTCTAGCTGTTCCAATATTCCCTTTATTTCTGGAATAAGGTCTATTTTGTCATCCTAAATTGTTCTTTGAAATATTTTCTAATATTGTATTTAAAAGTCTTTTGCACCTGGACTCATCATTGAGGTTGGCCTGTAAAATGTTTCTCAAATAATTCATCCATGTGCCAACAGCAGATGCTTGCAGAACGTGAGCTACTCTGAGGTAGGAGTCAGACAGACATTTTCAGCATTCTATTAGTTAGGCAATTAGCTTCATTTGGCAAGTGGCATGGATTTTCCAGTTATGATAGTGATCTGAATTTCTCTTTTAATGCTTGAGAGGTGGTTTAGCTGTAAAGGCACTAGCTGCAAATTTATCTTTAATGTGGTCAATTTAAGTAAACATTAAATAATGTTTATACACACACAGACACAGACACACAGAGACACTGACACATAGACACACATAGACAGACACACAGACAGACAGACAGACAGACACACACACACACACACACACACACACACACACACACACGAGTATCTGGTGATGCTAGCAGTAATGAAGTTGATACCCAAATGACGGAACCATGGAAACCATCTGTCAGTAAAGCAGGTATGTCAGGCAAAGGGGATAAGCCTGGGAAACAGAGCTCTTTGTTTAGTCTTGTCTGATTGGCTTTTCCACAAGATGCTCAGATACTGTGGTAGGGAGTGGCATTGTTATGGGGTGTGGCTTTGTTGGCATATGTATGACTTTGTGGATGAAAGTATGTCACTGGGGGTGGATCTCAGATGCTCAAGCCATACTCGGTGTGGCTGTCATATCCTGCTGTCTGGGGATCCAGACATAGAACTCTCAGCTCCTTCTCCAGCACCATGTCTGCCTGCACGCTGCTCTGCTTCCTACCGTGATGATATGGAAAAAACCTCTGAACTGTAAGCTGGTCCCAATTAAATGTTTTTTATATAAGAGCTGCCATGGTCATGATATCTCTTCACAGTAATAAAAACCTAACTAAGACAGATACTGTGTGTCTCATAAATGCTCAGTCTTTCCATACAGGGATCATCAGGCCTTCAGACTTTTCATACAGGGGTTATATGTTCTTCCAAGGATTGGTGGACTTCGTCTGTGAAACCATTTGGATTTTTCGGGGGAGAATTTCCATATTTTAAAGATACTTTTCTAAACTCTTCCAAATTTATTGCAATGTTTTTAACTTTTGAGGTTTTGTTTGTTTGATTGTTTGTTTTGAACTTGGAATGCTTCCTCTTAGAGGTAGATTTTGTCAGGCTCATCACTGGACAAAGCTCAGCACATGTCAGCCTCTTCCTTCTGACTTACAGTGTCTCTATTTTCTCTGACTGTTAGGTTGGAAATGCAGCCCTGTTTCTTTGTCTTTTACCTTCAGCATCTCCATTTTCCTGAAATCATTATTCTCAGCAACACAATGCGTATGTATATATGCATTATCTGTATGCAGTAATTTCTTGGTAGAGCTCTCTACAGTTATTGTGATACTGAGTTAGCAATTATGTCACCTTTCTTGTTTTCAATGTTGTTTGTGTTTTTCTTCTTACTAAAGTCTAGATCAGCCTGTTTTTGTCTTTTCAAAATAGTATTTTTTTTCACTAGTTGTCTAGTTTCTTTGTTTTCTCTTTCATTGACTGCTATTTTGAATATTCTTTCTGAAAGCTGTCTTGCTGTTTAAAAATAACTTGCAGGGCGGTGAGGTGGTTCAGCAGGCAAGTACACTTGTTTTACGAGCCTGAGAACCTGAGTTCAGCCTCTGGAGAAGGAGAGATCTGACTCGAGAAATTGTCTTCTGACCTACTCATGCACAGTGTGGCACACGTGTGCCCGTGCTCACACATCATACACGCAGTGCGTGCATGCAGGCACACACACGCAAATGATGACTTTAAAAGTTATTTCAGATGTATTGTTATTGTTGTTGTATGTGTGTATGATGTATATGTGTATGATATGTATGTGTGCATGATGTGTGTGTGTACATGATGTGTATGTGTGTATGTGTGTATGAGGTGTGTATGTGCCTATGAGGTATGTATGATGTGTATATGTGTATGGTGTATGATGTGTATGTGGGGTGCATGTAACACAGTGCATGTGGAGATCAGAGGTAAACTTTCAAAAGTCTGTTCTCTCTTTTCGGGGATGTCAGGGCATCTGACATCCTCTTCTGGCCACGGTAGGCACATTACTGCCCCCCCCCCCCCCAGTTAAAAATAAAACAAAATCTTTATAAAACCGGCTAATAATAATGATTAATAAAGTTGAAGAATAAATTAGGTGAATATAAAACTATGGCAAGCATGTTCAGAAACAAATATCTGTTCATAGAAAATAAAAAAAAATAGTTAACAGCTGCTGCTTTTATGTGTTTTGTGTTTGTGGTGTTTTCCTTCTGAGATTACAGGACTGTCCCTGAGTAATTCTTAATGGATATCAATTCTCTTCCACTTTTCTTCCTTTACTTTTTCTCTACTGGATTCTTCTGGGCTGTGACCACCACACCCGTTAACAGAACACTGGCTTCCCCCTTTCCTAGCTTTGGCTGGTATTGACCAATGGGATGTCTGGACAGGTCACATGAGGGTGTCTGGTGAGGGGTCCCGTGTTAGCGTTGGTCAGTAGATTTCCTTCTCTTGTTCCTGGTTCCTCTTCTCACCTTTCTACCCATTGCTTGGCCGACACTAAGGCATCTGACCTACCACTACACTGTCTGAGGTGGTTACTACTCTTAGAGTTGAGGCAGGAACTTCTCCCTTTCTCTGGCCTCTTTAATCTTGTCTGTCCTCACAGGGTCACAGGGACTTACAGGGCCATAGGGCCAAGAGAATGAATTCACCTAGAGCTAGGTCCTGCCTTCTAGAATACCATCTAGCTACTTTGGGTACAAGGATTTTCCTGATGAGAAACTCCAGGCCTGCTTCTACAGCTTGCTTAGGTGTCTTCCTAGGTTCTGTCTGTGGGTAGCTTGGGAAGAAGTGTGTACTTTCTTAGGCCTAAGGGATTTCTAATGGGCAGGTATTTGCAGGGAGCACAGATGATCTTGATGAGCCCAAAGTTATGTGTGTGTGGGGGGGTCCTTGTGCTGTTGGGTAGAGCTCAGAATGGAGAGAGAAGAGTACCTGATGTTTTTAGCACCTTTGCATTCTGGCTGGAGTAATCGGTTCTAACCTTGTCTTGCAGGTTCAAGATATAAAAACAGGATTATTTATTGGTTCAGTTTATAGCCTTGAAATATTTAGACATGGATGTAGGCCTTCACTTTTGCTCTTGCTCCGAACTTTGCAAATGGTAGAGGTAGGCCTACCGAGAACATTAGCCCACTCTCATGCTGGCCCACCTGCTGTTCCTAGGAGGATCCAGCTCAGGTGAAGCACACGCTTCTCTCACCCATTCAGATGCTCCATCTGCCAGGAACCATTGTTGACAATGCCTGGTGTATAATTGTGGAATGGAGGAAGGGTTGTGAGATCATGGCTGAGTGGAAGGGAAGACTTGCCCAGAGAAGTGCCCTTGCTAGTGCCACTGGCTGCAGTGATGCTCCATGGGCTGAAAGAGTCGGCTGTTCCAGGGTGCCCTCCAGTGACTGGAGTTTTTGGATCATCTGAACATTGAATTTGGGGGATAGTATTAGGGCCTCCTCAGTTATTCGAACTTGGTATGTGTTTTTTTGTTGCCATTTATCAGTGGGTTATTTTCTGTCTGAGGGATGGGAACTTCATAGTAATCTCCCAATTTTAATTTTCCCACAAATGCCCGTTATAGAGTGATATGCAGTTTAATGAGATTGGAAGAGACAAACAAACAAAATTCCACACTACACATGTGTAAGACAAAGTAGGAGACAGATAAGTGAGACATACATTATCAAGAAGCTGTTGTGATTTTTATTGCCCATTGAAACTACTTTTCAAAAGAAAGTGAGACAAGTGTTATGACTTGTTTTTCATATATGCACTGGAAATTTTAAAAGTGTTTTAAAAATAAAACCGAATAAGCCAGAGTTGAGGAAAGCCAAGGCGTTTCTACTGAAGGACACTTAAATTGATGTCCTTGAGGGACTGTGCATGTCATGGAAGTGTTTGCACCAAGATTTGTGTGAGGTCTTGGTTCATTTGGGGAACTGTTTAGAGATGGAGGCTTAGAAAATTGTTGTAGATGCTGTTGTGTCTCACCTGGGAGGTTGTGCAGGAAACTGTGTCAAATGCTTGGGAGAAGCATGGAGTTTGTTTCCAAACCAGGAGGTCTCTGGTCTAACATTTAATTAGAAGCCTGAGTCGCTTGGTATGGGCTAGGACCTATGAGTTAAGATATTGAGAGTCGTTTACATTTTAATTAATTAATCAACTTATTTATTTATTTATTTTAAGTAAGAGTTGTCCAGGCTGACCCTGAACTTTCCATTCTTCTGCCTTAGGTTCTGTGTGCCCAAAACAGGGCTGAACCATGCCTGGCTCCCTTGACACTTAAAAAGAGTTAGTTTTTAAAATAAAAAGCAGAAGAAACCCTATTCTCTCCTAATATGAAGCACATGAAGAAGTTAGGCTCACAGTGTTAATTTGAGAATTGGTAGTTTGTTCCTAAAAAAAAAAAAAAATGAAAAAATTCTGTTTTGTCAACGTCTGTAATTGTGTGTTGCTACTGACTGTCTCTCTGATATGCTACAATATTTGAAAGGAGAGTTTTACAGTGAAGACAACGATTTCGAAACACTAGTTGTCTTTTATAACTTGTAATTTGGTATTGTCATTCTGATATGTGTTTTTTTTTAAGAGGCATTAAAAATACGTTTCTGCATGACTGCCAGGGTGCTTTCTATTACACACAAAAATTCTATGCTGTGATTAATATCTGAGAAGAACTTATCTTGTAAAATGATGGTAAAGTCGGCAGCTTCATTTTATTGTTATTTTCTCTTTTTTCCCTCTGTCCTTTATGTTTTGATGAGAAAAATCTTTATTTTGGAGTATGATTTAACCTAGCCAATTAGGGCAGGAAAACAAGGCTGTTCTCACTGTTGGAGCCATGCCTCCCATCTGGGGCCTGGTGTCTGTCCATCCAAGCCTTCTTTGACCTTGGCTTCTGCCACCTAGAGTCTTACAAAGTGAGTGTCACTGACTTGGGGGAAACTTGGGGCATGGGGGAAGCCTGAGGAGTTAACAGGAACATGGTCAAGGGATGGAGATGTAGTGAAGGATCACCTTAAATCTTGTATGGTCTAGGCAAGTTCTTCCCCAGCACTGTCCTGAGAACATTTCAGTGAGTTTAGAAAAACAGAAAATGGACCGTTTTCCTTAAAGCTTAGATTATCATCATAAGAAGCTAACTTGCAAAATGAAATTAATCAATGCTGCTTTTGTTGTTCCTGCTCCGTTTAGCTTAGTTTTGAGACAGAATCCCGTTATATAGCTCAGGCTGACCCAGAACTTGCTGTGTAGCCCACGCAGGCAGTTCTCTAAGTGGAGATTCTCCTGTCTCAGCTTCCTCGGAGTACTAGGACTGCAGGTGTGCACCACTGCCTCTGGTGCTAACTCTACCATTTTAAAACATCTTTGACAAAATAAAGTACCTGGAAAATGTTCTTGGGTTTCTACTACTCATTGAAACTCCCAAATCTCCCACTTACTCTGTTAGTGAGCTGTTGTTCATGAGTGGGAATTGTTCCTGTGCTTACATCCTTTATTAGTGAAAGATTACAGATCAGCAAAGATGTATATGATAGAGACATCGACTCGAGGTCCGGTGATAGGGCGTGAGGTCTAGGCCTTTTCTTCCCTTAAAGGTGATATCCAAGTGTTAGGTCTTCATTAAAAGCCCAAGGAAGTTCTCGTGTTGTTTAGATCAGGACTTCTTCAAAATTTGTCACTCATCATCCCTTTTCATCTGAGAAATTATATGCGACTCTGAGCATACAGATGTGTAAGATGAGTACAGAAGTCAAACATTTACTGTTCATAAATCGTAAAGAAGCTTATTTGCACACGTGTCCAAGCATCCCATCGCACGTGTGTGGAGGTCAGAGGACAGCTCTCAGGAGTCAGTGCTCCCCTCCCGCCATGGGTGTGTTTAGTGTTGACGTTAGGTCAGCAGGCTTGACAGCAAGCTCTTTCACTGGCTGTGCCATATTGCAGGCCCCCAGATTCTTTGGTATACATATAACTTTACTATTTAGTGATGTCAAGAGCTAATTTGCATATTAATGAGGTCTATCCACTTAATTATCTAACATAACATGTTGAACTATCCTAATTTGATTCTTGCTGAGGAATGACGACAGGAAAATGTTAAAGTTTTTGTTTCCCATAATTGAGTCATTACATTCCTGTAAGAGCAGAAAACTGTTGTAGTGAAGAGACTGCCGTTGATGCAAACAATGGTTTCAGATCTGAACTGTGGTGTCACCGACAACACTTGTGGGTTCTGCAGGCGTGAGAGCATGCACAGTGCAGAGCACACATGTTGTGTGTCCAGACCCAAGGCTACAGGGAGACTGTATGATGAAATGTGATGAGTGCTGCCCAAAACAGTCCGGATTCACCGCCTGCTTGATTTGGGATTAATTTTTGTTCACTGAACATTCAGACAAGTTTTCCTGCTTCAGCATCTTTTACAGCCCTCACATCTGGTTGTGCAGCTCCACATTGGGTGGGGACCTGCCGATGTGAGAGCTGTGGGTTAGAGCTCCTGCGTGTGCGTTAATTCATTTAGTTTTACAGTTGGAATTGTAAAGGTAAAGGAAGCACTGCTCATCTAGAAACTTTAATTATGAGCAAAGGGTTTGCATCATCAGTTCTTTTTTTCCTGGAATGGGACAATTTGAGAATACTTGATGATAAAACTAAATATATTGTAACTAGCCTGGGATGTATAGAATTTAGCCCACCTCCCCCCAGGTACTGCTACCACCACCAATAGCAGTATCAACGAAAACAAGAAGAGGAGAGATTTAACATACAGGGAGCTCCACCGAAACAAAGCCAGCCTCTTCTGAAAGGTGATGGAGCATGATCCTTAGTTCAGAACAATTGAGAACAATGAAATTAAGCAAAGCCCTTAAGGAAGAGAACTTTCTTGAAGAGCATGAGATCCTTAGGGAGGGCTCGATTTTGGTCAGCATTAATACTTAAGTATTTAATGGGTATGTTTTCAGTTAATTTTCTTTCTTTAAAAATACACGGATTTTAATGTGTTGTGGAGCCCATCAGTGAGAAACAAGCCCAGGTATGCTCTTTAGTTCAATGTAAGAATTCAATGAAAGAAGCCCCTAAGTGAGCCTTTGAGAGATTAGCAGTAGGGACAAAGTGTATGAAGCTGCTTGTAGATTCTAAAATTAAAACTGGCATCACCCTCTAAAGTAAGCCTGGTCTAAATATTTGGTTTCCTCTTGTATTCTCAAGCCTCTAAGGGGTCTCCTTGCTTTGTAAGTGTTAGATGCGAAAGTCATTATTTACATTTATGATGTAAATATTTATATTATCAAGATATGTTTAAAGCAGTAAATATTGCTTGAAACATTAAGAATAATACTGGGTGTTGTCACTCACTTGCTTATTCCTGGTACTCTGGAGGCAGAGGCAGGTGGCTCTCCGTGAGCTTTAGGTCACTCTAGTCTACTTAATGAGCTCCAGGTGAGCTAGGGCTGCATGGTGAGACCGTGTCTCCAAAAGAAAGGGAGAAAGGAAGGAAAGAAGACAAAAAAGAGAAGTTAAACGTGCTTAATACTGTCAAAGGTCCAGTAAAACTATACTACATAACAAATGGGAATGAGCAAACAAATTAAGAAGGAGTCACGTGATGTTTGTATGTTTTTTTTCTTTAAATGACATATGCTGAAAATGTTTAACTGAGAAAATACAGTAAAATGACAAATGGAAACAAAAACCAAATTCTAAGATTTATGCAACTTTAAGTTATCAAGAGTAACAGTACCTCTTGTTGGTCCTGGTCGGTAGGAACACATTGCTATCACTTAACACTGGCTTGTAATTCTTCAGTCAAGTCATTCATGTCCTGTCTGCTGTGCCCAGCATTTATCAGGGCTGAGATACAAAGATGGATAGCACGAGAGCTTCAGTATTTGAATGCAAACTTGATATTTACTCGTAAACATTTACTGGTAAGCTGTAGCCTTCTAGTTAAATATCACAGTCCAGATGCCTTTCTTGGGTGAAAGGCTGTGTTTGCTTTAAGAATCGTGATGGTAAAAACCAAAGTTCAGTAAAAAAAGAAGTCAGGAGGTTAAAGTTACCTCAGAAAATATTAAATGGACTTCTTTGAACATTTTTGGCATGCTTATTTGGGGGGGAAACAATAGATCAGATCCTAGAATTGGGATTTGGGAATAAATTTGATGTTTGTTAATATACGCACATTTCTCCCTCTTTGGGAATCTTAAAGCCCAAGTCTGGTTTGTGTTCATTGATCGGTGCTGTCGATTGGGGATGTGTCCGTCTTCTTCACTTAACTGAGAATTCCTAAAGACAGGTACCAATGACTCATCTTTTCCTCGTCTCGAACTCAGCTTTTCAGAGTGTCTGTCCAGCTGTGGGTACTCAGTAGATGTCTGGAGACGTGAATTACTGATCTGTGTACAGCTTATGCTAGTATAGAGCGTAGAAGTGTGGAGAAAAGCAGTTTACCATTGAAGAAGCAGTGCCAGGCATGAGAAACTTCCTTTTGAGTTGTTGTCAAGGGTATCCAAGAGAACCCCTGCCAAAATAGTATAAGCTGCTATCATTGCCCAAACAGGCAGATATCACAGCCTGCATATTCTGTCACTCTTTGGGGGTGAACTTCTTCCATGGGCCACTGAGGCCATATAGTATCTCATGCCTACTTTCTCACAGGCCTTACCAACTTGAGTCTAATTATACAGCGACTTAAGCTACTGGGAAGGAAAGTGTCATGCACATCTGAATTGGAAATTTGGTTATTTTTAACTCTGGTGGGAGTTCAGTGGCAAATAATGAAGGAAACAGGGCTTGAGATTGGGATGAAAACAGACTAAAAAGACTACGAGCTCTATGTGTGATAGTTATAAAAAAGTGCTTGAGATTAGTCACCCTGGTAGAATATAAACATATGAGAATTACTATGTATGTAAGTGTGCATATATAAACACAGGTATTCTATGTACATACTATATAGCTGTTATTTAGTACCCAAGGTAGATTGGTTACAAAGTTAGATTAGATACCAAAATCTGCAGATGTTTAGAACCCTTATATAAATAGTGTGCTGTTTGCATATGTTCTATACATGTGTTCTTTGTATATCAGATCATCTCTAGATTAGTTACACCATCTGGTACAGTATAAATGCCATGTAAATAGTTATGCTATATTGTTTAGGGAATGATGACAAAAAGTTCAGTAGATATGTAATTTTTAGAACAATATTTTCAACCTGCAGTTAATTGAATCTAAGGATTTAAAGCCTGTGGACACAAAGTTCCGAACTGTTTATATAGAATGTGTGTGTGTTGGGGGCAGGGGATGGCTCAGCAGTTAAGAGTACTTGCTGCTCTTCTGGAGGATCTGAGTTCAGGTCCCAGCACTCACATTGGATGGCTCACAACTGTGACTCTGTCTCCATAGTCCAGCGCCCTCTTCTGGGTTCCGTGGGCATGATATGCGTGTGAAATATACTCAAGAAGACACAAACACTTACAAATAAATAGAAATCAATCTTTTTTGAAAAAGAAAAGAAATCTTCTCCACATACCTCATATTAATACCAGTATTTCATGGCTGTAATTAGGAAAACAAAAGTGAAATCAGGTAGGCACAGTAGTACATGCCTGACCTAGGAGTCATCTAGGAGGCTGACATAGGATTCCAAGTTCAAGATCAGTTTGGGCTACACAGTGAGAGTCCCTTCCCCAAAAAAGCAAAGCCAAAAACATGTGTTAATATATTTTCTGTGTGTTCTGCTTCACATACGGTGCTAGTGTCTCAGGCAGCTACGCAGAAGAGGTTTTTATCCTTTCTTAATCATACAACACATACCAACATTCAACAAGTAAAGTTAAAAAAATTACATTCAGGTATCAGTATAGAATTTTCAGCTAGCTTAAAAGAAAAAGCATGTTTATAATTAGTATTTTCAGCTTTTGTGCATAGTTATTGAAAGCTTGCATGCATTGGGTGTGAAACAGATCATTCTAAAATTAGAATTCCTCATATTGTAAATAGAAAGTCTGGTATTGGAGAGGATAAGGGGCATGCATTGTCCTTTCCTGCACTAAAGCCTTCAGCAGCATCATTCCTGTAGAACAAAATTCAGAATTTGCTTTAAAAAAAATCCCTACAGTGTGTTTTTCACTTTATGCCCTTGGCTCTGTAAAGTATATGCTGTGGTGGTCACCTTGATAGTCCCTGTCTCCCGTATTTCTGCTAAATTCCATGCTAGCTGCCCTGTGCCCTGTGCCGAGGATCCTATGTATTGTATCATAAAATCCTAGAGGCCGCTGGACGCTGTTGTTACTCTCACGTAAGTTCATGATGTTAGCGGATGTTAGTGTTTTGATGTAACAAAACAGGTTCTCTCACTAGACATGTGTGCCTTGGCTCTCCTGCCCTTTCATGTCACGTGGGAGGCACTTTGGGTTCTGTTATTGGACATGTAAATCCTACCCATGTGCAGTAGACCCAGAGGTCAGGAGAAGGTGTCAGGTTTCCTGGAACTGGAATTGTAGATGCATGTCAGCCATCAGGTGGCTGCTAGGGATCTTCCAGTTCTCTGCAAGAGCAGTGAATGCTTTTAACCCCTGAGGCATCTCTTCAGCTGCAACCTTACTGTTTTGATGCTAACATCTTAACATTTATCTTGATTTCCACATTTGTGTTACTGTCACACTGAAAAGTTACAATAGTAATAAAGTTCAGAATTTCATATATCCAGTTGTATATTTGAGGCAAGCTTCCAAATACATTGTGACTTTCACTTCCTCAATGGCAGACACACCTGTGGGGAGCCAAGGAAGCCTTGAGTGAATGTACAAAGAGCAGAGGGAGTCCTGAGTGTATGTGTATTATTGATATGGAAAATATCTCAGACTCAGGGGAGACTGGCAAAGCCTTCCCTCCAAGTCAGGGTCAGAAGGATGGCAAAGCCTTCCTCTGGTCTGAATGCAAACGTTGACAGTGCATGCAGTTACAAGTGTTCACAAATGATTGACCAGTGCGTGCAAAAACTGGCAACTGCAGCTTCCTCCAGGACGTTTACAAACTAAGACTGCTCACCTGGAGACTTCCTGTGGAGACTAGCTGTCCACCATCCAGTCCCCCCATTGCCCTGTGGATGGTGTTGGTACTACTCCATCAACATACTCACAGCCCACCAGATCCCAGTTTCCCTGTGTGTATCTCTGTGTGTCTTCCCTTTACTCCATCAACATACTCACGGTCCACCAGATCCCAGCTTCCCTGTGTGTATCTCTGTGTGTCTTCCCTTTACTCCATCAACATACTCACGGCACACCAGATCCCAGCTTCCCTGTGTGTATCTCTGTATGTCTTACCTTTCCTCCATCAAAGTACTCACGGCACACCAGATCCCAGCTTCCCTGTGGGTATCATCTCTACATGTCTTCCCTTTATGTCCTTTCTTCATTCTCCTGCCTCCTCAGGTTTCCAGGACCAAGGCCTGCTGGATGTGGTACCCACCCTTCCTCTGTGGGCACTACTTCTGCAAAGGGCATACTGACCTGTGAAATCTGAAAATCTTTCTACACCTGTGTTTCTGGGGCCATTTCTCCAGTTGAGTTCAATTCTAAGTACTGAAAATTGTGTGCATTTAAAATGGTCTTATGAGTCTGTACCATCTTCTCAGTTCCTCGGGGCTGTTGCAGTTGCCTGCAGGTTTTGCTTCCCCATGAAAACCTAATCTTATCTCCGTGTGACTCTGTTTCAGTGCCTCCTCAACCCCAGCTAATTGTCACCTTTATGACCTGGATTCCAATTTGTGTTTCTTTTGGCAACACAGAACCATTTTTCTGAATATGTTCTGCTATCATACTCCTCTGGTTGCATGATTGGAATTCTTTTTTCCTAAAGAAAATCTCTACCTGGCTAATTTCTACTTATCCTCCGGGTTGATTTTTGGGAACATTATGAACCACTGGAGGGGATTAGTCACGCCCCTGTGTTTCCGTCTCACTTCAGACTTAGAGCTGAATGCTAGTAGATCTGTTTACATGGCTACCTCTTCCCTTTGGCTATGAACAAACAACATGTCTTTGTGGCCCAATGTTGAGCAGATAACCGCTCAGTGCTCTGTCAATCCACGCTTATCTTGGGAATCCAGTGGCCAATGGCAATAGCTAGGATCCTTCTCCTCTCAACTGTAAGAGCTACCGGTGGGCTTTTGTCGATATATAACTGCAGTCTCACTCACCTCTAACCCCAGTTTGCTTTTCCAAAGCATTCAGAGCATCTGGGAAATGTCTGTCCTGTTTCTAGCTTCCATTATGGTCAGGTAAGCCTTTGACAGACAGGAGAAGCATAGTCCATTTAAATTATCTCTGAAAGTTGATCAGTTTTCATCACTCTTTGGTAAATTAGTCTCCTCACAGTAGAACATCTGTGCTTCCCATGAAGGTTGCATTGCCCCACTCTTGCAAGGAGGAGGGTATGTATGTTTTTTAAGAAAGAAATGGACAATACCCAATACTCCAACATCCCTATTTTACTCTGAAAAATAATTGGATTGAGAAGTGAGTAGAGTGAAGTTTAGTACTTCTCTTACTATCCCCTCTGTGCCAGAGACATGTCTGAATTTCTGTTTATTTTGTTATCTAATGCCGATCTCAATGGAAACATTCAGGCTTGGTCTTCTGAAATACCCTCAATGTACTGGCTTTAATGGAGTCATCATTATTCTGTCCACCCGCCCCAGTCACTTTCAAGCCGCCATTATTCTGTCTCCTGGTAACTTGAAAGCAAGGCTTTTGTCTGTTTTGTTTTGGAGCTCAAGGTCTTTGTTACTGTTACATCTCTGCTTGTTCGCACCTCAGACTTGAAAAGCCTTTGTTGTTTTGTCAGTAAAATAAGTCTATTCAGATTTTTTAATGAAATTTTTTTTTTTTTTTGTCGAGGTAGCAGGTTCTCTATCTGCTTCAGAGGTGTGTAGTGCAAGATAAAAGATGCCAAGAACAGTAAAAGAAGCGACAGCCCTTTTCTTCCTACGCCTGGCGTCAGTCTCCTTAGAAGTTTCTCCGAATTTTACAGGAGGGTGCTTTGGTGATAGAAGATGTTGTCTTAAGTTGTGCAGTCCGAAACGTCTGGATTCAGTATAGTCAGTTGTGTATCAGAAATCCTCAGCACCTGAAAAGTATCCTCACTCTAACTTGAGCACTTGGGAAAGAGAAACGTGCTTTATCTGGGCCGTTACCTCCTTCCTCCCTTTGCCCTGGGACCTTTGGCCTGTGACCGAAGGTGATCTACTGAACAGTCTAATACTTTGTCCGGTACTTTATCTGGTTTCGCCTAAGTGGCTTGCAGATTTGTTCCCCATCTTTGTTTTGAGGGCCGAGTGTAGGCAAGGCAGGGCTGCTGACATCTCTTGCAAGGTCATGGTTGTAGTGGGTCGTAAACTGGACAAAAGATCGCACAGTGTTGGCTTTGAAAGTTATCTGCCCCCGCTGAAGTGTGAACTGCAAGTTCCTTGGTCATCTGATCAACAACTGTGTTTCCTTTGGCTCCTTGGCTCTGCTCTCTCTTGGCGTTCTTCACTGTGGATGGCGGATGGTGGAAGTATCTCCAAAGCATAGAGGACGAAAGGGCGGTGGGTCTTTATCCTCATCTTTTTCTATGGCATGTTCCTTAGGCTCTCTGGCTTATTTTCTCATTCACAGGACTTGCTCTGCAAGCCACAGTAGCTAGAGACTCTGAGAAAAGCCTTTGAACCAGCTTGGAGTTCAGCCCCTTCCCACTCGGGGCCTGGTTGGTTTTTGAAGTTTTCAATGGTATGGAGGGCAGGGTTTGGAGGACATTAGCCTACCGAGACTGTCGTTTTGGTGTGGATTTGTGCTGTAGTTTATTCAGATTGTTTTCCTTTTGGTCACTCATTAGTCCCTTTTGAGTTTAGCTATGTCCCTCTAACACAGCATGGAATCACAGCAATGTCTCTGGAAATAACTAGCTTTGAAGACCTTAGGAGAAAAGCAGTGTTTGTTACAGGAAGCCGTAGGTTTGTTATGATAGGGTGGGAATAGCTGCCTCCTTCAGTCCTTGGAAACCCTTCTGACTGTTGCCCATCTCATAAAAACAAAGCACACTTCACAAAGTGTGTACGTCCCCTCCTAGAGGCCTCCTAATTACAGCCTCGTGCTGCTTCTGGTCAGCCAAGCAAAGCAATGTCAGGGACTTGCTGCTTCCGTAATTTCATGTTTCTTGAGACCGTGTCCTTGGGTCTGAGATGACTGGAAGAGAAGTCAGCTCTCTTTTGTTTGTGTTCTTCCAAATCTCCTGCATTTGTTTTAGTGAATGTGTGAGTTTCAATACAACACAGCCTGAAGGCAATGTCTTACCCTTCACTTTTGAAATCGCTTCTTTATGAACACGGTTGCTTCGATACCATTCTTCAGGAGCTGTCTACCTTTTTGTTAATTGTTTAAAGTTACATTTACGTTTATTAATTGTGTGTCACGGTGTGCACGTGGAGGCCAGAAGACAGCTTGCAGGACTCGCTTCTCTCCTTCTACCATGTAGAGGTAGAAGGGACCCAGGGATGAACTCTGGTATTCAGGCCTGGTGCAAATACTATTCGAGAGCCATCTTATCACCCCGCTGTGTTTTTTGTAGCAGGATCTGTCACTGAGACCTGTGCTCACCCATCAGGCAAGGCTGGCAGGTCAGCTAGCCCCAGGGACCTTTCTCCATGCCTCCCCAGGACAGGGGTGACAAGTGCCTGCCACCGTGCTCACACCTGTCGCCATGACACTTGGAAGACTTAGCAGGAAGATTATCGAAGAGTTTGAAGGCATCCTGGGCTACAGAGAGACTCTATCTCAAGCAATCAAAAGAGAAGGGAAACACAGTCAATGGGATTTCAAAAACAGTGATTTTTAAGACTCAATGGTTAATTTTAAATGCATGTTTTATTAATTTTAATATATATCTAAAATTATTTTTTGAGAATTGCCTATGTGAGTTTACCGTGTTTATCATTTCCGTCCT
Organism: Peromyscus californicus insignis; assembly: GCF_007827085.1. Taxonomy (NCBI): domain Eukaryota; kingdom Metazoa; phylum Chordata; class Mammalia; order Rodentia; family Cricetidae; genus Peromyscus; species Peromyscus californicus. Next base: position 8,088,428 of record NW_026294514.1, on the reverse strand, counting down.
TTCTTCTCATTCTCCAACTCTTCTCATGCTCCCTCCCTCTTTAGTTCATGACCTCTTCTTTAATAATTATTATTGATTTATACACACACACACACACACACACACACACACACACACACACACATATACATACATACAAAACTGACTGTGGTGACTCTAGGTAATAAACTCAAATATAAAGGCGTATGTGGCATTTTTTCTTTCTGTGTCTTTGTGACCTGACTCAGTGTAATATTTTACAGTTCCGTGATTTCATTTTTCTGTATAACTGACTGGAATTCAGTGGTGTCTGTCTACTGAATTTTTGTCATCCATCCATCAACTGATGGGCATCTAGGCTACTCTGATTTCCTAGATATTTTGGAGAGAGTGACAGTGAGCATGGTGGAGCTCGTATCTGGGGAAGGCTATCAGGTCCTTTGGGTTTATGCCAAGGAGTAGTGTCCCTGGAGAGTAGCGTGGTTACTTTTAGCTTTTGGAGACGTCTCCACATTGATTTCCATAGGAGTAGGTCTATTTTTAGCTTTTTGAGAATTTTCCACATTGATTTTCATAATGCACCAGTTTGAAATCCCATCAACAGTAAATTGAGCATTCTCCTTTCCCCTAATTCTTTTTTTTTTTTTTTTAAGGGGGAGGGGTGAGGGGTTGAGACAGGGTTTCTCTGTGTAGTCCTGGCCACCCTGGAACTCTCTTTGTAGAACAGGCTGGTCTTGAACTCTGCCTTTGTTGTTGATCTTAGTCATTCTGACTATGGTTAGATGGAATCTTTTTTTTTTTTTTTGGTTTTTCGAGACAGGGTTTCTCTGTGTAGCTTTGCGCCTTTCCTGGAACTCACTTGGTAGCCCAGGCTGGCCTCGAACTCACAGAGATCCGCCGGCCTCTGCCTCCCAAGTGCTGGGATTAAAGGCGTGTGCCACCACCGCCCGGCGGTTAGATGGAATCTTAAAGTGATTTTGTTTTACATTTCCCTGATTGCTAAGGATGATGAACACTTTAAAAAGATATTTCTTAGTAATCTGTGCTTCTTTTGAAAACTCTGTTCAGGCTCATAGCCTATCGTGTTTTTTTTTTGTTGTTGTTTGTATGTTTTGTTTTGTTTTTGGACTGGGTCAATGGTTTTTTGATTCTTTGTATATTCTGGATATTAATGCTCAATAGAATATGTAGTTGCTGAAGATGCCTTCCCATGTGCTGGGATTCCTCTTCACGTGGTTGGTTGTTTCCTGTGCAGACGGTTTTTGGTTTTATATACTCGCGCTGTCAATTGGTGGTGGTATTCCTGAGTGAACGGGGTCATATTCAGAAACTGCCCTTTACTGTACCCGTGTCTTGTAGGTTCCAGTTTTTTGTTCCTGTTTGTTCCAGTAGTTTCAGGTTTCACATTGAGGTCTTTGATCCATTTGGAGTTGATTTTTCTGCAGTGTGATAGATATAGGTTTAATTTCATTCTTCTTCGTGTGGACATTCAATTTTCCCAGCACCATTTGTTCAAGCTGCCTTCTTTTGTTCACTGTGTAGTTGGCGCATCTTTGTCGAATATCAAATGTCTGTTATTATATGTGCTTAAATATAGGACTTTTATTCAGTTCTGTTCACCTGCATGTCTGTTTTTATGCCACTACGGTACTGTTTTTATTACTGTAGCTCTAAGATAACGTGAAATCTGGTATGGCAATCCTTCTAGCAGGGTTCTTTCTGCTTACTATTGCTTTGGCTTTCCAAGGTCTTTCTGCTTCCATATGAATTTTAGGGTGTTCGTTTTAATGTTTGTTTTTCTATTTCTGTGAAGATTTTGACTGGCATTTTGATTTGGATTGTATTAAATCTGTAAATTGCCTTTGATAGTGTGAAAATTTATTTTCTTTTAAATTTTAGCCTAACAGGGACTCGTATTTCTTCACCCTTCCCATTCCTTTTCCCCCTGGTGCCAATGAACCAATCATGTCAGACTTTGAAGTAAAGCTACTGCCAGCAGGATGAGGTGCAGCCACGGTATTGTCCGTAGGGTGTTGCCAGCATGGTTTGTGTTCCGGAGCACCCTTGGTGCAGAAAGAATTGCCTTGCGGAGCTGCTTTGACTCTGTTCCTGTCTGTGAGACAAAGATGATTTGTTCTTTGTTTCTGTGGTAGCGTGGCCATTTTTACAATATTAAATCTACCAATCCATGAGCATGGGAGATCTTTCCCTCTTCCAGTGTCTTCCTCAGCCTCTTTCCTCATACCTGTAAAGTTTTTCATTGTCTTTTCCCTCATTGGTTAGGTTTAGTCCTAGATACATATTTTTGGAGGTTCTTGTGAATGGAAGTGTTTCCTTGATCTCCTTCTAAGTGTATCTTACTCTGTATTGATAAATAGGAAGCCTATGGTTTTTATTACGTTGATTTTGTGTCCTATTACTTGGCTGGAAACGTTGGTCATTTCTAGATGTTTTCTGGTGGAATTTTGGGGTTCTCTCATGTATAGTCATGTCACCTGCAAATAGGGATAATGTGACTTCTTTTCTTATTTGTATCCCTTTAATTTTCTTTTGTCTTATTGCTGTTGCTGCTAGGTGTTCAAGCAACATATTGAAGCAGAGTAGGTTGGTTAATGAATAGCCCCAGCTCATTCCAGATGTTTATATGGTTGCTTCGAGTTTCTCTCCTTTTAGGATGACATTGGAGTACATTTGTCATATATAGCCTTTATTGTGTGGGGGTATATTCCCTCTAGTCCTTTCTCTAGGACTTTTATCTTGAAGGCATGCAGGCTTTGTCAGAGGCCTTTCTACATCTATGGAGATGATTGTGTAATTGTTGTCTTTAAGTCCATATGATTTATTAAATTTATTAACTCATGTGTGTTCAACAGACAGATTCACTGATGGAGCATGGAGAGTCATAGGGCATGGGTCTTGAGCAGCTTACCCAGTGTCACTCCTGGGTAAGCCTGGTTGTGAAGGGATGGCTAGCATTGAAGGTCATGGGCAACTCACTTGGTCCACCCATATGTGACCCTAGCTGGGCCTGGAATTGGGGGTGGAGATGTCAAGGGTCTGGGGTTACTCACTAAGCAGGTTAGCGTTTGGGGGTGACTCCAACGTGGGCTGAGCATGGGGGTGTGGCCTGTTTGTTAGTTTTTTTGTGAGATAAGATCTCATTATTGTACCAGGTTTTCTTTCAGGCCACCAACCATCTCCCAAATCATGACATGGAGACTTATTATTAATTATGAATGCTCAGCCTTATCTTATGCTTTTCCCACTAGCGTTTATAACTTAAATTATCCTGTTGTTCTTCATCTATATTTTGCCTCAGGGCTTTTTACCTTTCCTTTTGTATCTTTTTTTTTTTTTTTTTTTGGTTTTTCGAGACAGGGTTTCTCTGTGTAGCTTTGTGCCTTTTCCTGGAACTCACTTGGTAGCCCAGGCTGGCCTTGAACTCACAGAGATCCGCCTGGCTCTGCCTCCCGAGTGCTGGGATTAAAGGCGTGCGCCACCACCGGCCTCCTTTTGTATCTTAATTTCACTGCTTCTCATGTGTGGCTGGTGGCTGCCTGGCTTCTAGCCCTGGGTGCGTCTCTGTCTTTCTCCCTTGTTCCTCCCTCTCTCTCTGTCTCTCCTCCTCTCTCTCCTTCTCTCTCTATCTCTCTGTCTCCCCCTCCTCTCTCTCCCTCTCCTCTCTCTCCCCCTCCTCTCTTTCCCCCTCCCTCCCTAGATTTCTCTTCCTACTTATTTCCTGTGCCCACCAACCCCGCCTATCCCTCTCTTGCCTGGCTATTGGCCATTCAGCTCTTAATTAGACCAATCAGGTGCTTTAGGCAGGCAAGGTGAAACAAATGCAACACATCTTTACATAGTTAAACAAATGCAGCAGAAACAAATGTAACACACCTTTATACAGTTGAAATAATATTCCGCAGAATAAACAAATGTAACACATCATCTTTTTCTAGTTAAAAGTAATAGTCTGTAACACACAATGTGCCATAGACTGACCTACTTTTATGCCAACTTGACACAAGTTTCCAAGAGAAGGAACCCTCAATTAAGAAAATGCCTCCATAAGCTCAGTCTGCAGTCAAGCATGTAGGACATTTTCTTAATTAGTGACTGATGTGAGAGGGTCCAGCCCATTGTGGGTGGTGCCACCACTGGGCTGGTGGTCCTGGGTTCTGTAAGAAAGCAGGCTGAGCAAGCCTGTAAACAGCACCCCTCCATGACTTCTGCATCAGCTCCTGCCTCCAGGTTCTTCCCCTGTTTGAGTTCCTGTCCTGGCTTCCTTCAATGATGGACTACAGTGTGGAAATGCAAGCCAGATAAACACTTTCCTCCCCAAGTTGCTCTTTGGTCATGGTGTTTTATCTTCACAACAATGGTAACCCTAACTAAGACAGTTTGGTAGAGAATAATGAGTATTGCTGTGACAGACCTGATACTGTGTTGGCAACGATTGCGGAAGGACTTTGGAACTTTGGGTTAGAAGAGCCGCTGAGTGTTAAGAGCCCCGTGGGATGTTCTGTGAGAGCTTGGAAGATATAAATGTTGAGAGCAGTACAGAAGATGGAGGCCTGGCCTGTGAAGTTTCCGAGGGAAGTTTAAAGACTCTCTCAGGGCCATTTGCCATTTTGGATTAAGATTCTGTGGTTCTGGTCAGCTGGGACTAAAGAGTCAGCCGTGATTAACAAGAGACCAGCACCACTTTATGTTCCTGGGACAAATGATGTAGGTTAGCTGGAGCTAAGAAATTAGCAGAGATTAGGAGGAGACCAGCATCATTAAAGTGAAAGCTTCCGGGAAATGTTCTCTCAGGGTCAGCTCCCAGAAGCTACACAGAAGTGACCAAGGTTTTACCTTGTGCTGGCAGTCGAACTTGGTGGTGTAGGAGTCACCCAGGTAGTACTGGTTCTGAAGGCATGAGGGGGCCATGGTGAACAGCCAAGGCTTGGCACTATGCGGCATGGAGAGAGTCTCTGAAGAGAGCGCAGGAGAGGCTATTGTTGAAAGTACAGCCCAGCTGTAGCAAGCGACCCCAGCAGTTTTGGAGATGAACTGCAGAGGGTGGAGCCAGAGAAGTGACCCAAGCCCTTTGGAGAAGCCTAAAAGATCATGAGTGGATCCCAGAGTAATTTACAGTTGGGGGTTGTTTATGCTTTATTCAGATTGTGACTGTGCCCTGGTTCTTCCCTCTTGAGTAAGAAAGTATTTATCTTATTTTTGATTTTGCAAGAGCCCACAGTTGAGAGACTGAATTTTTAAAAGAGAGTTTAGGTTTTAAAAGAGACTTTGGATTTTTAAAGAGATTAAATTTGTAGAGACTTTGGGACTTTTTAAGTTTGTAAAATGTTTTATATTGTCATGTCAATATCAATGTGTGATCTTGGGAATGGATAAGAAAGAAAAAGTTGTGTCCTAGCAGTGAAGTATTTGTGTGTCAAGTTGACAAGGGGCCAATTGTGCTGGTTACTTTTATGTCAACTTGACACAGACTTCTAAGAGAAGGGAGCCTCAGCTGAGAAAATGCCACCATAAGACTGGGTTGCAGCCGAGCCTGTAGAGATTTTTCCTAATTAGTGATTGATGCAGGAGGGCCCGGCCCAGCCCCTTGTGGGTGAGGCCACCCCTGGGCTGGTGGTCCTGGGTTCTTCTGTGAAAGCAGACTGAGCAAGCCGTGGAGAGCAAGTCAGTAAGCAGCATCCCTCCATGGCCTCCGCATCAGCTCCTGCCTCCAGGTTCCTCTTCATTTTCTCTCCTCACTGCTTTTGGTGATGACTGTTCTATGGAACTGTGAGTGAAATGAACCCTTTCCTTCCCAAGTTGCTATTCGGTCATGGTGTTTTATCATCACAGCCGTGGCAACCCTAAGACAGGCCTGAATCTCTCTGTGTATCTCAGGCTGGACTAGAACTTGCAGTCCTCCTGCCTCCATGTCTTATCTCTCCTGTGCTGGGGTTGCAGGCACATACCATCACACCTGGCCCGATGATGATTATTTAAGATGTATTCATTTTCCTAGGCACCTACTTGAAGTGTAAAATACCCTAAAGAACCCGAGGGCTCCTGTTAAAGCTGATGTGTTCTTGATGGATGTCTCTGGTACTGACCCGAAGGCTCCTGGTAAAGCTGGTGTGTTCTTGATGGATGTCTTTGATACTGGTCCTTAATACTTTCTGGTTAAATGTGCTATAATCTGTAAATTTTATCTCACAACAGTATCAAGATATATGAGCTCATGGTCAAAGCTAAGTTGTTGAGATGGTTAAATTCATGAGTCTTTGTGTCCTGTCTTGTCAAAGTCACATGCTCTGGCAAAGCATTGTTTTGTGTGAGATATATGGTAGGGCAGTTATCCGGAGGCTCTTTTGGATGGTGTGCCTCATTTCCTTTCCTCTGAAGTCCCATGCCCATGCTGAGGTCTCACTATCTGTGGATTGGTTGAGACACCAGTGAGCAATGTCTGGCTGTGTTTAAAATTTGCTAGAAATAAACAGTGGGCCTTTTTGTGTGTGTGTGTGAGTTGACATGAGCTTTAGTACCCATCAAGCAATAATACCAGTTTATTCAGATCTTTGTGTGAGGATGTAATAGTAATCCTAATTTTCTGACATCAGGGAAAGGACTGAAGGTGCTTACGTTTCTCTTACTATTGGGAGTCAGGTAGCTCAGAGATGGACTCAGATGATTTCTCTCCTTGCTTAGCAGCTCCCTTGATTGCTCTGTTCTAGCCTTTCCTACTAAGTTTAAATAGCATTTTAGTCATTAAGCCTTCCTAAAAATAGAGTTTGTAGTAATAAACATGGGTGCCTTGTCTTGTGTGTCTTCTTTCCCATCTCTGCCCCTCACGGGGCTGTCCCCACACCACGGGTGTTCACAGGATGCTCATTGCCACTGCTTGATTTCTGTGTTGAGCACACCATGCATGTCCTGCTGGCAGAAGCCATGGCCTGGAGGGTTTTCCAGAAGCACTGTTTTTCCCTCAGCCCAGAGGACTTCATCTGCAGCGTGTGACCAGATGAAGACAAAAGGCTTGCTTTTTTATATAATGAGATGCTCTGTCAGCCCCACCAGCCAACATTAAGGTTAGGAAACAGGCATAAGGCTCAACAGGGAGCCTCTGGAGAGCAAGAAAATTCCATTCAGTCCGCAGAATGGCATTGGGATCCTCGGGGGGCTCTTGCTGGACTTTCCGGGGATGCCTCTCATGCCTTTAACTGCTTCTTGCCCTACTAGGAAGAGAAGTCTGTCTCTTCCTACTTTCCCCCTTGGATCTTGGGCGTGGGCTGGAATTTGCTCCTAAAAGAGACTATTTCAGAATGGAAGAATTGTTCTATGGAGCCCAAATCCGAACCTAGAGTACCTCCATGCCCTTTACAGAATACATATGAATGACATGCTTCTGGCCTATGTCTGTATGTAATAGTGGGGAAATTAGGGTTACTATCTTGATATTGCTGAGAGAGAGGATGATGTGGTCTCAGAGCTCATTCTGAGGGTCTGTCTCCTTGTGTTTGGAATGGTTCTCTGTACCCTTCATACTGTTTGTTTGACTTTCTTGCTGTTTCATTTTAGATAGGGTCTCACGAATCCCTGTAGCCAAGGATGACTGTTTGCTTTCACTTCCTGAGTCCTGGGATTTGCAGATAGGTATCACCATACCCAACTGATGTGACCCAGAGTCTCAAACTCAGGGCCTCGTGGATGCTCGGCCAGCACTCTGTCAGCTGAGCCACACCCACACCTCACTTTCTTGTTTGTCTGATTGTCCTTTTATTTCATACCTTTGATCATTTTTTCTTCTTATGATTGACTTGTTTCAATTATTTTTTAAAGATAATAATATAATTATATCATTTCCCTTTCTTCCTTCCAGACCCTCCCATATACCCTTCCTTGCTCTCTTTCACATTCATGGCCTCTCTTTTTATTAACTGTTGTTGTGTGTGTGTTTTCCTAATACATAAATAAACCACCCGCTCTGTGTAATGTTACTTGTATGTGTGTTTTCAGGGCTGACCTTTGGTAATAACCAGTTGGTGTGCTCTTTCCTGGGGAAGACTTACAATCAGCATTCCTTTGTTGTTCTTGGTTCTTTGTGTAGGGCTGAGGCCTTGTGGGCTTTCCCCATCCACATTGACGTGTCAACTGGTGTTGGCCTTGTCATTTTTATTTTAATTATTCTTTAAACCCTGGCTTTTATGATAATGTCATCTCCATATTTTCCTATTATCATAGGTTTTTTTATTTACTTTTATAGGCACATCTTCCTTAGTTCGCTTGTTCCATGGTGATCTTTGCTATAGTATAAGCTTTTTTTTCCTTAATAAGTTAATTACCACATGAGAGTATGACAAAAATGTAGTTTTAGGATGGCCCTATTTGTAGATGATGTCATAAGAGCGGTGAAGGGAATTGGCTTAGGCCCCTTTCTCTCTTGCCTTCTGCTCTGCTGTGGGAGAGCGCAGCAGCAAGCTGCCACCTTGGGAGCAAAGAGAGAGCTTCCCCAGCAGCTACCAGGCCTGCTCATACCTTCGTCTTCAACTCTTAGTCATCAAACGAGGAGAAAGAAATCTCCGTTCTGTAGGTTATGTAGTCGCAGATGTTCTGAGAGAGCAGAATGCATAGACTAAGACAGTCTCCTCTTCTGTTCTTGACCCCGTCCTCTTCCGTCCAGCATGTCAGCACTGGGTAATGCTCCCATCAGTCCCTCTCCAGGCCTCACCTTTCTGGAAACTTGTACGTTTAAGGTTTCGCTAGATACCTCAAAGGGAGACTTAGCATTTTCCCTCCTCCTGTTCTTTATTTTGTGGCATTGCTCTTCAGGAAATAGGAAGTTGTTCTGTATTTGTCGTCCTTGTAGTAAGCATGCCCTTTCCGCCGCCGAGACCTGTGGCGCTTCCTACTTGGTAAAGATGACCTCTCTTGTTAGTGTCTCCAACCCTCATGCTGAGTTAGACTCCTTCACTTTTGACTTAGAATTCCGACAGCTTCCAGGGTTGCCACCCACCCAAAGTACAGACAGAACTCACTCAGCACACCCCGAGCAGCACTCGGCACACCCCGAGCAGCACTCGGCACACCCCGAGCAGCGCTCGGCACACCCCGAGCAGCACTCGGCACACCCAGAGCAGATCTAGCGAATCTCTCAGGTGTTAAACGTCTCGACTGTCCCTTCGGAGCCTGTTGTCACTTGGCTTCCCAGTGCTTCATCAGTGTTCTCTGTAGCTGTCTTGTCATACATGTCCCCTCCTAAATCTGCTTGTACGTGTACAACACACGTATGTACACAGCTAGTACATTCAGGTGAACACCACATACACACACATACATACACATGCACATGCACAGACACACACATACACACATGCACACACACATACACACACATGCACATGCACACACACATACACACACGCACACACACACATACACACATGCACACGCACATACACACATACACACACATGCACATGCACACATATATACATACACACATGCACATGCACACACACATACACACACATGCACACACACTTACACACATACACACATGCACACACATGCACACGCACAGACACACATACACACACATGCACATGCACACATACACACATACACACACATGTACATGCACACATATATACATACACACATGTACACACACACACACGCACACGGGGATCTTTCCTTTGCAGACAAACAGAGCATTTCTATGAATGTACCGTCTCTTCTTCTTTTGTGTGTGTTTGTCGATTTGGTTCTGACAACATCCGGCCTTGATCCTCCTTCTCCCTGTGACTGTCTTCTTGTGGTTTTCCTTTAAGACATTGTCTCTGCAGAGAGACATTCCTTCGCATTCTGAATGCTAATGCTTTTATTCTCAAGTAGTCAGAATTCTTAGACACAGAAAATGAGAGTGATGCTTGCCAGGGATTAAAAGTAATTGCCCAGTGAGTATAGTATTGTTGTGTTGTCCAACAGCGTGCACATTGTTAACGTTCGTGTCAGTTACTTTAGGTTGTTGGACCCAAATGCCTGACAGGAAGACTGAAGAAAGGAAAGGTTTGTGCTGGCTCCGATTTTCAGAGGTGTTGGTTCATCATGATAGGGAAGGTGTGGCAGGGCAGTGCAGTCATATTATGACTGTCAGCAAGCCGAGATAAGGGAAACGTGGGTGGTCTGTCTGCTTTCTTCTTTGTTGTTGTTGTTTCTGTCTAAGGTCCTTAGCCCATGGAATGTTGCTGCCCACATTCATGGTAGGCATTTTTCTGTAATAACAGATGAGTTTGGTGTTTACTCTTTCTCCCATCCCTCAACACTAATGTAACAAGGACCCACAGAACCCCAATAACTAGTCATCCCTGGTGAGGAAGAGAAGGATGTGGGTCTCTGGGTACCCCAGGGCCCATGGAGTATCCAGGCGGTTTCTACTGTTGCACATACTCTGGAAATGGATGGGTCATGACCGGAACCCAAGTTAAAAGTCTGTTTTATTATTTGGTCTTCTGCATGCTGGGATACCTGCTGGTCCATGAGATTACAACTAACGGGTTGCCTCAACAGCCTTCTGTTACAATGGCCTTTGTACTGGGCTTGTCAGCTGCTGGGTAGTTGCTGGGTTTGTTGATGTTTTTGGATTTGTATGTCATTACACTTGGCCCCACATTTCTGAACCAAAGCAACCGTTCTGCCTGCTGCTTACAGGCTGGCTACTTCTGTCTTGACGTCAGATGCCGTCTGCTGTCGTCCATGTCGCAGGAAGTCTAGAATTGCCGTGAAGGAGTTAGAGGGGCTTTGATGCTCAGAGATAACCCTTGTCTTCTGCCTCTTTGGTGGTCCTCTATGCAGTGTAGGTAGGCATAACTCAAGAGTGGCCCAAGGGCCTTACATGGGAAGGGAATAGGACGTCTGTCGTAGGTTGAGTTCTTGCTCTCCGACCCTTACTTCATCTCTAGAGATCATTGTAATTCCTTCAGAATCTGTACCATGTGCTAGAGTTTAGTTCATTCTGATCTGTGACACAGTAAAGGACTTCTGTTAACGTAGGCAACCAACGCTCGAGCATGTGTGATTTTCATTTGCTAATTACGACGTGCGTTAGTTACTGTTGTTGTTGCTGTGACTAGAGTACCTGACAGGAAACAGCTTGAGGGAAGGAAAGAGGATTTATTTTGGCTTAGGGTTTATAAAGATCTCGTCCATCATGGTGGAGAAAGAGCAGTGACGGTAGGTTACATCACCAAAACAATCAGGAAGCTGGAGGCCCCAGGCAGTGGCATGGCTGGAAACCTCAAGACCCCTTCCCCAGCTACCCACTGCCTCCAGCACGGCCCCCACCTCCTAACGGTGGTACAACATCCCAAGACAGCATCACCCCCTGGGGACCGAGTGTGCAAACCATGATCGGGTGGGGGAACTTTTCCATGTAAGTGATAAAAGTAAAACAGTCACACCCTCTGGAATTGGACAGCTGCTGCTTTCCATGAAGTGGCCCCATTCTTCTTTCCAGGATTCTTGTTTTCTTTGTTTCACTCATTTGTATAATACCTGTGATTCTCAGGCTGCCCTGTACATTAGAGTTACCCTGGGCATGTCAAAACTCTGCCGACACCGGGGCCCAACCCCAGAGAATCAGTTTTAATTGGTCTTAAGAGAGACTGAAATCCCGTGTGTCTCGAGCACCCCACCCACTCCATGTAATTGTTATGCCTAGCCAGCATGAGGACCACCGCCTTACTCCCCATGCTCTGTTTATGCTAGGAAGAATGGCTCGCACTTCTGAGCCTACAGATGCCAAGTAAGAGCCACTTCACAACTTGTGGGCTGGTGATGACAAGTGCTTGTTCGGGGCACGTGCAAAGGCTCTAGATGCCATTTCAGTGTTAATAATGCAGAGCCTTTGTGATGACGCAAACCAGGATGTGTGCAGACTTGTTCCTCAGAGAACCTGCTCGGCAGTTCTCAGTCTTTACCCACGTCATGACCTTTGCTTTCTACTCCCACATACTGTTAGATTTAAACACTCAAGTGATATTGGCCTGGGCTGATCAATGTGTAAGGAAAAATTAAATATTTGGTGAATATAGTAATGATATGCATTGGATGCTTCTTGGTACTTTGAAAACATTATATTGCTTTAAAAAATAAGAGGCGATTATTTAAAATAATAATAAGAGATACTTTACACTGGTTATCTTAATCGCCACAAAAATCCAGTGAGTTAAATAGTGATACTTTCATTTTATAGATGAGATGCTGAATCCTAGCTCTTTACATCGTGTGTGTGTGTGTGTGTGTGTGTGTGTGTGTGTGTGTGTGTGTGTGTGTGAGAGAGAGAGAGAGAGAGAGAGAGAGAGTGTTTTTCATTGCTGTGACAAAATGCCAGAGGACAATACTTACCGTTGGGATGATTTATTGTGGTTTGTGGCTTTAGGTATTTTGTGGAGCTCATGATTACTTTGTTCAGTGTTACAGAATGTGGTGAGGAGGAGTATCCTGGTGGAGAGGGCATGCTGCAGGATGATCAGAGCATCCCACTTCCTGGGGTGGGGTGGGCTGGCTGGGAGGGGGCAAAAACAAGTAAGGTGTATCTTCCCACAGTGTACCTCCCTACTTAAGTCTGGGAGGCCACACCCTTTAATTTTAATCATCTCCCGAAGAGTACTGCCGAATTATGAATCCATCAGTGGGTTTGTGCGTTGCTAAAACAGTGCTGTCCTGGGACTCAAGACGTCAACATGAAAGCTTTTGGGGGTGCTTCATATCATAACAGTTTGTACAGGAGACATCAGGAGTGGCAGTTTGCTTTTCTTCAGTGTGATAGCACACACAATGCTGGGCTGGAAAGTGGGAGATCATACAGTAAAAGTACAGGGTGGTAAGGGTTTTGAAAGCTAGGACATTTTGGAAAACATACCAGGTTATCTAGAGCCTAATATCTCATTTTCACTTCAAAGAAAAAAATTATCTTTGAAGCTAAACATTGCTTACATTTTTTTTATCTTCATCTTGTAGTTTTCATGGATATCAGAAGTATACTTAGAAGGATGCTCACCGTTTTTCTTCTTAATTAAGTTGTGGGGGATTTATAATTGAAGAGTATTTTATGATGCACTTACTCTGCATACCTGCTTGTCTTAGGCAAGTGAGAGTCACAGAGTTTGGTGAAGGTGACAGACATTTAGCATTACGCAGTGGCAAGCCCTGTGTTCAGGTGCTTTCCGTGTGTTCTTTTAACTATCATTGTTTTTCCAAAGACACAGTGAAAAGGCTACAGTTACCAACATGTGGCCAGCAAGAAAGCTGGGACTCAAATTAAGGCTGCTTGTCCTCCAAGTGCATGTTTTTTTAACCACTAGAACATATTCATTCAGTAAGAGGCCTTGAGTTTAGACGTAGGAGATGTGTAAACTGGTTCAGTCTCGACTTTTGTAAAGAAAATAGAACTTTTATAATGCTCAAGATGAAACTAATCTGTTATTATCAAAGGCTTTGATCTTGTGACTAAAACAGCTTTGAAGGTGGTTTTTGATTGCCAGGATTATATGAAAATTGAGATCTAGTGAGCATACAAGATCATTACCTGGATAAGAGGATTTGGGCAGATCATTTCCCTCAGAAGCCTGTCATTTACCCTGAGGTCAACCATTTGTTGATGCAGCAGGGAGCAGTCCTGGGCTCACACCTCCTCCCATCAGGCTGGCTGTGTGAGGCCTCATCCCTGCACTAGAGACACTAGAACTCACTTTAGGGTTCTTGGGAGGGTCAGCGGGTTGCCCCTTGTAAGCCCTCTGGTGACCGAGGCACAGTGAAAATAAAAAGCACATGTATTGAGGTCATGGGAGTGACAGTAGACCTCATCTAGTAGCATTTCTAAGTTTAGGAACGATGCTGACAGATTTAGTTCTCTAGGTTTTCATTTAAAAGCTGATAGAAACAGCACACTAGTGAAGGCCAGGGGTGGCGGCTGCTTCGACAGGCCGGAGGTGGCAGAGGCGGGAAAGGTAAAAGGTGAGAAGCTCCAGACCCAGAGCCGGGAGTGCTACTTCAATGAGGGACAGCAGTTCTGAGATGTGGCCTCCTACAGGCTGCAGGCTGAGGACCTCACTTTGAGTAGGAGGAGTCAGGTTCCTTAGTGGGAAGTGACAGATGATGTTTAATCTGGTTTTCTTGTAATACGCTCAGGTATATTGGAAGGGAAAACATCTGCATTCCAGTTTTTAAGGTAGTATTTCCTCTGATGGCAATATAATTGTTGTAGAAAGGCACCAGACAGTAACACATTTACCTAGACTCTCACTGCTGGCTTAGTGGATATCTAGTATCCAATCTCTATCATCTGTCTGCCTATCATCTGTCTGTCTATCATATATCTGTCTTTCTGTCTATATGTCTGTCTGTCTGTCTATCTATCTACCTATCTACCTATCTGTCTATCCAATCTCTATCATTCATCTACATGTCTGTCTATCTATCATCTATCAGTCTATCTGTCTGTTTATCTATCTATCTATCTATCTATCTATCTACCTGATATCTATTTGATATCTCTCTGATATCTATTTGATATCTATCTATCTTCATCATTCTCTATTATCTATTATCTATCTGTCATCTGTCTATCATTCCATCTAGATCATTCTTTGGGTATTAAGTGAGTCAGTCGTGGAAGAAGGCATTAGAAGAATTTAAATGTGTAAGACATGAGACACATAAAGCTGCAGAACCACTGATGTAGATGAAAGGGAGGAGCCAGGGACCTGCATGTGGCTGCCTTGCATTCACACACCCTGCCTCCTGATAGCTCACAGTTAGAGGAATTCCGCAGGGACCCAGCTGACCTCCAGGAGCTACTCATTTTAATGTCAATATCACGCTTTTATAATTCTCAGGTATTTTGACAGATAGATTATGGGTATTCATCTCAAGCAGAGATTAAATTCTAATATCAAGAGTTCAAGTGAAATGCATCTCTGAAATGAATGCAGTGTAGTAGAATCAGCAGGGTCCTGTTGGAGTGCAGTTTGGGACATTTCAAGCTTGAAACGTAACTGTAGCTTAAAGGTTTGCCATATCATTACATAATCTGAAGTCATTTCTTCTTCATGTGCCTTTGGGAGTCAAGATTCCTTCTAGATCTGTTTTAAAATCATATGAGTATGAGCACTCAAATTGTTATGCAAGTTTTTAGGGAAAATTCCTATTCATGGACTTACATCAAGTTTTCATGGCAAATAATTTAATATACACAGCTACATTTTTATCCAGAAATGTGATACTATTTTTCTTTGTTGCTATTGTTATTCACATATTAAACATAATGAAGTCACTGTTTTCATGAAATTAACTTAAAGTTCTGATCTGCTTTTCTACTTAAATCATTATTTTTTTTTCTCCTTGAAGTCTATAATGAATAAACTTATGGACCCAAATGGGGGAACAAAAAGAATGAGGAAAATCACAATTATTGAGTTGTAGGGCTTACAACATAGTTGTAAGGCCATAGTGTGAGCTCAATAACCTGGTCAATAACCTGGTGTTATTGATGTGTTGTTCCTCAGAGCACAGAAACATGGATGTGGTACTAGGTAGTTGCAAGCCCATGTGGGTATATTTACTTCCTAAGTAGGGGGAAAGAACACAATCTTATCGATTGGAAGTACGGAAAACCAACCTGAGCTCTTTTTAATCTAGATTGTCCATGTTTAGTGCTATTCAGTGGCACCTGTTGCTGCTGAAGCCAGTGAGTTTTTAGTGGAGACCGAGAACCTGTGGGCAGTGACCAGGATGAAGCTGGTCATTTGGTAGACAGGACACATAGAACAAAGTTAGCTCATTCCGTCCTCCACTTCTCATTTCTTTCTTATTTCCCACACTTCTTTTCCAAGAAGGTCGCCTTATTATGTGTGGCAGACATTTGAAAGATCGTAATGGAAAGTGTGTGTCAGTGAGATGATAAGGCACTGGTGTTTTGAGTCTTGTTAGTATTCCTATATCCATTCTATTGTCTATCACAGAGTGGGTATATTTTATGTGCTGTCAGAATTTCTGTGTGCGTGTCCTAAGACCCAGACTGTCTTGGAATGAGTTCATTTGTGTTGTGGAATATTTAACTATTTAAAGATGTGTCACATCTGTTTATGCTACAGAGTATTACTTGAACTGTGTAAAGGTGTGTTGCATTTGTTTATGCTGCATTTGTTTAATTATGAAAAGATGTGTTGCTGTTTCACCTTGCCTGCCATATAGGCACCTGATTGACCTAATAAAAAAGCTGAATGGCCAGTAGCTAAGCAGGAGAGGGGGTAGGCAGGGCTGGCAGGCAGAGAGAATAAATAGGAAAAGAGATCTAGGCTCAAGAAGACTGAGAGGAGGAGGAGGAGGGGGAGGAGGAGGAGGAGGAGGAGGAGGAGGAGGAGGAGGAGGGATGAGGGAGAAAGAGAGGGATACACCTGGGGCCAGCCAGCCAGCTGCCAGCCAGCAGACACAGAGTAGGACATACAGAAAGAAAGGTTAAAAGCCCCGAGACAAAATGTAGAGGAAGAGAAACAGGTTAAGTTATAAGAGCTAGCAAGAAATAAGCATATGATAAGGCCGAGCATTCATAACTAATAGTAAGTCTCCGTGTTCTGGTTTGGGAGCTGGTTGGTGGCCCCAAAGAAAAAGTCTGGTACAAATTTGGAAAGAGGGTCTGTAAAGAAAGTGACTACATTACAACGAAGTCATGGAGCAGGGTCATAATCCATCTCTCTAGGTCATTACACACTTACACACGCACACAGACACACACGGTAGGGAAGGGATAACCGTTTAAATATCAACAAGGGAGACCACAAACCAACCCTACGCTGACTCCTTGATTTTGGAATCTTAGCCTTCAGAATGTTGAGAAGACAGATTTTTGTTGTTCAAGCCATCTACCCTGCCTGTGGCATTTTGCTATGGCAGCCTGAGGAAATACTACAGTGTGTTGTGAACATTTTTAGAATGAATATTATTCTTTCAGATTTTCCCATGGACTAGCTGCACTGTGGCATTTTCCCACCCTTCCCTTCTCCTTCCTCCCCTTGGTTTTATATGCAGCCCAGGCTGGTCTTGAACTTGATATTCCCTCGCCTCCACCTCCTCAAGGCTGGGATTACAGGCATGCACTACCATGAGTGGTGTGAAATTTTCTTAGTAAGATTGTTGACATAGCTAAGCAGTCACCTTCCTGGAAAGGTATCCAAGCCTTGCCGACAGCGATCGGATGAGGAAGCTCTTGGATGAAGAGATGCGCTCCCAATGACGGCCCCTGTGTAGCTTTAAGGACTAAACATCTTGCTTCAGAGACTACTCCTTGCCTCCATTCAGGTTCAACATACACGTCCTTATTTCTTTGTGCCTTTTTCCCTTCCTCGCTTTCTTCCGACTACCTTCCTTATTTTTATTTAAGGTTTCTCATCCTGTGTGATGTCTAAGAATTGTAACCCCAGAACGTAGGACATGAGTGCTGAGGCTTCAGTTTCAGTTTCAGAAATGGAAACTACTTTTGAATTTGTTGTGATTTTTCCCTCTCTCCTTTAAAAACGCCCATGTCAGATCACTTTGCATAATAGTCAGTGTATTCTCCCAATTCAAGTGTCATTAGCCCCTGAGACTGGCTTGGCTGTCCTCTGGTGTGTGCAGGGCACATCTCTGTGTTGAGAATTTGTCCCTGTGCTCCAGCTGCTGATAGGCTGGTCCGTAGGCTCCACGATACAGGATGGAATTCACATGTTCCTGGACTCTGTACCTCCGATCATAGATGGGTCCTTGCTATGTGACTAAATGAGTGCGTGAGGTGTTGGCACCTGTGCAGATGCTTTTGGTCACCAAGAGAAGTCACTTTGTAAATTGCTTTCTAAGCACCGTCCAGTAGCTGAGTTGCCAGAAATAGTTTAGGTATGTTAAGCCAGGTGTTCAGCAAAACAAAGCCAATGTATAGATACTGATACATAAAAATAGATTTCATTCAGGGTGCTGGCTCACAATATTCTGGAAGCTAGAAAGTATAATTGCCTTCTATCTATAAGCTGTAAACCGAGGAAAGCAGTGAGAAGATTCCATGTTTTGGAGCCCACCGAGGTTTCCTAGTGGCTGTACCCAGCAGGACTGCATAAGAGGATGATTGGGTCACAGGCTTGGGTAGCAGATGTTTGGAGGGATCTACACTTGGTTGTATCTAGCAAGGGGGAGGTCTTTTTGCATTGCCCCTTGGCATTGTCATAAAAAGCCCTTTTTATGACTGGTGGGTTTTGACCCAGGCCCTCCTGAGGCTATCTTGTGTTTCTGTCTTTCCTCTCGTCACCTGGGTATCTCTTTCCATCTAAATATTTCCCACTTCTCCCTGCCCAAAAGTACCTTGGTCGTAAAAGTGGGGGCTGGTCCCCCTATCCATGTAAGACCAAAGGCCTCAGAACATGGTGTGGGGTGTGTGTGTGGCCATGTCTAAGGACACGAACAGATGGCTGCCCGAGTCAAGGAGCCAGAGTGAAAATACACCCCGTGCCTGCTGGTTCTATTTGAGACACAAGCAGATTGAGCGATGCCCACTCATATTGGTGAGGGAGGATCTTCTTGATGCCAATCCACCGATTCCAATGCCAGTCTGTCTCTCCCAGAAACACCACCACAGACACTTCCAGAAATACTAACATAAAATTAACCATCACACATGATCAATATATTTTTAGATTAAGATCAAAATAGGTTCATTAAACTAGGAAGGTTATAAAAGAAACTGTGGAGAATTTGCAAAATAACAATGTTGCACACTTGAAGCTGTGTATTTAAAAAACAAAGCAAAATTAGCTCAGTGCTTGTAAGATCATCTCCATACTCCACCAGAGCAAGCATGCAAGCCTATTTGCTCTCATAACAATATGAAAATATTTAATATGAGTCATAAAAATGAAGCCATTGATATAAATAAACTGCTTACACACTTTATTCTGTCATATCTTAAACGCTAATAAGATAAACCTGTCCTTAATCAACTGATTGCAACTAATAATCACATATAGACACACACACTCATATATATGTACATATACACACACAGCCATATATATGTACATATACACACACCCATATATATGTACATATACATACACACACTTTATATATATATATATATATATATATATATATATATATATATATATATATATATCGTGGTTATATATGTGTGTGGTTAGTGTTAATTGTCAGTGGCTGTATAAACCTTTAGGCACACCTGTGAGGAATTGTCCAGATTAAGGTTAGCCTCTGGGCATGCCTATGCCAATTAATTGTATTAATTGAGGTGGGAATTAATCTTTCCACTGTGGATGGTCCCTTGTCCCTTACATGGTCAGCTGCTTCAAGGTCCTTGACTTCCCTTGAACTGAGTCAGGTAAACCCTTTCTCCCTTTAATTGCCTTTGTCAGGGAATTTTATCACAGCCACAGAAAAGAGGCACACACACACACACACACCCCACCATCACCACTCCAGCCCCCACCCACCAGAAGGTGCTAAATTGTTAAATACCTAGGACATTCAAAGGTGAACACGAAGAAGAAGTGTTTGTGGTGGGAACATAGATGCTTGTAGAGACTGGCATGGTCAGTTGGACAGTTTCTGATGGATAGGTTTGGCACCCAGCTTCTGTCTTCCTGTGTTTGGTTCCATAGTCTTGAGCTTCTGTCTTCCTGTGTTTGGTTCTGTAGTCTGTCTGTTTTTCTCTGCTATGTGAGTGTCTGTAAGGAAAACAATGGCTGGGTGTAATTTGAGTGAAATTCTATGTGTAATCACTGCACTCACATTGGGGCTGGACACTGTAACACTAATGGTTCCTACGTTGTCAAGATAAGATTTAGCCGGAGAAAATAAGTGTAGCACGATCCTAATTAGTCTTAATAAAAACTCGGAGTCAGATATGGGGTAAAGGCTGAAAGATCAGAGAAGCAAAGGAGCAGCCATAGTTACCTCTTACCTCCACGACTCCTCAGACTGAAAAAGGCCAAGCTCCTGTCTCCGCCCCGCCTTATCACTTCCTCTCTCCTCCCAGCCATCTCACTTCCTGTCTCCTGTCTGTACAGGCCTCTGGACCTCCATGGTTAACTAGTGGCTAGTTCCACCCTCCGACCTTCAGGCAAGCTTTATTTGTCAGAACACAAACAAAATAGCACCACAAATAAGAACACAAACAACAGGCAAGTTTTATTTCATAGTAAATAAATATATTTAACACAACCAGGCTTACTAACCTATGATACAGCCCGCTCCCCTCTCTAAATACTAGCATATAACCTGAATGCTCAGCAACATCAAAGCTCACTTTAGAGACTTTTTTTTGTGTTTGCGCCTCAATTTCTCAGGTTTTAATTTCATTTTTGGAATGATGGGGGGCTGAACCCAGGGACTCGTGTATGCCAGACCTCTACATACACCTCCCAGCCCCATCCTTTCTTGTACCCAAAGCATAAACTAATGAAAGTCACATTTTTTTGTCGTTGTTTTGTTTTGTAAAGTTCATAGAAGAGTAGATCAGAGTGAGTTGTTTTATAGTTACTTAAATTGCTAGGGTTAAACCTCTTTGAAAATGGTCTTTACCTTAAGGGATTATGAAATATAAAAAGGATAAAAAACAGTCTATATAAAATGATTGGCCCTTAGTATTTTAATGGATTTAATTTAATAGCAGATGAAGAGATGTAGGAGTATTTGTTCTCATTGTCAAGTCTTTTGTTGTTGTTGTTTAGTTTTTTGTGTTTGTTTACAAATCTTAACTTATATCTTAGGCAGGACTGCAGCTGGCTATGTAGCCAGGCTGGCCTTGAACTCCTGATCTTCCTGCCTTGGCCTCCTACATGCTGGGATGATAGGCACAAGCATCACATTGTCCAGCCTTTATGGAAGGCATGCATCTTGAGAAGAGTTCTGGGAAGGAACTAGGATAGAATGGAGGTGGTACAGAAGCCTAGTGCTCTGGAATCTTCCAGACACTACTCCTTGATAGCTGTGCCAGACTTTAAGATGTTTGAACCTTTGGGCTTAGGTTTGAAGCTTTTATTATGCTTAATACAGGAATAGCCAGTGCTCATGGGTTGTGGAAATGAAAGGTGTCTACAGCTACAGAGTGGATGGAATAATACCTGGTGTGTAGCAATGGTATGGGTAATTTTACATGGCCTTGTGTTGAACTGTCATGTGAAAGAGGAATTTGGGAAGCCAACAGCATCCAGGCGTATGTTATCAGGCTATGGTGACAGTGACTCATTTCCCAGGAAGACTACTGACTGGGTTCAGCCACTCTCAAGTATTGGAGAGGGTCTGACCAGTCGGGGCGTATACCATGTCTGCCCAGTTCACTGACACTTAAGTTTCTATGTAGGTTACTGTGAGTTCTAAATAAGACAGGTTCAACAAACACATATGGAAGTGTGCTGTGTGTGTTGATTGGTATGAAGAAGTTTCCTGGGAGTCAGGATGATAAAGGGAGCGATGCTTACCATCCTAAAGAAGTTTGCGGTTAGTGGACCTCCTCACCACACGGCATGTAAGAGTTGGCATGGTGCCTACCATGTAGCAGAGCCTCAGTGAATGTTGTCCTTTTCCCTTCATGGTGTCCCCTTCCCCAGGGGACCTGTGAAGACCAGACAAATGCCAGCGTGCCATGCATCTCTAAAGAGCTAGGAGCCAGCCTATAGGTAATAAACATGGTGGAGTTTGCTGGTGTGCTGCCCTGTTATAGACAGAGAAAGCAACCACACTCAGTGTCTGAGCGAGTACATGGGACTGTGTGCCAGCAAAAATTTCACCTGTGACACAAGGCAGCAGGCTATACCTGTGATGAACTGGACTGCTGAACAGAAAGTCAGCAGGCCCAAGGGGAATCGGATTTTAACTGTTGACTCTGACCTCTTTACTCACAGTACGTGAATTCATAAAAATAATGCCTACAGTGGTAAATTCCAACCACATTAAAGGGGTTGGCGTGAAACCGAGAGAGGAAGAGCTTTTCTAAGTAGGAAGGGTAAAATGACTTCCCAGGGCTGGGGCTGTGGTTCAGTGGTGGAACATTTGTGGGGCATGTCCAAGGCCCTGGGTTTGTGCCAACCTCGGCATTTGACTGAATGTCACAGATTCACACATGCTGGGTTCACAAAGGATTTCAGAGGTTGCTGGTTTCATCTTCTCATTGCAGAACTAAGGAAACTTGAGAGCCAGAGAGGGGCAGTGACTCAACCAGTCTAAGTCTTGCTTGATGGAGAGCTGGCTCTTGAGCCAAAGTATCCAGGTTTTCTTTCCATTCTGTCTTGCAGTGGTGTGATGCAAAGGGACGCTAACTGTGGCTTGATTTCTGTCATCAGAATGCCATTTCACTGTGTGCAGCCATCCTTCAGTTCCCAAGTAGTGCTGCCGTAGCCTGTTAGGAGGGGTGGTGACAGTTATAGCTTGATTTTTCTCCTGAAAGTACCCTCTGACCTTTATTATGGCTGAGGCAGATTTTTGCTGGGGCATTTGGCACATCTCGTCTTCATATGCCACAGCTCTGTGATCCATTGTCATGGAATTCCCAGTCCAGGTAGAAATGTAGATTCTAAACTGGTCCCACCAGGAAGGATGCTGTGATGAGGTCCTTCTTACTAATGGGCTGTGATTTTATTGACAAACACTGAATCTACTCCTTTTCCATTTCCTGGAAACATTTCTTTCTATGGTTATATGTTACATCCTTGTCTGCATTCCAAGATGTAGGTAAGCTGACCTCCGATGAAAATCGTTCTTATTTATACCTACATTTCAGGGAACAGAGGAGAAGACATAAAAGGGTGTTCAGTTCAGTGGAGGCCACCTCACTGTAGCAAGTCACAGTCTCTGAAGCCTGACCAAAATACTGTTGGTGGCAGAGTTCCTAATTAAAGGGCTGACTCAGTAGATGTTGGGTTGCCAGTCACACACAAATTATCGCAATAGAGTTAAGGCCATACTTTGTCTCCCAACATGGACTGGACTTTGTGATAACAAATAATTGATCTTAAAATTATTACTGTTATTTTACTAGATGTTAGCTAGTGATGCCTATGATATTTACACCTGCCATTCAAATGTCTGTATGGCAACTCAAATTTGTATTATGACAATATTAGAATTTATAGTAGTGTTGATTCTTTTAACATCCTCTGTCGTCATTAAATGTTTTTGAATAATGATTATTTTAAGAAGAGTTTCAGTGACTGAGTCTTGTTATATTGGATACAAGATAGAATCTAGTGGCTTTATTTTATTACTTTTATTTTTTTTTTCGACAGGGTGTCCTGTAAACCAGGCTAGCCTCTAACCTATGTCTTGAATCTATGACTGTCCTGTCTCTGTCTGCCAAGTGCTGGGATTATAGGCACATATCATCATGCCTGGGGTCATGTGGTGCTGGGAACTGGACATGAGCTTCATGTTTGCTAGTCAGGAGCTCTGCCAACTGCAGATTTATTTATTTAAAAAATGTTTAATTTTCTTTCATTTTGAGACTATCTCATCATGTAGCCCAGGCTGGCTTTGAACTCAGTCTTTTTGTAACAGCCCCTCAAGTACTGGTATTATAAATGTAATCCATCATGCCTGGCTGGTGGCGTTATCTTTTATGTTTAAAATCATATTTCTAGAGTTATTAGGGTCTCTAGAGACTGTATACTTATATCACTTGGTGTTTCCGGTAGAGATATTAGGCTTGGAGAGGTAAAGTCAGTCACCTGGAGGCCTAAGTAATTAATTAGTAGCAGAAGTATGACAAAGAGCCCAGGACTGTTGCTGAGTAGTAGTACTACTGAGGGGTAGTTGGAATTTCTGGTTTGAGGGGAGCAGGTTTGATAGATAGTATCACCCCCTTTCATGCAGTTCTCCATGAGTTATACACAATGTTTTCCAGACCCATCCAATGTTAGACTTGCCTTCCTTACTCAGCAAGGATTTTTGTAATTCTTTAGTGTGGAGGCCACCATCTAGAGGAACCACAGAGGTGTCAGCCAGTCTGATAGATAAAGGACCCCAAGTGCAGGACAAGGTGGGGACTTTCAGACTCAGAAGATACTCTGATAGCCTATAGGCCATGGACAGCAGCAAAGGATGGATTTTGTGTGTCGCATCCCAGAACAGACAGCACAAGCCTTCAGTGGAAGATGAATGAGCTTGTTGCTTCCCAAGATGGAGTTGCAAGGGGCGGTTCCTGTATCCTTCAGCGCATGCTAGTGGGTGAATGCAGGAATGGAGAGAGGTTTTGCTCCGAGGAGGCTAAGCCTAGAAGAAGAACTAGAACCCTGTTTGAGAGACTCCTGGGATGGTACCATTCAAGTCCACAGGAGTGACGAGGGACAGGAAGCATGCATGACTTTGCACCTGGAGGCTAGTGGTGGACGAGGGGAGGGTATGTAAGCGGTGGCCTGCCAGGTGATGCTCTGCAGGCCCCAGGTGTCCTAGGCAGCCTAGGGTTGGGATCAGTTACTTTGGATGCACATTTTGAAGGAAAAGCTGAAATTTGGTGACTTAAAGTATGTGGTATTTGGAAGAGGTAAGAAAAATAGCTCAGCTCTGATAGAAAATCTGTGAAGCAGTTCTTAAGTACTCTACTCTCCCTACATATTGAATGATATGTCATGGGAACCAGGCACATGCTCATGTCACACCTCATGATCCTCCACTAATTTCCTGAAGCCATATTTATTGTTATCACCCACTCCTTTTTTGGGAGGGGGAAAGAAGCCACATGGCAGGTTTCTTGGCTCATAAGCCTAAGGACATGGGCCATGGTCAGTTAATTGTAGAATGAGCAATACCTGTGGGTCTCCGGAGAGAAAGTGTCTTCTACTGGTCTCCACTGAGAGTTGCCAGCACCTCTCTGTGTGGCAGGGAAACTCTGCTCATTGTTCCCCAAAGTGTTTTCACCCCGGGCATACGTAAGAAGTGTATTCACTTGGAACTAGAACAGAGCAAGCCTGAATGCATCTCTTTTTTTCAGCACTGAATAAGACCGTGGCTGCTTAATACTGTGTCATTAATGTGTACTTGAAAGGGTTGGGGAAGCCAAGTGAGAATGGTGCTATCCTACCTAATTTTAGAACGAGAAACACGTTTGTGGTCTTAAAAGATCTAAAAAAAAAAATAAAAGACATTCGCTGCCAAACACCTGCTTTCCCATATGCCATCAAGTACTTAAGCGATCTTGAAAGCAAGGATGAGTTTTCACAAAAAAGAGTTTAATTACAAATTTAAAGCCTTCTTGAAGCTCGCTAATGCCTGCCATTGTCTACTGATAGCAAGTAAGAAGGCTAAAATTAAACCCTTTGTTTCCTTCCAGATAAAATATTTATTCCCCAACTCATGTGGAAAGTGTTTGTTGAGTAAAGCTCTTGATCGGCGCTGCGCATGGATGCATATGCACACACATTTAATGCACAGTGACCGAGTGGGGCTCAGCAGGCCTGGAAAGGCTGGCAAAGGTATGGGAGGTGTCCCTGGTGGGCCTCTGTGGCTGTGAGGACTCCCGAACTTGCTTAAGCAGCAGGATGGTGTTTTTTCCTCATGTCACTGAGAAGTCTGGGATGGATCTGGGCTTTTGACTGGTAGGGTGCAGGTGTCAGGCAGATCTGTTCAGATGTAGGTTTTCCGCTTTCCAATTCTGTGTCCTGCATCCCATCCATCTTTGTATCCTCCCTAGTCAATGGAAGAAAAGCCAGGGCTGAATTGTAACCGAGAAAGACTGTATTTGTTAGTCAGAATTCTCTAGAGCAACAGAACTGACAGAATGATTTTATATATATATATTGTCCATTAGAGTGGCATACAGGGCATGGTCTGACTAACAACGGCTGTTTTCTGGTGGAAAGTCAAGAATCCAGTACTTGTTCAGTCCCTGAGGCTGGATGTCTCAGCTGGTCCTCAGTATACACCATAATCCCGAAGAAGTAGGCTCTAATACCAATGAAAAAATGGACTTGCAGGTGCTAGTTAGGGCTAGCAGGCAAAAAAACAAGAGTTCTTCTTCCATGTCCTTTATATTGCTGAATATATAGGTGTGGCCCAGGTTTAAGGTGGATCTTCCCACCTCCAAAGATTGGATGTAGGATGTGTCTTTCCTCTTCAAATGATTCAATCAAGAAAAATCTCTCGCAGGTTTACCCATCCTGTAGGGTTTCAGTTAATTCCAGATGAGTCAAGTTGATATCCAAGACAGCCATCATACAGACTGAACACTGTCTGGACCTGGAGATGTGCATAGAGAAGACTAGGAGAGCATGCTGCATAGATGTGGCTGGGATCCTCTGTTCTACTCGGAAAGCCTTGGGGGAGGTCTCACCCAATTTGAGTGGATTGAGAATGGAAGTGTGGGTTGCCAAACAGAAACCAGGTATATCTCTAGGATGTATGACCTCAACTCAACAGCCTTTAGTTAAAGCATATAAGTAACCACAAAGCAAGTACGTTATACCGAGAAATTATAAAATGTGGTTGGTGGCTGTGGTGGTACATCCGTGTAGTCCTAGAACGCAGGGACCGAAGGTAGAAGTGTCATAAATTCGGGGTCAGCCTGGGCTCTATAATGAAACCATATCTCAAAAATTAAAAAACGAGGAAAAGCAAACTCAAGGAAGGATAAAGTACTGTGTGTGTGAAGAGAGAAAGACATCTTATGTAGGGCAAGTTGATGATCTCATGTAAAGGATCCCTGATCTGGTGTGATTTGACTGGAAATGTGGAAGGAGAGTCATTTCAAGCAGTTGCTGCTGTTGGGAGAGATGGAGAAAGTATGGCTGAGATGGGCACTGGTTGGGAAAATATACAGTATGGAGAACAGGTGTTTTTTTTTCAGGCGTGGTGGTGATACTGGTGAAGACCCCCTGTGTCACGTTACAAAGGGCCTGAAATGCTAGGTAAGTTTCTTGGTAGGCAGCAGGATGTTCATGAATTAGAGGCTTAGGTAGTGCACAAATAATGATGAAGATGGGGATAGAAATGGATCAGTGAGTTCAGGCGGGGACTCAAAAAGTAGCATTTCCATTCTTGTCCTTGGCAAGAAGCAAGAAGGTCCTTGGTCCTATCCAGCCTGGAGGCCAGAGCTGCCAATAGAGAGTTCTGGCTTCTTGTTATCTCTCTTCCCTAAATGAGCAGCCTTACCTGGAGGCTGTGCATGAGGGCGGGACTGAAACTCCAGTCCAGACACCGGCCCCTTCTGGTGAACAGCTTTGGAACTGAATTTTCATGGTCGTCATCTTTTTCCCAGTTTAGCTATCTCCTAAATGATTTTAGGGCCTCAACTCCTTTTTTTTTTTTAAATTGAAAATGGATTCTTTTCTGATACAATACATCCTGACTGAAGTTTCCCCTCTCTCCACTCCTCCCAGCCCCCGCCCTTCCCCTCTCCCCCAAATCCATTCCTCTTCTGTCTCCCTCTTCAGAAAAGAGCAGGCCTCCAAGAGACAAACACATCAAAACAAAATACAGTAAGATAAGGCAAAAGCCCTCATACCAGGGCCGGACAAAGCAACCCAACAGGAGGAAAAGAGTCCCAAGAGCAGGGGAAAGAGTCAAAGACACACCTGTTCCCACAGTTAGGGGTGCCATGGAAACACCAAGATAACAGCTACAGCATATCCACAGAGAACCTGGTGCAAACCCCTGCAAGCCCCATGCTTGCTGCTTCTGTGAGCCCTTGTGAGCCCCGCCTTGTTGATTCAGTGGCCGTGTTCTCCTGGTATCCTCCATCCCCTCTGACTTCCGCAGTCTTTCAGCCCCCTCTTCCATGCAGTTCCCCGAGCTCCAAGGGGAGAGACCGATGAAGACCTCCAGTTCAGACTCTCAGCATCGTGTATGGCCGTGATTCTCTGCATCCTCTCCCATCTGCTGGGGGAAGCTTCTCTGATGGCAGCTGGACAAGGCACTGATCTTATTTGTCTTTTTGGGTCTGAGTTATCTCACTCAGGATGATTTTTTTCTTCTTGCAACCATCTGCCTGCAAATTTCATGATACCATTTTTTTTTTTTTTTTAAACAGCCGAGTAATACTCCATTGTGGAAATGTACTACATTTTCTTTATCCATTGTTTGGTTGAGGGACATCTAGGTTTGTTTCCAGTTTCTGGCTATTATGAGTAAAGCCACAATGAACATAGTTGAGTAAGTGATTTTAGAGAAGGATGGAGCATCCTTTGGGTATATGCCCAAGAGTGGTATTGCTGGGTCTTGAGGTAGATTGATTCCCAATTTTCTGAGGAACCACCATACTGATTTCCAAAGTGGCTGTACAAGTTTGCACTCCCACCAGCAGTGGAAGAGTGTTCCCCTTACTCCACATCCTCTCCAACATAAGTTGTCACTTGTGTTACTGATCTTAGCCATTCTGACGGTGTAAGATGGAACTTCAAAGTAGTTTTGATTTGCATTTCCCTGATGACTAAGGATGTTGAACTCAGGTTTGGGTATCAGGGTAACTGTGCCTTCATAAAGTAAATTAGGTAATGTTCCTTCTGTTTCTATTTTGTGGAATAATTTGAGGAGTATTGGCATTAACTCTTCTTCAAAAGTCTGGTAGAATTCTGTGCTTAAACCTTCTGGCTCTGAGCTTTTGGCGGGGGGACTTATAATGACTGCTTCTATTTCACTAGGGGTTATAGGCCTATGTGAATTGTTTATATGATCTTGATTTGACTTTGATAAGTGGTACCTAGTGAGAAAATTATCCATGTCTTTTAGATTTTTCAATTTGGTGAAGTACAGGTTTTTAAAGCAAGTTTTTATGATTCTTTGGATTTCCTCAGTGTCTGTTGTTATGTCCCTCTTCTCATTTCTGATTTTGTTAATTTGGATATTCTCTCTCCTTCATTTAATTAGTTTGAATAAAAGTTTGTCTATCTTATTGATTTTTCTCAGAGAACCAACTCTTTGTTTCATTGATTCTTTGTATTGTTCTTTTTGTTTCTATTTTATTGACTTCAGCTTTCAGTTTGATTATTTCTTACTGTCTAATCCTCTTGGGTGAACTTGTTTCTTTTTGCTCTAGAGCTTTCAGGTGTGCTGTTAAGTTGCCAGTATGAGATCTCTCCATTTTTTTTAACGTAGGCACTTAGTGCTGTGAACTTTCCTCTTAGCACTGCTTTCATTGTGTCCCATAAGTTTGGGTATGTTGTGCATTCATTTTCATTGAATTCTACAAAGTCTTTAATTTCTTTCTTTCTTTATGTCTTGACCTATTTTTCATTTAGTAGAGAGTTGTTCAATTTCCATGAATTTGTAAGCTTTCTGTTGTTGATATCCATCTTTAATCTGTGGTAGTCTGATAGGATGGAGGGAGTTATTTCAACTTTCTTGTATCTGTTGAGACTAGCTTTGTGTCTCAGGATATGGCCAATTTTGGAGAAACTTCCATGAGGCACTGAGAAGAAGGAATATTCTTTTGTGTTTGGGTGAAATATTCTGTAAACATATGTTCATCCATTTGATTTATAACATCTATTACCTCCAGTATTTCTCTCTTTAGATTTTGTTTGGATGACCTGTTCCTTGATGAGAGAGGGTTATTAACATGCCCCGTTATCAGTGTGTGAGAGTCAATATGTGACTTGAGCTGTAGTTGTGTTTCTTTTACAAAAGTAGGTGCCTTTGTGTTTGGAGCTTAGCTCTTAAGAATTGAAATGTCATCCTGGTGGATTTTTCCTTTGGGTATGTAGTGTCTTTTCCCCATCTCTTTTGATTAGTTTTTGTTTGAAGTCTGTTTTGTCAGATATTAAAATGGCTAAGCTAGCTTGCTTCTTAGGTTTATTTGTTTGGAATATTTTTTCCAACCTTTTACTCTGAGGTGATGTCTGTTCTTCATGTTGAGATGTGTTTCTTGGGTGCAGCAGAAAGATGGATCCTATTTCCACATCCATTCTGTTAGTCTGTGTCTTTTTATTGGGGAATTGAGACCATTGATGGAGATATGTCAGTGACCAATGATTGTTGATTCCCATTATTTTGTTGTTGGTGGTGATAGTGGTAGCGGTGTGTGTGTGAGTGTGTGTGTGTGTGTGTGTGTGTGTGTGTGTGTGTGTTTCCATTCTTTTGTTTTTGCTGGTGTGAGATTATTTCGTGTGTTTTTATGGGTGTAGTTAACCTCCTTGGGTTGGAGTTTTCCTTCTAGCACCTTATATAGGGTCGGATTTGAAGATAGATATTTTTTTATGATGGAATATCTTACTTTCTCCATCTATGGTGATTGAAAGTTTTGCTGGGTATAGCAGTCTGGGCCGGCATCTGTAATCTTTTAGATTCTGCAGCACTTCTATGCAGGTCATTCTGGCTTTTAGAGTCTCCATTGAGAAGTCAGGTGAGATTCTAATAGGTCTGCCTTCATATGTGACTTGGCCCTTTCCCCCTGCAGCTTTTAATATGCTTTCTTTGTTCTGTATGTTTAGTGTTTTGATTATTATGTGGTGGTTGGGGAACTTTCTTTTCTGGTCTAATCTATTTGGTTTTCTGTAAGCTTCTTGTACCTTTACAAGCATGTCGTTTTTTCAGGTTAGGAAAATTTTCTTCTATGATTTTGCTCAATGTATTTTCTGGGTTTTTGAGCTGGAATTCCTCTCCTTCCTCTATTCCTATTATTCTTGGGTTTGTTTTTTTCATAGTGTCCCAGATTTCCTGGATGTTTTGTGTCAGGAATTTTTTAGATTTAACATTTTCTTTGACTGATGGATTTCTTCATTCATGATATTTATTTCTTCTATTGTATCTTCAGTGCCCGAGCATCTCTCTTCCATCTCTTCTATTCTGTTTCTGAAACCTGCAGCTGTAGTTTCTGTTCGAATTCCTAAATTTTTCATTTCCAGAATTCCCTCAGTTGGAGTTTTCTTTATTGCTTCTATTTCTGTTTTCAGGTCTAGAATAGTTTTATTCGTTTCCTTTGATTCTTTTCTCTTGGCTTTCTCTAAGGGACTTTACTCATTGCCTCCAATTGTTTGTGTTTTCTTGAATTTCTTTAAGGGATTTATTGATTTCCTCTTTAAGACCTCTATCATATTGGAATATTTAGGGCCTGCTATGGTAGGACAGCTGGCCTCTGGTGGTGCCACATTGCCCTGGTTGTTGTTGATTGTGTTCTTACACTGGTGTCCAGGCATCTTGGTTTATGGTGATGATAGGTCTAGGTGCTGATTTCTGGGTTTGTCTTCGTTGGGTGAGCGTTTCATTCTTTGGTTTCTGTTTCCTTTCTGGGTTTTCAGAGAGTGTGGTGGCTGTGTGTCACCTGTTTTACTGGCCTGCTGGGCTGGCATGTTCACAGGGGATGCCTGCTGGTGTTGGAGACTGGGCTGCAGGGACAAGTCGGCAGGGGAGGGGTGGTGGTGGTGGAGGGAGAGGTCAGAAGGGGATGGTCTGTGTGATCAGCAGGAGATGTGGGCAATGGGGAAGGGAGGCTGTAGCTGGTGTGTTCTGTTGTAGTGACATAGAGAAGCCTGAGGGGATGGGTCTGAGGGGAGAGAGAGAGAGAGAGAGAGAGAGAGAGAGAGAGAGAGAGAGAGAGAGAGAGAGAGAGAGAGAGAGAGAGAGAACATCTGCAGGTGGCCTGTCTGGTGTTCTGGCAGGCATGGCAGGGGGTGTTGAGTTGGAGGCTGGGACTCTGCAATGAGTGGGGGAAGAGAGAGGGCCTTAACTCTTAATGGGGGCATGTTCCAGTTGCTTTACAGGTCATCTAGAAGGGATGCCGAATTCCGTGTTGTCAAAACATAATGTGCTTGGTGCAGCACTGGTTAGTGATGCACCCATGGAGAACAGAGCTAGTAGCTGTGGTTCATGGTATTGCATAATTTTTCCTGGGGAGACATAAGCAAATGCCTGTTCAGCCCAGGTAGGCACCAATAGCAACCCTAAATACATTTCACCAAAGTCCAATTTGATGAGACCTGTGAGTTTATTGGACTTCCTTAAAGGACATGGGGTGAGGGGATACACACAGGAACATATGTGACCCCCAAACAGCTACATCACTGCAGAGTTTCACCCCTCCATGGATGGAAACCTCATGGAAACTGCACCATAGAATTTTGCCTCAATTAACCTACTTACTATCCACTCAACATTTCCCAAGATTGCTTGCAGCTGAGGGATGGATTGGAGGAACCGTAGCTGGAATCTTCGATGAGGGCCTCTTGATCTTGTCTTCCCCCATCTACGAGGGAATATTAACTTCTAGGACCATTATGGTAGACCTCGCTACAATTGTATTGGTCTGTTCTAGTTACCATGGCTACTGGAGTAACAAAGCACCACACAGCTTAGGGACCCATTGATTCTCAGTGAGAAGCAGTCGGGTGACTTTAAGAGTAACTGGGAGTTGCTGCTGGGATTTAGTGGGCATTGCCCTGTATTACCCCATACGTCCTACACAAGAAAGACCCGTTTGGCTCGAATGTCAGTAGCACTTCCGGTTCAGAGAGTGCGAACTCCTCAGCGAGGATAATCAGCCTCCATATCATATCTTGGCGGACAAGGAGCATGCAACCTTAATGCAAGCATGCCTTCTTGCTCTTGTTTATGGTTATGTCTATAAATGGATTAGAAATGTTACACCAACGACTGTAGATTCTTTCTGCTTTTGGATAAGAAGTTGCCTATTGGAGAAGGGGGAAGACAGCCAGCAGCGGGAGGGAGGGAGAGAGAGAGACAGAGAGAGAGAGAGACAGAGAGAGAGAGAGACAGAGACAGAGAGACAGACAGAGACAGAGAGGTGCTGAGAAAAGCTCCGGGTTCAGTGCCTTGTCTGGGCTCAGTCTCTACACCTCTGTTTCTTCATCCTCTGTATATAAGAAAAGGAGGGGGTGACTTCGTGCACCTGTGCACCCGGCGAGGGCCTCTGTTGTCCTGCAGCCTCCTCTCAGATACGCGCCCCTCTCTTTGGCCGTGGTATTGGTTGTACTGCCTTTACTAGCAGGAATTTTAGTAGGTGCTCCTGACCCCAATCACCATCAGGGTTGGTGGAAGTTGGCCCTCCTCTGTATCCTAGAGGGTTTCTTTGCCTTGGTCTTGGCTGCTGGCTATTTCTACAGGTGCTGTCGAGATGACTTTCCACGTGGAGTTACAAAGCAGGGTGGGACTGCCCCTGGATTGACGATATGGGTGCAAGACTGTCCTGCGTGTCTCAGCGTGCTCTATCCTCAACTGCAGGGATGGATTGTTGCATCTGTTAAGAATTATCGTTTCCTCTGGCTCTTCTGACGTCCCCCCCCCACACACACCTATCTTTATGAAATGTCTTGAAGATTAGGAAGGGAGGCTGTTGAGAATAAAGTTAAAGGGAATAATGCTAAGAACAGTTCTCCCCAGCTACCTCTTCTGTCCATTTAGTTGCCGGGTATTAGTAGCAGGGTATTTGAACACATGCTAAAGAACTACTGACAAACAGCCGCTCAAGGCTGCCGGAAGTATGGAAGCTGCCTTTGATGCTACTGAACAGTAGAGAAAGTAGTAATATTGCATGCAGCATCAGGAGACGAGTCAGCAGAAATGTGTTTGCCTCACTGGAACCACTGTGAGCTGCACAGAGATACCAGTGTGGGGGTTTCTACCTCTCCATTTTCCTGTCTAAATCTTTCTGCTGTTCAGAGCCTGGGTCAAGTCCTCTCTTTTTGTCCAAAACAATTCCCCGTTGATAGTTTCTGCTTTTAAATTCTCTGTTGTTTCTGCACCTTCCTCGCTGGAACCCAAGCCTCACTGGGCACTTGGTTCCTGAGTGGGACTGTGCCCTCCGTGAGGTGCTGAGCTCCAGAGATGCTGGGTGGGCTGTACCTGCCCCCCATCCATCAGACACACAATAGGAACAAAGAATTCTCTCTTCCGATTTCATTTTAAGGGGTAGGAAGCGTCCATTCAGGTGTCTAGGCAAGGGCATTTGAAAAGAACTGATGGGAAATCAATGAGTAGCAGAGACTCCTTTTAAATTATGGTGCTGTTTCAGTTCCTGTAACCTGTGAAGGGGCTGGAGAGTAAATGCCTTGTGCATGTTTGAGAGGTTTTTCTCCTGTCACAAGTTTTCATTTCCAAAGAAAGCTTTCTGTTTATTTCCCCTTTCATATAAATGCTCTATTGATTTTTACCTTTAACAAACAAACACAACTTCAGATTGGGTTTGATTTTTTTTTTTTTCTTTTTCAGTAGCAACAATTTGATAAATTGAGTGACCAAAAAAATGTCATTGTGCAACAGCTGGTAGTTTCGATTACAGCGTTTGCCTACACGCTCAGTAGGACAGGTTTCTCCCTGTGTTTACACATTTGTTTTACTTTCAATGAGTTAAGGATATATTATTATTTTATATAGATTTTTTTTTTAAGGAGGAAAAAAACCCTCAATCTTTTAGTAGTTCAGAGTTTGACTGTTTGTGTACCCTAGGCTCTACAACTGTTTTCTGGGTTTATCAATAACTAAATAAGATAATAGATGCTGCTGCCGCCGCCGCCGCCGCCTCCTCCTCCTCCTCCTCGAGACAAGACCTCTCACTTGGCTCGGAATTCCAAGGTTAGGCTAGTCTGGATGGCCAGTGAGCACTAGGGTCCCCGGTCTTTGACTCCCCGGTGCTGGAATCACAGGCCTCTGCAGTCACACCTGACTTTTTAACCTGGGTTCTGGGCGTGGAACTGGGGACCTCATGCTCGCACAGTAAGTACTTTTTAACCTGGGTTCTGCGGGTGGAACTGGGAACCTCATGCTCGCACAGTAAGCGCTTTATTCACCGAGGCAACTCCTCAGCCCCAAGATGCCATTAATAGTTGTTAACTGAATTTTTTTATGGTGACTCTGAAAAAAGATTAAGCATCACTACCCAGTTTGGTAAGGAGATAGCAAAACTGCCTCCTTTCTGAATGGGTGGGAGTCTGTAAATTCGGAAGGGTAATCTTAGAGAAAGTGCTCCTATTACGTGTGACCCAGTACTTATGTTATCTAGATTTTTTTTTTTTTTTTTGAGACAGTGTCTCATGGTAGCCCAGGTTGGCCTCAAACTCTCCTGTCTCTAACTCCTGAATATTGAGATTATAGATGTGTGCTACCACACCTAGAGGTTCCGGATGAAGCAAACATGACCATGCTAAACGTTGGGTATCAATACTTCTTATTGAGAGATAACTGTGTTGGGCACTATTGTAGGCATTTTTGCATGTGTTGTATTTTTTTTTTGTCCTAGCAACTTGTATTTGTTACTGTCACCTGCTTTTAGTTGTGGTGGGGAAACTGAGGCATAGAAAGGTTGTGCAACTTGCTCAAGTGACAGACAGAATGAGGACCTGGACCTTCTGACCTCGGGCCACTCCCTTCACCACATGACATTTTCCCATATTAGAGAAATATGTTGAGAAGTCCTGTGCTGAACAGACACGTTGGGGATTGAAGGCTCCTGGAATGGCGGAAGTTTGTGAATGGATGGGAGACAAAGACCGTCTAAGAAGAGCCCTAGATCTGCTGAGGGCTGTCTAGTGCTGTTCTTCGGTAGCAGCACCCACCTGGTCTTTTGACGCTGCCCTTCCTCCTCTGCCTGGGGTGAGGGAGATGTGACCCTGTTCGGTCCCCATCAGGAGCGTCCTTGGTCCTCTCAGGCACACTGATGCATTTGTAAGTGGCACTAATCCACAAGAGCCAGTTAGAACCGACGAGTTGGCATCCCAGACACCTTAAAGCGGTTCTGTAGACAGAGAAGATCTTTTCACTGTATTGGAGGCCAGGAAGATGGGAGCTGCAGCTGCTAAGGCATGTGTTGCCATCACTAAGGTGAGAAAGGTGAGACTCTTTCAGAAAGGGAGGACCACGGAGAGAGCAGCATCCGTGAGAGATGAAGGCAAATCAAGATCTGCCGAGATCTGATCCAGCTCTGAGACCTACCCGAGAACTTCAGGACGTGACCCTCTTCCCTTTTCTCCTTTTACCTCCTGATCTTTCTCTACATCTTCACCTTCTTCATCTCTCTTTCTTCCCATCTTCCTTTTCTTTCTTCCTTCTCCTCTCCTGACTTCCACCTGAAACTGTTCTGAGATAGCGAATATTTCTGAAGTATTTTGTGTGCATGTGTGTGTTACTGGGGCTGTGTGTGTGTGTGTAGTTATGAATATCCAGAGGAGGGTATTGGGTGCCCTCCCCTGTTGCTTTCCACCTTCTTCCCTTGAGATCAGGACTCTCGCTGACCCCAGCCTCACTTTCAGGCTGGGCAGAGGGCTCCTGCGGTCTGCCCGTCTCTGCCCTCCAGCCCCGTGGTTACCAGCGTTTGCAGTGTCTCCTGGCTTTTGCACGAGTCCTGAGGCTGTGGATTCAGGTCCTCATGAGGGCTTGCACAGCAATCGCATATGAAGGATTTTTTTTTTTGAAAAGTACTTTTTAATCTAATTTGAAAACATATTATCGTTAAAGTAAAATGTACAGTATCCTAATAAAGACATCAATTTCCTTTAACTTATTACTTGATGACATTTGTAATATCCACCCACTTTTTTTTTTTTCCTTCTGCTTCTGTTAGCATGCAAGCCTTTATGGTAGCTGGTGGATGTGCACTTCTTATATTGCTGCACCACATTGTTAATAAAAGGCATCCCATTTTTTTTTTATCAATAGGTCTAATTAAATACTTATTTTTCACCAATGATATGTTTTATGATGCTTTATAAAGCATTTGATGAAACGGTATTCTTTTTGCTGTGAATATAATTGGCAGTAACCGCTATCACTGGTGTGCTGGCTGTATTTGGTGTTTTGGTTGTTTGGGTTTTTTTGTTTGTTTCTTTGTTTCCTGTCCTGGGGATCAAGCGTCGGGCTCAAGCATGCTCCACAGAGGCTGTACCACTGGGCCACAGAAGGCTAGGTTTTAAAGTACAGTTTCTGTGAGCAGCTATTTGTAATAAGCTGATGCTACTCTACTTCATAGAGGTGTTTAATAGAGGGCCGTGTTCTAACCTAAATGATTTGGGAAACAGATTTCTTTTCTGACTTAAAAAAAAAAATTCTAGCCACATTGTATTAGGCAAAAATCCTACACTCCCACCCACATTTCCTGGTGATGTGCCATTTTCTAAATATGTCCTGTCTGTTCCAAAATGAATACCAATAGCTGGAAGCAGACTAAGTTAAGCTGGAGAATGCTAATTTTGCACTTGCATTAAAGAGTGGCACTCAGTTCCTAGACTGTACCCTGCCCCTGCATGGATGTTTCAAAGGACGTATTTTCCCTGTCTATTCTTATTTATGGGTTGTTTGGTTGTATTTCAAGATAAGAGTCTCACTCTGTATCCCAGCCTGGCTTTCAACTCTTGGTCCTGCCTCGGACTCCTGGATCACTTGCAATTCCACACCTGACTTTGGTATAGGAAACTTGAACAGTTTTATTCGTTTCTTTAACTTTGCATCCTATCAATAAAAACATATTTTTTTTTTTAGTTCCTTGAAAACTACAGCATGCTTTGATCGTATTCACCCTCCCCCCTCAGATTCTTGCCACACCCATCTCCCTTTTCCCTTTCCATCCAACTTTGCATCTTTTTTTCTGTCATTGAAGGCCAGTGCATGCTACCCAATGTTCTTGGATGTGCGCCTTTCTGTTCAAACATGGCTGGTTTGTCGGGAGATACACTCTTAGAGAAAGCTGATCCCCACCTCCCACCCCAGCAGCTAACAATAGCAAAAAACACTTCTCCTCTATGGCTAGTGCTTTATGCCCAGATGCCCTCACCATGCCGGGGCTTGGGCTGGGCTTACACCAGTCCTGTGCATGTTGTCACAGCTACTGTGAGTTCGCATGCACAGCTGCCGTACTGGGTCTCGAAGACACTGCTTCCTTGTAGTCATCTACCTCCTCTACCTCTTACGTTCTCTCTCCTCCCTTTTCTACCATGAGCCTCATGGCCCTTTGGGGAAAGGGGTGCAGTGTGCATGTTACATTTCAGGATGAATATTCAGCAGTCTTTTCAGTGCCTTGACTAGTTGTGGGTCTCTAGGTTGATCACCATTTACTGAAAACAGTTGAGTGGTGCATTAATCTGTGGGTATAAGTAATTAGGAGTTGGTTTAATACTATGTACATTTAGCAGAATAGTAGAACCTGTGATATTTATAGCCATAGGTTCTTAGTCTGATAATGGTGTTAGATATGGGCCTCATCTTGTGGAGCAGGCCTCCCTTAAATCCACTCAGAGAGTGGTTGGTTACTCCCACGATCTTTGTGCCAGCGTTGCACCAGTAGACATGTCTTGCCCGGCTGATCATTGTGGTAGCTCACATACATGAGTCATAGACCATGGAGAAATCAAGCTGATGCTGTCACGGAAGGATCATCCCTGCTGCTGGCTTTTATAGTGCCCGAAGGTGCCATGCAGTCTACCAGAGGAGAAAGGGAATCATTAATCAGCTACGAATCCTGAGAACTACAAAATTTACTTTTAACTGCCATATGCACACCAAGTAAGTTAATTCACAGATCTGTTTGTTATATATAGGGATGAAGGAGTAGATCAGTGGTATAGTGTTTGCCTAGCACTTGTGAGGGCTTAGATTTCATCCCCACTTTGGAAGAAAGGAATAAAGGGGGGGGGCGAGCGCTGAATTTTTCTTTTTTTGATTGTTTAGAGACAAGGTCTCATACTGTATCCAAGGCTGGACTAGAACTCCAGGCGATCTTCCTGCCTCTGCCTCTTGAGTGCTAAGATTACAGATATCAACCACCTTACCTGGTTCTCCAGTATTCTCCTTTAAAGACCATTGCCCTCGTCTTTGGACACCACTGATAGGTGACACACATACAAAATTATTGATTGATTGTGCCTGAATGGTTCTTTTTGAGATACAATACTAATTCCAGTGTGATTACAATAATTTACAACCTACCTGTATTAGTCAGGATTCTCTAGAGGAAAAGAACTGACAGAATAAATTTATATGTAGATATATACATATAGATTGATAGAGATATTTATGATATAGATACAGATATAGAGATATAGATAGGGTATTTATTAGAAGAATAGCTTACAGCTATGGTCCAGCTAGTTCAACAGTGGGTGTCTACCAACGGAAGGTTCAAGAATCCAGTAATTACTTAATCCATGAGGCTAGATGTCTCAGTTGTTCTTTGGTACATACCATAATCCTAAAGTAGGCTCTAATGTATTGCCCTCGTCTTTGGACACCACTGATATATGACACACACACAAAATTATTGATTGATTGTGCCTGAGTGGCTCTTTTTGAGATATAATACTAATTCCAGTGTGATTACAATAAACATTCCTAATGTTAGTGAAGGAATAGACTTACTAGTGAGTGTAAAAGCAAGCAACCAAAGAGAGCAAGCTTCCTTCTTCCAAGTCCTTTATATAGGCTGCCAGCAGAAGGTGTGGCCCAGATTAAAGATTTATCTTCAAGAGATCTGAATTAAAGGTATATCTTTCCACCTCGAAACATTTGGACTAAAAATGTGCCTTTATATTTTGAACGGTTTAATTAAGAAAAAAAAAAAAAAAACCCTCACAGGTATACTCAGTCACTTAGGTTTTAGTTAGTTTCAGATACAGTCAAATTGAGAGCCAAAACCACCAACCAAGCCATCACATTACTCAAGATAAAATTTAGGCTGAAATGAATCCTAAACCATTACTTTGTGAACTCCTAAGAAGCTCAGAGTCAAAGCAGGAATGAAGAGTGCTTATGTCTTGGTCAGAGGTGTGCAGTTAGCGTCCAGATGACCCCGCAGCACCCTTGATGTAGGTGTGAATCCTGGTCTAGCAAGTCGGCAAACTGAGGGGCTTGGCGTCGTTGGAGAGCGTGAGTTTAAGAGCAGGGAAACAATGAATTGAGCAGTATTTCAAATAATATTTGTAAAATACATCATTCCTCTTTCCACAGAATTCTGGAGGCTCCCCCTACCTCTCCGGTGTCCTGTCCTATCCCTAAGTCTGTTTTCAGCTCATCTTGCTCTCCTGCCTGTTTTTCTGTTCCTTTTTCACCAGGGAGGACATTTTGCACTCTCTGTGGCTGATGGAATCCATTACCGCCAATTACCATTTACTTCAATCCTTTTCCTCTCTGAACTCTCTCCTGTGATTCGGAACCCTGCTGTCCATCACTCTCATCAACACGCCTCTCAATATAGTTCCTGTATCTTGTCCCTCTGAGTACTTCCAGTGTTCCTAGAGAGCGAAGCATTGTACGTTCTCCTTACAAGTCCCGTTTCTTAGG
This sequence comes from Peromyscus californicus insignis, assembly GCF_007827085.1. Lineage (NCBI taxonomy): Eukaryota > Metazoa > Chordata > Mammalia > Rodentia > Cricetidae > Peromyscus > Peromyscus californicus. The sequence continues at coordinate 8,048,216 of NW_026294514.1, read as the reverse complement.
AGCGACACTCTCCTAACGTAAATAGTAAACTGTGGTTACCCTCAGAGTACCCCCAAATCAGCATCTTGGAGAACTCTTTAGAGATGGGACCATTTGGAGGAAAGCCACACAAGTGCGAAGCCTTTCCTGAGAGCTTATTTCAAACTGCCAAGTTAGGCTCTCTGAAGGCTAGGAAAAGATGGCTTCTGAGCCAGTAAGATCCAGCCCCATAGACCACTTTATGGCTCATTTACAGATGTAGTTATCATGATTTCCTGCATTATCAACACTAGAGAGTGGGGAGGGTCATTTGTAATTGATCAACTGACATATTTTCGGCATATTGTAGAGGAGAGAATTGCTGCTAAAACTAGTTTTGTGGTTTCTAAAATACATTTTTACAAGATACTATGTTAGTGAACCAATTAAGAGGTTATGGGATTAGGTTTGAACAAAGATTGATAGCTGTATATTTGGACAGCCCATGGAGGGAAATTTCTTTGAAGGAGAGTACGGAACAGATGTATCAGTAAGTATCAGCTAGATGATTGATCTAAGGAAAGAGCCAAAGAAAAAACAATGATTCCATTGTATATCTGGTGGGAAAGAGAAATATTGTGGAATAGAATTTTTGTTTAACTTTGTAAAGATGTGTTATATTTGCTTACGCTGCATTTGTTTAACTATGTAAAGATGTGTTACATTTGTTTTATCTTGCCTGCCTAAGATACCTGATTGGTCTAATAAAAAGTTGAACAGCCAATAGCTAGGTAGTATGGGGAGGGATAGGTGGGCTGGTGGGCAGAGAGAATAAATAGGAGGAGGAATCTAAATGTGAGACAGAGAGAGAGAGAGAGAGAGAGAGAGAGAGAGAGAGAGAGAGAGAGAGAGAGAGAGAGAGAGAGAGAGAGAGAGAGAGAGAGAGAGAGAGAGAGAGAAAGAGAGAGAGGAGGGAGATGCCTGGGGCCAGCCAGACATGGAGGAAGCAGGAAAGTAGAACATATAGAGTGAAAGACAGGTAAAAAGCCCCAAGGCAAAATGTAAATGAAGAGAAACAGGTTAAATTAAGTTATAAGAGCTAGTGGGACAAGCATAAGATAAGGCCGGGCATTCATAACCAATAATAAGTCTCCATGTCATAGTTTGGGGGCTGGCAGTCCAAGAAAGCCTGCTACAGAGAAAGGTTGAAGAAAATAAAAAATTGCAAACCTCCATTTTTAGTCATGTCTGTTTGGATCAGTAGTCAACCAGAATGGGCACGAGTTTGTCTGGGAATCTTAGGGAGCTTGAGTTTAATACAGACACAAGTTTTGTAGAGAAAGTTTATTAATTTTTTTATCATGGACAATGTAAACAATAAAACAGATTCCCTAAAGAAAGATTAATGATTTTTTTCACCTTGAGAACAACCCAAAAATCATGATTGGGCGTGGCTCATCTGGTCTTGGGCACATGTTTATTTTTTAGTGATTCCTCTTGTTTTGTAGAATATATATTCTACAAAATATATATATATTTAGAGAGAGAGAGAGAGAGAGAGAGAGAGAGAGAGAGAGATTCAGTCCAGTTTATTTTAACTATTTGAACCTTAATTCCTGATGAAGACTAACTACTGCTTCATAGATTGTTCTAGATCAAAGTTAAAGTAATGGCTGCTGCCTTTAGTAAACACTGCTGAATTTGGAAGGTGATTACATTAGCCAAAATTCCATTTTTATAACTTGAGCTTCTAAAAAGCAATTCAAAATCAACCCCTTAGCATTTCCCAAAATATTCCAATCCATCTGCTTAAAAAAATTTATTGCCAAATTCTTTAATTTGTTAGTAAGAAATAAAACCTGCCTACTCCTACATCTGTTCTTGGGTGTTCATTTTCTATTGAGAGGGCCATCAAGCCACCACCCATGGAGCACTTGAGGATATAGGCAAATACATCCTTTGTGAGGGTCATTCTCTTTCCTAAAATGTGCATGAAGAAATCATGGCAGAAACCTTTTTTCTTCCCTGAATTCTTACAGGACTTAGCATTGCCAGTGGGATAATTATAGCATTAGGTTTTGCATCTTGTTTTAAAACAGTGGACATTATACTTCAAGCTTTCCTTTTGGCTGCTTCTCCTTCGTGATTGGTCTTGTAATAGAAAGAGGATGGAATGTCCAAGCTTAGTCACCAAAGCCTTGTCATTTGATACCTTGAGAGGCAGGAGGCCCTGCTTAGGTTTTGGCAGTCTTCATGGTTGGTAAACTAGGTGAAAACACAGTGTGTCTACATTAGAAGTCCAGCTCCTAGCATTCCTGTGGCGTTTAGCCCTCCACTAATTTCCATCTCCCCCCTATTCTACCTTTACTGTTTCACAGATGGGAATTCTGGGGTGTAGACAGGAAAGGCCTCTCCAGTGGGAGTTGTGGCTGGACGATGACAGCAGCTGACAGCTGTGTGCTGTCACATGTCAGCCTGTGCTCCTGCCGCCATTTTCCTTGCATTTCATGTTGAAAGGTGCAGAAGGAAATTGCAAGTAGTTGATAGTGGGCCCCAAAGTGGGAAGCAATTCACATGGACCCGCTTCAAAAATATTAGAAAATATATTTGGGAAAACTTATACAAGGGTTTGAAAGCAAAAGAAAGGGACTTTTTTTCATAGGAGGATGTGGAGGAGGAGGAGGAGGAGGAGGAGGAGGAGGAGGAGGAGGAGGAGGAGGAGGAAAGGGAAGCGGCACAAGAAACTTCAGTTCCTTTGGTGACATTTCTGCTCCACCCGATTTTTGTTTCCTGGGTCAAAATGAAGCCCAGATGATGGCTGCTGGTCTCTGGACTTGACTGCCCCTCTGGACTTTCAGCGGAGGGGGGTCATCACAGATCCCCACCCCAAGTGTCTCTGGGTGAGAAAGCCTGCACAGCAGAGCTCACAGCACATCGGGATGAGGGGGTTCAGTCCATTATCTCAGGAATAGTTTCACTTTGTGACAGAAAATAGAATATTATGTAAGCGGGTTTAAAACAGTGATGGAAAGAGCTCTGTCTCCACAATCACTACCATTTTAGTCGGAACGCAGACCGGTGCCAGGCTACATTAGTATTTTGAAAAAGCCCTGCACATGGTTCTGAACTTCTGTTTCTATTAAATTCTCTCTTTGCAGTTGCAGTTTTTATTTTCTTTTATTGCAGGGAAGGGGTTGGTAGTGGGTGGCGTTCAGCCTGACTTGCATGACAAATTTTCTTTGGATCGTTGTCAACCTTTTCCCAAACATTCCAAGCACAAAGGCAGCTCTCGCTCGTGCGCATGTTCTCTCTCTCTCTCTCTTTCTCTCTCTCTCTCTCTCTCTCTCTCTCTCTCTCTCTCTCTCTCACACACACACACACACACACACACACACACACACACACACACACACACACAGGGACACATAAACAGAAAAAAAACAAATTAAATAACACCCTTCAGAAAATCATACTAACAATTATGATTGACATTGTAATGCATGTAGTCATAATTCCTGTTGCTTTTTCTCTTTATTTATGAGAAGAGGTAAAATACCCTTTCTATCCCCACAGGACTCATAGTGAGATCACAAGTGACCGTTAAGGAAGGTATCATTTGGTTACCCCATACACCAGGATTAATTGCAGCTAGCCACTCTAGGTCCATTTTTATAAGCTGTGTGACCTTAGATAAAGCCGTCTAGTCATCCAGCACCCATAGCATCAGGTAGCGTTATTCGGAAACATGTGGTTTTGGCCAGGCTGTCTGCGGGGCCTTCATCCTAAATTTCTGCGTCAAGCTGAACTGATAGGATACCACGGCGACTTGACGTGCTCCGAGTTTTATAGCATCAGAGGCAGATACATCAGTGTCTCTCTGAGACATGCCAGCTGAGCAAGTTCAGAATTTTATATCTTAATTTCATACTGTATACGGAGTGGACACTATGGGTGCCTTTTTTGAATATTTTTAATTTGTTAGGCTTAATTCAGGTATTTTTTTTCTTTGCTTAGAGCTTAGACCAGGAATGTGAATTCTAGAAATCAATCTACATGGATCAATAAGTCTATTACTGGAGAATCTCTTGGCTCCTCCAACTTTGTATCCACATGCACAGTAGATATATTAGTGCACTGGGGAGCAGAGGAAGCCGGGCTGCTTACATGCCCACCATCTTTGTTCAAAAGCATTGAGACTATTCTGTGGCCTAGTTTTCTTGTTATGTCTTAGCTGATACGATTTCCTTCATTTGACATTCTGGACCGTCTACAGATGATTAAGTCCAGTGCTTCTTAGCCCTGCTCTGTCTTGTTCAAAGGATGTGCCCCATGAGAGCAGTAAAGAAGAGTGGAGGAGTCAGGAAGAGTGGCTGGTCACACTTGGGAATCATTGTCCCTTGCCTGCTTTCATACATGCTGGGATATGGTTCTTTCCATTGCAGACTGCAATGGTCCCAGGGTAGTCTTTTAGCCCAGCTCTAGAAACTGAGGCCCTAATGTAGCATTTCTCATCCTGCGGGTCATGACCCTTTGAAGGTTGATGACCCTTTCACAGGGGTCACATATCAGATATCCTGCATATCAGATATTTACATTAGGATTCATAACAGTAGCAAAATTATAGCTACAACGTAGCAGTGAAATAATTTTATGGTTAGGGGGTCACCACAACATGAGGTGTATTAAAGGGTCACAGCATTAGGAAGTTCAGAACCACTACTCAAAGGCTTCCCCCACCTTTCTGCAGAAGACAGATGGTCACTTCTGACTCCCAGAGTGCCATTTGCAATCTGCTTATTGAAAGTGCTTCTGGAAGACTGTGTGCCCAAGACAAAGGCAAGTCCATTTTGTGGCCGTTTCCTTACTGGAGGGAGGTAAGGTGATGGATGATAGGAGGTGATTATGTAAGCTCATAGCATAGGATCTGGCTCACTCGAATGGATTAGTAAATACGTTTTCATTTTGATTTACTGTTGGAGCCCATCTGGGTTTCCTAGTGGCTTTACCCAGCAGGTCTGTGTAGAGAGGATAGAAACCTGAGTGCAGGTGTCTGAGATGGTCTGCACTTGGCTGTGCTGGGGGGAGGTCTTTTGCTCCACCCCTGGGCATTCCTTTAAATATCCTACGGCAGAGACAGTCCAGGCCCTTCAGAGTCTATTCTGTGTTTCTGTGTCTCTCCCCTCTTCATTTCTAACTAAGTCTCTTTTTCCTCATTCCTCAAGAGTCCCTGGGGTAAATAAATGTGGGGGCTGGTCCCCCACAATTTACAGTTTTCCCCTTAGATGTATGACCTTCTTTTTTGTATTTTGTCAGGATTTATAGAAGATCTAGAATATTTGGTTTAGCATAGAGTTTTAATACAGTTGTTTAATAAAACACTATTTAAATATTTTGTGACTATAGTACCTTGATTTTGGTAATTAGCAATTGGAAGTGTGATTCCTCCTGAAGTCTTTTACGTGTAAAAATGTATGCTCCTTCTCAGGGATGGGAATACAGGCTGTGTGTTGGGAAATGGGGTCTTTTGAAACATACATTTCTACTTTAGGATGAAAACCGAGGAACATAAAGTACTAGACCATAATCCCAGCTGTTCAGGAGGCTGAGGCAGGAGGATCACATGTTTGAAGCCAGTTTGGCCAGCTTAGTAAGGCCTTCAGTGCTGGAAATACGGTGCGATGCATATTTAGTTGGGCCTGGGATGCTGAGACTCTGGGGCCTGTCCTCAGTATTGCAGGCTGGGCACCGAAGTGTAGCCCCTTATAAATAAAGGGTTCAATATTTTTGGTTATAAATGGTGTTTTTTCCTCTTATTTATAATATATATTTGCTGAACAAAAATAATCAATTGCCAGTTGTTAGACACCATCCATCATTATCTTTTGGCTTTCTTTTGCCTTGCAAGTTAATTTGAGTAGTGTATTTTTAATGTTAAAAATGTTAATCTTTTGTTATGATCAACCACGTGAGTCTATGTAATGGGTATTAGGGAATTTATTAGGATATAAATTGAGGAAATACACTCACGAATACAGAACGGAGTAGACAGCTGAAATCGTCCTCTGTTCTGACTGGGAGCGAATCCACCTGGCAGTCCGATCATGCCAGGAAGCAGGAACCAGGAAGGAGGGCCCTTGTGACCCCTCTCCTTTTCCTTTTAAAAGGTCACATAAGATGGCAAGAAGCATCACCTCCTTTGAGCCTTATAGGCCAAGGTCATGGGCAGAGAAAATCCACTACAATCTTTGGCATTCTTTTTTTTTTTTTGAGACAGGATTTCTTTGCATTGCAGCTCTGACTGCAGAACCTCTGTAGACCAGGCTGGCCTTGAACTCAACAGAGATCAACCTGCCTTTACCTCCCAAGTGCTGGGATTAAAGGCGTGTGCCACCACTGCCCGGAAATCTTTGGCATTCTTAGTGTTTAAAAGTTATAATAGTTTAAGCATGGTATGGTGGCACATACCTATCATCCCAGCACTTGGGAGGCAGAGGCAAGAGAATTGTATGCTCAAGACCAGCAAGGGAGACACAGTAAAGCTATTTTCAGTTTTCAAAGAGAGACTGTTTTTGTTTCTAGGAAAATTTGCTCTGGTCTTTATTGAAATTATACATTAAATTTGGTTAATAAAGATTATTTTAACTTAAAATATTCATAACTCCCCCTAAAACAATGCCCTAATTTGAAAATAATACAGTTTGTAGCTAAAGAAACTTTATGAGAAAACATACAGAAAAAATATGTTATAACATTTTACAGTTTTATAGCTTGAAACATTTAGTGTATTTTATCACATAAATGCATGGGGATTTTTATGACCTCTGCTTTAGTCTGTATTATTTTAGAAGTTTAATGCAATTCTCAAAGAAAAATAAATCAAGAAGATTTAGTAATCACCTTTATTTGTAAATGATGATTGACTAATAGATGTGATGAGGCTCGGAAATGAAGATAGTTAATAAAAAATTAATCACAGCACTCTATAATCATTTCCAGTAAGAATCAAAGGAAATACAGATTAACTTCCCCCAGTTTTTTAGCTGTTTGGCGGCCATCATCTGGTCTAACGAGAGTGCAGTATGGAGAGCTTAGTGTATGCGGTGTCAGCACGTTTAATTCTGATAATGACCCGTTCAGGCAGGTGCAGTGCTGTGAGCAGCTGAGGAAGATCATGGAGCTGAGTTACAGCAAAACTAGGGTGTGAAGCCGGGTATGAAATGCTACTTCTAGAACCACAGCGTGGCCACGAAACTGTCCCCAACCATGGGAGAACACCCCGCATGGTTAACGGCGTTATGGAGAAAATAGTTCCACGTTCTGCATGTTCTATGCTTCCTCCCTAGAAGTGATTGTAGTAACACCTATCCCTAGCCAGGAGTTGGTGATTCCAATCCTTTTTTATTTTTAAAAACTATTTTTAATATTTTCATTTATTCTCTGGCAATTCCGTATATATACAATGCATCTCGATCACCTCTGACCTAAATACTTCTTCTCTTCGGTTCCCTGAAGAATGCTTCCCTCTCTCGCTTCATGTCTTCCTTTTCCTTTCTTTTTAAAAATAGCCTATTTAGTGCTGCCCACATGCTCCTGGGTATGGGACCACCCGCCAGAACATAAGCAACCTAACCGTGGCCGCACCTCCAGTGGCCAGTAGCTGCTAATAGCTTCTCAGCTAAGGATGGAGCCTCCTTTCATGGTGGAACATGGGTTCATTCGATCTTGTGCTGGTTTGAACACCTGAGTGTGAACACATAGCTGGTGTGGATACCTGAGTGCAGAAACAGCATTCACCGCCGCCTTCTCCATCCTCCAGCTCTTACACCCCCTCCTACCATGTGAACCGTTCCCTGAGCCTTGTAGAAGGTGTTAGTGGATATCAATGTCCCGTTTAGAACTGAGCACTCAACAGGTACTTATTCTCAGTACTCTGAACAGTTAGGAGTCTCTGCGTTAAGTACTTGCAACTGCAAAAAGAAGCTTTTATGACCAGTGTCAAGAGTGGCATTAATCTATGGGTAAAACCATAAATATTTAGAAAGCAGTTGGTTGAACAACATGTCCATTTAGTGAAACAACGTTTCCTCCTAAGGCCTGTGGCTGCCCATGGGCTTTTGGCTAGATTTACAGTACCAGATATAAATTCTTTCTGTGGAACAGGCCTTCCATCCCATCAGGAAATGGTTGGTTACCTTCATACTATTGAGGCCACTATTGCACAGGTAGACACCTGAGGTTGCTACTGTAGTATGCAGGGGCCAGTGTTGGTCAAGTCCGTTGACGGCTTTCCTTCTCTGTTGGCCGTCTGGAACTATTGAAGCTAGCCAGAAGGGGGGAAGTTTTCAGTCTGTTCTAGCTTGGTTTCTATATGGTCTGCAGCCAAAGTGTGTTCTGTTTCATCAGTAGGGTCTCATTATCCAGCCATGGTGAGAAGCCCCTGACCATGGCAATGGCATTAGCCTGGTTTTGTTTGTTTGCTTTTGTTGTTTGGGGTGTGTGTGTGTGTGTGTGTTTGGAGGGCTACAGCTTCCCTGCCTGATAATTTGTAGGGAGGTATCCCACGCATGGCATTAAGATTTTTCATTTAATAGCCCATGTCTTCTAGGTGAAGCATTTTTTTCCACACAAGGTACCTCTGTCCAAACCTTTAAAAAAAATTTAATTAAGTTTTAAAGCAGTGGGTTTCTATAAGGCCTTTCCATACATCCTTAATTTTTACTTAACCTACCCCATTCCTACCCCATCTCTACTCAAACTTTTCCCTTCAGTAAAAGCCAAAATGAAAGTATAAGGTTGTATTTACACTGACCATCTTGAGGGAGTTAAATTTGCTATACCGTATGATGACTGTTTTAAGGGATAGTATGGTGTGCTGTTTGTTAATATGAATATATGCATTACACTTGTATAAAAAATAGCAAGCTCTAAAGTGAGTTAGCTTTGTAGTATGAGCTCATCTATACATAAATAGCTGTGCATCTATTTAGGGACCAAAATGCTGTGGGTTGTCATGTCTAGGGGCTGGCCTTAAGGAGTTTTCACTTCTTGTTTTAATCTTTTATTTTTTGCAGTGTGCATGTGTTATTTTTAAAATTGGCAAAGCATGCTACAAAGGTGTTTCTTTCCCCCAACTCACCACTCTTACTTCGTAATAAATTTAGGTTGGCGAGTTTTCATTTGGTTTATGACTTGGGAATGTGAACTAAGTGGATATGGAGTTTGGAAAGAAGTTCCCTGTCACAATAGAGTTTTTAAAGTTTTGACTCACAGGGCTTATTATTTCCTCCTCAGAAACGACCCCAGAAACTGGGATGTGCTGTCACAGGGCGGGAGTTCTCTGAATTGCAGGGCCGCACTCTAGCTGGCCTCCGCTCCTGATCTAAATGTTACTCTGCTGTGATTTAATTTATACAAAAATAGAACTCTGTTAAGTGAAATATAAGCTATCACTGAATATGAAAGCAAATGATATTTCAATGCACTTTAAGTCAACCAGTGTTATCAATAATCAGGGATGTTGTCCATTAGAATGCGGCTCTTGGGATTTCCTGTAGGTCTTGGTTGAAATTCCTGATGCGGACCTTCCATCACCCTACACAGCTCACCCTGGATTTGGAGTCTGCTGGTACCATCATGTCTGGAGAGTTTGTTTTCTGTCAGAGATTTGACACATTGCCTTAAAACTTGGTTTATTTGGCTGTATTCTTTGAAAGTTCTCTTGGGAAGTTAATTACTCATCTGACAGATTTTAACATCACTCTAGTCTGACAATCTAAATTTCTGTGTTGTTGAGGATGAGAGTTATTACTTATTTCCTACAGAAACTTCCAAGCTTGGGTAACAGAGATCTTTGAACAACAAGAAATTATTATTATTTCTGCATATGAAAGATACCAGTACAAATTAAGTCCCCAGTGGCTAATTCCCAAGATCAGGGTACTATAATCACAAAATATTGAAATATTGTTCTATGATAAACAACACACTGTATTAAAACTCTCTGTTAAATCAAATATTCTGGTAGGTATTTTGGAAATCCTAGCAAACTACACGTTGTTGGAAATGTGATGCTTGGGCCACACTCCATAATGATTTGATCTGTATAATGGTCAGTACCTGTGGGTTGGAGGCCTGATTGTGGTGGTTTAGCATGTTGTCTGTTGTCATGTGTAGGTAGTGATAATTGCTTATTTGATTTTTTTTGTTTGTCCTCAGCCTAATTCCCAGGGAAACATGCTCCTCATACTTAATTTCAGCCCACAATTTCCCTTTAGTTCTCTTCTCTGCCCCTCTCTGGCTGAGCAACATGTTTTGAAGGTCAATTCTACTCCATCCCTCCTGACAAGAGAGACAGACTTTAGTTTCTCAGCCTACGATAGGCTGTCTTAGTCACTATTTTATTGCTGTGAAAAGGCACCATGGCCATGGCAACTCTTGTAAGAGAAAGCATTTAATTGGGGGCTTGTTTACAGTTTCAGATGTTTAGTCCATTATCATTGTTATAATTTATAAACAGCAGAAGGCAACCTTGGTGAGTTGGAGCCAAGGGGCCCCAGAAAGTCACGCCACATAACAGAACTTACCTAGAGGGTTTTATTGGGGGGGGGGGAGGAGAGAAAGGAAATGTAGAGTTGGCTGAAGAAGAGGTGGGGGGGAGAGAGAAGAGAGAGGGAGAGGAAGAAGAGACAGGAGGGAAGAAGAGAAGGGGGTGCAGATGTGGCCCCTGGGGACGGAGAAGCTGTGGGAAGAGAGAGAGAGAGAGAGAGAGAGAGAGAGAGAGAGAGAGAGAGAGAGAGAGAGAGAGAGAGAGGGGTTTGCTTTTAATAACGGGATTTAGCCCATGTGCATAGAGACTACACAGCGACATAGGGCATATAGACCAACTGTAAGACCCTGGGCTGTCTAAGTATTTGCCTGAATGTTAGTAAGTGCATCCTGCTGGGTCCCCAAGGGGCAGGCCAGGTATGCCTGACTGCCAGTAATCATTATGGTGGGGAGCAGGGCAGCAGGCATGGTAGATAGACATGGTGCTGGAGAAGTAGTTGAGAGCTACATCAGCTACATCTTGATCTGCGGGCAGAGAAAGTGAGACTAGATCTGGCATGGTCTTTTGAAACCTCAGAGCCCACCCCTAGTGACACACTTCCTCCAAAAAGCCACCATGTCCTAATCCTTCTGGACCTATCAACAGTTCTCCCTGGTGACTAAGCATTTAAATATATGAGCCTAGGAGGCCATTCTTATTCAAACCCCCACATTCCACTCCCTAACCTCCATAGTCTTACAGCCATATTACAGTGCAAAATGCATTTAGTCTAACTTCAAAAGTCCCCATCATCTATCACAGTCTCAATATGATTTAAAGTTCAAAGTCTCTTCTGAGATTCATGGCATTCTTTTAACTATAATTCCCTGCAAAATCGAAATGAAAATGCAGATCACATACTTCCAACATACAGTGGCACAGAATATACATTACCATTCTAAAGGGGAAAAAAAAGGGAGCAGAGTGAGGAAATCCTGGACCAAAGGAAGACCAAAAATGAGCTGGGCAGACTTCAAACCCTGCCATCTCCATCTCTGATGTCAACACACTCTTCAGATCTCCAACTTCTTTCAGCTTTGGTGATTGCAGCACACTTCTCTCTCTTGGGCTGGTTCTGTACCCTGCCTCTGTCTTTCCTTAACTGGTATTCCCAACTCTGACTTCTCCAGTATTTTGGTGTCTCCAACACAATCAAAGCTTCACCTTCACAGCTTCACACAATGGCCTCTCTGAGTCTCCATACAGGGACACCCCTGACACACACATAGCCTCATCATCTTTCCTTAGCCGTGGAGGAAGATTCTATAATCTCTTTTTTGTATCTTTGACTCTGAAGCCAGAGCCATGTGACCAAAGCTCCAAGTTCTGCTGCTTGATGGACCAGGAACTTGGCCCCCTCTTTGAATTACATTTGCACCAGCTTTCTGTTTTGATGGTTTCCTTCGCTACTTAAGCTTTCCTTTAATTTCTTTTCTCAAGTTGGAAGCTTAACTGTGTGTAGTCTTGCCCTGAGGCCACCACTCCCTTTATTCTATTTAGCATCAAGCTTTTCTTTAAACATTTTATCCTCTTGAACACTGGACTTAGCTCTGTTACACTTCCTAGCTGCTACTCCTTTCCTTCTAAGACTATACCTTTTGTATTTCTCCTTACCCCACATGCTCCTTTCCTTTATAGATCTACATAAGAGTAATTACTAATAACCACAGAACACAGTCAATACTAGGTTGTCTTGAAATCTTCTCTGTCAGCACCATTAATTCACAACTCTTTAGCCCCAGGCAAATTTTTAGGACAAGGACAAAAAGCAGCCGCATTCTTTACCAAAATATCAGAAGAATATTCTCTAGCCCACTTACTAATATTTCCCCCCTCTGAAACGTCTTGATCTGGGCCCCAACAGTTCAAATCACCCTCAGCGCTGTCTTCCATGTTCCTGCTGGGATGACCCATTTAATTCCTGCTTAAAGTGTCCAGTAGCTTTTCTAGTCCAAAGTCCTAAAGTCTTCTGCATTTCTCCAACAAACAGCATGGTCAGGTCCGTCATCCCAGAAATACATACCACTCCCTGGTACCAACTATTCTATTGCTGTGAAGAAACACCATGACCAAGGCCACTCTCTTAAGAGAAAGCATTTAATTGGGGGCTGGTTTACAGTTTCAGAGGCTGAGTTCATTATCATCATGGTGGGGAGCATGGTGACAGGTCTGGCAGGCATGGTGCTGGAGAAGCAGTTGGGAGCTACATCCTGATCTGCAGGCAGAGAGAGGGAGACTAGGTCTGGCATGGGCTTTTGAAATCTCAAAGTTCACTCCCAGTGACACACTTCCTCCAACAAGGCCACACCTTCTAATTCTCCTAATCCTATCAAATAGTTCTACCCCTGGCAACTAATCATTTAAATATATGAGCCTATGGGGACCATTCCTATTCAAACCACCACATAGGCTCTCTGTGTATAAAGTGATAAAAAGAAAACCAGAAATTTACTAAACCTAAGGACAAGGACTGGAGGCTGGAAAGAGGACCTCGAGCAAGGGTATTTATCTAGGTTGGGTGATGTAGGCCTATAATCCCAGCTATACAGGAAGCTGAGGCAAGAAGATGGAAAGTTCATGGTCTGCTTGGGCTACAGAGTAAATCCAGGATCCATCTGGGCAACTTGGTGAGACTTTGTCTCAAAATTAAAAGCAAAAAAAAGGGGGGGACAGGAGATTTAGCTCAGTGGTAGCACACTTACCTAGCATGTGGAAGCCCCAGGTTCAATCCACACTACTGTCCTGCAGAAATTAGGGAAGGTAATCACTGTTGAGCTGTGAGTGAAGCCAACAGAAACTATTTTACATTTCTAATTGTATATTGAAAGCATTACTTAATCCCACCATAACCCAGGGTCAGGACCTTGGTACCCCCGTTTATACATAAACAACCCATCCACCCCACTAGTCCAGTTTACCTGTGGACTGCCCACCTGTCCCAAAGCTTTTTCTGTTTTGCACAATCCCACCTCTCCAGTATAAACGCCGTATGTCTTATTTCTCAACTCTTCATCACAAGAAATTGCTATTAGCTCTGGTCCAGCTGCTGCTTTGTTCTGATGCTGAGAGTTGTGGTAACTCGGTCCCTGAACCAAGTCCTTTTCCTGGCTGGCATCTCTAATGACTCAAGAAGGTTTTCTGAAAACTTTTTTCCTTTTCAGAGAAGCGTTGGCCTCAATAATTTGGTGTAACAAAATGTCCATGTGTCTAGTTTACTTCTATTTAATGTGTCATTATTTTAAAGTAAGGTGTTTGAAAGGGAAGGGGTAAAACCATTGACTTTTCTTGGTATTCTTTGGTTGGCCATCAGCAGAACTTCCTTTAAGCCCATCAATTATGCCTGAAATCAATGAGTGGTCAGGTCCAGGGAGGCTGTCCTGTGGTAGAGAAGTCAATGCCACTCAATAGCCTGACAGGCATATAAAGTTAACAGAATATATCTGTGGCTAACAAGGGATCAATAATTACTCTTTCTGTGTCTGCAGAGCACAAGGATGTGTGGAGATGGGGTCGAGATGGAGTAGTTTGTGGGCTTTCTGTAGGTAGATTGGGCTTGAGACTTAAGGCGTTGACTAAAGATTGTAAGTAGTTTATTGTGTTTTTCTTTCCGAATTTTGTGTTAATCTGGGCACCGCAATGCTCTGGTTTGAATGTGTAACCCCCAAATTATGTATTAGAAACTTAACACTTAAGTTCATTGCCGGTTCTGTTTAGAGATGAGGCTTTGGGGAGGTAAGTAGGATTGGGTCCTAGTGATGCTGTTAGTGGCTTTAAAAGGCAGAGACCCAAGTTCGCTTATCTCGGTTGGTGATGCTTTCTGCCATGCTGTGATACAGCCGAGGAGGTCTCACCAGATGCCCGCACCGTTCTCCTGGACTTCCCCACATCCAGAACCACCAGCCTAATACACTATTATCAACGAATTACCAGGTCATGGGTGTTTTGTTACAGCTAGAGAAAATAGACTCATCAAATCCTAGGCCTACAGAAACCACACAGAGCTGCAGACCTTGGAAAACTTTAATGACTCAAGCACTGGTCTTGGCCAAGTCACCCTCTGCCTTGATATCCTCATCTGGAAATCAAATCTGGGGTTAGAAAATCCTTGTGGCAATAACGGAAGAGTGAGGTGAGAGCAGCATGGAGGCAGACAAAATCAAGCTAGTTCTTAAAGAGACTCTGTACCAGAGGGCCAAATTTCATAATGACTAGGAGAAAAAGGGTTTGATCCTTGCAAATGAAAGTTCAAATGATGTGTGTCTGTTTATTTTATCTTACAACAAAATCTAGATTATAATCATAAATGTAAGCTCATTGTTAGAAGGAACAAATAATAAAATGTTCAATTTTTAGAGGTTTTGAAGAATTAATTTCTTTCAACATTTCTGACTTTCATCAGAATTATAAAGGAATTTTTCATTCAGACACTATACCAGGATTCTGTGGCAGGGTCCAGTGCTGTTGCTCCCTTTGGGGAAGGGGGCCAAGTAGGCGCAGAGTCAACGACACAGACTCTGGGAGAATGTCAAAACAACAAGCTCAGTTTACTCAGGAAGAGGCAAGTCTCATATACCCTCTACCCCACCGTGGGGGAAGGTCTGATGAATATTACATCTGCTGGTGTGACATGGCTGCCTCTCATTGGTCCATGTCATCTCCAGATCTTAGCTGCTGTTGCTAAGGCCCTTAGGCAGAACCCAGGTTGGCTCTCAGAAAGTATCTTTTTTACTGGTTTGGGCCAGCTGGCCTTCAAGCCTTTTAGGGATAAGTCATCCCACAGGATTCTATCTTTCTCTACTTCTTTTTAATTCCATGATCTTCTGATTATTATTTACTCTTCAATTGTAAATTGCTCTAGTCTTCCCAGATCCTCTACTTAGTGGTTTTTGCCTGGGATCCACAGAGTTCTTCATGGTTGCTTTCTGACTTGAGAGTTCCAATGTTTCAGCAGTTCATTCAGTTTCTTTTTGGTTTTCTGAGACAGGGTCTTCCTGTATATCCCTAACTGACCTGGCACTCATTTTGTAGCACAGGCTGGCCTTGAACTCATATTATCCCATCTGCCTCAGCCTCCCAAGTGCTGGGATTGCTGGCTCATTGTCCCTTCATAGTCAGGGTACAGTTGGGACAGCTGGCTTTCTGCAGAGTGACTGTCAGGATGGACTTGTGGCTGCTTGGACAAAGCAGTTGAATGAGAATTAGCTTTGAAAGTCTCCAGTGTTTTGTGCTACATTTTGCTTTCATTTTCTGCCCCCTACAAAGATAATGAGTCTGAACAATGAAGACAGAGATAAAAGGACTTTAAAAATAAAAATTATGTGAAAACAATTGTGTTATCTAAGTGGTCTTTTTGGAAAAAGTAGTGGTGATTTTTAAATCCTAGTACTTGTATTAAAATTTAAATTTGGCATCAATAAACAGGATCACATTACTGAATAGAACTGCTTTCTCACTACTCACACACTGTGTATTGATTTTTCATTTATTTTTTCATTCTTCCAAGTGACTCTGTGTAGGATGGAGAAACCTCCCTCCTTCCCTCCCCCTCCCCCCACTTTCTCTTTCTCTTATATTCTCCCTTACTCCCTCCATCCCTCCTTCCC
The DNA here is from genome assembly GCF_007827085.1 of Peromyscus californicus insignis. Lineage (NCBI taxonomy): Eukaryota > Metazoa > Chordata > Mammalia > Rodentia > Cricetidae > Peromyscus > Peromyscus californicus. The sequence continues at coordinate 8,032,070 of NW_026294514.1, read as the reverse complement.
TCTCCTTTTGAGACAGTCTCACCATGTGGCCCAGTCTGCTCCAGAGTTCCCCATTTTCCTGCTTCCGACTCCACAGTATTGGGGTCACATGTGCCATTACGCCTGGCTAAGATTCCTCCTTTGTTTCTAAGATAAGTCTCGCCTCCATTGAGAATGGTGTCTTTTCCCTTTGTTGTGTCCCTGGAGCTGAAACAGGGCACTCACTGCCCTTTGCAACAGTCAGATAACTGTCATCCAGACAATCTGGCAGCCTGGCACTCCACATTTGTGACTTATGTTTGCTTTCAACCCCTAACCTGATTGTTCCTTATTACTTTATCTCATTCTGTCCTCTTATTTCAAATATATGTGTGTTTATAGTGTATGTGTATGTGTATATATGTGTGTATATGGTATAGTTGCATGTGTGTGTGCAGCTGTGTGAAGACAGAGGCTGATTTCAAATGCCCTGTTCTGCCCCTTTGCCCCTTTAGTTTCTTGAGACATGGTCTCTCACTGAACCTAGAGCTAGACAGGTTCCAGACAGCTTCAGCCATCCTCCTGTCTCTAACCCCACAGCACAGCATTTACAGGTACGTGCAGGACCATACCTGCCTCTTTATATGGACTTTAGGGATTTAACATGACTGTGCAGCGGAAAGACTTATTCACTGAGCCATCTCTCTGGTCCCGTCTCTGTTTTTCAGCTTTAATGTATCTTTTATTAATTTATGTAACGATGATAAACATTGGCTGTTAATCTCAGCCATTGAAACTTAGCCTGTGCTTGGCCCTTTTTCTGTGCGAGGTGGGCAGCCCTTGGAGGATCTAGCATAGAGAGCAACAGGAGCTGACTTTTATTTGAGTGGGTTCCCTCTGACTGCTGTGTTACAGCTAGCCTGGGCTGCATCACAGAGCACCACCCCCCACCACACACACCCTCCGCTCCGAAACCCAGGCAGATAAACCTGCCTTCCCAACACAAATGAGCTCTGTGCCTCTCTTGCATCCTGTTCATTTTAAAGTCAATATTGTAAGGAACAAAGATTGAACCTCATTGTTTGTCTTTTGATATATATCGCTCGTGTGATGGATCGTGGCAGAGTGTGACTGTTGGAACTGGGATGTATGGCCACAGGATAGTCAGTACAGGGGTTGGATACTTTGAAGGACTAGTGTAAGATGAGAGGCAGTATGCAGACTCTCTTGCTGCCTCTTCTAAAGTATTTCACAACTATAACTTTTGGAAGAAGACTTGAATTCTTACAGAAGACATAGCTATGAGACAGAGAAATAATCAAGAATTGTTCGGTTTCGGTGGAAGAGCGAACTCTGCTGTTTCCTGTGCTTTGGTGGCACTGAGGGTCTTCTGCATAAGCACTGCATTGAATAAAATTTCCGTGAATTAGAATTGCAACTTGAAAATTGAAAATGTTTGGGATTTATTTCCCCCATTTTTATGTAACTTTACAAGGTTTTCTGTTTTTGCCTTCTTTTAAGGGTGGAGTGGGGGTGGGGGCTGGTTTTTCCAGACAGGGTTTCTCTGTATAACAGCCCTAGCTGTTCTAGAACTCAATTTGTAGACCAGGCTGGCCTTGAACTCACAGAGTTCCGGCTGCCTCTGCCTCTCCATTGCTGGGTTTAAAGGCGTGGGCCACCACACCTGGCTACAAAGTATTTCTGCATGTACCCTCATGTTATTTATTTATTTTACAGAAAATGAACTCTAAAAAATACATTCCATTTTCTGTATAGGAGAAATAAGTTTTCAAGCGGTTTTGTAAACGGTTCCTCGTGGTCATGCAAACACTCCTGTGTTATTTCTTTTAAAACTGCTGTAAGCTGTGAGAGTAAAGCATCATAAGGGAGATTTTAAAGCCCCGCTGAGCTCTGCAGGACACATTGGCACAGTCTATTTTAATTAATACTCAGGTGGTTATTAGGCAGGAAGTTTCATGTTGGTCTTGTTTTTATCCCTCCTTCTATAATTTCTGGCAGTCGTGGCCCAGTTGTCAGAATGCTTGGAACGTACTTGTGTGTATCTCTTGTAAATGCACCCGAAAGGCTGCTGTTTTCTTCAGTCTTATCAATGTTTCTGGGATTCTGTTGTCACTTAGATTGCAGATCCTTTGTGTTCTTAAAAAAACAAACAAACCCAAGCCGGGCCGTGGTGGCGCACGCCTTTATTCCCAGCGCTTGGGAGGCAGAGCCAGGCGGATCTCCATGAGTTCAAGGCCAGCCTGGGCTACCAAGTGAGTTCCAGGAAAGGTGCAAAGCTACACAGGGAAACCCTGTCTCAAAAAGCAAAACAAAAAAAAAATCCTGATTTATGTTTGCTTTCCATGTTACTACAGCCCATTCTTCCCAAGTGTGACTCTAGGCCCGTGGAAGCTCATGACTGTTTTTGGCATGCTGGAGGCCAGGAGACATGGGGAAGAGGAGGAGGCAGGGAAGGTCTACTGTCTTCTGCTAGCAGAGGCCATCCTGAACTAGGCAGAACTTGTAGGAATCAAAAGATACATGATTTTTGTTTTTGAGACAAGGTCTTACTGTGTAGTGTAGGCTGATCTTTTTTGTATGTAACTTTTTGACATTATAATATGATTACATCACTTCTCTCCTTCCTGGTTGCTGTGCCTCTTACAGTCTTCCTACCCTCTCTTCCTCAATGATTTCCAAGCCAGAGGAGCAGGAGATGTATTATAGATGGAACATTTGGGACAAGGCTCCACAACCTGGTCTCCATCTGTTGCAAAGAGATGTTTCCTTGAGGAGAGAGGTGAAAACTACACTTGTCTGTGGGTATAAGGAGTTAGCCTGGTCTTGAATTCACAATCTTCCTGTCTCAGACTCCTAGGTGGTTGGAATTACAGGCTGGTACCACCAGCTACCTTAGATTTTCTGATTAGTGTATCCTAACTGTAAAAACTGACTAGCTGGAATGCTGGACATGTGGCACACAATTGTAATCCTAGAACTCAGGAGACAGAAGCAGAAGAATTAGGAGTTTGAACCCAGGCACACCTACTTTTTGAGCTCCATTGTAACCTGATCTACATGAGATCCTGTTTCAAAAAAACCAAACCAAACCAAACTAAAAGCAAAATGGCCACCATCTCTAATAGGAGCAACAAAAAATGGGTTTCTTTATGACGTTTCCATACATGCATATAATACACTTTGATCCTATTTCCCTCTCTCTACCTTCTCCTCCTCTTCGTAAATAGTCCCACTCCCACCTTCATGAGTTTTTCTAAATATGTAGAATATTCCACACAGGAAAGAAACGATGTGATATTTATCTTTCTGGTTTGTTTACCTCAATAGGATGATCTCCACCTCTATTCACTTTCTCTCTGATGACATCTCATTCTCTGTGGCTGAATAAAGCTCCGGCACTAGCTGCTTCCGTGGGATATACTCGCACACTTCCAATCCATTTAACTTCTACAGCCCTTGACTCCATGTAATAAATGAATATATTGAAGCAGCGTGAAGTTTATACTGCCATTGGTTTATGAGTGTGTTACTTACAGTTAACCTGTGTTCTCTATATGTTTTATATCTAACTGGGTTATTTATAGGTGACATATTGGTAAGCCACTTAGAAGGAGTAAGTGCTCTATGAGTTTCTGTTTAAGAAATGCACAGATAATCACCATCATTTCACTGCTTCGTTGGCTTCTCTGTCACAAGCACCAGTGGGCATTCTTTATTTGAAGACCGCAAGCTTTGAAGTAGGAGCTAGAGGACAGCATAGGAACCTCTGAGACTTGCCAGCATCCCTGGGTTCTAGTCTCCTCTGGGAAAACCTTCTCCACAGACTTGAAGTCCTCATCCAACAGGAGAGTATGATCCCCAATTAGAGATCTGACTGAAAAGATGTCTTCACGCCAAGATGGACCAAAAAGGACTGTGGGCAGATTAAGGAATCCATGCCTACTCCCGGGTTATGTCATCTAGCTCAGCAATGCTTTCCTCTCACTGTGTGGAGACTACTGGCCATAAGCGGGAAGGAGGAGAGCTGTGTGGCGCAATACAAGCACCTTCATTTAGATCTGCTCTGTGTGGGCCCCTCAGGAGCCCCTAACCCACATGCACCCATTGAGTGCTCAGGATGTAGTTAATTCATCCTGTGTTTTCAGTAAGACAAAAACCTCAGGCGTGAAAAAAGGAGAGAATGTCTCACTCGTAATGGTTTATATTAATGCTGAAATAACAGACTGTATATATTGAGTTAAAATAGATTGTTAACATTTCTTCTTGTTTTATGTTTTTAATGTAGTTTCTAGAAAATATAAAATTACACATGTGGATTGCATTATATTTCTGTTAGACAATGCTGATTTATACTCCTTCACCTCTCTTGTGTGCTCTAACCTGTTTTTTGTTTTTATTTAGTTATCTTGCTCATTGTTTGTCTCCTCTTTCCTACATATTCTCTTCATTACGTACTTTCAGTTTCTATTCAGGCAACTAATACATCCTGAGTTTTTTGTTACTGTGCCAATACTATAAACACGTAAAACTCCCTGTCATCCCAAGTCACAAGCAGACTAGCCCGGCCCTGTAGTCATCCACACTCCTCTCTCCATGCCCTCTCTTTACTGTGCATTGCTCTTTTAGGGGAAGGACCTGTTACCCCATTTATCATCCTAGCCTCCTTCCTCAAACCTCAGCAATCTGGCTCTTAGAAAATACGTTTACTAGCCTATTAAAAGTGTTGTCCCCAAGGCCACCACACTCCAAGGTTCCTAGGTTCTTTTACCTTAGCCGTGACATTTGTTTGTCTTCTGGGAGTCACCCCTCTTGGACCTCTAGTGTCCCGTCTTTTATTTGTGTCTGGGCCTGTGAGTGAGTCTCCAGGAACATCAGTGTGCTCTGTGCCAAGCTTGGGTTCACAGTGTCAGCTGAGAGCACCAGCCTGCCCCGCCCACTCCAGAGACTTCCACTTGAATTCCTTTGTAGCTTTCTCATCAGCTTCATGATCTGTGGAGCCTGTTTTTCCTTCCTTCCCTGGTCCTCTTCCTTGGTAGCTCCTCCGTCTCTATGCCTCCAACCAGAATGTTCTTCATACTTTTTGTCTAAGGTCCACGTCAGATATTTTCTGTCTCTTTCTTTGCCTTCTGGGTCGATTTTCTTATCTCGAAAAAGATGAAGATGATGATGCTGTCAAGCTGAATTCACAGTATTTTGGGGTCTCCCTTTGGACTGCGGTTATAATGGTGCTTTGGAAAACATACAAAATGTGACAAATCCGAGGTGGCCACCGTGCTGATGCTTCACAGCGTTCGTTGTCTTTTTTACTCGTTTGTTGGGACAGATTGTGTGTGTGTGAAGTGATATTGGTAGCATACTGAATTCTTTCATATATGAGCTTTTGGTCTTCTCAAAAAAACTCAAGCTCCTAGAAGGTGAGAGCCATACCATATGCTGGAGGAAAGGAGATGATCTGGGGGGAAAAAAACCCTTAGGTTTTTATTGTTTAGCCTTCTCTCTGGCCTGATCCTAGGCACATAGTAACACATGCTTCATACATGAGGCCCTATTCCATTAAGGTGGTAAATTCACATATCAGCTTTTTACATTTCTGCTGAGATACATCATATATGATGTGTTCGGGTTTTGATTTTTTATTTTATGTCTTTTCTTGGTACAGTGTGGTTCCATGGGTGGGACACTTGTCTTTTGTTCTTGGCATCCTTGACGCCTTCCTCATAGAAGGTGCTCACTTTGCATTTTCTGTGGGTGAAAAAGTCGTCTCAGCCTTTATTGCTGGCTTGAGTACTGGGGAACAGGGCTTACTTGGGGCAGGAGCCCTAGACAGGTTTTCTGATAGCTGAGTTTCTCTGTACTGCAGGGCTGCTCTGTCTCTGATTGGTCCTGTCATTTGGGTAGGTATGATATTGACAGCCTGCTCTCCCAGTAAGTAATAGACAGGGGTTGGGGATAAGAGCATGGAGAATCATGGGAATGTGCAAACCAGTTCTGTTTGGTGAAATTAAACTAGAATGCAGTAATGTGATCACATTAGTGGCTAAACTTAATTGAACACTTAGTTTATGCTAGCCATTATTTTCAATTTGTTTTTCTACAATAGTTAATTTAGTTTTCTCCAAAGTCCTGGGGATAGGGATTAATGACAGTAAGCAAACAGAATGTCAGAGATTTCAGAGGGAGTGAATAGTAGAGACATGACCAAAATCAGGTATATGGCTTTGGACCTCATTCCCTAATGCACAATGCTAACCCACTTCTCTGTCTAAATATAGGTCATGCTAAAACACACAATTCAGTTGTGTGTCTGTGTCTTTTCATTCGTTTCTAGAGCAGAATAATTGTCAGTTGTGGTCTGTTGTGTCTTTAAGCTTTGAAGGCTCTGGCCTATTTCTTTCAGGAAAATAGTTTTATTATGTACAGCATGCATTTGCTGTTTGCCTGCAATGTGTTAGGAGTTAATTATTTATAGTTCTTGCTGGAGCTGATGTGGCACTTGACTCGAGAGTTTATAAAGAAATAATGGCTTATGGAAATCCACTGAAATAGAAGTGGTGAGATGTTGACCTGGGTTTTAGGCTTCGTAGGTCAGATACTGTCAATAGTCCTGGAGAATATAATAAAGTCGGAGTTCCTGTATAAACCAAGCAAAACAGAAGTATTCACGTGAACAAGCACAGGAACTTAATGCCATTTGTCTGGAGAAACCAGCTTGTCTGTTTTTATTTTTGTCCTTTTCACATACAGTCTCTTGCCTACCAACCCAAGTTACTTTACATTAATTTATTTATCTGCTGAGCCATCTCACTGCCAAGTTATTTTGACTCAAGGAATAGTGCTAAAACCATGCGATCAGCTTCATGGCAGACATTACTTGAATGTATTTGCGAGTACAATGGCTGTATTAATGGAAACGTGAGCACTGGGATGGCTAGTCTGGATTGCCAACTTGACACATCTGGGAAGAGAGAACTGTCTTCATTAGGGCTTTTATTGCAGTGAAGGAACACCATGACCAAAAGCAAATTCGGGAGGAAAGGGTTGATTTCCCTTACATTTCTACGCCCTAGTCCATCATTGGAGGAAGTCAGAACAGGAACTCAAGTTCAGAACAGCTGGACCCTGGAGGCAGGAACTGATACAGAGGCCATGAACGGGTTCTACTTACTGGTTTGCTCCTCATGGCTTGCTCAGCCTGCTTTCTTACAGAATCTAGGACCACCAGCCCAAGGGCAGCACCACCCACAATGGGCTGGGCCCTCCCACATCAACCACTAATTAAGAAAATGCCTTACATCTGGATCTTTTGGAGGTATTTTCTCAATTGAGATTCCCTCCTTTCAGATGACTCTAGCTTGCAGGGTCAAGTTGACATGAAACTAGCTAGGGTAGGAGCCTCAACTGAAAAACTGCTTCTGTCAAACTGGCCTTTGGGCGTGTCTGTGGGGCATTTTCTTGGTTGCTACTTGAGCTCACTGTGGGCGGCAGCAGCCCTAGCCAGGGGGCATGGGCTACATAGAAAACGTAGTTCGACATGAGCCAGGGGGCAAGCTAGAAGCCAGCATTTCTCCCTGGTCCCTGATTCGTTCAGTTTCTGCCTCCACATCCCGGCTTCCCTTGGAGGACAGACTGAAACGTGCAAGCTGAAACCAACCCTTCCCTTCCCGGGTTGCTTTCTGTCGTGGTGTTTGTCATCACAGTAGAAAGCAAATCAGAACAGGAATTTCCCCCAAAGCATGAAATGGACCAGGAAAGGGGAGAAGTTCGGGGGCCCTTTCTCCTCGTCTCTCTGCCCCCAGACTCAGTGTCCAAAGTTGGTAGCTGTGGTACAGTACGGCACTGGAGGGTAGCTGGTTTGCTTTTAAGTAGAATCTCATGCTAACTTTTTAGGAGTCAATAGGTTAGCTTTAAATGAAATATATTAAAGATTCCAATAAAGACTGGTGGTACAGAATCAGTGTTAAAACGTACAAGTGGATTATTGTTTGGAAAGGGGTGTACAAGAGCAGATTGACTCTTTATAAACCCAGTAGGATCTGGGTGATGTAAAGTGAACCCGTGGGCAGGGTGGGTAAGTACTAGGAGACAGAACCTCACGGGCACTGGGCTAAAGGACAGATACCTTATCAGGGGCTCATAAGCAGAGGAGACTCCCAGGGAACAACTGAGGCTGGAGGCAAGGCCCAACAGGGAAGTCCGTTCCTTGTTGGAGACCAGATGGGAGCTGAAGGAAGTCACTCATCATGATCTGGGCGGTAGGAAAGGCTTGTACCAAGGTGACAAGAAGCAGGCTCAGAAGAGAGACTGGAGATATAAGTCATGTCACAGGGTCTCTAGGATAAAGATGCTGTCCATTCCTCACCTGTTCAGGTAACAATGGGTCCCACCTGCTGTCCTCCTGACGCCATTGTGGGCCCTGGGAATTAAATAGTGACAAAGCATGAAAATCACTGCTTGGTGAAACTTACTAGACAGTGACCAGAGAAGTAGTCATAGGGCAAGTCAGATCGTAGAGAAACATGAAGAGGGACTTCCAGGGTGTTGCCATTCTTCATATAACGCCCCCTCCTCTGTGTGTTTAAGCGCAGAGGTGACATTTGATCAAGCTCCTGGAAATGACTTCAGGGAACTCCATTCCTCGTGGCAGGGAAGCTGAAGCAGTGAACGTTACATCAGTAGCATACATCCACCGTATTTAGCGTGTATCTCGCTGGTTGGACATTTAGTTTTAGAGGGAGATAAATAACACGTGTGGGATAAAAAAAGGGAAAGAGGATGCTGGGATATGTGTGGATGCATAGACCTAAAAGGGATGCTAGAAAAATCCTTCTTCCTCAATTTCTTGGAGAAGCTATGCCAAAAGAAGCCGGGGGCCACAGGTCTGTGACGGCCTGGCCACCATGCAACCTCTGTCTGTAGGAGTTATTTCTAATATCATCTGGGGACAGTAGGATGGCATCGTCCATTTCGACAGCCGATTATTACATGCTGGGGCGTTGATAAACTCCTTCAGGCTTCATGTCTGGGATGATTAATCCTAATTTCTCACCTTGTGGCACTAATATTTTATGCTTGTCTGTCTCTTGCAGCATCGTAGGAAACCAACCTCAGAGAGGCAGACAGGATGGCTAGCTCCGCCCGGGAGCATTTGCTTTTCGTGCGACGTCGAAATCCACAGATACGGTACACACTGAGCCCCGAGAACCTCCAGAGCCTCGCAGCCCAGAGCTCCATGCCGGAGAACATGGCCCTGCAGCGAGCCAACAGCGACACGGACCTGGTGACGTCCGAGAGCCGCTCCAGCCTGACTGCCAGCATGTACGAATACACGCTGGGGCAAGCCCAGAACCTCATTATCTTCTGGGACATTAAGGAAGAGGTAGACCCCAGCGACTGGATAGGACTCTATCACATAGGTGAGTCAAAGCGAAGACTTGCGCGCGGCTCGACGCCAGATTTTCACTCTGAAGTCGAGACGCTCTGTGTTTTCTCCTGGCATAAAAAGAGTAAAAAGTTCTTCAGACACAAATAGACAAAGCAGATTCTGGGAGCTTGCTTTCTGACTTGAGAGGAAAAGCAACTGTGTCTTTACTGATAGGCATCCTGTGGTTCTATTTCTTACCAATTTAAATGTCAGACTCGGCAAGCACCGCAGCATTCTCTTTACAGTTTCTCCCTGCCCTTGAGACACACTCAGGTCTCGGGAAAAGGAGGGAGGTTATTAACAGCTGTGAACACTGTTCAGTGGATGTGAAAACAGTGTGCTCTCTAAAGGTTGACTTTCTATGAGAACTGTCTGGAGTCTGGCTATCTTTTTATGACTGGGAAGTGTATCTACTTGTTGGGATAAAATAGTCCCAGCTTTGTTCAGCCATATCCAGATCTGTTATTCACAGGTGAGTGAGTGATGAGTGTGAAACATCGCAGAAAATAAAGGTAGGTATTATTTGAATAAAAAAAAAACGAAACCTACCAATTAAGCATAAATAAATTTTAAATCTAACACAATAATAAAAATCTCACATTACTCAAAGTTGGAAGCTTTTGTCTCTGAATGAAGAAAATTACTTTACAGTTGACATCTGATGTTACTTTCAATGTCAGTTACTAATCAGGCATCCCTTTGATTGTTGTTTAATGAGTAAACACGGAGAAGTAACATGTTGATGGCCCATACAGCTAGGGCTTCCTAGGCAGGGCCGACCTTGCCCCCTGGAGGACACTGGGAAGTGTGTGGACACAGTTTTGACTGCTGCATTTTGATTTCCTCTCTGGAGAGGGATGAGGCTAAGAGGGTGCTCCACAGCACTGCATGTACAGGAGCGCTCCATCCGTCCTAAGAGTCGTCTGGTCCCCGAAATCAGTAGTGCCACTTTGAGAAACCTGGTTTAAGGCGAGCCTACATCCTTGCTAAAGTTTTGTTGGGATGTTAAACCCACTGAAACTTGCATTCTTTGGGGACTGATTAATCATGATGCATAGAAAAAAAAGATCTAAAATAGCAAAAATTTCAATGAGTTAGTTGCTTTCATTTCCCCCCTCTTATGATAACCAAAGGGATGACGGCAAAAGTCTTAAGTTGCATATTTTCCTTGGTGTATTTGACTATATAGTCAAAGTGAGGAAGGCATACAATTTAAAGTTCTTGTTCATATTGTTATGACCATAAAAGAGCTTGTAGATTTTGTGGAATGTCGGTCTTCCTTTGGGCTCCATAAAACTTCGGTGTTTACTTGTCTTATAAAATTTTTTTTCTTTTAGATTTTATAACAAAAAAAAGTCTTCCTATGACATTTCAAAATAGAATATGGTGGTTTAAAATAGTTTATATATTTCTTTGGAAAAATAATGTTTACTTTCTCGTGTAAGATTAATTTTTATATTTGGGTCTAACTGTGTGTAAGATGCTAGAATCGTGCCAGTATTAACTTGCATTACTTAATATTTTCTCACTCTTTCTTTTTGTTACACTGCTCAAACTGTTATGTTTTCCTGTCTAAACAGGAAGAACTAATGAATCAAAGCCAGGTGACCAAAACCATAAAGTTCAGTGTTCTTATGTTTTACCATTTAGAGGAAGGAGTGTGTGTCAGAGTTACACGTCTGGAATTAACCCATGACTCGAGCTAGGAAAGCAGAAATGGGGAGTGAATCCCTTGAGGACTTAACTCTTCTTCAAGAGCTTTTCTGTCTTCCTCACATAAATCCGCCCTGCTTTGGAGCGGCCGTGTGCAGTACACTCCCCGCCCCCAGCCCTGGTCACTTTATATTTGCTCTTTATTTTGGTTTCCATCAGTGTGACTACGACATATCCAGGTGCGATTTTCATTTTAGCTATCATGGTTGGAATATATGAAGTTTATGTTAATGCTTTTGATGAATCTGGGAAACCTCTTTGCCATTTTTTTTCTTAAAATGTGTTTTTCTGACTAGTCTTACTTTTTCCTGAGACCTGTATTATATTAGTTCACATTGTTCTACAAGGTACTTGTGGTTTTGATCCATTTTTCATTGATTTATTTCCTCCATGATAGTCACATTTCATAATTTATTCTTATCCATCTTCCTCCTTCACACACACACACACACACACACACACACACACACACACATTGGGAACAGGGTCTTGTGTGTCCCAGGGTAGCTTGGAATTGCTGCAGAGCTGAGGATGACTTTGAATTCCTGCCCCTCTTGCCCTCACCCCTTGAGTGCTGAGGTTATCAAGTGGGCCACCACACAGGCTCTATTTATCTATCCTCAAGTTGATTATCTTTTTCCTGTATTCTGTTGTCAGTCCTGCTTGGTGGATTTTAAATTTTCAGATAGTTGACTTTTAACTTCTAGAATTTTCATTCAGATCGCTTGGCAGGACAGAGTAGCAAGAAGCAATCATCTCAAACCTCTCAAGGGATGGGGCTGACACAGCCTAGGATGTGCATTGAAATGCCAAGTAAGTAGACTGAGATATTTGGTATTCTTGCACACGCTGTTAATCTTAGGAGATCTTCCACAGTAAATGGTCTTAAAAGGTATGGGTGCCAGGTCTGTAGCAGTCAATGTGATTTATTTCTGGAGTTGCAGGGCGGCTGCTGTATTTGAAAGTGAGGGATGGGTGATTTGATTTACCTGGGTCCTCAAACCGAGTGGATGTGGACGGAGACCAGGCTTTAAGCAGACGTAGCCATTTCTCTCCAGGGGTGGAAGGTGCTCTTTTCCCCTACTTCAGGGGGAGAATAGGCAAGCACTGGCATCCCTTGTGGAAAGGGGTAGGAGGCATTAACTGATAGCCGTATGCTACTGTTTCCTATATAACCTGTTCAGTCTGTTTAATGTTACTTGTGTGTATATTTTCAGGGCTGACCATTTGGTATTGGGTAACCAATGGGTGTGCTCCTCCTCGGAGAGGCTTTTTCTCCCATTCCCAGCATTCTTTAGTTGCTTGTGGTTCTTTCTGTAGGGCTGAGGCCTGGTGGGCTTCCCTGTGTCCATCGTTGTCCTTGTTCAGCTCACATTTGGGTAGCCATGTTGGTGAGACTTTGTGGGTGTAGCTTCTGGTGTTACCAGGAGACACATTCTCAAACTCCCTGATCCTCTGGCTCTTCCCACCTTTTGGTCCCTCTTCTGTCACGTTCCCTGAGCCTTAGGCATGGGAGTTGTTTTGTAGATGTATCTGTTGGGACTGGGCTCTACCGCTTTGCCGTTTCAGTTGGTTGTGGTTTTCTGTAATAGTTTCTGTCTGTTGCACAGAGAAGTCTCCTTGGCGATGGGTGAGGACATCTGTGGGTGTAAGGGCAAATATTTAGAATGTAGTTGGGCATTATGCTGGATTAGTGATTCGGTGGTTGTAGTTTCACCTCTATTATCCGTGACTTCAGTCGTCCTGGGTAGTTGTCTAGGTTTTCAGTAGAGGTGTGGTTTCCCTCTTGTTAAGTGGGTCTTACGTCCAACTGGAGAGCTGTTGGTTACAGCCAAGGTATGCATGTCCACTGTTGCACCTTACAATTATCATGCCATGCTGGTTATTGATGTGATTCATACACAGTGTAGCTGGGTTGGACTATTGGTTGCTTCTCTCATTTGGAAGCTTACATGGTGCCTTCTGATACCCTGAAAGCTAGCCCTCAGAGAGGAGGCTTTCAGTTAGTTCCAGCTCAGAAAACCTCTGGGCCGTGTGTCTGAAGTGCAGGGGATCTTCCACAATAGGGACTCACCTTCCACCTCTGGGGAAGGGGCTACCAAGGGAAATAGCAACGGTCTGTAATATTCTGGGAGCCTTTTGGACAACCCTGACTGCCTTAGGTAGGGTTTCTATTGCTGTGAAGAGATACCATGACCACTGTAACCCTTATAAAGGTAAACATTTCATTGGGACTGCTTACATTTTCAGAGGTTTAGTCCATTATTGTGGTGGGACATGGTAGTGTGCAGGCAGACATGGTGCTGGAGAAGGAGCTGAGAGTCCTACCTCTTGACCCACAGGCAGCGGGAAGTGGTCTGAGTGTCACGCTGAGTGAAGCTTGGGCAAAGGAGACCTCAAAGCCCACCTCCACAGTGACACACTTCCTCCAACAAGGCCACACCTCCTAAAGTGTCACTGCCTATGAGCTTATGGGGGCCAGTTACATTCAGACTACCTCACTGGCCAACGACTCAAAAGAAGTCTTGTAATGTTCACCGTTGGGGCTTTTGTTAGATGGTCTTTGGCTCTTGGAGGTAGTGAAAATTCCATTTAACTATATATGTGTACTTATACACAGACATGTGTATTATAAACTTATTTTTAAGTCGATAGTTAATGATTCCTTATGACTTTTTCAGACCTCCTATTGTTTTACTCTCTTCCCTCCTTTTGCATTTCTCTCTCTCCTCCTCCCTAATTAGAGGCCCTCCCTTTTCCCATTTCTGTAATCAGATCCCTTGTAGCCTGCTAGTCCTCTCACTCCCCACCCCATCCCTGGCAATGATCCCTTTGGTCTGCTTTCTGTAGTTACTCCAGGACATGTATTCACATTTGGAGATAGGAGCCTCAGGTGAGTGAGAACATGAGATGTTTGTCTTTCTAGGTCTGGGTAACGTCACTCAGTGTGATCTTTTCCCTATTTCATCCACTTACCTGAAAAGCTCATGGTTTCGTTTTCCTTTGCACCTAAATAGTGTTTAATGAATCCTATGCACCACGTTTTCATTATCTAACCATCTGCTGAAGGATGTTTATGTTGTTTCCATTTCCTAGCAATTGTGACTAGAGCATATCCAATGATGATAACTGAGCAAGTATCTGTGGAGTGGGCAGTCCTTTGGGCATAGGACGAAGGGGGGTACAGCTGGGCCATATGGAAGGTTTATTTTTAGCTTTCTGAGAATTCTCCACAAAGGTTTCCATGGTGTCTGTATGAGTTTGCGATCCCACCAACAGCAAGTGAGAGTTCTCTTTTACCCCAATCTCTCCATCATTTTTGTCAGCTGTTTTGTTGGTATTTGCCATTCTGAGTGGGGTAAGTTGAAGTCTCAAAGACATTTTGACTTTCGTTTCCCTAATTGCTAGGGACTATGAACATTTTCTGAGATACTTCTTGGCCATTTTTTTTCTTCATTTGAGAACTCTCTGTTCAGGTCCCAGGCCTATATTCCAAATGGATCATTTGTTTTTGTTTTTGTTTTTCCTCTTGGTGTGTTGTGTGTGTGTGTGTGTGTGTGTGTGTGTGTGTGTGTGTGTGTGTGTGTGTGTGTGTGTATTATGTGTGTGTTCTTTGTATATTCTGAATATCAACCCTCCATTAGATGTATAGCCAAAGAGTCTCTCCCATTCTGTAGGTTTCCTTTTTACCTAGTTGATTGTTGTTTTAGCTGTACAGAAGCTTTTTAGTTTTATGAAGCCCCACTTGTCAATGGTTGGCCTTAATTCTTTGGCAAATAGAGGCCTGTTCAGGAAGTCCTTCCCTATACCTTTGTCATGTAGGGTGCAGCCATGTTTTCCTCTATCTGTTCTGGTGTTTCAGGTTCACATGAAGGTTTTGATCCATGTGGAGTTAGTTTTGTGCAAAGCGATAGAGTCTAGTCTAAGTTCCTCCTTCTGCGTGTGGACACCCAGCTTCTTGGCACTATTTGTCGAAGATGCTTTCTGTTCCCTAGCATGTTTTTGGCACCTTTGTCAACCATTAAGTGGCTGAAGTTATGTTTGGGTCTTTGATTTTGTTTCCTTGGCTTACATGTCTGCTTGTGTGCTCGCACTGTGCTGTTTTTGATTACTATGGCTCCATAACATCTCTAACAACCTGGAATGGTAATCCCTCCAGTGTTGTGTTTTTGCCCAGGATTGTGTTCGCTCTCTGGGGTCTTTGGTGGTTTCATATGAAAGCAGTTTCTTAACCTCCTCTTTTTCTTTTCTTGAGGCTCTTGGGAAAGGATGTGATGTCTTGAGCTTCTCTGTCAATGATGACACTTGACATAGCAATCCAGAAGATAAAAAGCTAAGGATTGTAGAACAGAATGATAACGCTTGGAATGACACTCCAAAGTTTGTGTTATATGTAGAAGAAACACCCTCTATTTGTCTACATCACCAATAGTAAGGTTTATGTATATTTGTAGCTATCCCTCCCTAAGATGAAAGCACCACTAGATAGATGAGTAAGAACTCAGGTGGGTTTCTCAACAACTGCATTCCAAGGAAGGATGAAGGAGATTGTTGCTTCAGTATTTAACTACTTCATGGAATGCTTAGGACCACTTTAATATTAAATATAACAGAGCTGGGGAAAATGGATGGGCAAGGACCTAAATTCAGGTAGCCAGCATCCGTGTAAAATCCCAGCAAGGTGGTGTGCATCTTTAATCCCAACACTGAGGGCAGAGACAGGCTGTTCCTACTGGATTTCTGTCCAGCCACTTTAGCCAAATGACAGAGCTTCAGGTTGAGTGACAGTCTCTCTTGAAATAGAAGGAAGACATGCAATGTCAACCTCTGGACTCTACATGCACACTCATAGATGATCCAAGTGCGTGTGCATGTGCACACCGTTCCCCAACCCCTGCCAGTTGAGAATAACAACTGTGGGGCCTGCAGAAAATTTCAGAAGATCAATAGGACTAATAATGTGATGGGAAGAAGTTTTCAGTAATTAGCCTTTGAAAATTCGTAAGAGTTTATCGGTCCCGTTAAACAAAGGTAGAGAAATGATACATTTGGAACAGGTAAAGAGAAAAGCAGAAACACAAGGCTAGTGTGGGAAAAGATGTACTGCAGGTTAAATCACAAATTTAATGCTGTTACAGATGAACAGGAAAATACATAATCAACTTTTGTGGTTTCTTGGAGGGGGGAGGGGGGAGGGGGGAAAGGATCTTGGCGGGGTGCCCAGGCTGTCCTTGAACTCTTAGGCTTATGCTGTCTTCTGCCTGAGCCTCCTTAGAGGCTGAGATTACAGGTATGTGCCACTGCACTGGGCTCCGTCTTAATGTTCGTTTTAGGACTGTGGAATAGATATTCTGAGAACCCGGGTTTCATAACAATATCACGTATGTCAGGAATAGCTTTAGCTCTCTCTACTGCTGGGTATGAAGCCACTGCATCCCTACAGTTGTGTCTTGAGAAGCTAGACTGTCTCCTAGCAACTTCTGGTTTTATTTATGGAGCAGAGAGATGGTCTCTATAGAAATAAGTCCCAAAGGGGAAGGAATTTAGTGGAACATTTAGCTGATGACGTGTGGCTTATTGGCACAGACTACATTTTGATTGTGTTTCTTTTGGCTTACACTTTCTACCAAAGTGTGAAGTTTTGTTTTGTTTTGTTTGTTTTTAACAGTGTTTGGCATTGTACAACTTACTCCAGATGACCTTTAGGAGTATTAATCTGAAGGGAAAACATATACCCCTGGATCAGAACAATAAACGTCTTAGAGGCATGGTAGTTACTAAATAGGTTCTATTGGAAATACAAAGGAAGAAAAAGTTGAAAATATCCAAGCACTATTTTCAGAAACTTTGAGTGTGAATACAGCACTCATAGCCATCCTACACTTTCTTTCCAGCAAATCTCACATGGACCCTGAGATTTTTAGACATGATTTCCCTGCAGATGGTTTTCAGAACTCACGGAGTTTGTGGTTTACTGTTGTTATACAAAATTAGGATTGATCCCTTACAAATTTGATCATATTACTCACTGAGTTCCCCTGATCACATGAAATAAAAGGCACAAAGATCATGCAAGGACAGGGTACTCACAGGACAGGTACTGGGTTAGCTGCCTCCTGCCACGACAAAAATGCCTGATAAAAAGCCACTTCTAAGAGGAGGAGGCTAGTCCAGCTTACAGTTCTGGGGGACACATTCCAGCATGGTAGGTGATCGTCATATGACATATAGTTGGAAAGTAGAGAGTGAACAGGAAGTAGTGCTGGCCTCTGAAACCTCAAGACCCGCCCCAGTGACCCACTTCCTCCAATAGTGCTTGACATTGTAAAGGCACAATTTTCCCAAAGAGCACCACTAGTTGGTGACCCAGTGTCCAACACATGAGCCTACGTTGGTGTGGGAAGGGCACAGGGACATTTCACATCCAAATTACAGCAGCACTGATAGGTTCCTTACAAAATTCAACTTTAAAGAAGAAGCTGACACATTAAATTAGGTTCAGCCTCACTCTCTAATTCCCTTTGACTTTGGTCTTGTGGAGTATTTTTTCCCCATGGGTATTCAAAAGAAAAAACACTTCAAAAGGGCTGATTTGTCATTTCTTATTTGTGAGCAGCTTTAGGTGCCTCACAAACTAGGAAAATGTGCATTATGAATATTTAAAGCTACGTACTGTGCTCTGAACTGATGCCTCCCCACATGCTGGTCTGTGCGGTTACCGATCTGTGACTACTGTAAGCACTTTCTCCAGCATGTGAGTCAGTGAGCCTTCATTAAGAAACACTTGGTATGAATGAGAAAAATCACCTGAACTAAGACATGATGTGCATTTTGTATATGGCTCAAGTTTCTTCTGTCAATATGGATCAGAAATAAGTCATTGACCACTATTTTTCCAGACTATTTGAAGTAGTGTCTATGCATTGATTATATAGTCAAGGATGGATGATAAAACAACTGTGTTTTGACTGTTAGTCTCCAACAAGTATTGTGGTTGGTTAATGTATCATGACACTGTTCATATTTCTTTGCCCTTGGGTACTAAATGAAGTAAGATTACAATAGTGAGCCAATGCTGAGATCATTTACTTAGCTTTAAGATCCCAAAGTTTAAGGAAATGTCTTACTAACAAATAAAGCCTGGCATGTTAGATTATAAAGCTTACACAGTCTTATCACTGTGGTCCCTCAAACATATGGCCTTTTAGGGGAGGAGTTAGGAGAGGAATCTTAGTCTAGTTCTCTAATTCTTTGGCACCAAGGTTACACATTCCATTTTTGTCCAGAGTCCCTCACTCAGCATCATTAGAATGATGCCGTCTAGCTGCTGCGGGACTGGGAAGTGTGAAGAGCTTGACTATTCAGCCAGTAGTCAGTCTCTCTGCTGTAGTAGGTTGATTTGCTACCAGTGTGTCTGGTCCTTTAGTTTGTTCCAAAGCCTAAGATATTGTGATGGTTGGAATGAGAATGGCCCCCAGGCTCATAAATTTGAATATTTGATCTCCAGTTGGTAGGGCAGTTTAGGATAGATTAGGAGGTGTGGCCTTGTTGGTTGGAGGAGGTGTGTCACTGGGGGTGAGCTTTGAGGTTTCCTAGTGTGTGCTCTGCCACCTGCTGTGGATCAGCTGTGAGCTCTCAGCTCTTCCTGCCACCATGCCTTTGCTCTGCAGTCTTGGGCTCTGACACACTGAAGCCAGAAGCCCAATTAAATGCTTTCCCTTATAAGTTGATTTGGTCATGGTATTTTATCATAGTAATAGAAACATAACTAAGACAGACATTTATGTATGGTCACTGAGTGAATAAATGCTGGGAAGTAGAAAGTATCACATTTTGGCACAGCTTTTGCAAGGTGTCCAGGGATTGAGTGAGTAAGAATTCCCAGGGCAGTACCAATGACAGTGTCATTGTGTAGACAAAATAGCCCTTAGCAGAATTAGACCTCACAGCATCTTATTGATGTCTATGCAACGAGTCCTCTTTTATTTTTTATTTATTTTTTAAGTTTTTTTTTCATTTTACATACCAATCCCAGTTCCCCCTCCCTCCCCTTATCCCAATTCCCCATCCCCCCCATCCTACCCCCCATCCACTCCTCAGAGAGGGTAAGGTCTCCCTTGGAGAGTCAACAAAGTGTGGCATACTAAGTTGAGGCAAGACCAAGCCCCTCCCCCTTGTGTCAAGGTATCCCACCCTAGGGAATGTGTTCAAAAAAACCATTTCATGCACTAGGATAAGTCCTGATCCCACGGCCGGGGCTCCCCAAACAGATCTAGCCACGTAACTGTCACCCACATTCAGAGGGTCTAGTTCAGTCCCATGCACGTTCCCCAGCTGACAAGCCAGAGTCCATGAGCTCCCAGCAGCTTGGATCAGCTGTCTCTGTGGTTTTCCCCATCATGATCTTGACCTCACTTGCTCCTGTGATCCCTCCTCCTGCTCTTCAACTGAAGTCTAGGAGCTCAGCCCAGTGCTTGGTTGTGGATCACTGCATCTGCTTTCATCAGTTACTGGGTGTAGGTTCTATGATGACAATTAGGGGAATCACTAATCTGATTATAGGGGAAGGTAAGTTCAGGCACCCTCTCCATTAGTGCTAGGAGTCTTAGCTGGTGTCATTCTTGTGGATTCCTGGGGATTTCCCTAGCACCAAGTTTTAACCCCCTAATGGTTCCCTCTCCCAAGATACCTCTTAAATTGTTCTCCCTCTCTGTCCCTCCCTCCACTTGGCCATCTCAGTCCCCTCCTGTTCCCATCCCCCACCCCTTCCCTTCTATCCCCCCCTCCCAGTTTACCCAGGAGATCTTAACTATTTTCCATTCCTGGAGCCCTCCATGTGTGTCCCCTCTTAGGGTCCTCCTTTTTACCTAGCTTCTCTGGGGTTGTGGTTGTAACCTGTTTGCTTTATTTATAATATCCATTTAAGAGTGAGTGCATACCGTGTTTGTCTTTCTGGGCCTGGGTTACCTCACTCAGGATGATTCTTCCTAGTTCCATCCATTTGCCTACAGATTTCATGATGTCACTGTTTTTACCACTGAGTAATACTCCATTGTGTAAATGTACCACTTTTTTCCTTATTCGTTCTTTGGTTGAGGGGCATCTAGGTTGTTTCTAGGTTCTGGCTATTACAAATAATGCTGCAATGAACATGGTTGAGCAAGTGTCCTTGTGGTATGATTGAGCATCTTTTGGGTATATGCCCAGTAATGGTATTGCCAGGTCTAGAGGTAGGTTGATTCCTGAATTTCTGATAAACCACCATACTGATTTCCAAAGTGGCTGTACTAGTTTGCACTCCCACCAGCAGTGGAGGAGTGTTCCCCTTACTCCACATCCTCTCCAACATAAGCTGTCATCAGTGTTTTTTATCTTAGCCATTCTGACAGGTGTAAGATGGTATCTCAGAGTCATTTTGATTTGCATTTCCCTGATGGCTAAGGATGTTGAGCAATTCCTTAAATAACTTTGGGCCATTTGAGATTCTTCTGTTGAGAATTCTCTGTTTAGCTCTATACCACATTTTTTATTGGATTATTTGATATTTTGATGTCTAGTTTCTTGAGTTCTTTATATATTTTGGAGATCAGATTTCCTAGATGTTTTGTGTTAAGAATTTGTTGGATTTAACATTTTCTTTGACTGATAAATCTATTGTATCTTCAATGCCTGAGATTCTCTCTTCCATCTTTTGTATTCTGTTGGTTATGCTTGCTTCTGTAGTTCCTAATTGTTTACCCAGATTTTTCCATTTCCAGAATTCTCTAGATTTGTGTTTTCTTTATTGCCTCTATTTCAGTTTTCAAGTCTTGAACTGTTTCCTTCACCTGTTTGTTTTTTTTCTTGGCTTGCTTTAAGGGATTTTTTAACAATGTTTTGTTTGTCTTTTCCTGCATTTCTTAAGGGAATTTTTCATTTCCTCTTTAAGGGCCTCTATTATCTTCATAAAGTTTTTTTAAGGTTGTTTTCTTCTGCTTCATTTGCACTGGGATGTTCAAGTCTTACTGTTGTAGAACCACTAGTTTCTGGTGGTGCCATATTGCTCTTTATGTTGTTGTATGTATTCTTACACTGTAGTCTACCCATCTCCACTTGGTGCAGGTGGTGCCTGTGCCTTTGGGGGACATTCTTCCTCCAGGTGCAGGTGTGGTCTGTGACTCTGATGCATTGGGGTATGTTTAGGAGTATGGATAGGCTGTTGCTGGGTCTCTGGGGCTTTAGAGGGTGGGGGAGAGGCATGGGATATGCCCCTGGGGGCTAGGGCCTAGTGAGCAGGACTGTCCATCTGGGAGCCCAGATACTCACATCTTCCTCCAGGTATGGCCATGAGTCCTCGTTTAAAAGCATATTGAAGATTGGGTTCACAGAGAACTTACCCAGGCATTCAAAATGATAGACGTCTGTAGACATTTTGTATGATTTAAAAGTTGTATTGGTCAGTGTTCTGCAATTCAAAGAATCTTTTGTGTATTACATACTCTAATATATTTGTTGCAGGCATTACTAAAACAAGATTTTTCTTTGCATTTATTGAGATGATTTTTCCTTTCCACTTAGTTATTCTGGAAATGTTACCCAAGTTGTCACCCCATTCCATGCTCATTCATTCCTTGAAGGAGTCTTTTGTTGATATAATCAGTAAATGTCAAATGGTATTTGCAAATATTCTGGGATGGAGATAAGGTAACATTAGCATGGAATTTAGATGCTCTTTCTGATCGAAACCATGACTCTGGTGCATTTTCCCTTTAATTTTGCGCCACTGTTTTGTAAAGTCGAACCTTAA
Source organism: Peromyscus californicus insignis (assembly GCF_007827085.1). Taxonomy (NCBI): domain Eukaryota; kingdom Metazoa; phylum Chordata; class Mammalia; order Rodentia; family Cricetidae; genus Peromyscus; species Peromyscus californicus. The sequence continues at coordinate 8,010,171 of NW_026294514.1, read as the reverse complement.
GACACCCTTGCACAGGCCATGCTGAGCTACAGTAGAACGGTGATTACCACTGAGGTTTGTAAAGACGATAATCACGGTGAATTGTGATGTGCAGGTGGCCCACTAGATGTGTTGGTTTGAGCAGGGTTACAGGTGAGCAGACGCTAGGCAAGGTGGGGCTCTCCGAATGCCATGTGATTCCTTTCTTGAATGGAGTATTGCTAAACTAGCAAAATTCTTGTCAAAAATTGATATTAATATTGTTCCAGGACATTGGGATTACTAAGCTACGCAGTAACTTAGCCTTTGTGTTTATGTGGGATTCTTCCTGCTAAGGAAGTTTCACTCAAATGAAGGAAACTGTATTATTTAAGGAAGTGGGAGGCTGATAAGGAAGTACTGCATTTTTTTCCACTTGGAGTCATTAAATATTGTATATCATTTTGTTGAAGTTTATTTTATTTAATTTGATTTTTGAGCCTCTCTTCTCCCCCCTCCTCCCTTCCTCCCTTCCTCCCTCCCTCCCTCTCTCTCTCTCTCTCTCTCTCTCTCTCTCTCTCCCTCCCTCCCTTCCTCTCCAGCCCCCCCCCCCCCCTCCCCAGGCTCTCTGGCCTGGAGTTTACTCTGCAGAGAGGTTGGGCCAGGACTTAGGGCAATCCTCCCTTTCCTGCCTGGAGTGCTGGAATTACACACGCATATAGCACTATTCCTGGCTTGAAGTTTATTTTAAAATTTAGTCTTAGAGTTTCTAGTTTAGAAGGAAAATTGGATTGCTTGCCCTACTGCCCGCTCCCCCTTGCTGGCTTTACTTTATAAATGAAACTGACAACTCCATAAGGAATGCACCCATTTTGTTTGTTTGTTTGTTTTGTTTGTTTTTGTTTTGTTTTTTGTTTTCAGTAAAATAGTGAAGAAAAAAAAATCCTACTGTCTACCTTCAGAATATCCTTCAGAGGGGCAGGGCCTCTCGAGGGGACCTCTGGAGCTGCAGTTGGCAGGTGATTTTTAGCACAGCAAAACTTTCCCTTGAAAAGCTTTTAGGAAGACTGGATAGCTCAGGGCCTAGTTAAGGCCAGGCTTTCTTCCAGAGAAGAAGCTGGGGTATGGTCAGGGGCCAGATTCATTACAACGAAACAAAAAGGACCCTATTATTAGAAATGGATGCTCCACCTGGACCCTGAGGATGCTTAAAGAATTTCCAGGTCCAGTTCCTCTCAGGTCAGCACGCAGGGCCAGTCAGGGCTCCCCTGTGCTCAGCCTCCAGCTTGTACCTGGTGAGCCCGTGTGGGTCAGCTCTCCTGAGCATTTCACCTTGGAAGATTTCAGGGAGGAAGGTGATTTGATTCCTTAAACCAAGACTCATCAATTTTAGTTACTTCATTTCATTAAATTATTATTTTACTAATTTTTGTAGCACTGTTTAAAATGCACTTGTGTGTATCTGAGAGATATGTCAGTGAAATGAGCTCTTCATTTTTGATGTTATTTTTTTCAGGTGATTTTATTATTAAACATGCAGGGGTAATATATCTTACATTTCCTTTTTAGAATAGTACCAGTCCTCGGGATTCTCTTTCTCTCTCTCTGGGTGTGTGTGTGTGTGTGTGTGTGTGTGTGTGTGTCTGTCTGTCTGTCTGTCTGTCTGTCTGTCTGTCTGTCTCTGTAGCCCATGGTGGATGTTAGGTTTCTTAGTCTCTCCACCTTATGTTTTGACACAGTCTTCACTGAACATGAAGCTTGCTAATTCAGCTAAATTAGCAACCAGCAAGCTCCAGGGATTCTGCGACCCCTGACCTCGGAGCACTAGGATCGCAGGTGCACGATGCCGCACCCAGCTTTTCTGTTCCATGGATCCTGGGATCCGGCTCAGGCCCTCATGCTCACAAGGCAAGCCCTTTGCTGACTCAGCTACGTCCCCAGTCCTTCCTTAGATTGTGAATGTGCCAGGCTGAGCCTGCTTCCATGAGCTCTAGGCACAGAAAGACTGACATATATGAAGATTGATACAATACAGAAACTTCTTTGCATAAGAATGCAAACCTGTTCATCTTTCTTTAGCCTGTAACTGACCTAATTCACTATTTTCTGAAGTAATCAGTTTTGTGACCGGTTCCCAAAAGTATCCAAGAACTGAGCTATTTCAACAAAATTTCTTTAGTATCTCAGTTAACAAAAAAAATAATGAAAAAAATAAGGATAATTTTATATATGGAAAGTCCATATATATGTGTACATGTAATTCTTACGTATGTGTATCAGAGCCCCCATTCTTACTGTTTATCAGACCACCATGCACTTTGAAGTCGTCAGTGCTCTGGAAGCCCCCGTCCCCTCCCCGTGGCCTTGGAGGCGTCTCCTGCCCTCACCGGTGAGCCTCTTTTCTGTGGGACTGTCCTAGATCCCATTTCCTGGCCAGTTTTTTCCTCTCTCCTGAGACTTCTTCATTTCCTCTCCCTTAGCTCTTCAGGCATCTGTGGATTTCCTTCCCTTTAGCCCACTGTCTTCCTGCGCTGCTGCTTTCTGTCTCTCTTGGTGTGAGCCCGTTCAAGCAGGAAGTTTCATCTCTCACCACTGTTGACCGGAGCACTCTCTCCTCACTCATGGGATCTGGTCCCTACATCCCCCCGGACCACCCAGCTCCTCATTTGTGCCCTCTGTCCTCTCACTGAACTTGCAGTCAGCCGCCATGGGAGCATTTACACCACGAAAAGTCCCGAACAGCTAACACTGCATATTAGCTCTTCCCCCAGTCAGCCAGCATCCCAGCTCTCACCCCCAGGAGACTTTGTCTGTCTGTCCGACTCATGCCTTAGACTCACGTGTTCCAAATAAATTGACTGACTGACAAACCAGCTCTTGATTTCTCTATTTTATTAGTAGAAATGGATATTTTAGTCACTTGGGCTTGGAAAACTTGCCCATATTTTAATTCTTACCCCACTTTTTAATCTAATCAGCCAGTCTGCTGCTGAATGATGTAAATGTTCAGCTGAGTTTATTTCTCTGTTCTATCTCTGTAATTCTCATTGCTGAGGTGTTTATTATTGGCTACCTAATCTCAGCTTAATACCCTCTAGTACAATCAATGTCTCCTGTCACTGGAAAATACTTTTAAAATGTATTTTTATTTGGATATTTAACTAAATGATTTATGTATCTTGCATTATTTAACTCTTAAAGCAATCTTACGGATTAGATAATCAGGGACGTAATAACAAATAACAGACCTAGCCCTTCCCTGAATCTGTTGCTGCGACCAAGAGAACAATATATGTACATTATTCTCTGAGCCTTCAGGGTCTATTGGGGAGTCAGTGGGATCGATGATACATGCACCATATTGTGGAGAACGGGGTGGGATGGATGCTGTGGAATACAATAAATTTTTATTTAGTGTACTTGTCATTCTCTCCATTTTATGTTAGAATAAATAGGTCAAGATTTTAATGAACTCTCCAAGTTGTTATAGTTAAACCAGTTTTCCTCCGTTTGAAGGCTGCACTCTTTTGGTTTTCCTTTATCAAGTTTCCCAACTTCCCATCGGAGTAGAGGCCGATGGTAAAGGGTCTGGCTTTGCCATTGCTTTCCACTGTGATACTGGCCAGTTGCTTCCCCTAACATTATCAGTGAAGCAGGAAGCAAATATTATCTATCCTAGTAGAACTTGCCATGGATGGATTTTTTTGAGCTGGAAATTGAGACATGGCGGGAATGGAGCTTGGGTGTGGGTTCAGCCTTGGAGTCAGAGCTGAAGTTGAGCCAACCACAGCTGAGTAAACTGGGATACAGAAAGGTGCTGCTGGGAGAAGTGTACTGTTTTTCTGCTCCTTTGCTTCTAAGTTGAGCTGACCAACATCTGTGCTCAAGTCCCCTGGAGAGAACCACTTTTGAAGAAGCATTCATGTGCATCACACTTTGAACTATTTATGGGAGAGCAAAGCATTCCACTCAAAAGCAGCCAAGAAGAGAAAACCGGGGGATGGTCATCTCAGAGCTTTTGGATGACTTTTTATTAGTGGAGACATCCGACCATGAAGGGAAACCACAGAGTAGTGATCATGGCCAGCAGCACCAAGGGCAGGACCCCGCCCCAGTCTTAGGCATGAAGCTCAGAGTGGTTGAAATGAGGTCACTTTCCCTTAAGAATAACATTGGCATCCTTGTAGGGACCAGCGCTAAGGCAGGCTAAGTGCAGGGAAGCATGAGGGGGTGGGCTGAGCAACTGTGCAAAACCTTAGAGAAAGCAGAGCACTACAAATTAAATTGTGGAAAAGACTGTGGAACAAAGGGTTATGTCTTTGCCTTCAGTTTATCCAAGGGGTATTTTTATAATGCTTTTATATTTAGAGAAATCGTTCAATAATATTATTTTATGTCATTCTCAAGGTAGATAGATGGGGACAAATGTTGACCAGCTGTCTCACTATGTCCTAAGTCAGAGGAGTTTTTCAAGTGTACTTACTGCCTTTTTCTTTATACTAAGTTAAGATGGATGAGAGGATTTCAGATGACATGTAAGCAACATTTTAGAATTTCACAGTACTACCGTTATTTTTAAGGTTGTCTTCTATTGGTCAAGGACACTGGTTTCTGTTAGACTGAGATAGATGAGTATATGTAGAAAGGGTAAAAATTGAGAAGTCTCAAATAGACAGTGGTACCAAGATTCTGTGGGACTGCACAGGTGATACTGGCTGAAACCTGGAGCTTATAACTTGAGTATATCTGTAAGTGTTGTGTCCTGATGTGTCCTGTGGCTCGATCCTGACCTCACAGTTAGATTATAAACTGACCGTGCGTGCTGTGCAGTTGGTGAGTCATGAGTGGAACTGTGCCCCTCCCCCACCTTTCATTCTGTGTGGCCTTAGTTGAAGATGGAGTTCTTGTGGGGAGTAACCAAGCTGAAGTGAGGCCATCAGGATAGGCCTTCATCCATGCGTACCTTTCTTGTACACGTAAAGGTGTCATTTACAAGCAGAAGAGATGGCCACTAGCAGAATCTCCCTCGCATCCCTCAGAAGAAAGCAGCCCTCCCAACACCAGTATTTTGGGCTTCCAGCCTCTAGAGCTATAAAAAATACATTTCTGTTGCTCATAATACCCAGTTTGTGGTATTTTTTTTTCACAGACCTCATAAGATAGCACTTTTTTTTTTCCTTTTAAAAACCAGAAACATGGGATTGGTGAGGTGGCTCCGCATTTAAGAGAACTTGCTGCTCTTAAATTTGACCTGCACCCATATCAGATAGCTCACAGCCACCTGTAACTCCAGTCCCAGGGCATCTAATGCCCTTTTCTGGCCTTCATGGGCACTGCACACATGTGGTATACATGAACTCAGGCACATGCACATACACATACACATAAAGTGAAAATAAATGTTTTTAGAAACTAGGAAAATAATAACAGCCCCCTCCCCTTCTTATTTTGAGGTTACTTCCTTTCCATGGGAGGACTCCCATGACATGAGTCTCTCCTCCATGGCCCTCTGGGCATTGAGGTCACAATGAGTTGAATAGCTGTCTTCTTCCAGAGTGGTTTTCATCAAAGCATTCCAAGTTTCAAATTAAAAGTGCCTCCTCCTGGGCTTCAAGGCCTTCCCTGCCTGCCGTTCCTCCCCCTGCCTCAGAATGCTTCCTCCTTTCTGAGCCGCTGCTCAGCTGGGGTGCCTCCTGCTGGAGCTCCTTTTATGTGCGGTTCTCCAGATCTTCGGACTGTGTCGCCCTCAGTCATCTCAAGGTCTTTGTGTGGAGCCAGGACTGCTGCTCTCTACATCTCTTGCTTTCTGATTTTCCCATCGCATGTCTGGCCCAAAGAGAATCGTCTCCTTTAGAGGTGGCACTATCCCCTAAAACTGAAGAGCCCTGCTTGAATTTCTGCAGAATCTGGCCCTTCATTACAAGCTGCTTCTGCTCCAGCTGAGCTATCCCAGTCTGTCTTCTGGTTGGGTTGTTATTCAGCCTTCAGCATGTGGTATTGCCTTCTTTTGTGGACCAGTTCCCCGTTTGCTAAGAATGTAGGATGGCCTGTTTTAATCATGCTTGAATCCCCAGGACCTAATTTCTGATATAAACTCAATAAGGGTTTGTTAAACCCATAAGGAATTTTTTTCTTGGTTGAGGGGGGTGGTTGAGAAAGGCTTTCTCCATGTAGCCCTGGCTGTCCTGGAACTCACTCTGTAGACCAGTCTGGCCTCGAACTCAGAGATCCGCCTGCCTCTGCCTCCTGAGTGCTGGGATTAAAGGTGTGCGCCACCATGGACTGTCATAGGATTTAATGGAGAACTGAGACTCAACGTCCTCTGCTCCCATTGGACATGCACCTGAATGTTCTTCTAGTGTCTAGATTCAGAGTCTAGTTAGTTCTGGACAGTATTTCCATGACTGTGTGGAGCCTCTTCTTGGGGAGCTTTAAGATTGTTCTGAATGACTTAAGCAATGATCTGATTAGATATAACAGATTGCTGACATAATATTTTCCTTTCCCCTATAATCTATCTTCCTTCCTTCCTTCCTTCCTTCCTTCCTTCCTTCCTTCCTTCCTTCCTTCCTTCCTTCCTTCCCTCCGTCCCTCCCTCTGTCTCTGTCTCTGTCTCTGTCTCTCTCTCTCTGTCTCTCTCTGTCTCTCTCTCTCTGTCTCTCTGTCTCTCTGTCTCTCTGTCTCTCTCTCTCTCTCTCTCTCTCTCTCTCTCTCTCTCTCTGTGTACACATGGGTGCATATGTATATATGAAAGCTAGAGGTTGATGTTGGGTGCTTTTCTCGACTTTTCACGTTATTGTTGTTGTTATCATTACGTGTATGTGTGTATGTGTGTGTGTGTGTGTGTGTGTGTGTGTGTGTGTGTGTGTGTGCGCGCGCGCACATGCCCATGCTCTCAAATGTCTGGAGGTTGGAGGACAACTTGTAGGAGTTGGGTCTCTCCTTCTACTGTATGGACTCGGGGGACTTAACTCAGGTCACCAGGCTTGGTGGCAAGTGTCCTTGCCCTGTGAGCTCTCTCCTCTCACCACCCCGGCTTCCAACTTGTTTTTGGAGAGCAGGGTCTCTCGCTCAACCTGGAGCCACGCTAGACAGGCTGGGGAAGCCCCGTGGATCCACCTGTCTCGTCTCCCAGTGCACGTGCCGTGACTCCCTTTGTCACGTGGGTGCCAAGGCGCGGAACTCCTCGTCCTCACGCGTGCGTGGCAGTCGCTTTACCCCCAACCCATCTCCCCAACCCTTTCTACTGTGGTCTCTTAAAATTTCATTTCTGGGAGCAAAATCAAGTACATACCATTTCCTAGAATCCCTTCTACATGGAAGGCACTTTGTCCGCGTGTCACGTTTCGCTCCCTGTAACCAACACTGCTGTGTGAGGTTGAATTTCTCGTCACTCGTAGTTTTCTATGACCAGATGTGCTGTTGCCATTTACTAATTACTCTCTCTCCAAATGTGATATCTGCATTTTTTTCCTCTGAAGAGGGAGATGAGGAACAATAATGATACTTAGAAACCTAAGGGGTGGGAGAGATCTTACCCTCAGGATAAGTCTGAGCCAGACCAAGATCTCAAGATAACAAAGAGAATGTTGAAGAGAAGGAGTAGGATGATATCCTTTCATCCATGATCAAGCCTTGTGTGGGGCCAATGCCCTCCTCTGTGATAGGCTGAATCCCCACTGCCCTCCTCTGTGATAGGCTGAATCCCCACTGCCCTCCTCTGTGATAGGCTGAATCCCCACTGCCCTCCTCTGTGATAGGCTGAATCCCCACTGCCCAGTCAGGGGAGGCTATTTTGAGGGGTCCTTTGTTTCTCTGGGAAAAACATATGATTAAAAGTTAATTACTGTCCACAGATCAGGCTCAGGCTAATGAACTCCAAGCCAGAGAACTGACCTAAGCAATATTTTTGTGATTATTATGCCACTTTTATGAGCAATACCCAGTTTTACTTACAATGGATTTCATGTAAAATTGACTCAAGTTGGTAACTCGGGACCAGCACTGACCTCAGGCTAAGACATGAGATTCTGTCTTCTGGCAGTGTGGCATCTTGTATTCCTGGCTTCATACCTGAAGTTCTGCTTAATGGCTGGTAACTCTGCCTCAGGTTATAGATATAGCATGTAATAGACCACATGCTCCTTTGTGGTCTTTTACAACAAGTAGGGTCTCTAGACTCAAGGAAACCCTTGGGTCAGCTGGTGGATTCTGAAACTTTCTTTGATGTGTCTCAAAAGCTAAGAGATCTCGAGAACATTAGAACTGTGTGCAGGTTTGAGGATGAGAGGTGGGCCGAGAGCATCAGGTCCACACAGCACCAAACAGTGGTCTAGGAAGTAGAGTGAGGAGAATTCCAAGCCATACCAAGGAATAGAGAGCCCTAGTTTTTATGTCCTAAAGACATCTTTGAGCTTACTTGTTCAAACTCTTAACATTTTATTCCGTAAGAGAGAGGCTTAGGTACTTGCCTCCGTTTTCATGGCCAATTAGTAGAAACGTCAGGATTAATTCTCAAGTTGGGAAAGCCATGAACCTTGCCTGTGTTCTCTCAAGGTACAGCCTAGGCTGTTTTCTCCAGAGCTTCCTAGCCAAGCCTCCTTTTGTGGTGGATTGCTGAGGAATTGATGAATTCTTTAAAACAAAACAAAACCCCCATGATTTTGTACATAAAATTTCAAGTCACAAGTAACCAGCTCCAAAAATCCTTGAAGCGGTTGGCAATCGGTTCTAGCTTGTCATGATGATAGTCTCCTGCTCATTGCGTTTGGCGTTGTTGGGAGCATGTTGGTGGCCGTTGTCTTGTGAGATAGGTAGATAAGTGGTGGGAGATGAAATAGTGTGATTAAATGAAGGTCTTGCTCACTGATTCGTTCCCACTACCTGAACCTGCATTCTCTGGCTTCTGATTTCTCGACATGTTTCTATAACTTTCTTGCATTAAGATATCGTAGTAGATGTAACTGTGTGGTCACGACACGGGTGTGTGGGTTCTCGCGACTCCATGGAATGAAGACTCAGAGGCATCTTAAGAATGAATCTAGCCTTTCATGGCTGCAGGTGGGTCTAGACTCCAAGGACTGAAGCACTATCCCTTTGCCCAGGGGATTTTTATTTCTCTCTAATTACTGTTTAGCCAGTTAATTTCCTTACCTTCAAAGCAACCTAAAAGGAGCTCCCAGAGACCAAATGACAAGTGCAAATTACTTGATTTCTCAGATACCAGGGTTTTCTGGTTTCCTGAACCAAGTTTTGCATAGGCCTTTGATCCTTGGGGGACTCTCTGATCCTTGACTGTCAGGCAAGATTCACATAGGGCAATAAGAGAAACAAAAGATAAGAGAAACAAAAGATGTGGTTAAACAAAGGAAGGATTGGGGCTAGGCGCTACTCTCTGGAACCAGCAGCTCAGCAGGAATGGACTACAAGTAGATTTGGAATTCTAAGGGAGGATGGTTCCTTAGGCTCTAAAGCATTTCAAAACTGCTCTGTTGTATAACTCAGAATTTGGTGTCCATAAAGACTTTGCTTCTGCCTTGTATCAGGACAAAAGATCCAATGGAAGAGTCTAAACATTTCCCAACCATCCACTCATCCATCCATGTTTTTCTTTTACTGATGTAACCAGATGGGGTATGGCACTTCCCTACCAAGTAAAACAGTTTTAGAGACTGGAGATGATAAGATACTGGAACACTGTTATTAAAATTATGACCTTTCAGAGAGTACCAGGTTTCAGAGCTGGAAGTACCCTAAAGATGATCACCTCTCTTGATGACTTGTAATTGATAAAGTAAAAAGTGGATTGTGTGTCTTGGGAAGGAAGGTCTTCTGGAGCAGGGATACTGGGGCTGGAGGGCTGGGAGATCTGGGGTTCAAGTATAGAACTGTGCTATAATTGTCGAAGTATACCTACTACTGACTGGGGTGGCATCAGAAGACTCTGAATCTGGAAAGTCAGGAAAGGTTTATTGGGTTTAGAAAATGATAACAATTTTCTTCCATCAAGAGATCTAGAAACTTGATAGAACTTCTTTATTATACATAGCCCATGTGATATAAAGAGTATGATGGATGCTTTGGACAAGTAAGTAATCATGGGAAGGGTCAGGGAGTGAGTTACGCTATTTAACTATTAAAGCGCGCTGGTTGGGGCACACACCCCATTTCCAATCCACTGCCATGTTTCCCGTCAGCTGTGCACAGTGGATGAAAAGATATTATCCAGGTGCATGCTGGTTGCAACAGGCAGCCTGATTCAGGGAACTAAACCCCGGCCCTCTGGAAGAGCAGCAAGTGCTCTTAACTGCTAAGGCATCTCTCTATCTGGTATGTTTTATATTTTATGCAGCATGATTGGGTACTTCCTGTGCTAGGTACCACCACTGGGGTCACAGCAGGGAAGGTTAGGGTTCTGCAGCATGGGTGTTTTCTATAGGGATGTTTCAGGGTCAGACAGCCCAGTTCTAAAACATCCCTTTATTATATGAATTCAGACTTTCCCTTGGAGCTTAATAGCGTTTAGAGAAAATCAATATAACAGTGTTAGCTGACTATAGCCATTAAGTGCTTGCATTGAACATTACTAAAATGTTGAGATTGGGTGAGTGTGAGGCCTGAAATGCACGGTGTGGCTTGATTTGTAAAGAAAGTCTGTGTGCTTTAGAAAACAGCTAAGATGAGGAAATAGGGCAACATGCTTGGTGTAAACCTGAGTAAAAGCCTTAAAAAAAATCTGCTATACAATCCGCTACATAATTAAAGCTGGGAGAAAAATATGTTCTCCTCCCTGCCTTCAAAGGACCCGAGGCCCTGTTACATTTGGTCACTCTTCCCTGCGTACTTCCTCAAGCTGACAGGTTTTTATAGGCATGGTTATCTTATCTTGCCCACAGAGAGTGAATTTTCCAGAATGTTTTGGTTCATTTCCTTGAGAGCTTTTGAGCTTTAGGGTTTTGTTTTTTTGTTTTTTTTTTTTCACTGACAAGAGATAGCTATAAAACTTTAGGGAAGTGACTCAGTCTCCTAAAATAAATCATGCAAGTTGCAAAGGGCTTTGTAATCAAGTCACACTTTGCAGAAATGAGCTGCAGAGTATAAATGTCTTTATAAGGACATTTAAAAAGATGGCATCTTCGAGATCTGAAGGTTTGCAGTTACCGAGTCTCTTTCATATGGGATGAATTTTTAATGATAGTCTACCTTTCCCTGGGACTCCTTTTTTTCCCCTTTCCTCTTTGAGATGCTAAGAGTTGGAACCAGATCTTGCCCATGCCAGCCCTCCATCACTGAGCTACATCCTTTGCCCCCTAGAAATCTTTTTAATCTCATCTCTGTGTATGGAGTTTATCTGAAAAGCAGACATTTTTAATGTTTTATCACTTGAGTAGTGTGATCATGTTTCTTAAAATACATCTATTAAATATATCTTTCTTGCACACCACCTGTCACCAAATAAAGTATCAAAATGAACTCAGGACCTTGTACTTGCATGTATTTTCCTGACGGAGCCATCTCCATACCCAGAAATGGAAAATGTTCACGTTTCGTCTTTAAATGCATAGGTATACAAGATCTCTGTGAAAGGCACATGTTTACTTGCCTGGTATTTTGAAATATTTGGTCAGAGGCATGCCTGATACATGTGTTTAGAAATAAGATTGTTTAAAAAAAATTACCCAAACAATGTTACAAGAGAACTTTGTTTGTGTGTGTGTGTGTGTGTGTATATATATATATATATATATATATATATATATATATATATATATATATATATATATATATATATATATAATTTGTAATGATACAAATGATCTTCCTTTCTCTATCAGAGTAAAGAAATGTTAACAACGGAGTCTATCCACATCCACAAAAAGACACCTTTTTAATTATTTGGTTTTGAGATAGAACTTTCCCTCTGTAGCCCAGGCTGGCCTTGAATAGTTTTCCCTCGGCCTCCTGAGCACAGGGATGATGGGACGGACTCTGGCCACGATGCCTGACTTATAAATGTACTCGTAAAGAATGTATATCACACTGCACATTTTTCTCTAAATGACTTTTGTTTTCTCTTGGCCACCTAGCTGTCTGAGTGGTCATTGCTGTTTATGTCCTCAAAGCACTGAACATGACAGTACCATCGTTTATTCAACCATGACCTTATCATCGGTCTGTTCCAATGTTTGATAGTATACGTACAGTAGCTCCAGCTGCTCTATTCATGACTTTTGCTTTCTCTAATTTTTAGATACTTAGGTAAAACTGGATTAAAACATTTAATCCCCCTGCCCAAACAAATAGTTCATATATTTTAAATCACACATTGTTCTAAACATGACAGAATCTTGTCCCCCTCCTCTCTTAGTCAGGCTAGATGAGAACAATCTCTTCGTCCACTGTGCGTACTGCGTGTGCTTCCCATCTGCTGGCCACTCAGTGGCCATCTGGGCGGTAGAGGTGACTACAGCAGTTCTGCGTGCCTGTGCTCAGCCACCCTTATTTTACTTCATTCTGGCCACCAAGTGAAAGGTGGCGATGCTCAGGACCTAGTGTGCTAGAGAGGAGGCAGGAACTGCTTCCCTCAAGAGCAGAGGCACGCGTACCATAAAACATGTGGTGACGGGAAGGCACTGCGTTGGCTTGGCCTTTGCTGCCTTGTTGTGATAGCTCTATTGTTAGTCATTATTCCTGTGAAGCTCCTACTGTACATCAGTCTAGATGAAGCTTTGTCATGTGTGTCCAACAGTATACAGGAGAGCTGATGGAATGCGCAGTTCCTGGTGTCCACCGGGACTCTTGGAACATGTCTTTCACAGATACAAGGGAATGGCCAATGTGCTCCTGAACAACCTGCGCTCATGTTTTTGGGCATTGATGCCAGCATCTCCTTTGTTTGCTATTGCCGTGTGGCCCAGCCTGGCATCCCACTCCAATCTTTCTGCCTCTGCCTCCCACGTGCTGGGATTACAGGCGTACGCCCATTACACACAGCTCTTGTGCTAATATTTCTAAACAAACTTAATTTCTAGGCATGAAATTGCTAAGGCAAAGAGTGTGTGCATTTAATTTGAAGGATACTGCTAAATCTCTCTTTGGAAATGTCAATTTAGTAAGTCCTTCATTAAACGTGAAATGAAATAGGTGAGAAATTTCTCTAATAAGAATTACAAGTGAATAGCCAAGGCATGTTCTGTAAACTAGGTTGAATAAGGTTATGCCTTGTGGCAGTATAAATTTTGTAGTTTTAAGTAGATACAAGTTGAATATAAAAAAAAAAAAACGGAAGTTAAACTTTGTATTTTATATTTTATGAGAATGCAAGTGAGTGGTTCAAAGAGAGGGCAAAAAGTCACTGCTGGGTCTTGAAAACCCGAGCAGGGTTGGGTAAAGGACAGTCTGTATAGGACGATGCTGTTTGGGGCAAAATGATATTTAGTGAAGTTTTCATGATTTTTAAATAAACCAACTAACGGTGACTGGGATTCAGTCCAAGAAGGTCTTTGTGTCAGGACAATGCAGATCTTTAGACTACGGAGCAGAAGGAGAATAGCAAAATTTCCTGTGCATATTTGCTTTTTAAAAATAACCTTCTCTTGAAAGCACATTTACGAGTCTCGAGTGTCCGTGCTTCTGAACTATTTCTAGACTGTCCTGCTGCAGTCAGAGGACTTGGTCTTAATACAATACACAGGCTTGTCTTGCCACTCAAGAGCTGAAGAGTACTATCTGTCCCAGAGGCATGCAGGCATTACTCATCTACCCTACCCTTCCCCAACATGAAACTCCTTCCTCTGTCTGTCCCATTTCCTTGCTGATGTACATAACAGGAGTGATGCAACTCCTCCATGCTGGTGGTTATAATTAGGGCTGCCTGTTTGAGAAAGGCCTCGAGAGCCCCACAGTTAAGGCTGGTTACTAATGTACCAACCACTAGTCAGACTGAGATCAGGGAAACTATTGTAAACTTGATAATGTTCTTTGTATCTAGGAAGATCCTGCAGAAGGGGCCTGTTACTTTCCAATGAGACAGAATCTCCACGCTTCCACCATTTCCCATAACTACTCTTGTGACTCTGTTTGTTATATAATTCTGTTATGTCGGGATTATTTAAATCCAGAATATCTTTTCTTGTGTTGAAAGTTGGGTTTGGCAATACCCAGTGTACTTTCTCCTGGCTGAAGATGCCAGTAGACCTGGCAGTGGTGGGCAGCAGTGTGAGTGGTTCAAAGAGAGAACAAAAACTTTATTCCTATTCAAACTTTGTTCAAAACTTTATTACTATTTGCTAACAATTTGAAATGAGTTAGGCCCGAGAGTCCTAGTATATCTGTCCTGCCTAGTAGATTGTGGCTAGAAGGAAAACTTGGCATGTTCAGATGGGCTCCAGTTAGCCCCAACTTTATCAATGGCTACCTGCTTGAACTGGAACAGGAGATTTACAGCTTTGCCCTGTCTTCTGTGGTGACATTACCCAGCAGGACTGAAGAGAGAATGAAGAGTATCTTATAAGTGTCTTGTGCCGTGCTTGACTTAGAGGAAGCTCTTGAGTGACAGCAGCTGTCCTTGTGGGTGGCACTTCCTTCCCAATTTTATAGAATACTTAGAATAGTCTCAGAGTTCTCCACCAGAGTATTCCGACTTCAAAGATGGGAAATACGTCATGTTGGTCTATAGTTTAGCTCCAATGAAGCTACCAGTAGGTCCTAATTATTTGAAGTCTTTAACTTCAGCTTTTTGAAATGCACATATATGTTCTTGTAGTAGTTCTTGCTGTTTTGAAAACATCAATTAAATTGCATCACTTGAAATCGAACATCAATTAAATTATTGTTATTTGGAATATCACCTTCTTCCAACATTGGGAGAAAACAGTGGCCTCCAAGAATGTGGTTTGTATTTCTGGTAGATTTGGGAATGGGAAATAGGACACCTCTGTGTGCTTCTGGAATACACTCTACCCCACTTGAGACATGTAGCCTGAGAGAAGCTTTAGGGCTGTTGAAACTCGCATGCAATTGACATTTCATAGTTAAATGTGGATTTGGGGAGCCGGGGTATTATTAGTGTTAGAGTAACTTACTATAACACTGGATTGTACAAAGTCATTGGGAACTCTGCTTTCCATCTCAACTTTCATTTTTCTTCTTTTCCTTGAGACAGGATATCCCTGTGTAGGCTATGAACTCATTAACTTGCTCAGGTTGGCTTCAAACTCACAGCAATCTTCTTTTCTCAGCCTCCTAAACCCTTGGATCACAGATGTAAACCACTGTGCTCAGTTTTGAACTCTAAGTTCTCTTTCCTCCAGAGCCGTTGCTCTGCTGTATCTGCATGAATCTTTTGTTCTCTGAGGACCAGGTTTCGGGGATAGAACATCCCAGGAGGCCTAGCTGCATGTAGTGGATATGACTAGGTGATAAATGAAGTATTGTAGGTAGTGAACATATGTTTAGGTAACTCAGTAGAAAAATTCTTACAGGTCTTTAGAGTTTAGTGGATTTTGATGGTTGGAAAGGAGGGATAATGGGATATTTCTTTGCCTTTCTCCATAGCTATTAGATGTCTCGCTGCTATCCACTCTACCAATCCTGAAAACATTCATCCATGCCCGTGAGAATATCCATTGCTTTTACAAAGATCTATGGAGAATGCACGATGTTTTCACCCAGTTGTTAGACATGTTTGTTTAATTTGTCATTTAATCATTAGCCTTCTCCAGTAGCTGCACCACTGTTCATTCCCAGGAGCACAAGGTTTACAGTGTCTGTGTTTTCCTCAACATTTATTTTCTGTTTTTAAATAACAGCTATCCTAATGCGACCTGGTGATACAGTCCAATAATCCTTTATATTCTGGAGAATAAGGTAGTAGCATTTCAAGTTCAAGGCCTGTTTGGCTATAATGTGAGTTCAAAGCCAGCCTGGGCAACTTAGTAAGCCTCTCTCTCAAATTAAAAGGTAAAAAGATGACTGGAGAGGTAACTTTGATCAGAGCTCTGTGTAGTTAACATGTACTAGCTATGGTATCATTGTGATTTTTTATTTGCATGTTTCTAAAGATTAACAACATTGACCATCTTTTAATATGCTTGTTAGTTATTTATATGTCAGTTTTGAAGAAATGTTTATTCAAATTCTTTGCTAATTTTTCAATCTGGTGGTATGGTGGGTTTTTACTTATTTATTTGGTTGTTGATTTGTAGGAGTTCTTTATATATTGTGGATCCTCCACAGGGCTTAGTGGGCTGCCTGCATTTTATGCTCTGGTGTGAGTGTTCTTGTGATTGCACAGTTCTATTGAGTTGAAGTCCTAACTCCCAAGGTGGTGGTGTTGATATATAAATGGAAGGTGGTTAAGTCAGACGAGCATTCTGCTGAATGACATAGGGCCCTTATAGAAGAGATCTCAGGGGACTTGCTTTTCCCTTCTACCTTGAGGATGAGATGGTGCCACCTGTGAGAGCACAGTGTGGTGGTATTGTGTTCCCCAAAATATTGTGCACCCTAATAAATTTATCTGGGGTCAGAGACAGAACAGCTACTAGATACAAAGGCTAGAAAATGGTGGCACTCACACCTTTAATCCTAGCACTCCAGAGGTAGAAATCCCTCTGGATCTCTGTGAGTTCAAGGCCACATTGGAAAAGGCCAGGCATGGTGACATGCCTTTAATCCCAGAAAGCGAGCCTTTAATCCCAGGGAGTGATGGTAGAAGGCAGAAAGATATATAAGGCATGAGGACCAGGAACTAGAAACATTTGGCCTGGTTAAGCTTTTAGCTGGTTAAGCTTCAGGCTTTGGAGTAGCAGTTCAGCTGAGACCCATTCTGGATGAGGACTCAGAGGCCTCCAGTCTGAGGAGACAGAACCAGCTGAGGATCCGGCGAGGTGAGGTAGCTGTGGCTTGTTCTGGTTCTCTGATCTTCCAGTTCACCCCAATACCTGGCTCAGGTTTGATTTTATTAATAAGACTCTTTAAGATTCATGCTACAGCACAGTCCTCATTAGACACTGGTGTGCTGGTTCTCTGATCTTGGACTTCCATTTTCAGAATTCAAGTCACCAGGTCATGATGCAGTGTCCCACGTGGACCAAGAGCGCCAGCTCAGTCTCTTTCCTGTGGATAATCTTGTTTTTCCGGCACTACATGTTCAGAGACCCTCCCGTTGAGTGTGAAACAATATGAAAGTGAACATTGTCCACCCTATTTTTATTTCTCTCAGAAGAGGGATTATGGTGTCCTGGGTGTTGACATTATGCCAACTGGAATTTATGTCCTGCTCTGCTCCTGGTTGTTTCTCAATGCACTAGTCCCCTTTTTCTGAGTCAGTGTGCTGGAGGAACTACCATCTTCCAGCCTCCTGTGTGTGCCAGGAGGTCCGAATTCTCGTGGTCTAGAGGTGGTGAAGTTTATTGTTTTGTTAAAACTACAAAACCAGGGACTGGAGAGATGGCTCAGAGGTTAAGAGCACTGACTGCTCTTCCAGAGGTCCTGAGTTCAATTCCCAGCACCCACATGGTGGCTCACAACCATCTGTAGTGAGATCTGGCACTCTCTTCTGTATACATAATAAATAAATAAATCTTTAAAAAACAAAACCAAAAAAACTACAAAACCAGTCCAAAGTTCAGACAGAGATGGGGGAAGCACTTTGTTCTGAAACTGAAGAGTTGGCGTGTGTCATTTCCCCCTTATCTAACAGATTTATTTTATGCCTTAGCTAATCGAACACATAGAACATGAATTTTCTCGGGCTTCACTCTTGTTATTGGCTGTATTTTCCTGGGATCATTTTCTAGGTATAACGTTTTGCACCCACAGAGTGATGTTCTCGTGTTATTGTTTTCTCCATTGATTTAGAAACTCGTTTCTTTGTTGACTTCCATTGCTTTTGTATTTCTGTCATGCTTGCCAGCAATATTTCTGAAACATAGTGGTGGCATTTGGCATTTTCACATTTTATGCTTTCTTAAGGAGAATGACTCATTTTTTCCCATTACCTTCTCCAACTTCTGAGGTTCATAAACTATAATTTGTGTTTTAGAAGATGGAATAGACTTTACTGACAAGGCAGAAACAATCTTCTTGACTTCTCTGACTTAGATATTTATAGTTAACAATTAAATTGCATTTCCCTTATGCTTCTGTGCATAGATTTTAATCACTGAATATAAAACTGAAACTCAAGTAGCTGGAAGGACCCTTGGACATCTCATAGCACTGACACACACACACACACACACACACACACACACACACACACATACACACACACACACACATACCTTCCTTCTTGTATGCTTGTGTGAGGTGAATAATAGAAAAACCTAGAATGCTAAGTGCAGTATGACTGAAGTTTTATTCTGGAAAGAGTTGTGTAATCAATTACAGTGTTCAGAATGGGCAAGAGATGAAGAAAAACATCACTTGGTTTTATTATCAATGTTAATTTTTTACATATAATAAAACTGTATCTAGCTGGGTGATGGTGGAGCACATCTTTCTTTAATCCCAGCACTTGGGAGGCAGAGGCAGACAGATCTCTATGAGTTTGAGGCTGGCCTGGTCTACAGAGCTAGTTCTAGGACAGCCAGGGCTGTTACACAGAGAAACCCTGTCTCGAAAAACCAAAATATGTGTGCATGTCTGTGTGTGTGTATGTATGTGTGTGTAAGCATACATATACATATGTGTCCCTTGTGCATACCTACCCAAACCTCAAAAACACAACTTTATTTGGAAATAGGATTTTATAAATTGATTTAGTGATGAGGAGGTCATAGTATAGCTTAGAGTGAACCTTAAACCCAGTGGCTGTCTGTCTGAGAGAAGGGAGGATGAACAGAGAGGTGCAGGTGAGACCCCTGATGACCAGCAGAGATCAGAGTCGGTGCAGCCACAAGCCAAGGGGCATTCCAGACTGCATGTAACCCAGGAATCGAGGAGCCGACAAGGCAGTTTTTCCCTAGAGTCTTGAGAGGAGCCAGGCTTGCTGCTGTCTTAGTCTGCTTCGTTGTCCCCAGAATTGTGAGGAACTAAGTTTTTATTGTTTTGAGCCAATCTATTTGTGGGGCTTTGTTGTAGTAGTTCTAAGGAATTGTGTATTATTTGAGACTAGAGTCCACACTTTTTTATGTAGTTCCCAAGAGTTAAGTAGATCATGAGAAGGAAAACAGGGGATCTAAACTTTGAAAAAGTAGAACTATGATTTCATACCCGATAGACTCTTTGACCTCTAAGTGTGAGGTCCTAGAACGTAAAATATACATTTGTAAGAATTAAATACTATAATTACAGCAGTATCAACCTGTCTTAGACTTTCCTGTTGCTGTGATAAAATACAATTTATAAAAGAAAGCATTTAGTTTGGGGCGCCCAGTTCCCAGGGGTAGTAGAATCCATGACTATCATGATGAGGAGCATGACATCAGGCTGGGAGCTTCTGTGTGATCAACAAGCGTGAGACAGAGATAGAGCCTGCCAACTGGAATGGTGTGGGCTTTTGAAACCTCAAAGTCCACCCCCAGTGTCACACCTTCTCCAACAAGGCCACACCTCCTAATCCTTCCCAAGCAGTTGTACCAATTAGGGTCCAAGCATTTAAACATACGAACTTATGGGGGCTCTTCTCATTCAAACCACCATACAACCCAATTAAAAATGGTTTGATGGGATTCTTGATTGAGTGTTGCACCAATCAGACTTTCTGAAGAATACAGCTTCTCACCTCAGTGTAGACCTCCCAACTACTTCTCCAGCTTCATGTCTGCCTGCATGCCACCGTGCTTCCCACCATGATGACAGTCTAAACCCCTGAACTGTACGCCCGCCCCAGTTAAGTGCTTTCCTTAATAAGAGTTGCTGTGGTTGAATGGACTGGGTGTGTGTGGGGGGTGGCAGAGGGCGAGGAGTGGGGGGATGAGAACATAGGGAAATGGGAGGGTCAAGCTGGAACAAGGACAGAGTGGGAGGACAGGGAGGAAGATACCATGATAGATGAGGACATCATGGGAATAGGAAGAGGCAGGGTTCTGGGGAGGCTCTCAGGAATCCACAAGGTTGACCCCACCTTGGTCTGCTGGCAGTGGTCCAGAGGGTGCCTGGACCAGTCTACTCTGGTGACCAGCCTAGCAAATAACCTAGCTGTTATCATAGAACCTTTGTCCAGTGACAGATGGAGGCAGATATAGAGATCCATGGCCAGGCACCAGGCTGAGTTCCGGGAATCCAATTGATGAGAGAGAGGAGAGATACTGCAGGCAAGGGATGTCGAGATCATGATGGGAGGAAGTGCAGAGATGACCGGCCACACTAGTGGAAACCCATGAACTGTGGACTGGTGGCTGTGGAGCCCCCATGGGACTGGACTAGGCCCTCTGGACACAGAAGACGGTTGTTTGGCTTGAACTGTTTGGGGGGCATCCAGGCAGGGGATCAGGATCTGTCCCTGGTGCATGGGCAGGCTTCTGGGAATCCGGTGTCTGTGGTGTGACACCTTGCACAGCCTTGGTGCAGTGGGAAGGGATTGGACCTGCCTAGGCTCAGTGAGCTGGGCTCTGCTGACTCCCCATGGGAGACCTCAATTTGGGGCATGTGGGGATGCAGGGTGGCTTGGAAAAGAGGGCTGGGGGGTGGGAGGAGGGAGGAGGGGTCTGTGGATAGCATGAGGAGTGAGTAGAAAATTTCTTAATAAAGAAAAATAAAAATTAAAAAAAAAGAGTTGCTGTGGTCATGGTGTCTCTGTACAGCAATAAACAGTGACTAAGTTGGTACTTAACCCATTCCTACCACAAATGAAAGCATTCTTATCTGTTGTAAAGTCTTAATATATTGTTTCTGTGATGACAGGTTTTATAGAAGCATGTGTAGTTGTTTTCAGATTCACAAATGCATTGCCCCAGCAGGCTTTAAACATGAAAATGTTGCATTGTTGAACAAGAAGAAGGTTGTAGGTGGGTTACTTCCCCCCAAAAAGCTAAGAGCACGTTCGCTGAACTCCCCCTACCATGCTATGAACTAGCACAATTTTGGTTTTGTAGGTGAGAAAAGCAAGGTACAGAGCTGACTGAGTCTCCTGACATTTATTATTCCACTCAGAGACTTTTGATGCTCAGGTTCAGATGAGATCAAGAGGCTCCTGTGAACTCACGTGATAATCTGGGGACTGAAAAGGAACACTAGGAAGAACGTTAAAATCATAGCCCCCTGAGAATTAAATGATGAAGCTGACATTATTTGAAACAACCCTTAAAACTCTGCAGGGTTCTCGGGTCTTTAACTCAGAAAGCTGCTGGTGAAGGGTACAGACTCCAAAGGTGAGTGGCCTGGCTGTGAGTTTTGAGTTGTCCCTTTTCCTATGATTTTGATCCAGCTGCTATAGTTTCAGTTACTGTACAAATAAAACAGATGCTGTAATGAGAGCTACCTCATGGAGTCGTTGGGAAAATGATGAGCTAATGTGATACAGTATCTTAGTATCATGATGGTTCTTCACACAGTACCCGACACTGAGGAAATAGTAAGTATTATTACTCCGAGTCCTGACTCTAACAGACTTACAATCTTGAAATATCTAATGATATTATGAAAAATCAGAAAGGATCGTGGGTAGTTACAGAGCTTCGCGTGAGCAGTATAATCCTTGGAAGGACCAAGCTTAGTCACCGTTTAAGGAGATAAAGAGTTCCTGAGTTGGCGTCTGTGTGGTCACAGGGACCAGAGGTTCATGAATTGGATGACTATCAGAAACCTTTAATCCAGAAGTGTTTCTGATTTCTTGCTCCTTAGGAAATTCATGCTAAGTGTTTTTCCAAGAAGACCAGAGGATGCAATGCAGCTCCCAGTAAAGCTTTCATTCTTGGTCCTCTAGGTCTACCCTTTCGATTCTTACCCATGGTTCTTAGGACTGAGAATCCTTCAGAGCCAGGAGACAGATCCAGCATAGTGGCTATTCATCAACTCACCCTCTCCAGGTACATTTTCCTGGTGGTTCTGTTAGAAACGTTTCCCTAGGCCAGTCAGTTCAGGACTCCATGCGAGTCGGAAGGCTTCTAGAGCTTTGGTAGTTCCTAGTGCCGGTTATGACCTTCTAAGTAGGGCACAGATTGCCCATTCCATTCTGCTCTTGTATTTCCAGGAGCATCTTTTTCCTAGTAATTTCTCAAAACACTAGAGTTTCTAAAAATGTGCTTTAGAAAATGATGCAATGAGGAAATAACTCTTAAGGCTACTAGCTGGCTCATCTGTCTGTGTGTGACAAGACAATTCTGAGACACGACAGTTAATTTCATGCACGAAATATTCTCCAATTAGTAGTGTTCAGTGGCTGTGCCTGATGGAGAGAGAAACCAGATATGGATGAAGAATTTGTCCTGCATGGTCCATCAAATGACTAATCCACAGCAGATTGCGTATCAATCACATTCTATCATTTCTATCAGTACATCCGTGCTTCACTTCCTGGATGCTTCTAAAGGTTATCCTGTAGTT
This sequence comes from Peromyscus californicus insignis, assembly GCF_007827085.1. Lineage (NCBI taxonomy): Eukaryota > Metazoa > Chordata > Mammalia > Rodentia > Cricetidae > Peromyscus > Peromyscus californicus. Next base: position 7,987,722 of record NW_026294514.1, on the reverse strand, counting down.
TTATAGTCTGCTCCTTTGTCAGAGAGTGTTCCTCATAGTGTGAGTTCCTCATTTTGTTTTCTTGTCAACAAAAGTTAACTCATAATAAGGAAAAGGCAGATGTGGACTGATGTTCCTGGACCTGAGAACTACACACATCCAACAACATAGGTTGTTTTCACTCTGAAAAACTCAAGAAACTATCATGATACTTGGTTGTGGTGTGTAGAAAAATTAACCCCTTACTTTCTTTTAAACTTCCATTCTTATATATTGAGAAATCATCTTTATAGTTGGATGGTATACAAATATTAAGAGGGAAGAAAAAGGTGTAGGTTGAAGGCCCACGAGTGCATATAGGGCAGCATAAGGTAGCATTTGTGCGTGTGTGTAGAAGTCAGAGGTCAGGGCTGAATCCTGGCTCTGCTGGGAACTGACTGTGTGCCTCCTGTGGGCATCTCTACCCTGCAGGATTCTTGTCTGAGTTACATGGAGTTATAAAGAACAGCAAACAATGCATGGCAGGCAGGAAGCATTAAAGAGAGTATCCCATGTCCTTAAAGACATGAAGAATCGAGAAATTAGTCTTTATTAAAAATTTTTGTGTAATCATAACGAATTTTTATTTTAAGAGGTGTTTGTTGGTAACAAGGTTGATAAGCCTTATTTAGGCTAATATTTAGGGTAATAAGTCTAATATTAGGATTATGACCTTGAAGCTGATAAAACTCACAGGGGGCTTCTTCAGTGAATAAGTTACTGATGACAGTAGCATAGTAACAACAAGGTGGACAAACGCCCTCATCCACATTCTTCTCCTACGTAACCACACAAGCCTGAGGAATGCTTTCTCCACCATTGAACTGGTACCGTGAGAACGCAACTCTGGAGATTCTTTCGGTATTTATATCTCTATCTGTATTTATCTGTATTTAAGGCTTCAGCCATAAGATAGTTCCTCAGAGATGTGATTTTGACAAGTTTTTAAGTTTTGTGTTTTGCTCAAGTTGCTGTAGCAAAGTAACTTAGCTACTTTATAAGCCACAGGAATTTACCCCTCATAGTGCTGTGGCTGGCAAGTCCAAATTCAAGGTACCAGCAGATTCAGTCTCCGGTGAGGCCCGTTCTCATCAGTGGCACCTTCTGTGTACCCTCATGTTCCAGAAGAGTAGAAGGACAAAAAGAGATGAGCAAGCTCCCCCAGCTTGCTCTTTTGTATGAAAATCAATCTCTTTGACCAAGGTTCCACTCTCCTGATGGACACATCTCCTAGAGACTCCCGCCCCTTATTGGGGATTCAGTTTCAACACAGGGATTCGTGGGAGAACACAGGCATTCAGATGCAGTGCTCTGCAAACTATTTCAGCTCGTGCCCACAGGCATTCAGATGCAGTGCTCTGCAAACTATTTCAGCTCGTGCCCACTGGTAGAGTTGAAATCTTTTTAGTATGTGTTTCTTCAATATTACTGCCACCAAGAAAATTGTCAGAGGTTCATGGGGAAAGACTTAACATAGCTTTAATATGTAAGTGATATGTTTGTCCCAAGAAAGGACCGATAACAAAGATCTGATGGTACATTTGACAGAGAAAACCCGAGTTATCACTCAGCCTTGTGCGTTAATATCACAAGGAACTCTAACCTCTGCTGTCAGTGTTTGGAGCTAGTTTCATTAGAAGCGTGGTAACTCAGTCCCAGCAAACCAGCATCACCAGTCAGAGCAAAGGGATGTTGTTAATTAGAATTCCAATTGTTTTCTCTTTCACTTGTATTTAGTACATTTTTTTTTTAATTTTGTAGATTTGTTTAGGACTGTTGACACATATCTAGGGATCATAGCAGGAAACTCTTCTCTGTCATGTGACAAATCTATTTAAGTTGCCTAAAACAAAATAATAAACAAAAGAACCCACAACATGGGAAGGAGATGGTCTTGGATGTGGGGCCTTTGTTCTGTTGAATGGGGACTCAGGGCTTGCATTTTCTGCTCTGGGGTGAGTGTTCTTGTGATTGCACTGTTCTGTTGAATGGGGAGGGCCCAGCCCATTGTGGGTGTTGCCATCCCTAGGCTGGTGGTTCTGGATTCTGTAAGAAAGCAAGCTGAGCAAGCTAGTAAGCAGCACCCCTCTGCATCAGCTCCCGACTTCAGGTTCCAACCCAGCTTGAGTTCCTGTCCTGACTTCCTTTGGTGATGGACTATGATGTGGAAGTGTAAGCCAAACAAATCCTTCCCTCCCCAACTTGCTTTTGGTCATGGTGTTTCATCATAGCAATAGTAACCTTACCTAAGGCAGTGCATTAAAGTAACAGGACATGAAGCCATACATGGTCAGTTGGTGGGATGACTTTGTGCTCATGCAGTCTTGGGTATCAGCGAGCCAGGCGGGGTTCTCAGTGAAGTTGGCGGTCACAGAACAGTGACTGGGAAAGACTTAGGACTTTGAGGGCATCCTCTTCTGAGAAACTGCTGATTGTAAACAGTAACTAATGGAACTGAGATGCCCTGTAGGAAAAAAAAAACAACAATATAATTGTCAAGAGGTGATGTATTAGTTAATTTTCTGTTGTAATAGAATGCCCCCAAAAAAAGCAAGTTAGGAGACAGAGGATTTATTTTGGCTGGCAGTTCCAGAAGGGCTGCATCGTGGCAGGGACGGCATGACATCAGGAAGGTGAGGCTAGCCTGGCCAACAGGGAGCAGAGTGAGAACAACAGGAAGTAGGGCCTGCCGTGAAACCTCAGAGCCTTCCCACAGTGATGAACTTCCTTCAGCCAGGCACGGATTCTAAAGGGTCCAACACCTTGCTGAACAGTGCAGCCAGCTGAGGACCAAGTGTGTCAACACGTTAGCCTGTGGGAGAAATTTCAGTCAAACCATAGCAGGTGGCATTGACGAGACAGACCTAATGGGATGGTTGAGGTAGGAACTCTAAAAGTCTCCTCTAAACATCCATAAGAATGCTGGAAGAAACTGTCCGATTGCCTTTTCCAGGACTCTGGAAATCAACCGAAGGCTTTCAGTCTACTCAGGACACAGGTCAAATTTCTTTTCACACAGTAGGCTTTGGCCTTACAGTGCTCTACATGGATGTAATTTATCTCTCTCCCCAGCTTCACATAGCTCTGGAAAGCTACAGCCTTACAACCACAATATCGATGAAGACCGAACTGAGCTGTCCCTAAAGAGGCCATCATGTGCTGAGAGCTGCCTGAAAACCTCATCCCTAGCAGGCCACCTCCCTTCAAAGAGTCCAACTACTCTAGGGAGAAGCCTCATTCGTACAGCTCTTCTTTAGCTATTAAAAAGATTTATTTTTGTGTTGTATTATGTGTGTATTTGGGTAAGTGTATATGAGTGTAAATACTGAAAGGAGCTGGAGTCACAGGTGGTTGGTTGTGAGACAAGGCTGCCGGGAACTGAACTCAGGCCCTTCGCAAGAGCAACAAGCACTCTTGACCATCAACCCATCTCCAGCTCCTTACAGGTCTTTTCTTATGTAATCTGGCTCATCGATCACTTGGTGTAAACAACCCCGCTGTCTTAGCTTTCTGTTCTCTGTTGCTGTGATAAAACTCGATGACCAAGGCAACCTAGAGAAGGAAGGGTTGACTTGGAGCTTACAGTTCCGGGGTATTATAGTAATTCATCACCATCGTGGTGGGAAACATGGCGGCAGGCAGACAGGCGCGGCCTGAAGCAGCAGCTGAGAACTCACATCCCAAGAGACAGAGCACACTTGAAGGCCCAACTCCACCCCTGTGGACAGACCTTCTCGAAGAGGACCACACCTCCTATTTTCCCCAAATAGTTCTGCCAACCGGGAACCAGGCATTCAAACATAGAAGCCTCTGAGGGCTGTTCTCATGCAAACCCCACCACACTTGGCCCCAGGAGGTCTGCTGAAAGCATGCAGTGACGACATGCCACACATCATAGAAAGGGGTGACTGAAAGACATGTAGAAACGATATGGGCAAAAGGTCTCCACAGAAGGCTTTGAAAAGCTCTAATGGAGTTCTGGAAATCATATGTGCATGGCTGCAGACATGCCCAGGAAAAATGGAAGGTCATGCTTCCTTCTGCCTCACGCGAGGCTGTGTATAGGGAGGAAGTAAAGGTTAAGACAGGTAGAGTGTTGATGATGTGATCCACTGTGTATACAGCCCATCAGCAAAGGAGACTTACAGGGTACTCGTGTGTTTAAGGGAATCTTTGTCTAGATGTTAGCTGATACGTAAATGAACGGAGCAGACATTACTGGCCACACACACACAACAGCTGTTTCACAAAGTCTTTATTATGCCTGAGACAATAAACAAGAATTGTCTAATATTAAGATTTCAGCCTCTTTCTCCCATCCCACTTCCCCCTCTTAGGGAACAACATGCCAAGAAACAGAAAAGTACGGTAATGATGTTTTCAGCTTTAAGGGACCATATTTGTGGTAGTAGCACCTGGATTTAAAAAAAAAAATGCATTCCTTTCAGTACCAGAGGCTTGTCTACTGTTTCTCCCAGTAACTGTCCTCATCGGAAGAAGCCACTGTCCTGGCCTCTCACACCATAAAGAACTTAATGACCCTTTCATTAGTTTTACTGAGGACTCACGCAGACGACCCAGGATGCTCTCATCTGAAGTGTGCGGTGTTGTGAATTTTAGCAAGCACACAAGCCCTGTAACTGCCATCAGATGAAGACTTAGGGTATTTTCAGCATCCTAACCGCGCCCCCCCCCACACACACACCTCCCCTTCTATTTACAGTGCTCCTAAGAGTTGGCTTTCGAAACTCTAGGCCAAGTTTGCCTGGTTTGGGACTGTAAGAACAAAAGGAATTCCGTAGCTGTTATTTTGATCATCATCTTGCCCATTCGTTGTCTTCGTGATGCTGAGGAGTCTCTCCTTTGTTCTCTAAGCTGCCGTACTTCCCAGACTTCTGTTTAGTTTCCTGGTAGTGTCTTTAAGCCTCCTCCGTTGTCTTCTGTGTTTCTTGTCAGTTGGCGATTACCACAGAGATCTTGACTAGGATCAAGCTGAGCTTTCTATGTTGTTGCTCTGGGGTACATATTTGCACTCCAGCGAAAGGTCCGTAAGATGCTTGGTGACGACCTTTCCGATTCTTTGATTTTTTTTTTTTTAAACTTTAGAAAGTTATATTTATTCTGCTCTATGCATGTAGGTGCATGGAGTCACATGTACCACATACCATGTGTGTGGTCAACAGAGGATAACTTTCAGGAGTCAGTTCCCTCCTTACGTCGTGTAGGTCCTGATGACTGAACTCGGGCCATCAGCTTGACATCGGTCCTTCACCCGCTGAGCCATTTCTCAGGCCCTTGGCTCTCCTGTTATTTGCGATGCTGACGCTGGTTTGGTTTAACACCCACACTGGAAGTTTCTCAACCATTTTTCATGTAGTTTTTTCAAACGTGTTATTCTCTTCCATGCTGTAGCTCTGCCAGTGGTGACTAAATGAAGTTGCCCTTTTTGGTGAGTGGCAATATGTGTTCTAAGTTGTTCTAAGCGCATGTGTTAAAAATATTTCATGTGTTTTAACGAGTAGCAGAGTTTTGGAGGCCAATGTGAAAAGCCATAAAAGGAAGTGTTTTAAGAATAGTTTCAACCTTTTCGTACATCTGACTTTGTTTATTAAGTCATAACAGATGATTTTTTTTTCATGTGTAAAGAAATCAATACCTTCCTGGCACTTCTTCTTTTTTTCCCTCTTGTATTCTTTTTTTTTTTTTTTTTTTTTTTTATGAAGGAAGTTTTTAAATTGGAAAATATTGCATTTTTCAAACGTTTGATTGAGATGTTTATATAGAATCATTGAAGCAGGTTAGAAGGTAAAATCATGGATCATAATGAGAGTATTTTATAATGAGAATACAGACTCTTAAAATGTAGCTTGTCAGGGAAGGGCGGAAGTGAACCAGGTTGTTACAGTTTGTTCCAGGAAAGGCACCTTGGACGGGTGCCATCTTCTCTTACAAAGATGTCCTATGATTTCAGTTTTATTTGCTATATTTAACCTTTCCCAAAATGATTATGAAAAGAGTGTGTATAATAAACTTAAAGAAATTAGCACAGTTCCTTTAGTTAGTTGAAAACAGGCAATTCTTCCCTTCCGGAGACATTGCTTCCTTTTCAATGAAAATTTGAGCGGGATCTCCCCCTCTGAGGTAGCTGGATCGGGGTTACTCCAGAGCTTGCTCACCCTAACCAGCTGCTTTCCTGGTGAGCTGCCACTGGTCGGCCTAATGTATTTGTCATAGTGAGAACATTCAGATTTTACAGCCAGGATTCAGTCTTTCCTGCCGGGCATTACAGGGGCACTGACACCTGAGAGGAACCAGATAGCAAGAGTGGGCTCTGTGCTTGGCTCTTTCCTGCTAGTATCCCGCCAATTCACAGTCCTTCAGAATGGAACTAGCTTTGTACTGGTGTCGTCCTGCATGTGCAGACAAGGAACCAAAACTTAGGAAGGTTACTCATTTGGCTAAGGTGTCTAATTTGGAAAAATAACCAGAGCTATCCTCGCAGTCTGTCAGAGAGTTCTCAGTCATATAATTATGGGGGAAAATGTCTCACGTTGAACTTTAAACAAACATTAAGGAAATGTAATGGCCAATTTAGTATGTAAGCTTACAGCTTAGAGGAAAGAATTTGGATCTGTAAAGGTTGACCTTATTCTTTTCTCAATAGGAGATATAATAGTGTTGGGGGATCTCTTAGTTTTCAGTCCTCCTTGGGTAAAGATCTTGGCAACTAGGATGTAGTAGTTATTATTGTGACGTTGCCCATTGTGTGGAAAGATTCATACTTCCAGGGTCTCCGTCTTACACCTTTTATAAACACCATGTTTAACTTGGAAGTGAAAAAAGTTATTCTTGGCAACATTCTCATAGCAAAAGTAGAAACTGTAGGGGCCTCCATGCCAGCTACTGACCAGGAGCAAGAACTCTAAGGAATATATCCACACCTAACTTTGATACTACTGAGAATGCCAACCAGTCTTTTAAACTATGGCTCAAAAACTGGCTGTATCAGAATTGCATGGATTTGTTCCTGAAAACACAGATTCCTAATACCTGTCCTGTTTTGATTGTGCAAGAGTCCCAGATGACTTTAATGCATGTGCAATCAAATTTGAAAACCATTATTTCAGGGCATAAAAATCTGCAAGGTATGTTTGACTCTGACTCATACATATACTATTCAAACTTCTAATGCCAATTCTGAAAATGTTCACTAATGCAAAGATGTTGGAGTCTCCTGTTGCATGCGTTAGGCAGCACACCTCTTGGATGTATTCCTAGGCTAACTGTTGTCTCAAAGATATGTGAAGCATCACTGGAAAAAGACAGTATTCCATTTTGTAGATCAAGGGAATAGATTCAAATAAAATGATTTACATTATTCTCCACTGGTTTCATTTTAATTACAGATTTTTACATGCCTAAAACCTATGCCAATATCCATCCTGACTTACAATAATATTGTATTTGTGGTTAAAAAAAACAAAAGCATAATGTTACTGACCAAGGTTGGAGCTTCTTTTTTTGCAATTGACAGAAGTCAGTGGAGAGATGTGTAACTGGCCAAAGTGCTGATAATAAGAGATTGAGTGCTCAGTCCTAAATTAGGCATCTGTATTAACCCTCTGCCCCCAACACACACACACACACACACACACACACACACACACACACACACACACACACACACACAGGCAATCACACACACACCACCACCACCACCACCATCAACACCATCATCAACACCAAGGCTCAGAACATCAAGGAAGAGAAGACAGAAAGAATATAAGAGCTGAAGGATGAGAGGAGTGTTGTGAAATACTGTCTTCTGGACAGATGTGGCTGTTGCAAATCTGGTAACCTCACACCAGCTGTGGTTACCCGCATAAGACCTAGACAAAGGTCCAGATAGCCAAAATCTCGGTACAGACAACCTCTGTCTCTTTGCCCTCAGGTCAGGGACTGACATGGTGGTCTGGAAAGTTACCGAAGGGTGAGGCGATGGGTTGTCTATAGTAACAGTGCTTGTGGTGCATTCTTGATAGGTAATGGTCATTCTTTTTGTTGAACTTGCTTGCTTACCACTTTCTAAGCTAAACTTTCTAAGTCGTGCATTTCATATATGTATATCAACTTGGGTTTAAATTTGAAATCCTATTTTTGATTTTTTTTTTTGAGAAGTCAGGGATCTCACTTTTCTGAAAATTAAAATAATCTTTCTGATTTATGTAGAAATGTGCTTTCATTGGGAGATTTGGAAATCTGGAAACAGAATGAGGAGAAGTGAGTGTTTATTTGGCTGCAGAGGGAAAAGCCACCAATCCAAAGTGCAGCAGAGGCAGGCCTGTGAGGTGAAGTTCCAGGAATGTATACTGATGCTGTCAGACTGGCATGCCGGGCTGGCTCACGAACACAAAGGAGATTCATAGAGGCTTTTCTGGGAAAGGGTTGTTCCGTCCTGGTGTGCAGACCTCGGTGCTGTTTTGCATTTGGCGGCAGCATGACAGTCACTGGGGGGATGCTGCTGGACTGGGTTGTCAAGTTGTATTGTAATCTGAGGATTGGGTCTTTGTTTTCTCCTCCCGCTTTACTGCCAATAAGCATCCTGTGAGCTTTGGGGAATAAGCTACTTTAGTTAAACGGTGTCTTTAATTTTCTAAGATTAATACATTCAAAGGCCACAAACCACAGTGCTTCCCACAGGCATCCTTTCTAATCAATAGTTTTGGATGCAAAGGACTCTAAAAATAATCATTTGAGGTGTCAGAAAGCGATCTCATGGCACTGGGAGCGGGACCAGTTTTCATTCTTTTGTCCTTAGCCTTAGGCTTCTGTCTCTCCCTGTGCACTGATACTTCAAGTTCCTAGAGCTTGCCCTCCCTTCCTGCTCTCCCCCACCCCCACCCGGCCCTGCGTTCTGGTCACCCTGATCCTCTGCATTCCTGGAAGGTGCAGCCCTGCTTTCCACTGCTGGGCCTCTGCCTGGCCCTTCCCCCAATCACCTCCCACTCCTCCCCTCCAAAGCCAGCTGCTTGGCTGCATCCTTCAGGGCTCAGTTCTCACTGCCTCCTGGAGTGAGCTTCCTCTTGTCTGTGGATCAGGTCATTTGTGCCAAAGCTCATGCTTTGCTCTTGGGGTCTCCTCTTTTCCCTGTGTAGCACGTACTTTTGTTATAATCTAGAATTACAGATTTAACTTCTCTTCTCCACCAAGGGAGGAACTCTATTTGTGCCACGCTATCTGTCCCTGCCCAGTGCCACATGGAGTCCCTTTATCACAGTCAATGGAAACACAGAGTTGACGCACGAAGGAGCCTCCCCATTTTAATGCTGTTGTTGATTTTGTTGGCTTTCTTCATCAACAGTTGTTGGCTGGAGACAGAAGTAACATAGGAAGATTCTGGGCCTGATACTGGGTACACCTTCTCAATATGGTTGTTCACTCTGGTCGAAGAGTGGCTGTGTCTAAATTCCCTGTGTTTGAAAAGTTCCCTCTTTGTGAAGGATGATGTGGTGGCATGATACCTGAGCCCCGACATCTACTGTCTTCCCGCACCCCACACTTTAAAGTTCTTCATTGTCTATTGGGAGTTTAGTTTCTGCTCTATTTGCAGTGTTAGGTATATAGTAAATTTAAAAAAAATATTTTAATTATGTATACGCATGTGTGTCTGTGTACCTGAATGCAAGTGCCCTCAGAGGCCAGAGGCACTAGATCCTCTGGTGCTGGGACTACAGACAGTTGGGAGCCCCCTGACCGGGGTTCTGGGGACTAAATGTGAATCTTCTTCATGAGCCAACAGCACTCTTAACTGCTGGCCGCCTCTCCGGCCTGTAGTAAATGTTCAATCCATTGCCATAGCAGTAGTGCTAGGGTCAAGTAGGGTCCTTTATACACGAAAGCCTGTTGGATGCTGGTAACACATGGGTGGACCAGGACCTGTGAGTCAGCTGAAGTATCATATGTGTTTGGAAGGCCAGGGATCATGGCGTGGGACACCTTACCCGGCTCTGTGAGCCTCCCAGTAACCGAGAGAGAATCTGCCGGCTCATCACCACAAAATAGCCAAGAGCTCAAGGTTTTGAACTATGTTTTGAGTGGAAATAAAATCAGAGATGCTCTGTTACTAAGTTTGTTATTAATTGGCTGCAGCCACCTTTGATGCCAATAATGGAAGTGAATCAGTATTTCCTGATATGCTGTTTTACTGATCTGTTGGTGACTGAGGCCCTCACGAACCCACTGGCAAGTTAGTGAGGTGGCTGAAGTTTTCAGGAGTATTGCTTGACGAGGCACAGTGATGTAGCGGCACTTGGCTTTGGGTGTTATTTAGATCTGATTTCAAGTCACAGCATAGATGAGCTGCTGTAACAGGCATCCATCCCTTCCTCCTGTGGACTTCATCCTTAGAGCAGCATGGTAGCACTCTTCAGAAGGTTGCTTTGTTCCTGCGGTTTGTTTTGTTTTGACAAGGAGTCCCAGTGCCTAGGTCAGGCTGGCCTCGAACTTGAGCTCCCTGCAGGCTCTTTGGTGCTGGGATCGCAGGTGTGTCCCAGAGACCATTTTAAAAGCAAAGCCTTTGTGTTCCTGGCACATAGTAAGCACTCTGTGTGCACCTGCTCTTGTTCCCCCAGACACTCTGGAGAGTCACAGCGATTTGTCCCAAGGCTGTGCTGGGTCTGTCAACTGCGGCTGGTGGTTTATCCAGTGTCAGAACCAGCACAAAGCTCTTTGGCCCATCAGAGCGTCCAGGTGGAGGGTGTTGGGATCAAGGGAACCGCAAGGAGGAAATGCAGTTGCCAGTTCTAAGGTGGAGCTTACAGCCTCACCCCACAGGAAACTCACCAGGAACAGAAGGACAGTTCACCTCATTTTCCTGCATGTGTTGGGAAAGGTTTTGCAGTCTTAAATTGCATTCAGCAAGCAGTTAATAATTGCAGAGTCTGATACAGGTGCACTAACATGTTCACTGCACTCTGTTCTTCAAATACTAGTGGGACTGAGTTGGGTATTCCCCTACCCAGACTCTTTCAAGTATAAGACAAAGGTACTAGCTGTAGATTTTTGCTTTTTGAAAATTTCCCCCTTCCCCCCTCCTACCTTTCCCGTGCACTTCCCTGCTCTCTCTCTAATGTATGGTCTCTACTTCTTTAATTATTGTCACACATATGTATACTTATTCCTAAATATATAAATAGGATCTGCTCAGTGTGCATGTATGCATGTTTTCAGGGCCGATCGTTTGGTACTGGATAACCAGTTGGGGTGCTCTGGGGGAGACCTTTCCTCCTGCTCTCAGCATTCCTTCATGTCTCGTAGTTCTTTGTCTGAAGCTGAGGCTCCATGGGCTGCACCCCAACCCCATCGGCACGTCTACTGGTGCCGTCTTCCTTCAGGTATTGTTTAGGCAGCCATGCTGGTGAGTGATTTCTAGGAGGTGAAATCTCACAGCACCTTCCTGTTCTTCTGGCTCCTGCCATCTTGCTTCCTCGTCTTCTGCAATGACTCCTGAGGCTTTGGTGTGCGGGTTGTTTTGTAGTTGTATCAGGTGTGGGAGTTGTGTGGTAGTTGTATCAGGTGTGGGAGTTGTGTGTTGTAGTTGTATCAGTTGGGGCTTGGCAACACATAGTCATTCATTCTCTGCACTTTGATTGGTGGTGATTTTCTGTGACGGTCTCTGTTGCAATGAAATGTTTCTTTAATGAAGGGTGATATCTATACTTCTCTGTGAGTATAAGGATGTATATTTAGAGTATAGTTAGAAATTGTTCTGGTTCAGTAAAGTGGAGGTCCTAGGTTCTCCTTCTTTATCTAAGACTAGCCTTGGATAGTTGGCTAGGCTTCCAGTACCAGACATGATTTCCTTCTTGTGGAGTGGTTCTTGTATCCAATTAGAGAGGTGCTGGTGACTGCCAAGGCCTATATACCATTGTGACTCTGTTTGGGCTGTTGTGCCATGCTAATCATTGTGTAGTTCACAGGCATCATAGCTGAGCAGGACTATTGGGTGCTCCCCTCCCTTGGATGCTTATATGGGGTCTTCTGACATCCTAAAAACTAGTTCCCAGGGAGGGCGTTCAGGACAGGGCCAGCTCAGATCTCCAGGTCTTGTGTCTGAAGTTCATGGTATTTGCAACAGTAGGGACAGGCTTCGGCCTCTGGGAGGCAAACGAGGGTAACAGAGAAGCTTATACTGTTTTGGGGAGTCTCCTGGACAATCCTGAACAAGAACTCAAAAGTGGGGCTCATCATGCCTTTTGCTTGTATTTTGTTAAATAGTCTATGGCTCTTGAGGGGGGAGCATTGTCAGCCCAGATGGGAATACAGAGAGAGAGAGAGAGAGAGAGAGAGAGAGAGAGAGAGAGAGAGAGAGAGAGAGAGAGAGACAGACACAGAGAGAGAGAGACAGAGAGACAGAGAGACAGAGAGAGAGAGAGAGACAGACACAGACACAGAGAGACAGAGACAGACAGAGAGAGAGAGAAACAGAAAGAGAACTACAGAGAGAGACAAATACAGACACACACAGAGAGAGAGACAGAGAGACAGAGAGAGAAACAGAAAGAGAGCTACAGAGAGAGAGACACACACACACACACAGAGAGAGAGAGAGAGAGAGAGAGAGAGACTTGACCCATCTATACCACTCCTCAGCACGTGAAGGACTCAACATCCTACTCCACAGACACTTGCTCAGGCATGTTCATTGCTGCTCTGTTCACAATAGTTCGGGAATTGGAAACAAACTCCGTGGCCTTCAGTTGAGGAGCAGATAATGAAAATGTGAATCATATACACTATGGAATAATACTCAGCTGTAAAGAAAAATGCAGTCATGAAAATTTCAGGTAAATGGATGAACTGTAGAAGATCATATTGAGTGCAGTAACCCAGTCCCAGAAAGACAAACATCACACTTTCTCCCTCATCTGAGGCTCCTAGCTCCAAATCTTCAGATGCAAAGATTTGACAAAGTCTGGGTAACTGCAGAAACCAGGAAAGCAGAAAAGGACCATGGGTAGGGGAGAAATAGGAGAATAGCAGGGTATGATTGATTTGAAAGGGGAAATGGGGGCCTGTAATTAGGGAGGGGAGAGGGAGGTTAATACAGAAGAAGGGAGGAGAGTGAATTAACGGTCAGAATGCCTAAAAAAGTTAAAAGGAGTCATTTTATTCTCTGGCTACCTAACTTATATACAATGCATATAAGTCTTGGTGCTAGCTATATGGATCATCGTAGCCATTTATGCATCGAAAGTAAGGTCAGAAAATAACTTCTGAATTGATGACTGTTTGGAGATTTTCATTAAAGCTGTATAATGTTTGCAAAGGCTTTAGTCCTTTTTAATAACTTGAGATGATACGTTTACAGATTGCAATCTGGATTGGTTTGGTGAGCCTCAGGGAGGGCCATACGCCGACAAAAGGAAGTGGTGGGCTGGAGATTGTAGATAGCAACTTCTCTGTTCTGAGTCCGTCAAGACTGCAGGGCTTTCGTGTGGGACCGCAGGCTGTCTGTTTGACCACAGCCTACTGTGTGTGTGAGTGTGCGTGCACATAACTCATTCCCTGGAATTCTCCCATGGAAAAGCAAAGGAAGGAAGCTGAGGGGAGGATGGGGCGATTGCATCCTGTCCCCTTCCCAGGGAGTGGCCACAAGTGCCTCAGCAGAAGGGACATAATGTGATCGGCTTTTCCCCTTAGGATGCCCGAGCAGTAACAAGACTTGATGTGTGGCCAGGGTGGCTCGTCGTCGTTGTTCTTAGCTGGACAGGACTGTTCTGTAGAGGTCAGAACAGTGTTCTGCCTAGTGTTCCATTTCTGGGACATCCGAGGAAGCAGGGAGAGGCAGGGGCATCCGTGAAGTGGACCTGGAAGGCTCCGAGAGCCACCTGAGGACTCCAGGCCCGCTGTGGCTTCGGTTCTCGGTGCTGTGTGAGGACGTGGCCAAGTGGCTCGGCCAGGTGCATGGTTTAAGCAGAATGTGACTTATTCCTTCGTGCGGCTTCCTCTGCCTGGTTTGAGCTGATGGACTCTACCCCGGAAAGGCCGAGAGGAACTCTCTGAGACTGTTAAAGGTAAGGTACAGGAAGATCCTGTGGAATGAATTTCATTCCTGCCTGATTTCTGTTCTCTCTGCCTTTCACTCTGAGAAGTTCTTTGATGTAGTCCTCTCTGTTGGTAATGGGTGGTTGTTAATGAACTGTTAGTCATTTGTCACAGTTAGTCACTTGACAACTCAGTGCAGGAGAGCAGTGCTGGGGTTAAGAGAGGAAACTTTTGTAGTCAACAGGAAGTCCCCTTATTGCATTCTAGAGCCCCCTAGTCCGAGTGGGTTGCTTTACTTGTGTGTGGCAAGTACAACTTCTCCCTCCAAGAATACTTTTGGAAGTGGCTGAGACTGAATCTAAATAGAATTTATTATCTGCCCCTTGAGAAAGTCATTTTTTTTTTGATGAAATTTAAAGCTTTTCTTTCAGGGAATGGGGTATTTAAAGCACATTGATTTTCAAAGGAAAGGGTCAGTGGATAAGCACGTGGAGACAATGCCCTACAGACCATGGATGTAATGATAATCTGAAAATTAAAAATAAAAGAGGATTATCTTTGAGTGACAGAAGGAGAGAGAGACAGAGACACACAGAAAGAAACAGGATTTTATGTAGTCCAGGCTGGCCTTGAAGTTGCTATATAGCCAAGGATGACTTTGAACTTATGATCCCTTGCCTCTGTCTCCTGGGTCCTGGGCTCACAGATGTTGACACTGTGCCTAATTTATGTTGTTCTAAGGTCAAACCTAGGGCTTTATGTGCTAGGCAAGTGCCCTTCCAGCTGACTTGCACTCCCAGCTCTGGAAAGTATTTTTTAAATAAAGAAAGGAGGATGTACAATCAAAACCCATTAGCATTGCTGGTGACGTTTTTATACACATGCTGCTGAAAAATTGATCTGGTTTCCTTGTGTGGGGAGTTGAGGCATGCATCTCCATGTGGTTCTTAGGGAACTAGATTTAAGACTCATTAAGCACTGAGTGAGAACCAGTCAGGTCTACCAAGTTGTGTGCTTCAGGGCAGTTTCCACTTACTATAGAGTACACTGACATCCAGGTACATGTCTTGGATGTGCAGCCCTGTGGCAAGTGTTGGTCAAGAGAGCAGAGGTTTGGGCTGGGGAGATGGCTCCGTCAGCAAAGTTCTTGCCGTGCGGCCATGAGGACCTGAGTTCAGAGCCTCATGTTGAGTGCAGCAGCTCATGTCTGTGACCCCCAGTGCTGGGGAGGCAGAGACAAGGATTCCTGGCGCGCACAGCTCAGCCATTCTAGCCAATTGGTGAGCTCCAGGTTCAACAATAGACTCTGTCTCAAGAAAATAAGATACGGAATGATTGAAGATTGTCAGTGTTGACCTCTGGCCTCCACAGACATGCACACGTGTGCACATGTATTCCCGTGCTAAAGATATACACATACTAAAAAAGAGGAAGTTTTAGAAACAAAAATAAGCATGCTTTTGTTTTTATTTATGTGTATTTATGAGGAATTAGACAAAATTAAAAGGAAAAACTGGGAAGCTAGAGAGAGAACTCGGTTGGTAAAGTGCTTATCTCCTAAACATGTGGACCTGAGTTTGATCCCAGAACCCTTGTAAGAAAAAGAAAGTTCTGGGTGTGGTGGAGTGTGCTTGTAATTCTTTGCTGAGTCAACAGAGACAGGGCAATCTCTGGGGCTCACTAGCCAGCCATTCTAGCCCAAATAGTGAGCTCCAGGCTAATGGGTGACATCTGAGCTTGTCCTCTGGCTTCCAGATGCATGTATCCAAGCATACATGAACACACACACACACACACACACACACACACACACACACACACACACACACACACACCACAAATCAGAATTAAAAACTAAACCATGAAAACATGGGGAATGAGGTTGAAGAAATGTGCTTTTGCATATGAAAATCAGCCCCTTTTGAAAGAAGGTTGAAGTAGATGAAAAATTATACAAATGCACATGTTTTACTCTTACGATGTTCCTGGCTTGCATAGTTTATTCATATTCTCCTTGCAGCCTTTCTAAGCCAGGTACTGTTAGTATTTAATACACTAAGGAGACAGAGCCTATGCCATAAAAAGGAGAAATGAGGCTGAAACTTTGAGCTGCTGTAGCCACTGCTGCAGCCAGTCCAGGGGTGTGGTACCCATGGCATCTGCAGCATGGGCTTACCACCTAAAGACAGAAGGCACACATCTCTCGGCATGTAGAAGGTCCATTTGGACTCAGTGCCAATGGTGTGTTGCATTGAGGGTTCTGCTAAGTAATGGAGAGCAGGAGCTTTCTGTTTTGACTAAGGTTGGGCATGGGGAAAGTTGGACTTTGAGGAACTGTTTGGGTAAAGAGAGGGGTGTGTGGTAGATATAAAGAATGAAATTACAGGATGGTGGTCTGATGTGGAGAGGAAAGAGATGGGTGAGCCACCTTTCAGAGCTGCAGAACTAAAGGGTCAGAGTTTTTAAGGCTGGATATTTACATGTCCCACTGCTCTCTGCACATGAAGGATGACAGGAAGAACTCTATGTCCAGGTTATGACTGTGGGACTAGTGATTGCTTGTTCATAAACACTGGGGACCGCCCTCTTTCCTTCTACAGGTTGCTCTGCATACATCAGACAGGGTTGTTTGTTTATTTTTAATGCATATCACTTCAGTCCCCTGCTTCAACTTCTAGTAAGTGACGTTCCAGCATCCTCAGTTTGGATGCTTGCTGTGATATGGACAGACAGTGACATGTAGCATGTAGTGAAGCATTTATCTAATTATTCCTTATCAATAAAACTTGGGAGTCAGATACTGAGATAAGAGCCTGCTCTCTCTCTTGTTCCTGGATCTAAAAGAGGCCGAGACCTTCTCTTAGCCCCACCCTACTACTTCCTGTGTCTCTCTATCTGTCTTCAGCCCTCCAAAACTTCTATGGCTAATTTTGGTCATCTAGTAGCCAGCTCCATCCTCTGATTCAAGGCAAACTTTATTGGCAATCTTGGGAGCATCAGAGTGAGATCAAAATATCACACAACATATAGGAACATAATCTTTGGAGCAAGGTCCTGGACTTACTATGTGGGTACTAGAGTCCTTATCTTAGACATGTTTCTTAATATCCCTGACATTACCTCAGAACTGTTGGTGATTTAAATGAGCTAACAGAGTTAAAATGCTAGGGCTGTGCCTGGCACCTGACATGATGTATTTGTGTATCTAATTATGGCCACTTGTCCCATCAGAACAAAATCTCCACAAGAACAGAGCCTTTCCATCTTTTTATCCCATCTGAATCCTTACCCCATGAATACTTCCCAGCAGATAGTGGGTACTCAAATATTTGTTGAATTATGCTTTAACCCATGTCATTTTCTTTATCCTATCTATAATTTCTTTTATTATTCCTTTGAGGCTTAAACTGTTTAATTATCTCTGACCTATTACCATGTTGCCCCAAATTAGAACCTGTAGAGAGTGTATTTTTTAATTACTGTTTTCATTAGTATACAAAATCATGGATTATGAGATGAATGTACTCATATGTCATTATACTTTGCACATATTCACTCTCTGAATTATTCTCCCTTGTCCTTTCTACCTCCTGCTGCTCTGTTTCCTTCCTGTACATGGTCTTTGTCTTCCTCCTGCTTTTACATTTCGTGTGTGTGATGTGTGTGTGTGTGTGTGTAAATACATTAAACAGTGTCAGATATGTGTATATTTAACTGATCTATAATGTTTTAGTTGATCTTATTATATATACTGACTGAGTCTAATGTGTGAGTACTTTTCTCATCAACGTGGAAGTTCAGGGTATTCAGTCTGTCATGACGACAGCCTCTTGTCTGTAGCGGAGTGAGTGTGTGGCACTTGCTTGTTACATGGTACTGACACAGAAGTGAGGAGAGATTGACTGCAAATGGTTGTGCTGTAATTCCCAGGCCTTGTCCCCAGCAACCAACTTCTTCCCAGCCCTGCTTCCTGAAGGTTCCACAACCTCTGCAAACAGCGCCACCTCCTGGGCCAACTGCTCCTATAGATAAGCCCATGGAGGACATTCCACATCCACACCCAAACATTGGAATCTCCATAGAAGAGAAAATGCACATTGCCCTTCGTTTTCATTCATATCACCCTCTGTGTGCCTGCCTCCCTCTTCATCTAGACTCTCCCTTTCCTCCTGCTTCGGTCCTCGTCTGCTTTTATCACAGGCACATATACACACACAAATAACAACAACAACAACAACAAAACAAAAAACACAGATTCTGCATGTGATGAAAACATGGTATCTGTCCTTTTGAGTCTGACTGACTTTACATCTCTAGTTCTATTTCCCTGAAAATTGTATAATTCTGTTTCTCTTCATAGCTGACTAAAACTTCATGATGGATATTCTGTATTTTTAACCCATCCATTCAGTGATGGTCACGTCAGCTGATTCTGTGCACTGTGAATAGTGCGGTGATAAGCACGAAAGGGCAGCTATCCCGTAGTTTAGTTGGAGTCCTTCAAGTGTGTGCTCAGAAGTGGGACAGCTGAGTCACATGGTGGTTCTGTTTGTAGGTTTTGAGGAACTTTCATATTGATCGTAGTGGCTGGACAGATTTACATTTCTACCTACAGCGGGTGAGGATTCCTTCTCCCTCCCTCCCTCCCCATCACATCTTTGAGAGCATTTGTTGTATTTGGTTTTCATGATGATAGCCCTTCTGTTTGGGGTGAAATGGAGCTCAGTGTAGTTTGGGCTTACATTTCCCTGATACTAAAGATGGTGTAATTTTTTTCCCCCAAAATGTATGGGTTATTTGTAATTTTTCTCTTACTTTGGAGTTGGATGATTTTTTGATACATTTTTTTTTAGAGTTCTTCATATAGTCTAGATAATAATTCTATCTAGAACCACCCCCCATTCTGTAGCCTCTCTCATCACCCTGTTGACTGTATCCTTGGCTGTGCAGAAGCTGTTTAGTTTAATGAATAATCAATAAATGAATCCCATTTATTGATTCTTACTATTATTTCCTGACCTATTGGAGTCTTTTTGTGGAAGTTTTGGCCCAAGCTTATATCTTGAAATATTTTCTATGTTTTTCTCTAGGATCAGCATGTAATGGCATACAGGTAAAGCCATGGAACATGTGGCAACATATAGATTAATAGAAATGGGCTGAGTTTAGTTAGATCTAGCTAGCAAGAAGCTTGAGCCATAGGCCATGGCCATACGGTTTGTAATTAATATAAGCCTCTGTGTGTCTATTTGAGTCTGAGTGGCCGTGGGACTGGGCAGGACACAGGAAGACTTCTGACTACACAATCTATTGCAAATAACTCACTCTGCTTTCACAGTGTTATTTGTTATAAATTTTTATAATAACCAAATAAAATGCAGGTTTTCTGGCTGACATACATAAACCTTTAGTCACTGTTTCGCTTGAAAAAGTTCAAAGAATTTGAGTTTTGCCCGCCTGGTGTCACAGAGCTATAATCCCAGCTTTTGGGGACGCTGAAGGAGGGATTACAAGTCCAAGGCTGCTTAGGCTGTAGAGTGAATTTGGGCTCAGCCTGGACAACTCAGTGAGACCCTGTTATCCCAAATACAAAAGGTAAAAAGATAGGTGGATAGCTGTAGCTCAGGGTTAGCTCTTGCCCAGCATGTACAAGGCCATGGGTTCAGTCCTACCCACGAGAATGCTACTAAATATTCAGTTCTTATACATCCTGCATAAGAAAGAATTCAGTTGGAAAAATGTGTAAATGTTCTCTTAGAAGTATTCTGAAAGTCTTTGCTAAGAAGGAACTTATTGGACTAGTGATATGTCTCCATGGTAGAGTCTTTATCTAGCATGTTGAAGCTTTGGCTAGATCCCCAGCACTGCAAAAGTTAATAATAATAATAATAATAATAATAATAATAATAATAACAACAACAACAACAAAACATGTTTAGGATGTTTCAATGGCCTTTGTTTGAAACTTGTCATGTGATCTCCTTATGTTCTGGTGTGTCCTGACCAGTCCTTAGAGGACATCAGGAGGCCAGCGTATCCAGTGGATTGGGGAAGAGAAGGAAGGTTGGGAAATGAAGCCAGAGCCGTAACTGGAGAGAAGTGGGTGGCCTAGTCGTGCAGGGCGGTGCAAGCCTTCATTGGAAACTTGGTATCTCCAGAAATTGAGCTGAGCAGAGCAGACACAGCTTCAGCACGTCCATATTACATCTGTGCTTGAAACGGATTCTCCTATAAGCCGCTTCTCACCTGCTTCACATTCTCTCATATCCTCGGCCGCAGCTGAAATTCCTGGGATGCATTTGCTGAAAAGAGTCCAGATGTATCTTCTCACTGATCTGTCAGGGACGTCCTCCCTTGTCAAAGTCATCATTTGATGGACTAGTTTAAGTTGCACACTTTGTAAAGGAAGGTGCTTGGCAGAGTTCTTGCCTCTGCCCTGAATGTCCGGAGTGGTATATGTTCCGGTTGCCTGTGGTTAGGACTTGGCTCTGTTCCCAGCATGGATCTAGTGAAGCATTTCATTTTCTTTGTCTTCTCCCTCCCTTGTGGATGATGTCCTGTATAGGAGATAGCAATAAAGCATCTCCCCTGACAGGTGGCATTAGGAGCCTACAGGGGCATTCCACTCTGTTCCACCCTGCCAGGACTCCCATCCGGAGGAGCAAACAGTGCTGTCCACCAGGCATCCTTCCATGGTCCTGTTGTTGTTGTATTTATTAATGAGTTCTTTTCATCTCTGTGTATGGGTGTTTTGCCTACACGTGGGTATGTACAACAGGCACATGCCTGATTCCTGCAAAGGTCAGAGGAGGGTGTGAGACCCCCTGAACTGGAGTTGTAGATGGTTGGGAACTGTTGTGTTGGTGCTTGGAATCCAAACCAGGTTCTCTAGAAGTGCTCTTATCCCTGAGCCCATCCATAGTTCCTTTTAATGCACGGATATCTCCAAGCCCAGAGCTTCAAGTCCTTCTAAGGGCTCTTCTTAATTAGCCTGCCCCTCCCTCCCCCCCCCCCGACTCCCTTTCTGTTTCTGTTTTGTCTTATGATATACCATTGTCCTTTCTTGCCATCTCTAGTGTATTTTTCTCAGACTATTGTTCTGGCCTCTAAAGTGTCCACACAAGTAGCTCTAAGGCCACCCTTACCTAGTGGGTGGATTTTCAGTGGGTGGCCTGGGACCTCCTGTGATCTCTGAGTATGCCTGACATATTGTTTTTTTTTTTTTTTTTCCATCCGGAGAGGATTTTGATGTAACAAATTGGGCACGTTGGGAGACTGGATTTAAAAAAAATGCTAGGTTTTACAATTCATGAGGAAGTTTGTTGGTGCTTTCTCAAAAGATGTGAAAAAATTGATGATCTGTTTGGTAAACTCAAAGGTGAAAACCCCCCTCCACTCTGCCATGGGCTTCAGATCTCCATTATAGTCAGTGTTCAATGTCAGGGTGAGAGTCCAGTAACCCTCTACCACATGCTGTAAATCACGACTGTTCTGCAGAGCCCTGCAGTCTCTGCTGAAGATGTGTGCCTTGCCCAGACATAGAACAACAGTCTTTATTCAAATCTTAGCTTTCTTCAAATCTCTAACTAGATTGAATGTCCAATTCCTGAATGCAGCCACAACTGAGCCTGGTTTTTTGTGACCCACTGTTGAGGCATAGTTATTTTCAATTTGTTTTCAAGGGGTAAATTGAAAATCATCTTATGTTTATATTCCCATCTCCCCCTCCAAAATATGGAGAGGAGATAGAATTATTTTGAAGCAAAGGAATATTTGTAAGCATGGCTTTTCATTTATCTGACACAGACTATCATGGGACTCTTTCTTCATAAATTTTGTGTCTATTTTTGAGTCCCCTAAGTTGGTTAGCACTATAGTGGGGCCTTTGAAGAAGTTTTGCTTGTTTGTTTTTACTATATCTCTAGAACCGGGGGGGGGGAATCTTAGAGATATTCGTGTAGATATAGAAGCATTTCAAAATCCAAAATATATTTGAAAATGTTTAATATGCTTGGTCGTATTTTCTACATATCATTATGGTAAAAGATAATTTATTGTAGGTTTTCTGTAAGTCCAGCTTATATATAGGGAAAAATGAATCTTTTATAAATAATTTTCACACCCATCTCTGTCTCTGTTTTTGCGTTTTCATGGTATTTTGAGAGTAGAGCTAAAAATATTCTTTATAATTACGTGGTAAGTGGATTCATTAAATCTCTAGTCCTTTGTCTTTTTGGTTTGTGCTGTAGTTTCCTTCCTAGAGAAGTAGTATACACTCCTAGACTAAAGCAGGAATTTTATTCCTGGTAGCAAGACAAATGGGAAGGAGATGAGAACAGGGAACAGGCAAGGAGCAGGGCAGATTCGTGGAAGCTGATGTGTTTCCAGGATGAGGAGAAGGAAGGCCCCCTCTATAGGGAGAGGTCAAAGGTTAAGGTGAGAGAAGGTGAAGGATTGGGGGGGGGGATTGGATCAACAACACTGTCCATGAGGGGAGTGGAACCTTGAACAAGAAGGAAACCAGGATGCATGAACATACATACATATACTACTCCCTGTCCTGTGTTTTCCAAGTGAGGAAGAGTTAAAGTCAATTTGTAAAAATCTGAGAATTCCCCAGGTGGTGGTGGTGCACGCCTATAATCCCAGCTCTGGGGAGGCAGAAGCAGGCAGATCTCTGTGAGTTTGAGGCCAGCCTGGTCTACAAAGTGAATTCCAGGACAGCCACAGTGGGTACACAGAGAATCCCTGTCTCGAAAAAAAAAAAAAAAGAGAGAATTCCTTTCCTCTCCCCATCTAAGCAGGTCTGATTGTTTAAAAAAAAAAAAAAAAAAAAAAAAGTGAAGTAACTACCCTTGTCTAGTCTAGAGCATTGATGCAAGCCCATTATTCCTGGGCATGCCAGTAATGATGAGTCTAGATCACTAGTGGGTCTTATGGTGAATATACCCATCAGGAATAATGTTTATCTGCAGTTAACAGACACAACCACGGTGTCTTAGCCAAACAGGAACTCCCTAGGTAGCAGGAAGCCTAAATACAGATGGTTTCAGAACTCTCCAAACTGTCAAACTGTTTCTGGTTCCTTGCTCTGCTAATGTGTGGCTCTCATCAAAGAGAATTGCAGAGGAACAAGCAAAAGGATGCTGAGCCCTTCCCTGTCCACTTCAAACCAGAAAAATCTTACCTGAGGGTCCCGCCGATGAGCTCTCACTTCAGTCTTACTGACCAGATCTAGGCTACAGGCAGCTTTCTTTAGCTGCAAAGGATGGTGAAGATGTGATTATTTTTAACCAGGCACAACTGTTGCCTTGAACAAAATTGGAATTAAGCTGGCAAAGAAGTTCAGTGGCCAGGCAGCAAGCAGTCTGCCCCAGGCACCGTATACACCATTTAAACCCAATGTGTACTGATTGACTGAGCACCTGCTACATAAACAGCTGGATCACATTTTGTGATGGAGTCGGTTGTCTGATGGACTGCCCAGGAGAGCAAGTGATGTCCCAGATGGGACATGCTTTCCGATTCCTAAGAATCGTTCTTAGGAACTGTGGTCTTTCTTGCCCTTCCATCCTAAAGAATCATTGACTTACAATGTGATAAAGTCAAATGACATGCCAAGACCAGCCTGGGAGATGCTGTCCACTGGCCTGTTCTGTGGGCCCCTCTTGGTTCTGCTTCTTACTGTTCTTAGATTAGCTCAAGCTTCGCCGCCTTTGTCCTGGAAGATGGGCCGACTTTCTGGAGCCTCTTAGCAGTGTTCCCGCCAAGCTGTGCTGCAGCCCGGCTCAGCTCCCCGTCCTTGAGTCCTTGGTTCACCCACCTGGAGTTCTGTTGAATTCTCCCGGTTTCGCTCTTTTCTACTTTTGATAAAGATTTCGTAGATGGGAGTTTGCCTCACCCCTTCTTACAACTCAGCTCAGCCCTGAGGCTGCAGTAGCTCCCCACTTTGTGCTTTGTAGTCTTATCTTTTGGCAGCACCCTGGCCAGACCCAAAGGTGCCATCACCTTTCCTGTTATACCTCCAGTTTCCTCAAATAGATGCAAATGTGGAAACTCGGGGTGATAATGTGCAGGAGGCGGCCATTAGAAACAATGTTCACTGATGTACGCCCTCTTTATTACCTTCTTTCTACTGATTTTAGAACTTGTGTTGATCTTTCAGCAAAGAAAAGGCAGGTTGTAATTAAGCTAAACGTGTTTCCTTGGTCTTTTACCAGATGAGAATTCTCCAGCCAACTTCTGGGATTCTAAAAACAGGGGTGTGACTGGAACCCAAAAAGGACAGATTGTATGGAGAATTGAGCCTGGACCCTACTTCATGGAACGTAAGTAGTCAATGAGCTTGATACAATCTTAAAATTGTACATGTGTGTTGAATGTATAGAACCGTATCTGAATGTTATTTTGGACTCTTATTTATATATTTATGTCATGAAGCTCCATACTAGGAAATACGTTGTTTTAGAAGATGCTCATTGGAGATTGAGCATTTAATATTGGGCAATTAATATTGACTTTATTGACTTTAGGAATCAGAAAGGACAGTTCAATGTTTTGATTAACTTAAGAATTCTGTTTGCTTTGGGTATCCCTCATTTCTTACTGACAGAAGGTTACCTTTTGTGCATGCAGGTCAACAGAGTATGGATAAGGTAGTCTGGGGCATACTTCCACCAATGTCAAATACTAACAATCAGAAACTGGATGCAGAGAATCAACCATTATCCAATTAACCCCGTGCTGTATTTGTAAATACAGATGTTTATATAATACAAAGTTCATTAGAGATACCACATATGTTTATTTTTAGTAAAGTGTGACAGGGTGTGTGTGTTTATATTCACCACTATATTCCTGAGTATACAGGAATTCCCGGGGTATTTTTATGGAATGGAAAGAAAGCAGGTAAATAAAATAGGATTTGTCCTTTGCTAGTTTACTAGTCAGTCCAGGTCAATTTGAATATCTTCAGAAGTTTTTTTTTTTTTTTTTAACGTATGGGGAAACATGGGCTTTTGAGACTTTTTCAATAACGTTGTGTTCTAAGAATTAAAATTTCTACATGCAAAGGATTTATTGTAAGTCATTCTGTGAATACTAGAAATAAAAGGACTTATCGAGACAACATATAAAGTGCAGTTTGAACAGATGGGAACTTGATGCAAACATCTTTAGTGAAGCTTCTAAAACATCTGTAATATAAAATGTTATTTTAGAAAACCAGCTTCTCTGACCTTAATCAGCGTCAAAGGTATGGGGTAGTTTCTTCCTCCGTCCTTTCTGCTGGGTCAGCGCTCAGTAGCCTCCTCTCGTCCTGCTTCTGCCCCGTAAGGTGTGTCCTGTTTCACAGTCCGATGCTCTGGTCATATTGTCTGTGTAAGCCTTGTCAACACAAGAAACACAGCTGTGACCTCAAAGGGATAAGAGGTCATTTATTTTGGAGACAAGTATGGTGGACTATGGCCCTGGCACCCAGATTCAGGTTGGCCCAGATCCTATATCCCAACATGGTAACTGTGAAATTTTATCATAACAGAATGAGGAAAATCATAACCAAGACAGTCTTTCTTCCTTCTTTCTGTTCATTCATTCATTCATTCATTCGTTTGCTATTTTTCCTTTGGTTGAAAATTTAGAATTTTTTTCTACATAATACAACATGATATGGTTTCCCCTCCTTCTACTCTTCCCAGTTCCTCCCCACCTCCCCTTCTATCCTGATCCACCATCTTTTTGTCTCTCATTAGAAAACCAAAAGCATCCAAGAAATAATAATAAAATATATAATTTGTGTAATATAAGAGGATAAAACAAAAGCTAACACACCAGAATAGGACAAAACAAATAAACAGGAGAAGACCCAAGAGAAAGCATAAGAAACAGGCAGAGAAACACTCATTGGCACATTCAGAAATCCTATACAAACACTAAACTGAAAGCCATAATGTATATGCAAAGGACCTGTAGGGTTAAAAAGAGAGAAGAAAAAATCTATGAATGAAATAAAAATAAACTGTATGGTAAAATTAAAACAAACACAAAAAGCGAAAAGCCCTGGCATGACGTTATGAGACAAGGAACCTCCAAAGACACCGTCCAGCTCGCTTCTTTTGGCCATCCGCTGCTGGGCATGCAGCCTGTCTCTAAGAGAAGTTTGTTTCCCCCATTTCCAAGTGTGGTGCTGGACTCATCACATGACAGAAACGTGGGGAAATAAGTCCCTTGCACTCTCTGGCACAGTGGTGGCCATATATATTGCTGGATGCATAGTAAAATCTTTTGATTGGTGGTCCTAAATTGTGAGTTAATGGGCGGTTAATGAATGTATATAAAAGGAGTTGATACTTTGGCCCATGATGGAACTTTTTGGGGTTTAATATTTGGTCATTGACAGGAAGGGCGTGACAATATAAATTCTCAGAGGAGAATTTTACTTGTATGATTCTCTTAAAGTGAGCAAGTCAAATACTTCCCAGGATGCTGTTTGGAATGGTCAGGAAAGGCAAGGGTAAATTAATGTACTTGGGAAAAATACATGGAACAGCCCCATTTTAACAATCCTTGTAAGCGGAAGTTTCTGTCCCACCAGCAACTCCCAAATAATTGACTTGGAGGCTTAATACTACTTACAAATACTCAGCTAGTAGCTCAGGCTTATTACTGACTAGCTCTTACACTTAAATTAACCCATAATTCGTATCTATGTTTAGCCATGTGGCTTAGTACCTTTTCTGAAAACAGCATTCTCATCTTGCTTCCTCTGTGTCTGGAGACTCTCTCACTCTGCCCTCCTTCCCATCATCCTCAGTTTGGCTTTCCCACCTGATTTCCTGCCCAGCTACTGGCCAATCAGCATTTTATTAAGACAGTTTGAGTGACAAATCTTTAAAGTGTATAAGAGGATTATTTCACAGCATTCCCCCCTTTTTGTCTAATTAAAAAGGAAGATTTTAACTTTAACACAGTAAAATTATATAAAACAAAAACAGTTACTAAGTAAGAATTACTGTAACATTAATCTATTTGCATTTGGCAAAGTTAGAGAAAATGCTTAATTATTTTTCTTATTTTGGTCAGTCTGAAGTTTTGTATCTAATTTATCTTTTATTATAACTAGAGAAAACTGTAACTATAAGTAACTGA
Organism: Peromyscus californicus insignis; assembly: GCF_007827085.1. Taxonomy (NCBI): domain Eukaryota; kingdom Metazoa; phylum Chordata; class Mammalia; order Rodentia; family Cricetidae; genus Peromyscus; species Peromyscus californicus. Next base: position 7,960,512 of record NW_026294514.1, on the reverse strand, counting down.
GATTAGCAGTTGTTTTTTGGATTAAAGTACATTCAATAGTCTACCCTTTTTTCATCATAATAATCTATCCTTTTCCCCATCATTTCTATATCATATCCCCCTTTCTTCTTTAGAAGGAAATTGACTATGCCAAAAACAATTTATAACCAGCCCCCTAAACAAAGACAAACATCTATAACCTATTTTGAGGGAATGTGGGCATAGTTTTCTAGACTACTTCCTGTTGATTGGGAGCACTGGTAATCTTTTTGGGACCCTGAGAAAATTTAGGATAATTGTTAAGTCTTGGCTGTAGTATTCTGTGAGGTTTGATCATCTCAATCAGTAGCCTTGAAGCTGTTCTGGATGCTAGATCATCTTGGCCATCATTTTTATTGGTGTCTAGTTCCCTTGCTCTGAAAATATATAAACTCTTAAAGGTAACATACATATCTATATTAATACAAATACAAAGCTGTGCATTGCACACAAACCAGATAAAGATAATGTTTTGTTTTATGTTTGAGCAGGTAAAATATGTGTTACGTGTCTCGTAAGTTACTTTTGGTTTATTTTTTCATGCTTGTAGTCAGGATTTCAGGGGGTCTTCCTCAATCAAACCTGATTTTCCTTAACCCAGAATGAATCCGCAGCCTCTCATTTCCCGTGGAAATAAAAACACAACTTCTCCCCCAAAGTGACATATCTTTTGACTTAAAAGTTTGGAGTCAAGATACTTTTTCAGTGTATAGGTTGGTTTAATATAGCAGTTTCCATAATTCAAGGCCTCTTAGTAGTTAATATTGGTTCATTAACAGTCAAAAATATAACGACAACACATTGAAATATAGAATCCAGACTCTGTGTATTTTTCATCTTATGTGACTTAATCATATGTTTTATTACTCTATTACCTTTTTAAGGACTTTACGTGTTATTTTTAAATCTTTGATGTTTCTACCCTTTTTATTCTCTCTCAAGCCTATGTAATTTTAAAACACACTGTAACCCATTTAGAGGTTTTTGTTTGTTTGTTTGTCTGTCTGAATCTTTTTACTGTGAATCTTTAACCCTTTTTGTCTGTATGAGCAAAAGTCCTAAATCTGCTGTGCACTCTATGTTGTAGCTTGTGTGAGATGGTGGGATTCTGCCATGTTTCAGCTCAAGCTGCATTCCGCATCCCCTTGTATTGTGGTCCACATGAGAGACATGAACTATGAAGCTGCTCTTGGCTCCATTTTTGTGTATCTAGAACCCTTTCTTTTAAGCTTTTTCAGGCTACATGTGGATGTAAGCACCAGTTTCTGTCCCACCAGCAACTCCCAAATACCCAGTAGCCGCTTCCCAAATAATGACTGTTTAATATTACTTACAAATGCCTGGCTGGTAGCTCAGGCTTATTACTAACTAGATCTTACACTTTAACTCATAATTCTTATCTATGTTTAGCCACATGGCTTGGTACCTTTTCTCAAAATGGCATTCTCATCTTGCTTCCTCTGTGTCTGGCAACTCATTCTGCTCTCCTTCCCATCATCCTCAGTTTGTTTGGCTTTCCCACCTGATTTCCTGCCCAGCTACTGGCCAATCAGCATTTTATTAAACCAATTTGAGTGACAAATCTTTCAAGTGTATAAGAGGATTATTCCACAGCAAATCCTGGTGACTCAGTTGAGAGGAGCTCCCTCTGTAGACCAGATCTGCCCCTCTGTGGCCTGTGGCCTATCCTGCCTGCCAACCCCATTGCCTCTATAGAAGGACACCTGAGGGAAAATATTCATGGTGATTCAGGCCTCAGTGAACAGAGAAACTATTGTGACCCTAGTTTTAGGTTGAGACACTTTTCACCTTATGCTTTTGAAAACTAATTGCTTTCTAAAAGCTGTAATTGGTGTATGCATTGCTTTTTCTCAAGGTCAATTATTTGAACCAATTTATAAGGCATATGAGTTTCTATATGCTTAGCTCTATCGATCTGGTTCCTAAATTTAGTCCCTATTTAGTAGTTCATTTAAGTCATTTGGAAATTTAAAGTCATGTGAGTTCCTGGAGAGTCTACCCAGTCTATACTTTGTTAAACTGATTTGTTTTTTATATTTCTAGTAGTAGCCATAATCTGTTTATATTAAAGAGGTTAAAGTACAGTCTGCAGAGTTCATGGCTGACTTACAGAAAATCAGAACAGCTCACCTGTCACCCAGAGCAGGCTGGAGTTGAGGTTAGATAACAACACAGGCATGAGGCATAGCACTGCCTGGCACTGTGAGTACATGGCAAATGTAGCTGGTCACATTCTTATCTCTGCTCTACAGAGTATATTCAGTATATTGTTTGTGCATTGTTTCTCTGATACATTTGTGATGTTCTTATGAAGTTTCCACAAAGCAGATAAATCTGGGCATGGTGGTGCATGTCTGTAACCCTAGCACTTGAGAGTCTGAGGTAAGTCGTCTCAGAGTTCAGGGCCATCCTGAGCTTCAGACTAGCTTAGCTGGCATATTAAGACCCTGTGAAAAATAAGGCAATAGAGAAAAGCCAAATAAACAGAATGCATCAGGAATTGGTAAAAATCGATTCTGGTTGGAAAGGAAGGAATTGTCCGCAGAAAGGATTGCCTGAGAGGGATGTGGCGTTTCTTCAGCAGAGTCACTGTTTTTCTCCCATTGCTTTGCAGCGGAGATCAAAATCTGTTTCAAGTACTACCATGGCATCAGCGGAGCCCTGCGCGCCACAACCCCCTGTATTACTGTGAAGAACCCAGCTGTGATGGTGAGTTCCCCTCGTTGCTGGCTTCCTCCTGAAGCCCGTGAAGAGTTCTATTTTTGCCCGGGCAGCCCTGTCAGGGTCATGAGGAACAATGAAAAGGAAACACACGACGGTGTGGACACTGCTTTAGGAACGGAAATGTGTTACAAGGCTACCATGACTGCATCTGCGATACCAATCAGTGGAAAAACACTTGCAGCGTAGCAGTCCTGTGTATCAGCAGCTCTTCAAGGGAACATAGTGAACCACAGTGTTCTGTCGTGAAGGCTTTTGCACGTGGTTAGTAGGAAATGGTGATGCTGTATCTCGGATGGATTTACATGAATGCGGTGTGTAAAGGGGGAAAGGAACCCAGTTAAGCCATAGTCATTCTACCTGCCAGTCACCTCAAGGAGCTTTCACCTGAAGAGACTGTGTGATGGGAGTCATATAAGGGCAGTTTCCTCAGAGGTCTGAGTTTAAATCTCTCACAGAGTGCTGAGTGGGAATCTACTGTTTGGCAAAATATGGCCACTATGGGAGCCAACTTCTTCATCAAGCCCTCAAGTGAAGAAAGATAGCCATTTACTTTGAAAGAAAAATTCTCCATTTCTGGAATGGTAGTTCACTTTACTTTGGATTGCTTTTACAATTTTCTGACTTTTTTTCTCTTGGTAGATCAGCTTTAAAAATCTAAAGTTCTCATAATTGGACCGATGGTTTAGGAAGATTCCCAGACTCTGACATATGTGAATGCTTGTAGGTTTTTGTCATTAGTAAAAGTAAGATTGTAGCCAAGTTGTTGTGGCGCACACCTTTAATCCCAGCACTCAGAAGGCAGATCCTTGTGAGTTTGAGGCCAGTCTGGTCTGCAAAGGGAGTTCCAGGACAGCCACAGCTGTTACACAGAGAAACTCTGTCTTGAAAAACTAAAACGATTATACAAGTCTAGGAAAAAATTCAACTCTTATGACATAGAATCTTCACTGTGTGTGTGTGTGTGTGTGTGTGTGTGTGTGTGTGTGATGTTGCTATTTTGGAAATAGACAGAGGTCAGATTAAATCCCCCCAATTGAGGAAGTAATCTCTATAGATGACATTTTGGAATTGTCCAGCCTCGCTGTGTGCTGTTTTTGATAGTGCCTGAATCAGTCAGTCATTTCCTTTCATTCATTATTCTGACGTATTTCCAGTGGGTGTGTCTGCTGCATGCCAGGCCTCCTGCTGGGAATCAGATGGTAAGAAGAGCAAAGTTGTCACTGTCACTGCTGTAGTGAGGGGGTGTGGCATCGATCAGATCACTTAAGTGATCCTTGTATGAGGAGAGAAGTAGACCTGTACTAGCTTGTAGCAGTAGGACCTGTCATGACCAGGAATGCTCTGAGTGAGGGCGGCCTAGAAGACGCTGCTTAGGTGAGGAGGGAAAAAGAAAAAAAAAAAAAAAAACAGACAAGGGGAACGTGTGAAAAATGGTTAAAATTATGTTTGAGTCTCTATGATAGTAAACCTAGTATAGACTATAGGAAGAATAGCCTGCATTACTACGTAAGACTTTGGGGGTGTCACAGAAAGATTTACAACTGTTGACCACAAAATCTGCCGTGACAGTGTAACACTGGACTAGATTGTCTTCTCTTTCATATTGTAAAATGAAAAGTTACACACCTCGAAGATAAAGCTGTGTCTAATCAAACCTCTGAAAAACTCATTTTGAGTGAAATTAGACAATAAAAGTAAAGCCAACCCTTCCTGAATTCAGAGTCATTTTTGACTTGAGCAGTACTACAGTCCAGCTCTTCCTGAAGGCAGTGGGAATGTCTAGTCCACTGCCCACTGAATGCACTGCAATGACTTTCCAGTGAGACCACTCTGCCAAAGCCTGCAGTTTGGGAATAACTAATGTGCTTCAATATGACTTCAGAGCTTTGTGTAGACTACAGCGCTGCAATCAAGAGAGAATGTTTTGATTGAAAAACTCGCTAATGGACGTGGTGGTCAATAGATTTCTGAACAATCTGGAAGTACTTGGGTCTGTATTCTTGGGTCTAACCTCCTTTGGGGAGGTCAGTGCTATGCCGTGGTCCTCCGGCCATACAGCATGTGTTTAAATGTTGTAAGTGACAGCACTGATATTCACAGTGCTTGCTTGGTATGACTGTTCCATGCCAGATGCGAAGAATAGACCTGAGGAAGACAGCCGGGAGTCTCCCCAGGTCAGGAAATGGGCCGCTGTGCTAATCCTGTGATCTTTCCTACCTATCCTTTTGTGATGAATCAAGGATGAAAACCGCTGCCTCCTCTGTCATTTGTATGTTGACACGTTGACGTCATTGTCATTGTCAGAACACACCGTGAGATGTGTGTCAGAGCCTTGCAACGGGAAACCCTTCAGCTGCAGGGCGGGCTCTGGCACTGTGTTGTCTCAGTGCCTGGTTGACAGTGTCCCTCTGGGTTTTCCTGGAATGGATCTGTGGAGTGAGTCTATTTTAAACCTCCCTCTAATCACTGCTGCAGACATGCTTATTACGACGAATGGCCCTGTATTCCATGATAATGGTTGGCCTTCCGTGGCCTTATTGCAGTGTGAGATAAAGTTGTATTCTCTGAGTGTTATTTCAGTTGAACATTTTGCCAGAGAGGTGGCACTGTTTTTCTATGAGTTCTTCGATAATTGTTTTTAGATGAGTCTTACTACATGAACTACGTTTTTTTTACAATGAAAATTGCAGGTGTCTTCTCTTGTTCCTGTAGCTCCTGAAGATATTTTAATTAGTTTATGAGCCAGGTGTGGTAGTATATGCCTGTAATCTTAGCACTTGAGGAGGAGGCTGAAACAGCAAGATTGTGAATTGTCAACCTGGGCTGCATAGTAAGACAGTGTCTCAAAAGAAAGAGAGGGGAGAGAAGGAAAGGGGAGGAGAGGAGAGAATTCTAAATGAAGGCAGTCCATTAATCTCTTCAGCCACAAATACCTCAGCACAAGCAAGTGCCTGGTTAGACACAGATGTTCTGTTCCTGGATGGGCATGTCTTACTTATTAGACAATGTGTTCTACTCAAGGCACGGCCCTGTTTGGGGGACCCACGATCCTAGTGCAGTGGGGAGTGTAGGTTACTACTGTCTGTCCCAGGGGAAGTCTGTATCACCCGTCATAGTCTAGGTCCTGTGTGCTGGAAGCAGGATGAACAGTCACAGAGATCTGCTGTCTAGACAGTTTGCTGCTGCCTCCACCCCTGTGAATCTGGGAATTGTGAGTCAGAGGAATATAATCCATTGTCATAACTCACATTTTTGTTGAATGAATGCTCTATGATCATCAAGAGATTGGGATTACGGGGGCCGGGGAGGTACATAACTCCATCAGAAAAACCCTCGCCTTGTGAATGTGGGGACCTGAGATTGATCCTTAGAAAACACATAAAAAATGCTGGGTGTGATTGCATGCACTTGCAGTCCAATGCTGAGGAAGTAGACAGGCAGGTCCCTAGGGCTTGCTGACCAGCCAGCCTTAACCTACTTACTTGGTCAGTTTTAGGTTCATGAAAGTCCTTGTCTCCAAAGAAAAGGGGAAGAGCACCTGAGACAGTGACTGAGGCTGTTCTCTGGCCTTTCCATGCACACACCCGCGCACAGGAGAGTGAGGAGGAAGGAAGGGGAGGGAGAGAACAGAAAAGAAAAAGGTGTGATGGATAAAGAAAGGTCCTAATGCAAACTTATCAGGCAGTTGGTTGTCACACAATCTCGTCTAATTGTCACATAATCTTGTCCAAGGTGCAGAAGGTAGAAAGAAGACAGTAGAGTTGACATTGAACTTGACTTGGCTCAGTGATGGTCACATGTGACGCTGTGTGAGTTTTCCATGGGGAGTACAGCAGAGACAAGGAGGAATCAAAGACCGGAGACATCCCGCACCAGACGGAGGTTCAAGACAGAAAAGCAGAGTTTGTTCACACGTTGGTGCAGTTGGGGAAAAGAGACTGCTAAGTAGACATGACTCAATTCCAGACATGAAAAAGGAAAATGAGGATTTATACTCAAGAGGCAGAGTCAGTGGGCGAAAAATTATTAAGAGGGCCAAGAGGATGCGGTAATAACTCTTGATAAACTAACTTAAACATAATTTTTGCTGAAGGCAGGCCAGGTGGAACCTGGAGCCTGGTAAGGGATGAAGAGTTTGGTCCGGTATCAAGAGTGATGCCATAGTGAGGATAGGGATTCTCTCTCGATGAAGGAGAATTTTTATAATCTGTGAAGCTAGAGACAGAAGGCTAAGGTGAGGCCTGGTTGAGCTGAGGGCACACATGAGCTTGACTAAAGTTTGGTGAAGGAAGGAACCTTGGTAGGGTTTAATATGAAATTCTGCCTCAGTTCTGTCCCCTGGTAATGTGTACTTCGTTTACAGAGTACCACAGATTTCTTAGAAATCATAAATTATGTATTAATTGTATACAAATGGAGAGAAAGATCTAAATTTGATTTGTGGTCTATAAATTACTGCTTTTGTGTAAGATATAATTTACTCAAAAGTTTTTAGGGAAAAATGATTGTACAATAGCATTACACGGTCCGATCATTGCTAACTCCAATAGCCAAGTACCCACACTGCAATATGGCAGAAGCCTGGATATAGGTAGGGCACCTGTGTGGTCACTTAGAGATATGAGATAAGGGAGGGTGACTTGGTACATGTTAATGAATCTAACATAAGTCGAGAATTTATTCCCAGCTTTCTTATTAAATATGAGGAAATTTAGTGTTTAGTTTTAGTAGTAATATGAATATATTCCTCCAGGCATGGTGGTACATTCTAATAATCCCGACACTTGAGAGGCAAAAGCAAGAGGATCATGAGTTCAAAGCCAGTTTGGGCTGTGTAGAGATGGATGAGAATTACTAAGAAGGTGGGGGGTGTGATCACAAACCAACCTCCAAGAATTCTTGCTGAAGACAGGCCAGAATGGTAGATATCACCAGGGTGGGGGAGAGGGCACTGATGACAGTTGAGAAATTTGGTCGGTTATCAAAAGTGATCTCGTCTCAAGGGATGGGATTCTCTCTAAATGAAGCAGGCCAGCCTGAGCTGTATAACAAGACCCTGTCTTAAATATAACAGAAATACTGCTACCATCAGTGTCACCCACACATACGAACACACACCAGAGAGAGAGAGACAGACAGACAGACAGAGACAGCTGGCCTCAAACTGGTGATTTGAAGTCTCAATGGGGGTTGGAACTTCCAGATCAAAGCTGGAATGGCTACCCACTACAGTGATTCTCCTGCCTCATCCTCTTGAGTGCTGGGGTTATAGGAATGTATACCATAAATAACTGTATTCATACTAAGAGGGAAGATAGAACAAAGTAGGTTAGTTATATTAAGAAAGATTTCAAAGTTCATATTTTCTTTGAATGGAGTAAAGATTAACTTTAAATATGGACCTTTGGTCCTGTATTTTGTAATCTACATTTGCATATCTATTCTAAGATTTGAAATTTTGAAGACATGCACTACAATGCATTTTGATATAAAAATCACTGTGTGTCCAAACAGATGAGGGTCCCTGGACCATTCGATAGCATGATTCCCATATGAAATTTCACACACATTTTTCTTCTCAGATGGGAGCGGAAGGCATGGAAGGAGGTGCTTCCGGAAGTCTACATTCTCGGAAACTCGTCAGCTTCACGTTGTCAGGTATGTGTCTGAGTGTGGCCTACAGTCTGAGGATATGTAGTGTCAATATAGGCCACAGTCCATTCTTCGTAGTGTCACATGTGGCCTAGAAACTAGGTTATTTTGAGTTCTTTTGATCATACTTCTGGAAAGTCAAGTACATATCTTACCATGATAAAATTAGATGATTATTATGTTTAGAAAGTATTCTTTTTTACCAAGTTTCCTCATGGAAGGACCATGTGAGTATGGAAGGTTATTGAAAGCGTGTGTAAACTGCTAAATAACTCTGCCAAGGGAGCTTTGGTGATTTTTAAACAATCTGTGCTTACTTTCCGCTAGAGAAAGAAAAAGTTGTGAAGGCCTGAAGTAAAAACATGAAAGGCATACTTCTTTCTGTGAGGATTGCACATGAAGCAGACAGATAGCTGTTTTCATGAAATTAAAAAATATAATAAGTAAAAAGATAATGGTTTCCTGTTAAAACATCCCACCTGCTTGCATGTAAACCATCCAGTTACAACACTGTTCTCAGGCTATGAGTTTTGTTTGTATTGCAGTTTGAGAAGCTGACAGAGCTGAAACTAGCATTAAAATAATTGGGGCTTGCTACCAAGGGGAAGATGTTTTGATAAAGCATCAGTTTACACAAATTGACATTTTTTAAACAAAAAGAATATATGTGCATGGATGTGTGCACTGGGCTGCAGCGTAAAAAGGTGAAATTTATTTTGTATGCAGAGCACTGTGCTTGGAAAATGTCCATCCGACCACAGCACTGTCAAAAGATATTTGAAAGCCAGCGACCTTGCAAGAATGCATTGGCAGTTATGAAACCGAGAATGCTCTATGGGAGCCGGTGCTTGAACTGGAGTTTTCCAATAGACAGCTGGATGATAGTTTATACAAGGTCTAAAGTTTACCTGGCTCTGTAAAAAAAGTAAATAAATAAAAATCGGAAGGTCTGAGATTTAACTGAGATTCTGTTTTCTCTGCTTAAATATGGTGACTGAGCATCGGCATCTAAACGCTGATCCTTGGTATCAGCCACAAACCCTAACCGTCAGGTCAGACCAGGCTGTGCACGTCCACTCACTGCTGGCCACGGTCTTCTTTTTGTTTAGTTCTGTGTCGTCCTTTTCGCTTCCTGTGGGGCTGTACATTTGAGGGCCTCCTTCCCTTCCTTCCACTTCCTGGTGAATCTCAGAAGTTGTAACCTGGTGGCTTATGATTCAAATCGGGCCAATAAATATGGTTTGTTTGGGGATCTTGGGGACTTTAAATACTTTTCAATACTTCAAAGCCCCATTGTCGCTGGGCCGTGGTGGCACACACCTTTAATCCCAGCACTCAGGAGGCAGAGGCAGGTGGATCTCTGTGAGTTCAAGGCCAGCCTGGTCTACAGAGTGAGATCCAGAACAGGCACCAAAATGACATAGAGAAACCCTGTCTCGAAAAAATAAAAACAAAACAAAACAAAACAAAAAAGCCCCATTGTCTGTTTTAGCATTTGCCTGCACACTGCTTCCTGTTGATGATTGACAGCTCGTGCTTCAGACCTGGGAAGTTGTCAGGAGTTACAGACACTGAAGCCTGTGGTGACAATAGGGAGCAGTTAGCCACCCCCACGATGGTGGCTATACTCTTATCGATTCTGTAGGTTAGCGCTGTTGAACTATGTGTTTGGTTGATGTATATCACTTTAAACATGGCAGTCACACATTGATTTTGACTTCAGAGGCAATGCTGTTAACTCACTGTAGGCGAATTTCTATCTGTAAAGTAAAATCCCAGGCCATCTTCCTGAAAATAAGAAACAAGCTCTCGGCGGACATCCGCGAATCCATCTTGAAATACTTCTGTCACATTCCACCTCTGTTCACACGGAAGCTGGCTGCCTTAGATGTGTTTGTCTTTTAGATAGACATTTGCCGAGAGTACAGAGACGTGTAAAATCATGGGAGGGGAATGGATTCTATAAGGTTGATTCTAAAACAACTAATATCATTGTGGACTGATAGTAGGTGATTCTAAAACAACTAATATCATTGTGGACTGATAGTAGGTTGACAGACCAGGATGGCTGCCTGCAAAGTTGCTCTGCCTGATTATCGAAGGATACGTAAGGGCCCAGAGACTTGAACTCTACAGCCTCAGCAAAAACTGCCTTGATTAGTGTTTTAAATCTTATCCAAATAGGGCTGAAGCCAGGGTATTTTAGCACGTGCTTTGAGTTCTTCTTTGGTCTGCTGCGTGATGTGGCTGTGTGTGAACAGTGAAACAAAGGAAAATAAAGAGAAACAAGAACAGAGATAAGATGAGTAAAAAGGGAGCCCAGTCAACAGCTTACAGATAATTGGCAGTTTATCACCTGTGTTAATGAAGATGCATTCATCTCTGCAGCGTCTCGCTGTGGAAGAGTTGGCATCAGGGTTATCTGATGTTGACATCCTTTATCACAGTGACAGCAATCTGCTGGTGGAATGCTTTTGTGTTCAAAGGAGTGCTTGTCTGTGAATGAATTGGTTCTGTCAGACTTTGTAGCAGGTATTTATTTCTATCCACGTCACTCTGCATCTACTTCAAGGAAATCCCCTGCTTGGAAGTAAACTTCATATCTAGAGGCTATCAATCTGTCTTGAGTCTGAGGCAGGAATACTCAAGAAGGGAAAGAAAATGAGTGTGTTAGCTGCGTTTTCTCCTCGAGGCTGCTTTACACCAACAGAGAAAACATGCAGTTGGTGAACAGCCGAATGAAAATCTGCATTTAGTAATGACTGCATAGTCGATGAGCACAGTCTATGAAGTGTCAACAGTGGGATCCTGGGATAATGACAGCAGCTTCTCAGAGTGTCTGACTCATCCCCTACTTATCCCTTCCCTCTCCTGTTGATTTCTAGGTCAGCAATCAATCTATATCTCATGCAGCCTTGCTAACATGAGGCCTTGCTGTTGACTGGCTCCATATTTGCTGACATATTACCCTGTCTCTTCCGAGACTGACTGTCATTACAGCCCCGGTCTGTCTTCATCACATGTATCTAGGCCATGAGTTCTTATGGACCAGGCCATCTTTCCCAGAGAGTGAGCTCTGCGAATACATAAAACCCAAGGCCTAGGTGACCCCTATTGACCTCCTCTAATTCGGAGCCATGACACAGCATCTCTTTCCCTGCTGATCCAGCCAAGGCAAGGGTCTCTCTGTGCATAATCGCTCTCTAAGCTGGAGTATTCAAGACCTCCATATTGATCTGAATCGTATAAAAATGCAGTCTCTTCCACAGCTTTCAAGATGGTTTAGCCTCCAGAGTTCCATTAATCCTACTGCTTAATTAATACCACAACAGCCTCAGAAAGGTGTTGTGGGCCCAGCTAAGCCAGCTTTAGTTCTAGACATTTGTGTGCCTGTTAGCCTGACAATTTTTTTTTTTTTTTTTTTGGTTTTTCGAGACAGGGTTTCTCTGTGTAGCTTTGCGCCTTTCCTGGAACTCACTTGGTAGCCCAGGCTGGCCTCGAACTCACAGAGATCCGCCGGCCTCTGCCTCCCGAGTGCTGGGATTAAAGGCGTGCGCCACCACCGCCCGGCTAGCCTGACAATTTAAATGTCTCCTCGCTGAGCAGACTTCAGCTAAGACTTTTAGCAGCTCATCTCATGTAAAACATATTGTAAAAATAAGGTAAGTTATAAGTTATATTCACTGAATATTTAAATTACTTTATAGGTTATGGAAAAATTAACTGAAGAATTATTTAAAATAATTGCATTCACATATTGGACTCCTTATAAAATATGTATGACATTTAAGATGTAATACAAATGAATGTGTGCTTTAAATTTTGATCTCAAGTTAAACTTGGTTCAAACTTATACATACATACATGCATACATATAGATATATAGTATAGATATATGTAATTTTATGTATGTGGGGTTTTTTTATGAAAGGACATATTTGTGGAGATTGATTATTGAGATTTTCTATACAGAGGTTGTCTTACATTCTGGCTGACCAACCACACTGCACCATGAAAAAGATGATGAGGACCCACAGGCATATGGCCTGAAAGAGTTCCAGGTGTAGGGGCATGAGGTAATGAAAAGGGGCTGGCTTTAATTTGGCCACCTTGGAGATTGCCCCAGCTGGAATTCCTTCCATGACCTGCTTGTCATTCTCTATGTGCGCACAGTGGGACTAAATGCTCTGTGTGACTGGCCCCTTTCCGGTTAGAGCGTTGGAGTAGTTAAGGACGCCCGAGTCTTGTGCTAACTGGGATGTCTGGATCCCCCCTCCTCTCTTCTGTACCTTCCTCACCTACTGCCTTTCCTCTCTCCCACTCCCCCCTCTCCTCCCCTCTCTCTCTTTCTTTAAAGATCTCAGGGCAGTTGGGCTCAAGAAAGGGATGTTCTTCAATCCTGACCCTTATCTTAAGATGTCCATTCAGCCAGGGAAGAAGAGCAGTTTCCCTACGTGTGCCCACCACGGCCAGGAGAGAAGGTCTACTATCATCAGCAACACCACCAATCCCATTTGGCACAGAGAGGTAAGAAGGGGGCGGGGCGGGGTGGCTTCTGCTTGACAGTTCTTCACAGGCACATTTGTCTTTTCTCTCTGAACGCTGTGCGGGGCCTTGGGTTGTTAATGGGTGTGGGCAAGATGGCTCCAGTGTTGAGTGTTGTTGTCTCGAAGCTGTGTATGAGCTGTTTCCTTCCTGTTAGAGCCAGGTAAGTGGTAAGATGGGTGAAGTAAGTGGTCACTTCTAGGGTACAAATTTAATGGAATGCTAAAGGCTTAGTAATCAAAATAAATATCTTAATATTTTTTAAAACTGAAAATTAATGCAAAAAGTTCACGAGGAACAAAATATTGGAAGGTTTCCGCAAGAACAGGAGAATTAAAATGTTACCTTGCAGAGTCACAGCAGAGCCTGAGTTGAAGGCGGAAAGGCTGGTTTATATTTAAATTTTTTATCTTTTGCTCTAGCATATAGTCAGTCCAAATTAAAGGAGTTTCTCTCCATGGGCTTTAGCAAATGTTTTTATGAACTTTCAGATTTTTGCTGGATGAGCCATCCAGGAAGTCAGCATCCCTGTGAAAGCAGATAATGTTGATGGTCCTGTAGAGTTCCTCACAGCTTCATTAGCCTACCATCCAGCACAGAAAGACACGTCCCCTGAACAGCCCTGTGGCTTTTTTGAATAGCAGAGAGTGTTGCTTGCATTTTTTTTATACCTGTTCTAAGACAACATGGTATTATAATGGCAAAAGTCACAGCACCTTATCTTCTATGTCTTGAAGCCTAGAAAATATAAGATATTTTTCAGTGTGAGCTGTAGAAAGCCCATAGTAGATACAAAAACAAAACAAACCATAGTGCTCTGTGTGAGGAAGGAGTCTGGTGGAAGAGCCACCTCAGCTCCCCTCCCTATCTCTTTCTCTGGATCCGCCCCCTTAAGAGTCGGCCAAACACAACTCCTCCCCCAGAGAGGCTCAGGATGACTCCCACAGGGAATATATAAACGGCATCTCAGAAAACATACTCCTGGGTCTCATCCCCTTCTCTCTGTGGAGCTGGGGAATTACCCGAGAGTGCTTTACCCATTAAACCTGGGCTTTTCCTGATTCAGTCTGATTCGGTTTGCTGCAATGGCGGAGAGGCCTTCAGGAGGCCTAAAACTTATCACTCTGTAGCACAAATCTTAATTGGTCTTAATAATAAAAACCCGGAGTCAGATATTAGGGGGTGAAAGCCGAAAGATCAGAGAAGCAGAGCAGCCAGTCACTAGAGTTCTTACCTCTACCAAATCTTCAGACTGAAAGAGACTGAGTTCCTGTCTCCTTGCCTTATATTCCTCTCTTTGCTCAACCATATCACTTCCTGTCTCCACCTCTCTAGTGTTGGGATTAAAGGCATGAGATCCCAAGTGCTGGTATCAAAGGTGTGTGCCTCCACCGCCTGGCTCTGTTTCTCTCTTAGACTGGATCAATCTTGTGTAACCCAGGGTGGCCTTGAACTCCTGATCTTCCTGCTTCCTCCTCCCAAGTGCTGAGATTAAAGGTGTGTGCCACCACTGTCTGGCCTCTATGGTTAACTAGTGGCTAGCTCTGCCCTCTGATCTCCAGGCAAGCTTTATTTGTTAGAGCGCAAACAAAATGTCACAACACTCTTTTCCTCTTTCTTGTCTGTCTTTTTACACTGCCCAGCACAGAGCCAGGGCTGCCACACATGCTAGCCAAGCACTCTACACTGACTACATAACAGCCCGCCCAGCACTGTGCATTTACACACTTCTTGACCTGATGGAGTAGCTGAGATTATGATCTAACCATCTCTACCTGTGGTGATCAATATACTCAGCTTCAAGTATTAATGTGACTACCTACTCAGATGCTTACGTGGAGCCTTCTTATTCTCAGCAAGTGCTGTTTTCCATTAAGCAGACGAGCAAATTCCTCTGCCCTCTGGAGAACTCTAATTATTATACTAAATAGACTAGTGATGCCTAAATGTCAAACAGGCTAGTAGTACTGTTCACATGGCTGGAGTTGCATGGACACCGTCAAGGAAAAGTACAGTGATTCACACTCACTTCCTGCCTCCATCATTTACTAAGGTCAAATTTTTAAATAAAAACAGAATCAGTATTACTGATTTTTCCTTCTACTCTGGTAAAGTGTTGTATGCATAATTTAATATTTGATAGTATCTCCTGTGACTGCTGAATCAAGAAAATGGATGAAAAGTGGCTCATTGGATGAAAAGACGTCTGCTGTCATTCAGATCTTAAACTTTTGTTTTAAGAATCATGAATTTCCGTAGTTTTATGTGAGTACAGGATTGACAGAAGCTGGTAATGTGGACTCTGCTTGTCATTAGAGTTTCAGGAATAGCACTTTCTGTCGATAAAATGATAAAATGTTCCATTTGTCTTCTAAGCCAACGTGGTGCTTGTTTTTGGTTTCAGAAATACTCCTTTTTTGCACTTTTAACTGATGTCTTAGAAATCGAAATTAAAGACAAATTTGCCAAGAGCCGCCCTATCATCAAGCGTTTCCTGGGGAAGCTAACCATTCCGGTGCAGAGGCTGCTGGAGCGGCAAGCCATCGGGTAACCAGCTCTCACTTTGGGGGACCTTGAGATCAATTGAGGCCGAGGCAGCGGAAGTGGTGCTTGGCGGTCCTGGCGTGTGTCTTGCTGATGAGAAGTGAGATGTGTCTCTTTAAAAAATAAAAGTGCACTTATGCTCAGTAGAGTGCACTGGACCCAGATACCCCGTTTTAATGATACACTTTCTTGTGGTATCAATCCCCTTTCCAAGATTCACCTAGATAGCAATCAGTGACAAATCTTAAGAGTGTTCAGTTCGTTTGGGGGCATGTTGAAATCTTGCTATAATACCCTTACATGAGCATCATGTTTCCTTCATCTTATCCTGCTGAATTCAATCCACAGAGCCTACCTTTATTCCTGAAACACAAAAACAAACTTACGTGGGGACTTAATTTTAGTTTTTCATTCCTGTGAGCTGTCTATAGGTTGTGAGTAAAGAAATACAACACAACCGCATCCATTGTTATGTATGTATTTTTATGTCATACGTACTAGCAAATTTCATACTACAAGTACCCTGGGATAGCTCAGTGAGAACAATTTGTGTGTCTTTTTTCAGTGCAGGGAAACCTTTTGAATATACAGTAGTGGCAACAGCAAGAGTAATTAGTGTGAGTGCCATCCTTGCAGTAGTGGTGAGGGTGACCCCATGAGATGCTGAGTTCACACTCGGTCAGCAGTTAGACGAGTACATGGATTTGCCGATGCAGCCTCAGTAACTCCAAGAGGTAGATGATGTGATGTCAACCATATCAGAGATGAGGCATCTGAGGCTGGCAGGCCAGTCGTGGGGCTGAGGTTTGAGCTCGGTCTTTCTGCTCGAGACCCTCTGTTCTCGGAAACATCTTGAGTACCAGTTTGAATTGTTTCCAATCGTAGAAAGCCAACCCCACACCTTCACTACGGTTTTCTTGGGTTTTAGTTTCCTTATCTGAAAATAACTGTCCAGATTACACATTCCCACTAGTCCTTTAAACAGAAAACACATAGGTTCTAATGAATTTTCCTTCTCCTGACTTGAAGATGTGAATGTTGTGGTTGGACAGACTGCACAAAGTAAAGAGATAATACGAAATTCTAGAGGCTTGTTTATCTGATAAAAGCTGAGAAATGACAGTTATATATTATTTTTAAGGAAAATAATTATAGCTTCTAGAAGATATGTTTTGAGAGCTTTTGAAATTATTTTAGCATGTATCAACAGTGAAAGATTATGGTGAGGATTGACTACAATAAATCTAATACCTTTCCCATTTGATTTATATTAATTATAATCATCCAATTCATGTAATATATGTGTATCAGTTTTGTATACTTACAGCAAGAATGATGAAGAAAGAGCAAAATCTTGTTAGTACTCAAACTGCCATTAACTCTCTACTATTTGAGTTGATCTTCTAAAGAGCTGGGCACCCACAGGAACACAGCCCCAGTCCCGTGTTTAGTGAAAGAAAGTCTAAAATACATTCATAAATGATCAGAACTGAGATGTTTCTCTATGAGTGGGTTAAAAGCATTGCCATCATACCAGATACTGGCATATGTTAATATTTCTGACCTGATTATTTTTTTCTATCTAGTTGATTAGTTATATGTTTGGTGAACCGTGGCTATCTGAAATAGTTGAAAATGTCCAAGGTAGTACTGTATGGGATAAGCCACACTCCCTAATCTATTTTTGAAGCATCTGTTTAGATGTAACATTGTTCATGGCAAGGCTGGATTTCTTCCTGAAAGACATGTCATGGTCCCATGTTTAGCAGTTTCCCTGATCAGTAGAAAATGCCTCAGGCATCTAAGGAAATTCTTTATTGTTCATTTTTTATAATAGTAATGTATAGCATATTCTTCATAATGATATATCACAGCAGGAAGCAGCTTGAGCCCGAGTAGGACTGGACAAGCCCAGGAGGAGGACCAAGCCCCCAGACTGGCACTCCATACAGTAGCACACTCTTCCCAGAGGATCTGAGGCATAGGGAGCTTTTCCGAGCTTTGATGTGGAATAGATGAACTGAGGACTTTTCTAAGTTAAAATTCTTCCAAGTAAAGGTTCTCGTTTGGCAGTCGGTTATTATGTATACAGTCAGTGCCTAATAAATGTCAAGAGCTATGTTGAGTATTAGAGATGAGACAGTCACGGAAACAGTTGGGCACAGCCCTTTCCCTACAGCTCTTACAAAGCTCTCATTCTCCTCCTTAACCGTTGCTTTCGTGAGTCTTCCATCAACAGCGTCATTGTTTGCGGGGAGAAGAAGGGAGGAGCCCTCAGTCTCTTTTAACAAGGAAATGGTGGCTTTATTAGAACACTGGGTGTCAGGAGAGATGAAACGCCAAGAAGCAGAGACAGGGCCATAGGAATTGTTCCCGGGCACACACATGAGTGTGCAAGCACCTCCGTGTGTGCTCTCTAAATGCTGGGAACACAGGAATACAGCTGTGAGGAGCCGAAAGAGGCACCCCTCCCTGCCTTTATGCTGATCATGGCTGTCATGCAGTTCTATCCAACATTCCAGTGTGATACATGTTTCAACTCCCAGTCCAGCGAGAGAGTATTGACAGCTGTATCATGGTCAGGTATACCGCAAGTAAGAATGGCAGTGTGAGGAACTCCACCAAAAAAACAGCCTGGAATCACAGACTGTGTAAGATGAGCTCGTGCTTTAGAGGCTGCCTGGCGGGGGCGTCTGCAGCAGGATGATACATGTCTCATCCCAGGTCTGCCATCCATGTCTTCCTCTAGAAAGCAGGGTTGATGCTCCCTACCAAGTGGCCAGGGGAGTAAAGAACAGTATATCCCTAGTGTCCTCAGCAACATGTGCATGTCGCTCAGTAAACACTCCATAGGAGGAAGCAAAACATGGATAGTATCAATCTAGGACAAAAATCATGTCGTCAAAAAAAGAAACGTCTAAGAACTGGACTATTAATTCAGGTGAATTACCAATTGGTAAATTGCGATTTTATATATATATACTTAAGAGTGTGTTCACAAAACAAAGCTGCATAGGTTGCTGCTCCAAAGCTAACCAGAGGCTCTGAACTGTACAGTGGTGCAGACGCGTCCCTTTCAAAAACAGCCAGTAGAGGGCAGTGTGAGAGCAGAAATAGTGTGGTTTCATTAGCCTTTTGGTTGCTTTCTGTAATTAGCAAATCATGTGACTAGAGTTGCTTGCATTTGAATCTGGGAAATAGATGCGGACTTGAAATAGCTGGATGATTCCATCTTTGGGAAAGCCAGTAGCCTAAGACTAGCACTGAGACAGGCCAGAAAATGAGCAGTCCCCTTGTGGTCCCCTCTAGCACCAGACATGGGGTGTGGTCCTCTCCCTCACTACAGAACACCTTGTTAGGACCTGGGACTCAGTGGTAGGCCAGGCTCCCCGAGAATGGGAGCCAGCAGCCCCATCTTGTAGGTGAGGGGGGTGAGGTCAGCCCCCGCTCCTTCTCACACAGTTGGGGCTGCCGCCTGGGAGTGGCCGAGTTTTGTGTTTTCTCTCTCTCTCCTTGAATGTGTCCTATAGCAAGACTTCCTTTTGTCCCCGGGTCACTTGTGCAAATGGGTCATATAACACACCGGGTCACATTGTGCCTGGGCCTGTATTTACTTAAAATTCTGAAAGTTCCGAGGGCGGTCCGTGGGACGTGGGGTGGCCTGTGGGAAGAAGGTGGAGGTACAGTCGGGATGAAGGGCCGTTTCTCCTCCTACAGTGATCAAATGCTCAGCTATAACCTCGGCAGAAGGCTCCCAGCTGACCACGTGAGTGGCTACCTCCAGTTTAAAGTAGAAGTCACATCTTCCGTCCACGAAGGTGAGATATCTGTGTGAACACGTAAGCACGTGATAAATTTGCTTGGTTGATAGTTAGCATTTAAGCAGGATTGTTTTGTGTCCAGGGCTAAAAATGAAATGGCTTTCCAAGCACTTAGGAAAATCTGTTTAGCAAAGACTGCTCCAAGTTTTATGCTTGCGTCTGAAGCTAGGCTGAAGTTTCTGGCAAGCGGGCGTACCTTCACCTCCTGTACCAAGCTTTGCACAGGATACTCATTTAGCGAGGGGTGGTGAACCTTAGCAGCTGGTGATGATGCCCTCAGGGTCATGCGGGATGACGGAACTCAGCAACCTGGTTAGTTTCAGGACAGTAGATCTTTATATCTCCTTCCTCCTGCTCACAAGTGCTACTTTCTCACTCAGATGCATCTCCGGAGGCTGTTGGCACCATTCTCGGGGTCAGCACTGTTAACGGAGACCTGGGCAGCCCTTCTGATGATGAGGACATGCCAGGGAGCCATCATGACAGTACTGTTTGTGCTAATGGGCCAGTGTCCGAGGACAGTGCTGCTGACGGGACCCCCAAGCACTCTTTCAGGACTAGCTCTACTCTGGAGATTGACACAGAGGACTTAATCTCTACTTCCTCAAGAACCTCACCTCCCAGAGGCCGCCAGGATTCGCTCAACGATTACTTGGATGCTATTGAACACAATGGCCCCTCCAGGCCAGGGGCAGCCACCCCCTCTGAGCGGTCCATAGGAGCCTCTCCCAAACTGAGGAGTAGTTTTCCCACTGACACCAGACTCAATGCGATGCTTCATATAGACTCGGATGAAGAGGACCACGAGTTCCAGCAAGACCTAGGCTACCCGTCTTCCTTGGAGGAGGAAGGAGGCTTGATCATGTTCAGCAGGGCATCCAGAAGTGACGCTGGGAGCCTGGCATCTCAGACCAAGCCAGAGGACGACAACCCCATTGAGAATGAGGATGCCTCTGTGCATGAAGCTGCTTCCTTAGAAGAGAGGCCCGAGAACCTTCCAGAGGTTGCAGACAGCTCCTTGCCCGCAAGTGCAGCCCCTGAGGACAATGAAGCCAGCCTAGAGCCCCATCCCAGTGCTGACCAGGGCAGCACTGAATTCTCAGGCTCTCAAGAGGCCGATCAGCCCACCAGTGGTGCAGACACAGGAGGAGCCTCTGATACATCTGGAGGGAGCCGCAGAGCTGCCAGTGAGACCGAGTCCCTGGACCAGGGATCTGAACCTTCCCAGGTGTCCTCTGAGACCGAACCCAGTGACCCTGCCAGGACAGAGAGTGTGAGTGAGGCCAGCACCAGACCCGAGGGAGAGAGTGACCTGGAAGGAGCTGACAGCTCATGCAATGACAGCGTAACCACGCAGCTGTCCTCGGTGGAGACACGGTGCTCATCTCTGGAGAGTGCGCGATATCCAGAAACCCCAGCCTTTTCTTCTCAAGAGGAGGAAGATGGGGCCTGTGCAGCTGCTGAGCCCACCAGCAGCGGCCCTACCGAGGGGTCGCAGGAGTCCATTTGCACTCCAGGCTCTTTACCTGCTGTGCAGGTGCCCAGTAGGGAAGAGGAAGGGCCAGGGGCTGAAGCTGCTGCTTTATCTGAGCAGGGGGAGCTGGGGGAGGTCTGGCAGAGGAGGGGGAGTCTGGAGGGAGCTGCTGCTGCTCCTGCTGCTGCTGACACCGAGAGCCAGCCCCAGGAAGATGGGGATGCTGGGGACACCCAAGGTGCCTGCGAAGGGGCCACTGCCCAGGAGGAGGGCGCCACTGGAGGTAGGATATAGAAGACAGCATGACTCTCGGCTTAAGCATGACTGCTCAAAAAGAAGGATTACGGTTTCCCTCCATGTAAATTATAATGCAGCTTGCATGTGTCTGTGAAGAGAGAGGTGAGTTCCTCACCTGGAGTTCACCAAGTAGCAAAAGGATTGGGAAGGGGAAGAGATGGAAACAGATGTCCTTCTCGTGCATCTGGTCTACCAGTCCAGATCTGGAGAGGCTGGCCCGAGAGGCTTAATCGTTTACCATTCACAGAGCTGGGAAGGAAGATGGCATGGTTTCCATGCCCAACGGCCTGGGGCCTGGGTTCCAATTCAGTCTTTTTTAAAACACGGATCATCTGTTGCTGCCGTAAGAGGCCTGGCAAACAGCAGACCTCAATCTTAAGATGCAAAAATGAGTCACAGCCTTATTGTAATATGTAGGGGTTATCAGGAGCACCTCTTTCTTAAAGCTCTGGGACAGACAGTTAGTGTGGGCTTTGAATGAAAACTTTGTCCAAGACATGTCGGCTGCGTTAAGCGAGCGTCCTGATGCGTGGAGACGGAGGACAGGAGGAAAGAAGTTCAAGTTGCAGGTTCAGACCTAAAATTGGCCCCGAATCTCAGTGAACGTGGCTCCCAGGAATGGTTTATTCCAAATGTTCTAGAGAAAAGCAGTAAAAAGAGAAAGGGCAGTTTTATGTGCCTGGATAACAAAGGCTTAATTAAATAGGAATTACTCCTTTTCTTCTGGAGTGGGGATTGATGCTAGAGCCTTGAGTTGACCTGCTAGGCAAGTATTGTATGACTGAGGTCCATCCCAGCCCTAGGAATTGTTTTCTGATTAAGTTATCATTTTCCTTCCCTTGGACCCCTCTTTTGCTTTTCATTAACCTGTGGTCACTTTGTGACCCTAAGGTAATTAGTGCATGAGCAAGTTAGAGGCAGTGAGGGGCAATGAAAGATGCATGCTGGGACATTTCTCTTGGATCACCTCTTCTGAGCTCCTAATCCATGTGGGAAATGAGATAAAAGAGAGCATAGGGCATAGCCCTGCCTGGGACTGATGTTTGATTTGTAATTCTCCTTTGTCGGTCTACTGAGTCCTGGGATTGCATATGTAATCCCAGTACATCTGTCGTAGAGGTGTGTTTTTGTTGTGAGTGTGTGTGTGTGTGTGTGTGTGTGTGTGTGTGTGTGTGTGTGTACACGCACGCGCGCACACATGTGTGCGTATAGAGAGGCACCTGTTTTGACACGAAAGGGGAAGCAATCCCCGAGTAACTTGGGTAACTTTTACCTTGAATCCTAGGTTCCCAGGCCAATGGCCACCAGCCCTTGCGGTCACTACCTTCAGTGCGGCAGGACGTCAGCCGGTACCAGAGGGTGGACGAGGCTCTCCCACCAAGTGAGCAGCTGTTAGCTAAACCTACCCTCCTGGCGGTGCACAGGGGTAACAGGCAGCTCCATTCCATGGGTCCTAGAGAAGGAAGTGTCTGGGAGATGACCAAGGGGCTGTAATCCGGGATGCTCTGCATGGTCACTCCTCTCTGGTACTAGTCCGAATGCAAGGGCAGCTAGGAAGAGCTGTGCTGCCTGTGGAGTAAATGCCATAACTGGGAAAGTAGATCCACATATTTCAGGCACTAGTCGCATAAGAGAATCTCTTCAACTATTCTTCACGGCAGCATGGTTTTCATTCAGGGAGTAGGCAAGTCTAAGAGTCAGAAGGACCTCACCCTGTAATGGACTGGCTTTTCGTCTCTTCCATCTGTTTAAACTATTAAGCACAGGGATCTTAGTTTTTTTTTTTTTCCTTAAGGATATACAGGACATGTTATTAATTTCAGAAATCAGCCCACAGTTTTGGGGGAGGATATAACCACTATTTAAGGATTCAAAGGGTGTTTCATTCTTTTCCTCCCGGAAGACACTGAGCACTTTAATAGACCGTTGAGGACTAGGGGTGTGGGGGAAATGATTCACAGCCTGAGTGACACTAACCCACTCATAATCAGCATGGAAGATGAAGTCTGTTTAAATCTCTGGAGTCCCTGAGCAGTATATGGAGAGCAGCGCACTGTGGTGGTTGAGCATGGGGCTCTGTAGATGAGCTGTTGGAGAAGCAGCTGGAGAGAGGCCCTGGTGAGGTGCTGTTTTCCTTGTTCTTCACCCTCTTCTCGCCTCTCTCCTCACCTGTCCTGTCACGTGGGGGACTTCATATACCTTACATAACGGGCTGTAAAGAGAAAGCAGCACGCAGTTCCGGTGCTGAAATACTCACTGGCGAGGTTTGGAGGGAGCTGGCAAGAGAGCTACATGCTACTATTGTAGTTTATAAGTAACTGGCTTGGTCCTCCTGGAATTCTGCTGGACACAGATCCCTCCATTTTTGATACATTTGGATAAAAATCGAATACTACTCTTGGGGGATATCTTGGTATAATTGGAGCAGAGTGGATTGGGAACAGCAGAAGAGGGTTGCGGCAGAGCTTTGTTTGTATATGTGGATCAATCATAGAGTTTCTGGGCGTTGGAAAAGGAAGCATAGCATTGCATGAATGTTCTGGTAACAAGCACCCTCCAGTCACATCGAGTTACTCTAGTATTTTTTGGACATAATTTTGATCTAGAGCTTACGTTTTTAAAAGAGATGCTTTCTTGCTGAAATTAGCATCCCGATTCAAGATATCTCAATGCCCTTGTTTAAACACTGATAATAGAACTATATGGATAAATTTTTTTTTGGCAAACAGTTGGCATTTTATAGCATTTGATGATAAGCCCAAAGAGTAAAAGTGATTCAGCCGTATGTCTTGTTTAATGAGTGACGGTGTACAGGAGATGAATCTTAAGGGCTATTCCCGTTCAGTTGTTTTGGTAGCGGTTCTGAGTGCCAGCCACCCCAGAGTCCATGAACTGCCTTCCCTCCTAACAGTGTGGTGCTGGACTTCAGGAGGAGGGGGCGGGGATGTCAAACATCTGTAGACGGTAGGACAGTCTTGATGCGACCAAGATTTGTCCCATCTACACTCCCAGTGTTCCTTCAGAGAGACACGCCTCCGCACACACTCAGCAAATGACATTCCAGAAAGACTAGGTAACCAGGTCTTTTCATTTCAGAAGCTCAGCTCTTAAAGTATGTCTTTATAAAAATGAGACACATACACATGTTACACTAACAACCAGCTTGGAAGTTTGCAGACTCCGCTGACAGGGAGGCTGGGGTCTCCACAACTGACGACTGCTCAGCTCTGTACCCATTCCCATGGCTCATCTTTGTAACACTCCGTTTAATTACTTGACTATTCTGCTGGCTGGCTATCCCCTCTCAACCTGGCCTTTTTCTGCTGCTTCTGGCTGTGTCCCTGACTTAAATCTGTGGCTCAGCTAAGGGCCCTGTGTTAAGGTTGACAGTTGTCACCCCCCCTTTTTTTTTTTTTTTTAGTTTTTCAAAACAGGGTTTCTCTGTGTAGCCCTGGCTGTCCTGGAACTCACTCTGTAGACCAGGCTGGCCTTGAACTCACAGAGGTCCACCTGCCTCTGCCTCCCGAGTGCTGGAATTAAAGGAGTACACCACCACAGCCCAGCTGACAGTTATACTTAAAGAACTACTGTTTTTTATAATAACTCGGGATTATGCAGTGCTTTGCAACTTTATACTTTATAAGGCACATACTCTCCTTAATTTTCTGTGTTATAATAATTTTGAAAGATAGATTAAGGAAGTCTTATCTGTAGTTTATCAAAGGAGGCATAGAAATCAGACAGGGTGATTCTTGTCCTGTGTGCATGAAACCCTGACAATTTCAAGGACTTGTTTATGGTCCCATACTAGGAAAAGCTGAACCAGAGACATTTCTTCCCCCAGATCTAGTAGTCTAATCCCAGGTTAGAAGAGAGGTGAGCTGTGTGGGTAGGTGAATGTAAAGCTGACCTTTTGTCTATACAGGCACTAAGGTAGCTTTTGTAGCATGAATCCTAATTGGTCTTAATAAAAACCCGGAGCCAGATATCACGGTAAATGCTGAAAGATCAGAGAAGCAGAGCAGCCAGCCACCACCTCTTACCTCGCCCACGCCTCAGTCTGAAAGAGACCTAGCTCCTTTCTCCTCCCACCTTTTATTCCTTTCTCCACCCAACCATAATCACTTCCTGTCTCAACCTCCATAGTGCTGGGATTAAAGGCATGTGCCTCCCAAGTACTGGGAGCAAAGGCATGAGATCCCAAGTGCTGGGATTAAAGGCATGTGCCTCCCAAGTACTGGGAGCAAAGGCATGAGATCCCAAGTGCTAGGATTAAAGGTGTGTATCACCACAGCCTGGCCTCTATGGCTAACTAGTGGCTGGCTTTGCCCTCTGATCTTCAGGCAAGCTTTATTTGTTAGAGCATACCCAGGATATCACCACAGACTTTTATGGTGGCATGCTGTTTATTGGGTGCCAGAAACACTCCAGGCACAGTAGAAAGTTTGGAGATTTGCTGCAACCTCATTATATTGTGTTTTGAGGTCAGGCCTGGGGAGGTACACCTTTCTCTTCTCGTGGGAGAGGCTTATACAGCAGGACCCCATCTGGGGACGTCCTTGTCTTATGAGAGGAGTCGCGGTGACAGTGTGAGCCACCTTTAAGTGATCCGGATAGATCGGCCCTGTTCAGCGCTGTGTCTAGATGAGCAGTACCCTTTGCTCTGCATGCACCTTGCTGTCCCCATCCTGGAAGGACAAGCCGTGGAACCAGTGCACTTTGGGCCTGGATGCTTCTCAAGGTTGGCTCTTCTTTTTTATCTTATATTTGTTTCCTACCAGATGCTGAGAAAAAGTACCTACCA
Source organism: Peromyscus californicus insignis (assembly GCF_007827085.1). Taxonomy (NCBI): domain Eukaryota; kingdom Metazoa; phylum Chordata; class Mammalia; order Rodentia; family Cricetidae; genus Peromyscus; species Peromyscus californicus. Next base: position 7,934,612 of record NW_026294514.1, on the reverse strand, counting down.
AACTTACACTGCCCTTCAAAGAGTTAAAAAGCCAATTAGAGCTGGGCAAAGGCCATGCACACCTTTAATCTCAATACTTGGGAGGCAGAGGCAGGCAGATCTCAGAGTTGGAGGCCAGCCTGGTCTACAAAGTGAGTTCCAGGACAGGCAGGGCTACACAGAGAAACCCCATCTTGAAAAACCAAAATAGTAGTAGTAGTAGTAGTAAAATGAAAACCCAATAGGGACTCACCCAGACATTATCAGCTAAGTGCTGTGGCTGGTCACATGGTAGTCTACATGGCCTGGTGATAGTTTCTGAACATCTGTCTGAAGTGTTTAATTTAAAGGAGGTGTTTGCGGCTGCTTCCAGTCCCTCTCCTGTCCCTGGATCCAGGCACAGACTTGAACTCAGTGTCCGTTGCTTATCTGTCGTAATGACCTACCAGCTGGTCCTCAAGGACTTACTCCTGCTTTGGCCCATGAACGTGATCTGAGACGTGAGGGCCTCCCATCATTGGCTGAGAGGTGCTCTACCAGCCGTAGGAAATAAGAAAACTCGGGGCCTTGGAGTGCACATAGTAGTTGGGAGTAACCTGGGGTCTTAAAAACATGCTGTGTCTTGTCGTGATCGATCAGTGGTGCTGGCATATAGAGGAGCTTCAGGATTGAGGCCACCCAGTGCATTATCAGGTTGACCCTCTGGGTCTCTTTAGCATAAAGATCAAAGGGAAGATGGGCTGGCTAACATAGCCACTCTGAAAAAATGACTTCCTGTCTCTTCAGATCAGCTCTGGGGTAACTGTGGCTTAACTCATGTCTGTACAGGAGGCAGTGTAGAATTGACGCAGATGCACCCCCCTCCCCGCCCCCCAAGGATAGTTTCGCCCTAGGAACAGATCCTGGAGGAACAGTCAGGGGCAGGGACAGTAGGTCCCAGTGGCTGCCTCCGGGTCAGGGTGATGTTACTTACATAGTGGGTATAGATAGGCAGGGTTGGAAGAACACAGTGAGAGGTATTGGCTTTTTGTGATTTTTCCCTTTCATGGTTAAAGCATCCTTCAAATCAAAGACCTAAAAGCAGTCAGTGACTCTGAAAACTATAATTACTCTCAAAATTTTTAGGGACTCGGTCCTTGGAGTTTAAGATTGACTTTTATGGAAAAGAAGATACATTTAATTTCAAAGATACTTCTTAAAAAACAAAGACTACAGAAGGCCTCGTATTGCCTACTTTCAGTCTCAAACACTCAGGCGGGAGAGGCAGCCAGATCTCTGTGGGTTTAAGTCCAGCCTGGTCTACTTAGTGAGTTCTAGGCTAGCAAGGGCTACATAATGAGACTATGTTTTAAAAACAAATAACAACAAAACAAAAACCCTGACGAACAAGGAAAGTATGCAGCTACTTGAACTTTTAATACTTTTTATTGGAATAAATACAACACCAAGGAGTAAGTTCAGCCCACAGTCTTTTGAGCAGGACACTCTATGCACCCCGCACCTTAGAAGATCCTTTTGTGTCCTCAGCAACTGATTTCCTACCTCTCCTGCTGTCCTGACTGCCCAGATCACATATTTTGTACTTTATACAAGCAGCACAAAAACTCTATATTAAAATAAAAGAAAATGGTGATCCATTGAGACATGGTAGCTCTATGAAGGTCTCCTGTGCTGAAATAAAATAAAGTGGTGATCCATTGAGACATGGTAGCTCGATGAAGGTCTTCCAGCAATGATGTAACAAACCCCAGCTGGAAACCAGACTTCTTTAGGTTAATGTACTACTTCCTGAGACCCACTGTGGCCATTGTTCTCAGTCTCCTTCCATCCTGACGGTTCACTTTATGCGGCCCTATGGCAGAAGACAGGAAGGGTCCGGGCTTGCCTTCTGACTCAGCCCATCCCTGTCTCATTGCATCCCTCTGAAAGAAACGATGATGGTGCACAGTGAGTACTCACATGCATTCTTATGTGAAGACCCAATCAGATCCAGTAGAAAGACACACAAGAGGTTATACCCTTCAGAATAACTGTGCTAGTGATGATGGTAGTGAATCGTCCTACAGATATTGACCACTTGGGCAGGAAGAATGCCAACAGCATTAACAGTCTTTCCCAATCCAGTGCCAAACACCCACTTGAAATCAGCAGTCTTGCGGATCTGAAGATGTGCTATTTGATAAGAAGAGCCTTCAAAGTACATTCAGTTTTCTATATTCTTAGAGAGCAAATTTGTGGTTCTGGTTTCTTTTTCTTCCAATTGTACATAAAAAAAAATGTCTTTAATGAATGACAAATTAGGGTTGTCCCTGGTCTTTGTTGGAAGGTAAATAAAAAGATCGTTACTTTTTGTAGAATTATATCACTTAAAATTATTTGTTCTCTTATTATATGGTTTGCACAAGGCACGGTAGTAAGTGTATTGGGAGATCCTTACTCCAGATGTCTCCATTTGGCTACCTATGTAAGCTGTTGAACAGGCTGCATACACATCTAATTAGGTTAATCTTTATTTAGTTATTTCCAAGGAAACAATTCCATCGCTGAAGGTTTGGGTTTTTTTTTGTTTTGTTTTGTTTTGTTTTGTTTTTTAAAGCTTTCTTTTGTCAGGAAGTGGAAAGTATGCAGCAATGTGTTTTCTTTCTGCTTTAGCTGCCAGAATTCCAGGGCCAGTTTTTAGTAACAGCCTTACCTTGGAAGCTTGGCCACATTTCTTTCTGACTCCTCTACTTAGCTTTCTGTTCTTTTTTCGATCTCTGATTGACCTATTCTGTATTTTTTTTTTCCTATGGAGAGCTACTATAAACAGTCTATTGAACAAAATTGCTAATTGTTTTCATGTGAATTTGGCTTGACATGCTGTCAGTGGGTAGATTTTCCCGGCTCTAACAAGATAGATGAGATGGGAGACATGGGTTCTTGAGATGTCTGAGATAGACAAGTGTGTGTAGAAGAAAACAGAACTGTAGGGCAGATCAAAGGGGTTTTGAAAATGCTTCTCAGGCATGCTTACCATGTGTCCATGAGGCACACCGAGCGTGAGATGAAGTCTTCCAGAAATGTCCTGTTGGTGAAATTGTAGCTGCACCCAAAGAATCCAGTTGTATAGGGAGCGTCGCTGTACCCTCCCCCCGCACCACCCTTGGAAGTAAATGGCATTGAGAGGCTATGGTGCTCTATCTCTGCTCATTTGTCCTTCCTCTTGGCAGTTGTGACAGTGTGGCCTGGTCAGTATAAGATGCCTGTCCATCCGCGGCTAAAGCGATAGTGTGGTCTAGTGCCGGCTGGGCCTACAGTGCAGGGCTTCACAACCGTAAGGACTGGATCGGGGTGTTTGTTCCATTCACTTCTGGCAAACACATCATAGGTGGTGAGGAAAGCTCATGCCTTCCTCGCGGGCTCCTGCACCAGATTCAGGGAGTCAGTGATGAGTTTTGTGATAACCTGGAAAAGTTGAGCCAATTGAACTTCTCAGGAGAAAAGTGTTTGTTAGTTTTTAAATTAATTTACTCAGAAATATAAATTTAGAAAGATTTGTTTTTTTCTGAACAAAGAATGGGTCTCTGATGTTTTCATGTTTCCTGTATAAAGTCCTCCTCCCAAAGGTAATAAATTCTGAAAATTTGTCTTTTGAAAAGATCAGACCATGTTCTGTCAGTTTAAATAGGAAAGGGCCACCTAGTTATAGGATCAGGACACCTGGTTCTGCAGACTAGACTGTTCTCCAGTTTTACTGAACACGCATTTATACATTGGTTTCCAGAGATCAACACACTTGCTATGATACTTAATATACAATTAGATAGTCTTTTCAAGCATCATATTTATCTAAAGTTGGAGGGGAGAAGTTGTCCTTGCTCTAAAAATACGTTTCTCTCCAGGAGAGAGCAGATTGATATGCGTAGATAATGAATGATGCCGGTTGATTACTATGAAGTGTGTGGATGGCTAGCTAGCTACAGTCCTTTCAGAAACCTACATGTACCACTATTGTGTATAAATGCACATGGAACTGTCTGCTAAGCCACGAGAGAAGGGGGAAAGGTGCAGGCAAAGGAGAAAGAAAAAGATAAAATTTGGGTGAAAAACACCAATACCATTTTTGATGTGAAACTATCAACAATATAATGATACCACCCTACATGTACTTTTAAAACAGATGCTTATGTGTAAAGGATGATGATGGTAGGCAGCATGAAAAGATCCTGTACCTTTAGAAATTCTTTAAGAGTTTTGTATCATACATTCTGTGGAGACTTAATAACTAGTAACAACAGTTTCCCAAGTGGATTGGGGAGGAATGCTGGACTACGCTGTGAGGTATGTGTTATTAGCCACAAATTATAGTGTGTGAGGGAGAGAAAACTTGTGCTGAACTTAATGAACCACCTTTCTGGCCCAGCCCCTCCTCTCATCCCTCTTGGTGCCTTCCTGCTCTTTAGACTGGGAGGCGCGCATCGACAGCCACGGCAGGATCTTCTACGTGGATCATGTAAACAGAACCACGACGTGGCAGCGGCCGACAGCTCCTCCTGCCCCACAGGTCCTGCAGAGATCTAATTCCATACAGCAAATGGAGCAGCTGAACCGGCGGTGAGCACACACCTCCTACTGTTACTGCTCTCTGTTGGGGTTGAGTTTTTACAGGGTGCGGAGTAGGAAGACCTGGCTGCTTCTTTCAACTTTGATGTCTTGTCACTGGGCCATATGTGTCGTAGACGCCATTCGACTTCTCTTGGGAGAAAGAAAACAAAATATAAACATATAAACACACTTGCATTCTGGGAAACTACAGAGAAAATCTTCACAATTCCTATCATGCATTGGGTTTTAGTAAGGCACGTATAGACATTTAGGATCTGAAGCTGGACTTCTGACCTCTAGAATCTTCCCTTGCTCTGCAGCTGTATCCACCTAACCTTCCAAAGCAGTCATTCTTTGCCAAAAAACTAATTGCTGTGGAACAGAAACCTGTTTTCTCCTTCATTATAGTTTTTTCTTTGGTTAAGGGACACAGTTTTAAGGTTTATTAATTTGTCAGGAAAATGGTCTATAAACAGCTTCGATGCATTGCCATTTACTTAAGTAACAGGTAGCTCAGTGAGGTGGAGGATGGGAGCCTGAAACTTCGGGGTTCTCGGGCAGCGTCCGAGGGCTGGAATGTAACTCCAGGTCCACGCTTTCAGTTATCAGAGCATCCGCAGGACCATGACTGACGACAGGCCTGAGGAAAATGCCAGTGCTCTGGACGGGGCAGGGGAGGAAGCCGACTTCCACCAAGCCAGCGCAGGTAAGACAGGGCCTTTGGCTGCAACCTCAGAAAAAGAACAAGGATTCCTGAGAAATGAGCTCTTCTTTGAGAGAATTCCTGTAGATCTGATAAGACAACTTAAAAAGAAATAAATAAGTAATTCAACAGAAGTCTTTCCTAATACTTCACCTTTTATGGGTTCTGAGAAAAGTATCACAAAAACCAAATAGGTTGAAAAATCACCACAGTCTCAGAACCTGGGTCAACGTGGAACAAGAGTCTGGCCATTTTTTAAAAGCTGTGGATGCTTTGTGACATTGATAACAACTAGAAATGATATCCAATATCATTTTAGTGTCATTAAGAACAGTCAGGTTTAGGTATGCATTTTTTTTGGCAAATAAAAAAAATGTAGTTTCAGGGAGTTGAAATCATAGCACATGATGTAAGTAGCATTTGTATTGTTTAGTTCTGAAAGCCTTTGGTCTGTCTGATTAGACTTCCGCCGGGAGAACGTCCTGCCTCACTCTACCTCCAGATCCAGGCTCACGCTGCTGTTACAGTCACCCCCTGTGAAGTTCCTCATCAGCCCAGAGTTCTTCACTGTGCTGCATTCTAACCCTGTGAGTAGAAAAAAAAAAAAAAAAAAAAAAACAGGCTGAAGAAAATGACCCTCACTCATGTAATGATTGTAGGCCTCGTTGGAGTATTTCCAGAGCACTTGGTGTCTTCCAAACTCTGTGTTAAGTGACTTGCGTCTTAAACCACTGAGCCCATATAACCTGCCTACTATATGTAACAAATATCTGTAACTGGAGTATTCCTGTGTCCACCTGGGTCCTGTAGCTGCTTAAGCCCAATTAAACACACAGAGACGTATATAACTAATAAACTGTATGGCCATGGCAGGCTTCTTGCTATCTGTTCTTATATCTTAAATTAACCCATTTCTGTTCATCTATACCTTGCCACGTGGCTTGTGGCTTACTGGTATCTTGCATCATGCTTCTCCTAGTGGTGGATGGCAGCATCTCTCTGACTCCACTTTCTTCTTTCTCCCTTCTCCTCTCTCTTTGTCCCGCCTATCCTATACTTCCTGCCTGGCTATTGGCCAATCAGCATTTTATTTATCAATCAATCAGAGCAACATATATTCACAGCATACAGGACATCCCACAGCAGACATCCAGAACCAAACAAACAAAAGCAAAAACCTTTAGAGCTGACTGGCTTATAATAATAGCAAGAGTTCATTCATTTTCCACAATCTCGGGGGCAGTGACGTCCAGGATCATTTTGGCTGATCTGGAGTCAGACGATGTCTTTCATGGGTTGTGCGCCTTCCTGAAAGGATGTGAGGGCTGCCTTCGGTTCTGCGTTTAGGAGGTACTGATCCCACTCAGGAGGATCCTCATTGTGCTTTATCAATCGCTGAGCTACCTCCTGATGTCATCATATTGGTGATTGGGTTTCAGCAAGTGAATTGGGGTGGGGAAGGGTCACACAATCAACCATACCAGGAGGATCATTCCACGAGTTTCTGGGTGTTGAGGGAACAGCTTTGCTGAAGGTGTTAATTGGAGAAAGGCTGTCTTAATTGTATATGGAGTGATCTACAATAAAGGATATATTGTCTATAAGTTCAGCTGGGTAGAATCCATTCATCAGGACATGACCTGAGAGGAACCTCAACTAGAGAAGGCCCCAGCAGGACAGGGAGCATCAGAAAGTTGGCAGGATTTGGTGGGTTAGAAACTGAAGATTGGACACTGAGGATAGCCCTGAATAGTAGTGATCTCACATTAGTAACTATAATAATGGAAAAGTTAGAATGGAGGGGGAAAACTGAATGTGGAAAAATAAATTAAACATCTTAGGAAAATCAGACTAGACCAAAGGGAAAAAGTAGATACCGGCATAGTTCAAGTACCTGGAGGTGTCTGTGAGGTAGTTACTGTGCACCTGTTTACTGATATTCTTGTGTTTCTGTCTAACTTCGTTAGTATGTGCGTCTACCTGATTTACCCATCATTATGTCCCAGTTTACAGGTTTATCTTGGAATAAAAATGACTTGGGTGGAGGGAGAGCATAAATAGCATGGTATTTGTCTTCACAGCTTGCATGAGGGCTTAGGCATTTGCACATTTGCCAACTTTCTATTAATTCCGTTATATACTAGGCACTGAGCTAAGTCCTAGGAACGTATAGATGACAGCACCCATGGGTCTTGGAATCTCAGCCTTGAAAATACATTGTAGTGTTTTGACGATTATGCAGAAGGGATGCACAGGAACAGTGAGTGTGTAACCCCACTGGGAATGCACAGGGAAGGGGTCACCGATGGGAATGGACAGGGAAGGGGTCATAGATGGGAATGCACAGGGAAGGGGTCATGTAGATGGGAATGCACAGGGAAGGGGTCACCGATGGGAATGGACAGGGAAGGGGTCATAGATGGGAATGCACAGAAAAGGGTTTATAGATGGAAATGTATTTGCAAAGGGTTCTGAAGGCCGAATAGGAATTTGATTCACACACACAGACATCAAGAGCAGTCTGCATAGAAGGAGCAGTGTCTGTAAAGTAAGATCCTCGAGACTGTTGTGGTCACGAAACACTGAAGCTGGGCTAGCAGTACAGTAGTGTAGTGCTGGTGTGTAGAGAGAATGGGACACAGGGAAATCAGGCTTGAATCTAGGAAGTCAAACTTGAACCTAACCTTGTATATGGCGTGATTCTAGGAGATCACAAACTTTTCTACAAAGAGGAATAGACTAACTAACATTTAGAATTGTCACAAGACACAAAACCTCTCATGCTTTAGAGGAAAAGAGCTTTGGGCTTAGAATCAGATAACTCAAGCTTTTATTTGTTTGTTTATTCATTCTGTTCATCAAATCCCTGTGATTTCCCTACAACAATCTAGACTTGGTGGTAAACAAGACAGGCAGATATATAGATAAGAGAATAATGAACAAAAAGAAAATTTTGATGATGCAGTATGACAGGGTTGGGGGCAGGGCACAACCAACTTTGACTTGGGGAGACTTGGGTAGCCAACAGGCATCCCAAGGGAGCCAGCCACATTTCACACTGTCGAAAAATGTCAAGGGACAGCAAAGCATCTTTACTAAGCAAAGCACTGCCTTGGGGACAGGAAGAAGTTACGTTTGGAGAGTTGCGCAGGAATACTGAATAGAGTGTTTACATGATCTGGAAATGAATTTAGGCTTTGTATGAACTTTGTTCTAAATGTGTTGCTTTCGTGGGAGAGACAGGGTTTCTCAGAGTTCATTCTTGATGCTCTACAGAGAATGGGTCTTAGGTGTTAGGGAGACAAGTGAAAAGGCCCTGTGATTAGACCGAGAGGTGGCTTGGCCTAGTGCATATCACTAGAGATGAAGATGAGCAGATCGCTATGTGCTGTGTTGTGGAGGGGAAACTAACCATTTGGAATACGTGGGAGAAAAAGGCTTCCAGGGCTGGAGACATCGCTCAGTTGGTTGAGTGTCTGCCCAAGCCCTGGGTCCCAACCCAGTTGAACTCAGTGTGTTGTATGTCTGTAACTGTCCCCAGTGGGAGGTAGAGGCAAGCAGAGGATCCCAAGTCCAAGGTCATCCTTGACTTCCTATCAAGCAGAAGCCAACCTGGGTTACTTAAGACCCTGTGGTCTGTGGGAGGAGAATGTGTGTGTATTCATATGTGTATGTGTATCCGTGTATTTTTTTTTTTAAGTAAACTTGTCAATATAGCCGGGCGGTGGTGGCACACGCCTTTAATCCCAGCACTCGGGAGGCAGAGGCAGGCGGGTCTCTGTGAGTTCAAAGTCAGCCTGGTCTACAGAGCAAGTTCCAGGATAGGCTCCAAACCTACACAGAGAAACCCTGTCTCGAGGGGGAAAAAAGATATTTGTTGACTTTTGCCACCCCTATTAATGTACAAGTGGCTAAAGGACAGGAATGGCTTTGTGTTGACACAGGAGAGCTGGACCCAGACCCCTGCCAGGTAGTACGTATGGGAGCTGTTCCTGATGCAACAGCTTACTTTGATGTGGGATGTTAGCATGTTATTGTCTCTAGCGAGTTCTTTGGTCTACAGAACTTTCTCTGTGAAGGGCCAGAGAGTAAACATTTTAGGACAAGGACTGTAGCTAGAGTTTTCCTGCCTGGCCCACAGTCAGGACAAATCTCTCTCACCTGCCAGTCCCACAGCCGCTCAGACCCGACCAAGTAAACACAGAGACTTATATTGGTTACAAACTGTATGGCCGTGGCAGGCTTCTTGCTAACTGTTCTTACAGCTTAAATTAATCCATTTCTATAAATCTATACCTTGCCACGTGGCTCGTGGCTTACCGGCATCTTCACATGCTGTTTGTCATCGTGGCGACTGGCAGTGTCTCTCTGACTCAGCCTTCCTCTTCCCAGCTTTATTCTCCTCCTTGTCCCGCCTATACGTCCTGCCTGGCCACTGGCCAATCAGTGATTTATTTATTGGCCAATCAGCAACACTCTTGACATACAGACCATCCCACAGCAAAGGACAACATGCGCCTGGATGGCTTTAATAATACCTTGTTTGTTATAGTCAGACTGTCGGCCTATGGTCTGGACGGGTCACAAAACAATGAATCCTGAGGCCTGGTTTTCATTTACCATTTTCTACAGTGTGAATGCTCTCCCCCACAGAGTTCAGACTACGAGAGATATCACCAAGTGGGGCTTCTGACTTCTCTATCTGGGCTGGTCTTTGCTACAAGCTCCTCATCTCTGTGGTATCATTAAGCCATTGATGAGCTGTGGTTTAAAGCTGTGGTTTTTAACTTAATAGGCTTTTTCAGATAAATGCAAATGATTGATTCCTTGCGGGTTCTGCTCTAGGAGGGTGGCAGGGAGTCCTGGGAATCTGTGTGGTCCTGTAAGTAATTAGTAAACATGACCTCACTGCCTTCCTCACAGCTGTGGCCTGTAAGCACTGGGCACTGGCTGGAGCAGCTGGGCCCAGGCTTTCCTGCACATTCTCTTTTCTTCAGGTGGTGTGACTTTCTCTGTTCTATACTTGGGTGTGATTTTATAATTCCTTTCTCTGGAAAGCCCAGCTGGAGTTAAAAATATTCTTCTCTAAAGGCTTCATTTTTTTTTTTACTACCCAAACTGTATTCATTACTGGTTAAAAAGATGCATGTCTACAAAATTTAAATTCTGTAGGTTAGGAAATCTTAATTTGTGACTTACAATTGGTGTAAATTGAAGTAGCTCTCATTTTCCTTATTACGGTCTTGAGCTATGGATGAATACAAATAACCTTTATGCAGAGATATAGATAGTTTTTTTTTTTCTTATTTGGAGATTAGTAGAAAATATTTTAAAGTAAACTTTCTTGAAAAGAAAATATTTTAAAGTAAACTTTCTTGAATTTTTTAATTTACTTTTTATTTTCCTAGTTTTTGATTGAATTCTCTTAGCTTATAGGTGTTTCAGCAAATCCTTATTTATGTTATTGTAAATATGCAGCATGCCAAAGAAGTGTTGACATTTGAAAGTCTACTTGTTCTCTTTTAGTAAAACAATTTGAAAAAATGAGTTCGTGTTGAAAGATGAGCATGAGAAACATACCCCATGTAGCAGTGATCACACAACCACATGTGCTAGGAAGAATAAACATAAACAGGCAGACAGTTGCCATAACTGTGAGAAAGCTGACAGATGTGTTCATACTTTTCTTTCTAGTCATGGTAACTTTCAGGTAGATTTTACTGCCCTCTGCTGGATGGGATCAAGTCTCTTCAAAATTGTCTCCAAACTAACCCGAGATTTAGTTACCAGCACCCAGTCTTTTAGAGTTGAGATGCTTGTGTTTGTCTCACTTATGTTATACGTAAGTACATTTAATTATATGTAACCGAATGATATTTTCAAAGTGCACGCTAAGAATTACTACCCTGACTTTTAATAAGCTTTAGACATGCATTCATTCAATTATCCAAATTCCTTAGTACTTACTGAAAAAAATACTAATTTGAAGTTTATTAATAATGTCTTAAACATACTCTTAAAAGTCAAGAGTTACTACTGTTACATAGTAGGTAAGCTGGTAGGTATTTCTGCTGATAAACATAAGTTTCCCCCATATTATTCTTTAGGTAGGCGAAAACACTTTAAAATTATTTAAAATCAAATTAATTAATAATAGTACTAATGCAGACTGTAGCATACAGAATTACTTCCATATACTGGCTGGCCTATTATGGAACCAGTATTTCTTGCTTTTGCTAATAATAATTTTTGTTTAGTGAGTCATGTACAACATCGCTGATATTTGCCCCATGAACACGAGAGGCATTTGCTAGCGAGTCGGGGGATGTTGTTTTCCAAATCTAAATTTGGAATACCTATTCTTGATGAAGAATTTCTGAATAAAATGTGTTATTCATTAGTAGAGTATTCAGTGGTGTTTTTGAAATTGACAGAATTGGGTGAAATTAGAACAGCAAACGAGAAGCTCTGGCCATCACAACTCTGAAGAGAAACTTCAGCATCAATAAATCAGGGATTAGCTTGGCACTGGCACTCGCATTATAGCTGATTACTAAGAACTGAGTGTTTCGTATTTTGCTGCCAAACAGACCAAGGCATTGCCTTTAACTCCTTTCAATATTTTCCTCTTCTCCAACCTCAAACACTTAGCCAGGGAAGACACATTTAGGCTCCAGATTTAACACAATTCTGCTAAGGAAGCCGTTGACTCAGGCACTGAGAATCGATTTCTTACTAGGAAGGTGGGCGGCATGGAGGAGGGAGGCTGGGAAAGGCAGTTTGAGACTACAAAGGAAGGAGCTAAGCAGGGTGTTGCTTCCCATCCAGGGAAGCCCAAAGGGTCTGTTGGTCAGATCCCATGTAAAGGTGCTTCATCTCCCATTAATGTTTATGTGCTCACTTAACCACATTGGAGTCCACATCCAGAGCCCCAGGGAGCTCATCCTACATAGTGCTGTGAGGTTGTGGCCTGAAATGGGCCACATTCACTCTTTTCTACCTTGCTATTGTTGTTTGGGGCAAGGAACCCAATCCGCTTACCTAGCTGAAATCACTAACCTCCAGTGGAGAAATGAAGCGTGGCCTTACCAGTGTCACCCTCCACTACAATGCGCTCGTCCAGTCTGAGGTCACCTGCTGAGTGTCTCTTGACTGGCCTGGCTTTAGTCTTAGTTCTGCTCGGTCTGCTGGTTTGCTCTAGCGTGTTCCCCACACCTGTGACCTCTGTTTTTCCCACCTGATCTCCTGTCTGCAGTCCCTCTTCCCACTACTCTCCCTGTAAGGGACCATCTTCCTGTTTTTGACTGCTTAGGTCTGTATCCTCAGGGTTTCACACAGGCAGGACTGAGCGCATAGTTAATGATAGGTTATGAGACCCTTCGGTTAATAGAAAGTGGGCTGCTGGCCCACGAGCTTCAAAGGCTAAAAGTAGAAAACAGTTTCACTACTATATTTGTCTGTTCTGACATAGCTAGATTGGGATAACCCTCCCTCCCCAGATAGTCTTTTAATTACATATATCCTGTATTCTATAATGACCTTTACTTCTTCAAAGCAATTTTATATCCTTTATTCTCCTGGTTTGGGATCTTAGTATGTTTTGAACAAATCAAGAGACTTCTTATTACTCCTCACAGCTGAGCGAATCCAGGCAAATGAGATTAAGAGTCTTTGTCTCTGTAACTGTGACAACAGAGTTCTGTGCAAGCTAGAGAACAAATACTCTTTTTAAACTTCGTGTGTGTCTATAGCTCACTCTGCATCGTACATGGATACAGATGTACACACTACCATGTATGTATTATATGTGTACATAGATGCTTGTTCGAAAATACTTAACGAGAATGTAGCAGTCTGGAGAGGTGTTGTCTTTTGCCCCAGACAGCCATGTGCATGTTTTTCAGGCTCCTAAAAGGCTATGGTTCTAAAGGTTGTTTACTGCTTACTAATGAGAAAAGAAGACTTCTTGCGCTTAATTTACTTTGATAGATGCTTTTTCCAAGATCAGTCAAACCTGGCACAGTGTTCCATGTCTCTCTGAGTGGGGAGGAGGAAGATAAAGGGTATAATTAATTATAAGACCCAGGTAAGATTCCCACGCTTAAGGAGCTGTCCATCCACTGGGAATTACCTCAAGCCCAAGGCTGGCAAGGGTTCCTGACCCTGACTGCCACGTCCTGCTCTACTGGAGTTCTGCTGCCTCTCTTTGCAGAAGGGAGGAACGTGTTTGATGCTCTATATTAGGAACCACTGCGTCCTGTCTACTTGGCTACACCCATTTAGAACAATGGCCAGTGCATCTCTTCAACACAATCATCAGGCAATAGTTTGTCCCAGAAGAGACTTAGCACACAGTATGACTTGAAAGCTCTTTGTCATCACCCACACAGACTGGTGTGGTCTCAGGCACCAGGCCATGGCCGTGTGAAGACATGAGGAACGTGGAGCCAGTACAGGAAGCGTGTGCTCGCTGATGGCAGTGAAAACTTTGAGTCGGGCTAACCACAGGATAAACGGTTAGCTGGTCCAAGTTTCTCTCTGGCAACCTCCGCCTTGTTTTGTTAGTCCCCTCTGTTTTCATGGTGTCGTTTTCCCATGCTCTCATATTCCCTGAACGCCCGCCTGTTTTGCGGTCCTGAGGCTCTGGACCACACGAAACCTCCAGCCATCAAAAACAATTCTCATTTAGACTGGCAGGTTGAAATACCTCAGCGTGTTTAAGATTCGAGTTTAAGGAACTAAGATTGGTTCATTATGGCTGGTCATCCTCCCTCCCTCCTTCCCTTCTATGTATTTTGATAGGGAAAAATACTTTATGCAAAGCAAAAACTATCTATGACAAGGAGCTGATAAGAACACTTTTTGTTATACACTAAGCCCAGGAACTATCAGATGCCAGTGACTTAAGTTAACAAAGGTGTATTCTCATTCCAAGTCGAATTATCAGAATTCTCCAGATCCCAACACACTCACAAGCCAGGCTGGAGAGTTCCTACTTCCTGTGCTTGCTACACCAAAGGGAAGAGAGCTCCCTAGGGCTTCACCATGAGCCATCAGTGTGTGGGCTGGATGTGACCACTCTGAGGGACCCTGGAGAGACTGCTGTCACAAGTGTTCATTTTTTGTGTTAATTATTACATAGCACTGACGCAGCACAGATGGGAAATAATTGTTAATTTGACACTGTTTCCAGGTACTCTGATGTCTGTGGGAGTTACTTTGGGCTGATTAAGACTGAAAGAAATAACAAAGCCCATGAAGAAAAGCCCAAAGACCTCCAGACCCAATCAATCCATGTACCTCTGGGATGCTGTAAATAAGGAGAGTTGGAAGCCCTTTCACTGTATCAGTGAAGAGTAGAGTTCCAGGATGGCTCATTCATAGCCTAGTCAATTTCCTGGATATCATCTTCTGATGATTCATGAGCATAGATCCCTTTCTGCTGCTTAGCACACGTATTAGCTCACGCATTTGTGGATTACCTGAGGTGTGGGCAGTTCTGTGACACAAGCAGTTTTTGCAATCTTTGAGGATGAGTTTAAACAGTAGTATTTATGACAAGATAATCTTTTTTGTTTTTTTGGTGGTGGTGGTAGAATGGAAGTTCATTAAACTTGCATTTTAATAAGTGCAGCTATGTATATGGACAGGGCGGTGGGGTTGGGGATACCATAACAAGGCAAAACGGTGAGGTGTGATCTCCAAGCTGTTCTAACTGCACTCCAGTTCCCTGAGCATCTTCCCAGACCCATGCAGAGGGGTGCTGGGGTTGAGATGAGTGTCCCTGCCTACTGTGGTCTCCACAGACATGGCTGACAGTGAGAGTAACTCACCTTGTCAGTGTGTGTGTGTGTTTCTCGTGTTCGAATATATGGCAAGCATTTACATACAGCTTGGCCCTTAACTCTCCACTTCCACACTGTCTGACCCTCTGAGCCTGTGACCTACCTGGTCAAAAGCTGGAAGAAGAACAGACTATGGGGGTTCACTGTCAGGTGGTATATTTATCCCCAACATCACATACTTGTGATTGTGTGTTTTGCTAAAACCATCCCTGGGACCTAATGTCCCATGTGGAAAGAAATGCCACAACATGCTTGTTCTTCAGAAAGCTAGAAACCAGGTCGGGCAAGTGGTGGCAGACGCCTTTAATCCCAGCACTCAGGAGGCAGAGGCAGGTGGATCTCTGAGTTCAAGCCCAGCCTGGTCTATAGAGTGAGTTCCAGGACAGCCAGGGCTACACAGAGAAACCCTGTCCTGGGAAACCAAAGTGAGGAGGGTGGGGGAGAAGAAGAAGAAAGAAAGCTAGAAACCAGTCCTGGAGAGGGCCTCACTTTCTACAGTTTCTGTGTGTTCGAGTCACTTTGCTCCTTCGGCTGATTCCCTATGTGGGTCTGGAATCCCATAGAAGCCTGTATGCATACATACTGAGAGAAGACCTGGTCTCTCCCGTGCCTGTGTGCGCAGGCATCCTGACAGTTGTTCTCCATCTTTCCTCTAGAGTGCCTACCGCATGTTTACAAACAACACGTGTCTGAAGCACATGATCACCAAAGTCCGGCGGGACACCCACCACTTTGAACGCTATCAGCATAACAGGGACCTCGTGGGATTCCTGAACATGTTTGCGAACAAACAGCTGGAACTGCCGAGGGGCTGGGAGATGAAACATGATCATCAGGGCAAGGTAACCTGACGGAGCTACCCTAGTGAGCAGCTGAGCGGCTGTGGCTGCTCTTACGGCCTCCCTCTACCTTTGCCGTGAGGGCAAACATTCTGTCTCTTCGTTCAACACAAACCTGCACAGGCAGCTTGTTGCTACAGTCTCCAGATACCATAATTTGGAAGTAGTATATGGCACCAAGAGGCATGGGTTTGGTGGAAGCCATGTTTCCCTGAACATTCTTCTGTCTGTGCTCTGTTACCACTTTCCCCTGACTAGAGAAAAGAACTCGGAGACACTTGTTCTCCTGAGTGGTGTAACTTGTTGTAGACAGGAAGATAGGAAGTGGTCGTATTGCTTAGAGAGCGTATTAGGAATCACTGAGCCATTGTGCAAGACACTGGCCTCAGTTATAGTTTAGAACCCTGGCCTGTTTGCACCTTGAATGACTCCCTAGTTTATGATGAGAAGAAGCACATAAAGACCAGAGTGATGACATCTTCGCTTCCTGTGTAGACGGCGAACCAGAAAGCCCAGTTTTAATCAGGAAGTTGTACATGAGTGAGAAGTCACAATGAGCAGGTTGGGTTTGTTAGAAGGTATTCCCTGGTGAATGCTTTATTTCTATTTGACATTTGCTTGACACCCTCTGTGAACCATGATTTATAAATAGAGGCTTCTCACATCACAGTGAAGCACCATTGTTGGTACCACCCCTTAAAGGTAAGGAATTCTGGAGCCGAAATGGCTCAGCAACCTGCCCTACATCACCAAGTCAGGCTGGCTGAGCTGCTCTCTGAGTGAGACCATCGAGATCCATGAGGCTGTGACATTATATTTTCTAAATTTTGCATAACCAACCTCAGTTTCTCTGTCTGTATGAAGTATTGGTGTATAACATGTAAAAAGGAGGATTAAAATGGCATGATATTTAAAGTACATAGCCATTAGAGTCATTTTTGCCAAGCCAGTCTTTATTGAGCACCTATACAAAGCAGAGAAGCCTTTCACTTCAGAGGAATCCATTCGAAGAAAAGAGACAGGCAAGAGGCAGATAAATAAACTGTGTGTCAAGAGGGGATTAATACCACATTGTAGACTAAAGCAGAGGGCAGAGTTCGTGAAAAGATAGGAATGGGTGGTGTTTTAATAGGTGGTTGGGGAAGTCTCCGTGATAGAGAGGGAAGCATGAAGGACATGAGGTGAACTATACAAGGGAAGAGCGTTCAAGGCAAATGGAACACGTAAAGTGTGTAGTACATGCTGCTTTCCCTCTAGTTAGTTTGACCACTAACACCGTGGAAACCTTTCCTCTTCTCAAATTCAGCTCCCACAAATCTTATCAGAGAGCCCCTTGCAATCAAAGCAGCTGCTATCGAGAAATTTGTTTTAATGCGAGGAAGAACTCACAGATTCATTAAACTACTGACTTGTTAGACATCCCTGTAGAAATCAAGTCTCTCGCTTCCAAACAAGAGTTTAGTAGTGTGAAGCATGAATTTAGAGGAGAGGAAGAGGATGGACCCCAGGTTCAATGGCAGTGAGTCAAAATCATGACAGTGAGACTTTCCAGGCGACTAGGAAGACAGAAGCAGGGGCACCAGGGTGGATGTGAGATTGCTGCAGCTGCGACAACTTCAGTTGATGGAAAGGATGCTCAGCAACTACTTAGACTGACCAAGACCCCATCGTTAGGGCCAAGTGTGATGGCTCACGTCTGTAATCTCATCCCTGGCTAGGCTGAGCAGGATTGGCATGAGTTAGAGGCCAGCCTGGGCTACATGGTGAGTTCAAGACAAGCCTAGGATACATAGCAAGATAATGTCTCACAACAAAATGTAACATTTACTGAGCAATAGGCGTGGGTGTGCAATGTCCCCCTCCCCCCAGACCCACTGGTGAGCAGGTGGATGACTATCCTTTTGAATTGTTGTGCCCATAGCAAGGACTTGCCAGGGGGAGGTCCTCATCTGCCTCACGATACAGTTATTAACGTGTCCTTCCTTCTAGCTCCCCTAGCAGAAGATCCCCTCATGAGGTTTCTTCTATTTGTGTCTGAGTCACGCACCTATATCCCAGTGCACGCACGAAGAAACTTCTCAAAACAAGTGAATGAATGAAACATCACCTGTGGTTTCCTACAGTCATCTTCACTTTGAATGAAGCAAGAAGCTTCCAGGCTCTCTCCCTATGCCCACCCCTCCATCTGCTCTCTTACTAGCTAGAGCTCTTTCTATTGGCTCATCATTTCCCCCTTTATTTTGTATTTTATGTGTATGGTTATTTTGCCTCAGTTATCTCTACACCATGTGCATGAACTGCCCTTAGAGGTGAGAAGAGGGCCTCGGATCCCCTGGGATTGGAGTTGTTGAGAGTTGTGAGCTACCATGTGGGTGCTGGGAATTGAACCTGGGTCCTCTGGAAGAGCAGCCAGTGCTCTTCACCTCTGAGCCATCTCTCAAGCCTTTCATCTGAGCTGTTTTTAATTAATTCATAGCTTGTCTTGGATTGCTTACATTACACGTTTGTGATGTGTGCTTTAGATGTTTTTAATTTTGGAAGAGATTTTCCTTTTGGGGTGGATGATTTTTAATTAGATGACTGTGAGCTTTCACAGGAACATAGATTCAGTTTGCTTTGGGAGTTATAAGGTGAAAATGATTTTAAAGTCACACAGATGGAGGGACTAGCATAGCACATTCATTTGAGATGAACAGGGCCGGAGAGATGCCTCAGTGGTGAAGAGCACTTGTTGCTCTTGCAGAGGACCTGTGTTTCGTTCCCAGCACCCATTGAAGTTTGCAACACCATAGCCCCAGTTCCAGGGGAATTCAACGCTCTCTTCTTACCTCCTCAGGTACCAGACTAATGCATGGTACGCATACATACATACATGCAGGCAAAACACTCACATACATAAAATAAAATAAACAAATCAATAAATAATTTTAAAGATTAATAATCAAAGAGTAAGAATATCACATTAAATTTTGCACTTGGTGTGGGGAGAATGTAGAGGAGTTGGAGCCCTCAGATACTGCTGGTAGATGCATAAAATGATCCATCAGCTTTGGAAGTAGACTGGGAATTTCTGAAAATATTAAGCAAGTAGCTGTCATGTACTCTGACAGTTCTATATATATACCCAAGAGAAATATGCACCCAACATAAAATCATGCATTTGAATGTTCATAGCTGTATTACTTATAAACCAGAAGTTAGATATAAGCCAAATGTGTATCAATAAATAAATAAAATTTGGTGAAAATTCCCATTTTAAAGCTCTTAGGTTGTATAGGTTTCTGCTTCCTTGACCTCTGAGGTTAGGTTACATGGTTCTAAACTGATTTAATATCAATTATGTAGTGGTCTTGGTTTTTTTTTTAAATACTTTAATCAAATATAGAGTACCTGGTTTACACACAACAGAAATTTGTTCCTCACAGTTCTGGAGGCCGAGATGCTCAGGGTCAAGGTACTGGCAGGTCTTGTGTGTCCAGGGAGGCCTGCATTCTTCTAAGTGGTAAAAGTCATAGGTAGCTCTCTGGGGGCTTCTTTGAACAAGTACTGATCCCATTCATGAGGGTCCCGCTCTTATTGACTAATCCCCTTCCAAAGATGCTGTTTCCTCTGCCATCATTTCCGGGAAGTGCAGGTGGGGCGTGGGGGAACACTATAAACTAGAGTGCTAATGCTTTTCTTCCTGATCTTGATTTCATCTGGAGAGGTCTCTTGTTCAAAATTCCATTATGGTATTTCTTTTAGTTGTACTTCATTCTGTTATTTCCATAATGATTTGAATTCCATAACTTTGAAGCTGACAGTTAATCCAGGCTTAGTTTTATACACAATTGACCTTTCAAGACTCTGTGATCAATTTCTCTATACATCTTTTGAATTTAGGACCCAGGATTTCCCCCTAGCACACAAACCTATTCTCCCCCCAATCCACACTCTGGGCATTAAACCAGGGTCTTGTACATGTTAGGCAAACACTCTGTGACTGAGTGCCTGTATCTACTTCTAGTTCTTTTTCTAATTTTTGAGACAAGGTCTCAAAAAGTTGATCAAGCTGACCTTGAGCTCACCCTTAGTCCAGTTAGGCCTTGACTTTGGGGTCTTCCTGCTTTAGGCTCCCAAGTGCTGGGTATCCAAGAATGTGCCGTGGTCCCCAGTGCAAAGATCTCATTTTGAAGGAATCACAAACAAAGAAAAAGAATTATTATTAAAACACTTTTTTCTTGCTTCTTATAATAATAGTTTTTAAACTTTGGCACACTCAGGAATATTAAAAACAAGGGTAATTTGAGATCTGAGTAGCAGTGCTGATAAAAGTTTTATTATTTATGTGAGAAGAGATATTCATCAAATAGTATTAAAATGTGACTTATTTAAAATATCTCTGGTTCTTGGCTGAGTTTAGTAATTAGTGAGAGCTCATGGTGATAGCAGCTAGAAAACAAAAATGTACCTTTGTAGGGAGAGCTACTGATTTTAAATGCCTTAGCTTTTTTTCTCTCTGGGTTTTTTTTTTCTTTTGCTTTGTTTTGGGTTTGCAGTGGTTAATTTGATGGATTTGAGAAAATTATATCGAATTGGGAAGATTCTTGGATCCATAGCTTCTTGGCATGACCTCAGTGAGCCTGGCTTCTCTTTAATGTGAGCATTTGTACCCATGCTGTCCTGCTTTAAGAGCTGTGGTTAGCACCAAATCCCACTCCTGGTTAGATGGTAAGGCTTACAACTCATCCAGAATGTGATTATTAGTCAAGTTTCAGCATAGAAACTCATGTCTGTATGTTCATAAGCCTTTAGAAGTGATTTCATTTGGGGGCAGCCGTGATAGGAAACACACAGACATCTGCACAATGAGCTGGTGGCTGCGGCTGGTTCCTGTTCCCCCTCAAACCTGGTGCAGATCTGGACAGAGCAGGGATCTCAGTATAGTGTAAGTGTAGAGACTGATATATTTGGGATTTGTGAAAACGATGATTTACTCATAAATGAGTCCTTACTTGATCAGTGAGTGCTCGGTGAGTTACAGAGGGCCCTGTAGGCTTAACATCAGTGTCTCATTCCTTTCTTCTGAGGACCGCTGTTTTCCTTTACTGTGGTGGTCCCTTGGAATGGCCTTTCACAGCAGGGTCTGTTCTCATCCGTTTGTTTTGGGTTATGTGTGCTGTTCTTGGTCACTTCAGGACAGTCTGGCCGGGAATGTTTGCTTCTGTCTCAAATCTGCAGAATAACCCAGAGTGTTCCCCTTTTCTCTATTTGGTGTCTCTTGTCCTCTTGTGGAATTGGTGTCTTCTTACTCTGGTGGTATCAACCTTGCTCATTAAAGCAGGCTTTCAAAAATATTCTTGAAACACAAGTAGTTTTGAACTAGAATGTAAGTCAGTTGCACAGAATGGTGGGCTTCGGAGTAAGGGAGCCAAATACACCTCCTCCAGACACTGCCATTTAACCCCAAGTCCTCTGCTTTAGATGACTACAGATATGTGGCAGGCAGGTGGTAAGGCTCAGAGTGAAGGTGTCAGCTGCCAAGCCTGATTGATGACCTATTCAATCTCTGGGATCCACATGATGGAATAAAATACCCAACTCCTACAAGTTACCCTATGACCTTCACATACGTGCCTTCTCTCTCTCTCTCTCTCTCTCTCTCTCTCTCTCTCTCTCTCTCTCACACACACACACACACACACACACACACACACACACACACATACATACACATACACACAATCCAAAGAGAAGACACAAAGCAGAAAGCCCCAAGTAGACACGGCTGGTTCCCGTGAAGATATGATGGGTGAAATTTAAGACCCCTGTCACTGGGAGGAAGTTGGTGGGGCCCCTGCATCGGGCCAAGACCAACACAGGCTGGTTTCCTCCCCCTCCATTTCTTTGCTTTGTGCTCTCAAACACAGTCAACTAATGCAAGGTATTTTCCCTGTTATTTCACCTGGGTCTAAATTAAAACACAAAGGAACTTCAAGCCGTAAAAGTGATGTGTCATAAACTCCATGTTTTTAAAGTAAAAATGTAAAAAGTAATAGTGTTTTTTATAAAAAAAAAAAAATCTTTCCGTGGTTTGTTGTGCTTCCCCTCCGTAACTCCCAGCTTATTGTAAACCCGTTTCTGTACCCAAGTCTGTACCTCTGGGAGCTGGGACTTTGAGAGTGACATTGGGAGTTTTGGTGTCACCGTGATCTAAACAGGCACCTCGAGTGACCACCAATGTTGCAGTTGATGTTTGGAGGGCAAATTTGAGAACAAAATAAACATTGGCCTGCTGGAAGTTACTAAAGGCTTGAGGATGTTTGTGTGGCCAGAGAGGTAACCACACTGTAGAGTGGTGTCAGGCACTGGCCCGGGTCTCCATCCTCTGTCATTATTTACTGGGTCAAGTTCTATTCAGCTCAGTGGGTAAAAGGCAACTTGGTATTTGGAACTCTCACATGAATTCCAAAAAAACTCCGTTCGGAATATAAACTCCTCTTTGCAAGATTATAGGGTGGTTGTTGTATTATGTTTTTCTTTCTTTTGTTCCGTTTATTTGACGAAACTTGTTACTTTTGTGGCATATCTCTTTAGTTGTTTTTCCACAAGTAAGATCATTTGTGGAATGGCCTGGCTTAATCATCTCAAGCTATTCAGCAGCCCAGGAGATGGAATGAGAGGCTGGATGTATAGATAGTCCACTGCTTTTAAGGACCTCTTGCCGAATTGTTAAGTGGTAAAAGATACCAAGTCAAAAAACCCACAGGGAAATAAATATGACCAAAGTATATTAGATGTGGTTACTAAAGGAACACAATGATACCCATTATTTTATATAATTAATATAGGTTCATAATACCTTTCTATTGTTAAAAAAGCACAAATTAAGCCGGGCGGTGGTGGCGCACGCCTTTAATCCCAGCACTCGGGAGGCAGAGGCAGGCGGATCTCTGTTGAGTTCGAGGCTAGCCTGGTCTACAAAGCGAGTTCCAGGAAAGGCGCAAAACTACATGGAGAAACCCTGTCTCGAAAAACCAAAACACACACACACACACACACACACACACACACACACACACACACACACACACACACAAATTAGTAGATATAGAATGCAGATGACAAAATAAGAGTGTCGTCTTTCTAGGGCTGTGTGACATTTTGAGTGAAGGGATGGAACAAACTTGGGCTTCGTGGATGTTTCTGAGTAAAATGCTAAGTTTTTAGACTCTGGAAGGAATCGCCTAAGTCAGGAGATGGATTTTCCCTTTCTTTTTAAGTTCGCCTCATGACTTGCATTGGGATTTTAAAAACATACTATTTTCAGAGTCAACAGCAATGCCTCTGTTTTCCATGGAATATGTATTGATTTGAATAACTCCATTTTTAGTCCTCCACGGTGATGTGCTCTTATTTAAGAGAATGGAAAGTGATAGGAGGGGCCGCCTGTCTGTAGTGGGGTGGGGGCTGGGGCGGCGGCGGCGGCAGCTCTGTGTTTTGCTTTGTTTACATACAAGTCCTTTCATATAGATTCCTGGTTTGGCAAGATATTAACTGGAAACAATTCCAAGCTTCTTCAGCTTAGATTTGTTGAGAGCCTGCGGTTGGTATTTCTTCATAAATACTGATGGCTTTTCCTTTGCTTAAAATAATAGAAGTTTTTTTTTCTTTAAAAAAAAAAGAAGAAAAGAGAATTGTGTAAAGAAAGATATGTATTTTGTTTGGCCTCGCAAAAATACCACTTGGCTCCAAGCATCCCATATTTCTTGACTCTGCCTGTGCCCTGGAGCTGTGCAAGGGTAGATGTTTTTAAAATGAGATTGGAGTCTGGATTTGCATTCCTCTCAGTTTTTGTACTGTTGTCTTAGTTGGCCCTGCACTGGAAAGCCTGAGTGAATTTCCTTAATGAAACCTAACAGTAGGGAATGGTGCTTTAGAAAATGCTCTGCAAGCAGCTAATTGGAAAAGGACTTACTTCTTCAGATGATTGCTTTTTAAATGAAATTTCAGACAATTACATGCTAGATAGACTCTTATAAGTCATTGCAGGCTATTCAAAAGTTGTGACGTGAAAGTGACCCAGAATTTAAAAAAAGGACCAGGTCAGCTTCATTGCTCACTTGAACTAGTTAGCATTCCCTGTGGAAAGTGATCCACTTTTCCGATATAATTGATGTGTGTCACCGATGGAGCAAGCCAGCCTACAAGGTGCACGATGATTTTTCATGCTTCTTCTGCTTTCTTACTCATGGTCGTGCTGGAGATGAAACCCAGGCCCGTTTTACTTTAAAGTAGCCTACATTTTTCATGACTTGACGGTGGCCTGAGTCACTCCCCTTTACACATATAAAGCAAAATGCTAAGGAAACCCACCCGAGGTTACACAGAGGACCCTCAGAAAAGCCAAAACACATGCAGAGTAATTGCTCCTGGGTGCTGTTTTTTGTTCGTGCCCTAGATCTGTGGTACTGATGGAGATTTTCAAGACCTTTCCTCTCAAGTGCTTGAGACTGGAAAAGCATGTGTAAACAGTATACACATTCCATTGACTCTGAAGCAGAACCCCTTGTGATGGTCGCATAGCCCTCCCTGCCCACGGCCATGCCTCCAACATGTTAGTGGTGAGAGTTGATCCGGTCCTGTGGACAATGCTGCTGAGTCAGTAGCAGTCTTTCCAGCTTGCAGCAGTAGAGAAGCCAAGTGCTGTGAGTGAGTGGCTGGTTCTCAGCCCAGTCCAAGGCCTGCTTAAGTGCTTTGCCAAAAGCGAGTTTGGTATGACATGTGAGGGAATGAGGAAGGACCCAAAAAGTAGGATATTATGGTAGGCAGAAAGTAGCGTAGAAGGAGAGGAGATATGAGAAGGAGAGAGTGGGGGTTAGTTAGGCTATGGGTTCAAGTCCCAGCTTTGTAAGTTCCCAAGTGTGTCACTGAAATCTACTACTGTGACACAGCTATGTTCATAGTGACCAATAACCAGATGTCGTTATTTATCAATTAATGAAAAATCCCTTGCTGAGAGGGTGGCTCCAGTTTGAAGTTTAGAGAGGGCACGCTTGCTTTGCGGTGGAGATTTTGAGGGGACCAGCTGGGGTTGGCTTGTGTGGACTGTGACAGAACACCTACACAGAGTTTACTTGAGAGGGTGTATTACCCCCATGTCTCTCCCCATCCTTCCCATTTCTTTCCGTCTTTGGCTTATCCATTCCCATTGTTTTAGTGGGTTGGCTGTTACATCCTTACTTTAGGGGACAGGGTAGAGGATGAGCAGAAGGACCCACCTATGTCCCTAACAAACAGGTTTCCTTCAAGTGGCATATTCCACTTAGTCGTGAACCCTCAGATGCCAGGGCCCAGGGAGAATGGCTTTCACTGTTTCTCTAGGGGTTCATGTGGTTTGTTTCTCCACCCTTGTGCGTGGACTGACGCGAGAAACTATGGCATGTTTAGGGAAAACTACTTTTCATGATAATAGCAGGAACTCATATTTGAAATGCCATAGAAATAGTGTT
Organism: Peromyscus californicus insignis; assembly: GCF_007827085.1. NCBI lineage: Eukaryota > Metazoa > Chordata > Mammalia > Rodentia > Cricetidae > Peromyscus > Peromyscus californicus. The sequence continues at coordinate 7,909,171 of NW_026294514.1, read as the reverse complement.
TAAAAATGTGCATGACCCTTCTCATCAACCTTTTTAAAACTATACATGTAATGTCATAATTTAATTTAAAAAAAATGGAGGCAGTTTGCCCAACATGGCATCAGTAGGGAGTGGCGGGGTGGAGCTGAGAAATGGACATGTCCTTTCGGGGTCCCAAGCGCTCGATGATTACTTTGCTTCCTACTTCGAATGTGTTCGTCTGAGAGTTTATTCATATCTATAACTTGAGTTTCAAAACTTTCTCTCCTATTTAGTTCTTCTCAAGTTTCCTAGACCTTATGTTTCGTGTTCTATCTTTAACTGTTTCTGTGTTTTTCATGGATTTTAATTCTGGGCCAGTTAAGTTGCAGCTGTCACTTCATACTTGGGTGGGGATTCGGTTTGGAGCACTTGGTTATGTATTCCGCAGGTCAGCCCTGAAAGCTATTGAGGATGGCAGGGTGAGTAAGAAATAGTCCCTTCCCTGGAGGCAGTTACATAATTCTTTAGAGAATGGGTTTTAAACAAGCCTGTTAACATCAAATTAGGTTCTGACATTATATGCAAATCGGCGTTGACCTACATGCAGACACCCATTTGCCCTTGTAATTACGAGCGCATCACAGTGCCTCTGATCGCCACCCATCTCTTGAAAGCATTCCTAAGGTACTAGATAATTAGGCAATACTATTTTAGCACTTTTTATAATTTCCCTTAAGTAACCTGGTTTATATTATTATGTCTGTAGTAAAATCTTGATGCTAATTTATACAAAAAAGAGACTCGATAATATCTGCTTTTTAAAGGCAGGAGTTAAACATGCTTATTTGTAGAAATGATTGCTACTTCATGACATTTTGAATAATGTCAGGAATAATGAACAGGTATATTAGAAACCAACATGAAATGAAGGCTGGCATGAAATGTGAGGCCAAAGCCTGTTAATACAAGGCTATGGAGCCCTGCCACCCATGTACTTTTCACAGCATTGAGAAAAAGGATGCTTTGTCTCTTAGGATGGCGAAGACCTACTCAGTGTGTGGACTTAGAAATCCCATAGTGTGAGAAGGGATTGGAAGCATTCTTGTTCTGTCCTTTTTTGGCTTTGTTTAGTCAAAGAAGGTAAAAAATCAAATACTTTGATTTTTTTTTTGTTTTTTTTAGGAACTGTGAAAACTATTCAAAGTTTTGGGATGACCAAAGACAGTGGGTAGCCATTAGAAACTTTGTCTTAGAGTGGTGGTGTCCTCAAAGTGCTGAGAAGGAAGAGTTTTCTAAAAGGTTTGAGGAATAAATGCGTTTAGGAGACAGGAAACTACTGGTTTGGTACTTAGGTAAAATGAGGCCCTCAAATAATGGGGTCATTCTCGGGCTCAGAGGGAACAGAGAGGACTGGACACAGGAAAACAGGAAGAGACTAATAGCTGACTGCGCTGGAAAAGGAAGGAGGAGGAAGTCATTGATGGTGGCATTTCAGACGATTAGAATTTTATAATCACCAGGTGTGGGAGGGGCCTGTGAGCACCGGTTAAAGGGGTGCAAATGCCCCTTTTACCCATCGTTATGATCGTTGTTGTGTTCTGAAACAGGACTCCCCATGTCAACCAGGGTAGCCTCCTCTCAGGATGCCTTTGCTGGATGTCAGGGTGCTGGGACTACAGGCATGTGCCACCACACCCTGCTCCAAATGGCCACCCCGTGGCATCCTTGTAAGATCACATCTCTGATGACTATCTCAACGCTCTGTCCTGCCTTTCTCCACTCCGCCCTTTCTCAGTGGATATCAAGGAATTCTTCCAAGGATTGGAAATGGTGAGAAAATGAAACTAAGATGATTACTCCGAAGTGGGTAGTCTCCTGACTGTGTGATGCGCTAGGTCTCCTGAGACATGTATGTCGTGTGTGCTGACTACTCCCCTGATGCAGTGGATTGTATCCTAGGCATTTTTCGTCGACCACAACTCCCGAACCACCACGTTCATTGACCCTCGGCTCCCGCTCCAGAGCAGTAGACCCACAAGCGCGCTGGTTCATCGGCAACACCTGACGAGGCAACGCAGCCACAGTGCCGGTGAGGTGAGTTACGGCTGTTAGGGGCTGACCAGTTGATTGACAGTAGCTCCTAGGATACGGATGTAGTGCTTTGTGAAACTGTGTTGCCTTTTTGTTGTTTGTTTTATTTACTGTTTTTATTTTATTTTTGTTTAATTTAGTTTGGTTGTTTAGTGTATCATTTAGAGGCTTAGAAAGTTTTGGAATGTTGACAAGGTTTCTCTGAAAATACCTCTAGGCTAAATTGCAAATTTAATAGTTGGGGTATATGATGAAAGATTGAAGAATAGAGTTTCGTATTTAACTCAGAGGGAATTGGTAATGCCAAATGCTCACAGAAGATAATACTCCCTTTGCACATCCAAGGACAGTCTCGGAAGAAAACAATGAATGAACTTTTAGTGGGCTGAAATTGTGTTAACTGCAGGGAAGAATTTCTTAAATGAGGTTTACTGGATGCCATTAAGATATCCATCCAAGGGCAAATCTATAGGGCTGTGGAATCCTCGCTGGCATTGTCTAAAGTTAGAATGTATTTGACGGAAGTGATTTATGTGCCGGCTGCACAGAGAAAATGGTCTGAACTGAGACCGACCGGACTCCACTGTGTTCTACTTTGCCAGTGTGCAGTGGTCTATGGTAACCACACGAGGGCTCTCCAGTACCCTAGCCCCAAACACACAAAAAAATCCCTTCTTGTTTCATTTTTCTTTCAACAACCTAAATGCATGGAAGGACTGTTTGTGGTTGAAATTTCTTCTCCTTAATATAAGTTTATGCTTTGAGTGCACACTGTGGTTTGGTGTACATAGTTTCTAAAAATTCCCTTAGACAAATGGAATTAAGATTCTTTTTCCTGCCTGCCATTTCTAAATGCATATCGTATTTCTAATATTATATTGTAGGTCAAATATTCTGAAGGCTTTATTATAAGAAAAAATTATGAATGCAATAAATAATTGGATTCAGTTCATCAAAATTCCACCCCTGGAATTTCCCCTCATGCTGTTCATACTGCTTTAATGCATCATGTGCTCACTGTTTATAAAAGAATATACATGAGAAGCTCATATAAAAATGATATATAAGTCTAATGCAGGGTGAGGTATGCATGAAAATATTTATGTTTTATGAGCAGCCAATAAATCTTTATCATGCTGTCCTGTAAACCATTAGTAGTGAACTGGAGGATACTTACAGCATTCATCTTACCAAATACAACCGAACTCTCACCCTTGGACCTTGCGTGGATGTGTGGCATAATTAGGGCTCTGCCTGGCTTTATCACTCGGACAGTGCACTTTAACCCTTTACTGTACGGTGACCTCACAAGCTGAGGTTGGCTGTTGTGTCTAGTCGGGATGATGTTTCTGGGAAAAGCAAGAGATGCCTAACTGTACTTGCACTGTCTTTTGGTGCCTCCTGCCCCAGAACTTTAATTGCTTTCATGGTCTATGAGTGGAAGAGGGCCCCTCGAGAGTATGTTAGCAACTTAGTGAACCTCTCTTCCTGTTGATGGGAACGGAAGAGTGAAACAGAGAGTGGCCCAGCACGCCGCCACATTATTGTCCAGCCTTTCTCCAAGAGTATTCTTTGTGAGGCAGCCCTTTGGAAGCGTTACAGCTTGAGGCATTACCTATATTTCTTGGAGGAATTGAGCACTGTCTTGCGGTCTGGTTTTAAGAAGTGAAGTCTTCAAGACCTTTGGCTGTTCTAGGAAGTGTTGACACACGGCCTCCTACTGACTGGAGGGAAATTACATAGACTGGTGTCTGAAACGCTAAGTCCTCTGCCCGAAGATGGGCAGATAATAACTGAATCTTCTCAGAGTGGCTAGCTGTGTTCCGTGAAGCCAATAACCCAGACGAAGCAGGCTGAGAAACTTCTGGTAATGTAGCGGGTCTTCACGGATGCCATCCTTGCTGCGTTCAGCAGTGTCTGCAATCAGTAGAAATGCTGGTGTCTCTGCTGTGGAAACAAATGCTTTCTGTGGTACAGACGCGTTGTGGTTGAGAGTGTGAAGAATATAAATAACTAACACTTATTTCCCACATTCTTTTTTTTTTTTTTTTTTTTTTGGTTTTTCGAGACAGGGTTTCTCTGTGTAGCTTTGCGCCTTTTCCTGGAACTCACTTGGTAGCCCAGGCTGGCCTCGAACTCACAGAGATCCACCTGGCTCTGCCTCCCGAGTGCTGGGCCCACATTCTTAATGTGGAGAGAAAATTTAAAACTATCTTTTAAAGGAATGAAAGTAAGAGTGAAAACCCCTTGATAAACTTTTAAGGGGCCCACGAGGATGCTGGGGCAGAGGGTCTAAAACGCTTGCTGCACAGGTTGGAGGCCTGACTTTGACCCCTGGAACCCATGAAAGAATGGAAAGAGAGAACTCACTCCTCAGACTTAGCCTCTGACCTCCACATGCACACCGTGGCACCCTCTCCCCACCTCCCACAATAATATATAACATTACAGTTCTTCAGGACCTGAGAAAGAAAGCTATATCTTAGTAACTCTTTGAGATAATAATGTGGGCTTTCTTGTTTATTGTTTCCAGCTTTATTGGACCAGAGGAAACAAATCGTAAAACTATTAGTAAAGTAATAACAACTAGTTTTGAAATATGCACCGAGCACCATGGGAGCTCAGAGGAGAAGATTATATTTAAGCTCAGCTTGAAGAGAAGGGAAGGCTTCATGGAGGACGGGGCTGTTTGAACTATACTTTGAAGAGTGAGGGAGAGCATTCCTGGAAGATAAGCAGGCAGGGTAGGGCAGAAAGGCTGTTTCTAATGTGAAGGGCTGTAGAAAGGGCCTCAACAAATATCCAGCAGATGCAATATGATAAAATGGCAATGAAGATTTCAGCGGGGGGAGATAGGCGCTCCATTTGAAAAGCACCAATGCATCAATCCAGTGTCACCTCCTGTCCTCTCCTCATGGCTCTACTTGTCTCAAACGACTTCTGGAATATGAGAGAAAATGCTAGGAAAGAGGCCAAAGCAATGTTAGAGTTTCCCGTTAAGAGCACAGATGAGTGGTTTGGGGTATCTATTTGTAGGGGTTTCTAAACCTGTAAGAGGTGCAATGCATAATTCAGGCGAGGGAGACCATTTTTAGATCTTGCACACCTGCTACTGTTAGCTGTCTGGTGTGGGAGGCTCAAACCAGAAAGAGCTGTTACACCAGATCCTCTAATGGGCATATAAAATTGCTTCTGAGGAGATAATGTCCTAATGCATAGCCCCACAGGAAGATTCCTGCTGCTCAGCTCCTCCTCTGCTGAGGCAGGGAATTCCCTCGTCTACCTGGCTAAGTAAAAGAAGGAATATCCTGGCACAGCCCCAAAACGAGTTGTATCACCCAGCTTTTCCCTTTGACTGTGTTATGGCAGTTGGGGTTCTATCCGCGCACATGATCCTGAGCAACAAGTCTACGATTTTGCGTCTGCAGACTTGGTAATTACAAGCAGATTGAACTACTGAGCCACACCTGCTCACTGGCCCCCACTTCTGTCAAGGACAGGCCTGTGTCCCTCACCAGCATCCAACCTTAAGAGCAGACCTTTCAAAGATCTGGTGTCAGCCCCGTTACTGGCACCCATTCTGGTCAGCGGGTTATTTGCCATAAGTGTTTTGAACAACGTGGTTTTGAGATGCCAGCACGAAGCCCTGTGGCTCTTGGTGCAGACATAAATGTTGCTTGCATTCGCAGGTAGGAGAAGACTCTCGGCATGCGGGACCACCAGTTCTTCCCAGACCGTCCAGTACATTCAATACAGTCAGCAGGCCGCAGTACCAGGACATGGTTCCAGTGGGTATGTTAGCCCTTACTACAAATCTTTATCTGTGCCACCGTGGTATTGTGTAGAGTGCATGCTATGCTAATGTGTGCCTCCCGCCAGCCTTCCACTCTTTACCCGGTATCAGAAAACTACTGTGTTGTCCTTAAGAAACTTACCACAAAACCCCCGTCTCTTGAGTCTCCGAGAGCTTCTGTCTTATAAAATCCCATAGTCCTACTTACCGAGTATTGGGTTGCTGAAGGCAAGAAAAACTAATGAGATAATATGCAATCATTGTAAATTAAGCATTTGAACAAACATATAATTAGAATATATCGCATCCTGAGATAGAATTTAAGTGGTATGTGAATCTGTGGTAGCCTCACACACTAACCACATTCTTAAGGGCTTTTATAACAAATAGAAAGCAGCGAAGCCTCCAGAAGAGTAAGCTGAGATAAGTGGATGTAGACTCACAGGTCTGAAAACCATTTTGAGCTGTTGTTAAAATGATAAAGCTGAAGTATGTTCACGGTCTCCAATCCGGAGCCCCTGAGGCATGCAGAATGGACAATCTGCTGTGAAGCAGACAGACCCCCTCCCCACCTTAAAGCAGAAGAAATTTCTCTTTGTTTCTGCATCAAAAACAAAGATACTTCCCTGCCAGGGGAGATACCGTGATTGTGAAGGTGGTTTTCCCAGGGCAAGACACCCCCATTGTACTCCAGATGAGCTGGCCCTGTGGTTTCCCAAAATGTGGGAAACTTGACCACATCATTTGTGGTGGTGGTGGTGGTAGTGATAGGGGTGCATTGGCACTCTACCCTAGAAACACACACACACACACACACACACAAAACCCCTTCGTCACAAAACACAGTGTAATACTCATGACCTAAAGAAGTTCACAACCACCAGATATCTAGGGTTGATGTCTACATTTATAATGTCATTCATTATTAATATGTAATGTGTTAATGAATACTACATATAGAACTTTCAAGAGCTATAAAATTATTGCATAAGAAGTATCTCATCTCTGATTTTGGGTGGAATATAAAAACAATTCCATTACAAAAGTGTCTTCCGTTCACATGCCATGAAATGTTCCTTTAGGGATCCCTGGCATTGATATTAGAATTCTGTCTTAACAGATAGCATTTAAAAGCCTTTAAAACATTTAGCTAAAATATGTGTGTATAGACAGTGTGGTGTTTCCAATGCAGCTACCTATAGAATTACAGGGCTTTCTGTTGTTTTGTGAATTCAGACACTCCAACCTTGGCTCTCCAGATTATATTTATTATCCATTTCTGATTATTATTAATATAACTAAGCAGAATAATCTTAAGCATATGGATTCATTTTCCTGACCGAAGAGGTAATAATGGAACCCCTAGTAAATTTTCATGAGCAATTTTGACATGTCTACAGCCGTGTTAAGAAGGGTGTAGATTGTGTAAAATGTGTGCTTTACCTGGAGGTGGTGATTGGTGCTTCAGTTGTTTAGACAGTGTGTTTGGTGCGGAGCTGTTCACATTTGGCATTTATTTCCACGTCGAGTTAGAGAACAGCTAGCTGGTCATTAGCACCGTGGCTGTAGCTGTCACTATTTGGGGGGATCTCTCGTTCTACCCCTTTACCTCTCTGGCTAGCTCCTATTCAGCCAGAAGATGGTTTCCCACTTCTTACGGTTGTTATTTCTATGAGGTTGTCTGCTGTTGGCATTTTGGTGATGGTGGTAGTTTTGGTTTGGCTTGGATTTTGAGACAGAGTCTTACAGTGTAGCCCATGTTGGCCTCGAACTCAGTTCTCCTCCTTCAGTCTCCCAAGTGCTGGGATTATAGGCCCGTACCATCGTGCCTGGCTTTCAGGTTGATTTTTGGTAACTTTAAAATGATGAATATCTAGAATCTTGTTAGTAAACTAATCTTGTCATTTGAAAGTAAATATGGCTCATCAGATGAATTGAAAAAACAAAAGCTCTTGGTCTAATTGGAGCAGGCAGATTCTGTGTCTCAGGGAGCTGCTCTTGGATCAACCCAAGCTAGTTGTTTCTGTGACTCACGGATCCATTCTTGGTCTTATCAGGGCTCTTGGTCCAGTCAGAGCTGACAGATTCTGTGTTTCAGGAAGCCTCTCTTGGTCCAATGAGAGGTGGCGGATTCTACTTCTCAGAAAGCCACTCTTGGTCTAATGAGGGCTGGCAGATTCCCTGTCTCCTGAGGTTACTCTTGGTCCAGTGACGGTTCTTCGTCTAGTGAGAGCTCTCTCGCTCTCTCTAGGTCTGAACAGAGCTGGGGGTTGGTTTCCAACCCTCAGGAAGTGGCTGGGGTCTCTCGGGTAGATGGGTATGGGGGCAGGGCGTGTAGATTGCAGGGTGGCTGACGGGTCTTGGTGAAGGGGGAGCCTTCCCGCAGGAGCCCTGCCTGCTGGCTGGCAACTGGGGGAAAAAGACTAGCAGGTAGCATGTAGCAGTTGTAAGCCCGAGAATCATGTAACACCTTAGACAGAATTGGAATGTAAGCGTCTATGGCCCGAGGGGCAGAACAGCTCCAACCTGAGGACTTGGGTGAAATGAATGTTAGCCATAAAACATAGTTTTCAAAGTCTGAATTAATATCATCATAGAAGTAGTAGTAGATTTTTTTAAAGAATTATTGTTTTTGTTGTTTTTCAGCCTACAATGACAAAATCGTTGCATTTTTGCGTCAACCCAACATCTTTGAAATTCTCCAAGAGCGTCAACCTGATCTTACTAGAAACCACTCACTCAGGTAACCAGGGTGTTGGGATTTGTTCCAAGGGACATTAGCACCAACATAATAAAATCTTAGTGACACGCCAGTCATCTGGGGGACTTGATTTCCTTCTGACGTTTACAAAGATAGGTGGAGATGTTCTATCGTCGATACCCGCTTGCTGAAGTCCCAGTGTCTCTGCTAAGTACAGGGCTTGAGTCAGATTGGCTAAATAAACTAGAATCTTCCTTACAGAAGAAATAGCAAAAGGAAACAAATACACACAGCCAAGAATCCATCGCAGCTTGAAAAAAAAAAAAAAGACAGACATTTTAAGTACAGCTTGAATCAACAAGAGTGGTCTTCAGTTGAACTGAGATTCATCAAGTCCCAGACTGGACATTCCATTTTTCCTTAAGGAAAACACGGTGGAACCCAAGGAGAGAATCTGATTCCTCTGTGTGAACCCTCCTCCAATATCATACTCATCTCCCTGTCCCTTCCTAAATATGTGCTCCACTTCCCCGCCAACCCAGCTGCTTTGTGGGTTGTCAAGCAGGGGCTTTCTTTTAAAACTCTCTGCCTTTGAAACCTTTCAGCTCCACGGTGGCTCTTAGATCCTGATACAGGATGGGGTTTCCCAGTTTCAGGGTGCTGTGCGTCGCTGGCGGTAGCAAAAGGGAAATCTTATATAACTTGGTGCCCACTTGATTTACACAGTACTTTTAATGGTAGAAATGCATTTGCTAATGATGTCACCCTAGTGTATAGCAGTGGTTCTCAAAACTTACCCGCCTTGTGTTCACCTAAAAAATGTAGGAGCTTTAGAAAATGCAAAGTGCTGGGCCTCACCCCCAACACACACACATACACACATTTCTCTCCCTTCCATACTGTCTCCAGAAATGCCATCCCAGAAGCATGGGTAAAACCCAGGCACTATTTTCTTTGAGCCTCTTCATGTAATTCTACAGCACAGCCAGGTATAATAACCTGGCTAGACACTAATTTGATGATTAATCGTGTGATGTGTGAAATCGTTCTTTGTATTCTTGACTATGTGACTTTCTTGCTCTAATTTGAATTTTCAAGTTCTCATTTTTCAATTAGATTCTTAGATCCTTTCTGCTACAGATCACATCCAGCTTACCTGTCCCTTGAGGTCTGTCCCTTGCTGCTCAGATATCTAAAGCACTTTCTATGCAGTGAATAAACTAATTGCCAATATTATGACACAGCCCTTACCTTCAGAAACTTTATGTTTCTGAGGACTAGAAACTAGGCAAAATTTTAAGTCTGGCATGCAAATGATGCCTGTGTTAAAATCCTGGTTCCACAAAGTGAGCTCACAATGGAGTCCCAATGCTGTCTTCACATAAACATGCTGTTCTTCATCACCAAAAAATGAAACAAATATGGATTTTGAATGTTTCTTCCTTAGGGCATCCCCTCAGCAATCCACGGTCCCCTAGAGATGAATAAAATTGCAGAAGTGAGTTTAACCTTCAATTCTAATTAAGGATCGTAGAGATCCTGAACCTCCTCAAAGCACAACAAACAAATCCCTCCTCTCTTGTTAATCATGAGGTTAAAAAATTCCATTTCCTCTCATTTTTACTTCCTACACACACACGCACAGAGAGGGAGGGAGGGAGGGAGAGAGAGAGAGAGAGAGAGAGAGAGAGAGAGAGAGAGAGAGAGATGCAGCCCATCCCCCACAAAACAGACTAAGAACGTGAATACTTAAGAAGTTTTGTACTTTTCCTCTGCACTCTAGGTTATTATTTAAAGTAATTAGCATATCTTTAAATCTCCACCTTGGGGGAGCTGAATGATTTAATCTACCTGAACAGGGCATCTGACTTACCACAAGTCTGTAATGGCTTAGAAGAATGGTAACAATCTTATTAGAGGGAGGGAGGGAGGCTGCAGTTGATAGCACCCAGCTTTTTGATTTCTTTCTGCTTTTTACTCTTAAGAAGGCTAAAGATTTTAGCCTTTTCAGTGGCCTTCAGGGTCCCCAGTTAACCATAATTCTGCCTAGATCTCTCATGGTAATCTCTTATGGAGAAGTTATTTCATAATGTTTGAGATGTTTCCGTCTGTTTATAAGTCGAGACTCTATGCAGATTGTGGCCACGGGAAGCATCAGCAAGCCTGACAGCCCAGTGAAGAAGCAGGAACTTAAATCGATGAGATGATGCTGTTTCCCCCACCCAGTGTGTATCACTCGGTTCCTCCGTGTGCTTATCATAACACCCTAAAGGAGAAGTCCGCATATCTGAGAGAACATTCTGTCTCCTACAGTTAAAAACTGCATCGTAAGGAACATTCCCACCAATGTCGGGAAGGAGTCTAAGTTGGGGTTTTTAATCTCAGATTTAAGTGATATTTTTGATACTACATTGTGTTAGTCAGCTGTCATTACAACCAGATACCCGAGATAATTGATTTATAAAGAAAAAAAGCTTACTGCAGTTGTAGTGTTTCTAGTCCTTGATCTGGTGGACCTACTGGTCTTTGGTCCTACTAGTGGGTAGGTGTCACCAGATGGGAATGGCAGAAAGCTAAATGCTCACCTCACAGCTGGGAGCTGAAAGCAAGGTTTAGGAGCCAGGGTCTCTCAGTCCCCACTGGGAGCACAATCCTGATGACTTAAGAACCTGCCTCAAAACATCTTCTGGAAGTCCACAGCATTTCCCAATAGCACCGTCTTGAAACCAAAGACTTGAACTCCTGGACCTAACAGACATATGGAATGGAACCCATGGGTAACTTGTGCTCACGGGCGTCTTTAAACTCTGGTTCCTGCCTGGCCAGGGATGACCCACACCAATACAGATTCCCATGTATTCTTCCTCATTGATAGCACAGCCACTGGAGAGAAGCACAAGCCGTCCTTGTCCCTTGAGTAAGGGACACCACTGGGAGACTGAAGTGGGTATCTCTTTCTTTGTGCTTTCCTTGTGTTGCTTGTGATTCCTCCTAAGTCAGAGCAGAGCAAGCAATCGATTCGGCCTTATTGAGATCCAATTTCCCTTGAGACGCCATTTTTCTCCTTTCATGTAGAATTTCTGTGGTTGTCCATGTCCAGGATGACTTTGGTTCTCTCTAACCCATCAGAAGGTTAGAATGGTGCCAATTTGTCACTCCAAATCTTTAGTCCTGGAAAGAGTTCATTTCTCCAGTTAAAAAATGAATGTCCCGAGGAGGGTATGACTCAGTAATTAAGACCATGTACTGCTCTCTCAGAGGACCCAGGTTTGGTTTTTAGCACCCATGTTGGGTGGCTTACAACCACCTGTAACTCCAGCTTCAGGGCATCTGATGCCCTCTTCTGACTTCTTGGGAAGTTGAGTTCACACATGCACATCCCAACCTCCACATACATATGCATAATTAAAAATAAGATAATTTTTTAAAAATATGAACATCCAAATTTGCTACCACTTCTGTCTGAGGGGAAAGCGCCCCTATTGGACTGTTAAACTATACTACTTCTTTGCATTGGAAGATAATAATCATACCAAGATACCTAGCGTATGTGAAGAGCCGAAATGAAAAACTCAAAGATAGTATCAAAATATAAATATCTTCATTCCAAACATCCTTTTATAATACTTTGAGTGAATATAACACATAAAATTTCCATACATTTTTTTAGTTCTGGCATTTGTATACTACTCTGTTATAAACAAGGATCGTGAATTTCCCTCTGTGGTGGTGATTAGGCCCAGCCAGCAAGTCTGATCCCTACCAACACTGTTTTCCCAGGCAGCACCAGGTTGCAGACTGACTCTTCCTCGCACACAGGCTTCGTATGGAGAGTCCATTGCCATGAGAATGGTCTGTGAGATTTTCTTCCATTTTATGTAAATATATCCATTTTGTATTTTAAGTTACTAATAATGAAATGACTTGGAAGTCCCAAGAAATTCTGAGCCACAAGAAGCGAACAGGCCTGTGCCTCAGCTCACTACCCAAGATTGAAACACAACTGTAGACCTTTTCTGTTCCTTTCTATCATCTTTTTTTGGAGAAACTTGCAGGGTTTTTTTGTAGTAGGCGCAAAGCTACACAGAGAAACCCTATCTCGAAAAACCAAAAAAAAAAAAAAAAAAATCAAAAGTTTCCAAAAGCTAGCTTAAATAAAACCAATCCTTGTGTTCATAGTTGCTAACCTATTTCTCATCCAGCTTGATTGCAAATGAATTTTTCCACATTAAAACTGAGCTGGAAATATTAGCCTCAGCTGTCACACTTTTAATCCCAGCAGTCAGGAGGCAGAGGCAGGAAGATCTCTGAGTTCAAGGCCAGACTGGTCTACAGAGTGAGTTGCAGGAGAGCCAGAGCTACACAGAGAAACTCTATTTGAAAAAGAAAAACAAACCAAAACAAACAAACAACAAAAACTGAGCTGGAAATATTAACCTCAGCTATCATCTGTACTCTTTGTCTAAGCAGCTTGAATTGGCCCCTGCTGATCCTGAGGCCTGCTCCTGCCAGGGCCTGCCTCCCTCTGCCTCCCAGTCTCCTGTGGCTTGTTTGCTGCTCACTTAGATGCAAAGATGTGAGCATAGTGATGTTGTGGTCCTTGCTGCTGGACTCAATTTAAATAATAGAAAATCTAGATAGGGACTATTATTTCCCTGCCGACCATTTATATAGGGATAACTATTGAATTTTTAAAAGCACCTCACTAAAATAATTATAAACAATGCGTATTAATGGTCATTAGAAACTTTTGGTAGAAGGTTCTCATCTCTCACTAGGAGACCAGAAGTTATGTCTCTTGGGAAGTAATTAGGTACATGTCTTAAGAATTCACATTTGTGGTTAGACAGACCTGCTTTTGAATTTTGACTCTACAGATTACTTACCATTCAAGGTGACTTTGAATGAAGCTTTTGAGAGTCTTTCAAGGCATAACTCTGAGAGGAGGATACGGGTTTCTACCACTCACTTTTAAAGAGCGGATGAGTAAGGATCATGAAGCGCTGGGTAGTGTGTAAGCAAAGCAAGTGTGCTGTACATGAAGTTAGGTGTTAGCTGTTGGTCATTTTCTCCTCAATTGCGTCACAGAGACCAAGTTTAAGATAGTTTGTCCTTAACTTCTCCAGATTTTCAAAGCCACTAGCTTTGAGACTCATCATACCTATTAATGCAACCATGTAATTCCATGGATGTAATGGAACTGCAGCCAGGGCCTCTTAGGTCATGATTAACTTCCGTGAAGGATGGCTTGCTGGTGTGATTTTCACCAATTCCTATCTCTAAAGTCTTTTATATACATACAATGAAATCAACCTTAGAGAAAGAGAGAGAGAGAGAGAGAGAGAGAGAGAGGAAGCTGAGTAAAATCCAGAAGAGATTTCTAAGGGCTAAAGTTTCACAAAACAGTTGCTATTCACATCTTATTTGAATATACGTGCTAACTTATATGTGTGCAGTAGGCTTTTGACATACACCTGTGTCTTGTTTTTACATTTTGAGGATATGATTATTTTAAAGCCAAAGTACAGTTAGTTATAGTTTCAATTTATGAATATATTCTCGATTAAAATGCTTCTTATCAAATGCATAACAAAGTACTATAATTCATAGAAATACAAAACTCATCATACATTCTGGTTTTCATAGGTATTGATTCTTTAGAATCATGGGTTTAGAGTTCAAGCTATGAAATGCCTTCGGAAAGATGTATTATAACTAGATGTTTTGGCACATGATAGTTAAACTCCTTTTCCAGAGTCCGAAATTGTTTGGTTGTTCTGAAGCTTCTTATCATCTATAAAGATGAAGTTCTAAGAAGCCAGTGTTTGCCTGATGGTTCTTGTGGAAAAGAACTCTCTATATACCACGATATATACTTGTGATACAATTTGACTTAGAAATTTGGCACAGCAAGAATGTAACAATTCCAAAATAAGAAGGACAAGTATAACAATATGCTATAATAAAAGTTGTTTAAAACATGAATTTGTTTATATCTGGGAACTTTTCATTTAGTGTTTTTGAGCTATGGTTGACCTAGAGAAATGATTCTGTTTTAAGAGTACTTGCTACTCTTTCAGAAGACCTGAGTTTGATTCCCAACACCTACATTTGGTGGCTCATAACTACCTGTAATTCCGACTCAAGGGGTTCCAATGTCCCTGGCCTCCATGAACACTGGCACTCACATACACATACATGTAATTAAAACTAGAAATAAATATTTTTGAAGGCATTAGCATTGTTATATTGGTCCTTGCATTATAAGGGAGGGACGGAGGAAGGGAGGGAAGGAAGGAGGGACCATAGAGTTTTACTGGATGCATGATTCCTGTTACCTTTGAATTGTGAGAAACATAAACCCTTCATGTGAACTGTTTGATACGCATAGCATCATTCTGACTTTATGGAGAGGTCAGTGTCTAATCTACTAATCCTCACAGAAAACCTCAATACAAATCTGTGGAAGGAACGAGCAGTATGATTTGAATGGATTGCCAATATCAGCACAGAAAAGAGTAGATCTCCAGAAACCTAGCTTGACTCTCTTTCCAACAAAGCCTTCTGTTGAAAAAAAGCATAAATATCGATGCGGCCCATCTAATAACAGGCTTGCAAGTTTAAAAATCTTTGGAGGGCCTACAATATAATAAGCTCCAGGCTAAGTATTTGCATCCTAAAAATGCTTGTTTTAAGATGAAGAAACACAGTTAAGCAAGTCTTAGTCCTTGGCCTGTAGATGATTTATATCCATCTATAAGATATCCTCAACATGTGGCTAACTCATGTCATTTCTGTGTGTCCAGAAGAGTCACATTCTAAACCTACAACCTACAGAGTGGCGAGTAGGAAAAAAAATGAATCTTTCTATTGTGGGTCACCTGTCAAGGCAGACCGTCCTGTGACTGTGATAGCCATCAATGTCCATCGCTAATTTCCCTTTCTTGGCTATGTACCACTAGGGAACTCCAAGCACTCCTCTGAGACCACCTCAGGCAGTTTTAAAAGCACATGTATTTGCAACTGTGTTACTGAGTGCTTTGCAGGAACCCAGATATGCAGCGTCTGCACTGATCCTTCCTCAACACGTGCCCTTCTTTAACTGCGAGACCAGAGAGAGGACTGGGTTCAGTGAGAATGTTTTCTGTGGGAATTCCGGTCTTAAGACATTGCTCGTTGTCCTCAGATGACCTCCTTTCTGCGAGAGAGTCACTCTCGGGAGGCAAATCTGTGCCCTGGGAGGAAGTGGTTACTGAGTGTGAGAGACAGCGCACACACAGGCGACTTTTCCCTGCTCGTGTCATTAATGCAGTTTAGCATTTTTCCTTTAACCTCTTCCATACCTGCCTCTTCGCTGTCCTAGGTGGATTCCAGTTTAGTCTGGAATCTGAAGCCAGCCCCCTGATTGTGTTTGTTTTCCTGCCACAGCAGGAATTGATAGCAATATTCTTTATTGCCAGCATGGAGTGTCGGTGTTAGGAGTCTGTTATTCAGGTATTCGCTGACCATGTGCCCGGTATTTTACTGAGCTCTCCCATGTATGAAACACCGTGAAGCATGTGGGCAGAGGCATATAGGAGGACGGACCTTTGCCCTCAAGAAACTCATATCTCAAAAGGAATTTATAATCTTCATTATAAACCACTAAGATTGAATAAGATCCTTTCTTTCTTTTTTTTTTTTTCTTTCTTTGTTGTTATTTGGCTTTTTTGAGAAGGAGTTTTTCTCTGTAGTCCTGGCAGTCCTGGAACTCACTCTGTAGACTTGAGATCTGGACTTGAGATCTGCCTGCCTCTGCCTCCCGAGTGCTGGGATTAAAAGCTTGTGCACTACTTGGGGCAAAAGGGTTTTTTGGTTTGTTTTTTGGTTTGGTTTGGTTTGGTTTTTGTTTTTTAGGATCCTTTCAATTCTATACATTAACAGAATAAATTTGAATAAATATATTAAAGTAATATTCAGAATCCTCTAATTATAGTAAAACTATATTCCAAATACTAAGTAGCTTTATGGAAATTAATATGAGTCAAAACCTCATTTTGTAAAAGGAAAAGAAGTATTGTAGGTCAATCACGTTGACTGCAGCCACTTTTATTCTGAAGAAACTTAAATATGTTTAAATATAAAATGCCTATCAATTTCCTATGATTATAATTTTTATGAACCATAAACCAAGAGATGTATAAATTAAGTTAAAACTAAGAAAATTAATATGATGTAAATTAATTCTTTTTTTGTAAGTCTTCTGAAAGGTGTGCTATTTCTGGAGGTACTGCACTACCAGGGTGATGTGTGGAGAGGGCGGGTGAGCTCCTGTCCCGTATCCCTGCTTCCAGGATCCACTTGATATATTGTCCAAGGGTAGAGCATTATCACATGTTCAACGGATACACACAGATTCTAGACTTACCTTTGCCAGAATGCTGAAAGGTAGTAGAATTACTACTTTACCTGAGGTGTTTTGTTTTGTTTTTGTTGTTGTTGTTTTGGTTTTTTCGGGAGTCAAATAATTGACGTAGAGACTATTGCCAGTAGAAAGAGCCACTTGTCTTGTGTTTCTCCAGTGTCTGACTCAGTCCTCCTTTGGCCTCGGATGGCCTGTGCCATGCGTCCGTGGCACTCTCCCAGCCGCCATCTTCCCTCCACCATAGAAAACTCACTCATATTAACTGGCTCATTGGGTTAGCCCACCAGTTTACTTAGAATATCCCCAAATATCACAGTGAACGTGTTAGGGCATGTATCCCATGGTGGGGGAATCCCACCACCACTTTTCTATTTGCAGGATACTGCAAAGCTTTCCGTAGACTAAGACATGCCATCTTCCATGCATTATTTAGCATAACTGTATAATATCCTTTGTAAGTCCATCTCTTCATTTTTCTCTTTAGCCTGTGGCAGCTCATATTACTTAGCTTCCCTTGATCATTTTCATGATAATAAATTAATGGTGCAATAGAGAAGTTCTGTCTTTCCAATCGGTAAGAGAATCGTGTGTGAGCAGCCAACAGCTACTGTTGTCAGACGACACCAAGGCCCTGGTGGCGTAAGGGCGGACAGCCCTGCTCACTAGCACTTGAAGAGTCCGTGTCTAATTGCTTAGCGCTTGGCTTGCAACTGCACATCATGGGACGTGAAGTCACGTGGTGGTAAACAGTCCTGCCTGTCATCCACAGTATCCAAAATATGTTTCTCTCATCTTCGTGGTTTTGATCACCATAAGAGGAAGACGCTTAAAACTTGCTGCAGAATCTGGGACTGTGTCTGCAGATTTCTAGTAGATGAAGGTAGCAGTTTGAGGAACACTAGTCTGTAGGATATTGGGCAAATCATTGATTACCAAGGAGCACTTCCTTCTTCATTCTTGGGAAGTATGTGCCATTTCTGAGACTCTGCTGAATTCTTTCTTCCTCCCCCTTAGTCTATTCTCTTAATTATCGATAAACTAGGCTCGTTTTTGTTTTCACATGAAAAGGCTTTAGAAAGGACTCCAGCTAAGGCCTAAGACAGTTCAATTAGATGAACAGAGCACTTGGCATGGTTTTATATAATACTGGAAATTGCCTTTGGTTTTCTATAGCACCATAAAGCTCCTGGACAGACGATTTTGTGATTTTCTTTATTGGATTCCAAGTCTTTGGAAGACTGTGCCCAGCACAAACTGAGTGCTTGAGAAATCTTTGAAGAAAAGATGTGTGACTGTTTGTATAAGAAAGTACTAAGGAGCTGGGAATGCTGGCTCTTACCTTTAATCCCAGCACTCAGGAGGCAGAGTCTTCTCCTTTTGGTGATCAAAACCATGAAAATGATAGAAGCATATTTCGGATACTGTAGATGACAGTCATGACTGTTTATCACCATGTGACTAAGTTTGAGGCCAGTGTGGTCTACAAAATGAGTTCCAGGACAACCAGGGCTACACAGAGAAAATCTGTCTTGAAAAAAAAAAAAAGAAGAGAGAGAGAGAGAGAGAGAGAGAGAGAGAGAGAGAGAGAGAGAGAGAGAGAGACTGAGACTTAATTCGGTAGATACCAGATGGTATACTCTAGTGCTTTCTCCTGGAAGCATGACCCATAGCTTGTCACTGTGACAGATATACTGGCCTGGTAGAAAACTAGTCTCAGCTTGCCTCGGTATGTTCTCGTCTGAAAAATCAAAACCAGTTGTTTCTGTTGCCTAGTGGTTAGTATGTACAAAGTGTTGAGCAGTTTCCCTCCTGACATCCTGCCTCCAATGCCAGCCTCCTTCCTTCCCTTCACTGTGTCTTCCTTGTGACTCAGATGAGCGATATGATGTTCCTCTTATTCACAGGATGTCTGCAGGCCATGCTGCGGCCTAGAACACAGCATCTGTATCATCGCTTTGTCCAGTTTCAGTGAACACAGTTGGGGAGAGTGCCAGCCCGTTCTTTGTTTTTGCTCCATTTGCCTTGCTTCTTTGTGATGATGGACTGAAGAGATAAAGCGCATATTTGTTAGAGATAGCTTCACGATCAAAGCGTATCGTTATCCACCCTTACACAGGACTCGGCTTCTTAGGTTAAGGAATTGTTCATTTTTCTACAAGATAATATTTTTTCTAATTTAGATTTTTTTTAAAGCTAATTCTTAGATCTCTTATAAAAGAATTCGCCAGATAATGAATGGGCCCTGATTTCCATCATGTGCTTCCAGATGTGATGCTAACACTCTTGGGATGCTGCCCTTCCTGGTTCTGATCTTCAAGGTGGAGTGACTTTGCAGGGAACTGGGCATCAGAAGCATATTTCTTAAAAAAAAAAAAAAAAAAAGTCCAAGTCTCATGTCTTCATAGTCTCTTGCTGACTATAAAGGACAGAAGAGAAAAGTTTCTAAAGACAATAAAAGTTGGGCGCTTCCTGTACTAATAAATGTGAAATAGATCTATCCAGAGGAAACCAGGGCCTGCACCCTCTTCCCTAACCCTCTAAGCTGTGTGGCTAGAGGCAAGTCAGTTTCTTTGTGTTCGGGGACTTTTCGTCTGGACAGTTGAACCTTAGCTTTCCCCTCATGGCTTTCAACTCTGTAGAGAATCTTAATAAGGCGACTCAGATCTTAGGAACGAACCTAAGATGCAGTGAAAATACCAAATAGAGCAACGCGGCACTCTACCGATAAGAACTAAATCTAAATGAGTAACCAGAGATGCATCCGGTTTTATGCTACAGTTCTCAGAATGCCTTATCCTTAGCACTCAGAGTGGCTTCCGTGTTTGACCAAATGAAGTGGTTTCAGTGCCATAGCTTATACTTTTATTTTCCCCTTTTATACATCACTATGGTGTGCTCTGAAATAACATGAGATAAATGAGAGAAAGAACAAGGAAAAAAATGAATTCGTACAACCAAAGGTGTCATCACATGACGGATAATGACAGAAATAATGTATCATGGCAGTGTGTGTGTGTGTGTGTGTGTGTGTGTGTGTGTGTGCGCGCGCGCGCGTGCACATACATACTGTATTAGGGTCCAGCCCAAGGCCTTGTGTGTACCAGCCAAGCATGCCACCACTGATCCACATACCCACTAACAGCATTGTATCTGGTGTGTGAGGTCTGTTTACATTTGCACATTATACACACAATCTGCTTTACAAGTCTTAATGACTAAGAGTGTTTCTGTTTTTCATTTTTAACATAGCCATGTTCTTTACAAGCACAGGTACTGTCTGTTTTCAAGTATGAAAGAGCTTGCCACACATAACTTACAAGTTCAATTTTCAGGAAAGTAGGTGGATGTTCCTACACAACACCTTTGGAAGGGCAGAAGACAAATCTGGGTGGTTGCTTTTTGAAGACCAGGGAACCACCCTTTAAAACGGTTGCTAAATTCAAACTCACAGGTGGCCTTAACCCAGAAAGGGGACTGGTTTTACTAGCTGGGAGCAGTACTGTCTGTCTATAATGAGTGTTTGAAGCAATAAAATAATTATTTTCTCCCAACATTAGAAGTTGTTGCTGCCCACAGGCTCCTTTCATTATATGTTTTGTTTTGCTGCTTTTGTTTTTCTTTGTAGTGCTGGGGATGAATTCAGGACCTTCTGCATGCTAGGCATGCATTCTACCACCTCATTCCAGCCCGACAAAGTTCTTCTCAAAAGCAAGGACTGTGTCTGTTGGGGATTTGTGTTCCCAAGGTTCTATAGCACGGTGCCATTTAATAGGTACCCAAAATGCTGCAGCCGTGATAGAAAGTGTGGTTATCTAATAAGTTACATTCCAAAGCCTGCTACATACATTTGCCCTGTTTCCTTGACTAAACAGGGAGAAGATACAATTTATCCGAACTGAAGGGACCCCTGGATTGGTGCGGCTTTCCAGTGATGCAGACCTGGTCATGTTACTGAGGTATGGAACACTGGGACTTCAGGTAGAAGTCTTCTGCTGTCAGATACTGCGGAACATTTTAGAAAATAATATACCTGTGTTGATAGCCTAAAAATGGCCTCCTTCTCCTCAAAGTCTTAAGGAAATTGTCACATTGAAGATTTAGGATGCAGCTTTCATAATAATTCATTTCATATATTATATCTAGTACCCTGAGACTTGCTTACTCAGGCTTTTACACCACAGGGAAAGGAAAAGTTTATAAAGACAAACCAACCAAATGTCCCACTCCCTGAGTGGGACAGAAGGTAGCCGTCTAAATCGATGAAGCTCACCCCTCAGCCCAGAGCAGAGGTCATGTCTATATTTTCTTTCTACTTTTTTTTTCTTAAAATGTGCTTTGTCTCCTTTTGCTAGATTTTAGGCGTAGCTTATTTACTTTATGGTTTTGAGAGTTTAGGTTTGGGAAATGAGAAGGCTGAAGTTTGGTCAGTGGTCCTGCCAGTTTGACGGAGTTCCGCGGCACTGACCCATTGCATTTTCCTTCACGGTGGTTAAATTGGGTTTGGTTTTAAATTTTAGAGTACTTTGGCAGGGCAACTGTAAAGTTTTCACGAAACTTTCTCATGTTTGAGATCATCCATCAAGCATAGGCAAATCACAACTACAATAATGCTTTGCAGGACCCACTGGTTGGGAAACTGCCCTGGAGGTCTCCCTGGGATCAAAGGCAACAGTGACAGCTGGTCACTCAGGCAGTGAGTTCTTTATCCCTGAGTGCCAGAGGCCCCAAGGTGTTGTGGGGTTTGGTTTTGTTTTGATTTGGGTTTTTTTTTCCTGACCCTGACTCTGATTCTCTCCCTCCTAGTGTCTGTTGCCATATTTCTTGCTAGTCCTTTGTTGTGGATGAAACAAGATTCCAACGGTGCAGTCACTCCCCCAAACTGTTTCTCTTCGCTTAACTCTGAAGACCCTTGGGGACAGGGTGTCACTTCTCAATCTATCAGGCGACCCTTTTAACTGAGGTATACTGAACTAGTTCTGAAAACAGTATAGCTTATCAGATAGTCAGGAAGACTATTGGTCTGTTAATTCCAGACTATGATGTTTCTGTCAAAGCGTATACTTTCGTTATAAAAATAAATTAATAAAAAACAAAAACCAGGCGTCTCTGAAAAGGTCAGTAGCAGGAAAGGCAGACAAGGAAAGAAGCAACTTAAGACAATACAGGCTTTTATTTGGGAGAAAAAAGCTCTGTAGAGGGGAATCCCTAAGAACGAGAACCCCCATATGCACACACGCTGGGCTAGTTATAGGGCAGAAGGGGAAGTGGGAAGGAGGTTGACACGTGTCCCTTTGGCCTGAAATCGGCCATGACTAGGAGTGAAGAAGAATGGTGAGTAGTAGGTAAAGAACGTCAGGTGATGAATAAACAGAGTGACCAGCCATTAGCAGGTGTCTGCAGCAGGCAGAGGCAGGGATTAGGAAACTACGTCTGGAATTCCGATTACTGTGGTCTCAGTGACACCAGACCAAAAGCTCTTCAAAATGGTGTGACCATGGCTAACAGTCTTATTCTCCATCTGTCTTTAACGAAATAATCTTTAGATGGTATAGTCTTAAATATTTTAGTTAATTATAGCTAAAATGTTTGTACTTTGTTAAGGATCACTGTCTACATGAATTTCTCATATGCTACATGGTTGAATTTGGACGTGTAGGCTTACAGAGCTGTGCCACGCATGCGCTGATTGCATGATTGTGCAAGTGTACTTGTGCTATCACGCAGCACAGGCTTGATGTAAGATGCAAGACCCCTTGCTTAGCTCCTGAACTGCGCATGTGCGGTCATGCAGCTGGAGTGGCGGCAGAATCCTAACACCTAAAATGTCTGATGATGCCCAGTGGGGCTGAGGCACTCTTCTACTATCCGGTTTGGGGAGATTGAAGTTTCTGTTGAGACGACTTCTCTGGGACACAAATTGGCAACATCATGTCTGATTAAAAAGGCTAAAAATGTTTTTATATTTTTAAGAATTATGTATCTGTTTTTTACCTGTCTGGGTGTTTTGCTGGCATGTGTGTATACACATTGCGTGTATGCAGTGCCTGCAGAGGCCAGGGAGTCAGATCTCCTGGTACTAGAGTTATAGAGGGCTGTGAGCCACCATATTGGTACAGGGAACTGAGTACAGGTCCTCTATAAGAACAGCAAGTACTCCCAACAGTGAGCCATCACTCCATCCCCAATTTTGTCATAGTTCAAATACATTTTCATATTCTTTGCAGATTAAACACTTAGAAAATGTCATCATCTTTGAAAGCAGATAGTGAAAAATCCATGTACCTGTTAGAAGATATAAATATACATGTAGGTTTATATTAGAATACTATTCATAAAAAATTAAAATATAAGAAGAACTGAATTCAAATAATATTAGTTTGTTTTTTAAGGTAGATGATCTTAGGTATGCACTTAAAATAAAGTTTCATTGTCCTTAACTTTTTACGGTTGTATGATGGTGATTTAGTTTATTCCCTCATTTTTTGTAAACACTTAAATTCACCAAAGTGAGTGTGTGTGCTTTTTGAAGATGTCTTAACTGCATACAAAATGTCAGGGTGAATGTTTGGTCAAATACCATCCTATATGTAAATATGTAACTAGCCACAATTCTAGTTGAACTGCAGGGCTTGCTGTGGGGGTTAGGGTAGATTGGATTGGGTTGGGTTGGTATGTGCTTTTACTAAGCAACTCTTCTTTTGTGTGTATATCATGTTCACAAGAAACTCACACATACAGAAGATTCTATGTAGAGGAGCACATCCATGGTGCCATTGATGATAAAAAAAAAAGCAGACAATTGGGATGTCTTAGGGTTTCTATTGCTTTGAAGAGACACCATGACCACAGCAACTCTTATGAAGGAAAAACATTTAGTTGGGGTGGCTTACATTTTCAAACGTTTAGTCCATTATCATGGTGGCATGCAGGCAGACATGATGCTGGAGTAGAATACATTTTGATCTGCAGGCAACAGGAAGTGGTCTGAGATACTGGGAGTACCCTGAGCATAGGAGACTTCAAAGCCTGTTCCCACAGTGACACAGTTCCTCCAACAAGACCACACCTACTTCAACAAAGTCATACCTCCTAGTGCCACTCCCTATGAGCTTATGGGGTCAATTACACTCAAACTACCACATGGGGAAAGGGTAAATATTAAAAAAAAAAAATTAGGGATAAATAAACTAGTATGTTCATAGAATAGCCTGATATACAGCCAACAAAAGGAATATCCTGGATCCTTATGTATTCACACAGATATTAGACTACAGTATTGTTGATTGAGGGAGGTGGGTAAAACTCAAACATAACTACTTACAGAGAACATTAAAAATGCACACAACAAAACTGTGTTTTTTCTGTACATGGATGTTTCCAGGTCTGAAACTGTGGAAGGAAACTACCTGTTAAATCATCATGGAGGAGAACACAAGAGGCTTCACAGGAGGCCTCCTCCTCCTCCTGCTCCTCCTCCTGCTCCTCCTCCCCCTCCTCCTCCTCCTCTTCCTCCTCACTGTGGAAGTGGTTTTCTCGGCCTCTTTAGCTAATGTGTATATTCTATTTTGTGTCTTTCCCTAGCTTATTTGAGGAAGAGATAATGTCATATGTGCCTCCACATGCCTTACTCCACCCCAGCTACTGTCAGTCCCCGCGAGGTTCTCCTGTGTCATCTCCCCAGAACTCACCAGGTGAGTCTGTCTGTCTGTCCGCTGTACATGGGAATGCTCTAAGAGCACAAGCCGGGTGAGTCTGTCTGTCTGTCCGCCGTACGTGGGAATGCTCTAAGAGCACAAGCCGGGTGAGTCTGTCTGTCTGTCCGCCGTACGTGGGAATGCTCTAAGAGCACAAGCCGGGAGCGCTCTGCCTACAGGTACACACTGTGTGATATTTGCTACTTTTCCCCTTGTAACTTGTTTCCTTGCACGTTCATTGACTGAAGGATAATAAACAGGAGGATAAATGTTAGTAGTATAATGTAATAATTGTTCTCGTTGGACTTTCTTGGAACACCAGCCTGCAAATAATGACATGGAGACTTATTATTAATTATGGAAGTTTGGCCTTTAGCTTAGGCTTGTCCCCAACTAGCTCTTCTAATTCAAATTAACCTGCTTCTATTAATCTATATTCTGCCATGTGGCTTTTATTTTTCCTCAGTACGGCAAGTCCTGCTTGCTCCGAGTCTGGCGGGTGACTCGCCATTCTTCTTCCCAGAGTTCTCTCTCTCCCCCAGAATCCCTGCTTATCCTTTCTCTTGCCTAGCTATTGGCCATTCAGTTTTCTATTAAACCAATCAGAAGGTGACTTGGCAAAAGCTGGGGGTGTGGCTCAGTGGTAGAATGCCCATCTGGCATGCATTAGGCCCAGGGTTCAATTCTCAGTATCACAGAAAGTGACTTGGCAAAGAATCATCTTCACAGTATACACACATATTCTGCAACAATATAATGCATCCCACTGTAGAATTTACTTTGAATTTTGCTGCCTAGTATCTAATGTTTCTTGGAAAATATTAGGCACAAAATACTAGGTGAGCTCTTTTGATTTAAAAAGTTTGGTTGAGGGTACAGTTTTGATAGACAATAAAAACAATGTCTCCACTCTCAGGAAGTGATATAGAATTTAAATTCTTTAGTATAATGGACTTGGATATCTGCCCCATATTCTATGAGATGATACGAGGGAGATGAATATGAGTGAAAACTTATCTGAATTCTTTTGGAAGAGATAGATGTGAATTGAGGGGTAGTGAATGGCTGGGTGAGTAAATGGTGTAAGTGGAGCTTTGTCGAAGTGAATTTTTAGGGAAGGTAGCCATGATGTTGGCAGAATGTCAACTACATCTTTATTATAGTTGGTGGTGTTCAGACTTTTATAGAATTTAAAACTATTTCGGTAGAAATCCAGACTTCAGATGTGTCGTTGGAAGCTGCCATGCTCTTTAATGTGTAGCATGTGTTCTCACACATTGCTGTGGTAATAAAGCTGCAGTCTAATTGAACACCGCAAACAGGAAAAGCTCGATTAATTTGTCTGTGTAACACAGATTTATTGAGCATCCAACTATGATCCAAGCACTGAACTAGACCATGTGGTTTAAAGATGAATAACATCGTCTCTGCTCTGGAAGGGTTCGGGGTGAGGTGGTGAGTCAGCAGTGACTGTGGAGCTCAGTGGTCAGTGCTGAAATGGTGAGACGTCTGGGAACGTGTGGGTGTGGGGGGAGCGGTTGTTAGGGAGGATTAAGGTGACAGGTCTGAGGGGACCTTGGAGGACAGGTGAATGAAATTTGCCAGGCAGGGCTGGAAATTGCGTCGGGTGATAGTGTACCGCTTCGCTCTGGGACTGGTCCCCAGCACTAGGTGGGCTGGGGGTGGGGGGACCAAACAGGCAAACAAAAATCAAGAACTAGAAGTTCCCCACGTGGACCAAAGACAGAAGGACGTTCTGGCTAAAAGGGGTAGCGTGTACTAACCACAGACAATGGGAATACTGAGGAGAAAGAACAGAAATGGAAGGCGGTTCTGGAAATTCGGGCCAGACTGAGGTGTTTCTATGTGACCCACTCAGTACAGACCCTGCTTTGGTAAAGGTCATTATAACTTCATGAATTTCAGCCCACTGGCCTGTCTTTGGACCATATCTTTAGCATTTGGCTCTGCTAGCCATGCCTAGGAAATTGGCTTTTGGAGAAACCTCCGAAACTTCGCAAAAAGTAACATGCCTGTGATAGCCTGTTGTCTGAAGATCAGTTTGACGGCAAAATGGATGGGGCGTGTAACATGCTGAGACGTTAGGACTGAGCCAGGTAAGGAAAAGCCAAGGCAGATTAGAAGGTCTTTTTGCCCACAATGCCCCACAGATGTTGGCACCACTTGCCAAGAAAGGAAGAGGGTTTAACTTGTAGAGAAATGTAAAATGAGTTTGACTTATTACATGTTTTATTGAGACATTTGGGGGCTCTCAGTTTGAGATACCCAAAGACAAGTAGAAAATGTAGTTAGGAGATACCAAGGACAATTGGACCATACCGATTGACAGCTAGGAATTCAGTGTCGTGAAAACTGCAGTCTGGAGTATAGATTGGAGGAAGTATTGAGAGGATAAAACAGGATGGTCACACGGAGAACTCTAGTGTCTAAGGCTTGTGCTAAGGTGGAGGAGTGAGCTAAAGGCTGAGTGGATCTGTAGTAGACTTAGGAAAATGTTTCCAGGGGAGTCCATTTCCAGGGAGGTGTGGTTAATACAGCCAAATGCTCAGAGGATTCAGAAAGAATGAAGTCCTGAGAGAGACCATGAAATGTGAAACTCAAAGTTATAAATTATCATTGCCAAAGCAGGCTATAAACTAGTAGGTGATATATTGGATTGTGCCAGGTGCAACATGGTACGTGATGTTCTCAGTGCATGTCACCAGTGTAGAATGCTCTTTTTATAAAGTATAGTTGTCACAAACAAAGTTGCACAGTCAGCAGAAGCAGAAAACTAAAGGAAGGGATTCTCTGCCAGGGAAGGTGAAAGTGTGTGCACTCGAGTCTCAGGGTGGTGCTGATTGAGACAGGAGCTGCCATCCAGTCTTTGAGAAAGTGGTATACCACAGGTCACACACACACAGGTCAGCATCGGAGCTGTTAGAGAGAGACACATAGTGGATGAGACATGAAAGGAAATCAGTGTATGACACTTCCGGTAAGTTTAAAGGTGTTGCGGACATCAGAATTCACAGCTGGCCTCCATGAGTTCTTTAACCAATGGAGAGACTTGACAGTTTATCTCTTGGCAGAAATATCTTTCCTTTTTAAAAATAAATGGCTGTATTGATAATCACCTCACCTCTTGTGGTTGGTTTTGTTTTGTTTTGGCAACGGCGATGGGGGGTGGGGTTCCCTTGCATTGCAAATGTCCAGTAAACATTAATGTATTCTCTTTTTCTGTCTTTCTGGAAACACAGAAGTACACTTTGCCCCTCCGTGAGTCATTCATTACTGGCGTGCATGAGTTCATTTCTTCGCGACTTGCGAGCTTGGCTGTGTTTGGCATTGGATCATTTGGAGAGGTCTTTGTCTTAAATAGGGTGCCTGCTAATTCGTGGGCTCTTTTTTGTCTCTTTTTCTTATGATTAAACATGTAGAGCCGTGTGGAATTCGGCTCATGCCAGCTACAGCCCTTTTTTTTTTTTCTAGGCCTTTTCCAAGGTTCTTCCTCCCTGAGAAAAATGTAGACCACCAGATTCTGTCTTCTAAACCCCCGTAGAAGCGTGCTCTTGAAGTCTGCCTAAGCATTCTTTCATCCTGTGCAAGCATTCTAAATGGTGACAGAGTACACATCTTCATTTAGCATCACGGATGCCCACAAATAATTCATGGCAGTAATCAAGTGTGTTCTGGGAACTCAGAGTTAAAACATTTTCCAATGACATGTGTAATCCAGCCATATCTAAATTGCTAGCAGTGTTTGTGGTGGTTTTAATTTGCAGGAAAACAAATCATCTCCATATTCTTGGCGGGTTTGATTTGATTTGATGAGATTGGGACATACTGCCTGATAGTAGTGGAAGCAGCTGTAAGTGACTCCACATGAGAAGAGCCAGGCCTCACTAACCTCATTTTCCCTGTGGAGGAATATATTTTTCAGAAAATGACTTCTGCTTCTCCCAGACCTTTTGCTGGCTGCGTAAAATCAACATTTCAAAAATAATTTTTTAAGTGGTCCGATCTTTTTCTTGTGACTAGAATTGCACCCATTTTAGTGGTTTGAGAATGATATTGTGAAAATTATGACAATAATAAATTTTAATGATCTTCACTCTGAATGCCTAGGAACCCGGTGATCTTTCCATATTTTTCCTCATTCCAAGCACATTTACATGTCTTTTCAAGAGAAAAGGGGCTTTGGAAACTTTGACTCACTGCTTTCTGCAGCTGTGAGAGTGTTCACCTAAAACTCATCAAAATTTTGGAATGTGAAAGTTTATTTTTCTAGGACCATTTTAATGCCAATCCAACCTCAGCTGTGTCTGAAGGAAAGGATCCCTGCAAACACCATATGGTTTACTATGCCAAGGAGGAAACCAAGGAGTTTGCCTAGGGGCACATCTCTAGGAATTTAAATGCAGTGACACCTAATTTGTCTAATATATTGGAGATATACTTTCTTGTGTGCATTTTCCAGGGGACTAAAACTATGGTGTCAATGGCATGAGAATTTGTTTAACACCTCATTTATTGAAATTCTTCATGCATATTATTTTTCTCCTTGTTTTTGTATTTGTGGCACATTGAGGTGCTGCATGGTGTACGGGGTGGGGGGGTGTCATTGGGTCTGATATGGTTCACAGCTGTGGTGACCACTGGAGTACAAGCAGCATGAAGTCACTGGATGGACTCACAGCACTGAGGAGCCTCCTGGGTCTTCGTCAGGGTCGTCTCAATGGAATGGAGCATGAGAGGGGTTTATTTTTCCCAAAAGGATCTTTTCTTCCCACAAAGACTTGACTATTACTGGCCGCGTATGTTACCTCCTCCTCTTAGAGACATGTCTCTCTGGTCCTCCCAGCTCTCCTCATCTCTTCCCCCCTCTGCTCAGTACGGCTATGATATAGCTATTAATTTTTAATCATTTTTATTCTTTGGAAGTTCTGTACATTCATATAATATATATTGATCAAATCTATCCACTAGTACTGTCTTCTGTCTACCCCTAGTACTTCACCCACCTCCCTCTGAGCTTCATGTCCTCTCTTTATTATTTTTGCCATTAATAACCCCCTGAGTCAAGTTAGTGTAGATATTTTGTTCTTTGTTATTAATCTTCCTTTTCCTCACCCCAATACTGCCAGGATGGGGTGTCTGTTATTGGTATACCCTTCAGTGTTCCCCTTTCAATAAGTTACTTCTTGGCCAAGTCTGAAAAACCACAGTTACCAATTTGTTTTCAGTAAATGGTTTGAGCCAAACCTGATGGCCTAGACCTGTAATCCCAGTTACTTGAGAGGCAAAGACAGAGAGATGGCAAGTTAAAGGCCTACCTGGGCTCTGAAGTGAGTTCAAGGATAGCCTGGGCAACTTAGTGAGACCTTGTCAAAGTAAAAGTAAAAAAAGTAGGCTGTAAAAAAAAAATAAAATAAAATAAAAAAGTAGGCTGAGTGTACAGCTAGATGATAGATTACTTGCCTGGCACATACATGGAACCCCTCATTTAATCCCCAGGACCAAAGAAACTGAACAGTGAAAAAAGTAAGTAGCATGTATATGAACATCTGTAGATCTAGGACTTTTGCTGCTCTTAGAAAATAGGAGATAGATATGAGGATGTGCACATCTGTGCACATCTGTGCTTTGTCCAAGTTATCTCCAGGGTGTTCCCTCTTAACAGTGTTGTGCTTTGCTCCAGAAGATGAGGCTGTCTAGACATGTTGCAGTGTTCATTGGCTTGCTCATTGTTAGCAATGGGGGATTGTTGTGGAACGCTGTGAAGATGTGTTGCTGTGATTGGTCTAATAAAAAGCTGAATGGCCAATAGCTAGGCAGGAGAGGTTGGGCAGGATTTCCAGGGAGAGAGAGGAAGAGGAGGGGTAGTCAAGGCATGGCATTCTCCAGCAGACAAACATGTTGGACATGCCGTACTGAGAGAAGGTAAAAAGCCAGATGGCAGAATGTTGATTAATACAAACAGGTTAATTACATATAAAGGCCAATTGGGGAAAGCTAAAGGCCATGCTTTCATATTTAATAAAAGGTCCCCGTGTCGTTCTTTGGGGTCTGGTGATCCAAAGATAGTCCGACAACAAAGCTTGTCACAGGGATCGAGGGAAAGTGTATGTGTGTGTAACTGGAAAGGGCACCAGGGCAGAGGTGGGCCTCTAAACTGAACTAGGACAGAAGCCTGGAGCTGTGTCGTCAAGGTTCAGCTCCATTCAGAGCAAAGCATAAAGCCAACTGGATCCCAGGACCCAGAGGCAGAGAAGTGCAGGCTTCTCCAGAATTGGATGCCAAATTTTTTCTAGTGTCACCTGAGATACTTTGTCAGATAGAATTTTATAGCTTGTAATTATGCAGTGTTGTAACAGTGTATTGAAAACATACAGAGCGTATGAAAGTTCTTAAGATTTACCCAGCAGTGACAAAGAATAACAGCTCTAATAGCTGTTACTAAAAAAAAATATTCCCGCAAACACTTAACATAGTACTCGCCATCCATGAAGTCCATTTTCCAGTTGGTCACTTCATAGAAGCAACCGACTTTTTCCCACGCAATTCTCCTTGGTAAGACTCTAAAGACTGAAAGAACCTCTCTGAGAGAAAGGGCCTTCGGTTGTGGTCGTGGTTCCCGTACATTTCCATCAGCTCAGTCTTCCAAGAACATTGTTTTGGTGTCTGGAACCAAGATAACCTCATTCTTCCCCTGGAAGCTCTTGGCAGTTGAACCTGGCTTGTATTAATTATGTGACAGCTGGTTTGGGGTATGGCCGCTCATACCTATAATCCCAGACTCAGGAAGGCGGAGGCAGGAAGATTTCTGGTTTTTCAAGTTCCAGGCCAGCCTGGGCTATATAACAAGACCCCGCCCCCATACTTCTTAAAATGCTACTATTTTAACCATAAACAGTTTTGTAAGTTATGTTAAACAACATAGCGGTAAAAATTTCTATATTGTTTTTTAAATTTACTCTAATAACACTATCCTTTCCCAAAACAAAATAAACCCCTCAGAATTAATAAGGATAATACTTGTTCAAAACTATAGATGGTCAGAATTCTATCCGTACTTTAAAATGAGGAACACAGCTTGACAGTCACCACTGAAGCAATTCCCATGAAGCTCTAGTCTGTTTTTGACATAGGATAACTTAGCTCCTTGAGTCTGGTGTACATATTAAAGCCGATTAACCTCTGCAATTATATAGCTCTTTCAAGATTGATTTTGTTAAAAATCCATCAATGGCTTCCTGGACTGAAGAATGAAGTCCTACCAATTAGACTCAGTTGCAAGCCCACTCAGGATCCCATCCTTACCTGGGTCCCACGTCCGACCCTGCCCTGCAGTCTTCCTGCTGGGTTCCTCACATAGGTCTTTCCCAAACTGCCTGTCTCGTCCCCTGGCTCACGAGAAAATCCATACTCTACTATTAACCTTTCAAACCTTCCTTCAGACCTCTCTAGAAAATTCCCACCCACTTCACGTGTGTGTTCCCAATCTCTCTTAATAAGTTCCTTAAATACAGGTCCTGAGCCATGTGTGGTGGGTGGCGCATGCCTATAATCCCAGCACTTGAAAGGTTGGAGGTAGGAAAATCAGGAATTCAGGCTATGCCTGGTTACAGAGTGAGTTTGAAGCCAGCCTGGGCTGTGTGAGACTTAAAAACAAATACAGAATTTGACAAAGGCTAACAGCACTATTTACTGTAATTTTAGGTGAAGTATATGAGATTATTTTTTATAACAGAACTGTGAGCAAAAGAATGTTTGCCTTGAATCATTTCCGTTAGCAGACTCTCCATCGTTAAGTCCCTTACCTAGAGTGTAAATGGAGGCAGGACTAACTTCTAATTTATCTGTATTGAGAGTGACCGAAAGCATCATGAGATTTCCTACAGCCTTTCAGATACCTCAAGTTGTACAGTCTTAGTGTATAAGCTGCTTCTTAAAGTAATCGGCGAAAAGAATGACGTTGCCTTTTGAGTCTTTAAAGAGTTCAGTCTTTAATCTTTCTGTTTTCCATCCACAACTCCCATTGATGCCGATTCATCGTGGCTACTTTCTGGGCTGCTTGGGTCACTAGCGTAGAGCTTCCCCCAGCTTTCTTGGGTCTCCTGAGTGGCCGAGTGCACTGTCTTGGCCTTTGTCCATCCAGCAGCAGCCCTGTGCTTCATGTGTCTTTATGGTACAATGACCTCTTCAAGCGCACAGGCAGCCAGTGTCCTGCCTGTGTTAGCTCCTGGACGCTGCTGCCCCGTGTCTCACTGGTCGCAGTTGAGCTCTCTTCCTGTAAGTGATTCTTCAGCTTGGCTGTATTTGGGAGTCATCTGGAGAGCTGTAGAAAACACTGAGACCTGGTACCTACCCCCACAGATTCTGATGTCATGGTTTGGGGTGTGGCCTGAACTTTGGAATTTTTTTAAAGTTTCCTAAGAGATTCGAATATGCACTCAAGATTGAGAACCCCTGCTTGGGATTCTCTTTTGTTTCCTGGATTTTGTGAGGATGAATGCATTTGTTTTCTTCATGACTTAACTCTTAGCTCTTCGACAAGCCTCCAGATTACTGGTTGGGAGCCAGTCTTGTGAATATCCATCCCTGAAGCTCCAACGTGTTTGCCTGTGTGTTGAGTATGTATGCACATAACATTAACAGCCAACACACAGAGAGCGTCTTACGACGTAGACACTGCACAGTGTCATATACACACTAACATTTCATCCACAGCAATTAACTGATCTCTCATGCAAACTCCGGAGCTCTCCTGTCCAGGGTTCGTAGAGTATCCATGACTGTCACATCCAACTCAATATTTACACAGCTTCCTGTGTCCCTGGCTACCAACATCATTCCCCACACTGCTTTTAGTCTCCAGTAGACCTTGTCAAATCCCAAATTCCTGTCCCTGGCATAGGATTTGGACAGGAAGCTGCTTCCTCATTTCCTTCAGTAGCAAAGTGATGATGAAAACCTTTAATAGACACTTCATAGGCTGACTCTGTGTGAGGATTTCTCAAGACTCCCCTTATGGAAAGTGCATTATCCCTAATGTATAGCAGGTGCTTATCAAACAATAGCTATCATTATTATTAAGAAACGCTGCTATCATCAGAGCTTCCCATTCCTCCCCCTTGCTCTTCTACTAATTTGTATTTCGCATGCTCGGGGTTCCTCTGAGTCACCATACTCCTGACTAAGTTCTTATCCCCTCAGGCCTCAACTGCAGGATAAATGCCTAACTGCTTCTCCACCCTTCCGCCCTTCTTCCTCTTTCCCACCCTTCATCTGCCCTACACCCTCCGCTGAGAATTTCTCTAATCAAATACCACTTTAGCATTATTCCCTTTCCTTTCCTCAATATTCTGTAAAGGTGCACCACCCCCTGTCCCGCCCCTATTCCCAACACCAGCATCAGAATTTTTAAACCTCTCTTCTGATTGGCTCCAGCCCCTGTCTCTTCAGCATGCCCACCATGCTCTCGGTTATGGAGCATCTTCAGCATCTTTTGAACACACATTCAATATTTAGTCTAGTTCTTGCTTCTCTGAACCAGTATAAAATTCAGACTCTTTTCTATTTACACGTTTAGTGTTACTTAATCTTCTCATTGTTGTGACCAAATACCGGACAGAAAGGAACTTAAGAGAGGGAAGGTTTGTTTGAGCTTAAAGTTCAAGGGGATCCAGTCCATCATGTCAGGGAAGACATGGTAGCAGGGGCAGGTGGCTGTTTATATTGCATCCTCAGTCAAAGAGCAGAGAGATGGATTTCAGGTACCAAGCCTCTTCTTTTCATTCACTCCCAGACCCCCAGACCCTGGAATGGTGCCACTAACATTTAGGGTGGGTCCTCCTACCTCAATTAACCAGAACTAGAAATTCCATCCCAGACATGCCCAGAGGCTTGTTTCCATGGTGATTCTGCATCCCATGGACTTGGCAATTAACCACTTAGGTTCCAGCTAAGCTGCTCCCTGAGGTCTTGTCCATTCTGATCTCCGCACACACATTACTTTTCTGTGACACTATTATCTTCTCTACCACTGATCTCAAAGGCGAATACCCAGGAGGTCAGGCAGCTAGCCTGTGTCACCGAGTGGGTGTGTGGGAGGGAGTGGAGGCCACGGAAGCATCCACCTGTCTCCTCTAGGAAGTTAACGCCATTTGTAAGATTTCTTCTAACTTTCAAGAGAAAAACATGTTTTTCTTTTACTTGAAATCTAATTATAAATTTTAAATGCAACTAATCTAGCCTTTTTTTTTTTTTAAATGTAGGGGGCAAACAGTAGACTGTGAGGCTGGGTATAGCTCCAGGGCTATAGTTTTTGTCTCTTCTGTTCTACAGTTTGTATCCATTCCAGTTTAAGACTTGATTATTTGATATATTTTATTTCTGCCTTCTCAACCAGGGCATCCATTGTTGACTATAACACCAGATTAGCAGTAAATAACCATCCTATAATTCCTCATTTGTTAAGGAAATTTTTGCTAGGCACAATGACTCAAGCCTGTAATTGATGCACTGTGAGGCCATGGCAGGAGGCCGGAAAATCCAAGGCCAATCTAGGGTAACTAGCAAGCTCCTGTCTCAACAAAACAAATAACAACAAACCCACATGTATGACAGGCACACACACCCAGAAAAAAAGAGGGAAAAGCAATCTCATGGAACTCGCATGCTGTGTAAGGACAAGACTATAATTTAGTTTCTGCCTTTGTCCTGTGTCCAGCCTGACATCCCAGCGTGCTACCTAATCACTTGTGACACATGGATTTTTCTGTGGAAAGAGGAAGAAGCCATGTCATATTTATACCTTATAAATAACACTTTATTAGTAATAAATGGCATACCTTTAATCTATAGCTATTGATGGTACTTGACACATTGAGAATGCCGTAAATATTTTTTTTATTAAGAAAACTTTTTTATTCATTTTACATACCAATCACAGGTCCTCCTCCTCTTCCCTCCTCCCATCCCTCCAACCTCCCCTCCCCACCCCATCCCCTATTCCCTCCTACTAAAAGGTAAGGCCTCCTGTGGGGAGTCAGCAGAGCCTCTATGAGAATGCAGTAGATAATAATACTGCTTAGTCTTTGTGCAACTCCAAGATATAAATTCTTCTCACAGCTATGCTTGAATTCTGTTTTTAGAATAATCATTTTATTTTGCAATGTAAGATAAATGTAATTGTATCTCTAAAATCATCCTTAAATGTCATGCACATCTAAGAACATCTTCATGGGGCTTCCTGTGACTTCCTTTACAGTTTCCATGATACTGTTTCAACAGCAAACAGAGATACTCCGTCCTGAATAGTTGTCCTTAGACATGAATAACTCTTTGACTCACTCTGGTTTGGATGGAAAGGGGAACATATCTGAGAAACACGTGAGCATATTTGGCAGTTTAAACAGGATCTTCATTCTCAGTTGAAAAGTGACAAATAGTCTCTCATAAGACCTTCCTTAAGCTATGTTCAGGCCTTCATCTTTGGGTGTGTGTGTGTGTGTGTGTGTGTGTGTGTGTGTGTGTGTGTGATGCAGAAGCTGAAAGCAGTGCCTCAGTTTCCTTTGCTAACTTGTGGTGGTCTTTCATGGTGTTGTGACGGTGCTGGCACAGGGCACGGATCCAGATTGTTCTTTTGTGGTTGTTGCAGGTACTCAGCGTGCCAATGCCCGGGCGCCAGCCCCTTACAAGAGAGATTTCGAAGCCAAACTAAGGAACTTTTACAGGAAGTTAGAAACGAAAGGATATGGACAAGGCCCAGGGAAATTAAAGTAAGTAGAAATGACACAAACCACGTTTATAGATGGTGAATGGGTAGGAAGCAGTCTTTATTTTAATGGGCATTGTTATTTCGGAGTTTATAAATTATACTGTAATAATGTAAAATGTTCAGGAATTAAGCATTAGTAAGCTTATGGTTTTTAAATCAAGCTAGGATTGTGTAAAACCACAGACACAGCCGGGCAGCGGTGGCACACGCCTTTAATCCCAGCACTTGGGAGGCAGAGGCAGGCCGATCTCTGTGAGTTCAAGGCCAGCCTGGGCTACAGAGCGAGTTCCAGGACAGGCACCAAAACTACACAGAGAAACCCTGTCTAAAAACAAAAACAAAAACAAAAACAAAAACAAACAAACAAGTCACCCTGTGCCCTGAGTGCCCAAGGGAGGACCAGCCTCCATGCTTACTGCCCCAGGCACAGTCAGTTCCACTTTCCTGGACCTCCAAACACATCCGCCCAACCCCAAGTCCGTATCTCTCCGAACTGTGCTTTTCTCATACTGGAATTACCAAGGTCTTCCCAAGTTCAGGCTCCCTGTCATTCCCCTGTCATCACTGTTGACACAGAGTGAGTTGACACCTGTGGAAGATGACTTTGCCGTCATCACAACAGATTGTCACAAGCATCGTTCATTTTTATCCACCCCCTCGGGGAATCTCAAGATTCACTTAATTTAAAATTTAAATTAAGTACAATTGTAAACTCTCCTGCTTTGTAGGACACACACACACACACACACACACACACACACACACACACACACACACCCTCCTTTGTCTCACTGAACATTCAATAATTGAATTCCATGCTTAGGTGCATTCCAGCCTTAAAGGATCACTTTATAGTGTTGTTCTTTCTTTAGTTCTCTCTCTCTGTCTCTCTCTCTCTCTCTCTCTGTGTGTGTGTGTGTGTGTGTGTGTGTGTGGTATGACCTCTTTCTTTCTGGGATAAATGTCTTGGCCACTCAGAAAGGACTCGTGGGTTTTTCACAGGCCCGGGATTTACCCGTGATTCTCTTGGGTAACTTTTGCTCTTGCTGTTAAAGTGTTAGAGACAGGCGCGTGTTCAAGTTCAGACAGCAATGACGTTAAGCAGCCTCACTCCTCACCTAGTTAATTGTGGTACATAGACATTCAATGTCAAGAGAGATAAGGAAGCGGAAATCATCTCTTAATGCACTTTCCACATCGTCTCTCTGGGGACAGGTTAATTATCCGAAGGGACCACCTGCTGGAAGACGCTTTCAATCAGATTATGGGCTACTCCAGAAAAGACCTGCAGAGGAATAAACTGTATGTCACCTTCGTCGGGGAAGAAGGGTAAGTGGAACAGAGAAGTGGTCTGTGCAACACAGGCTGTGGCTGCAGAGCGGATGTTTCTCCGCATCTGTGGTTCCCAGAACAGGAAGTCCTTCTGGCAGGAAGTGTGCTCAGACACTTAAACATTTGCCTTTGTTGTTGTTGTTGTTGCTTCCTCTGGTTTTTAAATCCTTTGACATGTAATATATATATATATATATATATATATATATATATATATTTTTTAATGAAAACAGCTGTTACCTATAATTCATTCTTTCAGTGAGAAGGCCGGGTTGGTTGCTCTTCTGTGTCTATCCATCTTTTGAAAGGGAAAACGCTGGCGCTTTGAGGGGAAGGGAACAAGGAACGGCAGTTTACATCTTGGTTTCCACCCTGGCGCTCTGAGTAGAACGTGTGTCACCTGTTCAATAAGCCCCAGTTCAAAATCACAGATCCTGCCGCTCTGCCCAGAGGTGCCCACAGCAGCCACGCCAATGCCTCTGCTCCCGTCCCCGCCTCCAGTTCTCTTCCTTTGGGAGGGCAGCATACCTCCCAATATAACCACCTATTGTAAACAAACCTTGCAACATGACTCCTCCATGAGTGTGCTCATCTAGATAAGGGTTGGGAAACAAAGGCTGGGGCTCCCACACTGAGTCTGCTGCAGCACCCCAGGTAGACCTAGCATAGCCTCTGACTGATAGCTAACTTCCCTCACGGGCCCCTCCTCCTTCCTATCTCAGGACTCAGGGCTTGCTTTGTAGCTTGTAGCTACTAGACACAATTAAAAAAGGCCATGCCCAGTCTTAATACTTGGGGAGGTGCTTAGTTTTACTGTACTGCAACTTGATGTGCCATGTTTTATTGATACTCATGGGAGATCTGCCCTTTCCTGGATGGAAATGGAAGAGGAGGGGATTGGGGGCAGGAGGTGGGGGGAGTGGGAAAGGAGAGTGGGATGGGGGCGGAGAGGCTGCTGATGGGATATAAAATAAATAGATGGTTAATTTAAAAAAAATGCCACACAGTCATCCAAACTCTGGTTGTGTTCTGTTGGACACTGTTGGCTTGGATATTTATTAGGCAGTGCTGAGGAACTATGGGCCTTGCATCGATGCTCCAATTAGTACTCCGAGATCTAATCCCCAGCCCTTTTCTAGTTTTTATTTTGAGAGAGGGTCTTAACAAAATGCTCAACCTGGCCTTGAACTTAGTCCATAGCCCAGTGAGACCTTGAAAATTGCAGTTCTTCTGTCTCCAACCCCTTGTCACTGGGGTTCCAGGCCTGTGCTACCAAGCCCAGTAGTTTGGATCGCTTTAAGAACACCCCTCTGAGTCTTAGCCAGTAGTGAAGAAGGTTAAGGAGCCAGAGTAGTGATAGCCAACCAACTTGACCCACCCCCCACCCCCCCAGTGTGTGGTAG
The DNA here is from genome assembly GCF_007827085.1 of Peromyscus californicus insignis. NCBI lineage: Eukaryota > Metazoa > Chordata > Mammalia > Rodentia > Cricetidae > Peromyscus > Peromyscus californicus. The sequence continues at coordinate 7,870,007 of NW_026294514.1, read as the reverse complement.
ATGGATGGAGGTTGAAAGCACAGTGTGACTTACCTGTCCACAGAACTAGAGAAGAGCAAAATCAAGACCCAAGCCCAAGCCCAAGCCACCTGATACCCGTGGACCATACCAGGATTTAAGAAACACCCCTTATCTTTAGTCTGTTCTGTTTTGGTTTTTTTTTTTCCTCCTTGGAATGCATTTTAACATTCCAGATAGTGACTGAACACATGAAGTTTGGGCTTCAGTGTACCTGAGACTTCAGCCTCTCATGACTAATGTACACATGTAAATAGACTCAGAACTTGTGTTCGTCTGCTTTAACGCTGCAGGTGCGCGGTTGAAAACGGAGGCAAGTGTCGTTAGCCTCCTCACAGGTATGCCAGGGATGTCAGTGATTTCCTCACAGGATGAGTCGGGTTCGGATGAGAATGTTTTCTTCTCTTGGAGCTCCAGCTGCCTCCTTTTATTATTAAACCACAGACGGTTTTTTGTTTTTTTTTTTTGTTTTTTTTTTTTTTTTTTTTTGACACACGATCTTGCTATGTCGCTCAGATTGACTGTGAACTTTCAAGCTAGTGACTTCAGTCTCCAAAGAGCTGGTAGCTGGGTCTACAGATGGACATCAGTGCTTCTGGCTTGGGCCAGAGTTTGTTGAGATATCCGACATACACTTCAGAAGCCCTAGTGTGTACGTTTGAGTAGAACAGATGTTTGTCATCCTGAAGTGGTCTGCCATATTCTGAACTGATGGGATTAGTTCCAAGCAGAGCTAGATTCCTTTTTGTTGGATGACCACTGGTAATTAAGTGCTTCCTGCCCCTGCCACACGTCTACTTCCCACGACACCAAAGGGAAAACAGAGAGAGTGTGTCTGGGGAGGGGTCTCAGTTACCAGAAACAGTCCCTTAATCTACTCCTCTAGGCATGGGTTATTGATACTGAGTTTCTGGACCCAGGCTCTCTCATGTAAGTATCCTTTAGATAGGACGTAAGATACAGGGTACTGAGAATACATCTGCTGGCTTTGGAAATAGAAAACGGTTCTCTTGCTGAAAAACACAGAAACCTCAAAACTACATGGAAGTTTAAAAAACAACTTTTCAAAGAATGACTACCACATGAAAGCATATTTCTTTCTAGATTATAAAACATGCCCACGGTTTCCCATTGAATTTTAGAAATGGAACTTTTCTGTTTCTCCAGATTTAATGCTGTCAAATTATTTATATATCGTTTTAAGTTCTTTGGGTTTAAGTCTACTGTTTGGCATTTAAAAACAAATATGTCTGTTGTTTGGATTTTGGTTCCTAGTTTTTCTCCAGTGCCAAGGTTCCTTGAAGAAAGTGTTGACTCTAGGCCTGGGACAAGAAGAATATCCAAGATGGAGCCGGAAGTGTCTCCTAGTACCCTCCACAAAGTGGGGAAATTTTTCACCAGGCCAGAGCCACAGGGCACAGGAGCCAACAGAGTCCCCACTGACCAAAGTGGGAATAATCTCAGCTACAAAATGAATGAATAAAGGGATACTGAGTTGTAACTCCAAGTGAATGAACACATGCTCAAATGAGGAAACAGAAGGGAGAAAGGAAAATCTCTCCAAATAACTCAGGAGAATTTCATAACTGTGGGTTGCATAGCAACTTTTCCCTAAATAATTCAAAAAGGATCTGGGGTAGAGGAGGGAGTTGGTTTTGTTGAAGCCTGGTAAACATTGTCTCAGTCATAAGTCATGTGTTCAGTGTGTCCTTCATGTGAGAACAACACTTTACCCAAATCCATAATCACAGTCTTGCTGCAGGAAAAACACGGGACAGTTCCCAGTTCTTCCAACGTATTGTAAGAACCTCTCACCAGTAATCTCGAAAATCAATGAGGACATTGAAAAAAACAAAAGAGTGTGAGAGAATGCTATAGTCAGGAAGAGATGCGATGCTTAAATGAAATGACACTTCCTGGATGAGATTGTAGAGAGAGCAGGTGAAAGAGAATGAAGTCTGGATAAAGTACGGATTTTGTAAAGAGTTATACAGCAGTAATGGCTCGTTAATGTGACAGTCAACTGAACCAAGTTTTGTGAAAGAGTTTATTCCTAAGGGACTGGAGCCCTGAGTCACAGATACCCCTGCCCGGGGATAGGATTAGAGGTTTTAGTAAAGAGACAGGGTGGCCTGAAGTGTAGGGAAACAGTAACTGAAAATAGGGTCCACTCCATGCATAGTCATCCTCTTCACGGGACTCGTGATGAGGACAATCACACCATTAGTGTGATCTAAAAACGTCAAATACGTCACACTGGTGGGGCCCACTTGAGGCAGACAAACCTGGCTCCAAGTTCCTGAATAACAACTTAGGCAACCATTGCCTCTGAGTGCTGCCAGCAGAGAGGACGGTGGGAGGGTACTGCCTAGCTGCCTGGCTGGCTGGTGGTAGGGCAGGTGAGTCTAGAGGCCTTCTTTAGGGTTCCATCAGATGTATTGATGAGGAATGTTCTATACTGATAAGAGGAATTCATAAAGGCTATGCAAGAGGTCTTTGCACTGTCTTTTCTTTTTCTTTTTTTTTTTTTTTTTTTGTTTTTTTTTTGGTTTTTCAAGACAGGGTTTCTCTGTGTAACTTTGTGCCTTTCTTGGAACTCGCTTTGGAGACCAGGCTGGCCTCGAACTCACAGAGATCCGCCTGCCTCTGCTTCCCGAGTGCTGGGATTAAAGGCGTGTGCCACCACCGCCCGGCTGCACTGTCTTTTCTTATAATTCTAAAATAATAGGTTTGACAAATGAAAACATTTGCTCCGGATTTGGAGAGATTTAGCTGATGCTTCCTTTTTGAGCTTTCTTGTTGCCTTGTTGTTAGATGGCTGACTTCTCTGGGATTAGTTTCAGTATAGGCCTCTGTCATCACTTATGGTCTGTAGAGTAAGTACATAGAGTTAATTTTGTGACAAGTCTAAATTAATACTAATTTTGGCGTTCAAAGAGTATTACTGTGTGTCAACTTTATACTAGCCAAGAGGGATCGGCACTTTGCAGTTATTGTTGATACTATCTCAGTGATTTTATTTCCAGTCTGACAACAGTCAGTCTAGCTTTGCCAAAGCATAAAGAACAGTGGATTTACTTTTAATGACAGTGCATTTTCCTGTCTTCCAAAATAAGGATAGATTAGCGGCTTCACAGAAATGAGAGCTGTGCTTTATGCTGATTCTTCACATATATCTGAAACACAATGTATAGATTGTTCCAGAAGTAAGGAGTCCATAGGATAATGTAGATGCTATTTGAGGTAGAAAAATACCCCAAACCATTGGAAATGCCTGTCTTCAGTTACATCCTTGGGCCTATAAATGTCGGTGCATTAGAACAACTTATTCTTTCACTAAAACGACTCTCTGTGAGAGCCTTGGGTTTTCACAAAAGGTAGATAGTTCCTAAGCACCGTCTTGTCATTAGTAGTTTCATTAGGCTAAAGCTGGGAGTTGTGTTCTAGGGGCTAGGATCCCCACCAAGCTTGGTACGGTTATGTTGTCTCTCAAAGTCAGGGCAGGGGAAGAGAGCAGGGGCAGAATTGCTGAAAACACTCACCCTGCTCAAAGGTGGGGAGAAGTGGTTTGTCACCTATTTCTGAGGAGCCTTGGTCTGCCTAGCAGTTGCTTATGGGATGGAGGAAGGCGTGGGAGATGCTATATATTCTTCTTTGGTGTGTTGTTTTTGTTAATTAATGATCCTTGCAGCCAAAGCTCACGTATCAGAACTCAGGTAGATTCTGATAAGGCATCCAGGCCGTTCCCTAATTCCTCATACCTCCAAACTAAAGAAATAATGTCCTAGACAGAGATGATGTTGACTCTGGGATTGTTCCGCCTCTTTTTTTTTTTTTTCTTCTCGGCAGCTCTGTAAAGGGCACCTTTATTTAAGAAAGAATGAATTTATTATGTGCAAAGTGCTGTCAAGATGACATCAGTCATCAGTCTCGCCAGCCACACTTGACTAGGAAGGGGCGTATGCAATTAGTATTCCTTTGGGGACCTGTAGGATCTTTCTGTATTCCCCTGGGATAGGGACATAAAAATAACCAGGGGGTGGGGATGACGTGAAATAGTCCCCCGCTCACTGCTTATTAATTAACCAGTAGCCCTCACCTATAACCAAACTGGGGTCTGAACTGTAAAGCTGTAGGGCTTCCTTTGAACGTGGGTTGCTTATTTCTCTCTGCAGAGAGGTATCCACATCATTTGAATCATCCTCACCTGCCAAACAAAGAAGGATGCTCTGTAGCCACACTCCGGCTTGGTACCACCAAGTGCAGCTGTATCTTATGAGACTTCCTTCCTCAGCTCCAGTCCTTGTTAAGTGGCTCCAAAGTGAATGCTCCTCTGCTCTAAATGCCTGTGGCTGAATCAGAAGGTGCCTAGGCCATGTGCGCTTGGACAAACTTATGGGAAAAGATAGTGTGACTTCCTGAGGCTATCACCACATTCTCTCATCTTTTCAGTCTGTTTCCATTGGTCAAGTATTTTGGTTTTGGTGATTTTCAGTTGAAATATAAAGAATAGGAGAATAAAATTAACTATTTTAACGCATGTCAAATGCTGCTAATAACTCACGTAGTGGGCCAGACCAGCAACGTGATGATGGGTAAAGTGCTTTGTCAGCAGGCTGTGCTTGGGACACCATGGCCACCCTACCGACATCTGTGCTTACTCAGAAATGCCCTCAGATGCAGCTGTTATGTGGCTACACACCCGTTGTCCAGAGTTTCTGTATTTCCTTGCCAAGCCTTTAGCTGTGGAACCAACCTAACTGGCTAAACAGGAATTTAACAAACGATCCCTGTGATATGAGTCACGTTAACTATTTATATGGAAGAGATGTTATAGGAACTGCGTGCCCACATGCCCTGCTGCGACATGTTTCATTGAATTTGCTAGACCTAGATAGAAAGTTGCAGCCCACGACATACTCCTAAATATGCAGTTCTGCATTTGGAGTTAAAACCAAATTAAAGGAGAATGACTAGCTTGGCTTTGGAGTGACTCTATTCGTGTTTCAAGAGTTGAAAAAAAAAAGGAAGATAAAATGTTTCCCAGTTAAACGTACATTTCCTTCTAAAGGAGCTGTTTGTTTTCTTCTCTTCTGAGGTGAGTTTTGCTTTCCAGCTTAACTCCTCAGAGAAGATATGTTTGTCGTCAGCCACAAAAGGAACGGATCAGTAAGGCCATTGTTGTCTTAGCAAACTTGACCACGTTAGAAGATATTACACTGTGAACTTTCTAAGCCAACTCACTTGTGTGACAGTAGTTTCAGACTGAGTCATTTCTTAGGGGTTAGCACAGTTTGCTCCTGGCACTGAATTAGTGTACCACCACCCCAGAGTAAACTGGCTCACATTCATTCACACAGCCAAATGCCAAATAACAATACAAGTGATGCTAATTTTCTTTAGAGAGCATCAGGGAGCTCTGTGTATTTAGCGCCTACTGAATATCATTCTGCAAAAAGGAGTGTCTTATTTAGGGTTTCTATTGCTGTGATGAAACACCATGGCCAAAAAGCAAGTTGAGGAGGAAAAGGTTTATCCGGCTTACGATTCCACATCACAGTTCATCACCACAGAAATCAAGACAGGAACCCAAGCAGAGCAGGAACCTGGAGGCAGGAGCTGATGCAGAGGCCATAGAGGGGTGCTGCTTACTGGCTTGCTCAGCCTGCTTTCTTGAAGAACTCAAGAACCACCAGCCCAGAGCTGGCACCACCCACAATGGGCTGGGCCCTCCCCTATCAATCACTAATTAGGAACATGCCCTACAGGCTTGCCTACAGCCTGATCTTGTGGAAGCATTTTCTTAATTGAGGTTGCCTCCTCTCAGATGCCTTTAGCTTGCGTCAAGTTGACGTCAAACTACCCAGCACAAGGAGTATGACAAAATCACCTGCTCTCAGTGTGGTCAGAATCTGAATTTATGTACGGGGGAGGCAAATACACATGGGTCCTTCGAATATGCTCTGGTAAGTGCAGTATTATTGAAATATTCGAAGTGAAATCTTAGGGACCACCCCGCAGGCTCCCTTTCTTGGTTTGCCTGTTATTTCAGCTCCCTGTGGCCCTGGGATCCTGTGGGCCTCTGCAAAGTGAAAAGCCCCGCAGAGGAGCGACCACAGCAAAGTCAGAGAGTGTTTATGGCCCCTTGGAGGAGTCTCACTAAAGATGCATAGCAAGCCAGATGTTTTAAGAAAGCATTTCCCTCCTCCCTGTTTGTGTAACAACAGTTGGCAAAGCTTTTCTATACAGAGACGGATAGTAAACACCTTTGGACTCTGCCCAGCGTACACTCTCTGTGGCACGTACACACCTGAGCATTTTATCTGGACACGGCCACAGGCCACACAGAAGCCAGCCTGGTGCACTTCAGTACGGCTTTATTTACATGTCCTGGACTTGGGCAGGTTTGCCCTCAGGACAGCGTTTGCCAAGCCCTGTTCTATAAGCAATGTTGTTTTCATCTCGATGGACAGTTAAAATTTACGGAAGGGCAGGACATATCGGATAACCGTAAAATGACATAAGGACACTTGTTTAGGGTTCAAGACCTGGCCTCAGTCTTCTCTAGAAAAAAAATGAGGTGATTTAACAAAATTACTCCTGTGATGTCTTGGACAATTGGTGTCCTAGCTTTATCTCTGTGGCTGTGATAAACACCATGATCAAAAGTAACTTGGGGAGGAAATGGTTTATTTCATCCTATAAATTATGGTCTGTCATCCAAGGAGGCCAGGGCGGAAACTCTAGGCAGGAGATTGAAGCAGAAATCGTAGAGGAAGGCTGCTGACTAGCTTGCTTGAAATCTCCCAGTCAGCTGTCATATGCTACCTGGACCACCTGTCCACAGGTGCCATTGTCTACAGTGGGCTTGGCCTTTCCACATCCATTAACAGCCGGGAAACTACCACCTAGACATGCCCACAGGCCAGGCTGATGGCGGCAATTCCTCAGTCCAGGTCAATGAGAAGAAGTGGCGTCCCCAGGAGGTGGGGTAACTTCAACCCGCTTTAGCGAAGGAAAGTGTCCAGCCTTACTTAGCTCCTTCACTACACCTCAGGGTTGGGGTTAGTTCCAGGAGACGAGGGGATCCCCACCTGTGCAGTGAGAAAAGGCTAAAGGAGGTGACCTGCTCAGGAGTAGAGAAGGAGCAGATACCAGAGACCAAGGCATCCAAAGATGGAGTCCTACCAGGAGTAGCTTGTTGGAAACCGTTCCCCTTCAAGACCTAGATGAAGGCTTAGACTGGACCTGGCATTTCAATCTTTGTTGGAAGGTTGTGTGCAAAGACCGTCCAAGTGGAAGGCTGCTGCTGCTGCTGCTGGCCTCCAAAGCCAGAACTAGGAGAGGAAGAGGAAGCCACAAAAAGGCTGCATGATGGGGGTAGTCTGGGCTTCCAGGTACCTCTGAGTGGCCTCAGAGAGGCCTGAGGATGGCCTTCCTGGCCTATCCTGGAGCCACAAGTTGACTTCCCTATAAGCAGTTATAATGACAGGGCCACCGTGCCACTGTCGTCATAGCCTGACTGGCCCCTAGAGTCACAAGTGCCTGCCCTTCTCTGCCCGGTAGGTCTCCCACAGGTGCCCTGTGGGTATGCATTGAGGAGCGTGCAGTCTTTACCCATGCTGTGCTGGACAGCTTTAACTGTGCTACTTACGTTTCTTTTAATGTATATTAGAAAAAAGTTGAACTAGCACTTGGAAATTTCAAAAGTGTTAGGTAAGACAGTGTGCAGTGAAAAAAAAACCAAGTTGATTTATTGAAAATAGATATTAAGTAATAATGGTATCGATAGTCAGATATAACAAAAGTGGGAAATTAATGTGTGAATTGTTGAAGTCCACAGTATGCGAATTCAGTTACACTATCACTACATAAAAAGGTCATTTTTATTTTGTTTGCATTTTTATTTTTCCACATCCTCTGCCTATAACAGGATTATTTTCTAGGTCATAAAATTCCATCACTGGAAACGGCCCAGATGATTCCACTTTCATTAAAAAAAAAATACAATAGTGGAAGCCAGATGAGGTAGTGCATGCCTTTGTTCCCAGGATTCAGAGGCAGAAGTAGGTGGATCTCTGCAAGTTTGGAGTTTGAGATCTACATAGTTAGTTCCAGCCCAGCCAGGGCTATAGAGTGAGACAGGATTAAAGGGGCTGGAAAGATACCTCAGTAAGTAACAGGAGGGCTTGAGTTCAATACCCAGAACTTGTTCAAATCTTAGATGGTCTTTTAATAAAAAACCTGGAGCAATATTGGGGTGAAAGCTGAAAGATCGAAGCAGAGCAGCCAGCTACTAGTTCTTACCTCTACGAAATCCTCAGCCTAAAGAGAGTGAGTTCCTGTATCCTCACGCCTTATATACCTTTCTCTGCCCAGACATCTCTTCTTGGGATTAAAGGCGTGTGTGCTTCCCAAGCAAAGGCATGAGATCTCAAGTGCTGGCATTAAAGGTGTGTGCCACCACGCCTGGCTCTATTTCTCTTCTAGACTGCCTCCTGAGTGACAGGATTTAAGGTGTATGCCACCACTGTCTGGCCTCTATGTCTAATCTAGTGGCTGGCTCTGTTCTCTGATCCTCAGGCAAGTTTATTAGGGTACACACTATATCACCACAGGAACTCACCATTTTTAAATTGGTCCAGGCCTGTTAGCTCACACTTATAAGTTTAGCACTACTGGGAGTGCAGAGACAGGTGGATCCCTGAAGTTCACTGGTCACTTGTCATAGCCTGTTTGGTGAGCTCCAGGCCAGTAAGAGAGCCTGTCTCAAAAAGATAGGTGTCACCTGAAGACTTGTTGTCTGGCCTCTGCATATACACCACACACCACACACACACACACACACACACACACACACTACACACACACAAATACACACACATACACACACATTACACACATACACACAAACACACACACTACACACATACACACAAACACACACACTACACACACACACACACACACACACACACACACACACACACACTGCAGTAATACCCAAATAGCAGATCTGGAAGAGGTAGAGGTGGTGGGAACGATAAAGCAAACAAAAGACTCTGGAGTTTCTGGCTACCCACCTCACTCCCATGGTTGAGTCTGTGTGTGTACTTTTTATAGAAGGGCTGATACAGTGTATTCATTTTCAATTTAGCATCTCAAGTGGCCTTATGTTTCAAACTGCTCTTTATTACGCCCATCCCACTTGGGCATCGTTGGCCACTTGTTATTTCTCAAACCCTTCACCATCTTTAATTCCACTTCCCTCTGACCCTGAAGCTATTGCAAGTCAGGTGGATTCGGCAGTGTGTCGGGGCTAGAGCTCCAGCTCGCCCGAGGACCTCCTTAGAGAGAATACTGCACCCTCTTTTCCCTTGTCTCTAGTTTTCCATGGTGTTTTATGATTTATACCTTTCACTGTATCCTCTTATTCCTTTTTTTTTTCTTTTTTTGGCCTCTGATCTCCCTAAGGAGACTTTTTTTTCTTCCCCCATTCAGAAAATTTCCAGAAATCTCTGAGGCCTGCATTTCCTTTAAGTAGATGTAACTGCTTTCCTTTGTGTGAATGAAACATTCCCATGACACACCTTTCCCTGTGACCTGGCATTGGACATTTAAGAAATGTATATTTGTGTGTGTTTGTATAAATCACGAGTGCACTGAGTATTATTTACATGTCTCATGGGTAGCTGGAGTTTTGGATATGAGCTGTATAAGTGTCTAGTTTGTTATTTTGGGTCCAGAATACGGAGATAAGATTTTTTCACTTCTGTTTGGATAGTCCTGATGTGTAGACTATCACTGTAATAAGTATTCTTTAGAAAGTTAAACACAGAAGAAAATATACCCAATACCTAGAAAAAGTAAAAGCTGATTATTCTTCATGTGGATTTTTGTTGTTGTTGTTGTTTTACAGGTTGGATTACAGTGGGCCTTCCAGAGAGTTCTTCTTCCTGGTATCCAGAGAACTCTTTAACCCCTATTATGGCTTATTTGAATATTCAGCCAACGACACATACACAGTACAAATAAGTCCTATGTCTGCTTTTGTAGACAATCACCATGAATGGTAAGGACTTCGTTTCTGTGACAGTTATCTTCCCCTGTGGTACCCCTCCCTTACCCCCCCCCAAAAAAAAAGGAAGCCACATTTCTTTAAACATTTTCCCCTCCTGGTTAAAAATTACATTATCAGTCATACACCTCATTTGGATTTCTATTTTTGTTGTCAAAACGTAATTAATTCAAGAACTTTTGCATTGGAGAAATGTTACGGGTGATTCAATTCTTTGTTTTTTGGTTTTTGGTTTTTGGTTTTTGGTTTTTTTTTTTTTTTGGCTTTTCGAGACAGGGTTTCTCTGTGTAGCTTTGCGCCTTTTCTGGATCTCGCTCTGTAGCCCAGGCTAGCCTCGAACTCACAAAGATTCGCCTGCCTCTGCCTCTCAAGTGCTGGGATTAAAGGCGTGTGCCACCACCGCCCAGCGGGTGATTCAATTCTTAGCAAGACCCAAGTCCAGTGGTTCTCAACCCCTCTAATGCTGTGACCCTTAAACACAGTTCCTCATGCTGTGGGGACCCCAACTATAACATCATGTCTTTGCTACTTCATAACTGTAGTTTTGCTACTTTTATGACTCATGATGTAAATCTCTGATATGCAACCCCAAAGGGGTTGTGACCCACACGTTAAGAACCACTGCCCGGGTCCATCTGGTAGAGGCCAAGCAGCTTCACTAACAGCCTGGGGAAATCTGGCTTTGGGTGAGGGGAGCTGGAACAGCCGGGGCCCTGGCTGAGGCCTGTTCATATTTATCAGAGAGAATGCATGTGAGAGTGAGTGTGTGTATGCTCGAGTGAGTGAGTGTGCATGTTTGTGTGTGTGTGTGTGTGTGTATGCATGAGTGTGTGTGCGTGTGTGTATGCATGAGTGTGTGTGTGTGCGTGTGTGTGTGTGTGTATGCATGAGTGTGTGTGCGTGTGCGTGTGTGTATGCATGAGTGTGTGTGTGTGTGTATGCATGAGTGTGTGTGCGTGTGCGTGTGCGTATGCATGAGTGTGTGTGTGTGTGTGTGTGTGTGTGTGTGTGTGTGTGTGTGTGTGTATAGGGGGTCCCCTGCAGGAAATGCAGGCATCTCAAGTGCAGGAATAGGAAGTCAGTGCGGCACCCACTCACACACCAGCATGTTTCAGTCACTTAACGCTGGAAAGCAGAGATTGCCTTTTGCTTAATTGATCACACTAAACCAAGGCAAACAATTTCAAGATTCCCATCTGGAGGTACTTATTCTGAGAAATCCCCAATTACACTCTTTCCAAACGTCCTTACATCTTTTTCAAATCCCTGCATTTGTAGACTTTAAATATTTACATAACTCCTATTAGCTTGTTCCCGGTCCTTTCTTCTCCCCTCCCTCCCCGCTGATAGTAACAGAGAAAGAACCTAAGTGGGAAAGGTTCTTGGAGTCATGTGGCTATTGATGGTGAAAAGCTTTAACTCTGGGGACTTGCTCCTCAAGTTAACTTCTTGTTTAGTCACAACTTTGGCGGCCTCCTAACTTTGGCTGTTAACAGCTGTGCTAATGTAAGTGGAAATAGAGAGGGACCAAGCTGCCGGCCACTGACCTCAAAAAGCCTTCCTGACTAAAATTACAGAGCCACAGTACTCTTGTAGGCATCAGGCTTTGAAGATCTGGAAACCAGGAAACGTGTGGTGGAGAAAACAATTGTGTACCTCAGGCAGAAACCCCAGTCCAAACAGATCTGAATAATAAAGTTTCCAAGTTGATTCAGAATAGCATTTCATTTTGGAGAACAGAATGTCTCATGAGGAAAGCCCCCCAAATGCCTGTATGAATACTGTGTGAGTGATGGTGTTTACCATCAGGAGTGAGGCTAGAGAGGGCAGGGATGGATGGGAACCTCCTCAATCTGCATAAGGGCTTTTCATCACAAGGGCATTGCTCCTCGTTTGCATGAGAGAAATCAACTAATATCCATGCACACAAACTGATGATGACATTTTCTCAGCCTTCTTAGTCTTTATCAGGATCTCTTGGGATGATTTGGGGAAGTTTCACTGAAAGGCTGTGGGGAATTCATACTGTCACATGCGGGGTGATACAGGGTGACATTGCTAACATGGAGTAAGGGTAAGGTGTCCCTAAATGTTAGAGGAACAGATTTCCTCCGCAAGTAAACACTGGCTAATGAAGACATACTCTAGAGTGCCCTTGAATCTCTCATAGAGCTGGTAGGCCCGTAGTCCTGGACAAACATAGAGTTGAAATTCATTCTAAGGTAAACACAGCCCTCAAGACCCTGCTCAGTGGTGTTCAGCTGCCTCATGTGTCTCCTTCACAGGTTCCGGTTCAGTGGGAGGATCCTCGGTCTTGCACTAATACATCAGTATTTATTGGATGCCTTCTTCACGCGACCCTTCTATAAGGCTCTTCTCAGAATGTAAGTGAACGTCTTTGCTGGCGTAGTCAGCATGTAAAGCTCAAAAGTCCTTTCCTGAAGAGCTTTTTTTCAAGGACCCTGTTTATCTGCACACTGTCACAAATCAGTTGTTGAGTGAATAGCGGTTTAGATTTTGAAAACAAATACAATTTCAAACATAGTTATTAGCTTCTAACCCTTAATTTCTGATTACCCACCAAATCTTTTTTTTTTTCCTCTCTGAATAGTTGGTTCTCATCTGCGGCAACACATGTTTCTTTAAAACAACTGTACTTCAAACACAGCCCTGAGATTCTTGCGGCATCGATGCTGATTATTAATAGAATAGTTGTGGATTAGTCTTGGTGACTCATAGCCTGCGCCCCTTTATGAAGTGCGTGCTGCATTTTGCTCTAAGCACTTCCAACAGCTTGTTCTTGGTCACAGGTTCATTTTCTTTTGTTTAATTCCGGTTTTATTTTTGGTTTCTTTGTGAGGCACAGACAGTGCCATACTTCTCTTGAGACCTTCTTATATCAAAATAACAGTGTATGGGGCAGATGAAATTAGCATCCGTAGAACTCTTTCTTTGTTTCTGTCACAAGGAAAGAAAGCAATTATTGTAACAATGTAGAGCAATTATATTCAGCCCTTATATTCAGTCTGCCATCACTTAGAAGACCAAGCAGAAGAAAAATGTAGGGGGAGGAAGCTAGACATTTGACTGAAATTGCAAAGTTCTGAAGTACCGAGTCATGGCCAGGAGCTGTCTGGCACATCCTCCCATCAAGCCCATGGACCTGTTGTTTCCTAAAATGACGAAGTCCTGACCTCAAATGAAAACCAACAGGATGAGACTTCAGGGTGCTCAGTAGGAAGAGTTACCTCCTGGGTGACAAGGACCAGCGACTTCTCACCTTTGCGTCTCCCTGTCATCTTCTCATAGTCTCATTAGGTTTCCTGAAAGCTGTACCCACTGCTTACATCGACTGCTAAGTCACACCCTCCACGTGTGTTGGTTCTGGCTCCTCTCCCTCCATGAACACGTGCGAGCTACTGATGAGCGCTTCTTAGCCCTGTCTTCTTAAATCATTGTGCTACTTCTGATACTAATATTCAACTCTGGGGTAGCAGAGGCAATCAGAAACCAAAAGTTCCCTCTGTCGCCCTTGAGGTTATCCCGGGTCTTTCCTGCCCTGACCCTCGTGACACTGTGTTCTCCCTCTTCTCAGTCCTCTGTGGGCCTTTCCTCTGACGTGCCCTTCACCTTGGAGTTCCAGAAGCTTCCATTCCATGCCCCAGCTTTCCTCGGACAGAGGAAATTTCTCCACTTGCTTCTTCTCCTAAGCACCACGGAATCTAGCCCCCCGTCTTGCTTTCTTGAGATGCAGGCTCATGTGAACAGTCCTCTGAACATCGCTTCTTGGGTGTTTCAGGGGGATCCCAAATTTGCATAGTTAAAGTGGAACTCATTATGGGCCTTGAAGTGAAACTTCTATGTGTCCACCGGAAGTTCATGGTACACATGTTCTTGGTTATTATGGTTAGACATCAGAGGGGACCCTGAAACAAGTATAGCAGATGCACAGTACAGGTTTTCAAGTTGTGTTCTTGGTGCTGTGACAAAGTCCTTGGCCAGAGCGACTTAGGGAAAGTGTGTTTTAACTTACAGTTTGAGGAATGCTGGGCATCCCGGCAGGGCAGCTGGTCACATTCCATCCTCAGTCAGGAAGCAGAGAGAGTGATCAGTTCGGTTCCTTCTTCTAATTCAATCTTCGGTTCCTTCTTCTAATTCAATCTGGAACCCCAGCACACATTTAGGCAGGTCTTCCACTACAGTTAAATTAATCTAGAAAATTCCCTCAGGCATACCCCGGGGCTGTCTCCTTGGTGATTCTGCATCCTTTCAGTTGACACTGTTAACTTTCACTGCATCCTTTACTGCCTCTGTTCCCATCCCGTGGCTACTTTCAAAGGACATACGGTGCTTTTTCCACCAAAATCATGTGACCTCAGAAATCTTTTCAGTGGTTGAGGTCAGAGTGCCTTTCAGAGTTGGCCTGTGGCATGGATTCATTTGCTGTCCCTATTTTAGATCATCCTCCTTTCTACTCCTTTTCAACATGACCGTTTCCTGATTTCTGTGTTCCTGCCTCTGCACTCTGAAGAGCCTTGTCCTCATTAGAACATTTCTCTTACTTTGACTACGTTACTGAAGTAATGTTAATTGCTTTCCATTCCATTTTAAACAATCTCTTCAGTATCTTCCAGAAGAACTGTTTATAACTCATCTCCCTCCCTGGTTACAACACTCCTTGTCTTGAACCCCCGTGATCCTTAGAGTGGCACTCAAGACTTGCTCTCAGCTACTTTTCTGTCCTCATTCTTAGGCTGCTGAGAGTGTCTTATGTTCAATGTGCTGGGAGTATTCTGCGCTCTATGCCTTTGGGTTTGTTTCTGTTATTCTCTCCTCCATTCCCCCTTTCCTCTAGCCCATTCCCTTTCTATCTCTAGAGTTTCTTCATCCTGAAAGATGTAATACAGGCCCCATCTGATCTAAGCGCTTTCATGGTCTTGGTACTTCCTTTTCTTCCTTTTTTCTTTCTTTTTGAGACAGAGTTTTACTCTCCAGCCCAGGCAGGGCTCAGACTTGCAGCCCTTACCCAAGCCTTCCTAGGGTTGGAGCTGTGGTCTGGATCGCCATGTCCAGTCTTGTTTTATTATTAATGAAGCAGCATGCATTTTCAGCTGTGCATGAGTGTTAGCACACTGCCTACTCTGCTGTCAGCTCACACTTTATGGGAGCTTATCTACGGTGTGCCGGTCTCCCCAACAAGACCACTTCCTTCCCAGAGCAACAAGTTCACCAAGCAGTTATTAATACGTGTGGCATACATTCGATACCTAATAAATACCTAAAATAAACCAAATGAGACAACCCTTGACATTGAGCTAAAAGGCAAGACATTTCAAAACAAATTAATTACTGACACCTTACACCAGGGCATATAAGAATAACTCTAGCTCAAGTGGCTCTTGTCACTGCAAAGAGAAAACACCATCAGTGGAGTGAAGTATAGGAAAGTTTTGTGGTCATAGAAGAATTCTTTGGCTATTTTTATAGTGGTAGAGTAAAAACCATGAGAAAGGGAGAAATGGATGGACATCAGCTACAGCATCCAGTCTCTTTAAAAAGACAAGTGGAAAAGGTAAAAGGTGGTAGAGAAATCAATAAAAAATTTCAAATTGGAAGTACAGTAAATTTTGATAGGATAAGATAGCGAAAGAGAATTTTGGTGCAAGTTTTCAGCCTGTTCCAGGTCCAGATCTGGCACTGGTTGTGGATGACCATGTATATGGCAGCCATTCTTTGTACCTCCGGGTTCTATTTTTGAGAGAAAAGATGGGTACGTGGTTCCTGTGGCATTTTACGTACCCAGGATTTTAAAATTATGCCATAATTCTGTCTTACTTCAGTAGTGTAATTGCCGAACTCGTGAATATTCCAAGTACCACAGCCTGTGGAATGGGTCTTGTTCCTTCCTCGTGATTCTGGAGTTGTTTGCTGATAACGAGGTCTGTATGTTTGCTTCTGTTTGCCATCCTAGCCTGTGTGACCTGAGCGATCTAGAGTACCTTGATGAGGAGTTCCACCAAAGCCTTCAGTGGATGAAAGACAATGACATCCACGACATCCTAGACCTCACGTTCACTGTGAACGAAGAAGTTTTTGGACAGGTCTGTTCCCTGCTAACTGAAGGCTGTCGGCTGGTGAAAAGTTAACTCTATGACTAAGATAAAACGCTAGTCTGTTTGTGGCTTATTACATGATTGAACCCAGGACTACTAAATTGTAGTAAGCTTGAGTACAGAGATTACTCTAATGCCAACTATAGTTTAAGTTGTCCTCATTTATAGATTGTGAGAAGCATTTATTTATTATAAATAATCTTTTTATTTCCAACTCAAATGGATATGAGAAATGAGCATATCTAGAGATATCTAGAGATATGAAAATGTATCTTATACAGAATTCATATGGATAGTCTCCGCTATCCCTGAGTTGAATATTAAATTATTTAATTGTAATATAAAATTAAGATCCATTTAGATTTAAAAACTGTAATTGGTTGCTTTGAAACAGAGAGAATATTTTGGAGAATGTGTGAAAGCAGAGACCATACTGGTTTTATTTTAAATTTGATGGAAGGGAAGATTAAAAAATTTCGGTCAGGGGCTGTGTATTAGTTCTCACTAGGCATTGGGATTCGTCTGAGTTTCCTGCAGTTTACGGGCTTTGAAAAATGAGCTCTCAATTTAAGATTTACTAAGGTGTGTTTCTATTTTCCTTAAGTATATCTTTTATACTGGCTCAGTAGGTGTAGTTGATTCTAAATCTTAGATCAGCGGTTCTCAACCTCTGTGGGTTGTGACCTTTTGGGGATTGAACAATCCTTCACGGGGGGGAGGGGGGGGGTCGCCTAAGACCATCTGCATGTCTGACATTTACATTATAATTCATAACAGTTGCAAAATTACAGTTGTGAAGTAGCAATGAAATCATTTTATGGTTGGGGTCAGCACAACAAGAAGAACTATATTAAAGGGTCACAGCATCCGGAAGGTTGAGAACTGCTGTCTTAGATGCTTCTTGCTGCCGTGGGATGCTTCTGAGGCAGAGAAGGGCCAGACGCCTGACCCCAGCTCAAGTGTATTGTTTGCTGACCTGCTCCTTTGCTTTTTAATGGCAGATCACCGAACGAGAGTTAAAACCAGGGGGAGCCAATATTCCGGTCACAGAGAAGAACAAGAAGGAGTACATAGAGAGGATGGTGAAGTGGAGGATCGAGAGGGGTGTGGTGCAGCAGACCGAGAGCCTAGTCCGCGGTTTCTATGAGGTAAGGCGTCATGGCAGATGTCTGCAGTCCATAGCTGGGCTGCCGGGCTGCTCTGCCGGGCTGCTCTGCCGGGCTTCGAGTATAGAACATTTTCCTCTTCTCTCTCGCTGTGTCTACTCTTGCTCTTTTAACTCAAACTTTCAAATCTATTCCCATGTATCTCCAAAGCTGCACACATGTGAAAGCTTCCTGTGCATGCTATTAGAGACCACCGAAATGAGTGGTATACTGATTTCTAGGTGTACCATTTTAATGGTTTAATGACTACTGATAACATGGAAGTTATGATTCTTACTCACACTCAGGTCTGCATAATCAAATCTCCTACTTGGTATGTGCAACGATTGTGTGTACAGGCCAGAACTGATCGCATATATTCCATGTCACTTTCTCTGTAAGATCACTGGATCTTTTTCAAAAGAAAAAACAACGAACAACTGGATTAATGGATAGTCAGTTGTGAAGCAAGACCCTCCTATTCTAGTACTCACCAGACCCTGCCTTGCTTAGCTTCTGAGACCACAGGAGACCTAGCATGTTCAGTGGGATATGGTGATCAACCAACACGAAACTTCTAGAGGCTCAGCCTACCAGCTTTCAACTAGAAACATACCTTCTTCCATCCGTAGAAACTACGACAAGATTTACATACTAGCGACAAGCATAACCACAGTGCTCTTGAAATTCCCCGTGTCCTGCGTTTCTGATGAGGCTTCCTTGTGGCTGGCATTTCTCTAGGCTCCTAAGCCCGTGCTCCCTCTCCTCCACAGGTGGTCGATGCCAGGCTCGTGTCTGTCTTCGACGCACGGGAACTGGAGCTGGTCATTGCGGGCACAGCTGAAATAGACCTCAATGACTGGAGGAACAACACCGAGTACAGAGGCGGTGAGGCTGGGTTTATAAATGTCTAGATGTAAGTTACCGGGGTGCCTGCTTCGAGCACGGGGCTGAGCACGGAGCAGACAAAGGCACTTGTTTTAATCACTGGTCTGCCGCTGTTTTCCTTGAGACCTTGGGCAAGGTCAGTCCCTTCCGTACCTAGTGACTTCATTAGTCAAAAAGGGGAAGGCCTGTTTACACCCCATTGGAGGATGTCATAACTCCTAATTGCTGGTGAAGAAATGTGATCCTGAGAACACCAATTAAGTATTGGATGACGTTGTTGGTGAGGCATGGGGAGCTTATATCCAGCTGGTCAAACCCCACCTGACTGATCTACATTCTACACCTCCAGATACCACACCCTTTCAGCTGCCTAACCCTCCCAGGTCGGCTACAGTTCCTTGAGCTCTCTCTCAGTTATGTCACAGTTAAAACACCAACAGGAAGAAGATAGGGTTCTCAAAATTCAGCATGTCCATCTGCAAGGCCCTTCTCAACTGGAACATCGAGTTTGGCTGAAAAGGGAACCATTGTAAACTCATTTTGAGTGGGACTCTTTGGAAGTGGCTCTTTGTAGATCAGTACACAGTTTTAGTTAGTCATTTGGACCAACATGATTGGGTTTGTTTCTTATTAAAAAGCTGAAACCTAAGAACAGCCCAGAGTTTTGTCGAATAATTTTAAGCAAAGAAGTATGCATTTTCTGGGACATGTTGTAGTGTTAGCGTTTTCTCTGAAAGGCCGTGTTAAAGTGAGGTTTCCATCATTGCTATTTCTAAGTCAAACTGTGCAGTAAATCTTCTCTGGCTGGACACATGTAGCATCCATGTATGATGTTGGTTATTATAGATAGCTTTATTAGCCGAAATATTTTTTACTAATTATAATGTAATTTCTCTGATACGGCACTTAACTTAAATTTTGTGGTAAATATTATTCCCTTGTCCCGTACTCCAGGGGATTCTAATAGCAAGGCAGTCATGGGATTACTCACTTTTGTATTTACACAGTCTAAGGTTTTTGCTCACTATACGTGAGTAAATCAAGGGCCTGTTTTAGTGGTAAATCTTTCCGAAGGAGACCTTAGAAGAGACCGGATAAAGGACGAGAGCCTAAGTTGCCCTCTTTGCCAGTGCGGCCAGTTGGCACCGCAGGAAAAAGAAGTTAGGCTGTCGCCTGCCATCTGTTCCCCCAGCAGCTGTCTGTGGATGACAGGATGGGGCAGCCATTCTTCTTTCAAAACACGCTTAGCACAAACAGTAAAGGCGAAGCAGCAAAGGGCTAGTTCAGAAGGGCCGGAAACTTCAGTGCCCCAGACAGCTAATGCACCGATCTTTGGCTCACTAACCAATCTTTACAAAGATTAGACCTGGACGCCATGCCCGATCTAATGCTGTTTACCCTTCACTCAGACTCCTTCTTCTTTAAGGGGTGTAGGTACTCTCGATGAAATGGCAGGCAATAAAGGAGATTTCCTGGTCAATTTGACAATTACGGGGCCGTGAGGATACATTCAGATTAATTTCCACTCACTTTCAATTTGGGAGTACAGCACAGGATTAAATAAAGTAGTTTTCATAAAATATGACTATCAATTGATTTGAATCATTGATTGCTTATGAATTCCTGTCAGCCTTCTCTTTGAGCTTAACTGTCTTTTGCTGAGAAGTTAGAAAGCCCATAACCCCTGCTTTAACCCAGACCTTTGAGATAATATTGGCATTTTATGTGAGATAATACTGACATTTATCTTACAAAAATGTGAGATAATTTTGACATTTCATTAATTCTTCTAATGTATGGAGTAAAAGTAAAACTGTGATAATTAGTTGAAAAAATTAAAGGTCTCTTTCCTATTTATTAATAAGTAGTGTGAAAATAATTTGGTTTTATTTCTGTTTTAATTCTTTTTCTGTTACTGGGGACTGAACCCACGGCCTTGCCCTTGCTAGGCAAGTGCTTTGCCATTGAGCTATGTGCCCAGTCTCCATAACTTGGTTGTATTATGAATTATGAATAGTACATATAGCTTTTAGGGAAGCGCTTGGGGTCGATATGGGCAGCTTCAAAAACGCTTCCAGCCAGGCGGTGGTGGCGGCGCACGCCTTTAATCCCAGCACTCAGGAGGCAGAGGCAGGCGGATCTTTGTGAGTTCGAGGCCAGCCTGGGCTACAGAGCAAGATCCAGGAAAGGTTCCAAAGCTACACAGAGAAACCCTGTCTTGAAAAACAAAAACAAAACAACAACAACAAAAAAAAAGCTTCCATTCTTCTTTCTTTGTATAAATTGTGTGACTAAGGTGTCTGTCATCAGAAAGTCCTGCGAGGGTCTGTTTTCTTTGTCATCAGACCCCCGAGCTTAGTATAGTGCTGGGCGAAATTGTTTCCTATGGAACTAACCAAAAGAGTTAAGCATTTCTCATCGTAACAGTTGTAGTTTTCAGAAACGATGGAGCTAAAAAGTAACTCCTTGGTGGTTCTTTTCACTGCTGAAAGAGAACAGAGCTATGGTCTCACCCGTGCTGTCTTGTTTAACTTTTGATACCCGTACAGTCATGTTTACAGTGTCGTTCCTTCATCTCAAATTATAAACGACATTAAAGATGTCCATCTGTGCATAGAGTGGTGGTTTGGTGGTTTTTTTTTTTAATTTTATTTCTTGGTAGTTGAAGATAGAAGAGTCCGAGTAACGTGAGCTTCCGTGGTGGTTTGTAGGGTACCATGACAATCACATCGTAATTCGGTGGTTCTGGGCTGCTGTGGAGCGATTCAACAATGAACAGCGACTCAGGTTGTTGCAGGTAAGATGCCATTAGCGCCTCGGTGTGTAACACAGTACTGTATTGTTGGAAGTGTGTGTGTGTGTGTGTGTGTGTGTGTGTGTGTGTGTGTAATTGCTAAATAGTCTTCATAAATGCCAACCTTGTCTATCGGGCTATGATATCTCCATACCCTTCTGACTGCATGTCCACATACTCCATCACCAGCGGAGTCAGAGCACTTCTTGAGGGTTGTGGGGAAGTGCCAGTGCTAGTCTGAAAACACCCGGGAATGGCATATTCCCTCAGGACAGCTGGGTCCTTGTAGTGGCCGCCAGGGGCCTCCTTCATTGGGCATCCGTATCAGAAAAAGAGATGTTCGGTCTGTAAGAAAGGACCCTGTTAGTTAAAATGCTCCTTTTCCTTCATTTGACTTGCCATACTTTGTAGAACCAAGGACATTTTAGAGAAGAAGTCGCTGTGTTTTGTGACATTTATAAAAGCTCTCCATCTGGGGTGATGCTGGTAAGGTGACACTGAATTATTAGACAGGAGGAAGCCCCTTGGATGCTGAGGCAGGGCCTTACCTGTCGGCTTGGACTTAGTGCTTTTGGATTAAGGATCTGGAACTCAGATTTGCAGACCACAGAATTCCTAAAATTGATGCCAGATTGATGGCGGGCTGTTGCTCAGTGGGTTTAGGTTAATGAATAGACCCATTTCGTTCATCTGTCACAGGTAATATGCCTGGTTGAAGCATCTGAGCAGGTCAGCTGCACAGAATGCTTTATTTTCTGTGAATGCTTTACTTCTCATTTCCCCATCTAATTCCCTTTCTCGGGTGGCTGAGTGGTTGTCAGAATCTGTTTTAGTTGTCCCATGTCGATGAAACGGTGACTCCTGAAGTCCCCTACTTGTGCCCCGTCTTGGGAGTGCTACCCAGCAGTAATGAAGTTCCTGTCCTGGATGAGGTCTCTGGCTTCACCTTGCCTTCTGTTTCTGTGGTTGATAGTTCGTTACCGGCACATCCAGCATTCCCTATGAAGGATTTGCTTCTCTCCGAGGGAGTAATGGCCCAAGAAGGTTCTGTGTGGAGAAATGGGGAAAAATCACCGCTCTTCCCAGGTAAAGTAGAAAATAACATCCTTTACTCCCAACACAGTGCAGGGAAACCTCAGTTTACTTTATATTTTATAGTAGTCTTATGTATATGAATGAATATATCTGTTTATGGATCAATCACTGTTTTATGTGAAGACTAGAAAACTGGAAAGTTTGAAAGATGAAATTCTCTCCGATTACCTTCTTTAACAGAGTGGGGAGAGACAAGGTACCCTGTTTGGTCATGTGTAAAATACATTCATCTGTGTATCAAAGTTCAAAACACAACATCTGTCATCATACTTGTGGCTTGACTCCAAGTCAGGAGAAACGTGTCTTAGTTAGGGTTTCTATTGCTGTGATGAAACACCATAACCACTAGCTTTATTTTCTTTAAGTTTGGTTTTTTTTGGATATACAATTTTTTAGGCTATTTTTATTGTGGAAAGTTTTTCTTTCTCCTTCAACGATGACAGGCAGTTTTGCTAGGTATATTAGTTTTAGTTGGCTATCATGGTCTTTTAGGACTTGGAATACAGTACTTCTGTACACCAATAGACATTCTAACATGGATGGAGGAAATTTCAGGAGGCCACAACCCTAGACAAAGAACTATAGGCAGCTAAGGAATTCTGAGAGTGGAAGAAATTGTCTTCCCCGAGGAAGAGCACACCAACTGATTATCCAGTACCAAATGGTCAGCCATGAAAACATACGTACAAGTAACATTATATAGACTGAAAAAGTTGTATTCATGTTTTTAGGAATACGTGTACACACACACACACACACACACACACACACACACACACACACACACATACACACAGGTAAAGGCAAAGAGGCCATAAATTTGAAAGAGAGCGAAGAAGAGGACATGGGGCATTTGGAGGGGAAAAGAATGAAGGGGGTGCCATGATGTGATTATATTATAATCTAAAAAAAAAATGCTTGAAAATGGATAAAAAAAGACAAGCAACAACAAAACCATCATGACCAAAAGCAAATTGGGGAGGAAAGGATTTATTTCATCTTACAACTTATAGTCCATCACCCAAGGGAATCCAGGGCAGAAACTCAAGGCAGGAGCTGATGCGGAGTCCATGGAGGGGTGCTGCTTACTGACTTGCTTCCCATGGCTTGTTCATCCTGCTTTCTTATAGCACCCAAGACCACCAACCCAGGGGTGGCACCACCCACAGTGGACCAGGCCCTCCATATCAATCATCAATAAAAAATGTACCATAGTCTTGCCCATAGGCAATGTGGTCAGGGCATTTCCTCAGTTGACTTCTAAAATGATGCTAGCTTGGGTCAAGTTGATCTACACTAACCAGCACAAAACTCTAGTGTTAAGGTTTTGTTGGTAACTGTTGAGAATGACTTCCTAGCAACTCAGCTGTGGGTGAAGAGGATTCAGTCTTGTGAATATACTCAACCTCTCTAGCATATACTGTCTGTGTTGTTGTTCTTTGTGAATACCCTGCAGCCGACTCTCAACACGGTCATCCATCTCTTGAAGGTGGAAAAACATGGCTTTACTGCCTCTAGCGATAAATGTACAAGGCTGGCAGGTAGCGCACGTGCCGAAAGGCATGTATGAGGTTAAATGGATACAACCCAGGGGCTTGCCTAAGCACCTTACCTACCTATGCATATCCCAAACTGTGCCTGGGAATTCTGCAGCCCAGACTTAATTAGTATGTATATTTGGTACTCTAAACTGGATGGCTGTGACTTTCATTACTTAAAGAACTAGCTTGTTTTACTATATTTTACTTGTGCCTGGGTAGTGAGGTTCCCTCCTCCCCTTAATGCATATTTGTGTCTTAAAAACAGATTTATCCTATCTTAATAAGGTTTTTCACTCTTCTGAGAAACTTAAGAATTAGCATAGAGAGGCAGGAAAATTCAGATTAACTGTGTGCCACATTTCTATTGAATCTATTTCTATGAAGCCACTACAGTTTATGGAATTGACTGCAATAGTGATAGGTATAGTTGCTATAGTTCACAATCACTGGAACTTTCCTGAAACCTGTTGATAGTTTGGTTACAGCCGGTTCCCTCTTCTGCCTTGTACTGAGGAATCACTGAGGTCATTTACATAAGACACTTTTTTCATCGGCCCTGCATTTGCGGCTGGCTGTCCCTGTGGCTGCCACTGCAGTGTCTCTCCACACCATCTGCAGTTAGGCAGGGACATCGGAACAAGCAGAAGGCTGGAAGTGAGAAATCCTGGGCCCAGGTCCACTTTGTCACCATCCAACTCTGGGATCTTCAGAACCACTGCGCTCTGAGTTTCAGGGTTCTGTGGGCTTATCTGTATACATCTGGAGGGGGTTCCTGCCGTGTTGGGTTGCTTGAGTGAGAGGTAACACCGAAAGATTGCTGCCGAGTCTTGGGGGTTGTCTGCACTGGCATGTCTACTTCCCCCTGGTAGTTCCAGAAAGTTCTCATGCTGACTCATTGTAGATGGGGATGTTCCTCAGAAACACTGAAACACACCGTTGGGTAATAGCCCTGACCATTCTTCCTCTCTTCCTGTGCAGCACCTGGGTCTACCCTGATTATAACGTAGCACAAATAAAGGTGTTATTATCCATCTCCATAGAGTAGAAATAATAATGCCCGGCTCAGAGATTATTCCTAACCCTTGAGTGAGATAATGTATTGGAAAGTCCTTAGGGAATGTATGCTTCCTTGTTTCTTTTTAAGCCTTTAATCCTTAACTTCTGTAGCTACTGTACTACTCAGGTGAAGTTATCTCTCTCCCTCTCCCTCTCTCCCTCTCCTTCCCCTCCCTCTCTTTCTTACACACACACACACACACACACACACACACACACACACACACACACACACACACCAAGTTTAAGCAAAATCCTAAGACACACAACTTCAGTGCATGACAGTATAGTTTTGCCAGAAGTAATTTCTTCACTGACAACCCGGCCATTGCCCTTTATGAGATTTAAAGCCTCAGTGGGGTGTAAAAAGATTTGTCAAGCCAGTTCCAACTCAAAGACATTATTTTCTATTTCTAAGACCAAAACATATGCACTAAGCCGTCTTCCTGTGAGTCACAGAGCTGAGGAGTTGGGTCTGTCTCAAGCCGGTCAGCTCCGGCATATCCTTTTCGTCTTAGTGATTCTGTGTCTGGTGTTTAAGTTGTGGGACTGTACATATAAACTAGATGGAACAGATGGAGGTCCTCCTTACTAAAAGTAAATGTATGTTTTTTAAAGTCCCCTGTAAGGAGTCTGGCCTCATCTTCACCCGAGAGTCTATAACCTGCAGGGTTGGAAGGGTGTGAAGGGTGACAACAAGCTGTCACTGCAGGCCAGAGTGATGGCAGAGAGCCGCTTGGTCTGTCCAGACAGACAGTTCGGTCTTTCAGCCTTCTAAGCAAGCAAGCGTGCCTCTTACCCTCTGGTTTCTTACTCTCATTTTGTGGTATCCCTCATCACACTGTGCCCCCAGAAATGTATTAAAGTACATATGGCCGCCTCTGAAGCCAGAACAAGCTGTATCTGTATCCATGACTTTGCCCCGACTTCTGTAGCAATAAGTAACCAGTGATTTAGCTGACAAATAGTGATAGAACTTGAGCCTTACTCAGTGGTGTCTCCATGGAGACCAGCAGCCTGAACACATTACTGCACTTCCTCTGCTTTGTGGTTGGTGGTTGGGCTAGCTCCGCATTTGCATCTCTGTAGAAGACTTCCTGCCCCCTGGAGCTCTGATGGATTTTATGAGTAAAGAGTAAACTTACTTTATGGCATTTCCTCTTAACAGTCCAAAAAAAAAAAAAAAAAAATGGACTGTTCCCATGCCAGCCTGCAGAGTACAGGGCAGTCCTCTCTGCCATCTGGATACAGAGCTCCTGAGTTCATCTGAGGTTTTTGCCAATGGAGAAGAAGAGTTAGAAACCATAGTCACTGTGGAAGGGTGGGGTTTGACAAAGGAGAAATAGTAACCTGGGAAATGAGTTGTTTGGGAGACTATTAAGAATAAGATGTCAACCCAAAAGTTAGGAAATTTTAGAATAGGACTGTTATTTTGTGATCTTTGAGCTCAGGTTAACCTTGAATTTGTGATCTGCCTTAGCCTCACCCTTCACAGGTGCTGGCATCCTAGGCACACACTACCATACCCAGTGGAATAGACCTGGAAAAATATAATGGTTTGTTGCCCTCTCTCTGTCTCTCTTAATGAGAACCTTTTTCTCACTGTAAAATTCTATTCTTTATTCTTGTTATAAAAAGAAAACTTTTTGCAAACATGCCAAGAAAAATGCTTAAATTTTAAAAACTTAAGTGTGTGTAAAGTCTGCACATAAATACCAGTTGACAGTCCAACAGTGAGGTAAGTTCTATTAACAGTTTGGAGAATGTGCTTCTATCATCCTTCAGATGCCCGCCTGTGTGCATGCGTGCACACTAATTCGAAGACAAAAATTGCACTGCCTAGCCTGTTTGCAAGCTGCTTTCTGTGTATCACACCATTAATTATGACCCTCTTTCTCTGTCTTCAAATACTGCTTTGCAGTATCATCAATAATGCAGTTTTTCCTCCTCCAGTGAAAGAGCGTTGTCTACGGTCAAGGCAAACTCTCGGCTAGTAGACAGGTAAACAACAGAGGAGTCCTGAAATAAAATGCCACTTTGCTCGATTAAAAAAATTAATCAAACAAGGATGAGCCCTGGAAACACCCTTTTTTCACCACTTTTGTGTATCTGTCTTGAAGCGCCCAGCTGCCGGTGTCTGGGGTGGCCGTGAATGTGAGAAGGACTTGGGATGGTTCTCATAGTTGAATCTCTAATGCAGTGGCCCTCTTCAACACCGATCCCCACTGCCCTCTCACACAGTTCTGTATAACAGCACACTTAATGATTTTACCTTATTCTGCAATTTCATCAATGTATCAACATATTAACACATGTAAATGTGATCGATCTTTTGGACTGGTCTTTACTTTGGGAGGTAGATGGTGAAGTCAGGCTAGTGGTGCCTACCTGCAATTCCAGAGAACAAAGCCAGAAGGGTTGAATGTTCAAGACCAGTTTCAAAGTCCCTGTCTTAAAATGGGGGGGGGGGGGGGGGGGGGAAAGGGGTAATCTCAAAATGGACCCAGGTAAAAAGTGAAACACTTAAAAGAATTGGCAGATTTTTAACGAAGGATTTCCCTTGCTAACTACAGGGGAGGGTGACATAATTCAAGTCAAAGTAACTAACAGGCCTTGAGGGCTGTTTCATAAATCATTCTTTACGTATATTGGTGGGCAGCAGACAACGCAGCTGTTAAAGGAAGTGTCATTCCTTTCCTTTGGCTTCAAGAGCACAAACTTGGTCTCTTATCACCAGCCTACTCCATGACACACTCACCTCTCACCTGGATCGCTGCAGCAGGCAGCCAGCCAGACTCCTTCTGTTCATTCACCCTGACATTTGTTCATCCTATTTCTTAAGGCCATCTCTCTCCCCTACTTATATCCTTCAGTTGCCTAAATAAAATTCAGACTCCTTCCCAAGTACTTGAGGGTGGGAGACCTCCTCCCCACCCCCAGCTCTGACCTCAGCCAATGGCCTCTCGGCTAGTCTTCAAACATAATGACCCAGTTTCGTTCAAGACTGTGGGTCTGTGGCCCAGCTCTCCTTTCTGCTGGTTCTTTCTTATCCCTGAGAATTCGGCTGAGATGGGGACCCCGTCAGAAAGGCCCATCTGACGTCTTCACTCAGCGAGCCTGCCACTCACTCTGGCAAAACTTAGGTCAGATGACTTCCCCTAATCCACTTATCAAGTTTACTTGTTAGCATGCTTACGTCCATTCCCACCTCTAGAATATAACCCTGTGAGGATAAGGGCCTTGTTTGAATTTAATATGGCTTTGGTCTTAGCAGTGAGCTAAGCACCTGACACCCAAGGCGTGTTGTTTGTGGAATGTTTTTTTAACTTGACTTTATGCTCATCTGAAAATCTGAGGGCTGCTGCCAGTGCTCACATTATAAAGCTTTAAAGTCTAAATGAGGTTCTACATGCAAAGTGAAGGCCAACGCAGCACTCAGGAGGTGGAGGTGAAGAAGAAACTTTGTTGGAATGCATAGTTTGAGGCTAGTTATCTGCAGGACAGGAGTTCCTGCTGCAGTAGTATCCCACACTGTGCTCATAGCTCAGGCATCTCCACCAAGGTGACCTCATGACACACTGGAATGAGACTTAGGTAACAGTAATTCTCTACTACTTGCTTTGAGTAAGTTCTTATGTGGCATATAAATTGATCTTTGTCCATGTGGCCTTAAAACATAAGGAGAAAAGTGGTAGTCTTTGCATGAACAAATAATTAGCATTTTTGTCCACCAAATAATATGAAAAACAGGTAGTTGGAGTAATAAATACCATAGATCTCCTCCCTGTCAGTTCATATTTATTGAACACCTAGTTGAGTGTTCAATAGGTTAAATAGATATTTATGACTTTAGTGTCAGCAAGAATTTCTATTCTAAACTTCCTGGCCCAAGCAGATATTAATAAGGATACTAGAGAAATTATTTACATTTTTAAAGAATTAAAAATAATAAGTTATGGAAAACTATACCTTTGTGCTAATAATGCTACCCAGGCTAAGAAAACTGGCACTTGGTACCTGTACTGAATCCTGTCACTCTGGGTGATTGGTAGTTTTTGGTGATTTTTCAAGATGATTACAACCAGGGTTCAACTTCTGTCCTTATCTAGAGCCTATGTTCCCTGCCTTGTTTAATAGCACCTCTGCCATCTCCTTGCACACCCAACCACTGTTTCCTTTCATCATGGAATTAATGGAAAAGGTTTTTGCAGAAACATACCAGCATCCGTCTGGCCCACCCTCCCTTTCTGGCCTTGTCCAGCCATGGCCCTGGCACTTGCACCTCTCTGGTTTCTCAGTGACACAATGCTTTCTCTCCCAGGCTTCCAGCCCATCTGTTGGGAAACATCCTTCTTGTTGATCCATAAAAGCCCTGCACACCTACAAATCCTCCCAGTCTTGGCATAGACAGTATCCTCTACAGAACCTTCTCCAACTTGGCTGAACAGACTTATAGCTCATTCTAGGATCACTGTCTGCTGAACCATGGATAACCCTTAGGAATCTTTTGGATTAATTAGACAAAGGTGTCTCAGTCTTCAGAAAAAAATGCAGCCCAGATCTGGGACTAAGGGTTTATCACACAGAGCCAAAGGCATGCTGGGTCTCAGAGCCACTTGCTCCAGGCAGATTCCCCAGTACAGAGCCTAAGCTGCTTGACCCTTAGACTTCAGTTTGCTGTGCATGTGAATCCTTTCAGGACAGAGACCAGACCTTTCTTCCTCATCTACCTGAACAGCTCAGTGCTTGACATGCAGTATCAATTCAGTGAGCATTTGTTTGGCAAGTGAAGGACTAAAGAAGGTGTCAGGCAAGTGGTAGATTTAAGTTTTGATCATCAAAGGCACTTTGCATGCACAGGGCAAACGTTCATGATATGGGACCCTCACCTCACCGGGGAAAGCAATATGGGTATTTTTCAGTTAGTGAGATTCTAGAAATGAATGGATTAGATTCTTCTTGAACACCCATTGGTTCCTGAATTAGAACCTTGAAAAGCCAGAAATGGGGGAGGGGGTTGTCTGAGGCAATACCAGAACCCTGAATACACCAAAGAAGCCAAGAATTGTCTCCTCCAGTCACAACAGCTGATAGAACTGGGAGCACACCCACTTCCCTTGGAGCATGCCTGCAACACACTTGCAAATAGGCAAGATTTGGACTTGATAAGTCAGTGTGAGAACAAACACATTGCCAAGGAAATTTTGACATTGCAAAATGATACCTCTCAAGATCCTTGTGGAACTCTCCTGGGTGTTTTAAGTATTTGTTTTTGACTGGTGAATTTCTTGATGAAAAAGTATGAATAGGAATAAGAAAACTGAGATCTGAAGGGTGAGACGTCACTGAAGTTTACGATGAGAGTGTCGGCGATTCTAACTGACAAAGCGCACAAAGGATTTGTTGGATGCCCACACATTTTATTTTTGTATTACACCTGTTACTTAAAACAAGAGTCCTGCTTTTCTCTTCCTCTTTCTCCCTCCCTCTCTCCCTCCCTTCCTCTCCCCCTTCTCTCCTCTCTCTTCTCTCTCTCTCTTTCTCTCATTTTAAAAATTTTGATCTTAATTTCTTCTTTGTCTAGCATTTTGGGTGCTTGACCAGAAAAGTCACTTTTGGGTACAGAATAAGTACTCAGTAAGTACATTCAACAAAGGCAGAGAGATGCCTTAATCAGCTAAATGGCTTGTGCAAACATAACTGATGCTTGCTGAGTTTAGGAAGCTGACTGACCATAGGAAGCACAAAAGAGAGCCAGCCTGGGACCCTGTGTTCAATATTAGAAAAATCCAGAAAGCTCCAAGACATCCATTAAGTCAGACCATAGGTCCTGGGGTTGGGCGGGGGGTGTGGGGGAAGCCTGGAAAGCGGGGAGGACTTGCTCTCCTTGAGTGTCTAGCTGCATAGATTGAGGTGAGGTAAACTCATTATGGCTTCAGGGTGGCTGGCTTTGGAAGATTTGAAAAAACATTCTCTTACTGAGACTGAAAAGCTGGGTGCGCTTTTGCTGCCAATATCAACACAGTCCCGAGGCCCTCCTGGTATTTTCTACTAGCTTTTTTAGGACATGGAATGGGCTTGGTAGGGCAGTGGGAATATGAAAAGTCTCAGATGAAGTTTTTTTGTTTGCCTTTTTTTTTCTTTCTTGTACTTGGCTCATACAACAAGCTGATGGTAAATATTGGGCAATTTATTTAACCACACTATTCCTCAATTTCCTTGTTAGCAATGTTGGCTTGTTTGTATGCAGTTTTGAAATATTTGCAAGCACACAGAATGTCAGTGTGGCTATCCAGTTTAGATATTGTATTTCTAATTGGTGTGATGTCTCTCCAGTGGTGGAGACCCCCTACATCAGACTCATTTGGAGTGGATCTTAAAATGCAGATCACCAGGACCCCCAAAACCATCTGACTGAGAATCTCAGGGACAAAACCCAAACTCTCTGTTGTAAATAACTTCTTGGGTAATTCTGAGTCACTCCAAAGTGCCCCCACAGAGTACCTCTGTTCTCCTGTAAGCCTGAGATGCAGCTTGATGTTTTGGTCACTAAAAAATCCCCTGGTATCTCCCAGGATCTTCTGGATTGACCCAAACTTGATCATTGTCCCCAGAGATACTGCATACTGTCACTGACTAGCTCCTTAAAAATTCCCTAAAGCTTTTTGTCCCCCTGATCCCTTTCTACACACATTTGTGACTATAGTGCAAAATGCGTGCAGAACTCACGCCTGAGAGTCAGGGGTTTCGTGGTACCAACAGAAGTAAAGAATGCAGCCAGTGAACAATAAAGTCACCCTGTTTTCAATTGGATGTTGGGCTTCCTTGAGGAGAGGAGGTACTATTTTTTTGTTGGACCACTTTCTTAGCTTTGACCTTAGGAAAAACATTTAATCTTTCCACATAGCTTCCCCCTCCAGAATATAAACTGTCTCTAGTCTCATGGGACATTGTCCGGAGGATCTGTTATTCAGAAGGAAAGTTAGGTTATGATAACTACATGTTATACAACCCAGATGTAACTTGAGAAGCAACGGTGACATTACATTATGGAGCAGTAATGGTGATTATGTCTCACCAGAAGCAAAACAAATATTATTTCAAGATGAAGTGGTAGCTTACTTGGAAGATTAAGATAGGAGGTTTGCCTCGAGTTCAGGACCCACCTGAACTACCTAAGTTCCAATCTACCCTAACTCAGTCTCTCTCTCTCTCTCCCTCTCCCTCTCTCTCTTGCGCGCGCGTGCGCACACACACACACACACACACACACACACACACACACACACACACACACACACAGTTGTTCAGTCCTTTGTATTGAAAACTGAAAGTAGTACACAGGCTTGTAGAAATTCCTGGATACGATCCAGTAGTAAAGATACCACAGAAACTGAAAGAGACACGCACAATTCCTGTCCTGCCTTGCTTCAGCATTGGCCCTGGATACATGATTATATCATATGAAATCATCATCACATTCCATGCTTTTCCTTGTATGTTTGATGACCTTGACGCTTGTTACTAGTTTCTGGTCGCTGCAAAACAAACCATCCAAACTTGGTGGTTTAAAAGGTGCCCACTTATTGTCCCTGGGTTCTTGGTGCAAGGATTCAGGCCTGGCTTGGTGAGATCATCTCCTCAGCCTCACAGCGCTGGAATTGGGGGGTTCTTTCTCATCCAAAGACTCAGCCAGGGAAGGGTGTGCTTCCAAGCTCCTTTAGGTTATTGTGACGTTCATTCCTCTAGGCTGCAGGCTTCATGGTAGATTGCTTCTTCAAATCCTACAAGAGAGTCCATTTTTATTGTGCCACATTTAGACAAATCAATAAGAACCCTTCAGAAAATGAACGATTTCATGCCCATTAGGATGACTAGTCTAAATATTAAGAAATATATGACTCTTTGGCAATGAACATGTGTAAGTAAAGATGAATGGAGTAAAGGGTAGACTGTATGACTCGACAGCCCACACTACAGCTTCCAGGACAAGACTCTTCTATTTTTTTTTTTTTGGTTGGTTGGTTGGTTTTTGCTTTTAGTTTTTCTTTTAAATTTGATTTTTTTTTTTGCGGGGGTGGGGGGATGAAGTTGTAAGGGCAAATGCAAGGAGACAGGGAGGTAAGTAGCATTGGAATGCATGATGTGAAATTCACAAAGAACCAATAAAAATAAAAATAAATAAATACATAAATAGATAGATAAATAAAAAGATTAAGAAATATAAAAGTGCTGGATAGTTTTAGGTCCACTTGACATAAGCTAAAGTCATCTGAAAGGAGGCAACCTCAATTAAGAAAATGCCTCTATCAGATGGAGCTGTAGACAAGCCCCTGTAGGGCATTATCTTAATTAGTGATTGATGGGGGAGGGCCTCCTCCATTTTATGTAGTGCCATCCCTGGGCTGGTGGTCCTGGGTTCTATAAGAAAGCAGGCTGAGCAAGACATGATGAGTAAGCCAGTAAGCAGCTCCCCTCCATGGCCTCTGCATCAGCTCCTGCCTCCTGGTTCCTGCCCTGTTTGAGTTCCTGTCCTGACTTCCTTCAATGATGAACAACAATGTGGAAGTGTAAGCCAAATAAACCCTTTCCTCCCCGACTTGCTTTGGTCATGGTGTTTCAGTCTAGCAATAGAAACCCCAACTAGGACAATAAATAAGACGTAGAAAATGATTGCTGGTGGAGATATCAAGTGATTAGAACTCCTGGATACTGCTGGTGTGAATGGAAACTGTGAGACCATTATGGAGCACTGGTGGTTGCTTCAAATATTAAATACACATCATGTTCCCATAATTCTGCTTCTGGATCTCCTCCCCCAAAGACTGAAAGCAGAGATTTAAACAGGAGTGTGTGTGTGTGTGTGTGTGTGTGTGTGTGTGTGTGTGTGTGTGTGTGTGTGTTCATAGCAGCAGTATTTTTAATAGCCAGAGGTGGAAACAAACTGTGTCAATCAATGGATGAATAGATCAACAAATCATGGTATTTACACATAGTGGAGTTATTATTCAGTATTAAGAATGAAGGAAATTCTGAGCCATGGTTACAGCATGAACCTTTAAGATTCTACATAAAGTACACAGAGTAGTAAAAAATCATAGACAGAAAACAGAACAGTGAGTTCCAGGGGCACAGGAGGGGGACAAACAGGATGGATTTACTGTTTGGCGGATAGAGTTTCAGTTGCGATATATAAATGTTCTGGTGCTGGTTGCTGATCTGTGTGTCTTAGTTCCCATTCCTGCTGCTGTTCTAAAATGCCCTGACAAACTCAGTTTAAGGGAGGGGAAGCTGGTCTTAGCTCACAGTTCAAGGGACACATCTGTCCTGGTGGCAGGAGCTTGAAGTGACTGGTCATACTGTATCCACTGTCAGGGAGCAGAACAATGAATATTAGTGCTCAGTTCAACTTCTCCTTTTCACTCAGTCCAAGATTCGGACTCTAGTACGATGTCTCCCCTAGTGAGGGTGGGCCTTTCTCCTCACTTAATCCAATCTAGATGAGCCCACCTAGACACGCCCAGAGGCCCATCTGATCTTGGTAATCTCCGACAAACAGGCCCCAGTCTCCTCGGTAATTCTCATCCCTTGAGGTTGGCAATCAGTCGTAGCCATCACACCATTTGAATGCACTTAATGCCACGAACCTGAGCATTTAAAAACAGCTACAGTGGTCAATTTTACCCCAATAAAAGCATTAGAAAGGAAGGATAGGCAGAGGAAAAGGTGAGGATCACCAAATGGTGAATGAAAAGAGGAAGTACGCTTGTTAAGCAAAGAAATGACCTTTAAAATGGTGACGTGCCTGCCATATTTCAGTCAAAGGGAGTAATAAATATTCCCTGGTTGTCACACAAAGTCTGACATGTTATTCTCTGCAAAATGTCTTTCACTTCTATACTTACCCCTCACCTTCCCTGGAACAAAAATGAAACCAGTCATATACATATATACATATATACATATATATATATATATATATACATATACATATATAAATTTAAAATTTTTATTATTATTTTCTTATTGGTTTTTTGAGACAGAGTTTCTCTGTATAACAGCTCTGGCTATCCTGCAACTTGCTCTGTAGACCAGGCCTCCCTCAAACTCACAGAGGTCCACTGCCTCCCAAGTGATGGGATTAAAGGCATGAGCCACCACCACCCAGCCCAGTTACATTTTTTATTTCAGAGTTTCACACCAGATAAATTTTAAGCCATCCCCCAGGACTCTGTTTTGGCACATTAGTAAAACCTTCTTTGCCTTGGGGTCTAGGTCTGGGCTCCATTATAAGGAGATGGCAGAATTCCGATAAATACAATTCTAGGATGTTTGGTAGGATTTTTTTGTTTTGTTTTAGTTTGCCTGCAAAGATTGATGAGGTGATTTCCACCAGTGGTCCAAGAGTTTGAGGTATCAGGATTGGAAAACCTGAGCCTTAATATTCCGTGTTATTTTAACAGAGCCCCTCACATTCCTGTTTCTGTAAGTCATGTGAACATACATACACCTGCTTTATTATCTCTTTATTATGTCATCTTTTCCACGGGTCATTGTTATCTTTGGGCAATGTATTAAAGGCAATCAGGGTAAAGTCTTCTTGGTGACAAGGAAATGTGTCTAACAACACAGTTATTGTTTATATAGTCAAACACTATGGGCCAGCCCTTCTACGAAGCGTGTTTCTGTTATTTCCGTGAATCCTCACACCCTTCTGAGATACATTGCCTTATTATATTAACCTCCCCTTTAACAGGTAAGAAATTTGAGTCTCAGAATTCTGACAAGATACCCCAAATCACACAGCTGGTGTGAGAGGTAGAAGGGGGACTCAGACCCAAATCTCTCCAACCCCAAGGTTTTAATCCCCCCCCCCCCCGCCCCATGTTGTATTGCCTATAGGGATTTTCTATTTCTATAGGAATAGAAAAAAGTAGTCACATTTATCTCAAGTCAAAAATGACTTATAACGAGAAAATTTGCACATTGCTTTTCTACAGATATCTGACTAATAATCATGGCTTCTCAAATTTCATGTTACTTCAGGGTCTTTTTTTTTTTTTCCTTAAGTCTAAACTTCTTAGCCCCAGCAAACAAACTGTTGTGCATTCAGGACAGGGCACTTCCTGTCCTGTGTCAAAAGTGCAGATCTGGCCCCCGATAAGATGTACTATTTGGAGACTTTTTATTGTGAGTCAGGTGCAAATAACAGGAAAGCAGCCCCCCTGCCCCCCTGCGCCCCGTCTTGGCAAAAGAGCAGGTATTTCTAAAAAAGAATGCTGCTGCACAGAACTGTGATTTAATGGGCATTTTTCTGCATTGTGAATGGGGAGAAGGCAGATTATAGCGTGGAATTCAAAGCAGTCACAGTGCCTACTGACTTCCACAGACAGGCCTAGCCAGGGACTTTCCCCAAACTTGGAGCCACCGTCTGGGCTTCAGACACAGTTGCTGTTCTCGCTGCCCAAGAAAGTGAAAAACTGTCGAGCCACGGGCTCTCGGAGGGGCAGCCAGGCGACCGGCAGTGGGGAGGGAATCACTTTACAAGGCCTGTGTTCCCGTCTTTGCACAGAGAGGAAGAAAATAGGCTGAACTTGACTTTTTCATCCTCATACAGCTCAGCAAATAATACTCTGCACGGAATGTGTCTTCTAAAGGGTGACATGTAAAGAAAATTTTCATGCGTCCTACTCGTCTAAGAAAAACGCAACGCTGAATTTTTAAGTTGAAATAACCTTCACTTTTCCAAAAATGATTGTGGAAATGGTAACAAATAAATTTGAATATGAAAGAGAAAAGCACTCTTGTGGGTGTACACACACACACACACACACACACACACACACACACACACACACACACACGCACACACACACACACACACACACTGTCACGCACACATGCATACGTGAGCACATGAACATGCATTTTCATTCTCCCAACCCCCTGCTAAACTACATCCTGCTTCTTCTGTTTGCAGAGCCCACACTTGCTTTAACCGCCTGGATCTTCCTCCATACCCTTCCTTTTCCATGCTCTACGAGAAGCTCTTGACAGCGGTTGAAGAGACCAGTACCTTTGGCCTGGAGTGACCCGGGAGCGTGATGCTCAGCTCTTCGGGGACAGGCAGTGTCAGAAGCCGGCCTTCAGAAGAGTGGCAGAGCACTGGAAATCCCAAGCCTAGGGTTCCATTAGAACAAACTTGAGTGCTGCTCTTCGGAACACGTGCTTGTTGGTGTGTTTGGGGACTGGCTGTGAGTCCTCTGGCAAGGATTGGGGTGAGCTCGGTGCCCATGGAACAACCCAACAGTCTTTCGGTCAACAGTTCCTGACTGCCAAACCTTTCCCATTTGTTATGTTTGAAGATAAAGGGGAACCCGCACATGATCAACTCCATGGTGACTTTTAGGGCCTTGGGAGAATCTTGACACTCTCCTGTACACATACTTCAAGCCAAACTGGCAGCCCTTGACCCCATTTCTAAATTAGTGCAAGTGAGAGAATAACATAAAAAATTATCTATTTCCTGACAGTACCTTTGTTTAAGCCCTAAGTTATAACAGAATATTCATTTCTTGCTTACGAGTGCCTGCATGGAGTGCACTATAGGTTTCATCATTCACGGGACAAGGGTGAAAATGAAACCAAGTCAGTATGAGGTAACTTTAAAGATTTGCAATAAGGTGGTCTGTAACAATGTATATGCAAGTGGTGTGTGTGTACTTCTGGCTGAAGACAAGCTGTTATTCAATGAATTCACTAATGACAGATTTTATGCTTTATAATGCATGAAAACAATTTTAAAATAACTAGCAATTAATCACAGCATATCAGGAAAATGTACACAGTGAGTTCTGTTTATTTTTTATAGGTTCATTATGTTTCTGTTCTTGAAAATGTATATAAGGACCTACCTACCATGTTGTACGTACCACCTCTCCATTTTCATGTTCCATGCTTACTCGGGCATCTTGCTAGTACGTATCCTTTGAAGCACGCTCAAGGGAACTAAAAGGGCCTTTTATTTTTATAAAGGTTAAAACAATTCCCCAGAATATTTTGCACTGAACGTACCAAAGTCGAAGGGACATTACAGTGTGACTAACAGCCGCGCCGTCACTTGAGGGGTACAACAGAAGCAGCTTCTAAATCAGACTTCCTTCACAGTACCGTGTCAGCCACTGCAAGGACTGTGCATCTAAGTAATAATTTTTTAAGACTCACAATATGTGATAATATGATGTGCATTTATTTCAAATGCATTAGATTCTCTTCCATCCATCAAATACTTTACAGGATGGCATTTATTACAGATATTTCATATTCCCCCCACTGCTTTTTATTTGTACAGCATCATCGAACACTCAAGCTTGGTTAGGGAGCCATTGGCAGTGCCGGAGAGATCAGCTCTCTTAGGAGTAAGAATTCCACTTTCCCTCATCGGTGAAGATACCATGGATTGAAACTCTCAGTACTATATTTCTAAGTCTGCATTTTCACGGATGCATAATTTTTCTTATTAATATCAGGAAAAAATTTTTCTATGGTCTCTCAGAAACTGCATGACATCCCCGACAAGACTTCTTAATTTGATGAAAGGATTTCCTTCATTTTAATTGCTTGGGGGACTGTCCCATGCCATTGTTTGTTCCTTGATTTGTGACATAACTAATCAGACACACAATACTTTGAAGTGGAATTGAGGGTGGGAAAACCATTGGATTAACATTCAGTTTGCCTGTCTGGGGGGTTACAGGCGTTACCTGAACATTGCTTTGAGAATCTTGTTTGTAGGTGTCATGGGCTTCCTGTTGTGGGATGGGGGTGACTTTACATTTCATGGGGCTCCGTGCACAGTCTGCCGAGGTGTTTTGTAAGAACAGTCACTCTCCTGCTAGTTAAGCTGTGTTTACTGTTGGGACCCTCAAGAGGAATGGCATCTTATGTTGTGTTACTGTGTTAAAGATAAGTACTGGATGTGGGAAAATGTTCCAGGAGAAAAAAAATGATAGGAACCTGGAGAAGATATATAGAATATTTATTTGTATACCATAATTGGGCCAGAAAAAAAGATCGACTAAAACTTTTTGACTGGAATTATTAGTTTGTACTTATTTGTCATGAATACAAGTATATATTTAATTTTTGCAAACTTCTTTTTCTTGTTTGTGTTTTTTCATCATAAGGAAAACAGCACATTAACATACTTTTAAAATCACACTTTGATGCATCAGAGCAGTCCCTAATGGCTGTCACAGGGGCTAGTTAAGAGAAAGCTGCCTTTCTTTCGGAAATACATTGACAGACCGTGTTAATGTTCATTTGGTTTAAGAAGCTTCGCCACCCACAGAATGCCACATTGCTAGCAGAAGATATGTGAAACAAATTGTACCTCTTTATTTCTAATTAATGTTACTAATGCTATTGTTGTTGACACCAGGGCAGCCAACTTCTCGAATAACCATTTTGAATGTACTCAGGCATTCTTAAAGTAGTACAATTTAGTCCAGTCGGCACTGTCCTGAGAATTGGGAATTATCAAAATTGTAGCTAGCATATCAGAAAACCAGATAACCTATCTGTTATTCTTCATGGGTAAAACAAAAAGCACACAATAATAGCTCTATAAAAGTTAAACAACATAGCCACAGAATAAATTAGATGCTATTGTACTCCACAATCAGAAGTATTCATAAATATGTTCTTCTGGACTGTGAACCCCACTACTTGGCCCTTTGGTTTTGTTTTAAGAAATTTGTAAGTGATGCTACTAACCCTGTAAAAGACAGTTTTGATACCCCATGTATGAGTACCGTCTTTCAGAGCGCAGGCACACCGTTGGCATTCTCTCCCTGCCAGTCACTTCGTTTGATGATGGAGCTACAAGATTCTGAATCTGGCCTTCAGAAAGACACTTATAGTTGACTAGAGGGGGCATTAAGTGTCCAAAACAATTTTAAATAAAAGACAAAGTTCTACAGTTAATGAAGAGAGACTATCCTATTCCACTCCAGAGGCTTGGTTACAGCTTCATGTGTGTGAAACTGTGTAGCTAAAAGATATCGTCATATATGTGCTATTTCTCTTGGTAACTACAAGGGTGTCATAGAATATTAATGCTGGTAAGTCTTGAGACCCAAAATGCACTCATAACAATGAGGATTTAAAGTCTGTAGGTGGGGGCTGAGCTGTGAAGGAACAAGTCAAGGATCTTCAAATTATCAAAGAAATGCCAAAATGAAGTCTGAAGATTTCCTCCAGTCCCTGCGCTACACATACGTCCCATTTTCAGTGTGAAATATCACAGTTCCTGAGCCCAAACTACATGTGGGATCACAACATTTTTTCTTGTGTACAAAATGAATGGAAGTCACAGTTTTCTATTATATGTTGTATTTATACCTCAACTGTGTCAAAAAGACACAGTTGAAGTAGAGAAGGAATACATTTTGCAAAATCAAAGTTCATCTCCTCCAGACATTCTCATTAAATTAAACTCTAGTTTTCATGACTGAGATCTGTTCACAGCCACCATGATGAAAAGGCCCTGAAGCTGGTGACTGTAGGTATGTTTGCACAGTGCTGAGGTGTTTCACAGTGCCTTTGAGTGCATTCTCTTTTGGTCCCAGTGCTTGCTTAGGGAGAAGTATCAAGCTTCCTCTGGGATCAGCCTGGTTTCATGAGTCACTGGTGAGATGGGTCTTCCTACTTTGTTGTTATGATCCTGGTTTCATCTCAAGAAATAGGAAGGCTAATGTTTGTACTCATGTACT
This sequence comes from Peromyscus californicus insignis, assembly GCF_007827085.1. Taxonomy (NCBI): domain Eukaryota; kingdom Metazoa; phylum Chordata; class Mammalia; order Rodentia; family Cricetidae; genus Peromyscus; species Peromyscus californicus. The sequence goes on along the minus strand of NW_026294514.1, from coordinate 7,829,506 downwards.
CGACGTTCAGATGCTTTACTTTCCCAAACTCTCACTTTCTTAAACACACTTCAAATGTGGCACTCCTGCAAAGACCCCAGAGAAAGGAGTGTGTTCATGGAAAAGGCTCTTGACAGATGCAGGCTTTATATTTACTGCCTGTGGAAGGAACTGAAGGCAAATCTGATTGTGTCTGGTGGCTTTGTGCAGCACGGGAGTTTGGCTTCCTTGGGATAATGTAGAAGCAAGAGAAAAGGTACCAACCAGAGGCCTGACTTCCATTATTAATTTTTGATAAACCCGAGTCTTCAGAGGCCTGGCTGCTGAATCCCAGTGACATGGAGGAAGGGACCACCCATAGTTCTGTTTTTGCTCCTGTCTTCCTGATATTGGTTCAAATGACTTTTTTTCTACTTTTTTGCACAAAGCTACTTCTAATAAGGAACATAATTTATAATGAGGAGTCTAGAATTTTATTCAATTTAACTTCATTCAGGAAATTTCAGGCACAGGCAATGAGGCCATTTTATCGTTAAAAGGCATCACTAACCCCACATCAGAAGCAAGGTGCAGTTGAAGGATACAGCCTAACCCCCTGGCTACAGTTGCGATTCAGGTCAGCTGTTGATGAGTGGCATCCTCAATCAGCCATCCTACTTCCGTGTGACTTGACTTTAAATGAATGGGAATGTCCCTTGGCAGCAAATTCTAATCCGAAGAATTTATTGCCTTTGTAGTTAGTTCTGTTGCATTTCCAGATAGTTCGTCTGGCACAGAAGCAAAGGAATGCCAGAGACAGTAGAGGTTTCTGAGCTGTCACTTAAGGTCAACCACTACCATTAACAGGGCGATTAAAGATAAAAAGTAGAGAAGAGAGGGCTGGAGGCTCTACCACCCTACTGATCTACTTCTGACTGCCGTCAAGATTCAGAAGTAACAACTGCATTCCAAGGAACCGGCATTATGGATACAATGAATGTGTTTGGCTCTGTCAGAGCCATCAAGGTTAGGAATGAAGACACATTGAAGATCATAGAATAGCCATGGGAACAATGAGACAATGGCACAAACATCATCAGACTCAGAGCATGCTAGCGGGGGTAGGAATGTGTTCCATTTTGATTTCTGAGTTTGGAGAACAATGCTTTCATGTTTAGTGAAGGCACTGATTGGCCATCTACCTGGTGGGAAATACCCTTGTTGTATGATTTCAGTGGGCTAGTATTTCCTGTATTGCAAAATGTCATTTAGTCCCAAAGTATTAAGGCTAACCATAGCTTTATCAGGAAGTTCAACAGTTCGCATTAAATTATTACAGTTTTGTTTTAACTCGAAAGTTATTGTTAGTACTATCGGACACTATCTGTGAAAGAAAAAGTGCTTTTATTTAGTTACGCTTAATTTGTTTTTACAGCATACGTTCACATAACTCTTGAGACGTTCTCATTCTCAAAGCAGCTATCTAATGTTGAGTTAAACATTCCCTATTAATCTGGGAAGCAAAATCCTAAGTGTGAGGTTACTGAATTGCAAAAGGAGACCTAATGAGTGTTTCCTGTTGAAGAAGTTAATCAAGACAGCAGATACATTTGCTTCGATTTTGATGTTCAAGGTACTTTATTCAGATTTCATGACTGAATAGCTCAACAGAACAGGATGGCTCTAGCTGTATATGATTTTTATGTCTGGTGGCCTTGGGCAGGTGATATCTTCAAATACAATTTTCTTTTAAGATATTACAACCCTGAGGAGTGTTGATAGGTTTGTTGTATGATTCAAACTGAATCAGCTATTACTGGTGTGGGTAAGAAATCATCAGTAAATTCTGGTAATTATCACCTTCTGTAAAAAAAGGGATGGGTAATGTTCAAGAAACACCTTGGAAGGGTGAACCAGGAAACACACAGAACAGAATGTTCTGTTAGGACCTTAATGCCCTAAGATATATAATTACAGCTTATTTTTCTTTATGTAATATCATAAGTAAAATATGGGGGCTGTTAGCACATTGGAAAGTGCGTAAGATTACATGTTTTTATAACAGGGATGCAGGCATTCCAAAATAAATGAATAAAAATACATGCATCTCTCTTGCCTCTTACTGAAAGTATTAATCTAATTTTATAATAATGCTCACTTTTTAATATCAAGGCTCTGTAAAAAATGTTTTATTTCTAAGATTTCAGTAGAGCACAGGTGGTGTATTTTTTAAGCCTTTCCTCTCCACCAACTCCACTCATTACATCCACTATACCATAGACCACAGTGAATAGTTACATTTCTGCTTTGTTGAGTGGATTTAAGCTTTGTATTTATTCAGTGTAACTTTTAATAGAGAATAATAATGGGAGGTATTTGATATTAGAATTAAGATTATACAGCCCTCATTTTACCTTCCATTTACATTTTTTAAAGGCACATAATAAAGGTTGTTGGTAGCCACCCTAGAAATGGTTCGTGAGTGGCATTACGTGAGGCATAGGACTGAACTGTGGACCAATTGTTCATTTTCTGGGAAGTCTGTATTCTTATCCTCCCCTGGGCCCCCCAACTCTTGTGTTGTATTTTTTATGATTATGAAATGCTTTGACAGAAAGATATTTTAATGTGTACAATTTGTTTTATTTTCATACTGATCTCTATTTTTGTTTAAAACCATGTTACATCATGAAATCACTTAATCAAAAATAAATCTTCTTTTAAAAAATGAATGACTTTTCTGTCATAGTTTGGGAGAAGAATAAACTCAGGAGAACAGAAATCGGGATAAACTGCTTGGGGTTAGCATACAGTTCTGCAGATATGTTAATTTCTCCTTTCATTGTATTTATAACCAGGAATCTATTTTGTTTATCTTTACAAGAATATTTTACTCTCAATATGGTGTGTTGATGGATGTGAGAGGAATGAATTAATACAAATCATAGGATTTTCACTCATACGAGTTGAGTCTATTTGTTAGGTCATGTTGAGTCTTTAATTCATAATCATATGTACACCACCTCCACTACTATTACCCATATCAACTTAATCTGAGGGTCATGTATTCATGTCTGGGAAAAGCAGGGAGAAAAACTGGCTGAGCATGAGAAACAGACCAATGGGGCTTCCAAATACCTTGTTCCAGCAGATCCTAGCCATGTGTAATTCTGGCCCAACATTGAAAATCCATTGATTTATAAAGAGAAACTCAGAAATTCAAATGGCAGTATGGTAGTTCCCAATATCTTGATCTATTGGGTGAACCAAACCCACCACGTTCACAGGTTGAGTTTGCTTTATAGGTCAAGAGTCTGGAACCCTTGATTTAATTAAGTATAATTTATTTAATCAAGTATAAATTAGTCCTTTATACTTGACTTATGAGTGACATCAATTAACTGTCTCCATAAAGAAAATGCTGCTAGGACACAGTAGTTAATAGGAGAAGAGGAGGGAAGGAGAAGAGTGAATATATGGTGTGAAGGCCATCAATGAGTGCCAGGACGGTGTGGAGGCAGTCACTGAAGTTTGTATTTGAAAATGACATTTGTGTCTTTCTGAAAAATCAACTTGTGTCAGTTCATGTCAGAAGGTCCTTGTCAAGACGTCATGAATCTTGAGATATCATTAAACTCTTCATTTGATACTCTAGATTGGGGATCAACTTCATGTATGACATGAAAACAGTTAAAAACAGAAGATTCCACTGTTATAACTTCACATTACTGCTGAAACATGGCATTCATGCCACCAACTTCTTTTCTGGGTCGTAGCATTCCTGCTATGCCTTTTGACTTCACTGTGTTTTTGTTTTCTTAAGGTAAAGCTCAACCCACTTAACAGGTGACTATATAACAGTCAATCTCTACTGACCTTTGCCGATGCTTTCTTGTAACACGATGGTCCTGGCAATTCTCTGAACGAGCAGCAGTGAACCCTTCATCCCAGGTACCAGCATCACCGCAGTCACCAACACGATGAGAAGCAG